>NC_045491.1:13566642-14985518 GCF_009650955.1 Corvus moneduloides | reverse complement strand
ACTGGGCAGCTGCTGTCACCAGCTCACACCACAGCCCCAGCACTCCCAGGCAAACAGCACAGGGAGCTGCCTAGACATCTCCTGCTTCCAGCTGGCCAGTGGCTGCCTAAAGGGTGCCCTAGCTCCCTGTGCCCCATGACCCCTATCCCAGGCAGTCAAGGGAGCCAGTCCTGGGGTGTCCCAGCTGTGCAGGAAGCCAGGGATACTCTGGAGAGTGCTCCACAACCTTCAAAGCACCCTGGGCTCAAAATGGTGGGGTTCCCCCTCTGCCTGTCCAACCAGCTGTTTCCTACGGGAGTCTAGGAGTGCAGGGAGGCTCCCCAGCTGTGTCCGCCAGCCTGGGTTTCCTCTTTGCTCAGCACCTTAGGCCTGATGGCCCCACAGGTCCCTGTGCCAGTGTTGCAGCCGTAAGAGGCTCTGAGGGCTGGATTGAGGCTGCCCTTCAGCCAGCTGGAGCAGGGCACAGGGCAGGGGACCCTAGACTTGCACTGTAGTCCAGCCTGAGTGTTGGATGTGGATTGTTTCCTGCTGAGATTCCCCTGACAGGAGGCAAGGTGCTTGGGCCGTATTCTCACTGCACTCTTCCTCCTCAGACCCCTACCCAGACCAGACCTTCCCATAGGCACACTGAATGTTCCTTCAGGAGAGCTGGATTTTCAGCTTTGGGGAGCTTTTCTGGCTTTAAGTTGTCCACTAATGTTTCCGGACACTTTGGAAACACAGTTTTCCCTGTGGCAGCTCAATTAAATGTATCAGTGCCAAACCAGCACCTTCTTAACAAAACCAGTCTGTTTTCCAGCTTATTTTCCTGTGTCATTGTTTTTTTTTGCAGTATTTAATGAATGACTTTGTGCCTTGATTCAATAACTCAGCTGGGTGGCGATGGCTATATCACTGTGTTATGTGTTCATGTGGTTTTTAACACTGAGACTGGTTTGGTTCTTTAACTTATTGCAAATTGTGCTGTACAGGACTTGCTCTAACCGGAATGGTTTCAATAAACCCTCTTTTGCATTGTTTGTAAATGGTGCCCTGCTTTGATGCTGGAGGTTACACAAGACTTTGGGATATGTTGGCAGCTCTTTGAGTGACCTCCCCAAGGCAGAACACCCCTCCTTGGGAGGGATCCAGGTGTCCTGGTGATGCTTTGACAGCTGAGGTGCTGCCTGCTGCCCTGTCCTGCTGCAGGCAGGTGATGGACCAGGAAAAGGGAGAAGGGAGCATGTGGAGAGAGGCTGGAGTTAGATAACCAGGCTAGGCCAGCCCATCCCTGCCCCCTGCCTGGGGCTCTGTGACCTGGTTTTGCACCCCAGATTTCCCACTGCAGTCCATCAGCACGAAAATCTCATGCTGGGGTTTGGATTTGGATCAAGCCGGAGGGAGACGCGTGGCAGGCGCTGTCTCCTGGAGCGCGGGACCATCTGTCACTGCCCGGTGCCTGCCAGCACCGAGGTCCCAAGCTCCATCCTGTGACCGAGGCTCCAGCAGCTTCCCCTGCCCCAGGGCCCTCTGTCTGCCCCAGCACGGAGCTGAGAATGCCCCTTGCTCTGTGCCACCCTCTGCAGCAGGAAAGGATGCCACTATCCCCAGCATCCCAAGGGTGTTTGTTAGCCAGGATACGGGATGGCACGTCCGTGTGGGGCTGGAGCTGTCCCCAGCTCTGCTGTGTGGGTACGTGTGGAGCAGGCTGGGCTCCAGGGCTGAGCACTGCTGGGCATCAGCCCCCCTCTCCTTTATGTAACCACCAGCAATAATCCCCCGCAGCTGGGGCTCAGCTCCCGGGAAGGGAATAATCCTGCCGTGTGATCCTCGGCCTCTGCTCAGATTAGCAGTCCATGGACAGGGACAGTGGCTCAGCTGCCAGCCCTGCTCCTGGTGCCCCTGCCAGCCCACAGGGCCGTGGCACTCCAGCCCCATTCCAGAGGCCTTTTTGTCCCTCCCAGGGTGTCGGTGGGCACACCAGTAACGCCTGAGTGCCAGCTCAGCCATGCCAGGCTGGTGCTGCCCCTCGGAGCAAGCAGAGCCGTGGGTGATGGCTGTGCCGTGGGCTCCCGTGTCTGGGGGCTGCTCCCCTGCCGGGGTCTGCACCCTTGCCGGCTGCTGCAGGCGTGGGAGGACGTTGCTTCCAGCCCAGAGTACAGGTCACAATCCAGCCTGGAGAAGTGGGCAGCGCTTTGTGCACCTCCCACCCTGCCAATGTCTCCCTGGTCCCCCTCCCCAAAAACCACGGGAGCCACAGTGTTTCCCCATGGGGGTTTTATTGTCCCGTGACCGGGGCGGGGGTGGGAGGAGGGGGTGACCCCGCACCAGGCCGGCTGGGTGCGGCTTCCCCGAGGGAGAGGAGGGTCTGAGGATGTGAGTGGGGGCTGCGGCGGGGTCAGCCTGGCTCCGGGGGGACTCTGGGGGAAATATGGCTTCTCTCCTTCAGTGCTACTGCCGGCAGGGTCCTGCGGCGGGGCTGCGTGTGCTGGGTCAGGGGGCTCCCATACTGGGGGGGTGCTGTGGCTCTCAGCTTTCCTCCTCGGGGACGGGGGCAGTGGAAGGGCTCCTGTTCCTCTCCTCGGCATCGCCCGCGGGCAGGAGCAGGGCCGGGCTGGGGCTGGAATGCCGCTGTTTGCGCATGAAGGGGAAGACCCTGCGGGCAGAACAGGGTCAGAACCGGCGGGGACCACCCAGCGCCCCAGGGGACGGCCCCTGCCCTCACCGCTTCTTGGTCTCCGGGGGAATGATGGCCTCGGCCAACAGGTTCTTGTAGAGGTCCGACTTGAGGAACCGTGGGTAGGAATCCTGGACGAGCAGAGGCGTCAGGATCCTGCCCAGCCCTGCACTGCCCAGCCCCGCCCTCACCCACCTTCTTCATGAGCATGTAGATGTGCATCTGGGCATCGTCCATCACGTAGCGATGGGGCGTCTTGATGCCCTCCAGTGTTCGCTCCATCGTCTTGCTGTCGATGTTCACCCAGCGCGTGGCCCCGGGAGCCAGGAACTGCCTGGGGAGTCGCAGACGGGGTGAGCCCGGCCCAGCCCTGGGACACAGCACCGTGATGGCCTGACCACCCCCAAACTTTTCCTCCTGAACCCTCATCCCACTGGCACTCACTGGTAGATGGAGTCCACGATCTCGGCGATGCGGGACTGCTCCCCGTAGCGCAGCTCCTCACACGCCTCCCAGAAGCTCAGGTTCTCAGCTGGGGAGAGGGACATGATGCTGGGAATGGGAACACAGCCCTCGGCACCCCCCATGGCCAACCCCCAAAGGCCATCGTGGCTGGGCATGTGTCCCTGTGGGACAGAGCCAGCTGGGCCAGTGGAACCAGGGAAATTGGGGCAGATTAGCTGGAAAGTACTGGGATGTGGTGGTGGATTGAGGAGTGCCAGGACACAGTAACGGGTTGGTTTGGTGGTGTTGGGGTTGGATAGTGGATTGGGCACTACTGGGACATGGTGGGTTTCGTGGTGCTGGGTTGGAGTGGTGGCTCTGAGATGCCAAGATGTAGCAATGTTTCGGGGCTGGGACTTGGGCCACTCACCACTGAATTCCTTCTTGAGGAATTCAAGGAGCTGTGCCCGGCCCAGGGGGTCCATGATGAGCTCACTGAAGTTGAAGCCCCAGCGCTCCACACGCAGCTTCGTGGGGGTCGTCACCCTGTGAGCGACAACAGCATTGAGGCTGGCAGCCCATGGCAGCCTGCATGACCCCACAGACCCCACAACCCTGTCCTGCAGGTTGGGGTAGTGGGGGGCCTGGGGCTGGGGCACTTACGTAGGGGCATTCATGGCCCAGTACGTGGTGTCATCCGTGATCCAGGGGTTGCTGGGCAGGCAGCCAGACATGATGGGATCGTGGGGCACATACTGCTCGTTGAACTTGATGTACCTGCCAGGAGTGGTGGCTGGAGGCAACCAGGGCCATCAACCCCAGACACCGTGGGGACATGACAGGGACGCGGTGGGGATGTGCCCGAGCTCTACAGAGCCTCGGCTCCACTCCCTGCTGAGGGCTGTGGTTCTGTGGTGCCAGCCACCAGCTGCTGTCATGTGAGTGCCCCTGTCACCCTGACAGGGACCCAGCCTGTGGCTGGGGCAGCTGCTGCCACTCACCCCTCAAGGCAGATGGAGGACTTCACCCTGGTCCTGGCCATGGCCTTCCTGCAGTACTCGATCTGGGGCCAGGCGCAGGGGAGATGTTGGGGTGCCTGGCAGCTTGTGCCCGTCAGAAGCCGCCCCCACCCCTCGCCCCACTCACCTCTTGCTTGTAGTAATCCATGTTCTTGGTCTGCAAGAGATGCACGAGGCCGGGTGAGGGCATGGTGGGGCCAGGACATTGTCCTGCCACCACCACCCTTGACAATCCAGGCACCCAGTCCCCCACCCCAGCACTCTCTAGCCCATCCCCGTGGCCTCCAGCCTCATTCCCCCAGCCCTCCTGGCTCAGCCAGCACGGCCCTGAAATGAACCCTGGCTTCCCCCATTCCACGCCCCAGTGTGACACCGGCCCTAGGTTAGTGACACTTACGTGGGCAGAGGACACAGCACACGACGCAGAGAAGAGAAAGTGGGTGGTTAGTGAGGACAGCCTGAGGGTGCTGGGGCAGCATTAGTGGGGTCACAAGACAAGGAAGGGCCTGGTGACTGCTTCTGGCACCCCAGAGTGCCAGGGCTCCCTGCAGCACAGCTGCCCTGCAGGGATTAGAGGTGCTGGCACAGGGGGGTGGTGGGTGCAAGGACAAACACATGGATTCCCCGTGCTCGGGGTGGGGGACACACGGATGTTAGCAGAGCTGGGGCTCACCCCACACCCCAAAATGTGGGCACAGCCTGGGCTGAGATGGATGGGCACCCACCGGGGCAGCTCTACACCCCGGCACAGACACTGGGTGTGCCCTGTGCCCACTGGCAGGCTCAGGGGTGCCTGGACACCCCCACTCACCAGCTGGACACGGGTGGTGTGGCAGTTCCTGCGCTCGGGACCCTGCTCCAGCACGTTGGGGGCTCCCGGCTGCAACGAGAGCATCATGCTGGGGTCTGGGGGGAGCCGCTGCGCCCTCCAGACCCGCTGCCCAGGCCGGGGCCGTGCGTGGTGCCAGGGCTGCACCCTCCAGCCCGGCCCCCCCCCCGCCCCGCGCTCACCGGGGGCCGGTTGACGAGCCAGTACGCCTGTTCCTGGCAGTCGATGACGATGCGGTCGCCCTTGCGCCGCTGCTTGGCTGCCCTGCCCGTGCAGAGGCAGCGGGGAGGTGCTGGCACCCTGCCTGCCCGGCACCCAGGGGTGCTCCATCCCGGCCGCTCCCCGGGGCGCAGCGGTGCCGGCCGTGCCCGCACTCACCGGAGCTGCTCCCGTGCCTGCATCACCACGAAGTCCCACGTGTGGTTGATCCGCTTGTGCAGGAGGTTGTAGTTGTCCTGGGAAGCGACAGGTAGGCACGGTGTGCGCCTGTCCCCTTGCCTGGCTCCCGGTCCTGTTGCCCCTCCAGCACAGGGAGCGCTGTGCCCTTCTCCACGGGCGAGCACCGGCTCCTGGGTGAGCCGAGACTCTCCCAGTTCATCACAGGTGTGAGGAGGGCACCGCTCACCTTCTCATGTTCGATCAGATCTCCCTGCTTGCGGATGTTCTTCTTGGCCAGGTAAATGGCTGCAAGAGAAGCGGCGGCATCTCAGGGGGGCTGGGAAGGGGTCGCAGCCCGTGTTGGTGCCAGCGGCACGGCGGCACCTACCGTAGTCCAGCTCCGTGGCCGGCCACTTGGTGCTGGTCCAGAAATAGGGGGTCTGTGGGGGAGGAAGAGGCTGAGGCACCTGCCATGGGGTGCCACGGTGCCCAGCCGGGGAGCCCCGGCGCTGGGGCTGTGCCGTGCCCCGGTGCGGCTGTACCTGGAAGCGATAGGGCGACTCATCCGCCCGCAGCACCAGGCTGCGCGGGTCTTTGAGGGGGTAGATGTAGCCGTGCTTCACGATGAGGTTGCCGAGGTGCAGCGACTCTGCGGAGTGGGACTGGGGGCTGAGTGGAGGCTCGGCAGCCCCAGCTGCCCCCGCGGTGCCGGCTGCCTGCGCCAGGGCACTCACCCTCCTCGGAGATGCCGTACTTCTGGATGAGCCACTCCACGATGTCGTTCCCTGGGGACAGAGGCTACGTTAATGGGGTGCAATGGGGTCCCCCAGACTGGACATGGGGGGGTTCCCGGCTGGGGCACCTGGCACAGGATGGCAGTGCCGTGGGTCACGCAGGGTAACGGGGGCCCTGCCAAGGACGTGCGAGCGCCCGCCCCGCGCAGCCGATGCATAATTGATCCCAGCTGCAGCACGGGGTGCGGGGAGAGCAGCGGCGCGGGGGCCGGCGGTGGGCGCTGCTGCAGTGCTGGGGACACCCGGGGAGCTCCCACACGCCTTCCCCACCCCACGCGCCTCGCGGGGCTCCCCATCGCGGGGACCCACCTGTCATGGCGTGGGGGATGACCGTGATGAGCAAGCGCTGGTTCCTCATCTTGATGCCCATGTCGGGGTCCTGCATGCTGACGATCATCCGCTCCATCTGCCGGGCAAGGAACCGCTGTGCTCAGCCCCGCGACGGCGCCACCGGGCTTGGACACAGCCTGGCTCCCCTCACTGTGACCCCGGGCACCCTGTGACCGGGACACAGCCTGGGTCCCCACAACCCGACAGGGGCACCCAGTGCACAGCCTGGGGACAGCCTGGAACCGCGCAGTGCCCCAGGGCACCCTGTGCCCAGCCTAGGGACAGCCTGGCACACCATAACCTGACCGAGGCACCCAGCAGCCGGGCGAGTGTGTGGTGCTGGAGCTGCAGGCGCTCGTCCTCCGGGCATCCCTGGTCCGGGGAACCCCGCTTTTGGGGAGTGAGCTCAGCCGAGGCTGTGGCAGCACCCCAGCCCGGCGTGGGGGAGCCGAGCACGCAGCTCCGGGGCGCTGCCCGTGCGTAGTCCCTCGTGGGGCGGTTCCCGGTGCCCCGTGGAGGCGCCGGGGCCGGGGAGGTGCCCGCTGTCCCGCGTACCCTGGGTGGTGCTGGTCGCCCGTCCCCGGCGATCCCATGCCCGCGCCGCCGGCGGCCCCCGATGCCCTCGTAACCCCGTGCAGTGTCAGTGTCTGGTCCCCACCGTCCCAGCGCCCCGTCTGCCGGTGCCCAGTCTTCACAGTCCCAGCACCCGATCCCCGGTCCACACGGTGCCGGTGCCCTCGGTACCTCCTCCCCACGATGCGGGTGCCCGATCCCCACAGTCCCAACACCGGGTGCCCGCGGTGCCCGCTCCCCACGGTGGCGGTGCCCGATTTCCTCCGTGCCAGTGCCCGGCCCCAGCGCGATGCCCGCTCCCCGCGGGGCGGCTGCCGGTGCCGGTGTCTCTCACCTTGCGCAGACAGGGCATCTGCAGGCGGGGGTGCCGGCCGCGGGGGCCGCCGATGGTCATCGCGGGTGCGCGCCCCGCGCCGCGCCTCTCCGCCCGAACCCGCCTCGGCCCCGCCCGGTCCCGCCCCGCTGCCCCCCCCGCGGCTGCCGCCGTCTGCACCGGGCGTCCCGAACCCCGGCCCCGACCCCCGGGGTCAATTTGCCCCCTGCCCGTGGGACCCTCGGTACGGCCCGGGGGGCCGGCCCCCTCCCCACCCCCTGAGCCTCCCGGGGCCGGGGGTGCCCTGGCTGACCCGGTGCCAGCGAGGGGGAAACACACCGCTGTGGCTGCTGGATAGCGGTGCGGGCAGGGTGCGGACAGTGCCTTGAGGGTACTGGAAAGATGCTCGCTGGATACGAGCAGGGTGGACAATGTGCCGGCAGCGTGCGGGGCAGTGGGCAGCGCGGTCACGGTGCGGGCACTGTGAACAAGGGGCTGGCCAGGATGCGGGCAGTGCGGCCATGGCGTGGGCAGTGCGCTGAGGGTACAGAGAGGATGCTCCTGGGATGCAGGCAGTGCACTGAGGGTACAGGCAGGATGCTCGCGGGGTGCGGGCAGCGCAGGGCGGGCGCGCCCGGCGATGAGCTCACTGCAGTCTCGCCGCCCACGAGCGGCGGGGCTGGAGCCGCCGAGGGGCGGGGGCGGGCGGGGGCGGGCAGCGGAGCCGCCGCGTCTGCGGGAGCCGCCGCCGCCCCGCCGGGCCGCGCCGGGCAGCGCCGGGAAGCGCCGGGAAGCGCAGCGGGGAGCGCGCGGGAGCAGCCGGCACCGCCGAGCGCGGCGGCAGCGGGCGGGAGGAGCCGCCGGCACCGGCAGAGCCGCGCCCCGGGCTCCGCCAGCGGCCGCCCCGCCCGGCCCCGGGGGCAGCGGGCCCGGCACGGCCCGGCCATGCTCGGCCTGGACGTGTGCGAGGCCGGCGGGCAGCTGCTGGAGCTGCTCTGGCTGGCGCTGTGCTACCGAGGTGAGCGGCGGCGGCCGGGGGGCAGCGCCCGGGGGCGGCGGGGGGCATTGCCCCGGGGAGGGAGGGCGAGCATCACTCCGAGTCCCCAACAGGTGAGCATCCCCCGGGCACCCGGTGCATCCATGAGTGAGCATCACCCCGGGCCCGGGGGAACCGGAGCGTCCCACGGGGGAGACCCCCGCTGTCTCCCTGCCACCTCGCAGCTTGTGGCACCCGGCGCATGCCACCCTGCCCTGCCACCCGTGGGCAGCCAGCGAGTCCCCAGGTGGGTACATCCCTGGGCTGGGAGTGCCCACATGCTGCCGTGACAGCCGAGGGGCAGGGCCTTGGTGGGGGGCCCAGGGGGGCAGCAGGGCTACTGCTGTGTCCCCATCACCAGCGCTGCCCTGGGGACCCACATCTTGGCCCTGTGGCCTCACACTTTTGGCCCTATGGCCCCGGGGCTGAGTGCAGGCAGTGGTCTCTGCCCCATGCTGGGTGCCCAGCACATCCCCAGCGATGGAGTTCCAGGGGCTTTGGGGAGCTCAGTGCTTGCAGTCACAAGGTGGGGGGGGGGGGGTGGGGTGGTGCAGTGGGCAGGGAGAGTCAGGGACTATGGGGACATCACCCACCCTTGTGCCCCCCAGCAGCCTGGCAGCACCGGAGCCACCATCCCAGTGACGCCTTTTTGCACTGCAGCTGCTGGTGGTTTGGGTTTGGGGTGGGAGATGGGACTGGAGGTTGCCCAGTGGGGTTGGAGGGAGCCGCAGGGCAGTGACAAGGACTTCTCTGGGCGACACGAAGGGGGCCTGCGGGCTGGAGGGGTCTGCAAGCGCCCCCCAGATCAAGCACAGCGCATAGGCAGCAGCTCGCCTTGCTCCATGACCGTGCGGAAATGCAGCCGGCGGCAGCACCTCTGGTCTCAGCTGTGCCACCAGGCCCCGGGGACACCGAGCCTGGTGGAATTCCCACAGCTCCGAGCAGGGGAGCAGCTTGGCCTCCCCACGGGGATTTCCCATGTCACAGCCCAGCCACCCCCTGCCCCCCAGTGCCTTCGTGTCGGGGGGTGTCCCCCGGGGTGTCCCCGGGGCTGCCACTGCCTGTCCCCCGCAGACATCATGGCTGACAAGGAGGGGGTGACGCTATCGCTGGAGGAGGAGGAGGAGGATGCCGACGTGGCCCTGGCGTACAAGACGCCGGAGAAGAAGAGCCTGCAGGAGATCCAGGAGCTGGACCCAGGGGATGAGAGCCTGCGGAAGTATAAGCAGGCACTGCTGGGCGCCATCCCTGCTGCCGTGGGTAAGGCTGGGGGCTGCAGTCGGGTTTGGGCACCGCGGCACCCCGGCAGCCCAGCCGGGGGATGGAGCCTCAGCGGGCACAGGGAGCTCCGGCGTGCTCGAGCAGGGAGCGTCCCGGGGGGCATCCCCGGCAGGGAGGGCACATCCTGGCTGGAATCGCTCGTGGGTGCTGCCTGTGCCCCCCACCTGCGCAGAGACCCCGGCATTCCCTGTCGACAGAGTACCGGTGCCCGGGGACCCCAGTTGCCTTGGTTACGGGATCACCGCCGCAGTTTCCATAGGAACGGCTACAGGGAACCGGGAAATTCATGGGGATGACGGAGAGGAGCGAGCGGCGGGGGCGGGGGAGAGGGACACCGGGGTAACACGGCTGCCAGTGCCCAGGCGGTGCTCCCCATGGCCCCCACAGCGGCCCCCCAGGCTGGTGCTGGTCTGCACTGGGGGTCCCTGGGGTGCTCCACGGGCCGAGCATCCCAGTGTCCATCCATGAATGCACTGGGGAGGGTGCAAGCTGGGGGATGTGTGTGTATGCAAACCAGTAGGGTGCATGAGGGGTGCACCATGGTATGTGTGAAAGCTGGGGGGCGTGCAGGGTGGGCTGGGGGCGTGAATTAGACCAGTGCCCACCTCAAGGGATGCCCTGGCTGCACATGCTGCATCCTCCTCCTCTGCTTCCCCTTGTCCCGCTCCTGAGCCAGGGAATGGCACACCCTGGGAAATACCCGTGTCTGGGTCCTTTGAACGTGATACCTCAACAGGCACCGATGCCAGTGATGGGGTGACCTGAGATGCCCCTGCTCTCCTGTGTCCTGCCTGGCTGCCTGGCACTCGCTTGCTTTAACATCCCTGCCACAGACACCGTGGCCCTTCCTGCCATTACAGGGCCATGGGCAGCCCCTTGGCTCGCTGGGGTGGAGGTGATGGTGGACTGGGCATGGTGGGTAAGGTCTGAGCCCTGCTGCTTGTCCCTAGATGCCAGCGTGCCCAACGTGCAGGTGACAAGGCTGACGCTGATGTGCGAGCAGGCGCCGGGGCCCATCACCATGGACCTGACAGGTACGCCCTGGGGACACCTGGGGGAGGAGGAGGAGGAGGAGGAAGGGGTACCAGGCTGATGGACCCTCTGCCTGTGCAGGAGATCTGGAGGAGCTGAGAGGTCGGGCCTTTGTGCTGAAGGAAGGGGTGGACTACAGGGTGAAGGTGTCCTTCAAGGTGAGGCGTGTGTGGTACCCTGTGCCCACTGACTGGGCATGTCTCTGCTGCCCTCACACCACGGGGTCCCTGCCCCAAGGGGTCCTTGTTACCCTGGGTCCCTGCCTTTGCATCCTGGATTCCCTGCCCCAAGTGGTCCCTGATCCCCATGGGTCCCTTTTCCCACAGGTCCCTGCCCCACAGGGTCCCTCTTGCCGCCCATGGTCCTTGCCTGCCCCAGGGTCCCTGCCTTGGGACATTTGCTTCCCACCCTTTACCCCTGGGGTCTGTGCCCCTCTGGGGGTCTCTGCCCACCCTGAGTTCCCCAGGCTCCTGGGTCTCTGCCACCTTGGGGGTCCTTGCTGTCCCCAACGTGACTGCCACCCCACGTGCCTGCCCCTCTTGATGGTTCCTGCCACCACAGAATCCTTGCTTCTCCCAGAGATCCCAGCAATGCTGCCTATCCCAGGGTTTCCAGGAGGTTCCTGCCCCTCCTGAGGGGGGATCCCTACTGTCTCTGAGTCCCTGCTCCTCTGGAGTTACCTGCCACCCTGGAGTCCCTGCCGCCTTTGGTGATGCTGAATTCTGACAAGGGGCTGGATCCTGGAAGAAGTGGATGTCAGGATGGGTACCCAAGGCCAGGGGTTCCCATGCCATGGCGACAGTCCCAATGTCCCCCCTGCCTTCTGCCCGCAGGTGAACAGGGAGATCGTCTGCGGGCTGCGGTGCCTGCACCTCACCTACCGCCGGGGCCGGCCCGGTGAGTGGGGCTGGGGGCTGGGGGGCCGGGGCTGGGGTGCCCCCACGCTACCCTGGCCCCACTCACCCCTCCGTCCTCTCCCCTCCTCGCCCAGTGGATCGCGACGTTTTCATGGTGGGCAGCTACGCGCCGCGGGCCGAGGAGTACGAGGTGGTGACGCCGGCGGAGGAGGCGCCGCGGGGATGGCTGGCACGGGGCTCCTACCGCGTCCGCTCCCTCGTCACCGACGATGACAAGACGGAGCACCTCTCCTGGGAGTGGGGCCTCTGCATAAAGAAGGCCTGGGAGGACTGACCCCGCCCCCCGCACCCCGGCTCCCCCCGCCAGCTCGGGGACGCGGTGCCGCCGTCCCGGGGCACCCCTGGCCGGCACCGCCGCGCTTGCCCCAGTCGCGTGAAGGGTTGAGGGGGGTCCCTTAGCGAGCGAGAGCCCGTGGTCGTGGTCTTCGCAACCAAAGTTATTTTTAATTGCTCTTTTTTTTTAAATATCGACGCCCGCCTGGTCCTCACGGCGTCCCCATCGCTGGGGCCGGGGCTGTGACCCTGCCGTGGTGGTGCCGTGTCCGGTACCCGCCCGGTCGCAGGCTGTGCTCTTCCATCGCCATTAAACCCTACAGACTGGTCTCTTACTGGTGTGTCTGTGCCTACACCGCCTGTGCGTGTCCCCCTGCTCCCTGTTCCCCGCGGCCGTATCCCCGGCCAGGTCTCCCTGCGGCGGCGAGCGGCTGGAAAACAGCCACCTGGTCCCGCTGCCTTATCGGCGGGGCCGGGCAGCCAGTAGCGGAGGGCCACGAGCCCCAGGGGACCGGCACCACCCGCCCCCACGTCCCTTATCTTCGTCCTCCTCCCCGGACAACATCTTCAGTGCCGGCACCATGCGCGGCTGCGGGTCCCGGCTGGTTTGGCTGCTAGTGCTGTCGCTGGCCTGGCTGGGCCCGGCTTTGGGGGACGAGGATAAGGATGAAGAGGTGGTAGAAGAGGAGAAAAAGCAGAAGAAAGAGGATGAAGTGCTCTCAGATGAGATCAAGGAGGAGGACAATGTCCTGGTTCTCCATGAGCACAACTTTGCCCGTGCCCTGAGTGAGCACCAGCTGCTGCTGGTGGAGTTCTGTGAGTGCCCCCACTGTGGGCAGGGGTGTGGGTAGGGGAAGATGTGGGGTTGGGAATATTGGCAGGGGGGACTGGCTGCGGCTGAGCGTGGGCAGAACAGACACATAGGCACAGGATGGAGGGTAGGTGGGGTTGGCAGAGGCAAGGCTGTGGGTCAGAGCGGCAAGAGCACAGGCCATGTGGCAGGGCATGGGATGGGGATGGACACACGGAGCAGGGACACAGGCAGAGGCATGGGGTGAGGGGTGTGTAGCACGGGCGTGGGACACAGGACAGGGGCACATGGTGTGAGTGTGGGACAGGGGCATAACCTGGGGCCCAGTAGCCTCACACAGCCATTGGGCTGTCCCCACAGTTCCCACCCTGGTCCCCAGGGTGGGGACAAACCTGTCCCCATTATCAATGCTGTCCCCTATCCACAGACGCGCCGTGGTGTGGGCACTGCCAGCAGCTGGCTCCTGCCTTTGCCCAGGCAGCCACTGAGCTGAGGAACGAGTCCAGCCCTGCCCGGCTGGGCAAGGTGGATGCCACGGCACAGACAGCCCTGGCCACTGAGTTTGGCATCACCTCCTACCCCACGCTCAAGCTCTTCCGTGATGGCAACCGCACCCACCCCCTGGCGTACACCGGTAGGGCTGCGGCACCACGCAGCGTCCGTGGCACCCATCGAGGGGGACACTGCCAAGGGGCTGGGGAGGGTGGCAAGGCCTGCTGGTGGGAGGGTGGCACTGTCCTTGTGGGGGTCACAGCGTGGTGGTGAGAGGGGTGGCAATGTCCTGGTGGTGACAGTGGACAGGTGACAGCGTGGTGATGATGTATGAGGTGGTGATGCTGCGCAGTGCCGTGGTGGTGGTGGAGGCGGGTGGCTGAGGTTGGTGGCACAGAGAGGGGTGGCAGCCTGGTGAGGGTTGTCAGGTGACGTCGGGAGCCCTGCTCCTTGTGCCAGGCCGCATGGACAGCAAGGGCATCGTGCGCTGGATGCAGCGCCGGGCCGGCCCCAGCGCCACGCTGCTGCAGGACACCAACACCGCCGCCGCCTTTGTCAGCTCCCAGGACTTGGTGGTCGTTGGCTTCTTCAAGGTGGGCTGGGGTGGTTGGGGCTGGACCGTGGCCGTGGCTGTGGCTGTGGCTGTGGCACTGACAGGTGGCTGTGCAGGACCTGAAGGGTGAGGCAGCCCAGGCGTTCTTCGAGGTGGCTGCCGAGATGGTGGACATGACGTTTGGCGTGGCAGAGGCAGCTGAGCTCTTCCAGGCATATGGGCTGTCAGCTGACACCGTCTGCCTGTTCAAGAAGGTGAGGGGGTGGCAGGGGAGTGGTGGGGCCATCCTGTCCTCCCCTCAGCCCTCACAGGTCCCTGCCCTGGCAGTTTGATGAGAGACAGACAAACTTCCCTGTGGACCCAGCACGGGGGCTGGACACTGCCGAGCTCACCCAGCTGCTCCGCGTCCACAGCCTGCAGCTGGTGATGGAGTTCACCAACGAGGTACAGCCTGTCCCCAGCCCTGTCACTGTCCTGCAAGGGCCATGGCTTCCCTGCTCTCATCCTCCTCCTCCTCCTCCCCAGACATCCAACCAGATCTTCAGTGCCAAGATCCCCCATCACATGCTGCTCTTCCTCAACAAGTCTTCATCGGAGCAGCTGTTGCTGCAGGATGGCTTCAGGGCAGCTGCCGGTGGCTTCCGGGGTGAGGTGAGGTGGCCCCATGGCAGGGACATGGAGGGTGGCTGTGGGACTCCCCAGCCTCAGTGTCCCCCGTTCCCTGCCCAGGTGCTCTTCGTGGTGGTGGATGTGACCGGGCATGGTGCCGACGTCCTGCCCTTCTTTGGCATGACCCCTGCTGACGCTCCCACCCTGCGCCTCGTCAAGATGGAGAACAATCGCAAGTACCAGATGGAGCAGGACAACTTCTCGGATTCGGCCATTCGCACCTTCATCCAGGCAGTGCTGGACGGCAAGGTGAAGGTGAGGGATGCAGCACGGTGCCAGCCAGCACCGATGGATTCTGCCCTGTGGTGACAGATGGGCTGTTGGCTCAGAAGCCTAACGATGACAGTTGTGTGGTGAACACCAGGGACCTGTTTGCTGATACTTCTGCTGCCAGGCTTGAGGATCTGGGGATTTGTTGTGGGCAAGGGGGCAGGAGACTGCTGCTGTGGAGACACACAGAGCTGGGATGGCAGCAGAGGGGAAGATGTGGTCCAAAAGGCAGCACAGGAACATACCCCTGCCCCAGCCTGCACTGTGCCCCAGGGGCCTCTGGCACTGCTCAGCCCAGGCTGTGGCTGTCCTGACTGTCCCCACAGCCTCACCTGCTGAGTGCCGAGCCCCCCGAGGACTGGGACACGCGGCCCGTTAAAGTCCTGGTGGGGAAGACCTTTGAGCAGGTGGCGTTCGATGAGACCAAGAATGTCTTCGTCAAGTTCTGTAAGTGCTGGGGCCACCCATGGCCCTCCCTGGGCTCTGCCATGGGGCTCAGCCCCTCCACGACAGCCCCAGCCCTGTCACAGACCCCTTGGCAATGTGCCCACCCCGCAGACGCGCCGTGGTGCCCCCACTGCCAGGCCATGGCGGCCGCCTGGGAGGAGCTGGCCGAGCGCTACAAGGACCGCGAGGACATCGTCATCGCCGAGATGGACTCCACGGCCAACGAGCTGGAGAACATCACCATCCACGGCTTCCCCACCCTGCACTACTTCCCCGCGGGGCCGGGCAGGAAGGTAGGTGTGGGCACTTGTGGGGTCACCAGAACCTGGGGGCAGTGGCACCCTCAGCAGCCTCCCCTCCCACGGCTCCAGATGGTTGAGTATAAGAGCACCCGAGATGTGGAGACCTTCTCCAAGTTCCTGGACAACGGGGGGACACTACCTGTGGAGCCTCCGGTGAGTGAGGTCAGGGAACAGCCCCCTGCCCAGGGCAGCCCCCAGCCCCTGCTGAGCGAGGGGATGGATCTGGCAGGATGGGGACGGGGACAGGGTCAGGCAGGGAGTGTGTGTCCATCCATGCCTCACTGCTGCCTTCTCCAGGTGACCAAGACCCCTGGGAACAGCACGGGCAAGGAGGATTCAAGTGCGCCGGGGACAGATGGATCCCGGGATGAGTTGTGAGCCCTGTCCCGCTCAGGCATGTGCTATAAACCACCTGGAAACAACGTGGGCTCTCGTCTGTGTCTGTGGCTCCGTGTGCTGGGAGCACCCGCCTGTCTTGGGGCCACAGCAGGGCTGATAATGGGCAGAACCTCTCTGTCCCCCTGGGGCAGCTGTGCCACAGCACATTCTGGCAACCCCGCGATGGCATGGGGTGGCCAAGGAGCCCAGTGCTTTCCATGCTGGCCCTCATGCTGGAGTGGTGGGGTTCAAGTGATGTGGGATCAGCTGGGGTTTCTTTCGTCACATACCAGACCCAGGGAATCCTCAGGAGCTGCTGTGACAGCCAAGGCAGGCAACATGGGGTTCTACAGGCACATAAGCCTGGCTTGTAGCCTCTGGCACCCCCAGCACTGTCCCCTGTCTGCTGAGACATACCTTCAGGAGCAACATGTCCCCTGGGTCCAGGACCTGCTCGGCCACCCCTCCCGGGAGCCCAGAGCAGCCCCAGCCCTGCCCTGTACCCAGAGCCTTCACCAGACCTGCCCCATCCTCTGTCCATCCCAGAGGCTGCTGAGGGCCCAGGTCTGCTCCATGGGGAAGGAAAAAAGCAGCAGGCAGTGGGATGTGGGGTTTTATTTCATTTTATCCGAGTACCTTTGAAAAGATCATTGTACAAGTCAGCACATGAGAATGCAGAGGAAATGCCGGGGCTGCACGGCCGCTGTACATATTTACAGGGACCCCCTGAGAAAAAAGGGGGAGACGGAAATCCCGGGCACGCCAACAACCTCACCAGACACACCACCACCAGCACTTCAAAAAACGGGGTAAAACCCCTTGTAACACTGTTCCCGGGCTGAAAAGATCTGCAGATTATGCTGGACTTCACACAGCGCATTAGGCAAGGCCAGGACTGTGTTTTAAAGGCACTCGGTGACATGTACAACAGGCGGAGTCCATCCCGGCGCGGTGCCATGGGGTCCCGGCAGCTCCACCACTGCTGGGGCTGGGAATGGCGCTGAGCAGCGCCACCGTGGATCCCCCGGGCTTTGGGGCCATCCCCGTTTCTGTGGGTGGGCAAGGGCTCTCTAAAGGGGCTGGCACAGAGCCGTGGCCGTGCCGGAGCAGCAGGGCCGGGACTGGGTGAGGGCAGGATGGGGAGAGCACGGGCACAGCCCCGGCTTCCTTGCGGCCGAGTAAGCCCAGGAGGCTTCCCAGGGCTGCCTGCTGGTCCTACATGAGCCACGAACTGGCATCAATGATCCCCCTGGTGCAGTGCCCTCCTGCTGCCTCCCCTGAAACACAGAAGCTGACAAAAGATGCAGGACTCATAAAAAGACGTATTTTGTCTTCAGCTTTAGTGTCTCATCAGTTCCCTCCCCATTATGGCTCTCCTAACGAGTGCCCTGCCCAAAGCCAGAGCTTGGCCCAGGGGTCTGGGCATGTCTGCACCAGGCACACAGGTGCCAGCCCTCTGCAGAACTGCAGCACCCTCCTGGGAAGCAATCCCTTCTCCACGGGGACACAAGGGATACACAGGAGTGTGCAGGCTGTGGGATGCCAGCACCCAGCCTGCCACCCTGGCTCTGAGCTGGTCCTCGCTCTGCGGGAAGCCCCCAGTCCCGACGGGCACTGACCCTTCTATTCCTCGGGGATTTACTCGGTTGCAAGGAAGCTCAGGAGGAGAAAAAAAGACCCATCCTACCATGTCCAGCAGCTGAGCCTGCCAAGGAGGCCACAGATGACTCCTTCCAAATGGCTTAATGATCTTCACAGCCCCTTTGGAGTGAGGCTGCCCCTTCCGCACTGGTGGGGTGAGGGCGGCTCTGCCCCATGGCGCTCCAGAGCCATCCATGCCAGGAAAACGGGGCAGGGTGCTGGGAAAGCGTGGAGCAGCCGGAGTCTGATGGATGGCTGTACACTTTGGGTGAGTTCTGCAGTACCTGTATGTTTTACATTTACATAAGAGCACTGTGACATTGGAAATATTTTCCTTTTATTACAATATATCAAAAATATGCAGCTTTAGTAAACAAGGTCATATTACACTTTCTAATGCACTGTACAATGCTACATTACACTTATATTCGGTATGGAGAGGGAGCCCAGGCTCCCACTGGCAGGTTTGTGGGGTGAAAGGGCATCCACCGGCATCCTGGAGCTTGCCCAGATCCGTGCTGGAAAGCAGAGCTGCCACCCTCCACCCTGGGCTCGTCTGGTGCCCGTGGCAGCAGCACCGCCAGTGTCCGCCCCAGGCCTTCTCCTCCGGTCCCAGAGTCCTTCACAGTCCTGTCCTCACTGCCCTGGAGCCTAATCAATCTTCTCCACCTTCCCGATGATCTTCTCTTCGAAGATGGGCAGGATGGTGTCATCCTCCCGCACCTCCTCGAAGACCACACCACAGTCGAACTCGTCGCTCACTTTCTTAAAGTAATACCTGAAAAAACCAGAAACGTGGAGGGAGGAGAGGGAAAAAAAAGCAGGTGAATGGTCACAGGGCACCATGATCCCCAAACCTGGGTACAGCCTGGCTTGGAGCTCACGGAGCACAGGAAGCTGCTCCCCCAGACACGGAGGGAACTGAGGCCACATGCCTGCCCCTGTCCTCAACAGTGAACAAAAATAGTGGTCAGGATCCATGTTACCATGGTCAGGAGTTCCAGCCCTGAATCCAAACCCATTCACAGCTCTCCCAAAGGCAGTGGCTGAGGCACCTGTGTTGGCGGAGTGTTTCCAGGCAGGCTTTCCCATGGCAGCTCCTACTTGGAAGTGGGAACTTGGAGAGCTCCATGCCACACATCTGTCTGCTTTGGGACTCTAGCAGGACCCAACTGCCCTGTCCTCACCAAAGGGAACTTTGACAGGAGCCAAAACAGCTCTGAATTTAGAGGGTCCCCACAGCATCAGTGAGCACTGACTGATGCTGCTGCACATCTGCCAGGCAGCTCAGCAGCTCCTGGTGGAGGTGCAAACCACGATGCAGGACACTTCTGCTACAAAACCCCTGCTAACCTGCCTCTTCACCAGCCAAGGTGCCCTGGCCATGCTGCCACATCCCTACCACAGCATGCCCTGAGGCAGCCCTCCTGACCTACCTCCACCAACCTTCCCCTTTGTGGGGGCAACGCCACTGTGTCCTGGCAGTGGCATCTGCTGGGGGTCACCAACAGCTGCTAGCAGCTTCCCACAGGCGAGGAGCAGCCCTTACCTGTAGTTCCCTTTCTTGGTCAGCAGCTCCTTGAACTGTCCCAGCGTCACCACGCGCCCCTTGACAAGGGTGCGGTAGGGGATGGGCTCCCCGCAGAAGTAATAAGCGACCACGATGTTCTCGCAGGGCTGGGATGCGCCACTGCCCGGCCTCTTCTGGGGCTTCAACCTGCTGGGCAGAGACACAAGGGACCTGCTCAGTGCCAGCCCAAGGGGCTCAGAACCATCGTGCTGGGTACCTGGCAGGGCTCGGGGCTGCTGCGTGAGAGGAGCGGGTCAGGTCCCCCCAGGAAATGCAGCGCGGTCCCTGGGCATCGCCTGCTGCCACCAGCAGCTCTCCTGGCTCGCAGACACACACTGGGACTGGCCAAGGAGCACTTGCAAAGGCTGAATGAGGCCAGGACACAGCTATAAGAAGGGTGCAGGTCCTAACTCAGTCCCTTTGCGCTGTCTCCAGGCTTTGGGAGGGCACAGCCCTCCTCACAGCATGGTTTGGGGAGTCATTGGCAAGCACCCCAGGCCAAGGCAGCAGACCCAGGTCACCATCATCACCATCACCATCTCACCACGCTCCTGGCACACAGCAGCACACAGGGCTGGAGCACCATCCCACAGGGGATGATCATGCAGACACTGCTCAGACTGCTTGGGATTATTGCCACCATGGCCAGAACAGCCCAGCACAGCTCTCCACTGGCCCACAACTGCAGGCAGGATGTTCCTGCACCCCACAGCTCCCCTGGGCCCCTTTCCCATGTACGTGGAGGTCTGAGGGGATGGAGCTCCCAGCATAGCAAGTCCTGGAGGCTATTCTGCCTGTCCTGCCCAGGCAGGTTGCCAAGGCAGCTGCCATCCCCAAAACCTCAGTGACTTTACACCTCCTGTGTTTTCCCAGCTCTCAGAATGCTGGTCTGGTCTTTGCTTCCAGCCCACACACGGGGTTCAGCTATGTGGTGCCATCACTAGACTGAAACTGTCAGCCCAGTCCTTCACCCCATTTTCAGAGACAGACAAAAGCAACAATAATTCAGCTCAGGGTACTTTGCCCTTCTGCAGAGCCTTTCATCTGGGGTGCCGAAAATGCTGCACAAACATTGGAGCAGCCTACACAAATTGGTACCTTGGCATGCGTAGTCTGAGCCAGAGGCAGCCTTCCCTTTCAAAGTCACATAAAACACATTTGGCAGCTTTAAAAAAAAATTATTTTAAAAGCACACTGGATAAAAAAAGACGATTTTGTATTTACATGACTGGAAAGTTGCTGTAAAAACCCTAGAATGTGCCAAGCATATGAGGTAATCGCAGTTTTGGAAATGACTCTGACCTTAACCTTTAAACAGTGGCTGGCGGGCAGAGCACCTTTTCATGGTGTGCCCACATAAACACTGGCACTGCAAACCAACACCAGACACAGCTTTTCCACCTTTTCCTACAGGCATGAGAGGTCTAAAGTTCAACTGAACAATCTTCCGGGTGCCTGCTCTGCCTGGGAGACCTTTGGAGAAGATGCAGCATTCTGAGAGGCAAGGGTCTGCTCCTGGTGCCAGTAGAGCCCTTGGAGCCTCTCCCATCCCTGTATCAAAATACAGGATGCCCTTTAGCTAGAAAAACATTAAGGAATTGAGTCATCCTTGGAAAAAAAAATATGAGGCATTTAAAGGAAAAATGGGTCATAAATTCAGGCAAATTCTGTGAATCCTGTGAGCCAGAAGTTAATTGAAGGGGTTTGGAAAACCTCAAAGTCCCTAAGCTTCTCTTAATCCTGCTAGAGACAGGTCATGACTAAGAGAGGGCTGCTGTGTGCCTGGGGACCTGGGGACACGGCAACGAGCCTGGCACAGGAGCAGAGCTGGTTCCTCAGGGCTGCTCTTCTCCTTTGCCTGGGGAGATGGAGAGGACAGGACACCCCTGAGCTCTGCTGTGGTAGAAGCAAGAGGACTGTGCCAGTGGCTGGGAGTGTCCTTCCTCCTGCTGTGCATTTCACACCTGAAAGGCCATTTCTGAACGTGCTCAGCCTGGCTCCACTGAGATGTGCCCAGAAAATGATGCCTGAAGTGATGCCCAGAAGTGACCTTGACAGGCAGAGAGGGGAGACTGACTGCTCTTTAGCTCCCTAAGCCTTCCTTTTTTCCCTTTTTGAAAATGGGGGCTATGCTTTCCCTTTTCCAGTCAGTAGGAACTTGTCCAGACTGCCATGACTTCTCAAATATGATGGATACTGGCTAAGACACTTCATCCACCAGTGCCCTCAAGCCCTGTGGATGGATTTAATTAGGTCCCATAGACTTGTGCATAGACTTTAATTAGGTCCCATAGACTTCAGGTTCTTTAGATGGTCTCAAACCTCATCTTCTCCTACTGGGGGTGGTTCTTTTTTCTCCCAGTCCCTGCCTTTGTCTGTGACTCAGGTGCTGTGGTTGGAGCACTCACTGGTGAAGACCAAAGCAAAAAAGCCATTGAGTACCTCAATCTTCTGCATGCCCCAGGTAACCAGCTCTCCCATTTCCTCCCAGACAGGGCCTACATTTTCCCCAGTCTTCCTTTTATCACCATGTACCAAGAGAAGCTTTTCCTGTTGCTTTAATTCTATCAGCAGAACTCACACACACCCCAAACTGCAGCCACAGACCTCTAGCAGGCTAAAGCAGAGCTGATGAGTATGGAATCACTGAAAATGTAATTTTCCAAGAGCTCCTCTCAGGAGAATGAAACAACACAACTGTCTCCACTTTCGTCACTGCCAAGAGATCTCCTGAGACCTTGGCTTGCACATAAAGGCCACCAGACTGACTCTGAGCCCTGCCTCATTAAATCTTCCACCTGCACCCATCTCCTGGGTGTCAGTGTGACCCAGAATACCGCCAGGTACCACGCCCTGCCCCTTCTGAGATCACCTCCCATTGCTATGTTTGTCACAAGCACAAAACATCATCCAGCAGGGAAACAGCAGCACTCATCCCACTCACTGCATCTGCATCCCACCAGTGCTGTGACAGGGAACCCGAGTCTGGCTTGCAGCACCAATCCAACCTTGCTGTGATGCAGAGGTATCCAGCTTGCTCCAACTCAACACTAGGGCTGGAGAGCTTTGGAAAGCCCAAAATTGACCCAGCAGATACTACCTCAGTGGGTGTCCCAGTCACCAGCTCTGCTCCTCTTCCAAGCTTAGCCCAACACAATTAATTCCAAACTGAGATGATGCTAAATGTTCCCCCTGCTTGCAAAAAATCCTTTCTCCAAGGAGCTGGTATTAATTCCTTCAATCCAGCTGTGAAATGTGAGACTGAGCTACAGGAAATGGCTCAAAACCTGTCTGTCCATGGAAGAATCTGATGGTCACTGGGACACCAATGCTGGGCACTGCTGTGCTGCTGGATCTGCAGGTCATTAGAACTGAATGGTCAATCCTGCATTGCTTGCCAGCAGCAGCCCGGTCGCTATCTCCGAGATCAGGGTCATTCCAAATGCTGTGAAATAGGGAGAGAAATGCTTTTTCTGGAAGAATATTTACAATTCCCAGTACAGTCACTGCAGGTGCCTCATTGATTTACAGTGGGGCAGTGCTGGGGTGGGAGCAGGGCTGTTGGCAGTGGGCAGTTTGGTGGGGAAGGCCACTGCTGGGAGGACTGTGCCAGAGGGGGGTGGCTGGAGAGCTGGATAATCGTGCTGGCAAGGCCAGTCTGTCTGTAGAAAGCTGGCACAGTGTGCTCTCCACCCACAGTCAGCTCAACTGGAGCCTCAAGGACACCTCCGGGCTCACTTCCACCTCTCTGCTTCCCCAAGGCTACTGACAAACCTGGGACACTGGCTCCAATTTCCCAGAGCTCTTCAAAGCTCCAGAGTGAAATAAATGGTGTTTTCACGGCAGCTCCTCTCTCAGTTTCAACTTTGTTCTCATGGAGCTGTGGGATCTATTTCCAGGCAGGCTCCTGGTCTAACCAGAGCAGGAGCTCTCTAAAAAGCTGCCAGCTCAGGTGTGCTTCAGCTGGCGCACCCAATCCTACCAAAATCCAGCAGAGATTTCAACATCCAGAAATCTTTGGCTCCCTGGGGACCACTGCATCCATTTCTGCCTGCTACTGGACACAGACACATCTACTTTTCACGAGCAGTTCCCCACTGGTGAATGTCTCTCTGGTTTTCCAGGCATGGGGCAGGCTGGGGGATCCTTGCATCACTGGGAGAAGAGCCAGACCTCATGGAGAGGCAGTGGAAGCAGAGCAGCCCATCCTGCTGCTGGCATGCCTGGCATTTACCACATACCGTGGGCTTCCCCCATAAGCCACTCTTAAAATACAGGCCAAATTATTGTCAGAGTGTTAACTGCATAGCCCAGGCTGCTGTTTCCAAAGTGTGTACAGACATTTCTGGGGAAGGTGCATGAATTTAGTACAACTATAAGTGACTCTGCTAATAAACCCTATCCAATTCCACATGCTGAAAGGTAGATCACATAAACTTGGCTTAACCTGGCTTGGGAAAGCCGTCTAATTACCTGGCTTTCAGTCAATGCTCTGACATGAATACACAGAAGTCTGCTACGTGGTCACTGCAAGCAAAAATAACTGGAGCCTGTTTCTTTTAAAAATTACATTTGTGTTTCTACGAGTCAGACCGCAAAGTTTCAAGTTTTCAGAGGACAGCTGTAGAGCTGTGAAAGGTTTTAATGGACAAAGTGCTTTTAGCTGTTAACAGTAATTATCTAGCACTTCCAAAACGCTTTTCACCAGAGAGCTCCATGTGCCTTGCAAATGATGTCCCCTGAAAGATAACACAGAGCAGGAAAATGAGCTCTGCAACAGCCATTAAGCTGAGTCACAGAAAGATGCAGTGACTTGGATATGGCTACGCCAAGTCAGAGCTGCTGCGGGAAGGCTCCAGCACAGAGCTCTCATCCAGAGGCCACCAGCGGCCTTTGCCGGAAGCTTGTGCGAGATGGAGATAAAGACCAAAGACAGATTTGTCTTCTGCACTTAAGTCTGCTGCATCCTGATGAATTCTGCTCCTGCACCAAGCTCTGAAGTCATTGTGTGACTGTGAATGAGTGGAGAGCCAGTGAGTACCAGGGGAGAGAGCTCTCCCAGCCCTGCCCCTTCCCAGCCCTGCCAGGAGCATTCCCAGCATCTCCATCCACAGATCACAAGTCCAGGGTTTCAAGGTGGATTTTTGGCATTTGCACCACCATGTCAGAGGGACTGAGCCAGATTTCTCTGACCTCTCTGCATGCTGAAGACCAGAGCAGAGGACATGGACACCCCTCAGAGCAGTCTCTCCCAGCCCTCCCACACACAATCAGACCTTATCATCATACCTTTGCTTAAGGGGGAGTTTTCCAGCCCTTTTTTCCTCTTCTTCCAACCTCCTGCGAGCTTCCTCCAGCTGGGTGAGGGGGTTGGGGGCTGGGTTGGGTGGCATGGTAGGATCTTGAATGAAGGGGTGAGAAGGCTGGACGACGTTTCGGAGCTGGGCGCTGACCCATGGGTGCACCGTAACAGGTCGCTCAATGGAGAGGGGCCGGACCATGTCGTGGGGCAGCTGCTTCTTAGCACCTGAAGAGCTACACACAAACACAAAGGTTTTACATGGAGCACTGAGATGCTCTGCACAGGCACACAGTCTTTCCCAGATGAACTTGCTGCTGGACACAGGCACCACTGGGAAGCTCCTCACAGCATGGCTTTCAAGGGAGAGAGGTGCAACATCAAAATCTAAAGAAGATTTTGAGCAAGTCCTGAGACACCAGGGTGAGCAGCTCAACCCTGAAACAAACCCCACAGATCAGTGTGAGGGCTCCCATCAATCCCATACACAAAAATAAACTCAGGGAAATGCAGATCCATCTTTTGTGGGATTCTGTCACAGGATGTCCTCCCCTGCCTATCATGTGCCACGTTATCCACCTTGGAACCACAGCAGCAATTTCTAAGATTCCCCTGGGGCTGCAACCTCCTGTCATGGCCACAAGTTATCCTTCAGAAACAACAGCTCTTGTAGCCCACAAGCAATCCTCAGTCTCCTAAGGGTCTAAAACCCTTAGGAGACTGAGGATTGCTTGTGGGCTACAAGGGCTGTTGTTGGTCTAAAACCCTTAGGAGATGGATTCTTGCCTTCCCAAGATGTCCAGGAGGAAGGCAGCCTGCTGACACATCTCCCTTGTGCAGGGGATGCAATACAAGAGTATTATGGTTATGGTTATCCCTCGCTCTGCCAGCCCTTACCCATGGTTTGTTTTCTTATGCCTGCTGATCTCCTTCTCTCCTTCTATGATCCACTGAAGGATCTTCTGGTTTTTCTCCACGTCTTCAGGAGATCCTGGCATTTCATAGTTGGCACCATCACTTTTCCCTGAATCAGTCTTCTTAACATTCCTTTTTGAGAGCAGACTTGCTTTCCCACTGCAAGAACAAAGCTTGGGACATTAGTGCTTTGCTTATGTCAACCACCAGAGGGGCAGAGGATGGACACATCTATCTTCAGACATGGACACATCTATCTCCAGACATTTTCCACAGCTCCCTGCTCTACCAAAGCTCAAACCAACTGTGCCACAGTTCAGGCTAAGAGTAAGATTGCCTAGACCTGGGCACAGCAGCTTCTCTGCCCAACAATCTGTGGGGAAAGGGAGCTTCTCCTCTGGCCAAATGAGCCACGGCAAGATCTCTTGCCATGAGAAGGGTTTGGTTAAATCCTCAGAGCAGGAGGTTATCCATTGGCTGTCTCTCCATGCCTGACCACTGCTTGAAACCCAGGTCCTTCCTATCACCCTCAGATTCACTGATACCCCAAACTCTGACTTGCCATGCCCAGAGTCTGCTTCTTACCCTGATTTGAATGAGGCTTCATGTCATGGTGGAAGATCACATCCCAGCAGGGTGGGCTGCCTCCCATGGGGAAGCCCAGCCAGCCCAACCACTGCAGCCAGAGGGATGCCAGGCAGTAGCCAACACTCTGGCTACACCCGTGGCTGCAGCAAAGGCTACTGCAGGAATGCCATGGCACACACAGCCATGTGCCCAGCCAAGCAGCCCCATGCTCAGGAGAATTCCCCATGCAGGCCTGTCATTCCACGAAACTCCCACTGTCCTGATCATCCACCTGCTTTACTCCATAGGGCCTCGCTCCTGCATGTTCACTAACACACACAGGAAAAACAACCTGAACACCACAGAGGAGCAACAGTCCCCTGGATAGCTTTGCTGATTTTTTTTGGAGAAAGCCTCGAGAGGTACTGCTGCAGATCTACAAAGGGAGGGCAAGCTGACAACTTCTTCTCTGCTTCTCCCAACATGAGGACTACTGGGTATCAAAAGCAACTCTGCACCAGCAGGTTCAGTGCAAACAAAAAAAATGCTGTTTTCTGCAGGTTGTCATTGACCCACAGACACAGTCATGGGGGGCTGGGGGAACAGCACACCAGCTGGGTTCAACAAGAGTCAGAGAAGCCACCACAAGAGACTGCTGGCTGCCAAACAAGACCATTTGGATGCAAACCCTTGTCTTGTGAAGCTTCTGAAATTCAGGAACTGGGAGTTTGTGCCAGAGAAAGGACAGCTCTGAGTATGTCCTTTTAAAAAACCTCATTAAATATATGCTGTAGCTGCTGCTAGAAGGAAGTCTTGTGTCTAGATGGGGCTTTGGGTTGGCACAGCATGGCCACGCTCATCTCTGTTGAAGCAAAACCCTTTCCCCATAGAAACATGGTGGATTTAAGTGCCTCCCTCCTGAAGAGCAGTTTGCTTTGTCTGCCTCTGCACTCTGCCTCCCTCCTGCCACCCCAGAAAGCTGATCCTGCCTGCTGCAGACGCAGCCAACCTGCCTTCACTAACTGTCCCACCGCTGGTACACTGCAATCAACACCCCGAAGCCTCAGCCCTGGGGAGCCAAACACACTCAGGGTGAGCACAGCTTTCCCCTGTGGCTGCTCCATCCCCATCCCTCACCGTGGTCAGCCCCGAGCTGCACTCCGGCCTTTGCAGTCACCCAGTAACAGGACCAGCAAAACTCACCACAGAAAAGGAGCTGCCCCTCCTCCCTACAGCATGGAAGGGATGGAGGAATTCAAATGGCCAAGGAAAGATGGACAACAGCCTGTAATGCAGCAAAATGGCTTTTCTGGGCAGAGGGTGCCCCACCCTGGAGAACATCCCCTTGGGACTGGCTGCAGGGGCAGCACTGCAGTGTCCATTGCTTTGTTAGGAGGAGAAAGGAGCACTTCTGGTGAGTGGGTTCAGCCTTGCAACAAATAAGGTGGGGGTTTTTTGTCCTCTCATAAATACCTTAAGAGACCTGTTTCTATTACCCAGACCTTGAGACACAGCTCCAGCACCCAACTCCTGGTGCGTGGAGAAGTAGACCAGCACCTGCAATTTCTAAGCATCTCCACTGCTTTAAGGAGCAGAAAACCTACTTTTTAACCAAGACCAATAAAAATCCTGGTTAGAGGGTGTCTTTCAGCACTAGATCACAGAGATAAAAAGGCCTCTATAAGGGTTATCAGGCCATATCCATTTCTGAAGGGGAAGAGCCCTCAAACCACGTGCCAGCAAAAGTTCCCAAGGAAAAGGTTCAACCACTGTTTCCCTGACATGCTACAGCCTGTTTATGGAAGAGCTTCCTAGAGAAGCCACGGCTTTGGGAATCCCATTGGGTGTTCCTTGACTCACCTGTAGCCTAAAGAGTCCATGGGGACAGGGGCCATGCCCAAGTTTTCACTGTAGTTTCGTGACTTTGTTGCATAGTTATGTGAATCTACATTCCAAGCAAAGCTGTTCTGCACTCGCTGTGTGGCCTCAGCCTCAATCTGCTCTTTTGGTTTCATCATGCTGTGGTGATGGATGTGGTGGTAGACATGTTTATGGTGGTATAAGTTAGCTGCATCCAGTTTCATTCCTGATTTTGTTGTGTGCTTGCCATGCCCTGGAGGAATTGTTCCTAGTGTCCCTGGCAGCTTTCCTAAGTGGCCACTTTCTGGGGACCGTGGCTTAGGAGAGTGACGGCCGGGTCCTGGAGATTGGCAGCCTGGAGTTTTCATCACACGCTGCACGTGCTCATCCAGGATGCTTTCGGGGTTTTCTTCGTGGGCATCTCTCATCTGCATCCCAGCACAGCCCATCTCAGCATAACGAGGAGCAAAGTGATGGAAGGCTTGGGCAGAAGGCATCTTGTGGCTCATGACCGATGGACCAGAAGAGATATCTGCATCCTCACCTTCTTCTTCCTGCAGGAAACACAGGAACAATCAGAGAATGACAGCGGAGTGGTGGAAGGGGTCCCTAGTCCCACCTTCTGCTTGCAGCAGGACTGCTGCTAACCCTTAGGTCAGGCCTGGTTCAGTCCAGTCAGATCTTGAAAACCTTTAAGATGATGGAGATCCACCACCCCTCTAGAGACCTGTCTCAGACTGATGGGAAATTCCTAATGCTCAAGCCAAGCCTGTGCAGCCTGGGTGCCATCGAGCAGAGCAGTTCAGGTCTCTGTATCTGCTTTTTGAGCCACCACTAGCACACACCACCCAAGGAGCTCTGCCAAGCAGCCCACACATCACAACCAGGCTTACAAACACAGCTGACAAGCCTAATGACTCAACTAGAGCAGGCAGAGCCTTACTCCAAGTACCTTGAAGGTGGTTCTGCAACAACCAGGAGCAGAAACATAACTTACCACAGTGTACCTTCAGCTTCCTACGTGCCTTTGGTAAGGCGCTGCTTCAAAGCCCATCAGATAAAGCCCAGAGCTACAGGATGTGCAGCAAATCAGTTCTGAGTCAGGTGAGACCAGGGGGGTTTTCTCACCCAAATGACTATTTCACAAGGTAAAGCCAAGAGAAGGCTTGTAACACAAAGGAGCAAGTGAAGGTCGACAGCTGCATCAATGGTTTTGGAAATCAAACATTGATTTCTCCCGGGCATGCTAAGGCTGGAGTGAAACACTTCGTGCAGATAAAGAAAGGGATTGGAACTAACTGCTTGTTCTTGCAGTTCACACTGGTCTAGGACATGCTGTTAGTGACTCTTAAGTCCTTGCCAGGAAGAATTAAACTCCTCCATGCTGACAGCCACAGTTTTGATGCTGACGAACTACTTTACGCTCCAACATAAACTCAGATATTTATGAAGTTTCTTTATTGGAAGTCAGGATTCCTATTTGTTTTAATTACATAAGCAGGATTCCAGTGAGTCCTTTAATACCACTCTTTTCCTCCTTTGGCACAGTAAAGAAATCAGTTGCAGCACAGGGTATCTCTGCCCTGCCAGATACACGCATCTACTGGAAAACACTGCCTTCCATTGGCTTTGCCTGTCAGATGCCATCATCCATCACTTGCTAACCAGCTTCAAAGTTTCAGCTGCCAACCACACAGCAAGAAAGCAAATAACAGACTTCCTCCCAGTGTCACACCTTGGGGTTCAGGCCTGAAGCACGGACAATGCCAGGCTTTCAAAGTGCCACAGGCGTGGGTGCTGTAACCCTAGGGGTGTGACATGATGCTGATGTCTGGAGGGGACACAGCATTTTCTAACATATCACTTTGAAGAGCTTCAGAGGCACCCTTCATCTACAGCCACACGCCACAGCTCACCAGCCACCAGCCCTGGGCACTGAGGTCAGGGATAAGGAACAGTGAGGGATATGCTGACTACGTCCCTGCCACTGAGGAGACCATTTATTAGCATTTTGTGATACCCAGTGATACCCTCAGCACTTGGGATGCTTTTGGAGCTGGTATCTCACAGGTTTAAACACCAGCTGATGTGCAGGGCAGGATCTGACCCTGGCACAGATCCCTGAGGAATGGCAGCATGTCCTTCCTGCTCAGCCCAGAGCTCTGGCAGTGCTGTCACACCTAAGCAAAGTGGCATGAGAGTGAGAACCCAGGCTGGTCCACCCAAATGGGTGCCTGGGATTTGGGAAATCCTCCGGCTGCCTAGAACCCCATTTTGCAGGTAATGTGGACTTTTGCTTCAAGACCGAGATCAGGATAGGCTAAGGGGAGAAAAGGCTCTCTCAGTTCATGTTGGCTCAGCTCATCTGTGTCACTGAGCAGATCTGGACCCCAAGCAGGACCACAGGCAGGAGCAGTTGCTGCTGGGGTGGGTCCACGGGGACCTGCCTTACCACCCCCAGTACTGGCCTGAGCCTCACATCAGGTAGGAACACCCCAACAGTGAGACAACAGCAGGGAATGAAGGATTTGGGGTGCTTATCCCAAGCTGTTGTCTCCCCTTGAGCAGGGCAAAGGTTTGAGTCAAGGTTGCAGGAACCAACTCTGCTGAATCTTTTCACTGTGCTCAGTCTGCAGTGAAAAAAACAACATACGTGGTGTGGGCTCTGGAGCCGTGTTTTGGGACCTCGCTGTGGTGAGCTGGGCAAGGCCTGGAAATGAGCCTGGTGGAGATCTGGGCATAGCTTGGCAGTGAGCTGGGCAAGGCCTGGAAAGGAGCTGGGGAAAGTTTGGCAGGGAGCCGGGCACAGCCAGGCAGTGATGCTGGCACAGCCTGGCAGTGCTCTGGGCGGGCAGGTGACACTCTGGGCGGGCAGGGAGCCCCGGTGCCATCACCACTAGATGGTGCTTTGTTGACATAATACTGTCAGAAAGCTCTTCCACCGGCTCCCACAGGCAGCAGCAGCCAGAGATGCAGCTCCAACTTTGCTGACTGCTGAGCTATTTTTACTCTCCAGCAAGGCTGGGGGTGCCCTTCCCTTTGAATTAGGAGCTGAGAGCTGCACTGATGAGCCACAGGCAGGCGATACCTTGCTGCAAACCTCATCCTCTGCCTTCCTCCAGTCCCACCCATCAGGCTGCTGCTGGTTGGGAAGGGAGAACAGCTCTGCTAAGCACGAGTGCCTCTTCGATCGTCATGCAAATGATTTTCCTCTCTAGTCAGGCAATGTTTCACATTCAAACAGTGAGAATCTCAGTGGTGGCTTTGCTTCTCCCTGGCTTATTTTCCATTTGCTCAGTTCAGACAGAGTGATCTGTATGATCCAATACTGATCTCTGTGACCTGATACTGCAGATTCCATGGGTGGACACGAGGCTGAAGTGTCTCAAAAACTAATAAGGGAACATGCACATCCTCTAATCCTCTGCCACGTTTCTCAGAATAATAAATGAACTCAGCAATTGCTTTTTGGTAAAGCGGAAACCTGACAGTCTTTTCAGTAAAAGGCATTTGGCTTCAAATCAGATGCCACCTCTCGATGTTACTGCATGATGTGGCTTTGAAAGGGAACCTGCAGGCTGCTCGGTATGGGGGAGAAAAATTCTTTTCCCCTAGCTTTTGCAAAGTATTTCCAGCTTCTCTGTTAGGCTGGTAACTGCCCAGTGTGACTAACACTCCTGATTTTCCCTGTGCAGCTGTGCAGGGAGCCATGCAGACCTGGGAATAGGTTACCCTGCAGTCCTGGTGTTCAGGTCACAGAAAAAAGCCCTGTGATCTATCAGGATTCCAGTTCTCCCTCTTGCTGATACCAGCAGCTCCTGCACCTTAAGTGCTGACCTAAAAAAGCTACAATTGCTTACTCTGAGATTTTCCTGAATGGCTAATGCCAGATGCCAGCCAGTCAACGAAATACATTCTGGAGACAGCAAAGAGGTTTAATATACAGCATTAGTGGGAGTCCTGGGCTTAAAAATAGATTAAGTCACACAAAAATGTGTTTAAACAGACTTAAATATATTCTCTGGCACATAGGTATTTGCTGATTTTATGGTATTGCTACTGGCAGCTTCTTCAAGGAGGCAGAGGGCTGGGATAATGTAATTTGGTCCAGGTGGGGGCTGCAATGGAGCCATAGCAAGAGGAGGAAGAAGAGTGTTCTAGGACTGTGTTAGCAGAAGATGCTGCTGATTACACTGTCTTTGCCTAGAAAGCAATAGTCACCAAACAGGAAAAAAGTGCAATTCCAGAAGAACAGGAATCTAATCCCAAAATAGCACCTGGCTGGCCTTTTCTGGCTGGATGCAGAGGTGTAGGGAGTTTGCTGGAAAACACTTGGAGCTGGAGGGGACCTTGCAGATCTTTCTGCCTTCCTCAGTTCTCTGCATTTGAAATGCAGACGCAGTTTAAAGCCAACACTAAAACCTACAGTTTTTTCCTGTTTAGGGAGCTACTAGATGAGCATTTTAAAATACTCCATTGGGGCTGAAGGTTCTTTCCTGGGGCCCCAGAAGCTCAACTTCCCTGAAAGCACAGAGCCAGCTGAGCCAGGCACCAACACCTCTGCTTTAAGGGAGGGCTGCAGGTTACGGAGCCCAGAGCCTTCACCTGAGGGCCACAGCAGCTAATAGTGCAGATCCCCAAAACTTTGGCACACAGGCCTGTAGCTACACTGAACTAGTGATGTTCAGTAACACCGGTGTCCTCTGGGATCTCTCCTCTATCCCTACCACAAGATGTGCAGGTACCCATGAGATGCAGTGTCTCAGAAGAAAAGCTATGGTGTGAATACTGCTGAACAGGGGTCTCACACAGGTAATAGCAGATGGACAGGATCTCACTCTCTCCCTCTTGGAGCTTGTTGTGGAGCTAAAGGCCTTGCACATCTCCCACAGTTCATCTAACAAATCCTCAGGCTCTGAGGGGCCCCAGCAGTACCATGGCTCACAGCACTCAGTGCCAATGGCTAGGTATCCCAGTGGAGTCAGTGTGTTCATCTGCCCAGGAGAGGGTTTTTCAATGCCACACCTGACCACTTCCAAAATTTCTAGGGTGTGCTAGGCACTGATGGGCAGAACCCTTTTGGTTGTGGTAGAAATGGCCTGATGGCAGACACAAACACCCCCAAGCACAACATCACCTGTCATCTGGTTACCATTTATGGGGGAAATAGGGATCACACAAAACCTCCTACGGGAAGGTGAACCCCTCTTACACAGTCCCTAGGGATTGCTCACAAAATCAGGAGAGCCAGGGTGCCAAAGAAGGTGATGCAGAGCATCCACAGCCCCTGAGTGATGGCAGAAGTGGGCACTGCTGTGCCATGGCTGGTATCTTCCACAGGGAGGGAGCACAGGAGCTCACAGAGCCCTGCATGGATGGGGGAACAGCATCGTGGAAGCTCTGGGGGTTCCAGGAGCCTCCAGGAGCCCTGTGCCAGTGATGACCACGGCAGCAGAGCATGGAACTGGCCACCCCAGTTGCTTCCACAGCAGCTGGAAGCTCCCTGTGGTACAGGGTAAACTGAGTCGCAGGCTGGCAGAGGAGGTAAGAATGTCACTGACCGCTCGAACGCGTTTAAGGCGCTCCTCTAACTTCTCCTCTGCTTCACGTTCCTTCTGTACTTCCTCCAAACGGTTGATCAGCTCTGCAGCAAACTTCTCTGGTTCCACGTGGATATCCTTTGGCATTCGGTAGGTACGCTGCAGGGAGAACACAGCACGGCTTAGCAAAGGATGCATTAAAATCCCACGTTTCTTTGGGAGCCTTTGATAACTGGAAATGCCAGTCGTTCCGGTGGGAGCTGGGGGAGGACAGGCGGGCAGGCACTCAGGTGCAGCCCAAGACCTGGGGGCTGGAAGCTGAGCCACCACCTCCACAAGTTCCTCAGCTGGCACCAGCTCCACACACCACCCCACCTAAGGGAAAGGTTTCAAAAACTCTTTCGGCACCAAATTCTACTCAGGGATGGAAGTGTGTGCTTTTCTCCCAATGGACACACGGTCAACAGGCATATCCTGGTCTCAAAGGGTGGCAAAATGATGTACAGACCTTTCAACCCCTCCAACCCCCTGTTTATAGCAGTTATGCTTTCAGTTTGGTAGAAGGGAGGACTCTGGTGCACACTTACTCAGCTTATCCCAGGAGGATCGGTGTATGCCAGTCAATCTCTGCAAATCTAGCCCACAGCCACAAAGGTCCCAATTCCCACAAAGCATCCTCTCTTGGTGGAAGATCCTACAGGATTGCATCTCAGCTCTTCAGAGCCGTCAAAGATTCCCTGCTTGCTTTATCAATACAGCACTCTTACAAGCACAGAGGTGCCATTTTTCTGCCTGCTCTGGGTGAATAAATGAATATTTATGGCAGTTCAAGGACATTCTTGATTCCTTATGCTGTTACTTCGTCCCTAAATTCCTGGGTTCTAGGATAAGAAGTTTGTGTAGTGAAGTATGAAGCTATCAGCTGCTGTATTTTCCCCCTCATTTTTATCCTTTCTGTATTATTTTTTTAAATAGGAGAAAAAGTAAAATGACACAGCAGAGATAAAAATTTAATTTGGAGGAAAAATAGTTGGAAAATTCAACAGCATAAAACTCTGCATTCCAATATTTCAATACTAACATGAGAGAAATATACACTCTATAGGACCAGAGATAAAATTAAATGTGAAGACGTGAGATAATTCATAGCAAAAGAACAAATGCAGCAGCAGAAGCAGACATCGAGCTTGAAAACTTTAAAGGAGGATGAGAGACCACCCGAATTTATCCCAGGCCAGACAGAAGATCAAAGCAGAACACTAAAATGCTGCTTTGCCTCAAAACCTGACAAAAGCATGCAAATCACATTGGCTTTTCTGTCTCTGCCAGCCAGAAGGCAGGGAAGAAAACCAGAGGCACTAAGAACCCACTGATGGCACTGAGAAGCTGAAGACTCTTTCATGACACCCCAGCTGGGTTGCAGAGGTCCCAGTTAAAGCACTGCTTGTTTTGTTTGCCAAGAGGGATGGGTCTTCCTGAGCCTGCCAGCAAATCTCAATCCCAGTGACCCATCTGAGCTGGGAACAGCCCCAACCAACCATTCCCGTCATCCTTGCAGCCAATGGAGAGGGCACAACATGTGTGAGGTGATGTCACCACCCTGGGATGACAATGTCTTTAGTGCCAACAGGACCTCCAGCCCTGCAAACCAGTGGCCTGTATCACAAGAAAATAAACTGCAGAAAAAGATTTTCATTAACAAAAATGATGTTCAGTCTTGAAATACTGGCAGAGCGGCCGAAGTGGCATGTTTCACCTTTGTGTAGTCCAGAAATGGGCTCCAGATGTGCTCCAGGACAGGGGAAGATGTGGCAGAGCTGGTTCCTGCTCTGTTACTCCCTGAGGAGCTTCTCAGGATGTCTCCCTGTTCCCCTGCATAGCCCAGGGGAGCACTTCTGGCTAAGGGATCCTGCTTCCTTCAGAAACCCCAACCCCGTGACCATCACCATCCTTCCTTGTGAGACCACACCAGCAATTCTCAAGGAGGGAATTCTCTCCCTTGCCTGACAAGTCCCAACCTGCTGGGTGACGTGTTCCCTCCCTCCTGCCACCTCAGGATGCCAACTCTCCCTGCGGTTGTTTATAGATGGCAGCACCAAGCCCTGCTCCGTTAGACACTTAATGAGCCTCATAAGAGGCAGCTGGGAGCTCAGCACTTACGGTCTTGGGTCTCCTCGGTGCAGCTACCACAGAAAAGCACAACTGGGAAAGAATTACCCTTTGTTTTCCTAGCCTTTGATGCAAGGCAGCATCCCAAACCAAAGTCTCTCCTGAGCCTGTGGCAGCAGTGGGTGCAAGGGCTGAAGTTTGCTAACTTGAGTGTCCAAGTCCTGTCACAATGAGGTGGTTCCTTGCAGGCCCAGCAATGGTAAGGATCTGAAGATATTTGGAATCATTGCTGTATCCAGGGAACTCAAAATAAGATGATTCTGGGTCTTTTACAACTAATACCTCAGCACGTTTATCCACGATCTCTCAAAGTCTGGAGGTGACTGAATCTCGACTACAGAAACGACAATAATCGAACCCAAGAATCTTTAGGATGAACTTGTTTCCCTCTCTCTTTGAAAAACTGTTGCATCTGCAAAACCCACTGCCCTGTCCTTGGAGCTTCCCACTCAGCACAACAGCTTGCAGAGGGCCTCAGCAGCCTGTTTGAGGGTGCGAGATGCAGCTCCCTCCGCAAGGGTCTCCCTGAGCATCTGAGATCAGTGCAACTGAAATAAGCCCCACTTCACCCCATGGATACCAGCTGCACATGCCCTATGCTGTGCTGGTGGGTACCTGTAAGGGTAACTCAGAGAGCTGGTGAGCAGGATGATGCTCTGAACATCACCATGGCTCTGACTTTATTCCTAGCTCAAAGGATGAGCTACACAGACTTCCCCAAAACTAATAGTATTGCAGAATAATGAATGCAAATTCCCTGTGCTGAAACAATACAGATAACTGCTGAGGGCTCTCTCTGTCTCCCTAGACAGCAAACATGGATTGCACTGACCTGGTTCAAAAGGCTTAAGACAACAAAGTGTTTGAAGCCTTTATCAAATGATGGGCCTGACTTCAGAAGGAAGACGGGGGAAATACGCTCCATCAAAGACCAGCCAGGCTGAGCCTGTGCCCAGAGCAGGATCCTTCAGGGCTTCAAGATTTTGAACCAGCCCCCAGCTTCCCATGGGCATACAGAGTCCTGCCAAGGGAGCTGTAAATAAGCTGCTTATTGTTCTGAAATCAGAAGAGCTTTTGATCCAAGTAAAAGGTGCAGCACTCTCCAAGAGCTGGCTGGTTTTTGAGGATCCAGCCCTTCAATCGGGACCACAATGAGGTCTCTGGACATTCTACATCAACAATTCAGAAAGGAAGCGCTTCATTTTAAAGACCTGTTTATCTACAGCTGTTTTATCGAATGTTTTATTTAATGGCACTAGTTAGATAGGTCTGTCCAGAACCAAACCACGCTGAGTTGGAGAGGCTGCAGAGGACAACAGATGGGAGACTGAATGCCAGGTGGATTGGGAAAAACAGAAATTGCTTGAACTGGTCTAGATGGAGCAATCTTTCATTGTGACAGCTCTGAAGAAGGATTTATTGGGGTACCTATACTAGAACATTGTCCTTGACACATGAAGTGTCTGAAGCTCTGGTACCTTTGTGAAGAAGCAGCCTGCTAAAACGTGACATACACAAGCTCTCCAGCTGTTCTACTAGGCAGCTGCTCTAACGTTTTCCCCTTCTTTTCTTGGAGCTGATGGAGCAGGAATTCCATGGATTTTGCTCCATGAAGCAGATACAGCTCTTGGGTTTTGACGGATTTCACCTTCCCTGAGAAACAGAGGCATAAGGACCAAGCTACACATCAGAACACACTGGCATCCGAAATGTGAAAAGGCTGAAAGGGAAGAATCTCACTGCAGTTTGCAGGTTCCCCTTGGGAAGCATCAGCCTCAACTGCTCTGAGATGAAACAGGAAGTTTTTCAACATTATACTGGGTAGAGGTTCCCTAACCAGCTCCAGGGATCTGTGGTTTGGGCTGAACTGTTTCTGACAGATGTGACTGGGCCAAAGAATTCTGTGCTGATAAATCTCCCTCTTCTACAAGAGATTTGATGCCTTCATGATGCCTGAGGGGCTGTTGTTAGATCACAAGTCAGTCTTGGAAATGAAAGGAAGATGACAGGCTAGAGAAGCCAAGAGAAAAGAACTTCTGAACATCCATGTTTCTTAGATTAATGCATTCCTCTGTGACATAAATTTTTAACAGATAAATGGTATTTCCATACCAGAAACACTTGTGGCAGAGCTCACGGATAGCTGGATTTCAGCATCCACTTCAGCAGCATTCAGGGATTAGCAAGGAGTCCCGCTGTGGCAAGGCATTTGAGGAAAATGGCAGAAAACAGCCGATGGGAATTCCGAGCAGGTTCCCAACTCACAGGAGCAGAAAGCTCATTTAGCTGCAGTTATCCAGGCAGCACGAGGCCAGGCTCCCCCTGTGCACTCCTCACTTGTACAGCACAGCACAGCAGTCACTCGAAACCTTCTGTTCTACCCAGGAACACCACGAAAGCCACCCTGCAGCATCCTTGATTGTGGGGCAGGAAAGGAGAGCTCCTGCCCGATGTTCAGGCCACAGCAAGAACATCATAAAATGGCTTCTTTATGCAGTTAAACAAACCAACCAAGCACCAGGTCTAATGCTTGAGGTTGGATTTTTCTGAATTTGCTGTGGAAAAAGAGGATCTCCCATCCTCTCCTGGGAATGGATGAATGCCAGAGCCAGGTACAGCCCGGGATGCTCTGGGCTTTCTCCCTTGCTTTGGGAACTTGCTTGCTCTTTCCTTCCTTAGCGCTCCAAGACTCTGCTCAAATTCAAGAGAGAGATGGAAAACCACATGAAAGCAACACTCACTCTCTGTATAATGTGTTCCTGCCAGAGGCACAAACCAGAGGTCTCACTGCTTGCTGGAGATCCTCCCCCACTGCATTCCTGGGCAGAGCGCCACTTCACAGAACACAACTTTTCCAAACTTAAGAGCACTGGTGACTGGGGAAGTGTGGAAGATGTGAGCTGCTAAGTGTGGAAGATACAGATCAGGGCCATCCACACAATGTGTCCTGCTGCTGAGCAGGGCGTCCCACATAGCCAGCACACGCTGTCACTACTTGGAGGCAGCATAGCTGCTGGTACCAGCGGGCAGCCTCCTCTGAACATATAATCACTGCAGTTTATAGCTTCTGGACCTAACTACAAGTGCTGCTATTAAAAGCAATATAAGTCCTTTCAGAATTTTGCATAATAGCCCCATAACTCACTTGTCAGGGAATGGGAAGGTCTGTAAAGGACTTCCGAAATGACTTTCGGAAGTAGGAGGTTCCCTATTATCAGTAGGAAAACATGCTGTGCATTCTGCAGGCGCTATCAGCATGGACTCTGGCTATGTCAGAGATAGGAGTCCATAAAGACCTTCACTCAAAGGTTGTGATTTCATCACTGCCACACGTTTGGAAGCAGCTAACCCCAGGTCCAGCCTGATTTAGCCACGGGCTGCGGGATAGCCCAAGCACTGGCTTCAGAAGGCAACGTTTCAAGACACATTTGCATGGCTCCTTGCTAATTTGAGCTGTTTAATTCAAAGAGTGTGCAGTTAGAGCTGAATTTTAAAGAGTAACTTTATAACATTTCACACTGGTGTTGTCAAAACACATTGTCTAATTACCTTCTCCTTTCTTGGCTGATTGATAAGCAAGGGCAGAGCAGTGCCTCTCTGAAGTCGATGCCAATTCTGTGTCAGTAATTGGCTGGCAGGAGGTGCCAGAGTGTCTGAACTAAACTTTTATTCCCTGGAGAAAGACTAGAACTAACTCAACTTCTCAGTCCTCCACTCCCATACAAATATGTGTCAAGATGCCTTTTTCCTTGGGACTTAAAATTACAGTGCAGAACCTAATGGGAACAGTGGATGTTTCACAAAAAAATCCTTGTGAAGCATCTGTGTGTAGTTTAGGAGGAATATGTAACTCTAAAAGACTGTGTAGGTAAGTAGGATAATATAAAAATTTATAAGCAGCAGGTGGGCAATTTAAACCTTGTTTTTTACCCCATTTTTAAAACTGGTTTCCAAAAAGGTCGATAAAATTTAATGCTAAGTAAAACTAATCAGCCTGCAAGGAACTGCTGCTGGAATGACACTTATTCAGTTCAACAAAAGAAATGTTTGGCAGATGGAAGTTCGTTAAAGTAGAGCTCACTATACATATTTAATGCTCCACACTCTGAGTTTATAACCTGCAGTTCATCGAGGCATTGCTAGTGCACACCATCCAACAGAAAGCCACTATTATTTTTATCCAAAAGGTAAAGCTACTGACAAGCTTTGAAGTTGGAGAATATTCAGTCAGTAGTTCACACTGTTGGGGAACAGCAACAACAATAACAACAAAAAATAAAGGCCAAGCTTTCAAACTTCAACTCTAACAAAGCCATGCTTACAGTAAAAATGGCATCAAGTGAAATAAAAAGGCACCCAGCCAGCCTTTTCAACAGCAACCACACTGTGAAAGCAACTGTGTGAAAAGAGAGGTGACTGAGCAAGGATGGCTATGAGCGTCCGCAGCCAGGGCTTTTATTGTCAACCCAGTGATCAAAGCACAGGAGACCCTCTTAAATCTAAGGAAAATAATCTAATTTAAAAGGCAAAACAAAGAGTGGTGGTTTTGGTGTGGGTTTTTTACTTTTAAATCAGATTAAAACAAGGGTGTATTTCTGCTGGTATTGTGCTGCTTTGAGCAGGCAGGATGGGAACAGCTGCGTCAAGTTTGAAGGCACTTCTGGAAAAAGCAGATGGAAGCTTTTTCTTTCCCTATTTGATTTGTGCTGGAGTCCAGCTGTCCAAAGGAGAAAGAAGCACCTTTATTCCCTACTAGATATTAAATGTCACCTGTAACTTCTCACAAAAAGAAAACAATAATAAGCAGAGCTGCAGATGGTAATGCAGAGCCCTAGCAGTTGTGCTCATCTTCCAAAGGCTGTTTGATCACCTGGAGCAACCAAGGAGACAGTGCCAGATAAATGAAATACTCCTGCACCATTTTTTTTCTCCTGCCTCGTGTCCCCGGGTGAGCTTTGCTGAGTCCTTGAGAACAGGTTACAGCTCTTCTGGCTGCTCAGTGCAGAAATACTGCTGGGGACCATTGCACTTCTCCCCAGCTGACCTTGGCTGAGAGCTACATCAGCCTCCATGTCCAACAGCCTCCTACACCTTCCACAAACACCTCCAGCTCACCTGAGGGCATGGAACTGCTTGCAGATAAATGCCAGCCGGTGCTTCCATTCTCATCCAGGAGAAACAATCAGCTACTGACTGAATGGTTAAGAAAAATCCTGTGCTTTGGGCAGCCCTGGATGGTGAGTTTGGCAGAAGGCTCCAAGCCTTTTCTTAGCACAATGTATGTCATCTTAAAGCATCCCCAAGTGAATACAGCACTAAGGGGGATTAAACTCGAGCACAAGCAGAGCAACTGTCTGCTAGAGATCTCACATATTTTGCATATTTACCCCTGGGAAGGAGATAGTGCTACTTACAGGAATGTGAGGTAGTGGCACGCGTCCATTTGCTTTGGCACTTTCTTGCATCTCTCTGCGATGCTGCTTTCGGAGTCTGTACGGTGGGATCCCATCTCTGTCGGAATAAAACAACAACACGCCCTGCTTTAGTGCCTTTCTCTGACACATTATGTTCGTTTAAGTCTTGCTGACACAGCATGGCTGGTAAGAAACCCCTTCATGTTTGCATGCCCAGAGTAAGAGGGACCCATGTGGGGAACGATGCTCACGCAGGTCCCTGAATCAAAGAAAGCTCTGGCATGGGGGGCCAGGAGGACTTACACAGCATCCACTGGGAGCAGAGTGAGGTAGGGCTCCTGCGACTGCTGCCCAAGGCAGAGGGCAGGGAGAAGGACTTGGACTGCATCCTGGTACCTTTTATAGTTGGTTGCTTTCTATAAAGAGCCTGTAATGTACACATTAAACCACAGGGCAGGCTAAGAGAGGGGGGAGAAGGAGGAGTGGGAGCTCAGTGAGCATCTGCTCCAAGGGGAACTTGGTCAGGGAACAAGGTATATATTTTTAAGAGAGCAAGACAGCTGCTCAAATGGCTTATCAAAGCAAGGGGGTATAAGCCCCACTGCTCCCAAGGCGATCTCTAGCTCAATCTGAAATTATGGGCTTGATACTGGGGTCACTGGAGGGAAGAACCAGCCCCCTCCCCAGGGGAGGCTGGACAAGGTTAGGAAGGGATGTCACAGGCAGTCACAACCAAGGGAACCAGCACTGCTTGGCTTTGTGCCTGTGCTGAAAGAGGTGGTGACAGAGGTCTCTGCAAAGGAAAGAGACAGTGGTGGCCACAATCCTTGGTTCTGACAGACCAGGAATTGGATCCACGGCTCTGCCATGAGCCTGGGTACACAGGAGTCAGTGGGTCAGAGGCACCAGTCTCTGCTAAGCACCCCAAATGGCAAAGCATCACTGCCTAAGTGTGACTCCAGGCAAAGAAAGGAAATGCATTTTTGTTCTCAGCATTGCCACCACCCTACTCACACCCAAGGGACCAGGAGAAGGTGGGTGAGTGGAGCCCAGTTACGAAAGGACGCAGACCCATCTCCTGTTTACCTTGGGTTCTTTGGGGAAAATCAACGAATGCAAAACCAAATGCCAGCCTGGAGCTTGGCAATTTGGAGCTTTTTCATTTCACACATTTCCCTGATTCAGTAGAGGTAACTGCTTGGGAGGGCCATGCAATACCACAGAGGTGGGTAGAAATGAATGGAGGGATTTAGTTTGTCCCAGCTACCACGTAACTTCCAGGCACATCTTCTACCAACCCCACACCCCTCAGCTGTGAAAAAGAGCCAGTCCTGACACATCTCACAACATGAGATGTTTGCATAGGCCAAATGTCCTTAGCACCTATCCCTCTCCCCAGATGCTTCTCCAGAACATAAACCAAACTGTTTCATCCACAGATTTTTAAAGTCAAGGTGCCATTTGGCAAGAGAAACACAGTTTATTGTGGTGTTTTGCCTGCAAACCTCCCGAGTCTCAAGCACCAGCCTGTGTGAGGATGGCCACCATCAGCTTTCATTCCCGTTCCCATCATGCTGGCTGCCCTGCTGGCTCCCTGGAAATGCAGGTGCGGGCAGAATCGCCACCAACCTACATCAGAAGAACCTCATTTCATGCAGTAACCCAGGCATCCAAAATGAAATACCATTAAAATAAAATAAAACAAAACCCATGATTAATGACAAGTGCTTTTTACCAGGAAGACAAACGAGGGAACGGAAAATGAGCCAGGCTAATTACAGCTCTGGTAAGTGGCTGCAGGTAATGTAGGAGGAGGAAGAGTGTGTTGGGAGCATCATCTCTGCTGTGCCTGCAGTGACACGGCTTGGGAGCAGGACAACTTCCCCACATGTTGCTGTACAGGGAACATGACAGTGTTCATTAGGTGGCTTAATTTTCTTTAATGATGAGAGTCACAACGGTTAAAGAGTTTCACCATATTGTGATGCAGCCTTTTCTAGACCGGATGGCAACAAAACAACTGGAAGTTTTCAGAGGGAAAAATAAAAAACCTGAGGGATTATTTTAGCTGTCGCTGGTCGGCATCAATAGTCAACATTTCAGCTTAACCAGTGCACAAAACCCGGGCGCCAGAACACAACTCGCACACTAAAGCCACACGGCCATTTGCAGGGAAAGCGGCATTATGTTAGAAAGTGCAATTTTTCTTTCTTTCTCTCTCTCTCTCTCTTTTTTTTAATTCTCCCCAGCAGCAGTCCCAGCGGAAAGAGCGACTTTTGTTCCCAGCACAGTAGCGAAAGGCTGATAATGGCCTCTAATCTATCCGGCTTCAAACACATGTTCAGCCCCGCTGTGCTGCCTTTGATGTCATTTTAACTAGATTCCCCAATGCCACCTCTGAACTTGGAACATTCCTTCGTTCAATGTACTGTGCCAACTCAACCAGAGGAAGCAAATTCAAAGATAAGCACTTTAATTTTATCCCAACAAAACCTTATTCAATAGATGGGGGGAAAGCAAGGAAAACTAATACCGTACTTTTGTTTTCCTTTTGTCAGGTAGCTTGCTTTGAGATATTTTCAATAGATAGAGAAATAATATATATATATATGAAAAAAAATATTAAACCTTTTTTACAGCACATCTACTTTTAGAATAAAACTTTCCCAAACTGTTTTTCCTTGTTTCATCACGTGATTTTCTTTAGCACCAGAAAGCTCAGAGCTGAAATGCAACAAGGGAAAAAGAGTATTTCTATTGTTTATTTAATGATAATGCAGTGAGTTTACTGTTGGGGAAATGTGGAGGCTTCCTCTCCTCTCCAAACTGACCTGCAAGAGCCTCTGGTGAGCAGTGGGTTGCCTGTGGCTCTGCAACTGGATCTGATCAGAGGTGTCTTTGCTCCTCTGCAGACAGGCTTCAAACCCAACCATTATGCCTAACACATTGGAAATCATCATTTGGGATCTTTTAAATTAAAAAGCTGCTAAACTGGTTTAAATATAGGAAAACTTGGGGTAATTCTGGATCCCTAGCCTTAGGAAAGACAGAAAACAAATCCACAGCCAAACTGGTATTTTCTACCAATTACTCTTATCAAAGCACCTCTGTCACAAGAGACTTTATTCACATAAAGAAGCATGACGTGAAAATCACCAAGCATTTTGGTTAAAGGCCAGTCATCCAAGGAACAGCATTTAATCTGCAAGACTTTTTGAAGGAATAACCACTGTCCTAAATCCCTTTGTTCTGAGGACTGGCCATCCCTACTCTGGAGCAGGTTTGACTGGAATTGGGGAAGGAGCATCTCTCTACCCATCCCTTCAGGCACCACACCGAGGGCTTCCCAAGTGCCTGGGGGAAAGCAAAGCTGTCTCCCAACTAAGATAAGCCAGGACACATGATAAGACCCAGAGGAAGGAGTATTGTTCAGCTGGAGCACAACACTGGGCTAAAGAGGAGACATTACCTCTTGTTTACCATGTAAGCTCTTGAAGAAATCAAGATAGATATGGACCTAATGTGTTTCTGCATCTGAATTGGAACATCACATGGAGATTTAATGGTTTCAGCTGCTGCCTTCTGCCTTCCTACCTACAGTTGCCTTAACTCGCCTCAAGCACCTCAGTTGTGACAACCCCTCCCACCCACAGACTCGCCTCCTCCACTTGGGAAGATGCTATCCCCAAGAAGGGTTATCTGAGACAGCAAGAGCAGTTTAGGACTGCTGGAAATGCTGCTGCAAGTCTGGGGCAGGCTCTGAGCAGTCCACGGGGCAGGCAGAGCCCCAAATCCCTGACCTACCACTGACCCTCCACCGAACATCAGCGGTGAGCGACTTGGTCCCACCTGCGGCCGCAGCATTGCCGGGCCAGTGCTTGCCGGAGCCTCTCACTGTGTCCTCCCCAGACCTTGCCTCCACACAAACCAGCTAAAACAACACAGCTGCCCTGCTGATTATAAAAACAGGTTTCAGCAGAGAGGACCAGAGCTGTTTTGCCTACAAGGGCAGAGGAATTCCTATGACACAGGAAGACTGAAAAATAATCAGCAGAGCCCAGGCACTTAAGAGCAATGTTTTTTAAGCCACTCAAAAAGCAAACTACTCCAACAACAGGGACTGATAACATTATAAAAATTCAACCCATTACAATAATATTTACCAGTGCCTGGAAAGACATCCTGTTGAAAGCTGGCCTTTTAGGTAAGTGTGCTTGTAACAGCACAGTTTTACAATCTGTTTGGTGAGCTGGCTGCTCCCAAAAAATCGCCCCAGCTCAGGAGCTCAGACAGGCAGAGCATCACTCAGGTCTTTGCTAGAGGCTTCGCATGCAGCCACTTCCAAACCCCATGTTGCTGGGATCAATCCAACATCAAAGCTTGGAAGGGAACTGGCGCAGCAGAGCACCGCAAACACTCGGTGCCTGCCTTCTCCACTGGCCTGCACTGAAGAGCATGCCTTGCTCTCCTGGTTTGTTAGCATTCCTCAATTAGCCAGTGTTTGCATCCCAATTGTCCAGATACATTTTCCCCTCATGGAGGGTATGATGGAGGTTTGTGCCTTGGATTGCACCTCGTTCACGTGCTGCCTTGGAGCAGAAGCCAGATTTCTTCATTATTGAGGGTGACTGCTGTGTGTAAACAGCACACAGAGGGAAGAACCTCGCTCATCAGCAAAAGAGGCTTTTATTGCCATTTTCCTCAGAGGAGGCCTAAATTCAAAGCACTGAGACATGTAAGTCTTGTCAAGCAGCAGGAGTCCCTTCTTTAACTTCATCTGGTTGTTCTTCATTTTTGCTGCCTTGAGCAATTCTGCAAAAATTCCTTTGAAACTCAGGAGGCAGATAGGTTCAGCAGTGCCATGTAAGAACCGAGTAAAATCTGGTGCTGGAGTTTTAAAGCATGTAATGAAGAGCAAGTGCTGAAAACAAGAGTCTGTGTAAGCCAAAAGTCAAGGCTGTACATCCAGAATCCCAGTTTGGGATTCTGCATGCATCCAGTTTGAGAGGCATAGAAAGGAAGGTTTACCCTTATGAAGTTCAAAACCTACTTAAAATGAACCACTAAGACTGGGTTAGTTATTAACAGAAGGCAGTGCACATATTGGTGGTAATTAAAGTCCTAGAAGCAGCCTATGGTGGGCATAGGAGGGATAAAATGCCTAAAGGAAAAAGGAGCATAGGATGGCCAATAAGAAATCATTCTGCCTGTGAAAGAAACAAACTGTGGATAGTGAAATAAAAATTAGGAGGGTGAAGAACTCTGGCATAAATCATCACAACTTATCACAGGTATAACCATCAGTGCAGCCCCATGAGCCTGCTGGACCAGTGGGAAAGGAAGTGCTAAAAGCTAATTAATTTTGAAGAGTTCTTACATCTGTCTCTCCTGATAACAAGAAGTTACACGACTCCTGCTAGCTTCAGAGCACTCCTCCACATAAATTGATGAATATGAAGAATTGCAGAAGGATGTGGCAGAGCAGCTGGATTTGTATCAAATGGAGCCTTTAATTAGCAGTTGTCTACAGGGTTCTATCCTGGGGGCATCCTCCTCCTCTCAGGCCCCTTTGGCCAAGGCCTGCCTCCTCCATTTTATAACATGATGTGGATAATGTGTGAGGAGCTGGTGTCAGGGTGCAGAATGGACTCACAGCTGCTCCTACATGGCCCCAAGCCTCTGTGGAGCCAGAGACAAGCAAGCTACTGGCTCAGGCAGGGCGACCACCACAGACACAGAACCTCCCTGGCCAAATTGCACACTCCCAGTCTCACTGTATGAACTGAGGGCAGGTGGGGAACTGTGGCAGCACCCATTAACAGCATCCATGGCACAGGCTGGAAAGTTTCTTCAACAAGGTCTGACAGCTCCTGACAATCACAGTGACACTAAACGAGCCTCTTGGAGGACTCTGTGTTTACAGCACTGCCATTAATAAAACCCTCTCCTAATTCTGTAAACCTGTCATCTCTCGCCTGAAGAAACAAAGGGTTTCTACTCTACAGAAAGACACTTTGCATTTGCACTACTAAAAACCAGACCAAACAGTGAATATTTTTCCCCAAATCCTTTTCTTCCTATCACAGAGATGCAGTCACAACAAAATCTCATAACCCCTTTTTTCTTCCTTTGCAGACCATCTTTAAGGAAGGCATCTCGTGGGTGAGATACAGGGCACTGTCATGAGAGACAGAAAGGGAAAACATATTTGGCTGGGGCTTATCAGCACAAGTTGTGTTAAAGTGCAGTGGTCACCAGACAAACTAGAACTGGTCAGACACCAATCCTTCTGCAGAGCCATCACAGGCTGAGCTGTTACTCCATCTGGTGTGCTGAGTCGTTTTCTGAGCTCGCCAGGGCAAGAGAGACACAGAGCTCCTGGAGTGAGTCCAGAGGAGAGCAACAAAGAGACTGGAGCATCTCTTATGAGGACAGGCTGAGCGAACTGGGCCTGGTTAGCCTCCAGAAGAGCTGGCTGAGAAGGGACCTCATCAATTCCTATCTGCAGGAAGGTTTCAGAGGATGGACCAGGCTCTGGTCTGTGGTGCCCAGCAACAGGACAAGAGGCAACAGGCAGACACTGATGCCCAGGAAGTTCCACCTGAACATGAGGAAGAACATCTTCCCTGTGCAGTGATCAAGCACTGGAACAGATTGTCCAGAGAGGTTGTGGAGTCTACCTCACTGGAGATATTTCGGAACCATCTGGACACAATTCTGTGAAAGCTACTCTAGGATGACCTTGCTTGAGCAGGGAGGTTGGACCAGATGGTCTCTTCCAACCTGACCCATTCTGTGAATTGGCAGCATAAAACCTCGAGAGAAATACCCAGGTAAGTAGAAGGCTCAGTCTAACATTCAGAAGATAACGTATCTCAAATCAGTTACTACAAAGTCATCCAACATTACCAATTCTTGCACCTGGCTTACAAAACATTGCAGAAACTCTGACCGAACACCATTTATTTTAGATCACTCAAAGTATTTTATGCTGCAAATGTTCCCAAGACTGGCAAAGCTGGGTAGCTTGCACAGTGACAAAGTAACCGAAAAGAGAGAATGATCATGACCGTGGTCTATTCAGACATTCCCCCCAAGCCCAGCTGTGGCAAAGCCTCTCTCCCAGAACAACCCAACAGCAGCACTGCTGAAGGCACACGTGGCTGTCCCCCAGGCTGGAGTTACTTACACACTGCTGTCTGTCAGAGACATGGTGTCGGCGTCGCTGGACATGCTCTGCTGCTCGCTGTCGTTGGCACTGGTGGCTGGTGCCAGAGCATAGCCCGTGTTGACATAGTAGGGGTTAACAGGCTCTCTCCACGACCCATGCCTGTGAGAGAAAAATGAGAGTCAAGTTAGAAGGACACAACCTTGATCATGCTCTGCATGACCAGGCAGAAAGACTCTGCCTGGAGCCCCAGCCTCCACAACGGGCTACAGAATAAGCTGTGTTAACAATAAGTTGCACTGATAGAGCCATGAACAATTTGACTCCTAACTGGAAGAAAAAGGGAATTCATTGAGTAATGAAGATGATACTGTTAGAGATAAGGGAGGGAATGAGACTATAGGGAAGAAGTCGTGTTTCCATCAGGGTTTACGGAGTCCATGGGCCAGCTGCTTAGCATTGTCATTCTATGAGCATCTAAAAGCAATACCTAGATAGTAAGACAGTGTTTTTCTTAGTCAAAACAGTCTTCTGCTCTTCCAGCAGGGAGGGATGTGTAGCACACCTCACCCATTCTATGCTTACTTTAACATCCCTCTTTACTCCAACATATTTGTAGAGGCAAGGAGGTGAAGCAAAGAAACAGCTGTTGCTCATAGCACATTACCTAAAACCAACCTCCAGTGTTGCACTGAGGTACATCAGACACTTGCAAATTCCACTAGGAAGGACCACCTAATCACACCAGCTTTTCCAGTGGACAATCTGCTCATGGATCTATGAAGGCTGGTTTGTACACAACCCATGCCTTGTTATTCAAGTACACATGCAGGCCAGCCTCCTTCTCTTCAGCAAAACATCAGGAAGGGAGGCTGCCTGCATGAGCTAACCTGGGAAGTGAGTTCCTTGCTCAGGAGGAGACCTGCATTGATGGTGAAGCAGCCTGTGAACCAAGCAGGCAAGAATTCCTTCACGCTGACTCTGCCACCAGCATAGAAAAGCCACCACTGCCAACATGCCTCCAGCTCTGCCACCCTGCAGGACAGACAGGCCATGCAGGCATTGTGTTCTCCTGCAAGTCATTTTGTAATTTGCCAGAAGAAGGAACAAACTGAAATGTTCACATCAACCAAACAGCACTTAATCCCCTGCTCTCCCTGCCTGCCCCTCTGCATGAAGAGGAGCATTTTCAAGATATCTTGAAGTTGATGAATTCCTGTGTTTTCCAAGCCCTGAAAATCAGAGTCCTGCTTCAGTTCAGATCACAAAGCTCATCAGCATCATCTTTTACTTAGTAACTCAGTAATCGGCACCTGGTTGATGTGGTTTGCAATGGGCCCTGAGCAAACATCTCCATGGAGGGCACATCATGCAATGTGTGCTTCCCTGTTCCGCCAAGAAAAGCATTTCTGGTTCTACTGCAGTGGTTAAAGTCCTACAGACAACAGAAAACAGCCCCTGCCCTGATGAGTTTATATTTTCATAAGACAAGGAAACCCATGAGAAACACACAGATGGAGGGACCAGAGGTGAGGAAGACACCAGCAAAGGGAAAATCTGGCAGTTTGTGTATATTTGTATGGAGTACAAACGCAGGACAGGCACTACATGAACTGGGACTGGCAAAGAGCCCATTTAAAGCAGAGGTTTTCAGATGCTGTTATGTAAAAGATGGCAAGTGGTGTACCAGGATGGAAGCGTTACCAAAGTATTTTAAAACCTGAATTGGACAGGGCTACAGCCTTCACCTAATGTATTGCTCACCCAGCTCCTGTTCACCTGCCCTTTGGGTCCTCAGCACACAACCTATTTTCCTTGTAATTCAAGGGATCATGGATATTCAGTGGTCACTAGGAAAAATCATATTGTTTCAGGTCCATTATGGGGTCAGTTAGAAACAAATTACTCTCCAACTCTCACAAAGAGAAAATGAATACTTTGTGTGCCACAAACCAACCAAAACTCCAAACTATTTCTCCTTGGATGATGAAGCTCAGTATAGTTGCAGAATGGTGCAAAGAGCATTCAAAACTGAGCCAGTTGAGGTTTTTCATGGCTGTTTGGCAGAAGGGAGCCTTGTGAGGCTTCTCCACGCTTGGGTACAATACAGAGTCAGCTGGGGACGAGCACAAAGGGAGATTTGGGATGGTGAATCACCACAGATACTTTCTAGCATGCAAACTTTCTGTCAGTCGCTGCAGATGTGCACTGGAGCAAACTCATTTCTATATTCCATCAGATTTCAGAACAGCTTTCTAGGGCAAGTACTGAAAATAATTTGAACAAGTTCACCCTAAAAAGCAAGGGATAATAAGTGAAAACCTCACCAGCCCCCCTTCAGCCGTTCTCCCTGTACAGAACGGTCAGTTCTGAACATTAAAGGAGCGCTGTGCAGTGCAACTCTCCTGTCAAATCGGACATGACAGCCGTCTGATGGAGGCTGAGACAACCTCTTAAACTGAGGCAGGAGTGATGGATAGCTCAGGCCTTCCCTGAGGGCAAAGAGAAGGATGATTTTTGGACAACCCAATTAAAATACAGCACCAACTTCTAGTGGACCTTTTGCCAGGACTCTCTGGAAGGGGCATGGATTATTCTAGCAGTATATTAAGAAAGCACTCAGATAGAATAAAATGCACAGGGCAATCCATTTCTCCTTTGTATCTGCTGATATAAAGACAGAGCAGCAGAGAGCACCTGTAGAGGTTGTTGGGTGTGGAACTGCGATGGCTGAAGGAACCAAGAGGGAGCAGATGGGTCCTGGGTGGTCCCTGGCACCTCTGGAGGAAACGAGATGGCTGGGCTCTCCCACAACAGTCTCCAGCTGTGGTCTTCCCACTGAGGATGCAGGTTTGGTCACAACTGTTGTATTTAGCTAAAATTACACGCTTAAGTATGTATACAGCAGGGATTACTTCCATTTTAGCTCTGCCTCTAATACTTCAACGCAAATGTAAACTTTTGGTAAGCGTAAGGAGATGGAAAGGGTATAGGATTTCAAAGCAATCATAACAGGTTACATTACTTTTGAGGAATCCATCTGTATTCAATCCTTCTCCTAATGTTCTCTCTCCCTGACAACTCTCTTCAGCTGGCTTGTATCACTATTCGAATGTTTTGTGCCGTGCCTCTGAAGAACGCTTTCAACATCTATTAGGAGGAAAACATTAAAGGAACATGGAGTCTAACAAAAAAAACCGGTCACTTCTGATCTGGGAGGGGAGGCTGCTTTAAAAGGGATTAAGGCACCCTCAGAGCGATTTGAAATGTCAGCTAAAAACCTCACATACTGAGCTCTATGCACTGATAAGGGTGATAAAAGGAAAGGTGAGCATTTAAAGTTAGACTTCACAAAAATTCCTGCAGCCTTCCAGAATTTTATTTCATTTTTTAAGACAGAAAGAGCAATGAGCATTTTTGAAACGAACACAGAACATTTCATACATTGCAGAAATAAAGCTGCATGTCTCTTCTGCAGCTCTCAGTTGTTCAACCCTCAAAATAATCACATAGGGAACAATTATAACAGAGATCACAGTGACCCAAGTAAGTCAGCCTGACCAGCTGCTTTTTCTTTGCATAAAGCCCTCCGCTGATCACTGCACACTCTGGTAACGCTGACAAGGGCCTAAACTGCCGTAGAAAAACAGCAAGAACTTCCTTAAGGTTTCCTTCTACCTGTTCTGGGTTTATTTTGCATGCTGTCCTGGCTGCATCCCAGCCATCCCCAAATCTCTAACTCCTCTGACCAAGCACCCAGCACTTTAGACATTGGCACCCTCAGATCTTGGAGCCTCAATGTAAGTGAGCAGAGAGGTGAGGTCCTCTTCATTCCTCTTGCTCTGTGTGGAGTTCCCACTGTATTCTGAGGCCCTAAGAGCATTCTTTTCCTTCCAGCCTGGGATCCCCACTCTCCCTCACACAATTTCCCCTGATGGCTATTTCAATTTTAAATCAAAGATGCAAAGTCCCCAACCTTTGCCAAACACACTACTCTTTGCTCTATGCAAAAATCCCAGGGTTGGTGTGCTCTGGGGAAGAATTGCATCACCTTCAGGTCCCACAGTGGGAGGAAGAGCTCACCGATCCCGCCTCCAAAGCCAAATCTGTGGGGCACTCCCTTTGGTTCTCACCAGTTATGTACCTCCTTCACTGATGTTCTTCATCAAGCATGGGAAAAAATCCACTAAGGCAAGAAGGAAACTTCATTGAAGATGAAAGGCCGCTAGGCAACTAATTCTGTAGAATTTAAATTTGCACTGGAGGGAATAAGTTGCGCAACACTCTACTGGCAGGTCTGAGAGACATGGTCTTCCCAAGCCTGCTAGCAGTTCCAGCGTGGCTGGAACAGCTCCCAGTTTAACAGGGAAGATGATCAAACCATCAGTTTTCATTGCTACCACCTTCTCCAGCTCCAGCACTGAATTTTTATGACACTGACATTTTCTGGAAGAAAATTTTTACTCAAAAGAATTGAAGCTGTGATAGAATCCAGGCATGCCTCTTCTTGCAAGGGTGCCCCAGAAATAAGTGCATCTTCAAACTCCCTGGTGGCATGGGAAGCTCCTCCAAACCCCTGCACTACCAAGGAAGCACCTGTTTGGGACACAGTATTAGCAAATCCAAGAGATAAAAGACTCATGAAGCTGACAACCACAAAATTCCAATGCATTCTACCTGAAGAGCTTTTCCAGAAACTTTCATCCCATCCCATAGTCTGAACCTTTGGCCACCACAGTTTTGGTGAGCAGCTCATTTTTAACATGGGAAAAATCCCATTTTCCGGACACCTTGAGCCATGAGTCACCTTGGAAAGTTCTGAGCTGCAGGAGTTCTGGGGATGTTGGCAAGTCCCACAGAAGGACATCCCAAAAACGGGCTCTGCAGAAACTCCAGGTGTCTCACCACAGCCGATGGCAGGTGGAGGAGCCTCGATGCCCTCCCTCCTGCACTGCAGTGAGGAACCTCACAGCAGGACACAATTCCTCCTTTCCTCTTCTGGTGGGTGGTGTTTGGGCTGAGGGATGGTGCCCTGAAGCCACAGATCAGGACTGCAACTCAATGGGACCCAGCTACTCATTCTGTGCTCCCACCCTGCTTTTTCACACCAACTTTTGAAAAATTAGTTCAAACTTTTGCAGTCCTGTGTTTCTGAAGATGACCATTTCTAGGAAACCAGGACTAAGCATTACTCTTATTTGGTCATTTTGCATTCGTGATTGGGAGGATGCAGTCCAATGCTGAGACATCATTCTAACTCATTATTATGACATGTTCCACTTACTCAGTGTGGGAAAAAAAAAATTAAAAAATTACTTACTTCCATCCAAGAAACAAAAAGTCCTTCCAGAACGACATGTCACCGAGTCTCCAGCTGGCCACTTACTTCCAAAACTTACATCTACCAACAAGCAGGTGACTGTCACATCCTTCATGCAGTTCCACATTTCATTATCACAGCCAGTCAATCAAATTAAAAGCTGCACATGTTGGCTACGATGTACGAGCCGAAGCAAATCCCTTCAGCATATCTAAATAGCACGTGCTGACAAGAGTGTCCCAGCAGCAGGGTCACCTTTAAACAAGGGATTACAACAGCATCCACCATGGAGTCCAATTTACAAGATTACATTAATCCACCACCTGAACAGAAAAGTCTGTTTCCAATCCGTGGTACCAACAACTACCACAGAAGTTGCACCATACAGCTTTTCCCAAAGCATCATCATGGGAACGTTTTGGAGCTAAGAACAAAAAGTCTATGAAGATGCAAAGCTGAAAACCTTCACTCCCGACTGGATTTGATCTGCACTAAAGACGCAAAGTCGGCTCAAGAGGTGAAAATTGGGGATTTACCTGATAATCTGATTGCAGATTGTTGGGGTTGCTCCACTTAAAACTCTTCCCAATTACTCTGGGTACTCAGACACTGCTGTGCATCTCAACTTTATCACTGCCAATGTCAGGCTAATCACATGTGTTCCAGGCAAGGGCAGCTTCTTCAAAGATCACATCAATTCTGGACAAGTTAATCTGTTCTTTGAGGTCTCCAGATGGCTCTTGCCAAGAAAGTTCACTTCCAGCTCTGCAGCCGGCGAGCGCAGCGGCCCCGGCGCTCTGCAGAGCATTACAAAGGAACCAGATCAAAGTTGTGTCTTACAAAAAAATGAAATCTGAAGTTTGAAAAGCAACAGCAGCCTGTCACTTGTAGGCTTAAAGACGATTTCTGCATGCTCCAGCTATCAGGGAATTTATGATTACAGTCTGGCTTTTAAAAGCTGATGAAAAAAATGACGCTCTTTAGCACTCCTTGCCTTTGCAAATCTGTATCTTCTTCCCTGCGTATTCATCCTCCCACGCCAGAGGAAGAAGGGAAATAAATAAAAATGTAACTAAAAGTACAGATAAGGGCTCTTCTTCTTCTCTTTTCTTCTAAGGCATTCAATTCCATTTTAGGACTACATGGAGATTATTTTATGGGAAGCTTCAGCAATTATTGTGAAGTATTAAAGCACAGTTACAAAAGCTAAATGCAAGATTCACCAGTCTGAATTTCCAGTTTCAAAATCCTTTGCATTTACCAAGGACATGCTACTTCTCAGGCAGGACTAATGTACAGAGGATGCACTAATTGCAACCAGTAATTTAGATCATAGGATACAGCAAGGTGGGGGAGAGAATCTAGGAAGGAAGTTGAAATGCAGGAAATAAAATGTTTGCCTTAGGAGGCAAATAAGGACTAGATAGGCTAAATATTGTGGCTGTACTGCCCTATCACCACCCTAACCTTCTTAGGAAAGGCTTTCAGACAACAAGGTGAAACCACTGTGTTCCAAGGAAACTGCAGAACAAGTCCCTCAAGATTTCATCTGACTGTGCATCTCCAAACCAGCCCTCCCAGCTCCTCCTTCCCAATGAAGGCGAGGCTGTGCTCACTCATTACCCCAATGTAAATACTGGATTTTGTCCACTAGTTACAGATTTAAAATCAAAACTGCAAAAATCTGAGTCTGACAAACAATAAAAGCAAATCCTTCCTAAAAACAATGCCTGTTTCCCCTAGAATAAGAACACAAACCTCATTTATTTAATAGCTCAAGGCACAAGATATTCATTAAATTGAAAAAAAAAAAAAAAATATGGGCAACACAATGTCTGCACAACAATTAACAGGACAATTGGATCATCTTCCTGAAATAAAGCGAATGTTGCAGAACATTCTGTTCCATATCTAACAATAGCAGGTATCTGTCTAGGTTAATTTCAATATATTAGTCTGAGTTCATACCATAACATAGTAGTTTTGTTTGGTTTTTTAAATGATGACATGATTGATATGAATCCTTATCAGTCATGAAAGGCTGACGTCAGGGATATTTTCTATAAAAGATACAGGATATCTGGCTGCATTAACTGTGACTGAACAAGAGCCTCACTGCTTTGGAGCAGCCAGGCTGCATCAGCCATCCAAAAGCTGCTGTAGTGACTTCAGAAGCTACAAAAGAAGGGCAAACCCAGCAGTACATGTGCATTTTGGATATCCAGGGTACACTGCTCCCACCCATGAGCCACACTCGCCTCCATGTCCTGGCCTCTGTCAGACAATACATCACAGGAGAACTATTTTTAATATTTTATTGGAAGGGACAGAATTAAGCTCGTGCAGGGATGTTCTGAACGTCCACACATTAACCCCTGAAACGAGTGGGATCTGAGTCCTCATCCCTGATTTTTTGATCCTCCAGATGTGCTCTCCCTGGGGCACCAGGATTGCTAGCACGGACGCAGGTAGAGAGGCCTGATAATGCAGTCTCCTTTCCCCTGCTTAAACTGAGAGCTGGGGAAAATTCAGCAAGAGGCTGATTGGCAACAGCTTTCCACTCTGCTAACTGGCTTCTCAGACTGAAATGACATCTATGTTTAATACAAGTGATTTTATATTTTTATATATATATATATATGTATATGTATATGTATGTGTGTGTGGTTAAGTGGATGAACACACAGAGCAGGCATTTCAGACAGCATTTCAGTGCCAGCTCCCTGCTCTCTGCTTTCCTTGGTGACTGTCCCAGCTAAATTGGGGCTGGTGGAGAGGGGAAATGCTTTGCAAAGTGCTGTGGGGGTCTTTGCACGGGCCTCTCTGCCTTTTCCCCCACGGTTTCGCCTCCCTGGGAAGGGAGACGTAAAGAAGCTCCAGAGGAAATGGTTCTTCCCAGAAGGGGCCACCATGTCACAGATGGAATAATACCAGTGAACCTCTTGACGGTTCAGAGCCTTCCATGCCATGCCAAGCGAGCGACCACCCGTCCTACCTGCAGCCTGGGCTGCTGCTCCCTCCGCAGATGGAACAGGCAGCCGAAAGCGTCTCCCGGCATTCCAGCCGCAGGCCGGCTGTGCTGACACCCACGCACCGCGGCTCCCAGCCCAGAGCAACCCCCTCGCCCGCACCGAGAGGGCCTTCGTGGAACAAATTACTTCCAAATGCCTGGCTCTGAGGCACAGGGAAAGAGGGAAGCCCAGGTTTGTACCTGGGTCTGCTCACAACATAAAGAAGGCAGCAGCTCCACTTAAAAACACCACTGCCTGCAAACTATCAAATTAATCCCAGGATTTCAACAGCTTTTCTTCATTATTTTTTGTCTCAACCAAACCACAAATTTACTTAATGACTAAACCAGGCAAGCGAGTACTTTGTTTTCCAGAAAGCAGGAACGTTTCTAACGGGATCCAGGTTTTCAGAACACGCATTTACCCAACGTCAGGCAAGGAGGGACAGGTTCCATTGCCAAGATGTGTTTGATGCTTTTTTTAACTCCCCCAAACCTGCCAGCACCGTGGTTGGGGCATCTCTGAGCCCTGAGCCTGAGGAGAGGCACTGAGCAGGGTGAGGAGGAATACAATAAGAACACTGTGTTCCAGGAATGACTGAATAAAGGCAAGAGCATGCTTTTGGCCAGCAGGATTCAGCACTGTAACTCCGTCTGCCACTTTTCTTCTCTGTCTGAAGCAACGTTGTTTGTCCACGCTTCTCTGAAATGGAAAGTATTTCCTCTTGCCTGCTCATTCCAAGGAAAGATCTGAGGAGGCCTGGTATAACCAGGCAGAACTGGGGATTCTCCAGTGACTTGACTCCTCTTTGCCAAAATTTCTGCTCAACAAGAAAGGGCTTACAAGAAAGAAATTACGAGCAGATTTCTCTACAAGTTCAGTAACTTAAGACCAGGGTCTGTAGAATGAGTAAGTTTTTGGATGGAAACAAAGCATCCAGCTTTGGCCAATGACTCCAGATCATTCTCCGCCTTCCAACATACCTACGGAGCCTCTGGAGTGCTCAAAAACATAGGACAGGGACATCTACAGGTACATGGACCACACTGGGGAACAGGAGCCATTGGAATCCAAGGGCTATATAAGACCATGGGGACTCAGTCCTTCCTTGGACCGCCAAAGTTTTTCAGGAGGGCATCAACCCCAGCACTGCAATCCACTGTTGTACTGCTTTCGGGGATAAATTTCCCAATACTTCAATAACAACATTGAGTGGTATTGCAGATGGCTGAAATGAAAGGAGAAGATATGCAGCTCAGGGGGGCTCTGTTTTACAAAGACTACTTCCAGCTTTGACATTGAACCGCTTGCCTGTACCACTGGGCCGTGTAACATAAGCTGAGCTGCACGACCACAGACTTGCTAGCCTCACTTGAATTCCCTTCAGAACAATGGTATGAAACTCAATACTCGTTACCAATTGATTGCCAACAAACTTGGAATTCTAATGAAATTACAAATTTGGGTTGCAGAAGAAATCAGCTGATGTAATATTTTGAATGCCTATGAGGCACCTGACTTAGCACCTCAAAACCACTCAAGTTTGCTCATGAAGACCTTTGACGAAGCCCTACTAATGATGAGGTGGGCAGAATTAACAGTAATCCTGCACAAAATAAAAGACTTTATTTCACTGATTAAGGTCTGGCTCACAAGGCACATGAAGAGAAGAGGTCTGCCTCCAAGCAGAGTTGCTCGCTGGTGTCTTAACTCCTACAGAAATGATCCAAGAAACTTCCCCCATTGAACAAGAACCTTTGAGGTGAATGAACTCTGACCTCAGCTGGTAACAAAACCAAAACCACGGAGGGCTGGCAAGACCCGGCAGAGATAAAGCTGAGAGTCAAGATTTAATAGTGCTCCCAGAGGGGAGATTCAGCTGATTAAAAACATCCTAATCTTCTCTCTCAGTGTATATTAAAGGTCAAGAAGTGGGATCAGATATTGGCAGGACATGAAAAAACAACTCAGTTGAGCAAAAGACCTTCACAAAGACGTTTCATATCTTCACATTAAAAATTCCTGCGAAGTCTTATTTAACTTTACTTCCATCTAGGGAACACATTCAAGTTTAAAGTCAAGAGACCATTAGATCGGGACAGAAAAGAAGTACCCCTGCAGAAGACTTCTGCCTCCAATCAGTATTTTATAATGAGCAAGAGTTCATAAGCATCAGCTGACTGCAACCATGACAGATAAGTAGGTCTCAGAAGTACAGCACCATGAAACAGCTTCTCTAGCAGTGCTCTGGAGTCTCACAGGCTCCCCAAATGGGGTCATTAAAGGATACTTGTTGGATCATGTTAACAAACGGCAGGCTGTATCAACAACAACATACTGGCAAGCTGCAAAAAGCTTTAAAACTTGCTCTATTATTTATTGCTCAGCTCCAAAGAGACGTCAGCATCACAGCAAAAGTATAAATCCTAACACGGTCTCCTGGTCTCTACTGGGAGCTCGTAATCTAACTTTCCCTTCACAGCTCAAGCTGACCTGGGCAATATAATGCAGGGGCTGGGGCAAGAGGAGGGTGGACAGAGTCATGTTGTCCTTCTGACAAGGTCTATTAGAGGTTGACAGCAATGACAAATCCTCAGAAGAACTGTAATAACAACCACTAGAAGGAATGTAAAACACAGAAACTGTGTCTAAGGGAGACAGATGCTGTTAAAAAGGGTATTTCTTTTTCTAGAAATACTTATTTTCTTTCTTTTTTAAGAGTTTAGCAGATTAACAGCAAACAACTTGCTGTTGTCTCTGGAAAATAGACTTACAGAAGGAAGATGGTCTTGTGAAGCTGCTACAAAACAGCCCTCCTTTTAAGCAAGGATTAAAGTAACTTTTCCTTAGATGGTGAGCATGAAGTACCCTTTCACAGTCCTAGTTTTGGGACAGTCACCAAACCTTGCATCTCCAGCCAGACCTGGAAGCCAAACCATCAATCGCTGCATCAAGGTCATACAAAGTCATATTTTAAAAGGAAGAATGAAGTCAGTGGATTCAGTTTCCCATTTCTCATGTCTGTTCTTTAACAAATGGATCTAAATTTGGTGTCTGACTGGAAAACTAAGAAAGATGGAGACCAGCATCCAAAGGGAGCCAGGGCAGGTGGGTCAGTAATCCCTGTGTACTGGGAATTCTTTGACTGGAACTCCAAGATTGGTGTGCTGGGCATGCTCCGCTCCTGAGGGTGACACATCTCCAGAGGCATTCTTAATAATCCAAGGTGCAAGAACCAGTTCACCTCACTGAACCGTGTATTAAAATGGAGAGAAAAACCTCTGAAGGAGGCAGAGAGGGGGAAAAAATTAAAAGGAAAAGAGTTGCTCAGAGACAAATTGCACAGGAGTCCACAGGGTGATCCCTGGGACACAGCAATACCAAAGGGTCCAGCTAAACTCCAGACCTGGGGGGAGGTGAAACATCTTTAATTGTTTGGGAGGTTTATACACGTGGTCCATTCCCCTTATGATGAGATTTGGCCACTGCTTGGGCAAATCCTGTGTTTGTTTTTCCTGGGGGCACTTCACAGCAGGTGAAACTTGACTTCAAGAACTGTGCTGGGGTTTGTTGTTATTTTTGCCTTCAAAATTTTTTCTGTTTTGGTTCTCATCCACTGGAACAGGCAGATATATGGGCTTTTACCTTTATTGCACAAATTCCACAGTATCCTTTCATCTGGTATGCATTATTGTGGTATATATATGAAGTACCATGTCCACTCCAAGTGCTATAAAAGAGCTGTTTGAAGCCTTATTCCATTCCTATTTATCTTTATACAATTAAAACCAGTTGACAGCTCCATATAGGAGGAATAAGTGACAATGCAAGCAACGTGCTTTTTGTTCTAAACAAATTAACCACTGTTCAGATAAAAGAGACTGTATTTGGTTTTCTACCTCAGTTTCTTAAAGACACAAGGCTAGATGAGCAAACTCTGTGTGTTCCACTGTTGTCTTTTTAATCTCTGCAGAAGTTCTGAGTACAAGGTACTTGCTGACACCCAACCAAATTCAACAGGGGAGGGAGGCCCCAGAGACACTGTGATAATTAGTGAAAATGGGGAAGTGTGGCGAGACTCTTAAGTGCTCTGAATAACTGATATCAGCAGAAAACCTACATGGAGAGAAGATCTGACAATCACTTCAAATGCTCCAACTGACAACTCCCCAGACATTGAATACAGCACAGGACCACTGCAAAAGACACATTTTTGCAGCCCCAGAGGTGAGACCTGATTTAATTCTGCATTTTGGATGGCAGTGGGTGGACCCACAATCACCCCCAGTTGACATGATGTGTTGCTGACACCATTTTCTTCTTCTACAGCAGGAGCAGAGCACTAGAGCTCGTCTGACCCACTGGCACATTGCAATCATCCAAAGTGCCATAACTAGAAATGAAATTCCACAGATGAAGGGAAAGGCTGTTTTCTGTGTATGGCCTGGAGCACAAGAGCTGTGAAGCACTGGAGCCCATCTGCGTGACACAAACCCATCATCTGTTACTGATGCCCATACTGATAGTGCCCATGGGCCACACCATACACACAGGTGGGTACTACAGGAGTGCATCATTGCTCTAGATGTTTTCTTCTTAAGACAGCAAGGAAAGTAATCTATAAGTTGGAAAAAAAGTATCTTCTACTCAAAAAGTATCTCTTCCGCTCATGTATCACTATCTCTTACTCCTCTCCGCAGAACTTCATCTGCCCAGGGCACAGGATAAATAGATTCATATCCTTATTTTCCCCCTTCTTTGTACTTTTACATCATCCAAATCTCATGTTGAATGCACCATTACTCACTTTGCTGTTGATTCCTTGTGGCAATTTCCACAATTGTATCTTGTATTTATTTGTGCTGCTATTCTGGGGAAGGAAAAACCATTATCTTCTTATGCACAAAAAGTCAACTGCAATGCTGAAATTGTCACAACTTTCTCAAGATGTGGGTGCTTATTTTGAAATGCTCTGGGCCTAATACTCAGTGTTTTTTAAGACTTCTGCCTTGATGCATGCTCAGCACATCAGCAAATCTCATCTGGGTCTCAAGTAGCAGACAGAAAGCTGAGGCATGCACAGTGAGCTGTCTTCCAGCATTGCTCTGGCAAAACCCAGCACAGAAGGACCCCTGTTTCCTGCAGAGATCTTCTGTCTCTTCTACTACAGGGCCTTTCAATGATGTAAGAGACAATGCAGATGCCCTGTGCACTTTCCTTCCTACCTGCTCTGTTGGCTCCTCTGGCTCTACCCACCCCATGCATGGAAAAAGCAAAAAGGCTGAATGAAGAACAGGCAGTTTTGGCTACAGCACCTGAAAACTCTGGGAGGCATTGGAAAATCCCTTTCCAGTTCCAATACCCTGTACAGCTTGTCTCTTGCTAGCTCCCAACACCACCTGCTCACCGTTGGAGGAACTTCCCCTCCTCACCTCCTCCCTGTCACTGCACAAAAAGCCTTTTTTTTGTGAGTGCCTTTTCTGGATGATGTGAGAAGAGAGTTGGCTCACCTAACAATGAGTGCTGAAGGCTCCACAATCAGGAGCAGCAGGAATTGCAGTTTCCTGTCTCTGAAGTCTTAGCCATGGTAAATACACTTTTCAGATATTCTGACTGCCAAAATTTTAAACCATCTTAATTTCACAAGTTTGTAATTCAGTCATATTGAATGGATTCTCACATGGATGGCAAAACACATGTTCAAGCTGCCAGCATCCTCCCACCTCCAGCAACCCACTTGCCAAACCCCTGCTTCAAAGTGGGAAAACTGGAAGGTTATCAATGTAAATTGTAAGACTCTGACATGAACAAAACAATGTCATTTCCTCCCGCTTTGTTTTTACTGAAATTTGCCAAAATAATTCAGCCTGAGGCAGAATCTCAGCATGGAAGAACACCAAACAACACAGTCTGATAAGGATATGAGCAACTACAACAAAATTTTATATAATGGGGAATGTTGGGCAACCGTGACTACAGCCACTGCTGCCAGCTCTGCCTATAGCATAAATGAGCAATATTTTAACATCCCCATTAATCCCTTCTCCAAAACTACGAGTGAGTCTGGAATATGACTCATAATATCCTTGGCACACATTTTGATCACAAAGTTGATGAAAGCACCCGTCCCTGAACCCACGTATGAAAACTGTAGATGAATTAATCAAAACATGGAGAAGCTCGTGACACCAATGTCTGTCTGAGCCTGCACATCTGCAGCTGCAGTGGTGGGACTCCTGTGTGACACGATGTGACAGCAGAGTGACACTGCTGCCAACCTTTGCTGCTGGTACCTTGTCACATCCAGTGAAGAGAGGACAGTATTTGCCAGCAGTTTTTATTCTAGGAGTGACTTTCCTGGGCTACATGTACATCCACAGCGTGATGTAAAACTCACACTGTGAATAAGGCAGTGAAGAGACTCCTCTGTTGTGTGTGTGCATGTTGCTAACACTCAATGGCATCATCCCCTCGCTCAAGATGATAACAAATGTCTGTATTCTGCAGATGTGTTTGCAGCTTTTAGCAAATAAAAAAGGAATTTATGAATTCTTCTGTTGGTGACTTGGTGACACGGATTCTCCATGTGCAGGATCCCTTTGTTCCTTTCCTGTGAGTGCTAGGGTGACTGCCTGGTGGGGCTGTCTACCTCAGTCCAGGTGAGCAGTCAGAGTAATTTACCACACTGCTTTATCCAGAAGTAAGGAAGAGGACTTTCCCAAGCAGCTATTTCCTGACACTAACCTTACAAACCCTCCTTGCCCCCGCAGGCTGTATTATCTGGGAAAAGTTAGAGAACTTTGGGGCAAAGAAATATCTGCACAATTCCCTGACTGGGGCCAACCCCAGGAGATGAGAAGGCCATGCATGCCTGCAAAAAGCTGACCCTGGAATCCGCAAGAATAATCCTCTTCTACTGTTGGAAATGCAGTCACACACAAAAAAATGTTTTGGGGATTTTGTTTTCTGCTGCAAACAGAGGAGAAACAGGGCCACAACAGCTCTCAAAGACTTGGGCTTCATTTTTGGGGAGAATGCCATTGCTGAGGAAGACTTCTGTCCTGCTGGTAGTCTAGGGCAAATTCACCAAGTGACAAAACTCTGACTCTGACCTTCAGTGAAAATGTGGTAAGAATCCAGGAGACTGAATATACCCCCAGAACAGTGCCTGCTCAGCTCCTCATCTTAGAGAGGAGACATTTCTATCAGTCCTAAAGAGGAACCAAGGACCATGATTCCATCAGCAGGAGAGGATGTGTTGGAGATCATCAGACCCCAGAAAATCTGGTCCTGATCAACAGCATTTTCCCAAGTGACAAGAACTAGCAGGCCAAGGTCACCTGCCTGGCTGAAATTCAGCCCAGGAGGGCTGGCTGAACAGCATTTAGGGAGAGGGCTCTTCAAACAGAAGTCTGAAACGTGTAGAACTTTTAGTTCTAGAGCAAAAAAAGATTTTGACCCAGTTTCAGATTTTAAGTCCATCTCCTAAACAAAAGCAGCTGAAGTTCAAATGAGCCAAATCTGCAGATCATTATGTTGCTATTACACAATTCCTTCTAATCCCTGAAGTGTGGAAGATGTGCCAACGCCAGCCCAGGCACATCTTTGTCATTTCAGCTGGACTTCCATCCTTTCCACTAAAGATTTCATTCTGCTAAACCATTCTTGACGAATGCCAAACAATAAAATCTCCCAAATATTTATCGTAATTTCTTTGGCCACACTATCACAAGTGCCTAAATTCCCCTTCTCAGTTGGAGAGCTATCTAGACCAGAGGTCTCCAAATCTTTCAGCCAAATAAACATCACAAAGGCTCACGAGCCCTATGAGTAGTAAGAGAGAGATTGTTTGTGCTACAAAAGGAACAAAAATGACCAGCCATCCCCTGCTGGCTATTCTCCTCCCCTAAGAACTTGGTCTAATCCCCTCTACTCTAGAGTCCTTAAAAAACAATGTGCCAAGGAAAGGGAGTAACTGCTCTGCATACTGATTCCCTGCAGCTTGGACATAGCTTGTGAAGGACCACTGCCAGCCAGCTGCTGAGAGCAGCCCTCTCTGAGATGCTGTGCTAAGGCAGAGGTTGCTTTTCATCCCTCTGTCTTAGGGACTGCCCAAAGAAACTGCTGGGATGGCTGCAGCTCTCCTGGGATCATCCAACAGCAGAGCACTTCCCACATCGTCTTTGCATCTCCTAAGCCCAGCAGATAAAAGGGCTGTGGAGCCCATAGCCACACTCTGAGACAGTCCAAGAAGCAACTTGGACTCATCCAAACATTTTGGGGAGAGGAGGATGCAGTCCAAGGAGAACACTCCTATTTCTGTTCCAGCGGCTGCTGACACAGCACCCTTTAGGTGAGGAGGTACACACGCCCGCTGATGAGCCATGCAGGGAACAAGTGCCTGAGGTGCCAAGGAAAAGGGGGAGATGAGCCAGAAACGTGGGCTTATGGCCACCCCTGTGTGCCCCAGTGTGCCAAGGCCAAACCTGGAACCATTGCTGTATCTAAAAGAAGCCACAGTTGAGAAGGTAACACTATAAACCTATAAAAGCAAGGTTTTACTGCTGCTGACTAGCTGGGATATGCAGAACATGTGTTGCAGGGAACATACCATGATTTTATTAGCAAACACAAAGCCATTCATGCTGAGTGGCCCAAATGGGGTGGGTTGAATTAAGAGAACAATAACAGTTCATCAGATGGCCCTTTCTTTCACATATGTCTTCAACTTACTGCGCTAGCAAATACTTAAAGCGACTTGGAAATACATGTTCATTCTAAGAGACTCACATTATTAACACATTAGATTGAAATCAAAATAATTGAGAACGTAACCTATTCCTGATGCATTAAATGACTAAATCTAAACCATCAGCACTCAGGCAACCTCCTCCTTTTGGAAACTCGCTTTGCGATCAAGGGACTATTTGCCTGATTTAGACCAAGCCAGCACTTTGCAGCTCTCCTGAGACTAAATGGGATGGTCTTTCAGCAGTGCAGACAGTGAGTGCCGCATCACTGCCCGAGTGTGTGGGTCACAGTAGAGCTGTGCAGCCCTTGAGTTGTCCAGGGGAAGATGTGCTCAGGCTCAGACCAATCTGAAAGGAAAAAAACCCACCCCGTTGCATCAGACACTGATGCTAACCACATTTCCAATTTGATCATGGATTCCAGTTCCCCAAAAAACAAAACAATAGACACCAAAGAGGAAAAGTGGAAACTGCTGCTTGGGGAAGCTTGCCATGGCATGCTGGCTGGAAGTGTGCTGGGACCAAATCCTGCTGCAGCTGGGCTGGGGCTGAGCACACCAAGGCAGCCCGCAGGGAAGGCAAGGCTGGCTTCCTGGCTCGGAGCTGCCCGCCGGCCCATCTGCCTCCCTCCCTCCCTGCTTCCTCTCCAGCTCTCCTCCAATGCACAGTATTTGTGCTGCTCACTCACCCCAGGGTGGGAGGGATGAGAAGGGCTGGGACAAGCCTAGAGATGGGCTTGGGAAGGAGAGACTTCAGATGTCACAGCAGGCTCTGGCTCTGACTGTCCTGTGATGGGCATTCCTGCAGTGACAAGGATCTAGAATTGCCTCAGTCTTGTTTTATGCCTAACCATTTTTAAGACTTGTCTTTTGCAAAAAAACGAGGTAGGTGACTAGAGATGCTGCTGGTTTCGAACAGCCCACCTACTTAAATTACAGATTTGCCACAGGACACCAGAACAAATGATAAGGCAGCATCACCCTGGTTTAACCTTTGTCAAAAAATTCCTAATCTTCTCCAAGATTAGATTTTTGTTCTTCTTAACTGCCAGCTAGACTGCAGGGGGCCAGGACCACAAATACAAATTAATTACATCAGCTGTAATTCACACCTCTGGATGTGTTTGTTAAGTGCTTTTTCATAAGGCAGTTGGGGGGCAAAAAATCTAGTAGTGTATCACATTGAACTATAGATTTCTGTTGTGGATGGAGCACTGCATGAATTAGGGGGTTAGGGCTACCCTAAACCCTAATACCCCAACAGGTGAATTCGAGCAGACACAGTTTATTTCAGCTCAGGACTGTGTCCATCAACTTGCAGAGTCCAACCAGACACCTCTAAGATCTACAACAGCAGCAACAAAACAGCCATAAGGAGAGCTCATCATCATCAGTCTGTAGCCCAGAATTCAGTCCCTGTCATGCACAAGGGCTCAGAGACACAGGAGCTTCCCAGCCACTGCTGAGGGATGTCCCTGCCCACCATCAAATCACACCAAAGGAAAGCTGAAACGTCACCAAAGAAGATGCTGTTCTTCAAGGGCTGGAAAATCCCTCACCCTAACACAAGTCCTAGCATTTCCCCTCCTCAGCTGAGCGAGCAGGAGCCTCCAAACACCAGCACAGTGCAAACAACACAGGAGAACTGTTTTGGCTGGGGTAACCTTTGCAGTATGACCTTGAGGCAAGGAACACAGGGCTGCTGGTGAGTCTGCAGAGAGCCAGCTCAGCATCCCGCTGCACCTAGAGGCAACAGACCTGCGTGTAGGGCAAGGAAGGCCAGGTAACTGCACAGTCGTTCCCACTGCCCAGCACCCCCCAGGGACACTGGGAAAGGCTTGGTCAATCATATTGGTGCAAGAAAAATGTCATTTTCCTATAATTCACTGGAAAGAAACTGCACAGTGGCTTGGTTTGCTCAGAGAATTCCCCTCCGCACAGGGTGACAGCTGAGCAAGGAGACTCAGCCATGCCCGAGCAGTCCAGATTAGTCCTGCCTAACCCACACTGCGACAACATCCAGAGGGAAAATTCCATGCTTCTGTCCTCTTCCCAGTTCCTTCCTGCTCCTCCAACCTGGGGACTATGGACAGAGAAAACCACCAGCAGTCCAGTGATGGATGGGCAAAACTTTGACAAGTATCAGATGATCAGCACCCGGAGGCTGATGGGGAGATGGTGGCCCCATTCCTGCTGGAATGGCACCTCAGAAATGCCCGTGGCTTTCTGCTTTCCAGCAAACAGGGTGGCAGGGGCAGGATGAGGAAGGGGAGCACAAGTTTTAGACATTTTTTAGTTCAGTATTCCTATAGTGACCATACGCTGCACAAGAACAACTTCCAATCCAATTAGAAAAAGAAAAAACCCAACCAAACACTAAGGACTAATTGCTTAAGATAAAAACACCTTATCTCCCAAATGATTTCCCTGACCTCTTGATGCATGGCAGTTCTCCTCTGAATAAAAACGTGAACTATTTACCCAGGGTGTGATTTTCATGAGGGCCTGTAGGTGTGTCAAGGCAAGGTCAGTAAGGAGAGAGGGTTTTTTTTTTTTAATTTTAGGTTTTTTTTAAGGCCAACAGCTACTGCTTGGAAAAGCTAGCAAGGAAACGTCCAGGCCCTCAGATTACCCTCCCGGTCTGTGAGAGAAGTAAGAAACTGAAAGTCAAACACAGGCTGAGAGTAAACGTTCCAAGTTAAATACCTTAATCAATTAGATAATCGGAGTGAAAATGCTGCTCAGCACCCCTGAAAAGGCCAGGAGACGTTAGCGACATGACAAAATTGCAGAGAGGACAGCCGTCCTCCACAGAACACTGAGGTTATGCGGTGCTGAAGCACTAAGACATGTCAGAAAAGAAATATTCTTTCTTCAATTTGGCATTTTTACAATCAAGCAGAGAAACGCAACTTCCAGGCTTAATATCAGAGGCATGTCCTGGGCCTTCACGTGAATCAGAGCTGGTCCTTGGCACTTATCCCCAGAAATGCACAGTTTTCAACAGCCAGGTGGGTTCCTGTGCTCTGCTTCCTCCAGACCTTCCAAAAGCGAGCTGCTTTCAACAGTGGGGTTTGCTTGGGATGGCAAAGCCCTCCACGTGTGCAGGACTCCTGCAGCACCAAACCTGGGCAAGGATGGCGACCACCTCTGCCCATAGACCCTGCCTGTGGACCATTGCAGCTACAACAACATGATGGGGCTGATGCAAAGCCAAACTCTTTCTTTGCATAGCCTGGAAAGAATCCCAGCAATTTCAACGCCAGGGCAATCTCCCTGCCTGCCATCTCCTGTGGATTTTCAGCACAGCTCCTTGAAGCTGCCAAATGCCAGCTCCACACACTGCACGAGTGAGTTATTCCAACCATTTTCAGCCCTTGTTGTTGTGTGCTGAGGTAGATCTGGGCGTGAAGAAAGCATTCATTGAGTTAACTCTGTTTTATTCAGCAAGTGGAACAAATTTCATCACCCCCTACAAGTCCATTCTGTTTTCTATTTATACCGCAGCCATTTGGTGCAGGACTCAGGAGCAGCAGGAACAGGTGATGTAATGCACTGTACAAACAGCATTCTGTTCATACAGTGGGAAAACAAAGTGAATTCTCTTGGTTTCTTTGATCACACTTAAAACAATCAGATTAGAAGTCACAGATAACCCAATACATGTTGGAGATGAAAGGACTCTGGAGAAATAAATCACCCAAAGTTAGATATTAAGCAAGATTTCTCTCTCAACAATCAACTTATCTGCAGAGAGAGGAGGAATGACCATGTGGTTTCAAAATCCTGCCAGGCATTTTATTTATTTTTATAATACCATAAAGCTACTCCACCCACTTTTTCAGAATGAACGTTGCATTACACAACACATCAAAGGGACTTTATGGCCTAAATTAAGCAATAAAATAGTTGAGATTGTGCGTTATGCTGAAAATTGGCCTGCTCCTGGTGCCTGGGAGATGGAACGTGAACACCACATGTTCAGAGCACCTGAAGAAAGCTCGGGGCAGTATGGCCCGAGGTACTGAAGTGTGTGGCACTTGCATTTAATTGCCCAAAGTGAAGTTTGAGGCACTTGGTGCCTGTTGTAACCTTCTCTTGCTCAGTGGACAGTACCAGCTCAAGGAATGGCATAGGACAGCAGTGCTAGCATGAAGAGCTGGGATGCTATGGTCCTTCACATCCATAACCTTTAAGGTTTGGTTTATAGTCAAAGTTCTGTTGGAAGCTGTGAGCTTCATGGATGTGGTTCCTCACATTTGACAGCAAGCCATGCCTTGGGAAAGGACATGGGAAAACCCAAGGGAAAGGTGTTGGTGGGGCTGAAGCACAGCTGCACTTCTCACCATCTGGCTACCTCCTGCCTCTCCCACCTTGATCAAAATGACACAAAAAGTAGAAAGAAGCCTCTCTTAAAACATTTTCTGACTCATGTGCATTTTGAATCGAAAAATAACCAGAAGCTGGGATACAAAACAGTGGTGTGTTGGTGCTAGGTGTTCATTTTCCAGGTCTGCCTCATGCCCTTAAAAAGAGAGGTGAGAAATTAGAGGATATCAAGAGAAGAGAAAGTTGGCAGATCCCATCACTCCAGAGCAGATGAGGGACTAGGCAGAGTTTCCATTAGAACAGCTTGGGAGGCACAAGAAAAGTCCACTTGCAAGGACACATGAGCTGGCAGGTCCCACACACCCCAGTGCGTGTGTGTCCTTTCCTTCCCACTCCCAAAACAGGGTTCAAAAAAAAAAAAAGAAAAAAAAAGAGAAAGGAAAAAAAGAAAAGAGGTTTAATTAGTTTGGGCCCTATCATGATTTTCTGTGGCCTGACTCATAGCGTTTGATCTCCCAAGGCTGGCGAGAGGTGTTTGAGCCTGCCCTCAGAGCCCCTGGAGCTCCAGCCAAGCACCAACAATGACTAGACAGACTTGAGGGCCACTCCTTCCATCTATCAATAGAGTCACTGTTGGGCAAGCTGACTCACTGCTTTCCCTGAGAACTGTTCAGCACCGGGTCGCCATCAAAAAAGCAGAACTAAAATTAAATAATTCTATATTTTCAGACAGTTAATTCAGCAAGAAGATGGTTTTTATTTTAAGGTTTTGTTTTTAGGAGGTTCCCCCAAAGAAAGCTTGTGCTGCTGCTTTTGCGTGGCAGAATTGGCCAGGAGTTCCTGGAGGACACACTCAAGTGGCTTTCACTTCTCAGTCATGCTCTAAAGGCACAGTGAGGAGGATATTAAAACCCACAGACTGCATGTAAGGAAAACACACATACACAAAAGCTCTGGGAACCCCAGGTAGAGAAGCAGAGCTGTTCATAAACCAGCCTGCCTTGGCACAGCACCTCCCAGGCCTGCAGTGGGCAATGAGAGAGTTTTTAATTTCCCTTTGTGTCTCTGCAACCCCTTACACAGGAGGCAGAGCCCCAGACTGGAGGTGTCAATCTATGTTATGTCTTCCTGCACCACTCCCCAGCACTGCACTGGGTCAACACAGCCAAGCCTGGGTGGAGATAAAGGAGATAAAGCAGGGGTGAACATACCTGGTCTGACAGTTCTATTCCTGCTGTAAAACACAAAACTCACCCGGAACTTCAAAGAATTTCCCAGTAAGTTCCCAGCCTCATTTAAGTTCAATTAAGTAATAACGTTTAATGTCCCCGGCAGGACAGATGTGGCTTGGGAAGATGACAATGACAAAAGCTTCAGCATGACTGTGCATGACACAGATACAATGAGACAAGAGTTTAGACCTTGGTCACATAACATACCCCCAGCCAGGTCACCCCAGGATCCAATCCATTCCCACACACGCCCTGGTCCTAGAGGAATGCTGGCACAGCTGGATCAAGGGCAGCCAAGCAGCAGATGGGACACAAGAACCAACTCCCTGAGCAGAGATCTCTGACTGGGATCAGACATGCTTTTAGTCTGCAGCAGATCAAGGTTCAGTACAACCCTATTCTCTACATCCAGGTACCACCACACACCAACGAGGATTGGGATTCTCTGTCTCTATCAGCTTCCTTCAGGCTGCTAAACCTTAATTAACTGACCTCTCTAAGGTATTCATGAACATCAGCAAGTTCTACAATGTCTTCTGATGAACTGCATTTAAGCAATTCATTCTAAATCAGCCTATTCTTCCTGAAACTTCATGCAATATGACTGAATAAAGAGATGCCACTACCTTGCTAAGAAGACAGCAGCTCTCTGAAAACAGTTTTAGGAAAGTACAAGTCAGACTTCTCCACAACAATATATGAAGATGGTATTAAAGGTTTCCAGGTTCTTTGAAGGCCTCCAGGACCTTACAGGAGAGACCAGTCCCATCGCAAACAGGTCACCTGATGCAATTGCAAGTCGTGGTGGAGTCCCCAAACTTATCTCAATCAGACACTCTTGATTTCCTGTTTGTGGCATTGACAAATAAAAAGCTCTACACTACAGGTAATTACACTTCACAGAGGACAACAATTAAGAAATAGCCAATTACATTTTACAAGCGCAGGATAATCAAAACCTTCCTCAAATATCTAGAGTTGCAATAAGTACTTAGAAATGGCAACTCCCAACAAATTGCAGGTAATTTAGAGCAATTTACACAGATGACATATTTCCCTCTCTGTGCTCAAAACCTACAAATTTGGTTCTGAAAAATACTGCAGGAATTCCCGGAACGCAGCACTGCTGATTTCTAAAAATAGTTCATTACCTATTTCCACCTTCACTGGCCTCGAAGGTGAGACGTAGGACTCTGGTCACCACAGTGTAAAGAGAAATTAACTACCAGAACACATTTTCAGCTCAGGTATTTAAAGAATTGGAGGATCATAACATGCATACCAAGTCTAAACAACATCAAAAAATACCTATTCCTTTTATTTATTTGAAAAATATGCTTGATTTTAATAGTGCATAACTTGATTTAAGCCTTATAGTTTTTAAAGGAACTGTCATGTCCTTTATTTGTAACCCAGTACTGTGGCTTGCACACAGTCAAGGCAGGAGAACCAGGATCAAACAGCAATTTAAAAACCATTAAATGATGGAGAGGAAAGGAAACATGCCTTTTTCATTGGCAGCTTTTTAGACAGGAGATCTAAAAGCATCCCAAGAGGAACAGAGGAGGAGAGAAAGATAAGGATGCAACCTAATGTAGATAGGTTGATATAGTACAGCAATTTCATCCCTCACTTCCAGTGCATAATTTTTTTTGGGGGGAAAAACGATTTTCCTTGCTCATATGGGTTGTTGGAACTGGAGTTTTACCTCAGAGCAAGGCTCTCATATTGTATTTCAAGATTCTCTGCAGTGATGGCTCCCTGTCTCCTGGCCACCAATCCAGCTGTTATTGCCATTACTTAACCACATGAGCATATGAATTTCTGCAGGGCTTGTTGCTGCAAAAAAACTGATGAAGTCTCTCAGGATTTACTTGGCAGTTAATTAAGGACTAAAATCACAGAGGTATTCGTTGGAAAGGACCTTTGGAGGAGCAGAGTAGTCTAACCTCCAGCCTGAAGTGGGACTACTGTCAATACCAGGTAAGGTGACCACTGCTGCAGTTCTTGCTGAGAACATGAGTATTTTGAGAAATCTGGTGAGAGAGGTAAAATCCTGATTAGCTATGGCCAGATACTGAAAGTAGCCTTTTGTGATCTTGCATCATAGAGACCATGGGAAGAGCAAAGAGGAAAGATTAACTTAAGGAAAGCCATCAGTGTGTTTGAAAGAGCCTGGGACAGGCAGCAACCCGACACGAATATAAACCATGGCTGCAGTGTCAGCTGGAGAGAGGGCTTGGTGCAGAAGGGTTCTCTGTATCAAAGAGAGATTGCATGAACACCTTGTGAAGGCATGAAGGGTTGACTGCTGAATACAAAGTTTAGATCTGCAACACTAACAGGAGACCCTAAAAGAAGGAAGAAGTTATTTTCAAACTCTATCTCTCCCCTAACTGCATTGGTAACAATGTGGTTAGAAAGAGATCCATCAGCCATTCTCCAGAACTGTTTTCCTTGTCCTCTGTGCCAAAGGCAGAGTAACCCGATGTTCTACATCCTGTTCACACTCAGCTATTGCTCAGGACTGAATATACTCCTGTTTGACAAACCTGCCTGTTTTATTAAGTAGGTAACTACACTGGTTAGATAATTTTAGATGCTTGCTCTTACAACCCCAATTTTGTCTACTTGGCATATCAATGTGCAGTCATTCAATTTTAAAAGAATAACTATTTTTAAAATTCCAATTGTCAAGGAACCATATTTTTCTTCCCTGCTAATTGCCTTCTGTGGCTTGGCAACGTTTTTGTGGACAATAGGTGTTCCTGCCACTACTGTCCCATCTGGAACAAGAGGTTTGTCTCCAGTCCCACCCTCTTTCTTCAGCTCAGGCTTCCAGGATGATTTCCAAAGCCGAGAAGTGAGAGGATGATGCCACTCCATACCACCGGAGGCAACATACTACACCCAAGTCCACAGCCCAAGATGGGCTACCTAGGAGGGTTTCTGACACTGCTGGTGCCAAGCCACAGGCAGCAATTAACAAAGGAAAAGAGTTGCTCGTAGCTTGACTGCTGGCAGTGTGGTTGATGGCTCTGGACAGAAGAACCTACATGAGGTGAGAAACACAGAAATCAATGTGGAGCTGACTCAGGGCGTCACCACCAGCGACCAAAACCCAGGTGACCTTGCTGAGGCCAAGCAACTGCTGCCTCTCAAGCGTATCCTACCACTGGGGAGGCAAATCCAGTGAACTGTAGGATGCATCTACTCCTCTTAGCATGTGGAATAGCTGTGGGCAAGCACTGGAGAACCGCAGGGCCAGCATTCTCACTATAAACCAGTGGGATATCAGCTCACTCTCCAGAGCTCCAACGAGCCACCTCTCCCAGGTACGGAGTGCCCAAGTTAATGATATTCGGAAAGGATAGTCAGGTCTTGAGGAAAGGGGCTCCAGCACTGTATGTAGAAATGAACAGACCAAGGTGGGGCCAGCTGGCCTTTCTGCCTAGGCTGCTGCAGGAGCAGAAAGGTCTCCTTGAGCTCTTGACTAAAGCTGGAGCTGCTGGCAGCAGGGTTTGGCAGGAGAGGGGCTAGAACAAGCACTGGAGTCTCTGCCTTCCTCAAATTTGCTCATCTATTCCAGCCACTCAGCGTGATGGAGCAGTGGAGCTTGACTGGTGACCTCTCCCTGGCACCAGGGGTGCCCTGCTGATGTCTGGAGCAGAGACACAACTCGAGATGCCCATCTTGGAGACCCTTCCCCTCCTCTCCCAGCTCTGCTGCGGCAGAGCAGCACCCGTGCCACGCCTCTGGCTGGAAGAAAATGCACCCTGAACCTGATGAAACTGCAAGGCGTTGACTGCTTGGCAGTGCCACCCACTGCGGTGCCAGCTGCCCTCCCGGCCACGCGGGCATGGGCCCTGCCCTGGTGGATGTTATCTGGGCCGGTGAGTCGGGCAGAGTGCTGGGTTAGCACAAAAACAACAACAACAACCCCAAGGTGCTTTCAGTTCAGTGCAGCACATTTCCTGCCTCTTGGCAATCATCGAGTGAGAAGCATGTGACAAACACCCCTCTCCTCAATAGCACGGGGCTGAAAATAAAAATACTCAGTTTTGCCCAGTTGGGCAGAACACACCAGCACCTGCAATGACACAACCAGAGGAAAAGCACCGCAATTTCCAGCACCTCTAAAACCAGACTGCTGTATCTGAGAGGGATCATCCAAAGCAACTTCACTCCCTTCTTCCCCAGACCCCTACAATCCACACAACAGATACTGCTGGAAGGATATAGAAAGAGGAAAGCAGATGCAGCCCACAGTGGGCACACAGAGCTGCTTCCCCACTCCCTCTCCACTAGTCCCATCAGCATGTTTGTGCCACCCAGCCTCTGCCATCACCTAAACCTATGGAGAACAAATCTACAACAAATATTAAAATGTGTGAGCCTCATCTCTCTGCCCATCCTAGTGCCAGCCACTGCTACAACAGATTCCACCTCACCAGTGAAAAGCCTGGAGACAGCAAGGCCAGCGGAGACAAAGGTGTGCTGGGTTTACCTTTGAAGGGATTTAGATCTGGAGCACTCAACATGGACAAACTGCTGAGACAGGCATTTACTCAGGTGTATAAACATCATGGGCAGCAAACGCCAGCCTTGCAAGAATTCTCCACCAAAGCTTAAGAATAAATTCAACATGTTTTTAAATAATTATGGATGAATCACTTGAAAAAACTTCCTACATTTTATCTTCAGTTGCTGACACTGATTGTGCAGCTGTTTTGTTTATAATGTAATTACACATTCCCACCTACTTGCACTCTCAGTGCGCAGCAGAGTACCTCAGGTAGCAGAAAACCTAAAGGCTGACATTTCCTTCTGGCCTTTGGAAGTGACAGAACAGTTAGCACAAAACTTAATTTATTTGAGGTGGGAGGCGGGGGAAAGAGAGGCCACAAGTTAATTTCCCTTAGAAGCCCGATGGTCCCCACCCAGAAACCTGCACACAAAAGAATACTGCCTTTAAACTGGTAGGTTAGGTCTGAGACCAGAGCGAAGGTTTGTCAACCATGACAAGCTCTGGCTTGTTTAACAGTCGACCGGAGGGTTGAAAAGTCTAATAAAACCAAAAGGCCTTCCATAACAAAGCTGCTGCCACTTAAGAAGAACATTCACACCCATTCAGCAGGGCTTTTTTCAAACATGCAGAGGTATTTGGAGCCTCCAAAGAGAGCAAAGAACACCAAAACACAGCAGCTAGAAACTGAAGCTGGAAAAAACTGAAGTGAGCAATAAGGAACACACTGGGAACAGTGAGTAACTAACCACGGGAAGAGATAACAAAAATGCTGCATGACCTCCCTCCCATCACTTGGATGCCTTTCTAAAATAGACACTGCAGCCTGACCACAAGTTATTGTGCAAGGATCACTGGGTGAAGCTGCATGACCTGTTATCTCCAGGATTACCAAAGGAAAGTTTTTCCCATGCCCATTTGGAAAGCTTCCTCTCTTCAGAAAGAGGAAGGTTTATACGGATCAGTTTTGCAGGCTCTGCCAGGCCTGGCTGGGGAAAGGCCTGAAGGCACTGCTTGGGGACAGTGGGATGCTCTGCCTTCTTAAATTCTCCAGTTGGGCTGATTTCCCCAGCCAGCAGCACTCAAACCCTCCGGGTCACAAACTTCACTGGATATATCCAGAGGGGAAACCACCACGCTGTTTTACAACAGTGACAAATCCTACGCTGCAGTGACACATCCACACATCCTTTGCTGCCCATTTCCATCTCGCTTTGCCAGCACTGGTCTGTCTTAAGAAGTTCAAGAAGCCTTTTCAAAGTAGCTTTTCCCAAGAGAAGAAAGCCAAGTTCCACTGAATGTGCAGATGTTCAGAGACACATGAAATCTCAGTATTTCCACAACAAAGAAGGCAGCTTGTCTGTCATTGCTTTTCCCGGTAGAGCCATGGACCAAGCAAGAAAAGACTTGTGGTGATGGTCTTGGTTCAGCTCTAGATGAGCAGAAGACACATGCTGCACACACCTGAGGCTGCCAGCCCACCCAACAGCTTCCGTCTGCGGCTTTGCTCAAGAAGGAACACTTTTCATTTCCTAAGAAATAAATGTTATGGCAGTCACATGGACTGAATTAAAAGTACAAAGACCAGACTTCTTAGCCAGAGACCCCAAATTTTATGAAAAAAATTAAAAAGTACATGCCCTTGGAAATCTAAGCTGAGTAGGGCCATAAGGAGAGTAAGAAGGTTCCAAGGTCATGTTTTACAATCTTTTGAAGCAGGAATGGAGCCGATGTCTGATGGAGACATTTCGTGCTGCCATCTGTACAGAGCTTCCCTTTCTCCAACACATTGCAAATGTTACAGTGCAAGAACTTGCTGTCTTTGCTCAGGCACTCTTTATTTATACACAATAAAGGCCTTGTGCAGGAGATCAAGGCTGTATTTCATCGATTTGACATGATGGTTAACCTGTGAACTTTGCCCCTGCTAATAGAATAATTTCTATTTGTTGATTCCTCTTTTGGGATCCTTGAGGGTAACAGCAGCGTCATCTCAGCTCTCATTTGCATGTCTAGTGCCAAATGGTTTTACAGCTCTTACTTCTACAAAGCCAGGACAAAGTTGATCAAATGAAGTAGCTACAGCTGGATCCTGAGTCCCCCACACCTCTCTCCATGATCCTACCTGTAATTCCTAGGAGCTCTCCAGTGACTTGGCTCTGATTCATACTTTGCTTGTGAAACCTTGGAGAGGTGATAGAATCATGGAATGGTTTGGGTTGCAAAGAACCTTAAAGATCATCTCATTCCATCTCCTGCCATGGGCAGGGACACCTTCCATTATCCCACGTTTCTCTGAGCCCTGTCCAACTTGGCCTTGGACACTTCCAGGGATGGGGCAGCCATAGCTTGTCTGGTCCTTGGCTACCCAAGCAATCAATCCCACAGCGGTCCCAAAGCAACAGCCTGGACCAGGCTGGCAGCAGTGGCAGGACAAGGAAGCTCCACTTCAAGATAAATCTCTCCCAGTCCAAGAGGCTGATTGCCAGACAAGAAAACAACCAAAATTTATGACCAAAAAGGGCAAATCTGTTAAACACTAAAGACATGGTTTTCCAGCAGACCTAACCCAACCTATACACGAAGTGCTGGAAAAAAGGCAATTCCACCTGCCCAGTCGTACTGCTCTTCTCATTTCAGCACCAGCATTCCTCTAAACACATGCTGGAGATAAAGGACAGAAAACTAAACCTCCAGAAAAGAAGGAAAATGAAGATGGAAAGAGGGAGAGGACTGACTCTCTGGTCTACAACAGGACAGGGAATATGTGGGGGTCAGAGGGCTGAAGGATAAAACCCAGTAGTTTCTGGTCATTAGCTCTGGAGGTAGATCCAGGGACTAACGTGAGGCTGTGCTGCTACCCAGTAGGTCTCACTCAGGTATTTCAAAGACGTTTTTTCCTCTAGCTATAGCTTTGCCTCCCTCCACTGCTTATCATCAGGGTAGATGAAAGCTCTTAATCTATTAGCTATTTAGATCAGATGAAGACTTTGAAAAAACTGATACTTTGAGGATAGCTTGTATCTTGGGAGCCAGGGGACCAAGAAATTCCGGGTCTTACCGCAAAAGTGTACTCTGGAGTCTTCAAAGGTAAAATCCAATTTCCATGTGGGTTTTATAGAATGTGGATAATCTGACTTAAAACTGCAACGGTTCTACTTAAATTCATTACTGCCTTACAACACTGAGGTACCCGGACCAGGGCTGCGAGGAACGATGGTTTTGCTTTTACACACAAGCGTGACCTGCAACAATTTGATTTCTGAGTGTGACTCCAGGCAAAGCAGCTCACTCTGGTACACAGGAGGGGAACAAGATGTGTGTCTCCAGAAGAGTCAGACCTTTCCTGAAGTTCCCTGAGCTGGACATTCGGGGCTGCACCAGTGAAGGAAGGGGCAGCTTTGAACTTGAGTGGAGATGGATGCTTCAGCCCCCAGAGGAACTCATGCCTGAGCCATGTGTGTACTGCAAACTAGGAATAAAATGAGCCTTTTCACAAACAAATCGCCTCAAATCCAGCTGACTGCTGTGGGAATGTGTATTTCCAAGAGCATGATCTTTGTGGAGTCCAAAGCTGCACTTCCAAGTGAAGCAGGCATTAATTAACTAATTTATAGCATTAAGATAGATGGCGTCAGACATACTTTGTATTTGAGAAGTTCAAAAGTGTAGCTTTCATCTGGCATTGTTCCACTTCTAAATCATCTCTACTAACCCTACAGCAGAGCTCCAACATCCCATTGCCATGGAAGAGGTGGATAAAGTGGCACCAAGGACACTCAGCCTCACCCTTCCACGCTGCCAGGCCAGGCTGAGCAAACCCCTGCTCTCAACCAAGTGTCAAATCTTTTCAGAGAGATGCTCAGAATTATATTCACCAGCAATTTGACTTTTTAATCATTTCAATTACTGTGACTAAAACCCTTCAATCGGAACAAAACCGGGGAAAAATAACCCCTCTCCTTCTGAAGCAGCCTGCCTAGCTTAACAGACCATACCAAATTGTGAAGGTTTTTGCTTTGTGGTCTTCACATATTTCATTTAATGCAGATAATTAACCTCAGTTTCTAATTTCAAATCCTCCACATAAGGAAGCGAAGTGACTGAATACATTCACTGACAGATGGAAAATTAAAATATTACTACAGCTTCTGCATGGCTCAAAAGACAGGGCCTTGCAAAAGATCTTTCTTCTTTTATTTGACTGATTAACTGTAATTTGCTTAATGGATTTAAGGATGAGCCTAATAATCCAATGATATATTCAGGAACCGATTTAGGATATCAGCACCTCTGTTCTGATTTTTTTTTTAAACATAGCAATTTTCTGAATTACACATAGTCACTTCTGAAACCAGATTTTTCTACCAATTGCAATAAAATCAGGTCCATGATTTATTTTAAATGGCTGGCGACTGCAAGACTGGCCTTGCACCAGGCAGCCACAGTGCTGTAACTTCTTGGAGCACCTGCTGAAGCCCCAAATCTAGGGATGACCCAAGACCGTGACGTGTTCCAGCAGCCACTGACCCAGCCCAGCAGGCAGCCAGGATTTTTTGGGAAGGTGGGAAGTCAACAGCTCAGACCTAACATGGGGCCAGCGTGTGCTCCCCCAGCACCCCCACACCACTCTCAGTCCCTTTTCCACCAAGCAAGTCTGCCATAACAGGATTTCACAGTCTGTCTCAATAGTTAATAAATCCAGAATCTAACAGACTATTAAAGGAAAACATCCAAGAGGCAGTCATTTTTAAAACGTCCAATGGCAACTAATTATTCAAGGGATTAGCCCATTATAGTAACAACAAAGGAACTCTTAAAACATAAAGCCAAGTTGAACGGCAGATCAAAAACAAGGTGTTCCCACCCCGTGGCCACCTCCTGGGTGCACTTCTCAGCATCCTGGCATTGGTTCAGCTTCCACTCAGCCTTTTAGCACCCCATTCTTTCTGAAACCAGGCAGAACTCAAACCAGTCTCCTCAAAATATAGTATTTCATGATCTGTGCCATCATTGTAAGCACACAACAAAACAGGACCATCATCAGGACTGGACTAGTCAGGCCACAGCTCTGTCTAACGCAGTTATGAAGCCCTCCAAGGACAGAGATTCCCACCCCTCATGCTCTGTTCCTAGGCTGCTTCATGCTCCCAAGATTTTTTTTCACCATGTCCAACATGAATCTCCCTAGTATCAAAAAAAGGGGACATAACTTCCCTAACCCAAATAAAACTCCATCACAATAAAACAAGGCTTTGTTTGCTGGACGAGGTGAGAACTCTCTACTCATGTATCAAATTAGTGTTGAAAGCGTAACAAGCCAAAGCACTGATCCATAACCAAACACAAACACACTACTTCTTCATCTTGATTTGTGTGGAGGCAAAGCTATGGGCACAAAAGGTATTCTTCTTCAAATAAAATCTATTTTAAAACTTGGCAACCACTAGCATAAATACTTTACACTGTTAATGTAATGTAAGCATTTCCACGCAGAAGTTTCATCAGCTTAACAATATATTTTAAAAAGCTGGCGTTAACTTCTGTGCAAAAACACCATCAGTCTCTGTCCTGTATATCTTACAGTGCTCCAGCCACTAAATTACCACTTAGAGCTATTAGCACCAGCCCCCCTCCCTGCTGGATTCACTGATTTCTCTCAAGAACAATGCAGAACCCAAACTATTCTTCTGCTACTTATTTTCTTTAAAACTGGAAATAGCCACTGCTCTACAAGGATTCTAAACAGGGTTGTATTGATTACAGATTATACTGTGGGCCCAGCAATTTTAATTCAAGATAAGCATTCCCAACTTAACATATGGGTCTAACATCCAGTAGCTGATTTTTTCCTGCTAACAAGCTCCCAGGAAGCTCCGACAGCCTAACTCCAAGATGCATGTGCTGCCTCTCCAGCTAAAAGAAGTATCAGTAAGAGGGTAACACATCTTCAAATTTTCTAAACATGACCGCTCCTGCACCAGCATTTGCGATTTTGCATCCTCAGTTTTCCAACCAGTCAGTACAATTAACACCAATTCCTTCACCACCACACAGTCTTGAGTCAGAGGTGTGCAATTTAATATTTAATTATGAATGAAGCAGCCAACCTCAAAATCAGGGCTGCCAGCTAAACTTCAGCCAGCTCCTTTCTGATGCAGCCCCAGCTTCTGACCGCTGGACCGTTTATGCTCCCTAAGCCATGGAGCTATCCTGTGCCTTCCCTGAAACAGCCTCTCCATGTTAGTTTGTCATTGCATTGTCCCAGGCCAAAGGTTTTCACATCCCTCTAAAGCTCCTTCAGCTTTTCTCCACTTGCCTCCTCTGCACACCCCATCATGAAGTGCTGGCTGTGTGTTTTGGGGAGAGCTGCCCTCCCACATGTCCGGAGATGCTGCCAGTGCGTGGGCACAGGCACAGGGACTCTCCTGGTGATTCCTACCAGCCTGGTGGAGAGCCACATTACCCACCCTTTTCATTTGAACAACCAACACTTGTGAAACGTGGTGAGCTTAGTCAGCTCAGCACTGTGGAAACTAAAGCTTGGAGCCAGCTTATTTTAAAAAAACCCCAACCTCCTGTGTATATCAAAGCCCACGCTGAGAAACTCCTCCATCCGTGCCCAGCAGCTCCACCACCAACGCCCCTCGAAATCCAGCAACTGGAGACTTCACCCACCACCACGTGTCCTCTAACCACCATCACCCAGGCTTCCTTTTCAATACTGTACACTTCATGGAATGGGTCAAAACCCAAAACAATCGGCAGAACTAACGTACATCTCTGTTTGCCTGGTTTTCAGGAGAGATGAAGGCAGAGCTGCTGCCAGGTAACACCATATGCTCTTCTCACTTCCCACCACAGAAGAAAGCAAAGGCAAGGCCTGTGAGTGCTGCTCTCTGATGCTTTGGAAATGGGATAGGAGCCCCTTCCCACACAGAGCTAAAGAGAGAGCATGAGAAACCCACCCCAACAAAAGACACAACCAAACCACCAAGCACCAAATTTCCAACTTTTTAAGAGGCTGCGTTTTCCTGGAGCACTCGAAAAGCAGGCTGCAGGCAGATCTCAGGCACAGGTTTAATTTCTGCTCTCCAGCTCCGAGGAACGCTGTCCCGGCGTGTCGGAAGAAGGTTAATGAACGATTTAGCCGCCCTCACAACCACGTTAGTGTCACTTTCGGAAGCTGCGAGTTAATGCCTGAGATCTTCGGGGGTTACCCTCTTTGAAGTTCACTGATCCATAACCAATGTCCAATTAATTTGCAGGAGCCTAACGATAATGACTATTGGCCTTTTCCGACGCATACAAAAACACAGTGGGTAACAGCGATGCTTTTGGCTTCAGGGTATTCTCAAATCTGCCTGCACATTTGCACACCTTCAAAAATATCCAGCGCTAATAACAGGTTGTCTTCTGCCGTTTGAGGAATTTTTTACATTTGTTCTCCTGAGAGCAGAGCAACTGCATCAAGATTTATGAACTTTCTGCTGAAAAAAAACCTGGAGCTGATTCAAGATGCTCATTTGCTAACAGAGAAATACTTCCATTGCATTTGCTTAAATTCCTCTTTATTTAGGGTTTCCATGGAAGCCAAGGAATAGAAGTTCAATCTTGGGAAGATTAAACAGGCCCTGAGATATAATGCAAAACAGCTTATTTCAACATTCCCTAAAGAACAGAAATGAGAAATTCTTCCACACATACTCCAGAGAAAAAAGGAGGTTTGTGGAAATTTTCAAAATAAATTGGGACCCAGCTTTTCAAATGCTGCATGCGGCCATTGCTTCCTGCTGCAAGCAGCTTTGCCAGCTTCTCGCACGCTTCCTTGGGTGAGAAAGTAAATGAACAAGAAGTCTGCAGGATAAAGATGCTACAGCTTAAAAACCAGCTTGTTTAAGACAGTTATTGCTATACAATATCCAGGAAGAAGGTTAATGCAACAACAACATCTTGCACAAAGAGGAACAACCACCTCATAAATTAGTATCTCAGCAGTTTTTAGAATAAAAATGCAGAGATTATGCAGTTCAGCAGCATCTTCCATGGCAATGCTCTGGATGCCACAGATGCTGACAGGCCAACATTTAAAATACAAAATAAATCCCTTACCTTCAGCTACTCCAGGCTGAGAAGTGCCTCCTCCTCTGGTGAGAATGGCAAACATTTCCTTGCCTCCCTACCCCACAGGTCAGTAGAGTGTCAGTAGCTACAATGACAGGCTGTTGGACACTACAAATTAATAGCCACACATTTTCTCTGATCTCCATCCTCCAGGTAAAGATTTATTTCACGTTGTTCCAATCTCCTATGAAAATGCCCAGGACCAGTGAACTTTACTTCAAAACACTTCTATTTCACAGCACATTTCTCAAACCATTTTACAGCCTGGCGCAGATATATTCAGATAATGGGTAAAGTGCACCTTTTTCTTGAAGCTGGAGCTAAACAGCTCAGTGCTGCACACAGGATTTGCTACCTGGTCTGGTAAGGAAACTAAACACAGCTGACCCTCAAGTAAGTTATTTTCAGTGTTAACACCATTACTGCTTAAACAAAAAGATACTTAAATTGTAGACTTTTCTAATCCTTCATTTATGGTGAGCACCCAACTGCTCAGTGAAATGCACTTCACAACACATTCAAGGTTTTTATTAACTCCATGGGAAAGCCCCAAGACACTGGGATATTTTTTTTCTGACTCCTGATTAAAACAGTGGGAGCCCACATGAATTCTCTGCTTTTTCCCCCCCTCAAGGATTTCACAAGCAGCATCCCCTCCTCAAAATCTGTAAGAAAACAAGAATCAAACTGAGAACATTTTGCCAGCTGAAAGGCACTGAGACCTTGCGCAGGGCGGGATGCGCTTCCAGCTGCCAGCCTAAAGGGACGGCCGAAGGAGATTAAACACAGAAATGCTTTTCATAAGGCAGGAGGCTTTGAAGAGGACAGTTCAGCTACTTCATTTCGTAATCTTCACAAAGCGTCAAGATTTTAGCCTAAGCAGGTCTTAAAACAAGGAGATTTTATTTAAAAAGGGGGGGAAAAAAAAGTAGGAATGTGTTCTGGCCGGGTTCTGTTGATTCAGCAAGGGTTAGACACACACATGCTTATTGATCCCAGAGAGCTCCCTGCTAAGTTAATTGTCTGGAATTTTAACTGAGCTCTCAGCAAGTTTCAAAATCCATGTTGGCTGGAAGTGGGTGGGGGACCCAGAAAAAAACAGGCTGCAGAACTGTGCAAGTCCTACAGTTAAAAAATCCCAGCAATTACTTTCACGAAGGGAAGAGCTTCAGCAGGGCATGGTTTTAACTGCATTTGGGGATTCTGACTTTGACACCACTAGAATTCAGTGTTGGAAATCTCATATGCAAAGCAGTACCATTATCAGGGAGCACCATCAATGCTGCTTCACTCCTACCCACATTACCAAGGTGAGGGTATCTATCTCCTCTGAGCTCCCAGTTGTGGCTCATGACAATGTCTACACAGCGAGTGTCACCACCAGCTGTACCTGCCCATGTTACAGTACCTGAACACTGACCTTCTGAGGTGGAGGCTATGGCCAACCTGGCACTGCAGCTCGCCCAGTCACCTGCACGTGAATGAGGGCTGCCCATGGCTCTGCACTGCCCACCAAGCCCTACCTGCCTCCAGAATACCTCCCGCAGCAGTTTCTCCAGGTGAAGAACATGCTGCAGGGATGATGTGGCACTATCAGACAGGAACAGCCAAAGACACCCTTAAAATAACCTGTGATTAGTTTCAAAGAAAGCTTTGCACTCCATCAAACCACTTGGCAACGCCATCCTGTACCAACATGAATGTTCCCCAGCGCCTATGGTCTTCCAAGGTTTCCCATCTCCCCTGTGCCAGTGGCAGCTCCTAGACCCACTCTCCACCTACCTGAACTCCCTGCCCTCGCTGTAGCGCCGGGCTGAGGCCGCGCGCTGCGTGGCCGTCTCCAGAAGCAGCTTCTGCGTGAGCCTGCTGGAAGGCGCCGAGTCCCTGCTGGCCTCGGGCTCGGCCTCTTGGTCACACTTCCACTCCTCATCCTCGTTCAGAGTTGGCAGATAACCAGGTAGCCCTTTACCTGTCCCAGACCCTGAGCTCGGATCGCTATAAATTTTTGGACTTTCCCCACCTGTCCGTGTGTATTCCAAATAAATATCCGACTTAAGGAACAAAGGGTAGGTATTGTCTTCTATCATGCACTGAATCTCCGTTTGGGCCTGGTCAAACATGTCAGGGTCAATCTGCAGTTTCATGACACAGTCTTTGATGAAGCTTTTTGTGGCCGGTTTGATCTGCCGGGACACAATGCCATTGTTGTCGAGGATGTATTTTTTGTAAATAGCTTTTGCCAGCTTGAGTCTTTTTTCCTCATTAGACACACACTGCTCCAGCTTCCTGAAGCCACTGCAGGCAAACCAAAAGTCCAGCAGATCCGCACAGTCCTCCTGTTTCAGGAAAGTCCTGAAGAGGTTGATGCCATCTTGATCATCCAGCAAGGAGTGCAGCGACTCGGCCCACTTCAGGTAGGGTGGAGTTGGTGAAGCACTCCCCTCGGGCTCGTACCCCAAATCCAAATCAGAGCGCCTCGGTGTTGCCGTGGACGTCTCATTTCTGACCACATCACTTTTACCGGAGTAGAAACCATGGCTAACCGGCCTTGGGTCTGTGGACACGAGCTCCCCCTCCTCACCAGGAACTGGTGGCCTTGGAGCATCTTCAGTGAAGCTTCCTCCGAGGTCCAAGGGGAAGCCTTTCCCCTGGATATTCATTTTTCTGGTACTTGCTCGCGTGGGAACAGTGGGGGATGAGCACCAATCTCAAATCACCAGTATTTGTAGCTCCAAGGCAAACAAGTTTGTTTGGCTGAAACAGATGAGGAAAAAATAAGCGAGTATCACTGGAAATAAACACTCTAAGATAACAAACTACTGGTTATGCGCTGCATCTTTACTGTACTAACACCTCTTTTTTAGCAGAATCAATGGCTTGGTAACTTCTGAGAGCACAGAATCGAGCTCAAGCCAGTCACAGGCTAAAAATGACAGTTACACAATATCCCAAAACTTTACATCCAGAATTTGGCATCACTGATATAGCTGACACTATGCTAAAACACCAGCCAATTTCCCAACACTGGTGGTTTTACATGACCCTGGCATGTGGCAGCCCACATCCAAGAGATCCGTACTCAGGTACCACAGGACACATGCCAACTTTTGCACTGCCACCAACTCCTCTGCACTGCCTAGCTGGACAGGACATATACCAGATCATACTAAGGCAACATGTTTTTATCTGGCCATGGATCTAGGAAATTCTTATCCTCAAACAGGAATTTAAGGCTTGTGAAAATTATTTTTAAAGAATATCCAGTTAGTCCTGAAAGCGGGGCTGCACCTTAATCAAAAACACAGGTGGCTTTCGTTCGCTCAAGTGACATACCAGTGCCACATTCCTCACAAATCTCTGCATTTCAGAAATACGCTGCGTCGCCTCGTCTAGCTCTAGGGGAATCCAGATGCATCATTGACCCTAATATTTTGGGCATCTGGACTGCATTCTTTCTTCAGATGGGCATGTTAGTACAGGAGCTCAGTTCTAGCACTGCTTTTTGTAGGCAAGTCGTTGAGAAAAGGTTCAGTTATGCTAATAAAATTGCACGCTACAAGCCTGGGAAAATTTCAGGTCATCAAAGGAAGATGAGAAAACCACCTTGACAAGGAAACCTGATCAAGTACCATCAAGACTCAAAAGAGTGATGAGTCAATATGGAGGATGGAAGGCATGGGGAAAGCAGGGAAGGAAGAGAAGGGCAATCCCTGGGTTGCTACTTCTGCTGCTCAACAAATTAACATCATCATTTAAAGCGAGTAGCAAAAGCCTTGTGTTACAGAACAGCCTCAGCCTCTAAGCCCCAAGTACTGCAGAGCACCAGCAGCCTCACAAATTACTCCTTGCACTGGATTAACTCAATTGCATGTAAAAACACACCAGGAAAGACACATTTTAGCTCGCCCTCCCTCTCAAAGCAAACCGCACACCAACGAACATCTTTGGGATGCTTTACCATTTCCCCCCCCCCATTTCCTGATCCTAGCTAACCAAGAACCGCCGTCGATGCCCTGCCTGTCCTTACAGCCCACCTGTCCATCGTGAAACAACCCAGCGAACCCAGGAGCGGCCAGCGAGGATGGCTGGGCCCCGTGCGGAGCGCGGCAGGAGCCAGCGCCGCGCTCCCACCCGGCCCGAGCCCCCGGCATGCAGCCCCTGCCCTGGCACCGCGGGACGGGGCTGGGCTTTGGCACCACGGTGCGGTTCTGGGTGGTTTTCACCCCGCTTCTGAAAGCGAGCGCAGGACTCGGCCCCCCGTTTGCGGTGCAGGTCCCTGGTGACCCGCGGCCGGGTGAAGGGGACCCCCGGGTCAGCGGCCCCGCAGCCCCACAGCCACGCCGGGCATTGTTGCAGCGGGGCGGCGCTGGCTCCTCGCCCCGGCCGGGGCAGCCCCGGGGAGCCTCCCGGAGGACACGCGAGGCGCCCGGCCGAGACGCCCGGCCGGCTCCGGAGGAGACCCCCACGGCCGCCCCGCGGGAGGCGCGGGGCCGGGCGGGCTCTGGGGCGGCCCTGCCGCTGACAGGGCGCCGCGCGGGGCCCCCGCCGCCCCCCGGGCAACTTCGCGGGACCCGGCCCGCGCCTCCCCTCAGCCGCCGCCCCCGGCCCCGCTCGCCCGCCCGGCCTCCCCCCGCGCCCGGGGCGGCCTAGCCCGGCTCGGCGGCCCCAGCGCGGCCCCGCGCTCCCGCCCGCGGCGGCCTCGGCGCGGCCTCGGCGCAGGGCCTGGGCCGGGGCCGCCTCACTCACCCGCGCGGAGCGGCGGCGGCGGCGGCCCGGGGCGGCGCGGGGCCCGGCCCATGCGGCTCAGCGACAGCGGCGGCCCGGAGGGGCGACGGCGGCACAAAGCGGGCGGCCCGGGACGCCCATGGCCGCGGCCGCGGGCGAGTGGCGGCGGCGGGGAGCGAGAACAGGAGCAGGAGCAGCAGCAGCAGGAGGAGCAGCAGCAGCAGCAGCAGCAAGCCGAGCCCCGCTCCGCTCCGCTCCGCCTGCGCCGCTGCCTCGCAGCCCGGCACCGCGGCTCAGCCGCGCCCCCCGCGCCCCCGCCCGGTACTGCGGGACCGGCGGCCGGAGCGGGGCGGAGCGGGCCCGGCACGGCCCAGGGAGGCGGCGCGGCGGCACGCGGGGCCCGGGGCGGCTGCAGGCCCCGCACCCGCTGCAGGGCCGGCCCGGGGGAGCACGGAGGTCCCGGCTCGGGGAGGCCTCAAGCCCCGGGGAGCGCAGCACGTTTCCAAGTGTGCGGGCTCGGCTCCCCGGACAGCTCCGGCACATGGCCGAGGCTTCGGGCTGAGCTTCCCGGAGAGCCCCGGCTGGGTGGACACCTCAAGCGCTCAGCGTCTCCAGGGCTCCGTCTGGCCCTGGATGAGGGGAGCCCGCAGAGCTCCCTTGAGCATCCCAGGCAGAGACAGCCCCAGAGAGACTTCGGAGACCTCCAGGGTTTCGTCGAAGGGCTCTTCCCAGGAAAGGTATCAACCCTCAAACAACACGATCCTCCACAGCTCTGTCCGTGTTGAACACCACGGCACACCTGAGCTCTGTCCCATTTGGACCATGCACCATGGGCCTGGGGATGCAGAGGCACCGGTCCACCAGCTGCTCTGGTCTCCGCCAACAACTAGAGCTGGTTTGGAACCTGCAATGTATGTCCTGCTTCTCTGCGCTGGGGAACTCTGCCGCGGGGAGAAATCACGGACTGTCCAAAAGGTGGCACTGCATGGACTGGAATGTGTCACACCACATGGAGACTCCTCAAATCGGGGATGTTTGGTTATGGGGAGCAGGGAGGTCCCGGCTCGGGGAGGCCTCAGCACCAGCTCTGAGGCTGCAGTGGTGGAGGACACTGAAGGGAGAAGTGGGTTGCCAGATGCAGAGATCAAATGAGAGTAGCGTGACAGGGAAGTGCAAAAGCATGCTTCTTCCCTGGAAAGCAGTGATAGACTCTGAGCCAGGCAGACCCTAGATACCATCCCAAAAGCTGAACATGCAAACAAACTGCTAGAAAATCCTCTGAAAATCAGAAATAACTCAGAATGGTTTCCAACAGGCACTGTTTCTGCTTTCTTATGCGATTATGCTACCACAGTTGCCTGCCTCAATGCATTTAGGGAACACTTTTGGAAATGTAGCATTTTTTTTCCAGCTTTGTGAAACTCCCAATGGGCAGTGACACTCCCCATCTCACCCCAGCACAGAGCCTGGCAGGATGATGTGGCTCCTTGCACTCTCTCATGTGAACGATGCTCGGAGCCGATTTTCACGTAGCAGTGCAATACGGATCTCAGGCGTAATAATAGAAAGGCTGATGTGGGATTCAGCTGGTAAAGAATTAAAGGATGGGAATATAATTAATGCAATCAGCCTAGTTTCGAGAAAATAGCTCTTGTCAAACTCTGATGTCATCCTTTGAAGAGATTACAAGTTTGGCTGATAAAGGTTATGGTGTAGAAATAATAAACCTGGGCTCTGTTCAGGCATGTGACTTAATCCATATACTATTCTGATTAAAAATTAGCACAATACAACATCAAGAGGGACACCTTAAAGGGGCTGGGAGCTGGCAAACCGACAGCCATCAATGGGGAATCCCTGCAGAATGGGAGCGCGCTCAGTGGGTGTCCAGGCTTGGATGGGGAGCCCAGTGCTATTCAGTATTTCCATCAATGGTCTAGAAATAGATTAAAAAAGCCCTGCTGAGAAAAACGCCGGGGCGAGGGAAATGAGAGGGGCAGGAGACATGGACGAGGTCAAGACAGCTGTAGAAAACTTCACAAGCTGAGTCCCTGGCAAATAAAACGTGCTTGAATGCAAGCAGCTGTGAAAAGATCTGTCCACTGAACACAGGGCCCTTCTGCTGGAAACTCAGGATCTGGCAAGGACAGATCGGGGGGAGTTTAGGAGGCAGGAGGGATAATGTGGGAGCAGCAGGCTCCCCATGGGAGGTGTCCAGCTGAGACGGGGCTGGGTGCTACAGCAAAAGGGTTCCAGCATCTGTGTTTTGGAAAAGAGGCTGAGGAATTGGGAGAAGGTGGAAGAGAGTTGAAAGTGAGCCCTGCTTTGCAGGGTGTAGCCAAGCCCCACAGCCTCCCCGGCAAGTTCAAAGGAGCCCCAGAGACGGCTACATTATAGCGCTTCAGCCACTTCATGGGTGAGAGATGATCAGGTATTAGGGAGTTTTTCATCTCCCAGAGAAAGGCCCAGCAAGATTCATGGCCTGAACTGAGTTAATTTGAGAAACCAGAGAAGATTTCTCCATGCAAGGGAGAACCTGAGGTGGTGGGTGATGAGTTTGGGTGCAGCAGGATGCAGGTGGTTGAAGTGCTGGGGCTTGACATGCCTTCCCTCATGCTGCCATCCTTCCCTGACCTTTCCTTACTGCTCCTTGGGTTGGGCTGGACCTGGGGAGGTGGGAGAAGTGCTGGAGGCTCATCTTGCTCCCACCAGCTCCTGGCGCATTCCCCCAGCTCAGGGAACACAGCCCGGAGTGAGGAGCCAGCCCCTGTCCCACCCTCAGGCACACAGAGGGGCAGGGGGCCTCCAGAGCAGCTGGCAGGTCTCTCCCAGCAGTGCAGGATCGCTCTGTGCATGCTCGCAGGGAAAGCAGAGCCAGCATTGCCCTGCTCCAGCCAAGGCAGCCGGGCAGCTGCCCCTTCATAGGCCAGAAGAGGCAAATTCCCACAGGTCAATGCCAAGCCCCCAGGGTGCCTCATTATTTTCTGGTCCTCTAGCAGGGATGCTTGGGGCTGAGGGAGCCATGGGCTCCCTCTGGAGCCCCTTCCCTGCCTTTTACCCCTCAGGTGGCTCATGATGAGAAGACTGATCCCTGCACTCTATCAGGGGCCAAAATCACTTCCAGATTTATCTGAAGACATCAAACAGGTGATAAACCAAACTGAGCATTCCTGGCTGTGTGCAGGAGGAATCAGACTGCAAAGTCTTTGAGACCAACGAACCAAACCTGGTTATTTTTCCCTTCTTCATCAGCTGATCGTGTAGCTTTGCCTTTTACCCCAAATATCCCCCTTACACCAAAACTACCACCACTGAGATGGCTGTGGTGTTTTGGTGCACCCCTGGTGTCACCCTGCCACTGAGGCTGGCCCCATGTGAACCTAGGATTCTGGACACTTCCCATCTTCCAGTGCACACATCCCTTTCTGCCTGGAAGAAACAAACAGCAAACACTGGAGAAAATGACCGCTCTCAGCCTTTGGTCTGAAGAGTCTGTGCTGCATCCAGGCAGCACTGGTACAGTGCAATTCCAGAGCCTCCTTGCAAAGGGATATTTTCTGTAGCACCCTCCCCTCCTGCCAAGATGGCTTGGAACCTGCAAGCTCTCCAACATCCCTTCTGCAGAGTCTGAAACTGCTTGGATCAGCTTCAGCACTGACAGGAATCCTCGCGAATGAATTGTCCTCTTTGTAGCGACTCGCTGACTCCCCCAGAGCTAGGTGGGGCTGACCTGGTGCTGAGAGGTGATGGCTGGTGGGCCGTCAGCATCCCGCGTTCCCTCCCAGCGGCAGGGATGTGCGTGGGTGTGAGCCGGCGTCCCTCTGGCGCGGCGGATTCGGGAGGGAGCGCACTAGATGGTGCTGTTCAACCTTTGGCTGCCATTTAAAAGGCTCCTGCAAGGTCGTAAGCGATGCAGAAACTCCTTGTTTTTATTCAAAAACCTTTTTGGAACTGGGGGATAGATAGAAGTACTCTTGGATACGAGGTCCTACACCGACCACCGACAGAGGCAAAAGGCAGCTCGCTCAGAGGGATGGGTTGCCTCCCACTTCGGGCCTGCAGCACCCTCAGTGCTGAGGCAGGACCTGGGGTTTGACTACATGACCAATGATGGCTGAAGGGACTGCCAAGAAAATAATGTCCTGGGGTGCAAGAGGGGGCTGACAGCTCTCTCTTGGACTGCTGGAAAGATGCTGCTTACAGAACAGGAGGAAGAAAATGTATTAGCATTCAAAATAAAAGCATTGGTGTTGTGGTGCTGGCAGCCTGGGGCATCCCAAAGAGCCTGGCTGGGATGAGGCACCAACAGCCCAGTGGCACTGCCACTGAGGGGACAAGCAAGCAGAGCCACAGGATATGGCTGGCAGGAGAACAAAGCAGAGAAGTGGCCATGGAGGTCCAGGCTGGGGGCTGGATGAGAGCTCCTGCCTCACTAGGAGGGATGGATGGAGCAGATCTGAGTGAGAGCAGTGAGGATATCCATAGACAGCCATGTCAGGGCTGGGGGCAAAACTGGAAGTAAGTGATGCTGATTTCAACCATCACAGCATCCCTTCTTGCAGGGTCTAAAGATATCTGCCCACCCTGGCCATGTCAGCCCTCCAAAGCATCCACGGAGCTGCAGGTGCAGGTCCCTCAGGCAGCCTGGGTATGCCTCCTTCTTTGGATTCCCCAGCTCAAAGAGGCAAACACATTGCTTCTAATGCTGGGTGAAAAGGATGAAGCACTGTTTGGACACCAAGTTTATGCCTTTTCACTCAGATCCTGCTCTTTCATAAAGCCCATGATGGAGCCTGCTGTTCCAGGCAGAGGGAAGGTTGCAGGGCTTGGCTGCTCTGGGCACTCAGATCCTTCCCCTCCAGAAAAATCATCCCAGTTTCCCAGTTCACTCCTGTTCCCACATGGATGCTTTCTTGCAGATCCCCTTTTTGTGCTGGGGTACAGGCCTGGAGCAGGTGGATGGGGCAAAAGCTTTACTGTTCACATCAAAAATAACAAGAACTGTAGCCAGGATGATCTCCTTTCAGGAATGTAAGGGGAGGAGGGTCTGGACCAGCGAAGGCAGCTGTCTGAACTGGTTTTTTGCAGCTGCCAGTGTTTGCCCACGGTGGTGCAGATGCCCAAATGGCAGATGGAAGCCCCAGTATATAAACTTGAGCCCCTGCAGTGTCCCAGCACCCTGGCCTGTTCTCCCAGGGGTTTGTTCTGCCTTCCTCTCCAGGTGTTTCTCTTCATGCCTGCCCTGGCATCAGCCTCTTTCCCCCAGCTCTGCTTGCCCTTCCCGCTGGATTACAGAGCCCCCAAACCTGATGTTTCCCCAAAAAAAGATCACAGACAAGCTTGTGCTGTGCCTTGGGAAGCTGCTCTGGATGAGCTGCTCACCCAGCACTCTCCTCACAGAGGAACTTGACATGGACATTTATTTGTCTTCCCACACTTCTGTGACCCTCCTACCGCCAGCCCTTAGACCATCCCCAGCTCCTTTCTGACTATCAGCCACCTCTAGCCTCATGTTTTGGGCTCAGGACTGGAGTTTTGGTCAAAGCTTTCCCCATACTCCTTCTCCTCCATTCCAACCAGCCAGGGAGAGTCACAGCAGCTCATGGCCACTCTCCTCTGCTTGGTTTGCACCATCCATAACTGCAGTAACAGCCAATGACCATACCAGCTGATGTTCCTCTGCGCTGGCTGGGCAAAGCCCAGTTTGTTCACGTGGGCTTCTCTTCTCACTCCTGTCCCAGCCACCCCAGCTAAACCCTGGGCTCCCATCTCAGCTCAGGGCTGTGGCATAGAAGTGTATGAACTGATAGGGATGCCAGGACCGCGGTGTGTCCCCCAACCCTCCCCACCTGGCCTTTGTGCTCTTTTTGGGGAAAGGTTCCCATATCTGACAGACCCTCACAGACCCCTGCTAGACCTGAGACCCTGCTACATCCAAGACCCTGAGAGATCCCTGCTGCATCCCAGACCCTACAACTCCCCTGGTTTTGATCAACCTTCTCTGCCCAAAGCAATGGCACAGGAGCTCAGCCAGCACCACCAATGCCCAGTGCTCTTTACCCCCAGCCGGTGAAGGTGAGCACCCCTCAGTGACACCCCACACGCCTTCCTGCACCCACCTTTGGGGTCCAGCCCGGGCCTGCGCCCTGCACTCCTGCCTCTCCATGCTCCAGACCACCAGGCTCGCTGCTCCTCTTGGGGTGCCAGGGGTGGGATGCCGTCCGCACGCATCCCAGAAGTGCCACTCTGCAGAGAGAAGAGATGTCAGCTTGTCCCTGCTGGGACCACCTTACCTAGGAGATGTTCCCAGGGGAGCTGGGCCAGGCAGGGACACCCTGTGCTCCCCACTCATAGGAGTGGAACCTGTTCCTATGGTCCTGAAGGACACACTTCACATCTTGCCTCTCCATGAGAGGGAGATGTCTGGAGCACGGTGTGCCCTGTCTTGAGCACTGGGCCTCTGGAGTGGTTATCCCTGCTGAAATGGTCCCAGCTTACAGAGCTGGGGCAGGAGGGAGCAGCAGTATCAGGGGACAACCCTGTCCCTGGTTTCCAAGCCCCACTGCAGAGCCAGGGCCCACCCACCTGCCCAGGCCGTGGCTCGCCCTCTGCTCCAGAGTCTCCATGGCGGGATGGGATGAGAAGAGCACGAGGAACAGCTGCATGGAAGCCACTGGTTCCTGCAACAGGGTTATCCCAGAGCAGCCTGTGGTAATTCAACCTGCTTGATTCTGCCAGGAAAGATGGGTCTCCTTTACCCAACCCTCGGTGACCACAACCTGGGCTGCTGGAAGGTGGGGGAAGGCTGGTGCAGTGCAGAAATACCAGCTGCTCTGCTCTCGCAGATCTGTTTTGTGATGCTGGGCAAGATCTTCTGGCTTAACTGTGATCACCAGCTTGGCTGGTGAGAGCCACCTCAGCACTTGGTGGTGCCTCAATGTCTGTCCTGCAGCCCCGAGGTTTCCAGTGTGACCCTTTGGGTATGATCTCCATCAGCAGTGCAGCTTGAAGAGCTGGTCCCCACGTTCCTGGCTCACTCCTCCTGGAGGGTCAGCTCTCCCAGGGAGTTGGCAAAAATTTTGTGACAAGTAAGGCCTGTAGACTATGTTTTGGCTAATTTTCCACCTCTGGTGACCAGGCAGCGGCCAGTTGGACACACGCTGCTGTTTCTCTGTTCTCTCCTGGGATGAGTCTCGCTGACGGTGCCTCTGCTTTGACAAGGCATTCCCCGGACATGAGGAAGATGGTCAGGGAACTCTCAATCCCGCAATTTTGGTTTATTGTGAGTCCACCTAGTGGCCCACGGGTTTATGGTCGGCTTTGCTGGGTGTAGGGAGGCTTGTGAGAACATCTCAGAAACACTCATGCATCCAAGGCAAGCTCTAGAAACCATTTTACCTCTGCACTCTGCCTGACAGGTACAGTTTAGGTCCCAGCTTGCCATTGTCCTTCATCAGGAGAGCTCCGAGCCCATGAAGTGACAACAGCAGCTGAGGCTGTGGCTGGTTTGCTGAGGTCCAAGCCCCAGCTACTCCTGGGCAGGGGGTCCCTATGATCACATTGGGCACTGCTGAGGGAAGCCCCACGGCATTTTCACCCCCCAATTCTCCTGCAGAATGGTTCTCTCAGCCTCAAGCTCCTCAGACAGGGCATTAGATGCCCCAAATGCTCCTCTGAGTGATCCCAGCAGCCAGAAGCTAATTGCCACTGGCAGCTAATTCCTAGTAGTGGGCTCCTGGTGGCTGCCCATGTCAGGCAGGACAGCTGTGCTGGCAGGAGGTCACGGTCTGCCAGCCAGAGCCCTTGCTGGGCCCTTCTGTGTGCTGCAGGACCAGGTGTATTCTGGGCCAGGGGGACTGGCCAGCCCCAGCTCGGGCACCCCCAGTCCTGGCAGGGCACTTCTGAGAGCCTCTGCTCTTTCAGCTCTCTGGTAAGATAGCCACAGGCCCTCTGGGATCTCTCTCTACCCACACTGAGACTCCAGCCTCCACCACCCCTTTCCAACCTCCCGCTTCCCAGCAGCACCTTGAAAATCCCCAGCTGCAGGTGGGGTTGCCCACCTTTGCCATCTTCCCTGTGAGATGGCCCTTCCTCGGAGCAACTGTCCTGTTCCCCCTCCCCAGCAAGGGCCACCCCTCCTGGCCGAGCTGGGGGATGGGACCCCCACACTGATGTGTCACCAGCACCCAGTGAAGGTGGCCAGGGCTCAGCACGGGCATATCCTGGAGCCCTTCCACCCCCAGTGACCTGCCCGAGGGTCATTGGAGGTTTCCCTGCATGGTTCCTCCTCCATGGTGGGAGTGAGTGGGACAGTGCCAGGAAAGGCTCAGCACTGATGGACATCAGCTGAGGCCCTGACCAGCCAAAATGCTGGACATGCCAAAATGGGGCCGACCTGCTTCCTCCTGCAGGGAAAAGTCCTGGCTGATGAGCTGGGGCTGCTCAGTGGGAGCCATTTATCCACACACTTAGCGGAGAGTCTCCAAACTCTTCTGCAGCTTTAAGTGCCCTAGCACAAGTCCAGCCCAGGAGGTCATCTTGGCATTGACTCATCTCAAGGTTTTCCAGCATGAGGTGAACAGATATGGAGAGTGTTGGTCTCATCCTGACAGAAAACTCAAGAAATTGCTCACAAAATCATTCACTGTGGGAGGCAGCTCAGAGAAGTGGGGGGTCTCTGTATTTGAAGGGATCCAAGACTTGCTCCACAGCAAAGGCAAACCTGCTCTGGCACTGGATGTCAGCCATGGGATTCCCTGTCCCCTTCTGCCAGAGCTTCTGGGCCCATAACCCATGCTCACCACTTGGCAACTCTCTGCCTCTCTCCTAAAATCTTCCCTTCCTGTGCCAGGCAGGTGAACCACAGCAGAGCCAAGTCCTCTCCAGCACAGAAAGTCTGGGAGCAGGGGGAGTCACGGAATTGTGATCATGACCATCAAATTGCCACACCATGGAATCCCACTTCCCTGGGGAACAGATTTCAAGAGCTGCTCCCTGGACATGTGAGCATCAGGCCAGGCAGCTTTGAGTGCCCCATCTCCTCCAGACACCAAGCCTTGGGCTGCCTTCCATAGAAGTGGCTTCCCAGCCCTTTGTCCCCTTTCCCCATCAGGACAGGGAGGCTCCTGTCACTCCCCTGCTCTGCAGGGCTGGAGACACCATCTGGTGTCCAACCATCTCATGTCCAATCATCTCACACCACTCGTGCTCATGCTGTGCCCTTCAGCCTGTGCAGCTCCTCTCCGCCACGGGAGAGCTGCCAGCAGCCAGACCCCTGCAGCCTTGGCCATCTCACCCCAGGGCTCCCCTGGTGCTCCCCCAGAGAATAGACTCCTGCTTTGATTGTCCTGCTGGGCATTCTCTTACCAGTGCATCTCCTGTCAGCAGCCCTTCCCTGGACACATGCTGGCTGGCACAGCGACCAGCATCCAGAGAACCCACAGCTGGCAAATGTGAGCAAATCCAGCCTCGTATTGTCTTTCATCCTGATCCTTTATAGTTACAGTGGCTCAAAACATGAGAAAGCACATCTGGAAGCAGATGTACAGTTCCAAATCTTGTCCAGACCTTGGGCTTAGACTCTTCCTTTTGGCAGCATCTTCCCCAGTGTGCCAAGGCCATGTCATGGAGAACATGTTTCGCAGAGGAGCTTGACATGGACTTTGGTTCCTCTTCCCACACTTCTGTGACTCTCCCAGGGCTGTGAGGTGAGTGCCCATGGTCTTGGGTGACCACCTTGTGGGCAATGTCCCACGAGACACCAGTCAGTGCCAGAAGTCATCCCAGTGCACCTGAGCTTTGTCCTGCAGTGGGACACGGAGCAGAGGTGTCTGCCCAGGAGGTCCAGGTCTTGCTGTTCCCAACAGAGGGGTATTTCTAGGTCTCCAGTGCTGAACATGTTTAGCTCAGCCTATTTACCTTAGTCTCTCATTCAACAGCTGCTCAGAGACCCCTGCCATGAAAATTCTGCCTGATGGAAATGAATGATTCGGCCTGAATTCTCATCCTCTGTCTCCCAGGTGGTTTGTGCTCTTCATGTGTCAGTCTGGCCTGGCAGCTTCTGTGCTGGGCAGACCTCTGGATGGACCATGTGGAGCAGTTGGGAGTTTTGGGAATGCCTTGGTGATGATCAGAGCAACTGTCTGCGTTGGGCAGCGAGGCTTAGTGAGCCCCCACTGTGCTTCAGCCTTCCGAAGAGCCTCTGCTTCAGGGTGGCATCCACATCCCTGACTCCTGTCCCTTGGATCCCTTGGTGGATCTCAGGATGGACTGTCCAGGGCTGGTAACTCACAGCTTTCCACTTACTCACTGGTTGTGCATCCATTCCCTGCAGAAGCTTCTAGCATTGGCCATTTTACCCCCACTGGAGGGGGACTGTAGTTCTGGAGGATTCCCAGTATCTGTGAGTGCAGCAAGAACAGAATGGCTCAACCTGGGGCTTGCAGTAACAACCAAATCCCTCTGAGGCTGTTTCCTCCCTGGGTCACTTGTGCCTGTCTGTGCCTTGTAAGCACTATCCCGATGGATGAATGCCTGTGCCCACCTCAGAGGGCATCTGGGGGTGCAGTGAGTCCCCCACCCTCAGAAGAGGGACTCCTCTGCTGTCCTTTGTCATGAGGACAAAACCCTGGGCAAGGCCTCTGGGCTCTTTGAAGTGAGTCCTTTTAGTTTCTCCATTGCTGTTTCCTTTCCATGCTCTTACTGAAGATCCTCATGGCTACACATGAGCCACTGGCCTTGGGTGGCACTGAGCTACCCGCAGCAGAAATAAGGACATTTTGGATTTAAGTGGATCCTGCAAGGCCCGTGGGTTCCTGAGTGAGGTCACACCCGCCAGAGACCCCAGTTCCTTGCTGTGCAGAGTTCTTTGCTGGCTCAGCCCCATCCTCATCCCATGGCCACCAATGCCTGTCCAGCCACGTAGCTCACAGCTGTTTTCAATCCCTGTGGACCCAGCTTGGCCATCCATGCCCTCCTGTCCTGCTGTGGACCAGGTGTGGACCCTCACCCAGAACTGCCTCAGGGGATAGTTCAGCTCAGGACAGGCCATACCCAGTGCCTGGAGGGGGTGGGTGGTTGGTGTGCCCTGCTCATCTCCAGCATCTGCAGCTGCCACCTCAACCCCTCTCAGCTCATTCCCACCAGTTCCCACCTCCTCCTGCCCAAACACTCACACTAGCCGGGCTGTGGCCACACTATCCCCACTCATGTCCCACCTGCCCTTCGCTGCCGCTGGTTTTATTTCCTTTCCAGGTTCCTTGGCTCTGGTCTCTGTTGTGCTGTGTTGGGAAGACAAAGTGAGTCCAGGTGTGATCTCCACTTCTCCTCCCCAGCGGCGCTGGCTCTTCACAGCGTGGACACTTCTATTCCTGCATCAGTTGTATCCCATGTCCTTAGAGGAAGGTGATTCCCCCATCCCAGGGCAACAGCACCTTCCCAGGGTAAATCCCAGGGCATGGCTAATTTAAGGGGAGCCACCCCAGCTGCCAAGTCCCCGTGGGAACCACCACCCCAAAACCAGGCCCGGAACGAACCTGACCTTGCAGCCCTCTGTGCCACCACTGTCCTGGAGAGGCAGTGAGGGGTGAGGGTCCCACTGAGGTCCTGGCAGGATCCCGGCGGGTTTTCGGGGCTGGCCGGAGCTGGGAACATCCCTGCCCTCTTTGTGCTCCCCTGGTGAGCAGTGCAGTGCAAATATCAGCCGCGTTCTTTGAAATGAAAATAAAACTGATAAAAGTCAGACAAATCCTCCTGCCGGCCCCCACTGCCGGCCTGAGCAGTGGCTCTTTCTGCCGCCGAGCCGGCTCCCGCAGTTATCAATACATTATGTATGCCGGTGTCCGTCGGCCAGAGCCTTTTGTTGATGCTGAATATGTCCTGGCCAACAAAAGTGGACTGGATTAGCCACAGTGGATTAAAAGATTTTCTTCTTGGAGTTTACCTAATAATATAACAATTGACATAGAAGGTCTCTTTGAACCCTACACGACTCTCTTATTTTACCATCTGTGAGTTTGCTCTCTGTGCTGCTGATGGGGCGCCCGTCTGCCGGTGGTGCCGGTGGTGGGAACGTCGCCCGGAGCCAAATTTATCGCTGAGCAGAAGAAAGCAGCCCGTGTTTGAAGGGAGCCGGCGGGAAGGGAAAGTGGCACAACTTCTGTCCTCCTGCCTTTGTCCTCGGCCCTTCTGCTGGTGGCTCACCAGGCTGGCGATGCTACGGTGTGAGGAGAGAAGAGACCCAAGGAGCGGGCTCCAGCGGTGGGGAAGCCACCCGCTCATCTGCAATTTGAGGTGTCTGGAGAGGTCCCAGACGGAATAAGCTCCTTTATTAACCATGAATTTTGGGAGAGTTGCCGAACTGTGAGCCAATGGAGTTTGCTCGTCTCGGTTCCAGCCGTTGGGATCTGGCCGCTGTCCCTGGTCTCCATTGCAAGATGGGTCAGGCAGCGGCGGCAGCGGCACTGGGAAACATGGAGGGCAGCGGCAGCAGGGGAGGAAGGCTCCCCCCAGCATCCTGCGGTGCCGCCGGCCCTCGCCCCCTCCTCCGGCACACCCTGGCGTCCCAGCCTCGGGCTTTGATCTCATCCGGGGGGGCTCCATTCACAAGTCTTTCATTGCAGCCTTTGGAAATATCCGTCCTCAGAAGTCGCCAGTAATGAGATGGGGAGACGATGAGCAATTTAGGCGCCGTTCTTTCTCGCTTGCGTTTTTTATCTCCATATCCCCCCCCTTTTTTTCCCCCTTTTTTTTTTTTTTTTTTTTTTTTTTGCAAAGACACTTCTGGAGCGGTGCCGACTTTGTATGGGATCACCGCACCACCCCAGACCTGCCGGGGGGGCAGGAATATGGGGCTCGTGCCTCTCAGCTGGGGGCCTTTGATGAAGCTGCTTTGCGAAATTTGATTTGAAAGGCCTACGATGGCAATTTGGGGAGAATGGTGGAGCCTTTCTCCACCCGCCTCTCTTTGTCTCCTGCCCAAAGGGGGGTTTCATTGTGGGTGCCGGGGCGAGGGGGTCGGGGCGGCGGCGTGGGTGGGGTGGGGCGGCGGAGGGACCGCGGCGCGGGAGAACAATAAGCGGGAGATGGGGAGAGTTGGGATTCTCACCTGCCCGGGAGTTCGCAGTCCGCCATGACGGGAGCAGCCGCCCTGCTTGCCGCCGGCCGCAGCACTTTTTTCCCCAGACTCTTGAACCTATTTCCCTTTCTTGGCAAGTGCGTGGCTGGAAGATGGGAATCTTTACTTTATATTGCAGCTTGGGCTTCCCAGCCTGATTGGCTGCAGCCAGGACCAAATGCTGGTCCTTCCATCCCATCGTCACTATGGCAACCGGCCCCGTTAGGCACCACCGATTTACTTATAATTGCTAGGTAAATAGTCAAGACAGGCCGCTTTCATCCCACACCCAGAGATTGCTCTTCCTCATCTCCTTTTTTCCCTACTTTTTTTTTCTTGGAGGAGGAAGCCCTGAAGAGCAGCATCACTTAAGGAAACTCTTTGAAGGCTGTTGCAGAAAGCGGTGCCTCCCCTGGCCAGCCTTTCCCATCGCTCCCGCTGCACAATGCCTCGGTGCCAAGGCTTTCCTGCACCATCACGGCTCATCACCGTCAACCCTCACCATCCTCCTCCTCCGAGGAGCGGCGTTGAGTGCAGATGCACGATGCCCTACCAGTCACTTCTTCTGTTTCCTACAGGGATTCCACACTCGTTCATCCCAAGAGCCAGGATGGGGCCAAACAGTCCTCCATGGCCTCTTCCCTCCTTCCCCACTGCTGCGGTTTATGATTCCTGTTCACAGCACTGGGGTTTTCTACCAGGGAGCTGGCAGTGCCTCGATCAGCCATCCCTTTTCCTGGATTCGTGGTGCTGGCTGGAATAGGGAAGTGGTACCTCTGGCCATGCTCATCCCCACAGCCCAGGATGCTTCCTGCCTTCCAGCCAAGCTGCTCCGAGCCAGGTCTGTGAGGCCCAGAGCCTCCTGTTCCTTTGGAGGCTGTTAATGATGATGGACAGAGCACAGGGCTGGACACCAGACCTGTGATGTGGACACGGGTTCATGCTCACAGCTGAGTGGGTCCTGCAGGTGGGAATGTGGTCCTGGCTCCATCCTCATGGTCCAGGGATGGATGTGGCAGGCAGAGAACAGCAAACAGCCCAGCCCAGCCCTGCTGGCAGGAACACCAGCATGGGACCTGCAGTGTGCTTCTGTTCCCATGGGTCATTACTGGCACCAAACATCAGTTCCAGGAAAATGGGGGGGAAAGGGTCTTAGGGAGAATCTAAAGCCTGAAGAGATCAGGAGAAAATGGACAGCAAGACAAGAGATGAACAGGGTGGGCTTGAGGGAAAGGAAGCTGAGGTCATCTTCCCATTTCCTCCTCAGAGCCATCCAGAGAGTGGCTTCAGGGCAGCTGCAGGAGGAGCAGTAGGAGACTCTGCTCAAGCTCATTATTTTGTTGGAAGAACTTGGAGATTCCCACCCTGGGGAGCAGAGAGGAGACAAAGGTGACCACAGATGGCAACATGAACCCAGCCGAGAAGAGAGGAGAAAGGAGCCATGGGGCAGCAGGTGTGTCCAGGGCTTCTGAAGGAACTGGGGGTGAACCAGCTGATCCTCAGACAGATCCTACCTACCCACTGCCAGAAAGAGTTGTCTGGAGCCTGGCAGATGTGATAATAACTTTCCTTTTCACATGTCACAGGGAGAGCCTGGAAGGGGCAGGTCACTGACCCTGACAGCAGCACCAGTGAGTTGGCAGAGACACTCCTGGAGATGGGCTTTGTGGGCACCTGATTAAATACCCTCCATCTGGGAACTGGGATGATTGTGAAGGGAAGCCTGTCTCCTGGGAGCAGCAGCAGCAGTGAACGATGCCCACAGTAAAGCTCCCATGGGCGTGCAAAGGGCTGGTGACAATGTGGTCACCAAAGGCTTCCAGAGAAGTGGAGCAGCCTGGGGAAAGGGGCTGGCTGGTGCCTGGGGCAGCTGCTGCCATAACAGCTGGTCTCAGTGCTGGGCAAAGAGCCCACCTGGGGCCAGGTCAAGCAAAGGGAGGCACCAAGGGTGGGCTCTCCCCGCCCAAGCTCATCAGCAGCCGGCTCAGGGTGGCCGGGAAGGCTCAGCTCAAACAAACATTGCAGCCCCGATCCAGCCGAGCACTGCATCCCCCAGTGCAGCGAGTGGGTCCACACCATGCAGCCACACTAAGGACGGTGTCACAGCGCCAGCTGTGCTCTGGGCCAGCAGCTGGCTGCTCCGGGCTCTGCTGGGCACGGGGGACAGGTTTGGGACTCAGGCTGGGACTCTCGGCACAGCTCGGAGGCTGTTGCGGGTCCCGCCGCGCTCTGGTCCTGCCGGGGGCTGCTCTCTTACTTGTGCTTTCTGTCTGTTAAAGGCGGCGTTTCTGTGCAGTGCTCTGGGGCTTGGCTGAGTGGGGATCGCTCCCTCGGCACTGAGGACGAGTTGGTTCCTCCCCGGATACCTGCAGGTCCCCGCTCCCACCTGCGCTCGGGGCCGTGGCGGCAGAGCCCGCGCTGCCCTCCGAGCATCCTCCAGCAGTTCCCATGGTAACTCCCGGCTCACGGGCTCTGAGCCAGCAGCTTTAGCCACACGCCATCACGGCTTCAGCCACACACACCCACTGCCAGCTCCCTTGCCAGGGTCTTGTCACCTTCCACCCTCTTCTCTGCTGGTCCCTTCACAGAGGACCCACTGCCTTGCTCCTCACTGCAGAGAGCGGCTCCACAAGCCCCTCCAACAAGGAGCCCTACAAAGGCCTTAATTCACCTTGTTCTTCAGCAGATCATGCAGAAGACAGGGAAAAAACAAACAATAAAAGGTGACACAGCATTCAAAGAAGAGAAGGGAGCTCAGCAAGACAGGCAGGTCTGGGTATGAGAGATTTCCACAGTGCTTTAAACTCTGCACATCCCAGGACCATCTAGCCGGATGGAAACCCACTAGCCTAGTGCCTGCATCCAGGGAGATTTCCCTCCATTTTTGGTGCTGGCACACAGGTCCCACCCTTTAAAAGAGTAGAGAACTGCTGTGAAAAGAAAAAGCAACAGCTAATGATTTCTAGAGGAAAAGCCTTGCAGCAAGACTTGAAGCTCAATAGACCGAGAGGATAAAGTGTGAGAAAAAAGAGAAAATCCCACGTACGGCAAAGTCCTGCACTGGGTGCAGAGCATGACAAGGCTCCATTCCCAGAGCTGGAGCAAGGCAGCTTAAAGTTAGGAGTAAAGACTTTCCACCCCTTGAAACCTTCTAAATCCATACATGGCTTTTATGGGGAAGGATCTAACCAAACTCAGGTCCTCGACCAGCCTCAAAAGTCAAGGGACAGCATCCTAAGGAATAAAACGAGCAGGCACAGACAGTGATGGGCTGTGGAGGCAGAGTCACCTCACATCCTGCTGAGCGGGTGAGACTCAGCTGGGAAAGGCCACCCGGCTCTCACAACACATGCAGGAGGGGTCTGTCAAGGAGTTTAAAGGGCTATCAAGGAAATTAAAATGTCTTGGAATGTGTGAGTAGTCTCCATGGGAATAAATACCTGGCTGAAGCACAAAAATCCTGGCTCCATCCGTGCCTGGAGCACTGCCAGGGAAATCCCCTTCCCACTGCTCCCTTTCCCCCTTTCCCCTAGCATGTCCCACCCTGTTTGCTCCCTCCATTTCAACTCTGCTCGGGGGACACATCCCTGGGGGCACCAGGGCACAAGGACCTTCTCACATCCCTGGGTACCCAGAAGGCCTGTGAGCAGAGCCCTGCTCCCATCTCAGAAATGCCATTTTCTGTGTTTGAATGCTCTGGCTGGCCTGAACCAGCACCATTTCCAGTGTTACCATGGCAATGGCTGCCTGGAAAATGTGTGCAATGGATGCACAGAGCAGCAGAGTCCAGCCAGGCAAAGGCCTCTGTGGCCAGTCCAGAGCTGGCATGGCCACCCCTCTCAGCTCTTCCTCCTGCAGCCAAGGAGCCCAACCTGAGCCCACAGCATGTGGCAGGAGCAGGGAATGGAGGGAATTCCACCTACCTGTCCCTGCTCCGTGTGTCCATCTCCCCATGTCCAGTGTCCCCAGGCCAGCTCCGCCCCTGGCTGCAGGAGAGATGGTGGCAGGAGCATGGCAGGGAGATTTTGGCAATTCATTTGCGTATGTAGATTTTATTAGGTTTTTTTTTTCTTTCTTTCTTATGACTCCTGACTATAAAAACTAAACCCCCATGTCCCTCTCCACTCAGGCTCAATCAGACCTTGCCTGGCTGCAGACTGGTCTCACCTGGCTGTCCCCCAAGACCCCGGCCACCATCAGGCCACCAGCTCTGCCCTGACACTACTGGCCATGCCACGTCCCACGTCATCCCCTCCAGGGCTGGGGCAGCTGGCCAAGATGAGCAGCGTGTCAGGAACCAGCAGGGCTGGAAAAGCCAGCAGTCACTCATGGAGAGCCACCAGGGCCGTCTGCTGGCCACGGCCAGCCAGCACCTGAGGCTGACAGCCCCAGGGCAGCCCCAGGGATGCTCTCACAGAGCCAGGTCGTTGTCTGCTGCTCCTCTTCCCTGGGCTCCAGGTGATCCAGCATGTGGCCAACCACTCCACCCTGCCCTCCCTGCCTGCAGCCACCTCTCCTGGAGGTGATGCTTTGGCACACTAGAATTGCTTGGGCAGGTGGGAGAGGAGAGAGCACAGCACGTGGCCGCAGAAGGAGCTCAGGCGGGAGGGTGACTGTCCATACCCCAGAGGAGGGAGGGAACAGAGCTACTGGAGTCCCTCCCCTCCTGCCCTTCCCCTCCCGCCAGCACCTGGGAGCTGCTCTTCCTCAGACCACCACTCACCCCCCTCCCTGCCGGCTGCTTTGCAGGGGGGAACTGCAGCACAGAAGCTGCAGCACAGAACAGTGAGGTTGGGAGGACCTCTGGAGGTCTCAGGCCAAGCTCCTGCTCCGAGTAGGGCTGGCTGCAAGGCTCCAGTGGGTCACTCGGGGCCTCGCCCTGTCCTAGGACTGCACCACCCTCCTGTGGAAGTTTTTCCTTAAGTCCAGCAAGTGTTTCTGCCATCACTACCCATGGTCTCCTGTCCTTCCCTCTGCAACAAGCCTGGCTCCATCTTGATCCCCAAAATCCAGAATGATTTGTCACTCACGGGCAGAGCCACCAGGATCTTTGCTGCCATTTCCTCATCCCCAGAGCAAATTCCAGGGAGAGAGCAAAGCTGTGGGGGTGAGCACAGCACATACTCCCAGCTTCAACAGCCTGAGCATCCCAGACCAGCTGTCTGGAAGGAATGGTGTCCTCTGGATCTCAAAACAAACACTGCTGTGATATTTGAAAGGATTTGCTGAAATTGTCCAAGTGAGTTTGTAAATCTCATGTCTCCTTGATTAATGCCATAGGATGGGGGATGACTTTCAGGCTACATTTCGACCTGTGCTGACACCAGGTTTGGGCTGATTCACAGAACTCCTAAAAGTCACATTCCTTTGGAACAGTGATTCCAAACCAAGAGGCTCCAAGCCAGGAGCGAAAGACAGGCCTACACCTATAAGACCAGCAGGAAAGGACATGCTGCTTTTGCTATTGCTCCCCAAATACCCCTTTTGTTTGAATACAGAGGGGCTTGTTAGGAATTTACAAGGAAAATGCTGTTTAATTCATGAAGGTAAACAGGTAAGAAAACATTTGTTGAGAAGCAGAGCCTTAATCTCAAGCTGGTTTTTGGATCAGTGACTGCAACTTGCTGGGAATCACAAGTGAGACAGGCAAAATTCAAACATTGCTTCCAGATACCAGCAAACACCAGAATTCAGAACCACCAAGTCCCAAACAGCAGGATTAGTCCAGCCATACCACCCAAGGCCTTTCCAGCTTGGATGCTTTCCCCAGTTAACATTTTTCTCTGCTTTATTGTTTTTCAGTGTTGGATTTGGGGATGATTCCCTACCACGCCCCCTCCACAACCAGAACATGGGCCCAAATTTCATGTTCCAAGGGGCAGTTCCATATCTGTGGCTTGCTGGGACTGTGAAAGAGAGTGGCATGTTTTTGTTACCTGAGGAATTAATTAAACAGGAATCCCTCAGTCCTGGATTGACCTTCTCACTTCCCAGTGCTGCTGGTTGATACAGCACACTTGCCTCCCCCAGCCTCTCATTCACCTTCCTTCCACTGCTGTCTTGAGAATTTTTCACCATTCCCACTTCCAAGCACTGCTATCCCAGCCTGGCCTAACACTGCCAGATCCAAGGTGACCCTGGGCAGGACTCTCTGGCAGTTTGTTGGGGGCTGTCACGTCCTTGCCAGCTGCCAGCCTGGTGTTGGATCCTCTCAATGCTCCACGTGCCTGTGCCTGGCTCTGGGCCAGGAGCAGGAGGCTGGTGACCTTTGCAGAAGCCTGAGGCAGTGCTGTGGTCTGAGCTGTGCTTGGTAGCCAGGCCCTTCCCCTGTTCAGGGGTGGGTTTTCAACTTCAGGCTGACAGCACCCTACTTGCACCCGTGGGTTTGTGGCGTTTGTGGCTTCCTGGGAACATGCTGTCATGGCAAACTACCAGATCCTCTGATCCCCCCCGTCAGGGCAGCAAAGGAACCATTATTTGTCAGACTGAGCCCACCTAGACAGGGAAAAACCATCCCTCAAGCAGCACCAAACTCTCCAGCTGCAGCCAGTGCCGTACAAGCAGGACAGGTCTAACACTGGGCCTGAGCTATTCCTCCACCTCCTCGAGGTAACCTGGCAGGGGGGGTTGTAGCCTGAACTACCTCAAATGCTGCACAGGTGTTCCCTCCCCACCTCGAGACATTTGGTACTGTGCCCAGCAGCTCTGTGTGCTCCAGCTTTGCTTCCCCTGAGGCTGCAGCACTCCTGGTCCACAGTTTCCAGCTTCCCTCAAGGCAGCAGAGTAATCCATGAGAGCACATTTTTGGGCCACATCCAACATGGGTATTAAGGAAAGGAGCAAGGGGAAGGTTTCTCAGGAAAGGCAGGATGAGAGAAAGCCAGGATTCACCATATCCCAAATAGATTCCCCCAGAGAACCTCCTGCAGCTCCAGCTGTGCTCATGCAGTGCCCCCCTTAGAACCCTCACCCCCGGCGGGTCAGGAGCTCTCCCCAAAAAGCTCCTGCTACCCCTTGTCACCCACCAAGCCCTCCCAAGGCAGGACATCCTGCAGATGCCCAATGAGCAGCTCTGGAGACCACTCAGGGTCCAGGCCAGGCGGTTTTGGCAGAGAGAGGCCACACAACCAGAGCCTCAGTTCCACAGAACCAAAACCTCCCACCCCAGGGACAGAGCAGCAGCTGCTCCCTGTCCCCTTGGCCACCCCCAACAGCTCCTTCAGCACCGAGGAGCTCTGAAGCACCCGGGGACCCCCACGGGGCTGGGCAGGATCCAGGCAGGCGCCAGCCAGGCTCGGGAGGCCAGGCACGTTCCAGCAAAGCTGTGGAGGGGGGCCACGACAGAGCCACGGGCTGAAGCTTTGCTGGGAGCTGCATTAAAATGCATGAGCTGCGCTGGCCCTAATGATGAGCAGAGCTGTCAAACAAGGAGCTTGTCCCAGCTAATTATCTCTAACGAGGGCAGAGTGTCAGGGTCCCCGAGGAGCTGGGCAGCAGCTTCCCACTCAGCTCAGTTGCAGCAGAGAGAGAAGATAAGCAAATGTCATTGTGCTGGCCTAGCTGCACAGTCATTAATTAGGCAAATATGACCTTCTGTGCCAGTTTGCTCTTGAGAACCTGGACTTGCTGGGGATGGGACACACAGGCAGGCTGGAAACATCCCAGCTTCTGCCACCCAGCCTGTTCCCCCTGTGCCCCTGCAAAAACAGCACAGCCCCATCTGGCAGTCCCAACCAGCCCTACCAACCTGTGCCAGGCTCCCTGCGGGCTCAGATACCACTTATGAGGACTCCAACCCCATCTCTGTCCTAAAGAGCAGCAGAGAAGTCTGGTTTTCATGAAATGCTGCTGTTTGGATCATATTCAACTCTACCACCTCCCTCACCCAACCCCCAGCACAGCCCTGTGGAGGCTCTGTGCTCACTCAGTGATTGCCTCTGCACCACCTCTCCCCCAGACATTCAAGGCACTGGCAATCTCCACTCCCCTGTGGTCCTGCTCCATTCCAGTGCAGAGGGGATGAGCCACATGCTGCTCTACAAGCCCAGTTTCTCTCTCATCAGTCCTGTGGCTCACAAACCAAGGCAGTGCACTTGCCCTGATGGGCAGAGAGAGGGAAGCCCAAGACAGGGGTAAGGAAAAGTCTCTTCCAGGAGCAAGCAATGATCCAGAGAGACAACCCACACAAGGTTCAGCCTGCAAGCTCTGTGCTTGTCCCTCACCTCAGAGCTGAGGGGAAAGGGGGTGAGGCTGATTTTGATCCACCCAGAAACTCACTGCACCACCACAAAGCTTCCAGACAACACCAGGGACTCCCAGTGCTGTTCCTCAGCCTGTAATTATGGCAAGTGCTTTGCAATCCCTTGTCACCAGACAGCAGCAAAGGCTTCAACACCCACTTCAGCTACATTTTTACAAAACAGAAGATTTAAAACTCACCAACTTACAACAGAAACAGGGCTGTAACCCAGGGGTTAGCGAGCTGTGCTGGGGAGCTCAGCCCCACCTGCTGAGAGGTTCGGGGTCACACTTTTGGGGCACAACCATCTCTGCTGGATGAAGCTGGGCATTGATCTGAGTTACACTGTGTCTCACAGTCCCTGCTGCAACACACTGATAAGTATCAGAGAGACGCTTACTGCTTTTAATACCAAAATATGTATTTTGTATCACAAGTGGGCTCTCCACAGCAGCCAACTGCTCCTACAGGCAGAAGTTCTACACTGAGTCAGTCTGACAAGAACTCTCAGAGCCACAGCACAGAAACTCTTTCCTCAGACCACAGGAACAGGTCCTCACTGAATTTAGGCTGTCATGACACTTCAGGAACATGGTTTTCACGTGGCCTCTTCCCCACCAGCGTGGCTCAGACAGCAGAGCCCCTGAACCCCACTGCTTTATCTGCAGCAGGCTTTTGCTCCCAAGGTTTCTCTCCTTCTACTGCTTCTGCACTGCCTGTTGCTGTTCTTTCAGCTGGCTGACGAGCTCTTCAGCATACACCTTGAAGAGTGGGACAGGGTCCTGTAACAAAGCAGAGGATAAACCACTTAAAAGGGAAGTGAACATGAGCAGCAACAAGGGGAGGTGCAGTGGGGAGCCCAGGGACTGCTGGCAGAGGAAGATGTGACTGGGTTTTATTGAGGGGCTGAACAAGGCAACCTGTTGTGCCACAGCTACTGCTCAGCTCTGTAACCCTCCCTCAGAGAGGGCAGGCACCTGTGTGGGACAATCAGCAGCTTCTCCAGTTCTGAGAGCAGATGAGAACCATCAGTAGCCCCCAAGGATCCCTTTCCTTCCTTCCTTTTCCTTTCCCTCCCTCCTCACATTGCCTGCCATCAGAGCTGTACTGGAGCACGTGGGTGAACACATCCTTTGAAGAAGCTGGATGTGCAGCCACAACACCTCAGTGCTGAGCACTGCCTCAGGAACTCACCTTTTTTTCCAGGAGCCTCTGTTTTTCGATGGCTTCTTCCAAACTCAAGCCAACCCATTCAGCTTCTTCTTCTGGGATCACAAATTCCTGTGATAAAAAAAGAAGGTAGCACAGTCTTTGCAGGTGACCAAGATGCAAATCCTCCCTATGCCCAGGACACAAACATGTGATCCAGTGGGAGCATTACTACAGACAAATCTTAAAGCACTGTTCCCGCATTTCTAACACCCAAGGTCCACTTCCCTTCTCTCCTTTCTCCTTAGCAGGGGTCCTGCTCTCTGATCAGCTGTGTCTGCTCTTGCAGTTCTTTTATGTAGTTCTGGGGCTGTTTCTCAGCACAACTCCACTGACTGTGGGTGCTGGTGGTGTTTCCACGCTGGCAACCACCACCAGCTGCACAAAACTGAACAGCACATGGGCACTCTGGGCTCCTCCTTCCAGGGGTAGCACAAATTCTTACTGTTTTTTATTGCAGCCTCTCACTGGCCTCAGTCACAGCAAAATTACTGCTTCTTGTGTCCCTAAATGATGAGTACAAAAATTAGCCCACAGAGAGACAAGAAAAACCTGATGATGTCTATATTTTCTCTGCCCATACCCTCATCCCTCAGCACAGGAGCACCAACACCAATGACAGGTGACCCTCCAAGCAGCAAACACCAGGACAGGGACTGCAGGCCAGGAACCCACTTTGTACTTGTCATAGATGGCCTCTCTCCTGGCTGGATCATTGGGATGCAGCTCAGGATCCCTCCGGGCCAGGCGCAGCAGCATCGTCCGCTTCAAATCCATCCCGAGCTTGGAGCACATGTCAACCTTGGGAGTCTGGAGAAAGGGAGCCTGGGGTTAAGCTACACCAAGGGACCAGCTGCCAGGGAACACAGGAGTCTCCCAGCACACTAACAGCACTGGCAGTTTATCCACACACAGCAGAGGCTCCAGGACACATGCTGTGAAAGGGGAAGGGTCTGTCGGATTTGTTCTGGAGACAATCTGATCACATGTCTGAGTTTGAATATCAAGGGCTCCAGTCAAGAAGGTATTAAAGGCTGGGAGCATTAGAGCTGTGCTAAAACATTAACTGCAGCACTTGTTCAGCCTGGAGGAGGGGAGACTGAGGGCAGAGCTCAGCAGGGGCTGCAGCTCCTGCCAAGGGGCAGCTCCGATCTCTGCTCCCTGTGCCAGGGACAGGACCCAGGGAACGGCTGGAGCTGGGCCAGGGCAGGGTCAGGCTGGAGATCAGGGAAAGGTTCTTCCCCAGCGGGTGCTGGGCGCTGAACAGGCTCCCCAGGGAATGGGCACGGCCCCGAGGCTGCCAGAGCTCCAGGAGCATTTGGACAATGCTCAGGCACAGGGGTGGGGTTGCTGGGGTGTCTGTGCAGGGCCAGGAGCTGGACTCCATGATCCTTGGGGGCCTATTCCAACTTGGGATTTTCTGTGCCTGAATTCTAGGATGCCCTGCCTGCCCGCCCATGGCGCACCGTGGGCACAGCCCTGCCTGGCCGGGAGCCCCGCCGGGCGCGGGCCGTACCTTGAGGATGTAGAAGTCGAAGCCGAAGGCGGCGTCGATGAGGTCGAGCGTGCGCATGGTGACGGTGATGGTCAGCGTGGCGTCCAGGATCTCGCTGTAGAACTGCCGCTCGAAGAGCTGCGGCTTCCACGTCTTGGGCAGCCTGGTGGAGAGCTGGGCACGGCGCGGCCGTCAGGCGCTGCCCCGGGGGGAGGCGGCGGCCGCTGCCAGCAGGCCTCGGTGGCACCGGCCCGGGCTCGGGGAAGGGCGCAGCGCTCACCTTGTCGTTGCGCGCGTAGCGGAAGCCGCGGATCCATCCCTCGCCGCCCCAGAGCCCCTCGTTGGCGGCCGGCGGGAAGTACACGGGCACCGGCACGTCCTGCACGCGCTCGCGCTCGCCGGTGCGCGGGTTCCGCCGGTAGCGCAGGCCGTGCGGCTGCCAGTGCACGGGGGTGGGCGGCGTGTCGTCCTGAAGCGAGGCCAGGTAGTGCTGCGGCAGCCGGGCGCAGATGCCCTCCCGCATCCGCATCGCGGCCCAGAGCCGTGGCGGGAACCGGTGCAGCGGCATCGCTCCGGCCCCGGCTCCGGCCCCGGCCCCAGGGCCCCACGGCCCCCGCCCCGCCCCGGCCCCGCCGCTGCCGCTTCCGCTTCCGCCCCGCGCGGCCTCAAGCACGGCCACGGCCACCGCTCATTGGCTGGCGCGGACGGAGCACGACGGCGGCCGGGAGGGGCCGTGCCCCGCCCGCGTTTCGTCCCCGCCAAGACCGGAGAGGGTTCGAGGGTGGCCCCGGCTCCTCCTGGCGGTGCCCAGAGACAGAACCAGGGATGGGCTTGAACTAAACGACGTGGACTTCCACCTCAATGGACTCGGGGGAACGGCTGGAGCTGGGCCAGGGCAGGGTCAGGCTGGATACCAAGGAAAGATTCTTCCCCAGAGGGTGCTGGGCGCTGCCCAGGCTCCCCAGGGAATAGGCATGGCCCCGAGGCTGCCAGAGCTCCAGGAGCGTCTGGACAATGCTCAGGCACAGGGTGGGGTTGTTGGGGTGTCTGTGCAGGGCCGGGAATTGGACTGGATGATCCGTGGATCAGGATATTCTGTGTGGAAGAACTTCTTCCCATGGAGGGTGGCAGAGCATTGGAACAGCTGCCCGGGGAAGGCTGGAATCTCCCTCCCTGGGGACATTCCAAACCCTACCTGGACACATTCCTGTGTCTCCTGCTCCAGATGGCCCTGCCTGGGCAACAGGGGTGGATGGGATGATCTCTAGAGGCCCCTTCAAGCCCTGAGGTTGTGTGACTGAAGCCACCAGGCGTCTGCCCGCAAATACCGTCACCTTTATTAAATTATAAAACCGTAAGCTTTAAAATTTACCGTATAAAATAATCACAGGTATTAACAGCAAAGAAAAAAAAAACCATTTTTTTTCCCCCAGACACAGGAATTTGCTCAGATTTTACCCAAAATAATTAACCCTTCCTCCTGCAGGCACCAAGGCCTGGTCAGCAGGGAGGGGGCAAAGCAAAAATTAACGATCAAACACAAAATAAACAATCACGTCAGCGGGATTTCTTGCCCCAAAGCTTCTCCTGCTTCGAGCATGGAAATCCCTGAAGGGAAAGGCCCGATGAGGAATTATTGCTTTCTATGATAACCAGCAATACCTGGCCATATCAGTGGCATCAGGTCATACTGGCAGCACCCAGGTCACATTGGCAGCACCCAGGTACACTGGTGGCACCCAGGTCACGCTGGCAGCAGTCAAGTCACACTGGTGACACCCAGGTCACACTGGGGGCACCTGGGCCACCCTGGCAGCACCTGGGTCACACTGGTGGCACCCAGATCACACTGGTGGCACCCAGATCACACTGGGGGCACCTGGGCCACACTGGCAGTACCCAGGTTGCACCACTGGCACCCAAGTCACACTGGCAGCACTCAGATCACACTGGTGGCACCCAGGTCCCACTAGCAGCACCTGGGCCACACTGGCAGCACCCAGACCAGTCTGGTGGCACCTGGGTCCCACCTGCAGCCCGACATGGACGGCACGGCTGTGAAGGAGCGGCAGTCGCCTGCCACAGTGCTGGGGCCTCAGCACCGCTGTGCAAACCGAGACAGGGGAAAAAAAAGTGCCTGAAAGTGGTGAAAGTTGGAGGAAGCCCTGAGGGCCCCATGTCCCCCTTCCTGCCGTGCTGCCCTGGATGGCAGCAGCACAGAGAAACGCAGGGGACACGGGTGGGGGGGGATGACACTGCTGGGTGTGGACAAGTGTCCTTCACTTGTCCCGTGCCTGCTTAAAAAGGGAGACTTTGCAGAGGAGGGGGAGGCAGAGGGATAAAGTGCAGAGCTGAGCTGGATGCTCTTCAAAGCAAAGAAAGAACCCCGAGGAGGCAAATCCTTCATTAAAAGCTCTTTCCTCCCCAAAGCCACCTGAGGAGGGGCTCCCAGCAGCACACACTGGGCTGGCACAGCTGGAACGATGTAGGTGAGCCCTTATCTGTAGAAGGATGGGCAAAGACAACTTCCCTGGTTGCCAAGTTCTGCCCTTGCTTTCTGCGTGCCCTAGAGTAAGGCTAAGGTGAGACACACTGCAAAGGAGACCGTGGCCACCTGGGGAGCCCCCAGTGATGCTCCTGGCTGGGCTGGGACACTGCTGTGGCCTCAGGACCCTGCAGTACATCCAGGCTCTGAGGCACAGCAGGCTGGAGGAGCAGCTCAGGCACCACCCTGAAGCACCTGCGCTGCCCCAGACAGAGCCCTGCCCGTGCCAAACCCCCCAAAAGGAGGAAAACAGTGAATCCCTGAACACCATCAGCCTGGCTCCTTCCAGAGCTGAAGTTAAACTCAGACTAAACCCTGCACTGCTGTGGGTTTCACAGCTCTGGCTGAGATGCTGCTGCTGCCTCCTGCATGTCCCCACATGGGGATTTTCACATTCCTGCTGGGTCGGATCCTGAATCCAGGGCCCAAGTCCCAGCCTCATTTCCCCCCCACAGAACCAGGACTGGGTAAGAGCAGCAGCACCTGTTTCAAAGGGAGAGAGGCTCCAGACTCCCAAGGAGATGGCAGCCAAGGGCCCAGCACGTGTTGGGATCAGCTCCCTCCCTTCCCATCAGCACCAAGGGCAGCATTTGCTCCCCAGAACAGAAGAAACGTGTTCTTCTCTTGGGTTCAAGTGGTGACTGCAGGATGGCAGGGGAGGTCCCTGTCCCACATCCTCTACCAGGACGGGGTGCAGAGAAGAGCCCAGCAGCCAAAGCCTTGGCTCCAGCTCAGCATGGGCTAAGCCCAAGCCTCATGGATGCAGCAGCGGGGGAAGAAGGGTTGGCGATTTCCCCCAGGGCTATGGGGAGGTGGTGGACAGGCTATTCTTTGATGTGGAACCATGAAGAGCCTGCCCCACCCCAGCAGAAAAGCAGAGGTGGCCCCAAACTTTCTCCACAAGACCAGCCCAAACCATCTTCATCTTTAAACCCAGTCCATGCTGCGCCCTCCTGTCCAGGAAACAAGCACGTCTGACGTGCAAGGGGCGGCCCCGGCCAAGAGCAGCTTCCCCATCCCTCCACCCCTGTGACCAGGACACCTCAGGTCACAGCATAGAGCTCCTCACGGTCGTTCTGGCAGATCTGATAGCGACACGTGAGCTTCTGGGACCAGGCCCAGGGCTTCTTATGCTTGTCCCGAGGAGGGAGCAAGAAAGCGACACTGCAAGCCACCAGCACGTGCCAGATGCTGTGGGTGTAGAAATAGTTCTCATTGGTTTCCATGAAAGCGTACACTGAGATGGCAATGAAAGCCAAGGTGATCCCTGGAAGGAGGTAGAAAACCCAGCGCTTCCACGAGGAGGGGTAGCAGTGCCTGCGCTTCGCTCCGTGGTGAACCTGGGGGGGTCAGAGCACACGAGGGTTGAGCAGCCAAGCAGAGGCTTAGGCAGGGGGGAAATGGACCCCAGGGCATCTGCCAACCTCCCAGGGTGCTTGTTGTCCCTGAGGAATTCAGCCCCCCGCTGCTTGGGCCCACCTCTGCTGTGCAAAAGCTCCCCACCAGCTGTGGGCTACAGCTCCTGCCCAGGGCCAAGCCACAGCCCATGTTTCGGGCCAGCACTGCAGCTCCAGGTCTGAGACCCAGAACCAGGGGATTCCTCAGCTACTGCAGGGCTGGAAAGTGAATCCCTTGCCCTGCCCCCTCCACCTGGATGTTTCAGGGTGACCAAGGCATGCCTGTGGATGGGCTGGAGCCTTGGGTCTGCTCTACCGCCACCATTCCCCATGGGGAGCAAAGGGCAGCAGGTCCTGCCTGGCTGCCCTCACTTACCCACGCTGTAACCATGATGACAAGGGCAAAGAGGCAGGGACCCATCATGTTCCACACCCCTCTGCGGTCCAGCTGCAGGGACATGGCAATTAACAAGGTCCCCAAGACGAAAAGGACCTGGAAAAGAGACACCACCACTACTGTCAGGAGCTCATCTGTTGAGAGAGTACAGCCAGACATGCTAGAGGCAAGGAGGACCTCTTCTTCTTGCTACTCAGCTCTGCATCCATGCAAGAGTCAGGAAAAACACTTTCAAGGGGAAACCACAGAACCCACGAACCTTTACCCCAAATCTCAGGGGAAATCTTCAGGCCCAGCCCCTACAAGCACACAGGTCCACGAGCCAAACTCCTGGGACAAAACAACCCAGGGTGGCATTGGGTGACAAGCAGGCTCTGTCACCCAGCTGTGTCATTAAAACACAGCGGTGAGAGGGCTCAGCGTGGCCACTCATGGCTTGGCTGGCTTGGGTCTGGCTGGGCCACGTGGGGTCACCTGACACTCACGTATTTCAGGATCTTCTTCACACGGGCCATGCACAGGATGGTGACCCAGATGGACACCACGGAGCCCAGGAAGTCGCAGTACTGCAGGGTGTCGTAGTCCATGATGCACATCACAGCCACGCCTGGCTGGTCACACGCGTGGTAGAACTGCGGCCAGGGACAAAAGCAAAGGTCAGCATGGACCCAGCAGCACCACATGGCTCACTGGGAAGGGGAGGCAGGAGAAGGCTCAGCCCACAGGCAGGATCCCTCCTGCAGTGGCTCCAGGAAGCTCCACCAAACCACTGTGGCATTATGGAAAGCAGGTGAGAGCAGGCACCCTACCCCATCCCAGCAGTTCTGAAAGGGCAGGACATAGGAGCAAGTCCAGAGCAGGGACATGAAGTTGGCAAGAAGACTGAAGCACCTCCCCTATGGAGACAGGCTGAGAAAGTTGGGGCTGTTCAGCCTGGAGAAGAGAAGGTTGCATGGAGAACTCATAGCACCTTCCAGTGTCTGAAGGGGGCTACAGGGAAGCTGGAGAGAGACCCTTCTCAGGAACTGGAGTGATGGGACAAGGACTAATGAGTACAGATTGAAAGAGGGAAAATTTATGTTAGATATTAGGAAGAAATTTTTGACTCTGAGCATGGTGAGATACCGAAACAGGTTCCCCAGGGAGGTTGTTGATGCCCCAGCCCTGGAAGTATTCAAAGCCAGGTTGGATAAGACCTTGAGCAACCAGGTCTAGTGGGAGATGTCCCTGTCCATGGAATCAGGTAATTTTTAAGGTCCATTCCAACCCTTCAGCTTTCTTGGATTCTACAACGTGTCCATGGAGGTGCTTGTCCAATGATCCCAGAAGCTCCTTGTGGAGCTCCAGGATGGGCTGCTCCATCAAGGGCTTCAGTCTGGTGCAGCATTCCCAGAGCTCAGGGGGAGGTGTCAGGGGACACAAGACAGTCCCTACCGTGGAGAAGAACATGGTGTAGGTGTAGACAGAGGCCTCCACCAGGTAGTAGCGATAGACAGCGACTGCAATGGCGGGCAGGAACATGAGATTGCTCAGGGTGAGCAGGAGCGTGGCCAAGTTCTGTGCACCCACGGTCTGGGCCTTGGTGTCATCCGTGCAGCTCCAGCCGCCCCAACCTGTGGACAGAGAGGCTTCTGTGGATCTCACAGGCCCTGCCTTGTCCTCCCACAGTACCCAGCAGGAGCCTGGAATTGCTGAGAAGGAGCAATCCCACACCCAGACTGTCCCCGAGCCTTCTCTCCACCAGCCTGTCACATTCCTGCTCTCAGGGTGGTCTCATTACTCGTTGCATGCTCTGCTGTGGGAAGCTGCAGAACCCCAGCAGAGCCCTGTGGCTGCCCTGAGGACATTCCCCCAGGGTGTTTCCATGTAGCAGAGACCATCCTACATCCAGACTGGTACTTTCCATCCCTACAGTAACTCAGCACACATGCTACTTGCTGCTGGAACATCAAGCACTCAAGATTCAGATGCTTCACATGATGGTGTAAGTTGGATGCAAGATCCCTACAGATCCCAGGAATCAAGTGGAGAACGATCCCCAGCACTGAGGCAGCCACTGGGCTCCTCTCCTACCAGCTGTCACAGTAGGGCAGATCCAAAGCCAGGTCAGGCTGCTCTGGACCTTCCCCAACAGACTTTTGAATATATCCAAGGATGGAGACCTGGAAAGTGTGCAAAAATGAGCAGCTCTGAAAGGGGAAAACATGCATCTTCTTCACTTCAGGTGAAAATTTCCTTGCTGCAGCCAATGTCTGTGGCCTCTTGCCCTTTCCCTGTGCTCACCCTGCGTAGCTGGCTCCAGGGTCCCTGTAACCTCTGTGGGCAGCAGAAAGTGTGACTGGTCCCACTCCAGCTTCTCTTCCACAGGCTGAACAAACCCACTGCCTCAGCCCATGGTGACATCCAGGGCTGCACAGGTGAGTGGGAGTGAATGTTTCCTAAAGGACAGTGCCTGGCACAAAACACAACTCTCAGCCTCTGACTGGATACCAGGGACTGAACTGAGTCAATCTCTATGAACTCAAATCTGCCTTTTCTTTTCTAAAATTATTTAAATTATTTAAAATAAAGATTAGGATGGCCATGTCCTTTTGAAAAAAGGAGGTCAGCCACAGGGCAGCCGGGGTGTGTGCAGGCACTCCATGGTCAAGGAGCAGAGTTAACAGTAGCATCCATCCCATTCCAGAGTCACTGGAACTCACAGCAGCAGCTCTGCCCTGTGTGCTGGCTCCCTGCCAGGCAGAGCCCAGGGAAGCTCCTCTCTCCAGTTTATTTCTGGGTCACAAATATGCAGATGGGGCATTTTGCTCGGAGTGATTCAGCAGAAAGCTGTCCTCATCCTGATTCCCCAGTTCCCTTAAGGTGCTCTGTGCTTCCCAGAACCTGGCAGCCCTCAAGGAAATTGGGATGCTGCTCCCCATCTCGCTCCTCACCCACCCTCAGCACTGCAGCAGGGAGGTCCTGGCTCAGGCCCAGAGCAGCAGGGAACCACATTTTGCCTTGTCCTTCTGCTCAGAACAGGTACACAGACCCACGCAGGCACAGCAGAGCTCATCTTCCCTACGCCACAGACTTCCCAGGTCATTAAGATAATTAGGAGCTGACACAGATATTCCTCCTCCAGGGGCACCTCCGAGTCTAAGGCTCTTGGCAGGAGACACACAGGGACCGCAGCCCGGCCTCATCACATGCCATACCAGGAACCTACACAGCCAACCTCCCTGACAGGCACAGGCTCTCACATAGGCATTTTCAGGCACCCTGATCTCTCTGGGGATGCTCAAAAGCACTTCTCCAAGCCCTGGGGGACTCCAAGCTGTCCTCATCCCAATTCCCCATCACCCTTGGGCTGCTCTGTGCTTCCAGAACTTTGCTTCCCCAGGCACTGTGACACTGCCAGCCATGACAGACCCCAGGCTCCCCCACCCAAACACCACCACTCTAAACTGTGTTGTCCCCTCGGGGAGGATGGAAAAGCTCCCCAGGAGAAGGCACTCACCAGCCTTGCAGCTGCAGCCAGCATAGAGGTAGCCGTGTCTGCGCAGGAGGCTGCACTGCCCGTAGGGCCCGCAGTCGTTGAAGCAGGGCGTGAGGTACGCGAACACTGTCACTTTGGCTTCTGCACTGGTACAGTCCCTGCAAGCACAGCCCAAGGTCCCCTTGGTGCCACAGGCCTTGGGGCAGCCCTGTGCCCTGCTCCTGATGGCCAGGCCACGCTCCTGCGTGCAACTCCCTGGTGGTTGGGGAGCTGCTCCATCCCCCCCAAGAGCCAGGAGCAGAGTTTGCTCCCTCGCCACTTGGGCTGCCAGACTGATATCCAGGTGGGTGCCAGCTCTCCTCAGACCCCCATGGCAGACCCTGGTGCCCATGACTGTCCTCAGGACCAGTGTCACCAGTGCTGTTTTGCATCATGCACTTGGCTCCTTACACAAGAAACTAGTAGGAAGGTAAACTGCAGGAATTCGGGTACAGCTGCCTGCATCTCAGAGACCTCCCAGAAGGGTAACAGCAGCAATTATTTCCCAATTTATTACCTCCAAATCCACCTGGGGAAGGGGAAGCTCACCTAGGCAGGCTCTACCATCTGCAGTCTACATGAGATGTGCCAGCTCAGCATCAAAGCAGCTTGGGTGCTCACAAGGGAGCATGTCAGCAGGGCCACCCACCTCCTTGTCCCTCTCCAGCCCCAGTTCAACTGCCACCAGGTGAGAGGAGCCCACAGCCCGGATATGAGGACAGGGAGTTAGGTTTGCTCACACAAGCCAAGGGCAGTGGGATGTAGCAGGATGACATCCAGACTCACCCCTGTCCCCTGGGGCAGAGGAGCTGCAGGGACAGGAACCAGTCATCAGTCTGTGGGTACAGGACAATCAGCATCGCTTCCCCAGAGGACGTGCTCACACTCAGAGGGTAGCCCTGGGAAAAAGCTGAAAGAAAAGAGGGTGCTGTGATGTGCCAGGGCTTGAGGAGAAGGGCCCACAGCAACCCCAGGCTGAGACTGACCACACAGGAAACAGCTGCCTCCTGTGGCTCCTTGCTCCCATGCTCAGGAGGCACCAGGCACATGAGAGGACCCCTGCTCCCAAGACCCTTTTTCTTGAGTTTTGTCTTTTATCTCAGTTCCTGGTACATGTCTGAGCAGCACAGAGCACCTGGAACAGCCTGTTGTCTTGGCTGGTCCTCCAGTGCACAGCTTAGCTGCTTTGCACAGCAGCAGTATCTTCACCATCCCCAAACCTCCTGCCAACAAGGCTGGAAGAGCCCCAGCTGGTAACCAGCCCTTCCTTTGGTGGAAGACCACCAAAGGTGGTGCCAGACCACCACCTGTACCCCAGCACCCTGGGAATGTGCCAGCACAAAGACCTCATGAGGGTTTGTGCCAAAACCGGTTTCTCTGAGACACTCCATGAAGTCCTGAGTCTGTTAATACCTCTCCAGGTCTAAAAGCAGAGCCCTGAGATGACATAGCTGAGCTGGTGGCAGTGCCAGCATCTCTCCTACCTGTGCTGCAGTTCTGTGTGGCGTTGAGGGACAGCACTGGTGAAGCAGCACTCACACAGGCTACCACAGTGGCATTGGCCAGGCTCACAGACGTCTGTGCAAACAGAGCATTGTCCCATGTTAGAGTGCCCCGATGCCATCCCCCTGCACCATTCCTCTCCCACGGTGCCCATGGGACAATAAATCCTGCAGGTCAAGCCACCCATCAATTCAGAAGGTTTCTGGTTCACTTGACCCCGTGTTGCCACTGTGTTGTGTCGTGACTAAGAGGCAAGAGACTCTCCTGGGGGACCCTCCCTGGTGAGCTGCCCCAAAGCTGGGATACTCACACATCATTTCAGCACCAGCACAGGGTGGCACAAGTCAGAGTCTGCAGAACATCAGGGCTGAGCTCTGCTCCAGCCCTCAAAAAGTTTCATGGAATTTCAGGGGGCTGATTTTGGTGGTGGTGGGGGTGGGGGGATGTCACTGAAGGAGCCTGGGAATCGGTGACTTGGACAGGAACATCCCTGGGTTCCCCTGCTCAGCCTCCTCTCCCGGTGGCAAGGTGCCAGGCTCCCGTGGAGAAGATGGCATTGCAGCTGCTTTCCATTTCGTCTCCTCTGCGTCACTGCCGCAACATGCCACAAGCTGTGGCATTTGAATTGGAGCTGGCAGGTGGGACACGCTGGAAGCAGCTAAAACAGGCTCAGAGTGTTTTGTAACAACAAAAAGAGGAATAGTCCCACTGGTACCTACAACCTCTGGAGCATGCAGCCCAGGAGCAGGGACACAGCCCTGCCAAGGGCACACAGCGCTGTCCCTCAGCCTGCACACCTTGTTAAGCAGCAGATTGACCACGAGCGATCCCCCGCTGTCCATGCCCGTGTTCAGGTTGAGCAGGAGGACGGTGGGGGACAGGGAGTTCACGGGCACACTGGGACCGTTCAAGAGCCGGTAGCGCACGGACACCACGTCCAGGTCCTCCCTCACGACGGGCTGGCTCTGCAGGCAGGAGCTCCGCTGGCTGGACACGTTGTGTGGAGCCTCTCCAGCAGCTGGAGCAGAGCTGCCTGCTGCTCCTGGTCTGGCACCAGCCTGGCTCTGGTTTAGGCTGATGAAGTTAAGGAAAGAACTGGTGCTTCCTGGTCTGCAAACTAGAGCAAAAAAGGAGAGGAATCAGCACAGCCAGGTCTAGCACCTCACCCAGGCAGGGCCCCAGCAGCTCCAGCGCTCCAAGGGACAGCACAAACTGGGGGTTTCAGATGGTTCATGCCCTGCATGAACTGTCCCTGAGGCACTATTTTTGCAGGGGGACCACCCACAATTTGGGACACTGAAGGGAGCCAGACAGTGGTGGAGTGGGTGGAAGCACCCTGGAGCTGCAGGGAAGGGGGAAGAGAAGAAGGGATAACACAGCACTGTCAAGGTGCCCAGGGAGTGCTCACTCACCAGCAGCAGAGCTCAGCACTCAGCTGTCCCACAGCCACAGGCTGCACAAAAGTCTCTCCCAGATCCCCATATGTGAGCAAACAAAGCTGAGCAGGAGGGAGAAGCCAACCCAGTGGAGCTATGGGCACATCACACTGTGGCAGATGGAGCCGAATGGGACACTTGGATTCTCACTGCTGGAGCTGTCCACTGCTCCCAGAGACACCAGTGCTACCCTCTAACATCTCTGCTGCCAGTGCCAGGTCTTCCAGCACACAGGATGAGGCTCTGCTTTGAAGAGGAGGTAGCAGAACCCCCAGCAGAAGAAAACTTTAAAAATGTACCTAGTTGGTGAGCTTCCAGCAGTCAAACAGGGATTATGGTCATGGAATAGGTGCAAAGGTGCCTATCACAGCCACAGGGACCTTGTGACCACCTGAGCCACAAGGTGCCACTGGAAATGGTGACATCCCCTTACAACAACCGCAGACATTTCCCCAAGAAAACCTCTGTGAGGTGGTTTCCTGCCTGTAGCCTGCTCTTGGCCAATTAGTAGTCAACATAGCCTTAGTCTGGTCTACCACTCAAAGCTATTTTCCCCACCAGATTTTAAGCCAGCCACTGCTTCCCAACCAACCTTTAGAAAAATAACATTGAACTTTTCAGGTGTTTCCAAAACAGGCAGCTCTAGCAAAAGCCTCTCTGGGGTGAACACCGGACCTTTCAATTTAGACCTCAAAGCAAAAATTAGGGCCTCCAAGAGGAGGCAACCAGCATGCTGGGGAGCATAGGCCACCACAGCCAGGCACCCAGAGACCCAAGGAAGACACAGCACACACAGAGTTCCCTCTGGTCCTTCCCTTACAGCTAAAGAACATGGAATTTCACACCTGTGAAAGAAGCCAGCATCTCCAGGGACACGCTGGCATTGGTGGTGCCGAGACTCTCCACCATGATCTGCAGCCACTTCTCCCAGGGGGGCGAATCCAGGGCCAGGCTGCAGTTGATGCTCCCGGTGCAGGTGAGGCTCCTCTGGAAGGACTGGGGCAGGGTGATGGAGCCCAGCAGCACCCGCACATTGCAGGCTCTCTGCTCGCTGGTGACGCAGCTGCTCAGCTGGAACCGCATCCCTGAAGCGTGTTTGGGAACGAAGACCCTGCGGGAGGAGGGGGCAGCAGTTTGCAGAGCTTCTACTCTTAGCACAAGCCAGGTCCCCAGGGCTTTGTGACAAGAACTAGACTGCCCTGGTTGGTGCTGTGAAAATCCTTCCCAAGGCAAACATCTGGAAGAACTAAAATTCTGCGGCTGAATCTGTGATCACGTGGGAAGAGTCAGAGGAGGGTGCTCGTGTGCTCCCCGTGCAGACCCTACCACTGCTGCAGGGAGCTCAGCAGCAAGCTCAGAGACCCCCCAGCTTCAGCCCCATGTGGGAACAACACTGGCTTTCCCCTAAGCAGCTCATGTGGGAAATCCCACCCCGCCATGCCCTCAGTTGCCCACCCGCTGCTCCCACTCACTTGACATGCAGTGGCTTAGCAGGCGAGACAACGGTGTGTGGCATGGGAACACCAGGCTCCAGGACAGGCATATCAGTGAGTCTGAGCACAAACATATCTGCCTGGAACATATAGGGGCATGGAGTGGAGAAACCCTGCAGGAGGGGAGAGCACAGGGGTCAGCCGTGGTTGTGATGAGACACCCGGGGCAGAGCGCAGGGCAGGACCCTCACCTTCACCTCAATCCTGCCCGCAGCCTCGGGCAGGTGGGCAGCAATGAACCAGTCCCCAGCAGCAGGGGTGGTGACGTTCACAAAGGTGGTGTTTTGCACAGCACTGCTGAGGGTGATGCTGATGTTGTAGGAGGGACGGACGGTGGCGTTGGCAGGAAAGCGAGTGCCCAGCGGGTTAATGACGGGAGGGGCTCCGTGGCGAAAGTGCCTGCGAGAGAAACCATGGTCTGAGTAAAGCCAGGGATGTAGGGACACTGGCAAGCTAACCTGGGATACAAACTAACTAGGGGACACCCTGGCTGGCCTGGGATTGGAAAGGGAGCAGGCTGAAAACCCCACATTTTCAAGTGCAGTTATCATTTTCCTCTGGTGAGGACTGGCTGCTATTAGCTTATCCAGGATTTATTTAGAGATTGGTTTCACTTGGCAGCTGATTAAGATTTACATGGTTCCATCAAGCCTGTAAGCAAATTTCCAACACTTACTAAGACTAAGCCCCACCCACAGACTACTGCTTTATAACCATCAGCAAATGCCCCATATAGGGAAAATCGTCCACAGAGACCTTTTATTTTCTAGCTAAGATCTGCATCTTCGTGTTTCCTCTTTTAAGGAAGGCAGACAGACAGACTGAAAAGACACTTTCCAAGGAAGACCCATATTACAGACTTCAGTACAGCAGCACTTCTGCTTTCCAGATAAGCCCAGCATTTGAAGCAGCAGAAACACACACAGCTAAGGAACATGGGAGATATTTATTCAGTCAATTTGGCATTTAATTTGATTGCTTTTGGACTGCACTGCAACAGGTCCAGCAAGCAAACATGACAGGTGATATGTTATTACCCCTTGGAGCTTATCTGGGTTAGCCATCACTTCTTGGATTATTGTTTAGCTGCTGCGTTGTCCCTCATGCCCCCAAACTACTGGAAACCTTTCTGGGAAGCAGAAAGCAGGAGGATCATCTGTGCCAGGCTGCTCAGGAACAACTAAGAGCGCCAGTCTCTGCCCAGGACAGACCAGGGAAGCACAAGCCAAGCAGCTTCAGTCACTCCCAGATCTCTGTGGAACGGGTGCTAGAGACCCATGTGACTCCATGGGCACAACTTGCTGAGGAAGCTTGATGTCCTCCAAAGATAAAGCTCAAAATTGGGCAAGTTTTTGACCTCAAATCCTTCAACAAGTCAAGTACTGCTTTAAGCAGCATTTCTTTCCCTGAGATTGAGTTTGCAATCTTCACATGCTCTTGTATCCACAGGACACCACATTCCTCTCCCACCTCTGCTCCACACTCAGCCACACCCCTCAAAAAGTGCCCCAAGATCTCCTCAGTTCTTATCTACTGGGCAGTTTGCCCATCTCTAACCAGTTTGGGTCTGCTCAAGTTCCTTGTAGTCCTGCCACATCCTTTGGCACCATGCGCAGGTTCTGCCAGGCCAGGAGCACCTCTGAGCAGCACATCTGCCTCACTGTGAAGCTCTCTCCAGTGTCCTAAGGGGTCTCTTGGACACCACACCAGAGAGGCAGCCCCAGATCCACTGGTAACATGAACATAAAACACTCCTACAGGTTTAAACACAGATTCAGTGCTACTGCATGAAGAAACTACAGCTCCCGCAACTGAAGGGCCCAGCCTCCACCACCAACCAGCCCCAGCCACGAGTGACTGGGGACAAGAAGCCCACAAGGACAAGCCCTGGCACAGGGACATACATACACAGTGATCTCCATGCTGGTGCACTCAGGGCCTTTCCCCCGGGATGCCTGCAGGAGCCAACGTAGCAGCACAGTGTCTTCTGGCACGTGGAAGTGGAAGAGCTTGGCATTCCCATACCAGCTGTAGAAGGACAGCTTCTGTGCACTCTGAGAGAAGTACTCGGAGACATACAGGGAGTCTGGAAGGGACAGAGCACAGCAGTTGGCAGGGGGGCTGCTGGGGGCAGGCTTCAGGGCTTTATCCACCCACAGAAGCACACAGGAGGCCTAATGTTTCTTGGAAAAGTGCACTTTGTGTCCCTGATTTCTCATTCCAGTCCTATTAGATATGTGGTGATCCACGCACCTCCAGCCAGAGCCACCCACACTCCTGCTATAAAACCATCACCCTGAACCAGAGAGCACTAACAGATGCCTAAACTACACTCTGAGAGACGTGCCCTGAAGATGAGAGATCACCAGAGACACCAAGGAGGAGGAAAAGGTCATGAGGAAAGGTTGATGGCAGAAGGAAAGGTGATGGAATAGGCAGCAGGAAACCCTAGGGCACAGTGCAGAGCAGATGGGTGCAGGCAGCACAGGGCTGCCCTGTGCCCCAGCAGCAGTTAATGGTGCCAAGAGGCAAGAGCTGTGCCCTTCTCTTTTGCTGAGCACATGGGCTGATGTTTTACATGGGCAGAGAGTGAAAGGACAGGGGGAATGATTTTAAACTAAAGGAGGGGAGATTTAGATTGGACGTTAGGAGGAAATCCTTCCCTGTGAGGGTCGGGAGGCACAGGGTGCCCAGAGGAGCTGTGGCTGCCCCAACCCTGGAAGTGTCCAAGGCCAGGTTGGACGGAGCTTGGAGCAATCCGGTCTAGTGGAAGGTGTCTCTGCCCATGAGATGATCTTTAAAGGTCCCTTCCAACCCAAACCATTCTGTGGTTATGCATTTACCCAGCTCAGGACACAGGTATTTTCTTCCTGTGACACACGACGCTATGAAAATTCATGTGCTGCAAATGTAACTCTGCTTTCAGACATACCTTCTAAAGCCTAAAGATTTTCCTAGCTGGAAGAAAGGCTGCTGGGATAGTGAGAACAGCCCCGGGGTAGGCTGAAAGGGCAGGCAAGAAAACAACAGCTACTCAGTCAAAGTGCCATCAGGACTAACTAGATCCTCCATCCCTCTGCCCAGCTGTACACCTACAGATCACCCCCAGCAAAATGATACATTAACCAAACCAGCCAGACTGCAACTCAGGGCTGGAAAAGAAGCATCACACCAGTTGAGAAAGGGCTAGAACTGCACAGAGACAGCGGGGCCAAGGCCATGCTGCCCATCCAAAACCAAGGTAACACTCAGCAAGGGGGTAGAAGGTTATGTCTTCACACGTCTGCGGAGTGCTTCCTGCTGCTCCTTTCCTACTTTGGAATTCCCAGTGTGGGGAGAAACTGTGGCACCTTTCAGAGGCAGATTCTTCACTTCTATCATAGAATAGCAGTTAACTTGCCTTCCTCCAATGCTGCACAGGGTCATGCTGGAAACACAGAGGACCCAACTCTGTGTAAGAAAGATGGCAAAGAAAGAGGAAAACAATCCTCAGGCAGGACCAGATCCTTGGGACGTACTTCCTGCCGGGAGGAATCTAATCCTAGCAGGAACTACTATTCATGCCCCAAGGAGGACGCTCGCCGGCCTGCACCCACAGCACTGCAAGGAGACAGGAACGATAATCATGGGTTTAACTCCCTGGCAACCTACCAAGCCAAAGCCTGCGGGCATCCTGTAATCCCAGCAGGGAAAGGAGGAAACAGAAAAGCGAGAAATACCAGGCACACAAGGCAGCTGGAGGATTTCCTCCTGGAGGAAGAGTGCGGCTGCCTGACCTTGCCGCAGGGGCTGCCCCAGCCACGCACCCGTGGGGGCCAGCCAAGGGAGCAGAGCCACTGAGTCGGGAAAGGCCATAGGGAAAAGTGAGCCTTGAGCAGGATGGCCAAGAGGCCACAGCCTGTGGGCAGAGCTGTCCCACTGCAGTCCCCATGCCGGGGTCACACTGCTCTCCAGGCCAGCAAGGAGCAGACACCACAAAAGGGGCTTTTCAAACCAATGCTCCCTGGCCGAAACGCCAGCGCAGTGCGTGGGTACTGCAGACAAGAGCTGGCTGTGATCCCTGCCAGCCCGGGGACATTTCCCACACTGGGGCTATGGAAAGGAGCAGGCTTTCATCAGTGGTGTCTGTACCCCCAGCACACTCCACGCGTGCTTGGCACTCTTGTTTCTGGCAGTCCATGGAGACATTTGGGCACAGGATGAGGGTAGGCAGGGACACAAAGTGTGATTAGAGCTGGGAGAGCCCTGGTCCTTCTCCACGCAACAGGTCCCATCAGACAACCTACAATCTGCCGCAACCCCACCAGCTGTCAGCCACGGTCATCACCTGCCCTGCACGTCCTCACCAAGCCAGAGCTCGCTCTGTGTGGCTTTGGGGGAGGAAAGGGAAGACCAGCTGCAAAATTAAAAACTCCTGCAATCAGCAGTGCTCTTTATTAAGGACTGGTCAATTACGTGGAGCGAGCTCAAGAGCATTACCAGGTCAGAGCAGGCAGATCTGCCCTGCCCACGCACTGCCTGCCACCAGGTAAGCACCAGCTGGGGTTATGGAAAAAGTCCACTGACAAACAGCTTCTTGTGGTGCCAAGGGCTGAGCCCCTGCTCGCAGGCTGTGCTGGGCACCCAGAGCTGCACCAGCAAGCTGGTATGTCACTCCCAGGCCACCCTCCACCTGGGCTGACAAGGAAATACCACAGATAAACAGAACATCAGCACAGAAAAGCCTGAAAGACAGGTCACTGCAGCCAAAGCGTGTGCTCTGGCAGTGCATTTGCATCAAGAGAGAGTTCTCTGGCATGTGCTGTGCTCTGTTTGTGTCCATCCCCGTCTATTCAGTCTGCTTGGCACCAGCATGGCAACACCTGGAAAGTCCCAATTGACTGTTCCATGATGTGAAACAAGCTTTAAGAGCAAGAGACCTGTCCAGTAGATGCTGTTTTCCATCCTCTTCCATACAGATTTCGCACAAGAGATTTCAAACGTATTATGCAAAAAACACAAGTGTTTTAAGACAAGGAACAGAACGTGGTAGAATCCCTGATGCTCAGAGGAGACACATTATTTCAATTTCAGATTAAAGAGTCACCTGCTACAGCTCGGGTTTGTTTGTCCAAAGATGATCTCATGGTAGTTTTAGGAAATAATACCTTGACTGCGGGTTCCACAGGGCTTCCCATCAAAGGGATGAAGCCCTCATTTCAAAGCAGACGCTGTCTAAAGCTACAAAGTTGATGATGAGCCTGACTCAAGAAAAGACTGGGCCATGTTGCAGGATGTTTGCCCATTTACAATGTAACAGAAATCCTTTATCCCGGGTCAAAAATCCTCCTACAAATGTTGCAGAACAGGGACCCCTCGGTCCCCTGGGGAGAGGCTGATCTCTGCCAGCGCCCAGACGTAACCCTACCGCGGTATTCCCGACCGAGGCATTCCCGACCGAGGCATTCCCACGGCCGGCAGGACGGCGCCGGGACAAACCCAGCACCACACCTGAGGCGCAGGGGAGCTCTCCAGGGCTGGGAACCCAGCGAGCAGGATGCCAGAGCAGGGTGGGCCTGGGGCACGGGGCCATCTCGCCCGTGGCTCCCCGAGAGCCGCACGCTCTGCGGACTGTGAGGAAGCGACAACCACCATCAACAGGACAGGACGGGCAGAACGAGCCGACCTCCGTGACGGGGTGAGCAGGTGAACAACCTCACCTCCCCAAACCTCTCCACCGCCACAGAAGCTCCGGGGAGGGGGGGGCACAATCCCGCGGGACCTTAGACCCACCGGTCTCCCAAAAGCCCCGCTCTCATCCATCCGTCTGCATGCCCTGGAAGTAAAGTAACCAGAAAACAAGGCAAACCCAAGGAAAACAACCGCTGCAAACACAGCAGAACCATCTGGGACTAGCCTGACCTCCCACTGCTCTGCAGGACCGGCACAAGCGCTGCTCCCCGGGGATGCTCAAGAGCCTCCGACTCCCTCGGGAACGCACGAAGACACCCCAAAGTCACCGCAGATCCACCCCGGCAGCGGCTGCGGGACCCGGGGCAGCACCGGGGGCTCCCTCCACCATCACCCCGCCGCTTTCCCACCGCCGCCTCTGCCCCCCGGGACCCCGCCGGCCGCCCCCGGCCCCGCCGATCCCCCCTCTCCCGCCCCGCCGGGACTCACCGGGGCCGGTGCGGTTGCCGCGGCCGGCGGGCAGCGCCAGGAGCTGCAGCAGCAGCAGCAGCAGCCGCGGCAGGGGCGGCCCGGCTGCCCCGGCCATGGCCGCCCGCCCGCCCCGCAGCGCCGCCGCCGCCGCCGCCGCCGCCGCCGCTTCCGCCGCCCGCCCCGCCCCGGCTCGGCCCCCCGGCACCGCCCCCCCGCACCGGGAGGGACGAACCGGGAGGGACGAACCCGCGGAGCTCCGGCGGTGCGCGGGGCCGGAGCTCGCACCGGAGCGCACCGCCCCGCTCCATCCCGGGAGCCCCCGGGATGCGCCTCTCGAGTCGGAGCATCCCGGGCACGGGGGAGAGAGCCCGGGGGTGGTGCCGATGGTGCTCCTGGGTTTGCTTCTCAGCGCTCTGAAGGCCGAGGAAGGTGGTAATTTGAGATCAGTTTAAGCTGAAATCACAAACTTTCACATGGCTCGGTCATAACCGGACAGCACACCGTGCCCTCGCTCAGACGGGAAAGCACTGGGGACGCTCAGCCCTTCAAACTCATGGGTGGTTTTATACTGGTTCCTGGAAAGTCCGATTGCCTTCTCTGCTCTCATGTATCTGCCACATTCATGGGACTCACGGGAAATGCGGCTTTCATAGGCATGGTCAACTCATTCTGATTTTCCAGTTGATTTCAAAAGAGTCAAGGATTTTCTCTTTTACATGCCTTTTCCTTGGGATTCCCTCTGATGTGTTCTCCAGCAGAATAATGCAGCCTGGGGACAGTCTTGGAGTCCTTGCTCAGGCAAAAATCCCACCACTCCCTTACGGGTCAGCTTAGTTGAGGACTTCGGAGCTGTTTCCAGTCAACCACAAGCTCCCTGGAGATGGACTTTCTACTTCTGGAGCTCAAAATCTTTGCCTCTTGCTCTCACAGGATATTACTCTTTGTAATAACTTCCTGGGGCATGGGAAGGAAATCCCCTGGGGAATTGAGTGTCATTTTCTAGGAGCTCTGACATCACCAAAATCCCAGTCAGAGCAGGCTGTGTGCTCAAAGCTGGCAATGTCCTCATCTGATTTAGGAGGAGACTTCCTTGAAGTCAGCCCAGAAGCTTGAGCACATAAGCTCAAGGGATGGAAAAGGACCATTCCACTAATTTCCAGCTTCAATTTGTTCACTGCTTGTTCATTTCCGTTTGCCCCTGTGTGATACTATCCTTGAATTTTCAGAGCTCTCCTTCTAAGAGGAAAACAAATAAACCCTTCCATCCTCATTCTACATCAATTTAGCCTTCAACTCCACTTTTAGAGATATCAGCTCATCTCCAATCAGCCCTTATGAATTACTTTCTTGGAATGCTGTTTCTAGTTATTTTCCTCTTAAAAAAGAAAAAAAGAAGACATTCAATGTCAAAGATCTGAGTATAAATTAAGCTTATCTAGCACAACACAGAGTCAGATTCATTGTGTGTTACAATACGTATTTTTTTTCACAGCTTGGGTCTCTTGGACTTGCTTGTTCCCAAGTAAAGCATTCCAGCATTCACTGTAGCTGTGTGGATGGATGCTGTAGGATACGCCTCCTCCAGACTGACAGCTGCCCCAAATACATGGGGACATGCAAATGTTGTCATTGGCTTAGTGACTGTCTGGGCTGCTCCTTTTCCCTTTGGCTAAGCTGCCTTGCAGCCTCAGAAGGGATGAGTTTGGGCCAGGGAGGGTCTCCTTTTGGCTGCAGAGCCGGAGTTAGGGCTGAAGCTGGAGCTGGGGAAGCTGAAGCTTCCTCCACTTGCACAGGCAGTGCTGCAGGTGGATCACAAAGACTTGCAGGCGGGCAGAAGATCCAGCTGCAGAGGTATCTGCCTCATCCTGTGTGGCATCAAGAACCCACAGGACTCGGAAAACCACATGGGAGGTTCTGTTTATGCTGATGCCTGAGGGACCGTGGCCGTGCTGGGGCCAGGGCGTCTGTGTGACTCAGTGACTCTCTGAATGTGGTGTCGGTGTCCCTGTGATGGTTAGGGCTGACCACTTCTGCTTCTTGGTCTTTGGTGCAAGAGTCCCAAATTGCAGCCCTTCATTAGGAAGTCAGACAAAAGAGGAAGATGCTATTCTGGAGAGTGCATGTCCTACAGTGTTTCAAACAGGCCTGTGGAAAAGTGTGGATTATATACTATAAGTATCCCTCTTTGAGGCAACAACCTGGAAAAATAAATAATGGTGGCCTGTCCAAATTGGATTTATGGAGCTTTAACAGTGCTGATCCATGAATTTTGATAAATATATTTCTACTATTAATAAACGCACTCAGCTTCCCAACTATTGAGGGATGTCTAAAAGCTTTCTGGATGAGCAGCTGCAATGTACATTTTGCTGTATTGCTTTCCATAAATCCATAGCTGGGATCCTCTTGGCCATGTGCAAAAGTCTCTGGAGAGCACAGAGCTGGCACAGTCTGATCCCCTATTTCTGTTTGATCCCAGTGCAAGGAGTAAAAAAAGTGGCACAGACTGGAAAACTCTCTGTTTTAACTATCTTCAGGTAGATCTTCATTGAATTGTGTCCACCCAGCAGCTTGACTTGAAGTCACTGTGACAGGGGAAGGAAGAGTATAATGAAGAACTGTATCCCAGGATTAGGGACCAAAAATCTGCTGTTAGAGTTGCAGAGTTTTAGCTTTTGACAGAAAAGTCAGATGATGCTCCATTACTGCAGGAGACTGCTGAAAGGATATTTGATGTACTCTGTGGAATGCTGCTATGTGCAGCTCCCAGTGCTACAGAAAAACAGAAGGTCAATCCTTTCAGTGTAGATAAAGAGGGTGACCTGGATAGGGAAATATGATCTAAAACAGAGGAGGCTGAACTTAAACTGGCTATTACAGCTCAGGAAAAAGGTGCTGGGGTCCTTACTGATGGTTCACCAAGATTGCAGCCTTGATGTGCAGCAAAAAAAAAAAAAAAAAAAAAAAAGCCAACAAAATACGGTGATGTCATCAGGAAGGACCTGGGCTTACAAAATAAGAAAGAGGGCACCTCCTGCCTGTTGTGTAACAGCTTGGTGCACCCACATCTGTGCAGGTCTGGCCTCTGATCATAGAATCCTATAATCATGGAATAATTTGGATTGGAAGGGACTTCTAAAGGCTGTCTAACTCACCCCCTCTGCCATGGGGTGACCAGTAGGTCAGGTTGCTCAGAGCCCCATCCAACCTGGTCTTGAAAGGTTCTAGGGATGGGGCATCCCAACCTCCCCGAGTAACCTGTGCCGATGTTTTACCACCTTCATTGTGAAAAACTTCTTCCCTGTATCTAATCTAAATCAAACCTCTTCATTTAAAACCATCACCCCTTGTCCTATCACAACAGGACCTCTTAGGATGTAAGAGCATTGTGGACATAGAGCCCTGAGCAGGATAACTGAGATCAAGGGGATGGGGTAGCTGCACTATGAGGGGGTTCCAGGGAGGCTGGGATTTTTCTCTGGAGAAGGGGGAGCAAACATGCCAGCCCTACAAAATCATAAAGAGAACGTGGACCTGGTGCACATGCATGATGAGTTAGAGGCCATCGATCAGTCTGGTACATTGGTTCCGAATGGATAAAAAAGACTTTATTTGGAGCAGGTGGGAGAATGAACTTCTGGAATTCACTGCCACAGGAGGTTGTGGAAACAAATAGGATCAGCAGGTTTATGAAAGGTAGAGCAAATTCATGAGCAGCAGCAGGTCAACAGACAGATGCTGAAGGCAACAGGCTGGAATGTACCCTCTGGAATTGCTATTACTGCTTGTGTGGGAGCTGGAGGAACACAACCAAAGCTGTGCCCTCCCCAGATGGTATCTCCTGCTGCTGAAAAATACAGAAAAACAACGCAGGGAGAGAGGAAGTACTAATGTTACCAGCAGAGCATTGCCTATCATCTCATCTCCAAGCAAAATCAATCTCCCAGGTGGTTGCTGTGTGGTGGGAAGACAGGGCAACCAGCAGGAAGAAAATTTTTGCATTTCTATTCAATTTCCATCTTTGTAGTGAAAATCTAATCAATGCTCATTTTCTGTCTTCTACCACTTTTCCTTTTTCCACTGCCAAAACAGCCAGTGGAGGAGGTGGGAGGATCCCAAAAAGTTTGAATTAAAGTATATTTCAATCATTCCTTATTTTCAGACTGCTTGCCTGAAAAAAAAAATCCCCTTTACCTCAAAAACTGATGGAAGCCACCTCCAAACATGCAATATCTCTGGGAAAAGAGGGAGGGGAATGGGGTCACAGAAACGAGACCATCATGTCTCTTATCATTAGGAGGGTAAAAGGAGGAAACCAAGGAACTACAAAGCAGTTGGCTTCAATTAAAAAAAGCCAAACAGTGGGACTTCTAATCAAAGAAAGAGATGAGTAATAATCATGGCCATTGCCAGGAATGAATCCTTTCAGATGAGTCTGTTTTCCTTCTTTGACAGATTCCAGTTCTTTGTTTACCATTATTATTCACTGTTCTGTCATCAATTACTTGTGTTGTAGTGGAGAATGTCCTTATTAAGTTCTCAGATGTTCCTGAGCTGGAGAGGATGCAAACACTTAAAATCCAAAAACTGGCTTAAAATCCAAAAGGATCCAGACAAATCAGAGAGATCATTTCAGCAGGGAAAATCTGACATTTAGGAAAGAGTGGCCGTCCAAACACACAGCAAAGAAGCAGAAGACCTATTGGCTGCACCACTCACGGGTTACACTATTGCCATATTGAATTCCAATATGGGATGTAGAAACAAGAACAGTTTGTAAAACACATGATGTTTTCCCTCCTCATTCCAGCAAAAGGATCGCTCAGCTGCTCTCCTAAGATCACCTTCCAGTGAGGAATTAATTCTCCATCTTCCCACTACTTGTTTGCTAGATCAAATTTTAGCAGAGAAGCAGTGGGAAGATAGAAAATTCATGGAGAATTCCTGTTAAACTCCCCTCGGATGCTTGACCTCCTCCAGAAGTACGTTTTTGTGTCCCTTTCCAGGACACCCTCTCTAGGGCCATGACTATCTATCCAACATAATAAGATTAGAATCCAAACTACCTGGACAATGCTGTTTGCAGCCCCTCAAGAGGCTGGTGAAAGTGCTGTGATCAGGTAAGTCATAACCATCAAGCTCATTTCCTGATGTCATTTTAGCTCCTCTTTCAATAAAAATGAGCTCTGAGATGCCACTTGCCGTGGTGACATCACAGGAGAGAACACTGTGCTGTTCTGGGGTATCTTTGAACCCTGGGTGCTTTGTCCATCAAGAATAAATGAGAGCTGAGAAAGGCCTGCAGAGAGTGGAGACATCAAAACGGGCATGACCTGGAGATATTCATCTTCCTTCTTCTGCTGAAGCTGCCTGGTGTGACTCGGCTTCCTGAGTGCTGCCGTGGCCTGGATCAGGGGACTTTGTCTCCAAATCCACCTCCTCAGCGTCACCTGGGGCTGTTTCAGGCTGCTGCTGCTGCTGTGGCAATGCAGAAGTTGCCTCCAACTCCCTCCTCAGCACTGGAGCTGCAGCAAAGCCAGCTGCAAAACCAGCCTGGGGCAAATATTTGACCTGCCCCGCTCCAGAGCGTGGCTGCTGTGGTGCTGGTGGGTCCCAAGGCAGCTGGGCAGGGATGCCAGCTCAGGGAGCGCCAAGCTGTGGCCAGCGTGTCTGTCCCGTGGGCAGGCTGCGTCCTGGGGCACACGAAGCCATGGTCACCGAGGGATGCCCAGTGAAGGGAGCCCCTGCGCTATGAGCCAGGAGGCACAAGGGGCTCGGGGCTGGAACTCTCAGCGCTGGACACGGACTGATGGGAAGGGGTCCTGCACCCCCCTCCGAGCTGGCACCGGCGTCCCCAAAGCCCTCGCGACCCGGGGCTGGCTGGAAGCCCGGTCGCAGCAGCCCCGCTTCCCCCAGCCCGCGCACCCTCTGCCCGGGCCCGAGAAAGCACCACGGCTGGAGGTCCCCCTCTGGTGGCAGCAGGGACAAATGGCTGGGACAACAGCAGCGCAGCGGTCCCTGGCCAGGCAGAACCCTGGGGAAGTGCTGCAGAGGCAGGACACTGCCCACTGCCACCCGGCGTGTCCTGCCTGAGGTCACGGCACGGCTTGGGAGCAGCCAGGAGCTAAAGCCGAGCTGGAAACCACTTTCACCCCTCACATACACATTGTCCCCACACTTTTACACCTCGTCTCATGTACCCACCATGCTCAGGACCTTGAGGGCCCTTAGTGGTTGAGTTAGCAGGAGTCCAAGCCCGTGCTGGATTTGATGCTGGCTCTTCCCAACGCTTTCCACACCAGTTCACACCTCCTTGCACACCTGTGTGCCCTGAGTCCCCACCATATCCTGGTTCTCCATGAGATCCCTGGGAAGTTGTGCCCACAGCTCTGCCTGGGTGATGTTCCTGGTTGGAGGGGTGGAACCTGCTCCAACACCTGCTCTGCACAAAGGGAGACCAGACTGCCCAGGGATGCCATGTGCAGCTTTCTCCTCCCTTCCTCATCATGCCCAGTGGGTCACAGGTGCCAGTACAGTGGCCATGTGAGATCATGATGCCTGAGGTGCACTGCAGAAGAAACCCCAGGATCTGAAGGGCCTCCTTCTCTCTTTGGAGTCATTGGAGTTTCTCCTGTCTCTGTGCATTCACTGACAGTGCCTGGAGGCCATGGGACTAGGGAAGAGTCCATCCTTGCCAATGCCAAGGATCAAAGGACCTTGTGGCAACCTTAGCTGGCTTTGTGAGCCACCCTGGGGCTTCCTTGAACCTTCCCCCCTCACTAAAGACCTTCCAGCCCTTACTCAGCACCTGGCAGGTTGTAGCCTCCTGGGACTATCTGTTGCCCAGTCTCCCACCACACCCAGAGCTGGAGCAGAGCCCAGACTTTCCTTTATCAGCCCCCAACCATGGCCACCCTGCTGTGGGCTGTGATAAGGCCTGGGGGGGTACAGACAGCAGCACAAGTCCTGGGCTCCTTTTTGTGCTCTTTACCCACCCCACACTGCTGGATCTGGAGCTGAGCCCCATCTACTCCCCTTGCAGCTCCCCAGGACCCTTCCACAGAGACACCCGAGCAATGGGGCATTAGGTGGAGACAGAAGCAGTCTTCCACCACTGCACGGCCCTGTGTGCAAAGAAAGATGTCCTGGCACAGGGAGGTCCTCAGGGTGTTCTCACGCTGCCACCGGGCAGAGGGTCACAGGTGCCAGGAGCCCTCGTACTCCTGTGTCTCCTGCAAACATTTCCAGGAGGAGATGCCCTCCAACACTTTGTCCTGAGCAAGGGTGCACAGGCCTGGTGATGCAAGAGGGGATTCCAGCGTGGAATTCTGGTGGGACAGTCTGGGGCTGCAGGGAGCCCCAGATCTTCCAGTCTCTCCTCTCCACTGGTGCCTAGGAATGCTCTGCTTGCTCCCAGAGCCCCACGGCAGCAGAGCGGCGTCTGCCTGCTGGATACCACCCCCCAGACGCTGCCTCCTCTCAGGGACAGCAAAACCAGAGCCCATTTCCTCCATGTACCCACCTGGTGGGGGAACCTCCAGTTCAGACCCCCAGAGCACATCCCTCCCACTCCCTTCCCGCAGGCAGCACACAGAGCAGGACACCAGAGCTGGAGCACAAATGCAAGAGACTTTATTTCAGAACATTTGACTGCTCGCTGTCGGAGGGCTGGTGGTGTGTTGGGCCCAGCTCTAGCCACGGTACACGTCTTAACGGTACTTGGCAGTCAGCACGGTGCCCACGGCGCACAGGAACTTGTCCAGGGAAGCGTGGACCTCTGGGGTCAGGAGAGAGGGGTTGTGGCAGGCCACCACCACCAGGAAGCACTGGCCCAGCAGCTGAAAGGCAAAAGGATGTGGTGAGCAAGGGAATGAGGCAAGGGGGTAGCCAAGGCATGCAGGAGGGGAGCTGGGCTGGTCATCCCTTCCCAGGGCTGGACACCCCTTCCCAGACACTCACTTTGAAGTTGACAGGGTCCACGCGGAGTTTTTGGGCGTGGAGGTCGCTGAGCTTGGAGAGGGCACCAGCAATGTCATCGATGTGGTTGGCAGCTTCGACCAGTGCAGCCGCCACCTTCTTGCCGTGACCCTTGACCTGAGCAGATCCCTTTCCTAGGTCAAAGTGGGGGAAGTAGGTCTTGGTCTGGGGGTAGGTGACGAACATCCTGGAGAACAGAGCGGTTCAGAGACGGGTGAGTCAGGGACAGGGAGGCACAGGACAGAGACAGCTGCGGATGGGGAGAAGAGGGGGCGGATGCGAGGGAGTCGGGGCTGGAGAGGAGAGAGGGTCACGCTGGGGACGGCCACAGTACCTCTCCAGGGTCTCGGCGCCATACTCCTCGGCTTGGCCGCCGATTTTGCCGAAGACGGCCTTGACGTTGCTCTTGTCGTTGGGGGACAGCACCATGATGTCACCTCTGCCTCGGCAGCCCCAACACGGGTGTCCCCGCTGGCCGCCGCCGCCCTTATATGCGGTGCTGGGGCTCCGCCCGCCCCGCCCCGCCCCGGTCCCGGGGGTGCTGGACCCCGGCCAGGCGGGGCCACCGCCCGTCCTCCCCCGCCCCGCTCCGCCCGGGCACCGGCACCGGCACCGGCACCGGCACCGGCGGGGGGGCTCTGCCTCGGCACCGCGGGGTCGGGTCAGGGTTACGGTCAGGGCTTGTTCCAGCGCAGGTGGGTGGTCTCTGCCCCACGGACACACGCTGACATGACAGCAGGGTTAAGCTTGGGGTTAGGATGAGGTTTAGGTTTAGGTGTAGTGCCTGGGCTGGCATGGGCTGTCGTTAGGGTCTGCACTGGCACTGGCAGAGGAGCCCGTGTGTGTCCCCTCCTGGCGTGGGGTGGGACACTGGCTGGGTGCTCCTGGCACAGCCTGGGTGGGTTCTGGTCAGGTGTTGGGACAGCAGCAGGGTCTGTGCCCCACAGCCACACAGAGGCCCCTGTGCACCTGCATGTACAGGCTGACCACCCAACAGCCTGCACACACCCCCCTGATCTGCCCCAGGACACACAGTGCCCCTCCACGCACTGCCAGCTGACACCTACACGTCCTTGCACACACATGTGCTGTCCCTATACAGCCCTCTGCCATGCAACACAGTCCCTGTGCACAGCTGCCCCACTGCACTCCCTGCTCCTGTTCCTCAGGACACCTCACACCGGTGTATCCCACACCACCCCACAGTGTGTGACCTGCTCCTTGAACCACAGTCACGTACATCTCTTTGCTAACAGACCCCGGAGCTCCCCTGCCCCAGCCCCCTCTCCTGCACAGTCTGTGCTGGCCCTGGTGTTGTGGGGCACTGGGGGACCCTGACTTCCAGTCAGGGAGGACACTTGGCAGAGCCACAGGATCAGCACTGGGCACTGCTGCAAGCTCTTTGGGCAGTTACAAGGGACCGCAGTGGTCTGTGGTGAGCCCTGTGTGCTCCAAATGAAGGTGAGGAATGTAACAAGGACGAGGAAGATGAAGGTGGTGAGGAAGACAAGGAGGGTGAGGGGGCTTGCAGAGCTTGCACTAGGTTCGGGAGGTGGCGCAGACCAGCAGGTGATAGTTCACACCCGTGTTTCCTCCACGGCTGAGGTTCTTATCATTTGTGTTTAGGGGAGATTAGCTCGGTCTGGCACCACTTCAGAGTGGGGAGGGAGGGCCGGGGGGGCTGATTTTCTGGGAAGCAGCAGCAGGGCAGTGTCTGCTGCATGTGTGTGCATGGGGGGAGCTGCCAAGGTAGCAGAGCCCTTCAAACTGCTGACACAAAACCAAATTGGTGTAAACGCACATGAGCACACTGGGATGTGGACTGGGGTGTGTTTGAGGATGGAGCATAAGTGCTGTGGGCTCACCTGCAGGAGCAGGGGCTGCCATGGTCTGGGACTGCCAGGCCTGTTTGTGAGCAGGCAGGATCCCTGCGTGCCCCCGCCTGCCTTCTGCCCGCACCTGGACACTCAGGCACCTCTCTCCTGCAGGACCTCATCTCCTCCCTCTGGTGTCACAGCACAGAGCAAACCCAGGGCTAGTTTAGTATCTCATAGCCCACCACCTGTGATCACTGATTTTTTTAAAATTCAGGCTCAAAAGTCCTGAAACCAGTGTCCCTATACTGGACTGCAGATTTGCCCATCCCATTCCTCCCCTGCCCAGGTCCCAGGAGAAGAGCAGACACCTGGGGCAAGTGTGGAGGCTTTTCCCTGGCAGTTGACTGGGATTCGTGGCTCAGGAGCTTGAGTCCAAGAACAGGCTTTGTGCTTAATGATCTGTGGTGGACTTTTTTCTCTCCATGAATTCTCTGATTGCTTCTGGAGCTCATGCAAGCACATAGCTCCCTAATAAAGTCCTAAAAAGCCATCTTGATAGATGGAGACAGGCAGGATTTATCCTACACCCCCATCACCCCCCGGTATCCTTCAAGGGGATGCAAAGATCACGTTTGTCTTGGCGCAGCCTTCGCCCTGCTCCCTGGAGGGATGCAGGCAGAGCTCCATTCCCTGGCTCCTGCCATCAGCTGCATCCCATGCAGGGGAGGGTTGGAAGCGAGCAGGGCCCTGGGGGACACCCAGGGAGCCCAGGGCTGGCGCTGCCCTTCCCGTACCACACCTGCAGCCCCCTCTCTCCGGCAGGAGCACTGCCACACTCCAGCCCAGCCCCCGGCCCCGGCACAAACAGACGCGTTACTGCAGCAAAGGAGTCTTTTTTTATTGATGGTACACGAGCACGGCTGACAGCTCATCTGTACTTCTCAGCCAGCACGGCGGCCACGGCCGACATGAACTTGTCGACGGCAGAGTGCACCTCGGGGGTGTACTCCTTACCCAGGCGCACGGCCAGCACCACCTGCAAGCACTGAGCCAGGAACTGCAAGGCAAAACAGGGCTTAGCACCGCCACTACAGCCCCCACGTCCCCATCCCGGTCTCTGTCCCAGACTCCCTGTCCCACATCCCCTGCTCCCCATTCTGAGTTCCCTCCCCATCCCCTGTCCTCCAACCCCCTCCTCCCACCCTGATCCCTGCCCCCCACTCCCTGTCCCTCAGTCTCCATTCCTCGTCCCCCGTCCCCTGTTCCCTGCCTCCCCATCCTGATCCCTGTCCCCAGACCCCTTCCCCATCCCCATCCCCATCCCCCGCCTGCCTTGAAGTTGACGGGGTCCACACGCAGGTTGTAGGCGTGCAGGTTGCTGAGCTCAGACAGAGCCTGGCTGAGGTTGTCCAGGTTCTTGATGGCAGTGCCCAGGGCAGCCACCACTTTCTTGCCATGGCCACGGATCTGATCAGAGCCTTGTGACAGGTCGAAGTGGGGGAAGTAGGTCTTGGTCGGGGGGTAGGAATGGAACATCCTGGGGGAGTGGGACAGTCAGTGCTGCTGACCCCAGCCGGACCCACCACACTGGCCCCTCCGTGGGGCTACCACCCCCTCCTCCCCCTGGCCCATGGGGTCCCCAGGCCTGTACCTCCACAGGGTCTCGGCTCCGATCTCCTCCTCGGCGCCGCCGACCTTTCCCCAGACCTGCTGGATCAGCTTCTTGTCCTCGGCAGTCAGCATGGTGGCGGCTGGAAAAGTGGGCAGGGGTTGGTAGCAGCAGCACCTGCAGGGACGCCTCTTATAGCCACTGGCACCTCCACCCAGCCTTATCTTATCACACTGAGGGGCAAGGGGATGGCTGGGCTGTGGGAGCGGCTGCGGCACTGCCTTGGAGGGGCCCAGATGCCTCGGGGGGCCCTGCCCTAAGGAGGCCCCTGGGGGGCCCAGCTGCCTGTCCTGCCCTGCTGCACCAGCCCAACACCAGAACTGGGCTGGGGGCAGCACCTTACCAGGCTGCCCCATGGACAGCAGCAGCCCTGGGCATGTCCCATGCGTGCCACAGCCTTTTCCACCCTGGCTGGCATGTTCTCAAACCTCCTGTTGTGATCCATCATTCCCCACAGATAGGCCAGGGTCCTCCTTGGCTCTGAGGGTGTTGAGGTAGGTCCCACAAGTGTCCCTGGTCCCCTCCAGACTTTGGCACATCCAGCCCCTCTCTGCTCCAAGAGCCCCATGGCCTCTGACTAGGAGCCATGGACAAGCTCCCCCAGAGAAACCCAGGCAGGGAACAACCTCCTCTTTGGTTCATGGTCTTCCCAAAGTCCATCCTGTCATGCTTCTCAGTCATGGACTCCCTCCCTTCTTCCCATCCCCATGTGTGCTCCTGCCTCTCCCCATAAATGCTGGGACTTCTCGCAGGGCACATGGTGGCTGGTCATACAATAACAGAATTTTAGAGTAATAGGATTACTAATGTTGGAAAAGGTGTATAGGATCATTGAGCCCAACCATTCCCCCAGCACCGCCAAGGCCAACACTAAACCAGGTCCCCAAGAGCCACATCTACACATCTAAATCCCTCCAGGGACAGGGACTCCACCACTGCCCAGGACAGCCTGTGCCAGTGCCTGACAATGCTTTCAGTGAAGAAATTTTTCTTAATATCCAACCTAAGCCTCTCCTGGCACAACTTGAGGCCATTTCCTCTGACTCTCACATCCTTCTCTCAGCCTCTGTAGGAAGAAGGAGTTGGTGCAAACATGGGGTAAGGGACATGCCAGATGCTGACAGAGCATGTCAGTCACGGATTTAAACCTCCAGGTTACCTGAGATCCATGGATGCAGAATGCTTTAAAAGCTGCTGTGGTGACATGTTTAGAGCCATTTGGTGTCCTGAGAGCTTCCACACCACCTTTTTCCCCCTTGTCCAAACACAGTCCCTAAACTCCACGGATGAGATGAGGACTGCCACTTGCAGTGCTGGCTCAGGCTGGCTACCAGAGCAGGGTGAAGGCTGTGCACCCACTGTTTGTTTCACGCCAGAAGTCTCTGAGACAGGAGCTGACATGGTGCTGTGCTTTAGGTTTTGGCCAAACTGCCCCCAGTAACACACTGATGTTTCAGGTTCTGTTGAGCAGCATTTGCACAGCATCAAGACTGCCTCTGTTTCTCACTCTGCTCCCACCCAGGGAATAGCTTTCAAGGTGCTGGGAGAGGACACAGCCAGGCAGATAGGCCCAACTAACCAAAGATAACTAACCAACCATATAACACCATGCTCAGCCATCAAAGGGAAAAGAAGGGGTTTGAGGGAGTTTTAGGGGGGTTATCCATGGTTTTTACTCATGAACTGGCTGAACATCAGCCTACCCGTGGAATGTGGTGAGTGATTGCCTCTGCATCCCCTGTTTTGTTTTCTTCCCTGTGCTTCCACTTAGTCTTCAATTACTAAACAATTATTTATGTTTGTTTTTTTGATTTTGACCCCAAATTTTCTTGGTTTTATTTTTCCTTTGCCCTTCACCTCATCCCATTGCAGGGGGGAAGTGAGTGGGCAGCTGGGGTGCAGTGGCTGCACAGTGGGGTCAACCCACAGCATGAAGCACATCAGATACCATGTCCATGCCCCATGGAGAGAAGTGTGACAGGACAATGCCCTGCACTGCAATGCAGGTTTGATTCCCAACAGGCTGGGATGGCTTTTGGATAGGTTAAGCAAAAAGCCTGGATCCATTCAATGTCCTGGCAGGGTACAAGACTCTTTCCTGGTCAGCCTGGAAACAGTTCGTGGTGGATATACCTCGGTGAGCAGCTGCATTCACAGGGCTCCAGCCCATTCTGGGCTTCTGCTCAATGGTATGTTGCTCCTACTGAATGTTATGTTACCCCCACTGAACTGGCACATGAATTAGTACACATTTGTTAGTATATGAATTAGTACATGAATTTATAAAGTTTAGTATTTCCCCCTCCATATTGTGTAGACATTTCAGAATACCCCTGCCTGAACAGTCAGGTGTGGGCAGAACACATCGAGATGAAAGCACAGAGACCACAGCTCACATTTGAATTATTTATTGGGTTTTGCAGATGACTGAGCCCCTGCAGGGGGGATTTAAAGAGCTGCCCAGGAAGAGGTGATACCCCAGAGCCTGGCAGCAGGGCTGGGATGTAGATGGGTCTCCCTCACCCTCTGTTGAGGCCATTTATCTGTACTTCTCAGTCAGAACAGAGGAAACACTGGACAGGAACTTGTCCCATGCAGCATGAACTTCTGGGGTGAAGTCACTGGGATAGCGGGCAGCCAGAGAGCACAGGATACAGTGGGAAAGCAGCTGTAAGGCAAAGCAGCATGAAATCCATCATAATGAGTACCAGGTATCAGTGTAGGGGTCTGCAATGGACCTTGGGCCCAGTGTGCTCTGGGATGACAACTACGTGTCCCAACCAGGCAGTGCTGCTGCCTGAGACGGGAGTGAAGAAGCACAGCTGTCTTTGGCATAGGGCAAAAGGCACTGCTTGATCCCACTCCCTCTTCCATGTGTTCCTTCCTTCCTCAAGTGCAACAAAGTGGGACTGTTCATAATTTATTAAAACTTTGTTCAAGACAGGTGATGTAGCTTGAGGTGTGAGGCAGATTCATGAATTACAGCTAAAACAGCAGAGATTTGAGTCTGTCTAACACAAACCACAGGAGCCCCCTGAGTAGTTCTTTGCCTGCACTGGGCCAGAACTTCCATTAAAAGACCCAATCCCAGGTTAAAAATCACATGAGAAGCAGGCTGTGCAGCACAGTCAGGGACTGTGTGCCATTAGCCCTCATGACCGGTGGTCTCTGATTCTGTGATGGCAGTTTCCACCCCTGAAAGTTTCTGTGCTCCCTCACCTTGAAGTTCACGGGGTCCACCCTGAGGATGTAAGCATGCAGCTCACTGAGCTTGGCCAAAGCCCCTGGAATGTCATCAACGTGCTTCACAGCTTCCCCGACGGCATGCATGACCTTGGAGCCGTGGCCACGGAGCTGAGCTGAGCCTTGGCTCAGATCGAAGTGAGGGAAGTAGGTTTTCGTCTGGGGGTAGCTGAAGAAAAGCCTGGAGGAAAACAAGAAGAAGGTGCTCAGCAGTAGAAATGGTATGAGGTGGTAAAACCTCAGAGCAAGCGCAGTGTAAACCTTCTGCAGCACATGCAGATTATACAGCAGGTTAATCTGTACATACTAGAGAAGAATTAAGTGTTAAAAAATATTTAAAATTTAATGTAGTTTTGGGTTTGGTTTTGTTTTGTTTGGTCTTGTTTTTAATAAACTAAACCCTGAAATTGTCACCAAATTTCCTGTATTATATTATAACCAAGTTTCCAGGACCTTCAAACCAAAATGAACAAACCAGAATTGATATGAGTGGTACTCAGAATCCTGAAAGGAGGATCGCAATACTTTCAAGTGAGCTGTAAATAGCATTTAAATCACTTTGAATAACATGACAATTTCTGAATATTTACAGACCCTTTTGTGCCAGCTTGCTTAATTGGTACAGACTTTGAATTACTGTGCCATGCTTCATGCAGGGGATCCAGCTGTCTTGTTTCCTAACAGTTTGTTACTTACCAACTGGAACAATGAAACCTGAGCATCCAGTGAGTTTGGTGGATAACTATTTTGTTAATGGATAAAAACTGTAAGAGAAAGCACATCACTTGTACAATAAACCGCTTCAAGTTTATCCCCTAACAGGGATAATGGTGTTTAGGACACCGAGTAGGAATGACTTTGAATTCCTCGCCAGTGCTTCTGGCTATGAATTCTTCTGTATGGCTATAAGGAGAAACAAAACCCTATTAAATTGTTTAAAAAATCATGGTTTACTGCTAGATTTTGAAGCATTTAGTAGCACAGATATAACTCCTGAAGATTACATATCAAACAGCACAACTCTCCATTAAGTCTCCCCAGTCCCAGCCTGCTCTCATTCACCCAAGTTCTACATGAGAGGCATCCTGATAGCAAAGCCCTCTTTGGGGGACTGCTGGGGCCTTACCTCTCCAGTGATTCTGCCCCAATGGCATCAGCTTGGGTGGCCACCTTGGCCCAGATGGTGACCACGGCGGCTTTCTCGGCTTGGGTCAGCGTCATTGTGCGGGAGGTGCTGGCTCTGTTCCCTTGGAGTGACGGCTCGGAGCAGGTTTGGACTCACCACCCTGGCAGCCCTGGTTATAAAGGGGAAGGGGAGAGCAGACCTTGGTGCCTGTCCACACTCATTGGTCATTCCAGAGGCCCACTCATGGAGTGGGGGACGCTTATCTCCCGAGAGGCACTGGCTACTTCAGCAAGGGTCAGCACACTGCCCTCCTTGCCTGCCAGCCTTATCAGCTTCTTGCTTCTAAACCTAGCGACCATGTGGTCCAAAGAAATTGTCTGGACATGTATTGATACATGAACAGAGAGATAATGCTGCAAAATTCCATTGATGAAGCATTAGGACACATCTTTAAGCTGAGGAGCATGTGGACTCCAGCATACTAAGGAGCCTGGAGAGGAGTCTGTGTTTCTTCCCTTGGTTCACAGACGTGAACGAAAGACTCTGGGCCTTTCTGACCCAGCCACTTCCAGTATACGTGGCTGCACCATGTACAATATTTCACATAAAATGCTTTGTAGGGAATGGTAGGGACAGGCTGGGAGGTCTGTAGTGTAGTTCAGAGGAGAAGTGAAATTCTGATTTTTTTAAGAGTAAGTGCAGATTTTTCCATTTGCTTCAGGACTTCACTTTGCCAGCCTCTTGCAAAGAATTAGGGACCCAGATTACAATTGCTGCTTTTAACAGCACTGGTAGTAAGGATCACTTTGGATACAGGAATAGAGAGTTTGTGAAATTGAGTATGGTGCTAGAAAAAAGTGTGTGTGTGAAAAAGCCCAGTCTGACTTTTTTTTTTGTCATCCTCAGACTGCACACCTTTGATTTCTAACTGTGTGATCTCACTGTTAATTGTCCCCTGCACCATAAAACAGCCCTCAGCATCCCAATTGGTGCTGGCTGTGTTGTGCTGGACATGCACAGGAGCTCCTGGTCCCACAGCAGATGGCTGGTACCATCAGGGCACGGGCCCACTAGATGGGTGAAGGACCAAACAAGCAAAACGAAGACCAGCACAGGTCTGTAATCACAGATAAGTGGGCAAAGTGTCAAAGAAATACCCTACTGGAGATGGTTGCTGCAGAACCTCTGGGAATAAATATCCTGCCAGCCCATAAAGCAGAGGTAAATCTCTTTGCCACACTGATAAACTACAGCAGCCTCAGACATCACCACTGAGAGCTGGCAGCTGTGTGCAGAGCACTGTCAGAGGAGTCAGATAGTGTTCTCTGCCCAAGCAGCCCTACACACTCGTGTGGAGAAGGTTGGTGTGTCTCAGCCAGAGATGTGTCTGTGTTTCACAGCAGCACTACCCACTGCTACAGAGGGTGTTTCCCAGCCATGGTCATCCTGCTGAGGGGAAAGCCCTTCTAGGGATCTAATGATCCTTGGGTCATGCATGGACTGGAGCATGTCCAGCCTATGGATACCTGTCCTGAAGTACAGGTGTCCCACAGGACCGTGCACTGGCCTTGGAGCCTCTCAGGAGCCACGGGGAGCTGTGCTGTGCTGTGCTGCTGGGAAGGTGCTGGGTTTGAGGTGCTGTGTGTATGGCAGCGATCTCTTCTGTGCTGTCATATGGGGATAGGTCTCTCCTCTCTAGGTAGACTCCATAGCCTGAAGGAGTTGATCTATGCACTACAAATAGACACGACTTTCCTGGGCTGTGCCTCTGCCACTGCATCCTGGGCTCAGGTGGGAAGGAACCAGTGGTGGGGTAAGAACCAGGGATGGGGTCAGACAGAAACTTCTGTATCCTCTGCTGTCCCCACTTTCCTGGGGCAAGTGGCACTTGCAGAAGGGCTCTGATCCACCCCTTGTACTCTGCACTGGGCTCCAATTCAAGCCTCTCTGCATGCCATCTGTCACACAATTAGAATAAACCTTGGGCTTTCTCAAAAGGCAGGCACAAAGCACTGGGGGCCTCTGAGTCTGCAAACCTGGCTGGGTTTGGTGATCTTGAATTATCATCCCCTCTGTGGACGCTAACAACTCTTCTGGGATTTAATTTCAGATTGTGTTCAGTGCCACAGCTCCTCCTCAGTCCTCCTGACCACAGGCTGAGTAATCCACTCACTTTAAGAGGGGATATAAAAGGAGACTCATCTGAGACCCAAGGGGGACAATTGCTCTACCACAGGGAATATTATCAGAGGGCTCTTTGTATACCTTCCCGTTGGTAGTGCCATACACATGCCCTGAAAACCCAGAGCTCACTCTGTCTGGCTACACAGATGCAGAGCAGTGCAGTCTGCAAGTCAAAGTGCCTCTGACAGCATAGGCAGAGCCAGGGCATGGACAACATGATATTTAGTTTATACAACTTAAATGGATGGCATTATCAAGAGAGGCTGTATTCATCATCCCTTGCTACATACATTTCCAAAACTTGGACTTTTCCCATAGAAAATTTACTTTGAAAATAAAGATGCTGTTGTGAAATATCCATTTACATAATGTTTTTGCCTCCTCCCCAAAGTGCTGCCTCTTAAACGATGTGTTGCATGGCTGTGCTCCAAGCTCTCCTCAGTGAGAGTGCTTTTAATCAGGGGTTACTCAACCAAGCTGTGACCCAGATAAACACGGGGATAAGGCACAGACCATCAGGACTCCTTCCTATTTTGTGTAACCTGGGCACTGGTCCTCTGTGACTGCAGGATTAAGGTTTGTGTGCACACAGAGTGACGTCTGCACAGGAGGATTCATCATCACTGAAATCATTGTGGAGTTCGAATTCATTTTCTGAGAGTTACTCCTGCACTATCACAAAAGCCAGAGCAGCCAAAAGGTGACAGTGGTTTGCTAGAAGGAGTTCATTGCTCACCCAGGATCAGGGCTGTGCAGGGGATTGTTGTGGGAACTCCTCAGGAACTTGCCTGGTGGGAGAAGCCTGATCCTCAACACAACATGGAAAATTACTGTCTCCAGCTTTGCATGAACCTCTCAGCCAAATTCCTCTTTCCAGTGCTCCAGCTACCCATGGGGTAGTGAGACAGGGGGCTCCTGGCCTCAGGAATGCATAGAGCTGGACAACATGACCACTGCTGCTCCTATGTGACAGGGCATTAGTGAAGATATGTCCTCTGGGAAACCCCACCAAACCTGCCTTCCTGTCTTGCTGCTGCTTCTCACGATGATCCACAGACCCGTTCCAGAATGTCCACCCTTGGGCAGGTCATGAATCTTGTCGTGAAATCCCCAAAGGTGATTTTTTTTTTAAAATTAATGTAGGTCTTTTTTAATCCAAAATCTGTTCCAAAAGCTGGCTACCAGAGTTTCTCATTTTAAACAGCAGAAGCAAGCAACAGGCCTGTTAGCTAATTGTAAAAGTGGGATTCTAATTTCCAACAGCCCTGATTGTAAATCCAGCTGAATGGCATCACTGTGAGATCAGGGATAACTTTCTCCACGGGCCAGTGTTATCCACAGGGACTGCTTTCCGCTCAAGGAGAATGCTGTGGATAAAGGGGCACATACATTTGCTTTAACTCTGAAATATTTGAAGCATATTAAATTTTGAAAGTCTGAAAAGTGGAGTCTGAATCCTGGCTTTACTCTTTAATTTCCTACCAGGGCTTGAAGAACTTGCAACCATTGCTTTAAACTACAAGGCTAACTACAACTAAATGTTCAAGAGCTGGGAATGACAGATAGGCCTATAATTTATTATTTAAGAAAGTAAAATTATATTTTGAAGCAGACACACTGAAATTTTAACGTGACAGCCCAGTGCTCGTGCAGGAGGAATGCTCTGCTGTGATAATACGAGTGGTCTTTAATCACCCCATGACAACACTCTCCCCTCAGCATTACCTTCTCTTGCTCAGTTGTTATCTCTGGCCTTGTGCAGAATGGCCCTGCAGATTACACCCTGCTGGGGCTGCTCATCTCCCTCTTCAGTCACCCACCTCTGTCCCGTGTCCGTGGAGGGACTGCAGAGTAAAACCCAGAGTGGGGATATCTGAAAGTGTCCAAGCATCTAAGTAATGCAATGAAATACAGAAGAATTTGCATAAAACCTCAGGGCATCCTCAAATATAATTGCTGATAACTTCTGATCTTGGTTAAACACAAAAAAAATGGAAGTACCAAGACTGCTGCCAGGGGAGTAATGGAACCCTTCCTAATCCAGAGGCAGGAGTAAAAGCACAGGAACCACGAGGCAGGGTGTATCAGAGCTGTGAAGCGAACACGAGCAACAAGCCCAAGCCAGCCTTTCCACGAGCACAGGGAGCCCACAGGTCTGACTTCCACAGCTGCCCCGCTGCAGGCACCCTGGTATCACAGAATCATTAAGGTTGGAAAAGCCCTCTGAGCTCATCGAGTCCAACTATTAAACCAGCACTGTCAAGCCCACCACTAAACCACATCCCAAAGTGCCACATCCACATGTTTTTTGAATACTTCCAGGGATGGCGACTCTAGCACTGCCCTAGGCAGCTCCAGTGCCTGTCCATTCTTTCCATGAGGGTGATAACCCGGGGGCGTCTGGGGGCAGGGGGGTGATGAGTCCTTGCTGCTCTTTGCTACCAGCTGTTAGGAAAGTTGTGCAGTTAATGACTGAACTGGCTGAAAGCCCACAAATGACCCAAAGTGGCCAACTAACAGCATTGGGCAGTCCAGGATCCAGAAGCCCCTGTGGAGGGATCCAGGGCTGGGGCACCAGGCACTCTCTGGGAACGGGCCTGAACTGGGGGTGCTGGGCCATGCTGGAGGCACTGGGCTGAGCTGGAAGGTGCTGGTTGCAGGCACGTAAAGCACTGGAATAGACTGGGAGTGTGTGGAACAGGGAGTGGGTCCATGGGCACTGGGATGATTGAGGGGAAGTATGTGCCAGGTGCTGGTCAGAACTGGGGGCATTGGGCTGTACTGGGAATGGGGCTGTGTGTGAAGTGGTGATCTGAGCTGGGGACACTTGGCTATGCTGGGAACTGGGCTGTGTGTGAGGTGCTGGTCAGAACTGGGGATGGGTATGTGGGTGAGGTGCTTATACGAACTGGGAGCACTGGGCTGTACTGGGAACGAGCCGTGGGGGCATGAGTTGCTGGTCAGAACTGGGGTCACTTGCCTGTATTGGGGATGGAGCTATGCGTCAGGTGCTGGTCGGAACTGGGGGCAGCGGGCTGTACCGGGGCTGGGGCCACGGGGTGCGATGTGCTGCTCAGAACTGGGAACACTGGTCTGTCCTGGGGATAGAGCTGTGTGTGAGGTGCTGGTCGGAACTGGGAACACTGGGCTGTCCTGGGGATAGAGCTGTGTGTGAGGTGCTGGTCGGAACTGGGAACACTGGGCTGTCCTGGGGATAGAGCTGTGTGTGAGGTGCTGGTCGGAACTGGGAACACTGGGCTGTCCTGGGGATAGAGCTGTGTGTGAGGTGCTGGTCGGAACTGGGGGCACTGGGCTGCAGTGGGCACGGGCCGTGGGATGGAGGGGCAGGGCCGCACCGGGCAGAGGCACCGGGCACGGGCAGAGGGCACGGGCACCGGGCAGAGGCACCGGGCAGGGGCACAGGGCAGGGGCACCGGGCAGTGGCACCGGGCACGGGCACCGGGCACGGGCACCGGGCAGAGGCGGCGGCCCGGCCGCGCTGTCCCCGCCGGTGCCGGTGCCGGTAGCGGCGCGGCGGAAGCGGAAGGCGCAGCGGCCGGGGCCTTCCTGCGGGAAGCCCGAGCCGAGCCGGCATGGGCGAGAGCACCAGCCCCATCAGCGTGATCCTGGTGAGCTCGGGCAGCCGCGGCAACAAGCTGCTGTTCCGCTTCCCGTTCCAGCGCGGCGCCGAGCACCCCGCCGCGCAGGACAGTAAGTGCCGACGCCGGGGGCTGCGGCTGCCCCGCGCCCGCTGCAGCCTCCGCCGGGGCCTGGCATTCTCCCCCTGTGGCGCTGGTACCCCACACTCACCCCTCACACCCACTGTGGGGGCCCGGAACCCCCCTCACATCCTTCACACTGTCCGTGGGGCCTGGCACCCCTCTCACTGTCTGTGGGTACCTGGCCCCCGTCTCACACGCACCGCTCACAGCCCCCATGGGACTCTGCCCCTCGCAGCCCCTGCCCTGCAGGTGCCCTCAATCCCTCCGGGTACCCCTGGACCCGTCACCGTCCCAGGTCGATTGAACCACATCAGTGCCAGGTGTCATTATCCACCCGGTGCCTTATTGCTGTCCCTGGGGCAGGTGAATGCCCGTGGGTTTTGAGTGCTGCAGGGGAAGGAGGAGGTAGGATGAGAAGGAAGGCACTGATTTGGAAGCAGGGATTCAGTGAATACTATTAGCTTTAACCAGTAGTGGGTAGAAATTATGAAACTTCAGTCCGTGGTCTTGAATAGTGGGCTGGGGGATGTTTAATTTCTCCTGGAAAACACGACCATGGGACTATTCAGGTGCTAGCACTGGTTGCCCCTCTTACTTTGAGGCACGTCATTCGGGACAGTGCCTGTGGCTGGACTGGGACCAGTATCGGTGCAGGGCCTAAAGGTGCTGCGGGGTGATGAAGCTGTGTGATTTGGGTTGTGTGTTAACTGCTGTATATCAGGAGAAGTTTGACTCTCCTGCTTAGCTTGTGAGTCACTTTATCAGGAGAGAATTGTCTCTAAATCCCTGTTCATTTTTATAGGTAAAATCTGAAAAGATTTTTTTTTTTTTTTTGCTGACTGCTTCCCTGCCACCCCCCTCCTGCTTTTTGTTGGTAAAGGATTTCCCTTCCTGAGACTGCAGGAGCATTGTAATTATCCCAAAACCTGAGCAATAAGGAGGGAAATTGCATTGGCCAGAATTTTACTTTTCACTCTTGAACTGCAAACTATTACCTGTGTCAGTTTCTGTGAATGTTTCACTTTCTCCTCTTCATCCCCTGAAGGATAAAATTTTTCTCCTATTTTTCTTTGCATTCTTTTGAGTGAGAGTAGAAAAACATACAAACACACATTAAGCAGATTGTTCCTGGGTAAATTTATCTTTATTTTTTGCTTCAGACAAACCAAGGAGTCGATATGCTGTGAATGGCTCTGGTGACACCACAGAAGATCAAGATGGGGACTCCAGGTACGAGGGAAAACACTTCTTCTGGCCTAAGAGGTTGAAACAGAGGAGAGACAGCCTCCTGGTCTCTTGCCTCCTAGTTCCTAGGCACATTCTCTTGGACTGTATAGAAGACAACCTGGAAAAAAAATGCTTTAATATCAAGTTATGAGCAACTTAGTGCTTAGTAACGAGGACTGTCTCATGAGGGAATGCTGCTGAATCTGCTGTTTTCTGGGCAAGGCATAGGTCAGGTATTCTGTGCTCATTAGAAAGGCAATATTACCCCTTCGAAACTAGGGAGTATTAATCCTTCGGCAAAATCCCACTTTTCTTTACCTGCCTATTTCTAACTGGATATATTATTCAGTTGCCTCAACTTCTTCTCTAGCTCATGTAATGGTCATATGGAATTGCTGTGCACTAATGAATAACTAATTTTGTTTCTCCAGACAGAGCTGCCATTGTGTCAGTGGAGTGACACAGTGGCTCAAAATGAAACTGAGACTTGAAGAGAGTTTTTAAGTACAGAAATCAGAGGGTAACAAACGCACTGAAAATAGGCAGTGTGGCGTTCAGCATGTGTGTATGTATGGATGGACCCTCTAATTAGTTTTTTCTGAGTATTTGAAATCTGCTGCATAGTTCTAAATTTATCACTACTAGATACGAGAGAAATCTGTGAGAGAAAAAGGTTTTTCGTCTGTTGGCCCATAGTTCACTTGCAGATCTTTTTTGTGATACGTATTTTAATCTCCAGTATTAATAAAAAGAAGTTGCTGCTCTTCTCTTATATAAGAGTACTAAAGAAGTAATCATCGCTTTCCCCCCCAAAAAATGTAAGCTTGTTGTTATCTTTATGACTGAGAATAGTTTAGCTGAAATTAAAATTATCCACGTGACTGTAAACATCATCAGTTAATGTGGTTTTCCAGGACTGGGATCTTACAAAAACACGTTTTTCTTGAGGTCACTTGTATCTCCTGCCTCTTCTGATGCCTTTGAAACCTTCAAACACAGCCTTTGGTTGTGTGTCCAGTGAGTGCAGTATGGACAGGGCACAGCTCCAGTGGGAGCAAAGCATTTCTGTGTTTGGGAACTGGTGACTGGCTTTTCAGACTGGGCTGTGGAGGGCAGGAGGGCTCAGTGGACACGTTTGCTGGTTATCTCAGGGGTTTTGTTGGTTGCTGTTCAAACCCCTGGCTCTAGAATTTCCCTAGATAGATTAAGAAGGTGTTGGAATGATACCAGCTTCTGTCTCACACTGATTCTTGTTGCCTCTGCTGTTTTGGCAGGTTGGACAAAGCACTTAATGTGTGGCTGTGTTGTATGTTGCTGTGTTGCTGAATTAGTGTGATACAATATGTGGTTACTGCAGAGATGTAGGAAAAGCTTTTATCATTTCAAATCATGGTCAGATGAGAAAACTGCTGGTGTTTTCCTGAAATGGATTTTTAGACTGAATGTGCTGGCATGTAACTTACACTAAACAAATTTTAGATTGTTTCATTGTAGTGATGTCCAGAACACTGGGCATGAAAGTTCATCCATGCTTCATCTCCTGGTCAGGTATTTGTTACTAAACTTTTGGTGTTTTTTAAATAATTTTTTCAGATCTGCTTATATCTGCCATGCATGTGAAATAGAAATAGAAGAGCAGCAGCATTTAATTTGCTCTGAAAGTTTATTTCTTCTAGATGCTGGATGTTGGAGTCCAGCACACTGCTCGTGCTGCTTACATGGCTGGGCATTTGCTTTCTGAAATTCAAGGTCCCTTTCAAAATTGTGTTAGTTTCCAGATTTTTTACTGAAAGCTTTTTCCCAACAGCAGTGGGAAAGTCTGAAGTCCCCTGCATCCTACACAACTGATGTAACAGCCAAATGTATCCTCTTCAGTGGAACCTGCTAGTAGAAGAACACGCTGATGCTCTTTATATACTGAGTGCTGTTAATTTAAATTAGACAAGAGAGCTTTGTTGACAAAGTTCATATTTTTCACTGACTGATAGAGGTGGAAAAAATATGCAAGTTTTAACTACACAGATGCTTCTTCCAGCAGAAGACAAAAAGGCATCTTCAAAACTGCAACAGATTGCTCCAACTTTGATTTGTTTCAGGCAATTTTAGGAGTAACAGAAGTTGGTGCCTTGGAATAGAAGAGATTCTAAGAGAAGAGTGGAGGCAGGAAAGTGCAGATCCCCTGGAGGGAGGGAGATGCACCTGATTTGTAAGCTGGGAAAGGAAAGGGGTTTAACTTCCATGTGCCGTGCAACCAATATCATCATTGATTTTTTTTTCCTCACCAACATGAATTTTTGCTTCAGTTTGTGTGTTTCCACTGAAGATCAGATTGTAGAGACCAGAAATGGAGCAACTGGTTTTGTGAGAGCCATTCCTTCAGTGGCAGCTCCATCCCTGTAAGATCCTTCTTCTGCAGCGCAGCAGTTCCCTCCCTGGACACTCAGTGCACTCAGTCCACAGAGAGAGTTCATCAGCATCAAGTCCAGTCTGTTTTCTGGTGGTGATGATTTTCTGTCTGGACTTGTCCACAATAAAAATAATTTATGAAGTGGTTTTGTATTGTTTTTGGAAGACTTTGTCGAGAAAGAGTTGGAAAAAGGCTCCTTTCAATCCCTGCGTGTCAGTAGCCCCCATGGGTGGTTTTGGTGGCACAAATTGAGGCTGTGGAGTGGGCAGACTGGTAGGTTGAGTTGATGGGGTATGGCAAGTTTGATAATGTTGTAGTGTTGGGTTTTTCCCACTGCATGCTCAGCACAAAGGTTATTTCAGATTTATCTTGTAGCTGCAATAGTTCTTAAGAGGGTTGGAGTCATCCTTTTTTATACTGGATGGCTGTCTTTAATTTATTAGCGGTCTAGCACCAATTGTGTCCTAGGTAAGATTTACTGTTGCTTTTTCCCTGAGCTATTGGATCCCAGATCAATTAATTTGGAGCTGACCTTTCCTAGAGCAGTTGAGGTGCATGTATTTCTTCATGGTCTCAGAAAGGACAAGATTAGATCAGTTTAGGTGCCTTAACTCCATTTCCATGTATATTTGTATAGATAATTGGATTTCTTTTGGCCTCCAATCTCAATTTCCTGGTCATTGTTAGGCTTTTTGGTTTTTTATAGACAATGGCAGCCTATTCATAATAATCCTTCCTCCAGGTTACTGGTGTGTATTTGCCTGTATTAATTTCTGCTCAATGGAGCTGTGTTTGGGTCCTCAGAATACATATTTTATTTCCTGCTAAAAGCAAGTTGAGCAGCAAAAGTGTTTGAGGTGTGTTGATGGTGGCCATGCAACAAAAAGGTATTCAGAAGACTGTCACTGTCAAAACAAATTGCTTGTCAAGTGTCTCTCTTTGTTGGCTTCTTCTCAGCCTTTCATCATTTGCACTTTTCAAAAACATCCTTCAGTTTCTGAGTGTTTTACCAGGAGTACACCTCCGCCCAATCTTTATGGAGATGCCTGCTAGATTTTTTCTTTCCCCTGAAAAAATATGAGGCAATTACTCCTTTGAAGTCATAAGATAATGCTATGTTAAATTGGTTTGAAATGGGTTTTTTGGTAGTTTTTCTGAAGGTGGTACAGCCAGCAAGCAAATATTTTAATGAGGAGGCACATATAGTAACATATGTTACAGCAGACTTCGCATTTTTAGTAGCAGAGCTGACTAACTGAAGGAGTTTCAGCAAATTTAGCAAATGCTTCTGTTATAAAAAACCCAAGTTACTGACAAACAAGGACGTGAATGTCCCTTTCTAACACACAGTAGTTCTCCTGTGATAACATTTCTGTCTCCTCTGTCCCTCTTTCACTGGACTCCAGTGTTCTTCCTTGTATTTGTTCTGAAAGGCTTCCTTTCTGTAAGCCTGTGCTTTTCCATTCATCCACCCATTCCTTGAAACACCCTTCCTGTAATATCACCCCTTTGTGTAGTTTGTCATTTAGCTTCTCTACGTTCTCTTTTCAGCGTGACTGGCAGAAATCTGCTGTGTTTTGTATTAAGTGATTGTTGGAGGTTTTCAGTTTGTCTCCCCTTTCTAATGTGGGATAGTATAAAGCTTTTATCAGATTCATTTTTTCAGTACATTTATGAAATTGTTTCAGGAAACAAGTAGTTTTTTTATCTTCTTAATTGGGGGAAAAAGTGGCAGTTGACTGTTAAAATGGAAACAGGTGTTTCTGATATAAAAGTGAGTACAGGTGCTAACAGAGTCCTGCTCTGTACACCTGTTGTAAAGAAGGGTTTAGGGTTCTTTGCCTTGAAAGCTTTTTCAGCCTCCACTTCCTAAGTTGTGCTTATTGCCTGGGGCACACAGAGGGGCAGAGAAGGACTTCACGTGTGTGCTGTGAGTCTGGCCAGCCTTGTATCTGCTGTGTGGATCCCTGCAGGAGCAGTGGGGGCTCTGTGTGCCAGGCCCTTTACAGAATCCTGCAACAATAAACACTTGGCATCCTCTTTTCCTAAGTCTTGTGGGTGTGGAAGCACTAGAACCAGCTGGGAAGAGCTGTGGGTCATTTGGGGCTGCATGGGAGGTTCTTTGGTGAAAATGATAGTAATAGTCTAGGAAAGAAACTGAGGTTTAGAATCTGCTCTAAATCAGACTGCAAGCTCTTCTGTTTTTCTTAAGGTAAGCGTGAATTAAAAAGTGCCATGGAAATCCAGCTCCATAAATGCTGTGTACTGTGGGAAAACACATGGCAGCAGCCACTGCTAGTGCAAGGACTAAGTTACCTTAGCCTGTTTTCTCCATGTTGTCAAACTAAGCCTGCAATATATCCCTGGAATTCACCTTCCATTAACTTTTGACTCTTCTCAACAGTTGTATTTCCTTTACAGGAGTTTAACCCTTAATAGTTCATCCTAGTTTTTAATATTATCTCTTTTTTTTTTTTTCCTTTTGTATTTTGTGTACTTGCCTCGTTTATTTTCTTTTGTTGTGTTTTGTTTTGTGTTTATGGCCATGTTCCCATTTCAGAGACCAATGTCCTCTAACTGATGAGCAATTGGTTTCAGGGTAAGACAAAATGTTCTAAACAATCACCTTTGTCTCGAATGGCTTTTCTTTTCTCACCATCCTTTTAATTGTGCTTTTGTTTCTGGTTTCTGTTTTACACTGAATGATGAGAAAATTATATGCTGAATCACAGTGACTGTAGGAAATGTATTGCTATAGGTTTATGCCAGGATAATTACAAAGGTCCTACTAACATTTCTGTGCTTCCTGTAGGGAATCCACAATGGGTGTGGCACTGTCCCTTCTGTGAATTGGAGAAAGCTGGGAGTCTCTGGGAATGCAACAAGTATAGCGTTGGCATTGTAGTTATTCCAACGAGGAGCTCCAAACCAAATTGTTTTCTGAGGAGAAATGACTTGAAAGTACAGATCAGTGAGTAAACTAATCCCAGGGTAATGATGGAGAGCTCTTTAGAGGATCCAGGTTTGAGCAGCTGTGCTGGTTGCTTGTTCTTGGTGCCCCACTCAGCTAAAGGGGATGATTAAACATGTGGAGAAAAAAGTGCTTAACTCAGGGCCTCAGAAGTAAGAAAATGTATCTCTAGTCCCTGCTTAAAATAAACCTCACCTACATACTCAGGTCCTGTTCTAAACTACTTCAAAGAAAAATTATTTATAAAAACCTTGCTTTGAATTCCTGTGGCATAGAAAAAGTTATTATCCATTCTTGGGGGAAAAAATGAATTCAGGTTTGAATTCCCCCTCCCCCCCCTTCTTTTCAGTGTGCTGTTGCTATGTTGTGCTTGGGACAGGAGTGGTAGGATATTTTGGGCAAATCAGAGCTTTCGCTTATTGTATTTACTTTCTGCCTGCTGAATTCCGTAGTACAGAAGAGGTTTGCTTCCCTCTGGAATTCACAATGATCAGACTAATCTCATAAAAGGAGAAGGGACTGTTACTGCCCAACTGCAAAACCTAATCTGCTTCTAACAAACTCTTGGGCTCTGAGAAGTCAGTGTTTTTAGGTTGTCTTAACATACCCCAGAGATGGGAAAACGTGTATTAAAATATTTAAAGTAAAAGTGTTATTTTCTAAGATGAGGTGATGAACTGAAGTAATGGGAATAACACATCTGCTGTTCCTCGATTTCCCTATTGTCTTGAGGCCTAAGAAATGTCAAAATTGTGTAGAGCACTGAGGGCTAAAAAAACCCAGACAGCAAAACTATAAATCCAGGCTGTCAGAGGAGGAGAATGGGGCTGGAGTCCAGGTGACTCCTGGGAGAGCCTGTGGTGATCGCAGGTGCAGCTAGGTCAGGATTATCTGTCCCTGAGCATGTCATCTGGCTGCAATTTCAGTACTCTCCCAGACACAGAAGACCCTGCTAGTGAGAAGATACTGAGGACTTTCTAAAATCAACCCTTTGATGTCCTCCTCCCCAATGAGCCACATACAAGGTAGGGCAGACAGGGCTCTTGGTGTCACGAGCTCTCCTGGGAAACTGCTGAATTCCCACCTTTAGCACCACATTATCTGTTAAAGGATCTGCTGGTGTAATTCCTTGTGAAAGTCATCAGAATGATCAGTTTATCAGCTCCCAGGTATCCTTTGCCAAGACTGGAGGAGGGAAGTGTAACTAATTTCTTACCAGGAAGCTGACATTTTCTAGTTTGCCCTCGTTCTCCCTTCACCCCCCAAAACATATGCTCCTTTTGGATCCATTGCTATTACCATGTTCCTGGCTCCATGATGAGTTTATTAACAAGCAGCTCAACAGGGCAAAAAGAGGAGGAGAAGCTCACTGCTGTCATGGTGACTTTTTTTTTCTATTTTGAGTGTGATCTCCAGGGACTGTCAGTCCAGGTCCTGTTTGAGGTTGCTTTGTCCTTTCCTCCCAAACTTCCCAAGTTGTGCAGCCCAGTGGCTGAGGAGCGTGGGCTCAGTGGCCCCAGGAATCTCTGGCTAGTCTCTGCTTGCCCTTAGCTTGGAGTTTGGAGCAGAGCAATCAGGGATCTGGATGTTTGTACACAGCTGCTCTTTCCATAAACCGAACATAAACAGAGTGCTGTGGTCAGGGTGACCTGTTTGTAAAAGCACCAGGGGCTTTGGCAGTTTGGACCTGTGTGGTCCTTCATCTCCAGTATTTGTAAATAAAGGACATGCCCCCTGTGCCCTTGAGTGCATTTGTCTTAATTTCTGTAGTTCTCCATGACTCAGAGGGAAGCAGGACTAAGGTACATTACTTCTTTCTCTGGGCATGGAGGGATCACTTGTGGCCAAGAGATAAGGTGAGCACAGCACACACCCATGCCTGCCCTCCTCTCTGAGTGATACTGGGTTATCTGGGACACCTGCCTGCTGGAGGGGGATGGTCTGGCAGGGACACACATCCCTGAGTGGAATACAGAAAAGAAAATAAACATTTTCATTCTTAAAAACCGACTCTCATCAGAAAGTGGTTTGAAATTCATTTGGTTAAATAGGAGCTTCTGGGAAATCAGATGAGGAAAGAACTTGTTAATAACAAGCCTTGCAGTGCTCCTATGCTAGAGCAACAACTTTTCTCTAGCAGCTGAGGTCCTCTTCCCTGTGGGTTTGAGCTTCACTGTCCCAGGGAACACCTTGAGGAAAACAAGTGTTGGTAGAGACCAGACTGATGTTGCGAGGCCATGGGAGAGAGCAGTTGTGGAATTCTTCCCTTGTCACATTGGATTTTTAGCTGGTTTTGCAGCAGTGGCTGTGTTTTATGGGGCAGACCCCTTGTAGATACTTGCCCTCCTGTCTCAGAGCTGCTGCCTTCCCCCCACCAATCCAGAGCTATTCAGTAATGCCATGGCTGGGCTTTGGGAAGGGCCTGCCCTGTCATGAATGTGGCTTATCAAATGAGAAAGCCCAGGTGAGGCCAGGCAGCTCTTGGAAGGTGCCAGTTGTCTGCTGACCACAGGTTGAGATCTGTTAAGTGAGGAACTTGGAATGTCACTGATGAGCTTTGGGAAAGGAAGGACAAGCACTGGCTGTGTTTCTCCTAATTGAATCAGCTCTTTCTTGCCTTCCCCTCTGCCATACTGGGTGGCTTAAAGATCTCTGTTGTGCTTGAGTGACAGGCTGTGTCAATATGTAGTTGCTTAGTAAGTTCATTAACCTGCAGCTAAATCCAGGCAATGGCTAACTCCAGCTGTTTTTATATTTAAGCAAACTGCACCTAATCTTTTCAATGTATTTTGCTGAGCATGTAATTAAATGAGCATGACCCTGCAGTCTTTGTCGTGAATGCTTCCTTTTTTACAATTGTGATGATCTGAGAGATGTAATTTAGGGGTCCTTAATTTTACATAATTGGTGGTACTCCAGGTACAGCAATTTAGTAACAATTTACAACGCCTTAACAGCTTCAAAGTTAAATATATCTGTATTTGGAGGAATATTTTGGGGGTGTGCTTTTTGAAAATCGCAATAACTTCTGTTTCTGCTCTTCAAGGTTTTCGGATGTCATCCTGGCAACAATTTTGGCTACCAAGTCAGATATGTGTGGCAAAAAGTTTGAATTGAAGATCGATAATGTTCGCTTTGTTGGCCATCCCACTTTGCTCCAGCATGCCCTCGGGCAGGTATGGTATGAGATCCCCTCTGGGGACCTGCCTTCCTCACAAACTGCCTGGCTTTAGTGAGAAAATCTGGAATTCAGAACGTGCATGTTGGCTTTTGATCCTGACACTCCAAGCTGTCTTTTACTTACTTCTGGGTAAATGGAGTGAGTGGCAAACTGAGGGAGCTGTCAGTGATCACAGAAACTCTTCAGGTTACTGAGGGAAGCAGTGTGAGTAAAGAGAAGTAAAACTGGGCACTCCAACTCAAAAAGCTGTTTCTCACTATTTTATTTTAGTTCCTGCAAGTTAGCTTTTAGCACCTCTAATTAGTGTGGCAGTTAAAAAAACACCACTGAAAACCTTCACAAATGCTAAAAGCTGCGTCAGCCTTGTTTGGCTCTTAACTCTTCCTGAGGCTGAAGATGATCCACAAGACTTAGATGGAATATGTAGGATGTTGAAAGAGATCTAAAATTTTCTTGTGGACCAAGTCAAGCTGATGTTTGCATTGAGACCTTCCTCCATGGCCTGTGTTTTAGGTGCTTAGAATGAGAGCAATTTGCTACCTGGGCTGTGCAAAAGGCCCTGCTTAAATCCAGGAAAGAATTCATGTGCTTCTGTGTTCCAAATATTCCCTGTCCTATTCCTTCTTCCTGATCAACTCTAGGAATGAACTAGGCTTTGGTAATTTCTGAATCCAACATGGATCCCTGTCACTGAACTGCTTTGGTCTCATTTTTCATCAAATTTGCTAAGTCATTCCTTTTTTCAGGGGGGGGAAAAAGTCTCCTTGCCAATTCTGTCCTGCTTTCTAGCTATAATTAGAGGTGGAAACAGCTTGTTGGTAACTGCAGCTTGATATTTAGAGGACCAGACTGCTTTAATCCCAGTGAGGAGCTGGCCTAAAGCATCAAAAGATGCTACTTTGGGAACTCAGTTGTGAGTCTGCAGGAAATGTCATGGAGGATCACCAAGACTCAGCCCTAAAAAGGTTAAACTGTCTTGGAAGACAGGATTCAAGTGTGCCCAAGCTGTGCAAATCCATCAGCAGCCCCAGACAAGGCAAGTGATGAACCAGGCCCGGGGTCTGTATTGGGACCCCAGCCAGGAGTAGGAGACAGGACAAAGGTGTGATGGATTTAACCAAGGGTCCATCCAGGAGACAGGCACAGCTCCAGGCCCTGGGCTGAGCTTAAATGGGGCTCCCAGGTCATGGACTAGGAGGTGTGTGTGGAAACCCAACTGGGGCTGGTCAGGGCCATTAAGACCTTTTGGTGCCCTCAAGGCTCTGGCAGCAGCAGCCTGTTCTCCCTCTGGTCATTTTCCTTTATTTTACTAATCTCTGAAAGGCCCAACTTCCTAAATGTGCTGTAAATGAGGTTGAAAATCTGGATTTGCATTTTTTTCACCACTTAACTATTGTACATTCTTTCCAGTCAGTTTAATACTAATTGCATGAAATGCCACTTCATTTCAATTTGTCTAAATAAAATTGCATCTGGGCAAATAAACAAAGTTATAAAGAGCTGTAAACACCTTTTTTGTTACTTCTGAAGGATCTTCTTTTTGGGTGTGTCTTATCAACCCAGGAGGCACCCCAGAACTTTCTAGAGTCCAGAATCTTCTTGATGTGGCAGCCATCTCTGCTGGTTTATATCAGTCTAAATGTGAGACCCTCCTGCAGTTAGGAGGAAGCCAGATGGAGCTACTTTTCCATGGAGCTCAGGCAGTGACTGGAGTAACCCAGCAGCCTCTGCTTTGGGTTTCCTCAGAGTTCATGCTGCAGTAAACTGATCCACAGGACAGCTCAGCAAATGCTTACTCAAATGAGATTCAGGAGTTACAAGAGCACAAATATTTAATCCTGTGTGCCAGATTGCCTTTTATGTAGCAGGAGTTCTGAATTCTTCAAATTCCTTCAGCATTTTCTTTCCCAGCTTAGTTGTCTTCTTTTTTTCTGGACATGAGGTGATATGAAATCTAGCCTGCATCCCAGCTGATGTTAGTGGTGGTCGTTTCTTTGATTTTAAGGAAGGAACAGGATCAGTCCTTACACTTGGAAATTCACAAGATGTCCTGGAACGGGTCAGTCCAGAACAGATGAACACAGTAAACTGCCTTTACCACTCTCCCATCACTGCCTTTTCAATCAACAGAGTGTCATTTTCACTTTAGGAAAAAAAAACCCCCACAACTGGGTATCACCTCTTAGTTTTCTAGATTTTGAGACTCTTGCATGAAAGCACTCAGATTTTGGGGTCCACTACCGAGCAGTTCCCTGCTGGTGCTTGGAACCTGTCGGGAAGGGCAGATGCTGCTCTGTGGTTGCCCTGGCTCAGGTGCTGCACATACTTTGGGTAGAGACCAACTATTGTTTGGCCTGGCAGGTTCCAGCTGTTTGCACTTGGGCTGGGGTGGGTGTTGAGCAGGGGGAGGTGGGAACCTCCTCTGCATTTTGTGCTCCATCTTGTGGCAGCATGTGCTCCTCTTGGAGCTGTTGCTCTGGCTGTGCAAATTCCACTTGCTTGTCTCAGCTCCAGCTGTTTCTTCTCGCTGGAAAGATTGAATCTGCCTTAGGGATGGAGCTCTCTGCTACAGAGAGAATAGAGGGGCTGGATAATGTGTTTGAAATCCTGCAGGAAGGGAAAAATCAAACCTTTTCTTTTAGTACTGCTTTGCTAGAGCGTATTTTTTCTGATAAAAGCAGCAGCTTGTAACAGGATGCAACTGGAATAGGGATTCTAGGAAAGGAAAGAATAGGTGTGGCCTGAGATGAGAAATCTGTGGAATTCTGTTGACAGTATTTCTGACAGTTGTGCTAAAGAATTTAAACCTAAGGCCCCTAATGATCCTAAATGTAATAACAAAGACACTAAGTAAGAGTGCTGTCTTAACTGACACTCATTTCCATGCTCATGACCAAAAGGTTTTGGTTTGAGTCTTCACAGCTGCTCAGCAAAGGCACTGTTGTAGAGTAACTGTGACACTTTAATTAAAAAAAAAAAATCATAATTCTATTTTTTGCAAGTCATATTTGATGATATAAATTGATTTGTCTGCTCTCTTTTCTCAGCTTGTTATTTAACTAAGGCTTTTTTTTGTTTAATTTTCTTTTCATTATTACTTTCCCTTTGTTACTGGCTCCAACTGACACTAGCCTCTGGGATTTTTTAAAAAATATTTTTCAGGTATCCAAAACTGACCCCTCACCAAAGAGAGAGATGCCCACCATGATTCTGTTCAACGTGGTGTTTGCACTAAGGGTAAGGACTGTCTCCATTCCATCTGACAGTGGGATGTGCTTTGGATGCATGAGAGAATGCAGTAGGCCCACTCCAGGCTTGTTTTATGATTAATGGACAGTGTTTGAAAGCTGCCTCCTCTCAGCAGTGAGGTCACTGTAAAGGGAGAGTGCCAGGGAGCAGCAGCTGAGCAGCTAAATGAGAAGAAAGGACAAGTGAAGAATAAAGAGGTTTCAATGCTCAACAAAAACCTGGACCAAATATGTAGTTTCTGCTTGGAATTTCTTTTCAGGCTTCCTCTATTAACTGGGTGCTGGTGTTAAGGGATCCTGGCTTGGCTAATTAGATGGTATAAAGCCCTAGAAATTTCATTATGTTCAAGCATTATTTGATTTCTGAGCTCTGGCTTTCTTTTCCTGATCCACAGGTTGTTTAAAAATAGAAGAGGGAGCTGGAATAGTTGTCTTTATGGAAGTGGTTGATTTTTGCTCAACTGGATGTAATGTCATGATTTAAAAACCTCCAGCTCCTTGCTTGTGAAAGGAACTTTATTTTTTCTTTTTAGCTCTGGTACTTTTCTTACCACTGGCTTTTGAGTGGTGACATGGACATGGCCCCAGCCTGGATGGCTTGTCCTCAGATGAGGAGCAAGGTTTCACACAGGACAATTATCTGAATCAAGCAAGAAATTGTTTATGGAGTTCTGCTGGGGATCCAGTGTTCCTGTGCTTTGGGACACTCCTGGGTCAGGAAGTGCTGAATTTGCAATAGAGGAGTTGATTTTAGATTTCACATGTTAAGAGGTGTTGCTTTGGTGAATTGTTAAAGCCCTGTGCTTTGTTTGCAGGGAAGTGTGTGTAGATGCACCTGCAAGCACACACACTGATGCACACTGAGTCATGTGGCAGCAGCAGTGTTGAAACCAATGCTCTTCCATTCACAAGAGCTTGGTAAAGTGCAGTGAAGGCTAGCCCACATTTTTCTGGAATCTAATTTCTAGTGTTTCTAGGAAAACTTGTTTTCTTTGCCCTTCAGCCATGTGATGATACTGATGTAATTGTGTGTGTGATGCAGCACTAAATCCATTTGCCAGATGAGACACTCTTAGTTCACAGGGAGCAGTCAGGTTTCTGGAAAGTGTTGGGCAAGAAGCAAGTAGAAATTTTTTCCTAGGATGGAGTAGTGCAGTGCAGGGAGTGGGTGGAGGCCCTCAGAGATAAAGATGAGTGTCCATCTGCAGTGGGCAGACAGAGCAGGCAAAAGCCCAAGTGTTTTAATCAGCACTGATCCTGCTGTGTTTGAGCTTAAGGGCCACCAACGTGGCATGACTCAGCAAGAACAGCAGAGTCAAAAAAACCTGATGAGTCATGGTTTGCTGGTTTCTCACTTGCCAGAACTTTAAATTCCTTTAAATGTCTTAACAAACATGAAGCAGCTGCTGACTCATGCTGGAGCTACTGAGTTCCCCCTCACCCCCCCCTTGGCAGCTGTACTGACATGATAGATTTTTCCAGCACTTTCTTTCTGGGACTTTCATAAATGCAGTGCTAGTAATAAGCTGTATTTGTGAATTTTTTGGGAGTGTAAATCCAAATTAATTCAGAGTTGGGATGAAAATGTTGGTCACGAGCTGGTAATTGTTACTTAGTTACTGCCTTGTCAGTACATAGGACAAATACCAGTGTGGCAACGTGGAGTGAGTGGGACATGTTAGAGCCCTGCAGCCCTTGTGCTGCCAGGGAGTTTAACCTGAACATTGGGATAAAGCTTGACACTTTCTTGTCTCACTGTGTGAAGTTGGGTTCTTTGCTCTCTGCTAGTAGAAGGCCCTTTAACAACTGGAAAAACAAAGCAGCTAGGGGTATCACATCCAGGTGTGGTGTTCCTTTGATGCACATAGACAAGCTTAGAAATCCAAATCACATTTGGACACCTCTGAGCTTCTGCTTGGTTGCCGGTAGAGAAAATTCTGTTCTTTTTCCAGTCGAGAGGCTGATTTTTGGTATCAGTGGAAAATCATTTGACCTCTCAGCCATCATCACTGTAGTGCTGTGTGCTGTGGCTCAGTGGCTGCTCGTTTGCCGTGTTCCCTGCAGGCCAACGCGGATCCGTCCGTGATCAACTGCCTGCACAACCTGTCGCGCAGGATCGCCATCGTCCTGCAGCACGAGGAGCGCCGCTGCCAGTACCTCACCAGGGAGGCCAAGCTCATCCTGGCTATCCAGGACGAGGTGTCTGCCATGTCAGAGAGTGAGTGCTTTGAGCAGCAATGGCTCTATCCAGGAGCACTCTTTCAGAGAGGTGCTGATTGTACCTTCTTACTTCTCCTATGCCTGGGATCACTGTGAACAGGTTTTGGTGCTCTGTAGCATTCTGACAGCTTTTCCCTGCATTTTTCCTCAGCCAAGTTCACTATCCCTATGCTGAGATGTGAGTTTTAGAGGTGAAGTAGTTTCTTTGCTTTCTTTGCTAGTTAAGTTCAGCAGAATCCCTGGAGACTTTGCACTGAGCCATCATGTTTGCCTCTTCCTGTCAGGCTGCCATGGAAGAGCTCCTATGTGTTCTGCTTCACCCAGCCTAGAGCAAGTTTTCCATGCTTTAATGCTGTCTGCTGAGTCACCAGACTTCTATGTGGAAGCTTTACCCTTACATGCTGCTACCTGGCTAGCAGTTACAGAGCACTTTTACAGATGGCACTTGGAAATGTACTATAATAATATGCACTATTTAAGGTGAACTCTCTCTGACAGTGATGCATTATCTTGCTGCGAGCATTAAAAATTAAAGCTAACGTTTGGAAAAGCAAAGCACTTAAAATCATCATTTGTCAAATTTGGTTACATGTGCTTAACTGAGTTGAGGTTTAGGAGAAGTTGGCAATAATTCACTATTATTATTTTAACGTGTGACTTGAGTTATTGTAAAAGCTTTGAAAGATAATTGTAGATTCAAATGATACGAATTCTGTCCCTAAGATACAGGTTGATACCCAGTGGGGGAAGAGGAAACTCTTTGATTTGAAATCAATTATTTGCTGTCTTGTTTTGAAACTTTCCATAGCCACAGAAGGGCCCCAGTCACCTTTTCATCACATCCTACCCAAGTGCAAACTGGCCAGAGATCTCAAAGAGACATATGACAGGTAAGTTGGATTTTAGTCCTAGCTCACAGTACGCTGTTTCTCACTGAAATCTCTTTGTTCTTAAGGATATTATCCACTTCCTCATGCTGTTAATCATTGGGATTTGGGTTTTAAACCAGGCAGAGCAATGTGAAGCCTGGCAGTCAGGTGAAATGCTTGCAGAACTGCTATCCTAATCATTACCTTGGTGTGTCTTTGGTATCTTGTTCTTAAAAGTTGGCGATGTCTGTCACAGCTTTTAGAATTATTATTTTCTTCCTTAGCACAGAGGCACCTAATGACAAGTGAATTGTAGAACTGGCAAGTGTCATAACAGGGGTATCGCAGCACTGGAGAAGGGCTCTAAACCTGCAGCTAAGAGGAAAGTGCTGCAGTAGCACTGATGGCAAGTCAGGAACTGCCCTGGCTCCATTTGTGCATGTCTGGACAGCAAATTTGGATGAGATGCTGAGACTTCCAGCAGAATGGAAAGTGGAACATGCTGTTTCTTGACTGGATTAGAAGTTCTGGCAAAGGTTTCAAAGCAGTGTGGAGTTGGTGTTGAACTTGAGCAGGAGCCTGGGCCTGTCAGTGCTGCCTCCTCAGGCCCAGAGGCTCCTCCAGCCAGGAGATGTGCTTGGGGAAAGGCCTGGACAAAGGGACACAGAACCTCTGCATGTGTGGGGGAAGGCGCTGTGCCCCTTGGTTGGGGTGTTTGTCAGGGATTCCGAGAATTAGACTGGAGTTCCTCAGGGAACCCTTTATCCTCCCTGGGTTGTGGCTGCTCTTGTACAAAGGGGGTCAGAGCCCTGTAGGGTAAGGCACTGGGAGCCTAAATAATGTAATGGTAGCAAAGAGTATCAGAAAACTTCTACCAAGCTGCTCTTTGTGCTCAAGAGCTGTGAATTCCATCTTGTTTGAAGGAATGTGTATTGTTCCACACACCTTGCACAAAACCTGTACTAACCCTTTAAGTAAGGCAGTTTTTGTGCAGCCTGTAATTCTAATATTCAGATCATGTTTTTCTGTTCCTCTAGGGCTGTGTATTTATGACTGGGCAAACCCTGATCGTGTTTCCAAACATTTTAGGGACACAGTGACATCTTGTGGCATTTAGCTGTGACTGTAGCAACAGAGCTCGAGCTCATGTACTCTGCCGCTGTGAGCCTTCCCAGAGATAAGGAGGAATAGACAGACCATGGAGAAATACACTTTGGTGCTGCCCCCAGCTGTAAAACAAGGCAGTTGCTCCCTCATTTAGGCATTGTGAGTGGAGAAGAAGTGGTGCAAGTTAGATTTTGACGCTTTTGCATGACACTGTCAAAAGCAAATGTAAGAAATAAGGTGTTGGTAAAAATCTGGAGTACCTGTGTGCTTGATTGGAAAGTTGTACTTGAAGAGGAGCTGACAGTGTTGTTGGCTGGCTGGGTGATAAGGAGGTGTTCTGCACGGTTTTGCCATTAATACTTAATATGAGAGCATAGGAAATATGCTTGTTATACCTGCAGTCACATCAGCTGAGAGGAGCTGCAGCACCTTGCCAGGCAGGCATAGATTTTAAATTATTTTTTAGTAAGGTAGAAAAAGGATTCTAGAAATGCAATCTTCTTCTGCAAGTCCAAGATGAATTGATTATTCCTGTGTGGCAGCAGCTTTGGAGTGAAGTCTGTGTGGTCTTCTATGAAATGAGGGTTAATCATAAGTGACATGGGGTTGCAAAAAAAAAAAAAAGCAGATAGACAAGAATGCATAAAGCAAGTCTTGCCTGTAAGATAGGAACTAGTCCTGCTCACAGCTGTAAAACTCTCACTGTAATGACTATTTTATCCAGTTTGGACACCACATTTCAAGAGGGATTTAGGCCACCTAGAGAGTGTGGAGGAGTGTGGATGATCTCAGAGGGAAGATGGAAAGATTTGCTCTGTTGCTTTTAACGGAGAAAGCGCTGCTGGGAAGGGTAAACCTTCAGATGCATGGAGTGACAATGTGCTGCTTTAAATTTCTGGCATAGCCTTTGGCTGTAGGAGAACAGCCAGTGGAGTGGAGAGAGCACTTTGAATTGCAGATGGAGCCCAGCTCTCCGTTTGAGATTTGCTCCAACCAGCATTTCCAAGTGCCTGCTGATTTCTGCAATTCCAGCCCAATTTCCAGGGATGCTCCAGAGGTGCTGTCGAGCCCTTGGCTTCCTGTAGATGGTGCTGAGGTATTTCAGGCAAGACCCAACGTCTCCCTGAGCAAGTTGGTTTGTGCAAAACCACAAGTGTAGGAATATTTTTGTCATTCAAAGTGTTCTTTGTGTTTTGAATGAGATGCCTGTGTTTCCTCGGGCAGGATCAGTACCCAGGACATCCTGACTGTAACACTATTGCTGCTATAGAAATGGAGTGCTATTAGACTGACAGCTTAGAGGCTTTCAGCATGTACTTCCTGGGACCCTTTTGTCTCTAATGGAGAGAACTAGAATGTTTCTTTTTGATTAATTCAGAAAATTGAGAGTCTTCATTCATCTTGTCCCCAGGCTGAAGCATTTGTGTGGAACAGAAAGCAATGGGTTTTAGGCCCAAGAAAGTTTTCAGGACCTCCAGGGCTGAAAAACTTACTGGTGTTACAATATGTGTCTCTTTTAAGGAGCTTTCGCCAAGTTTTATCTGCAACTGCAGATAATATGTGAGCTTGATACTTACTAACTGCCTGTCTGGTTCTAGTAAACTTCTCTCAGCTTTGCATTGGAATAAAAGTGAAAGTATGGAGAGGTTTTTGGGGTGGTTTGGATTGTTTGTTTCTTCTTTTTAATACATAAAGAACCTTTATAAATTTTTAGCATAGTGGGACTTGAACTGAGTGGTGTATCTAGCCCATCTCAGCAGCTCAGGGAATACTTATATGAGACTTAATGAATTATTAGATGTGATTTCTGTGGCTGTACTGTAAAATACAATCCAACTACAGTTATTTATCAAAGGACAGCCCACGTCCTTTGATATAAGGAAATACAAAATAATTTCAAAGCTCTGAGTAGTCACAACCTCTAGGAAAAACAAACTCCAGAGTTACAAGCTCACTTCCACCAAACTCAAAAATGTGTTCCTTTCTGATATAAACAGGATAGACATGATATGAGGTGTGGATATGTAAAAATTCATAACTCTTTTATAAACATGAAGTGGGATTTCTTTGTTTTGCCAATAGTTATGGAAAAGGCTACAGTTCTGTGAGATATTGGCAAGCTTTCAGGTCCTCGTTTTGGGGCAGTAGCTCACAGTTCAGGACACAGCAGAACAGAGCAAAAGAGCAGTGATATTCCACAAAATAGTCCCCAGCTTCCTGCAGCTCTGGAGGGGGTTTCTGTACATTCAGCAGCTTTCAGCTGATCTCACTTCCCGGAATTAGCCCACAACCCTGTGAGCCAGGGTAAATATTTAACAAGCACAGCATCCTCTGATAAGGAGGTCCATGGCTTAACTACTTTCTATGTTTCTTTCTATTTCTTCTGAACTTTGCTCCTTCTCGTATCATGAGATGTCTCATGGGCGTTATGATGGAGAGACATTAAACAGCTTTTTCCTATTTGCCTCTCGCTCTCTCAGTTTTAAACTACTCTGATATCTGATTATCCTGATCCTTCCCCGTGTACCCCTCAGACTGCTCATCAGGTGTTATCAAACCAGAGATTAAAAAAAAAAGTGTTGAAACTTAAGTTCTTACAGAATAAAATGTCTTTGAGGGTTTAATATCCTATTGCCTGAATCTTTGTGTCTGTACTGGGGACATTATTTAACTCTGCCGTCTGGCTAAGGGCAGTTGCAAGTGTTGCTGCTGGAGGGTGTAGCTTGTTCCTTGTCAAATTACAGACACTTAAATTATTTTCCATCCAAGGAGGGGCAGGTGAAGGAGAAATCTGTGCATAAAGCTGTAATGATGGCTGGAAATTGTACAGTTGAATGCAAATGCAGAAGAATGAAATTAAGATCCAGATCAGAACTGAAAATCTGGTTTTCTTGTTGTCTTTAATTCTAGGCTCTTGTTGTATAGTGCACTGTAGACAAAATTATGCTGTGGAGAGTGTAATTATGTAATTAAAGCTTTTGCCTTGGTGCACTTGGACCAAAGAATGAAAGGAACCAACTGGATCTTTTTCTGAGTGTTAAACTCTGCAGGGAAAATATCCCTGCAAGTGTTTCATGCTTTCATGTATCTCTGCTGCTCTTGGATAACCTGTTTTTACAACTCCAAGAGCTTTCAGGTGGTCTCTGAACTCGCTTGTCCCATTCCTTTATTGCCATGTTTCCCCTTGTGAGGATTTGGCCTGGGAGATGCTGTGGATAACCACAGCTTCGGCCCTTTTCCCTGATGTGTTTTGAGGGAATCCAGCTTTCTGTGTCAGTTGTTTGTGTGGTGGGATAAGCAGTGTTAATGGAGCTGCAGCATTTAATGGACTAAAACAGAGGTGTTTGTGCTTTGCATGTTCCTTCAGGGTTGGGAGCCTCTGAGCGGATGAGAGTTGGTGGGGCCAGAGAGACACTGGATTCACCCTCTCAGTTTCTCTTAAAAAGAGCAAAACACATGGTATCTGCTCAATTTGCAGCTTGAAAAATCAGCATTTTCCAGAGTTCAATGCAAGATTTGAGAACAAAATCTTTTGCAAAGCATTGTCTGCAGTGAGATAGATGCTCCCTAATGAGTCTGATCATGTACGAGGCAGGGGGGGATCGCGTTTGCTCCCTCACCGCTCTGTTGTGGTTTGGTGAGTAGTTGCACCAGCAGCTAACGCTACCCAATGTTTTTGTTTAAAGCTGAAATTTCAGCTCTCTCCAAACCCTGTGCACAGCCAGATGAGCTTGAAAAAAAGCATGTTAGTCTGTGACCTGCAATTGGATGCTGGTTATAAATGGTTAAATCACCACATAAAGACTTTTCCGAGGTGTGTATTTGCTCCCGGCTTGTTGCTGGCATGTTTTTTAATCTGTTTGTGTAGAGGGGGAAATTCATGGGAGTTATTGACACAAAAGTCAAATTGCGAGTCTCAACACACTTGTAATTTAAAATTCAGGCTGGAATTTTCAGAGTGCAAACTTTGAAATTTGATTTTAAGCCAAAAGACGTTGTTTGGGAAGAAAGTTTAAAATCGAAGGGCTTTGAGAAGTTCAGTTCTCTGGTGTAGACAAGATTAGCTGTTTCTTGATATTGATCAGCAAGTTTATATGTGTTCCTAACTCATGAAGAGGTGTGGTAGGCCTTGCTGCTTTCTCCCAGCACGGTTGTTCCCAGGCCAGCATTCCCTGCCCGTGGAATGGGAGTATTGTGAGGGTTTGCAAAGTGGTGCTGGCTTAACTCCCTATGGTACATTACCCATTTTAAGTAACTGTAGTTCCCTCCTGAGGTGTATTCCACCTCCTGTCTAGATTTGCACACTTCTGTAAAAGCACCTGAATGATGTTCCTGGCTCTAATCTCCAGCTTTTCTGGTTTTTTCAGTAAAAGAGGCTTATTGTTGCTTTCAGGCTGAGCGCCAGGGTCAGACTTTATTGTCTTTATTATTCCCGATACGTCCATCATTTCCATTCCAGTCCTGTTGTCTGGAGTCAGCTTAAGGGCTTAGCTTAGTCCCTGTGGTTTCCTAGAATGAAGAAACCATTTAAGAAGCACGTTTGTGATTTCATGTGACAAGCAGGAACAGGTTAGTAAGGAAACAAACAACCTAAGCAGAACCAAAGGAGGCTGTTATTGTGGAAATGTGCTGCTTGGAACAGCCCTTGCCCAATACAGACATCCTCTTTTCTTTCTCCTTGGAGAGGAGGATGGAAATTGGAGGTGAAGACAGCCCAGTTCATCTTTGCCCTTTGCAGCTTTGGCCTAGGGAATTTTCCTTTGCCTCGCAGTAGATCTTGAATAAACTTTTAAAACTTGAGACACTGCTGCAATGTTAAGAGCAGAGGGAGCAAAAGATCAGTGGTGAAGTCTCTCAAATCTCCCTCAAAATGCCATGGGGGATGGTGCTCTGTAAGTCCAGGTGTAGGAGGCCCTTGCAGTTAGGAGTCAGCTGGTCCTCAGCCAGCCTGGGGACAGACAGGGTGCATTCCGTCTTTTCCTGTCCTGATCTGATTTCTGTGCAGGGGTGACTCTGGACCACTTGTTTTCATTTGTGATATAGGGTAAATGCTGTATGGATTTATTGCCTTCCTATTTTAGTCTCTGCACGACAGGGGTGGTTCGTTTACACATCAACAACTGGCTGGAAGTGAGTTTCTGCCTTCCTCACAAAATCCACTATGTTGCCACCAACTTCATACCCCCAGAAGCAATCGAGAGAAGTCTGAAATCTATCAGGTAAGAGCAAGATCTGCCCCTCCAAGTGTGGCCAGTCCTTGCTCCAGTTCCAAGGGTGATGCTGCAGACATCTGAGATGGCACAGTCACACAGGGATGGTGTGACTGGGCTGGAGAGATGGGGGGCCCTGCGCTCACACAGGACTCCCTGGAGCTGCTGCTGTGGCACTGTGATGCTGCTGGATTCATGGTGGTGGGAAGCCACAGCCTTGGTGTTAACTCTAGGTGGTTGTACTGAGGGGATGCTGCAAGAGTGGCCTGCACTGTTTGCAGCCAGGAATTGTGTGTTCATTTTAATCTGTTGACCCAGAAGTAATTCTGCTTTTGGAAGGAAGAGAGCCCAGGTCCTGTGATACCTTATTTCCTGTGTTTGTTGATCTGCAAAAATAACTTAACTCTTGCTTTCTTCCTTTCTTCTACTCCATTCTGTATTTCAGTAATGCAGACTAGCAGTTTTCAGACTAGTTCTCAATTGTGTGCCAGTACAGTGCAGTCTTTTTTCCTTGTCGCTGGGGTATCCAGTAACCATATAACCATCTGTCCCCTGTTTATAGGGAGTGTCTTATGCTGTGACATAAAAATAAGCTTATTTCGAACCCAGTTAGAGCAAAAGGATGGTATTAGAAATTCTTTTTCTACCATTAGGTTGACCTCAGGTATCGTGGTGTGGGAATAACAAAGCCTTCAGGAAAAGCTGCAGTTTACTGTGCAAATGTATTCTATTTTTCTGCAGGCCTTACCATGCCTTATTACTTTTAAATGATGAGAAGTCATTGCTTAATGAGCTCCCGTTGGACTGCTCTCCTGCCCTGGTGAGAGTAATTAAAACTACCTCTGCTGTGAAGAATTTGCAGCAACTGGCTCAGGATGCTGACTTGGCATTGCTGCAGGTACGGGGAGCTGTCAGCGGCTGCTGAGAGCCTTTTAAATCACGAGGTGTTTTCTTCTGTGTGCCCGTGGGCTTCTGTGCTGCAGGAGCATGTCAGCTGCCTTGGTGTGAGCAGAGGGCAGGGAGAAAGTACCAGCCCTGGAGCCTGGGGAAAGGCTGGAGAAACAAAGGGCAGGGGTGCAGGGACAGTGCTGGGCAGCCCTGCAGCTGCATCCCGTCTCAGATGGGAGTCTCAAGTCCTGGGGGTCTCTAGTCCCCAGCCTGGGGGTCTCTAGTCCTCACCAGTGCTCAGGACAAGTCCATTAAAACAGGCTGATGAAAAACTTCTTTTCAAATTGTGAGCACCTCCAGGGCTGCATCCCACAGCCTCTCTGCTCCAGCACGTGACCAGCATCAGAGTGAAACCTTTCCTCATATCTAAAGGGAATTTCCCAATGTCCCCTTTGTGTGTGTTGCCTCAGGACCTCTCCCTGTGCCCCTCTGAGGAGAGTGACTCTGTCTTCTCTGTGCTTTCCTGTTTGGTGGTTAAAACCAGAGCAAGTTGTACTCTTGACTGACACCACAGTGGTCTGTCTTGATCCTGCCACGTTGATGTCTACATGCAAATGAAGCACTCAAAATGCAAGTGAAGATTTACAGCTGCCATGGCCAAATATGTTGCTTTCCCTGGAGCTGCCGGGATCTTCTCTACCAAAGCCTTGTGAATGCCTGTGCAAACCTTCCCATCCATTTCCTTTAGTCCCTTAGTGCACAGACTTTGCAGAGTCATGGGAAGAAGATCTAGTTTAGGCTTGGGCAAAGATTTTGAGCCAGTCTCCCCAAGCCAGCAGCTCTTTCCAAATACCTTTCCAGTGACACCCAGCTCTCAAATCTGAATTGCTGGAGATGACGTGATGAGCCCTTGGAAAGGGAAGTTTGTGCCAGTGGAGGGACGAGACTCTGGCACTCACATGAGTTTTGAGGCCACAGAGAGACCCCTGTGAATGACTGTGATCATTTGGGATGATTATATGAGATGATCCCAGAGAGGGAAGGGCCATTCCATGCTCCTAAGAGTTGATCCAGACCCAGGGACACAATCTGTGCTCTGTGTGACAGGGGAAACACAGCTCATCATCACATGTTCTGTTCATAGGTCTGTGCCTTCTCTTGTTCCAAGGGAAAGGTCCTGCTTTGTAATAAAATTCCAGGTCTGTCTGCCGTGGTCTGTGGTGTTACTTGGCCATGGGATGGACTCTGGAAATTCCCTACTGCTTCTGTAATTTTGTTCTCCACAAAAAAGCACGGTTAAATGCATCTAATGATACAGGCTGGATTTTATGTCTTGTAGACACTATTTATGTGGCTTTTCCAGAGCCATTAGCAACCACTGACTTGTTTAACACATTAAAATACTTTGTATAGCTCATTACTGAAATACCTCTGTGCAGTAAAAAGGCAGTGTTGGTTTCCTTTGTGTTTCTGTCATAGTAGAAGCTGATTCTTTTGTTTTATTTTTCATGTATAACACAATGCATTTTGTGCATAAACAAAAATAGTTTTTGGGGACATGAAAAGAAACTAAACTTGTATTGATACAGTTTGAAGGAATTCCTTTGAGGCAGGAAATACTAAGTTGCTTAGAAATGTGAAGCGAATCTCTGGAAATTCATAACCTTGTCAAATGCTTTTTGATCTGCCACATGTTATATTAAACCATGAATTTATTCTGAAGGCAGGGTGAAAGGATGGAACATTTTTCTTTCATTTCAGCTCAAACGAGACTTTTTTTTTGTTGTTGTATGGAATGCTTGCTGAGAGTTTGTATATTGCTTTTGCTCCCCTAATTTTTCCCTGTTTTCTCAATACAGGTTTTCCAGCTTGCTGCACATCTTGTTTACTGGGGCAAAGCAATTATTATTTATCCTCTTTGTGAAAACAATGTCTACATGCTTTCTCCAAATGCCAGTGTCTGCCTGTAAGTAGAAGGACAGTGTGTTGCTTTGCAGCACAGTGCTGAGGAGTGCAGATGCACTTTCCTTCCCTGACTGGATAGAGAGTGGGATCTTTCTTAATTAATTTGTTGAGACTGTACAAAACACAAACCATTACATGAGCCTGGACTTGCACATCCCACAGTGTGGGCAGGGAGGAGCAGCAGAGCAGATCAATATTCCTCTGTGGTGGTGAGGGCCCTGGAAGCAATATTTACCCTGTGGAGCTGCTGTCAGTATTTTTAGTACTCTTGCTCACTGGATGTTCAATATGAGAACATCTACAAACCAAAATACTTTATGATTAAGTTAAATGAGTGGTTTATAGGGCTCTCTGTGTAGCTGGCACACCTGACATGAATCAAAAGTAGCAAAAGTTGCCATTGTGTTGCTTCATGTGCTGGCATTCCGTACTGTGTGCCTTGTCACAGCCAGAAGGCAACGTGGCTGTTTGGAGAGCAGGCAGAGCCACTGCAAGGAAGATGTGGAGGCAGTGGTGGGTATTTTTGCTTTGCTGAAGATTGTTAAGCCTTCCTCTGTTGGTTTTTGAGATGTTTTTAGACTCTGTGTTGGAACTCAGTTACAGGAAAGTAGTTTTAAATCAAAACTTCGGTGATGGAAGTATAAAAATAGGGCTGGAAGGGACCTTGAGGTCATTCAGCAGCAACTGTGCCTGTGTCATATATGGCAGTGCTGTTCTTGAAGACCTTTGGAGATGGAAATGCTAAGACAGTTTTCCTAATATATAGCTTGACTATCCTTCACTTCTGCTCAGTCATATTGCTTGTCTTATCAGCATGGGGAGGGGGCACAGCCACATCTGCAGCTGCAGTTGGCACATTCAGAGGCTGTGTGTCCTGCCCAGCCCTGCCCAAGCTCTGTCCCTTTCATCAGAGGCTGCACAGGTCTGGACTTTTTATCACTTTTATTTTTCTCCTCTGGATTCCCTCCACACCTTGAATAAAGGGCTGGAGCTGAACGTAAGGCTGAGGTGAAAGTGCATGAGCTTCTGGCTGGCTTCTGCAGGACACAACATGCCATCAACTATCCTTAGGGGTTTTCTAGATCACAAGGAGTATTACATTTGGGAATTGGCACTTCTGCAATGCTTAAATGGATAAAAGTTAACCTGACCAGCACTACAGAGCTGATCTGTGCCTTTGCCTCTCTCCTGCAGTTACTCTCCCCTGGCAGACGCCTTCTCCTGTCAGTTCCGGGGTCACAACCTGCCCTCGATGCTGGCCAAGTTCTCCCTCCCGGTGTCACTCTCCGAGTTCAAGAACCCGCTGGCACCGCCTGTGCAGGAGGTGAGCTGGGCACTGTCCAACAGCTCCTTGTTCTCCTGATAACAAGGGATGGTGCTGCTTCTGGAGCACTTGGTCAGGAACCTGCTGTTGCACATTTACAAGTTCCCAATTACTATGTTTCCAGCCTTATGATTTGTTGTTTCGTGTCCTCGTGCCGAAAAGCTGTGGGGATGTTCAAAGTGAGAGGGTGCTCTGTGCTGGCAAAGCAGAGTCCTGAAAGAAATATTAGAGTGTTTCTTTTCATGGAGTGATGTAGTAGGGAAAACTGAAACTCCATTTGGTCTGTTGCAAACTGTCATGAATTGGTAGGGGTGAATCAATTTTGTGGATTCCTCACAATCACATTCGATTTTATTTTATTCCATCTGCTTCAAGTTCACAATCTATTTTTAAAAGCAATCTGTCTGTACACTTGGTTTTGCTGTAAAACTGGAATTGTTTAAAGGCTGTTGGAGGAAATAGACTCAGCATGGGGTGAGCAGAAGTCCGTGTGTCACTGCATTAGCTTTTTAGTATTCAGATCTGGGTTAATAAAATATGGATTTGGGATTTGTGAGCTGTTTTGCTTAGGCATCGATCATGGCTTGTGGCATTTCTGGGAACTGGTGGAACACAAGAAGGAGCTCAATAATGTGAAGTGTCCTGGCTGACACTCTTCTGTTCCCAGATGGAGGAGCCTGGACCTCTGAACGTGGCTCAGTGAGCCAAAGCAAGCATAGGCAGAGTTCTTTGGCTGGTTTCTTGTGGTGTTTGTTTCTGGCCTTCAGACTTGGGTGCCTTGGTGGCTCCACGGATTGAGCCCCTGCTCAGATACAGAGAAGATTGCCATCACCTCTGCACTCAAGCACAGCTGTGAGGGAAGAATTGGTTGTAATTACAGGTTGGGAGAGATGATGATCAGAGATAAAGATAAGTAATGATGTAGGTCTAATCCCAGTAGCATGTACTGGTCAGCTGCCACCTTGGGAGGCAGGGAAAGAGCAGGACTCCACTGTAGTTACAGACAAGTAAGTGTCCTGAAAATTGAAGCTGAAGCCATAGCATTAATTTTATTCTAGCTGCAGTAGCTTCAGGAGACATTCTCAGTAATTCTTTTAAAATTAATTACTTGCCTCAGTACTTCTCCTTCAATAGTTCTGGTTGTTCTCAGATGTCCTACTTTTGTTTAAAATACACAAATAAAAGTCTGCCACTTACTACTGCGGTTATGCCTTGAAAGAAGGGTGCAATAAATGCTTGCCAGAGCTGATGGAGTGCTAAAGTGTTTTTTTAGAGTGTGTACCTTCCCTCTGCTGCTCACCTGTCTGTGCTGGGGTCCTAAGGGTCAGCAGCACAGCTTGCTTTCATCATCCTTTCAGCCTTATTGGAAGATGAAGGATGATGCTGTGAAAAGCTGTGGCTTTTTGATAAAGCAAAGTGTGACAGTTCTTGGGGGAGTTTAGATTGAAGAGAGTTTTTATGTATTTTCATATCAGTACATTTTCTTCTACTTTGATTTACCTATGTAGGACTTCTTGTATTATTTTTTGTTTTTTTAATCTTTTAAGAGACGTGACTCCAATCCCTGCCCTGAAGTGGTCAGGCTCCAGTTGTAATTAACAGAGATCTAATCAATACAGCAATTAATCTAATGAAATGTGGGTGGGTTTTTGTTCCGCTGTGCTGTGATAAAAGATGTTGTACTCTGAACTGTAAATATTGTCAAAATGTACTCGCTTTGCCTTTGAAAAAAATTAGCAAAGGTGGGACTTTCTGTGTAGTTTTGTTCTTTGTGTACACAGGAGGGGATGTGAGGTATTTTAGCTTTAAAGGTTACCTCGTGCTTTTCATCAGGCTGAGGGCACTGTCTGTTCTCCTGAAGGTCAGTGTGCTGGAGGGTCAGTACTGTGGGAGAGGCTGGATCTTCTGCAGAAGCTCTTGTGGCCTCATGGCATCCATGGCATCCATCCCATCTGATTCTTCTCTTAAGCATGGGATTGGCTCCCTGCGTTTGGCATGTGCTTCTGGATGGGTAAAGAATACAGAAGGCATTAATAAAGCCCACGATAGGAAACAGGAGAGCTCTTAGAGCCCTTCCTGTTTTTATACAAAAATATTGCTTGATTTGAAAGGGGACAAAGTTATTTTTGTTCAATTACCATTGCACGAGTGGAATTCCTCTATTCCTTTGGGTAGATGAAAAAAATGTGACAGTCATTTTTATACCTGGTGTGCTGTGGTATTTTTGGGCTGGTAGGACATATGAACAACCTGAGCAAGGACAAGACTGCCTTGGGAGTGCATGGCTGTGTTCTGCTTTTGCTGTCTGCCTGTCAAGTAGGTAGGAGGTGTCAAGTGAGTGGTGCGTGCCTGCCCTGCCAGTGCTCTCAGCCGTGCCCTGTGCCAGAGACTGAAAGTCCTGATTGTGTCATCTTGATCTCTTGTCTTGCCTGTGATGAGGAGCAGTGTATTGCAGTGGAACCCTGGGCAGTGTGTATCTGTCAGTTGAGAAGGTTTTCGTATCCCTGTGGTGCTCCCTGCTGCTTCCCTTTCTCTGTGTTTCCCTTGGATTCCCTGGCTTTCCTGGGACAGCAGTGTTGCAGCAGGGTGAGGATGAGCCCATGCCCTCAGCTCAGCTGACCTAAAGAGGTCTTGGTGGTGTTGAGCCGAGGCCCTGCTTTTCTTTCCCACTCCCAGGTGTGTGCACACACGAGCCTTCCTCCCTTCCCTCCTCCCATTCCTAGAGCTCTGGCTCCTGTCCTGCCTGACTCCATTCATTCAACTTGTTTCAGCTGCACAAGTTTTCTGCCAGGTTAGCAGGTGGAATTCACTTGGGGAGATCTAGTGAGCTCCAGGGCTGGCGCAGAGGGAGGTGATTTCTGCACAGCTTGTGCAGCTGTGGGGGGTGAGGGAAGCAGAAGCTGTTCTCTCCATTTCACAGTGAGTAGTCTCTTAGCCCCATTGTGCCTTGTAATGTCACCAGGACTTGCTGCAGTGCCTGGGTTTGTCCTGGATCTCACCAGGATGCAGCCAAGGGGTGGGGAGCTCATACAGAAGGGAACTCATCTTGCCTTTTGGTGTTTTCACTGGAAAAGAAGCAGTTTGTATCCCCTCTACTCTGACCCCAAAGAAGCTGTCCCTGTTCTGCTGCCTGTGGCTGTTGGCTCGTGTCCCTGTGCTTTCCTCCTCTGAGTGGCACAGCCTTGCTCTGAGTGCAGAGCACACCTGGGGTGGAGCTCTGGGATTGCTCAGTGGGGTGCACATGCCTTCCAAACCTCCGGGGAAAGCATAGGAGCACTTGGTGACCCAAAGTCTTCAGGTCAGCACGTGTTGACTGGCAGGATCTGTACCAGGCACTGCTGCTGGTGCAGGGCAAGGCTTTGGCCTGCTTTTCAGGATAAGGATTTCTTTGTCCAGCATCAAATTTCTTTACCCAGCTACCTTCCCCTCCTCTGCACTGTGACCTCAGCTAGTTCATCTGCTTCAGAAGCTGTAACATCACTCTGCCCTGCCTTGAACAAACATGGACTAGCAGGAGGGATCTTCCCACCTGTAAGGAGTGTTCCTAGGTGAATTAGACATCCCATTTTCTTCCTGCATCCCCTTTATCATAATGCACATTATCATTATTATTGTGGTTCTCTAATTCTCCCTTGATGGGATATGGATAACTGCAGGAAAAAAAAACCCAGAAAAACAGATGGGAAAGCAGGACAGCTGCTGCTGAACAAATCTGTTTAACTTTTCACTTTTGTTTTAGTCAGTCTGGGCCATCCTGCTGGGAGTCAGGCACAGGGAGATGAGGCCTCTGCCTTGTGCCTGCAGAAAACGTGCCGAGCTTTGTGCAGGGCTCATGGAAAATGAGGCAGGAAAATGTGTCAGGGGATGGAGTGGGAGGGGAGCTGCCTGCACACCCTGAATGGGCAGCTGTGTCTTCAGGGAGCCACGCTGCACATGGGGCTGCTCCGCTGGAAGGCATTAGGAGCCACGGGAGCTTTTGTTGGCAGAGGTAGGGAAGTAGGATTAAGATGCATTTATATTCAGTTGGGCTGGGTATGAAATCAGGGGTTTAGCACAGTAAGTTAAAGGAGTATGTCATGTTAGGCCTGAATGGAGGGAATGGTGAAGCTGAGAATTCAGAGCTGTCACCTTGTGATTAAAATGGCAACATTAGACAGTAAATGTTTCATCCTACATCAGTAGGAGTTTTCAGAGTCTGTTTCCTGTAAAACAGGGAGAAGTTTTAATAGCTGATCTGTTTTCCATGAAACAGCGTGGTTTGAATGCTAAAGAAAGGTAATACATTTCAGCAAACATCCCTGCGCCCCAGTGGCTTTGAAGGCGTCATCATCCTGAGCCAAGGCAGCCCTCAGTTCTCAAGTCAGACCTTGAAGAGGGTTTGTGTCAAATAACTGGATAATCCAGGTTGGAGAAAGGGGGCTTGTGTGCTTCAGTAGGCAAAACAAGCTGTGTTTTAACTGTCTCCTCACGTAGTGAGAAACAAGCTAGGATTGACTGCTTCTAGGCTGCTGTTTTCCCTTCCCTTTCCTGAACCTGTTGCTACTCCCAGTTATCCTTAACTTTTTAGGCCTGGGAAAGAAAACAGCCTTAAAGAATCCTTGCAGGAAATGTAACACATTTCTCAAGAGTTTTACAAATGGCCCCAGAGAATAAGGAATGCTGGATCTTGTCCCTCCAAGACTTGGGGCTGATCTCTGGCCATCCTGAAGTGCCCAGCTGGGCTGATGCGCAGTGCCATGGTTTTGGAAGCCAGTGCAGCATCTCTGCTTGTGCCAGTGAACACAAAGCAGGGCATTGTACCAGTGCCTTGCTCGACAACACTCTGTCACTGCTCTGGGAATGGCCCTGGGCTGTTCTGTGCCAGCAGGAACAAGCCAGATGTGGCTGCTGCAGCAGACAGGACCCCCTCAGAGAAGGCTGGAAAGAGGCAGCACGGGCAGACAGGAAGCATGAAAGGAATATGGATGAAATTTAGATTGAATTGGTAGTTAAATTAAGCAACAGAAAATGTTTCACTTTATATTTCCATCACAATCCTGCTGTTTCAGCCAAAAAATCCTGGCTCTGGATTCCTGCTGTGCCAGAGGATGACTGAGGCAAGCAGTCCTGGGATGAAGTATATCCTTGCCTGGGAAGCTGCTCCCAGCCCTTTTGGCTTCAGCAAGGAGCCAAGCTCTAATGAAGTGCCCTGAGAGCAGGCCCAGAGATAACCGTGCACCCCTGGGGGAGGTGCAGCAGTTCCAGCCAGCACAGCACTGATGGTGCAGGGCAGCCTCTGCTACTGCAGCCCTGTGTGAGCTCCATCGGAGCTTGGGAGGAGCAGATGGACAGCGAAGAGAAACGCAGTGCTCGTGTCCAGAAGGGCAGGCAGCAGCATGTGTTAGCAAAGCCCTTGCTAGACCTGATCTGGGAAAACAGTTCTGCACTTCCACACTTCTTTTGGTAAGAAATGGGTCTAAACCTGGAAGAAGTGGGAATGGTGTGAGGCACTTGCAGTGGTGGCACAAAGTTCATCACGGGCAGGGGCCACTGCAGGATGCTGCAGCACTTGGGCTTTTTCTAGGACTGGGTTTTAAGAAGTACCAGATTCCTGCTGAAGTTTGTCTTAGTACAGAAAAATGTCAGGGATCATCAGTCTCTGTGGTCTAGGGATGATCAAGCTTACTTCAGGATGGAAGATGAGTTTCCTCTAGTTCTCAGATTAGTCACAGATCTCCAGCTCTCCCACCCAGAGACGGCACAAAGGTGTTTGACAGGGGCTGGTTGCACAAGGTTTTGGCTGTAAAGCTGTAACACCTCTGCTGCCTGGCTTCTTGTTCCACTGGGCCATAGCTTCTGGCTCAGGGTGGCTTTCTAGGTATTTCCACGAGGGTGTGGAGGTGATGGTGCACATGCAGGATTAGAGGGGGTCGGATGAGACTCTCCATGCACATGGAGCTGCAGCAAAAGAAATTGGCTATTTCTGTAATTCATGGAACCACCAGAGTGACCAGGGGAGGCTGGTCTGGATCAGGCCCAACCCACTGCTTCTGTAGGTCTGGTAGAGCCTGTCTTCCTGTCTCCTTGGATTTTTCCAGGGTTGTTTTGTGCTCTGAAACGTGCAGACCTCTTTCATTTGCTAATCAGACGTCACTGTGTGCCAACAGGTTGGAAATGTAAGTAAAATTAATGAGCCATCTTTCCATCCAGGCCTGCGTCTGGAAGGAAGGATTTCAGCAACGTAATCACTGGAGTAAACCTCGCTCTTCCAGGCTGCCTTCAGATGTTAGCAAAGCATTAGGTCTTTGGTGTCTTTTGCCAACCTTCCTCTTCTGTAGATTTTCTGTTAAACATGTAAAATGAATTATGGCTTTTCCAAAAAATAGATGTTTGAAGGCGATCCCAGATAATATGTTTTAAGATTAAAATCCGCTGAGCCCCCAGAAGTGGTAATCCCTGAAAAGACAGGGTGTGGGTCTGTCTGCAAACAGAAGAGGTTTCTTTTGTGATTTGATAGCAGAGGAGGAACTGAGAATTACAAGATTTATGGAAAAAGGAAAATTATGTGGGCTGATGAACTTGGGTTTGGGGCTTTTATTGTGATTTGGCCTGTTACCCTGATGATTAACGCAGCAGAGTGAGCTTCCTTTTGAGTCTGAGCTCATGCTGCATGTGTTTGTCTCACCAAAACAGTGTTGGTTGCTATGAAGTCCCCAAACAGCCTTGTCAGTGACTGTGTTCTGAGCCTTTTGCTATGAGAGTTGCCTGCAGTGATATGAAAAGGCTTTTTATGCAGAAATCAAGACACAATGATACATTTTGAAGGCTCCTCCCAGACTTGTGAAAACAGACCATGCCAAGACCCTGCAAACGTTGCCCCTGGCTCTGCCCATGGTGCAGGTCTCCAGCAGGTGTTGGGCATGTTTAATACATCTCATTGCTTTTGAGTCTCTTGCCTGCCTGAAAACCCAGGTGCCTTTATTAGCTTGGCCCTATATAGCAGAGGGATGGTGAAAAGAGGGATAGTGACTCTGCATTGAGAGGGGACTCCTTGGCAGCTCAGGCTGCTGACCCTTGCCAGGGCTTCCTGCTGCTGCTCCTCCTGCTTCTGTATTGCCCAGCCCTGTCAGGCTCTGATCTCCAGAGCGTCTCCCATGGCTAATCAGCAGTTTCTCATCTGACAGCAAAGGGCTCCTATTCCTGGCCACCTCTCCTGGTTGCTTTAGCTCTGCCCCATCACCCTGCCCTCTCTCTGGCTCTCTAGAGGTGCCTGGGCTTCAATCTGACCATCTGGGATTAAGCCTTCTGTGATACATTTTAGTGGCCCTTGTGTAGAAACCAGCAAACTGGTTTGGAGCTGGGGCAGGGCAGGTTCCTTCGAGGCTGTGCTGGTCAGTGTTGCATAAAGATGTGGATCACTAAAGGCTCCACTGCAGCCTAAGCACCCACAGAGGCTCTGGGTGTGATGAAGGTTTGTGCCTGGTCACCTTTTTGTGATTGGAACAGGGATAAACTCTTGTGTGGGTCGAGAAGCATTTTTCCATGTGACTCGTTACTCACCAGGTGTACCCTTTGTGTGTTGTTTTCCTCCTGTATCTCATTTCCCAGGTGTTTAACCCCTCATTTCTCCCCCTGCAGACCCAGCTTATCCAGATGGTGATATGGATGCTCCAGCACCGGCTCCTGATCCAGCTCCACACCTACGTGTGCCTGATGGTGCCCCCAAATGAGGAAGAGTTCCGAGCCCAGGATGAGGACATGCCCTTCACTGCCAGGGTTGGGGGACGAAGTTTGAGCACCCCCAATGCTCTCAGCTTTGGCTCTCCAAGTATGAGCATGCTTTTCTCTGCTGTTCTCACCTCACTTCTAGAGCTTCCCTTAGTGCTGCCAAGGGCCATCAGGCCTTGGTAATGAGACATCTCCTCTTGTTGGAGTACTTGCTAATTAGGTCCAGCCTTTCGTAAATTTAGAACTAGGCACTGGTGAAAGTCCTAGGGGCTATTAGACTTCTTTTTAGAAAGAAGTAATGCTTTGTAATTTGCCAAATTCTCATGTGGTCATGTAAAAGATTTTTATGAGAGGTACTTCTTTCTTTTTTAAAGTATCTTCCTCCTCCCTTGCTGCACTCAGAAGTATCCCCTATGTTCCTCTGGCTGCATTGCTATTACTGCCCAGATTTTGGTTTTCAGGACAGAAAGAAAATGTGAGAATTTGTTCAAGCACCACTGATTTCTGTGGGCTGTAGAACCATTAGAGCCACCCGAGGAGACACAGAGCTGGCTTTGTTCTCACAAATGACTGATTTCTGTTTATGTATCCTGATTTCTTTAATCTCCCCAGTGCCATTCTTCAGGGTGATTCCAGGAAAGCATTCTTCTGAGAGGATGAGTCAGATATGGTGCTGAAATCACCAAACTGTCCTGCCTGTGCTGTTCTGAGCAGCCTTCTCAGAACTCTGCTGGGCTTGGATATGGGGAGAGATTCTCTGTACAACTTTGAGCTTTTACAGGAGTAATGAATTAGGGCAGAAATCTTGGAACGTGAGTCAGATCAGTCTGTGATCTGCTTATTCTGGCTCTCCCTCACAAGAGGATATTGCTTCTTGGCCTCTTTGTCTGCTCCCACCTTCTGTGCTGTTAGGCTTTTCATGTTACCACTTCATGGTATTCCAGCACAGCTGTCTGGGAATTCTCTTTCCAAATGTTTTTTATGGACTGTTTATAGTCTCCAGAAGTACAGTTTTCCACACAAATGGATGACTTTGTTGAAACATTTGAATTTCCCATTGAGAAAAGCGCTGTGTTGTCATATGACTAATTGCAGATTCATGGAGCACTTGGAGACCCACCTTCTCTGCTCTCCAGAGAAAAGGGATTAGTTGGAAAGGCTGCACAGAATTGCTGCACTGAATTGATAAACTTTGCATCCTTATGCTGAGGAATATAAAGCTTTTGTGTGTAATGTATGTCTCTCTCTTGCCCCGATAGCCAGTAGTGATGACATGACTCTGACAAGCCCTAGCATGGATAATTCCAGTGCTGAGCTGATACCTGGTGGGGACTCACCCCTAAATAAGAGGATGACGGAGAATCTCCTGGCAAGCCTGTTGGAACATGAGCGGGAAGCCATCCTGAATGTCCCAGCTGCCCAGAATCCAGAAGATCTCCGCATGTTTGCGAGGTGAGCAGGGCAGCATGCAGTCATTGTTTCTTCTCCTTCCTGCTTTATGGAAGGCTTGGTGTGGAGTCTGAGCAAATCCTGTTAGCCTGGGGATTTGGAGGAGAAATTCTTCGGGGTTTGTTCCTGTATTTCATCTGTAATACAAACTAATATTTGTGGCACACCACCAGTTGGTAACAAAAGAGTCCTGGTTGTGTGAAGGAGCATCAGGGAGTTGGACTCACTGTTTGCCTGCCAGTTTTGCTGTGTGCACACATGGCAGACACAAAACTGCACAGCCTAAAAAACTGTTCTAAGCAGGCAAGGCAGAGACCCAGTGATACTGATGCTGCCATTTTGTGTCCATTGGTATTTTCAGGCCAGCTCTCCTTAATTTGATGGTTTGTAAACTCCGTGGAAATAAGAGACACAGAGCCAGCCTGAATACTTTTACAGACCAGCCTGTGAGTGTCCCAAGGTGTGTTTGGCAGTGATGAGAGCTCACTGCTTAGGTTAGTTAAGCTAAAGGCATTAGGATGTGGGATCAGTAGCACACATTTTGTTGTTAGAAATTTGCACACCACAAAAGCAGGCACGATGTGGTTCTGCACGTGCTAAAAAGCAGAATGACTTCCTAAGCAGCCATCTGGGAAGAAGGGAGGGCGGGGGAAGACTTTTTCTTCCTAAGGATTTCAAAACACAGTGGCATCACTGGAATGCAACTTTCACTGGTTTTCATACTTGTGGAGCAGAAAACCACCTGGGGCAAGGACTGCAGCTGTCCCATATTCTGGATTCAGTTGGTAATCCCCTGAAAAGCTGGTTCTTGCCCTAGGATGGATACAGTCAGCTAGCCTAGGGAAACTGTAATAGGAGGAAAATACTTTCATTGTCTGTGGCAGAGTACAGCTCAGGGACTTTGACAGCGCTCTCAAAGCTTGTGGGTAGTTATTGCTCTCTGAATTATTTGTCTCTGTCTTCTGCAACTCTTCAGAGAATATGCTCTGACTGGGAGGCAACATTGGCCACTTGAGAACTCTGAAGTGTTTTTTTTCTTTATTACCAGCTAAGTCATTGCAAAACCAGTGAGGAAGGAAAGTAAAACCAAAATGATATTTAATAGCTTAAGACAGAAGTTGTGGGGAACTCCTTGGACCAGTTCAGTGACGATGCAGATTCTTAGAGAATCTGTGAGGAAAGGATGTCATGACTGCTCCCCTCTCAGTACCCTCAGTGGGGTAAAACAGCCCATTTGGAAGCTTTTGAACTGCAGATGCAAAAAATGACTGATTTCTTTGTGAAGCTGAGTGATGTTTATTTTGCAGTTTGCTCCTGCCCTGGGTTCTTTTGCAAATCCCCAGGCCTTATCAGGTTTGAATTTCCAGTCTGCTACAGATTGAATTGACAAGTGCAGAGTGCTCTGAGGCAACAGAGAGGAATAAACAGATTAAACAATAAATATACAATAAACAGATGGGTCCTGTGGGCAGACACTGCCGTGCGCACGTAGGAATGTTCATGCCAGACCCTCTTAGTTACTGCTGGTTGTATGAGACACCACAACTTGTAGGTTGTGGTGTATTTTCTCTCTTTTTGTGCCATAACCATCAGAGATGAGTGAGTAAATCTGTTGCTCTCAATGAAAGGGAAAAAACCATGGTGAAGCTGCCTGAAGGAGCTGACCTCCCTGGGTACCCTCATGCAGGTACTGCTCCAGCCCCTCCTTCCTTTGCCGTAGGAGCAGCAGCCTGGGGGGGGCTGTGCCCTGGCCAACAGCTCTGCTCTCATAGCTGCCTCCAGAGCCAAGTGCTATAAATGCACAACTGGTGCCCTAAATATCCTGTGGTATTTGCCCTTCCCAGGGTGCTGTGTGTACACACAGAGGGATGGGCTATTTCCAGCACAGCAATAAAGCTCAGCCTGGCACATTTTTCTGTGCTGGTGCCTCTGAGTGCCTGTCCCTTGTTACTTGGACAGCACAGAGCGCTGGTGCCTGTCCAGGCTGTGCACAGCCCATGTTTGAAGGCAGAAACCTTAAGGGGAAGTAAGGAATGACTAAAGCTTGGCTCCAGCATTGGCTGCATTAACCCTCAAAACATCCAATGAGAATTTAAATCCAAGTTCTTTCCTAAGGTGCAACTGAAGGAGGGTTGGCATGTCCTTCCAGGAGTAAGCTTGGGAGGGACACAAGTTGTTTTTGATCTAGATCCTCAGTAATGTGCACCAAGCCTTCCTCACTGCACATTAAGCAGTGCTTTTGAAGCCTGAAGAAGTTGGAGGCTTCACTCATGGCTTCTCTCCCAAGCCCTGAGTTGCTCTCAGGGTTTGTCTTGCTCTGAGACTGGGAGGTGAGATCCTTCACTCCACGGAGGGATGCTCATTGGCAGCACTGAGCTGTGGACAGTTCTGCTCTGGTTTCAAGCAGTGCTGTGGCAGGGACATCTCCTTGGCCAGAAATAAGCTAATTATATTGGAATTGCTAGTCTGGGAGAATTCTTTTCTTTTTAGTGCATAGGAACACTCCAGTGCTGTTAGAGGGCCAGCTCTTGCAACTTGAGGAGGGGAAAACAGTGATGAGCTATGGAAAGCAATGATCTTCCATCACTGCATCTGGATGTGCACATCTGTCAACAGACACACCTGTGCAGCTTCAGAGGGACTCAAACACAGTGTCACTGCCCCAAGAAGTGCCATCATGCTGATTGTGTCCCAGAAATGTTCACTGCCCAAAAAGGTGAAGGCAGTGCTCACCTTCTCTGGAGCTGTGAAGCCCCAAGGACAGCTTTGTAGATTCTACTTGGACTTTTGGGAAAACCCCTCCCTGGGAGGGTGTGCAGCCCAGGACAGATTGCCCAAGCATGTGGATGGATCTCCATCTCTGAAGGGTTTGAAAAAGCTCTACAGCATTAGCAATAGTCCTGCTGGAGCAGAATGCTGGGCTAGACTTTGGGGGTGTCTTCCAGCTGGCATTTTTGTGATATTCTTTAATAGCCTCTCTAGCTTTTATTGGAGTGGAAAGTATTTAGTCTTGACCAGTTACAAATCCAGACTCTTTCTGAATATAAGATGGATTTATTTATTGGCAAACTGCTCAGTCTGTGCTGCCGTGGAAAGCCAGGTCATACTATTTGCACGGAACGAGAGCTGAGCCAGGGTATGAGCACATGGGCACATGAGACTGGCACAGGGGAAGGAATCCCCAAAACCACCTTGTGAACTGTGATATGAGTTGTAAGATACAAATGTTTCTGTTCATACTTGAGGGAACAGTCTGGCTTTGACACACCCAAGAACTGAACTTACCCTGTGAGTGGCCACTTCTCAGTGCACACGGTTGCCATTGGCCCTGGGGAGGTTGCCAGCGAGCCTCGTGTCAATACCCAGTGGGAGACAGTGCAAAAGGCATAGCCCAGATACGGGAAAGACTGGAGCTTGTCTCTGTTGTTTGTTTGTGCTGCAGGTACAGAGGCAGCAGTTATGTTCTCCATACTGGTGCCAGTTTGAGAGCTGGCAGAGGAACAGCAGGAGGGAGTTGGCAGTGAGCTGGGGCTGCCCAGCTACAGGCTGCCAGTGAGGATCCTGCTCTGAGCCCACAGACAGCTCGTGGGGGAGAGGAGGGACGTGGCAAATTGGGAAGCAGAGAAACACACGTGGTACTGGGCTAGAGGTGAAAACTCCTCTGCACAGTGTAATGGGGGTGTGATGGAGGGGCTCTTGTTGCACAGTGACTCCTTTGCAGTCACCCGTGAGGGTGGTGGGTGACGGGAGTGCCCAGCAGGAGGCAGCCAGGCAGGCGTTGGTCCTGCAGGGAAAGCACGAGCCACTCCATCCTCCAAAACAGGCAGGAGTGCTCCAGTGGATAGTGGATATATTTTGAGGGCTGTTCCTGCATGGGGGCTGTATGAATGGATTGGAAAACAGATCATGTCATCTCCACTCATTTTTACAGTCAGTTGGCACGAAGCTGCAGATGGGTAATGGAACATGAGCAAAGGCTGCTGGAGCACAGAGTGTGATGTGGAACACACGTGGAGGCACAGCTGGCTGTGGAGCTGGGAAGAGACTCTGGCCTTTGGGCCTTCATGGGTGGGAGCATTTGAGTCACACGTGCAGCATGGCTGTGACATTTGGGAGGGTGTCGAGACAAGTGAGAGACTGAGCAGGAAACTCAGGCTTCATCTGTGGGGCTGGCTTGGCATTATGGCTCAGAGGGAACTCTGGGGAGGGGCCCTCAGCCATCGGGGACTTGTGCTGTTTGTCGTGGACCCTGCTGTGACTGACTGTGCAGGGCTAAGGTTTTCTGATGGCTGTAGCATGGTGGTGGCCAGCAAAGGGGTATCAGTGTTGTCTTTGTCTAAAGAGAATAGGGAATTTAAGAAGCCAGCATGGTTTGAGCATAGGCTTCAGGGGGTTTGTAACTCCTGCAGCTTCTCTGTGGTGCCTACCACCAAAATTTCCATCAGCCTGTTGTGACTGCTCCACCCAACCCAAGCTGCCCAAACCCTGAGTGCAGGACCTGTAGTTACAAAGCCCCTTGTGCTGCTGTGAGGGAAAATTGCTCTTAATTCTAAAAGGCAGCGCAGGTACCCAAGCCCCTGATGCAGAGCTGTGACAAAGGGCAGTTTAGGCCCAGCTAAGAGAACATGGAATAAATCTGCCATGTCCTGACTTCTCAAGGCTCGTTGGCACTTATGTTTCTTCACTTTCTGGAATTATAACTAAGTTGAAAATTTACAATCTTGGGAAATGCTGGGAAACCTCTTGATCCAAGGAGGACCTTGGCAAAGCCCCACAGTGGGCAACTCCCATCCTTTTCCAGAGGATTTCTGTGCTAGGCATGATTTAATTCCCTTTTCATGCAAATGAGGGACATAACCCAAACAACATTCTGATTTGAATCCCATGGGGGAGGAGACCTTGGGGGTGGCAGTATGAGCTTGAGCTGCTTTTGGCCCACGTGCTGCCTTGCTCTGTTCCCTGCAGGCTGCTGCACTACTTCCGAGGCCGGCACCACCTGGAGGAGATCATGTACAATGAGAACATGCGGCGCTCCCAGCTCCTGATGCTGTTTGACAAGTTCCGCAGTGTGCTGGTGGTCACCAGCCACGAGGACCCCGTCATTTCTGTGTTCCAGTCTCTCCTGAAGTGACTCTGCTGGCACAGAGGAGGGAGGCAGCTTGCCGTACTCTCCATGCTGGGAGTCTAAAGGATGCCTAAAAACTGAAGGAGGTGGTTTCAGTTCCTTCTTGCCACGTGACACGCAGCAGGTTGTCCCTGTCCGTGCCTCGATGTCCCAGCTGCTCCCCGAAGCTCCAGGGGCTGCTGCAGGACAGCATGTGCTTGCTCAGCCTGGATTCTTACCCTGCTACATTCACAGCCCTTCCTTGGCCCTGGTGCTCCCCAGGAATCGTGAGAGTGGGATAAGAGGGTTCTGCTGCGGTGCTGCTGGCAGAATGTCACCTTTGGGGGGGATGCTGGTGCCTCGAGAGTGCCTCCTCTGCTCTCCAGCACGACTGCTGGGACACTCAGCCATGAGACCTGTCCCCATGGCACAGCACGCATGGCCTTGCTCCAGGGCACAGGGGAGCTGGCCTGGCTCGTAGGGAAATGACCCTGGCCACTGAAGGATTCTGTTTGATCTCGCAGCAGCAGCGAGGACAGAGGTGGGAAGACAAAAGTATCACAAGTAAACATGAAATCATGAATGAATGACTCAGTCACTGTGTCACAGCTCCTTCTTTCCTTGTTCCAATATCCTTATTCCCAAGTGTCTGTTGGAGCAGGGACTGCCACCACGCAGCCTCTGTGTTCCTGGGTTTTCATGTTTCCCAGTTTTTGCCTGGGGGTGGGAGCTTGGTTGTTGAGCAGGACTGAAAGGCACTGGCCAAGCTGCAGGTGCAGGGACACGTTCCACCCAGAGGCTGGGGGTAAGGGCACTCGGGCTTGTCCCCCAGGGCTTGTTTCGCCCCTCCACTCTCCCTCCCACAAGCATGGCTGTGCCTGCAGGGAACCAGACAGGGACCCTGGCCTGGGGTAAAGCTATCCAGCAGGAAAACGAGATACAGGACTGTATTTCCTGCTCTGGTTTGGGACTGCTCCTCCAGCCATGCCAGGGCCAGAACAAGAGGTGACAGCCCTGGGACATGCCAGGGCTTGGGGACAGCAGGAGCTTGTGCCAGCTCACCCCTGCCTGTGTGAGGCCACTGTCCCCCACAGCTGCTCACTGCTCTGTGCTGCATACCTGGGGAAGGGAGGGGGAACTTTACCTCCATAGTGGTGTAGCTTCTACAGGTTTGTTAAAAGGTTGTCAGGCTCCCTCTGAAGTCCTTCCCTTACACCATGCACAACACCTGGAGCTTTTCCCAGAGCTCCAAGCTCTCAGGAGCAGCTTCACTTGCCCACACAAACTGGGTGAAACTGGGAGCTTTAGCTGCCTTACCTTCCAGCAGTCAAGTGCTGGGGGAGCTACTCCATGACTCAGGGTTCCTTCAGCAAGTCTGGCCCTGCAGCTGCAACAGGGATGGTAGAGAAGAGGAAAAAACGGTATCTAACCTAAAAATCAGATCAACACCCCTGTAGACCCTGTCTCAACCAGCCCCAGCACCTGAGCATCAAGGTGAGCTACTGCAATCAGAAAAAAGACTGCTCAGAAGGGGCCAAACCAAATTCTTTCATGGGATGGGGACAAGAGTTTTTAAAACTTGAGCCCTTTTATTGTATGAAACCTTAAGGTGGGGGTGGAGGTGGGAGGTGTGTCCCTGTCACCCACCCAGTGTGGCTGCGGTCCTGCAGGTCCTGCCCTGAATCCTGGACGTTCTTCCCCTCTGTACCTCAAGTCAGGCTTCTGCACCAGTGCTTTCATTGTGTGGGGGTTCACACAGTGGTAAGTTCTGAACTGGTTTCAAATGCAGCTGGGAAAATGAACAAAACCCATTCTTGTTCTCTGAGCTGGACCTTACAGATAGGTAGAGGTTGGAAGGGGTCTCTGCTCAAAGGAAAGGTGTTAGATCAGGTCACTCAGGACCCTGTCCTGTGGAGGTGTGAATGGCCCAGAGCTTCTCTGGGGCCCTGTTCCAGTGTTTGACCATCCTCATGGTGAAAATTTTTTCCACAGAGCTAATGAGAACTTCCTGTTTTCCAGCTGGTGGCCTGTTGCCTCATCCTGTCTGACAGCAGCCTGGCTCTGTCTTCTCTATACCCTCCCCTGAGGTAGTTGCAGACAACAGTAAGAGCCCCCCTTTACATCCTTCTCCCCCAGCTCCCATCCTTTCAGGCTGCTCTGCTGCCATCCAGTTATTTTACTATTCCCCTGCAGCAACCAAGCACTGGCCTCTGCTGGGAGCTGAGGCAGGAGCAGCACAGAGCTGTGACCCTTCTCCTCTCACCCACCCTAATTAAGCCTGCATCCATTGGCAAGAGGGAAAGTGGCCTTCAGTGTCCAAAGTGTCCAAAACCAGCCTCAGTTCTGGCTGGGAGGCCCATGCCAGTCTCCTGCAAGTAAAGCTCCACCTTGCCCCATCCATTGTGACAAAGTACATTTATTGTTAAAAACACCCAAGCCCCTCTACCTGCCATGATGCAGCCTGAGGCCATTGTACAGAGCACAGCTCAGGTCCTGGTCCCTGGGGCACTTGCAAGACTTGTCAGCTGCAAGGGGAGGTTCCCCTTGCTGCCATCTCTCTCTCAATTTTCTTGTCTGAAACACTCACAAATTTGTTTCCCCGTAAATAAAACCTGAGTGGTTTCTGTGCCCACTCTCCCCTGTCGCCAATGCCAATCCTGGTAGTGGTCACCACGTCCTGCTCCCCTGGCGGGTCCTGTCCAGGCACCATCCAGATGGCAGCATCCTGAGTCAGGTCCCTTTGGTCAAAAGCCTTGTCGATCCCAAATGCCTGGCAGAGCTTGGAGGGCCCATTGCAGAGCTGCCAGTCCTTGAGCAGCTTGGTGGGTGCTTTCCTGGAGGCCCTGCGCAGCTCCCTCATGGCATCCAAGCCCTGCAGAGGTTCCAAGGAACGCAGCAGCACTGCAGCCCCTTCTCCTGTGCAGAACAAGAGCTGGTGTTAGTATGGGGGTGTTTTTTGGGAATGCCTCACCTTTCAGCCCACTGCCAGCAGCAGTTCAGCTCTGAGCCTGTGGCTCAGCCCGATGGAGGAGGGAATGGCCTGGTGCACCCAACCATGGGGCCTATCCTTTGCTCCAAGTGCACTCCCTTCCCTCCTCCCAATGTCCAGTGTTCTGTAGCTCTGTGCCCTTCATTCTGCAGTGCTGACTTGCTCTTCCCAGCTCTACCTCATGTTGTTAAGTCTGGCTGCTGCTTCAAGGCTTGCCAGAGGGCAAGAGCTTTTTCTTATGTCAGCACAATGTTCAGGAATAAATATACATCTGGTTCAGTTTTGGCAGAGGTATCCAAAGCTGCTCCCAAACCCAGTGGATTTCTAATAAACTCTGATTACAAGAACTCCAGCTAACAAAGGCGAGGAAGAATGAGTCTGGATGCTGCCAGCAGAAAGAGGCAGCTTGCAGAGTGAGGTTGGACAAAGAGAAACCTGGGAAGGAGCTGCAGGCACTGGGAGCAGACACTGCTGAGGGAGCCTGAGCTGCAGGTGGCACCAATGCAAACTCCTGGAGGTGGAACAGGTGGGATGAGCAGGGCCTTGGGTAACTGCACAGCTCCAACAGAGTGTGACTGGGACACGTGCCAGGGAAGCTCTCCCAAGGCAGGGACCTGGGGCAGGACAGGGCTGCACAGTCTGGCTGTGGGATGCACAGCCCTGGGAGCAGCACTTAGCAGAGAAGACCTTTCTATGACAAAAACTGAAGAAAACGGACAAATTCTTTTCTCAAATGTGATTTGCCACCCTGTCAGAAGCCGTAGGTCTCCTGCCCTCCCAGCTGTTGCAGCCAGGTGACAGTCAAGCAAAGACACAGCTCACAGCAGACATTCCCTGTCTAACAAGGATCTCCAGCCTAAGTGGGACAGAAACGTTTCCCTGGTATTTTCCAGTGGACAGCAGGGAGGTCTTCTGCCCCTGAGTGGGTGAGGAGAGCACTGGCACAGGGCCTGTGTGCAGCCCCACACAGCTCTCCTTGTGCTGGCCGCCCACGGCTTTCCTCCCGCCAGCATCTGCGTGGTGCCGCTCCCTCTCCAGCCTCGAACATCTGGAACCATGCTCATGCCTGGCAAAGGTTTTTTTTGTAGGCACTGGCAGATCCCTAAGGACCTGTGACTTCCCAAAATAGAATCCCTCTCATTTTTTGTACAAATCCCACACTAAATTATCCCTCTGTGCTCCCAGTGAGGTCCTGGTTCCTGGCTCTCTGAGGTGTGCCTGCTGTCCTGAACCTTCTCGGAGCCCCTGCTGCCCCCACTACAGCTTGGTGAAGTCAACAGCCTGAATTCCAACAGCTGTCAGCAATCTGTTCCTAGGCACTCCCTTCTGCAAGGAGGGGGGGATTGATGCTAATCTGGCAGCCAAAAGCCGCTTCCCTGGCCTAACAGTGATTTAGAGCTCAAAGGTCATTTTAGATTTTTAAGAACATGTTCCGTGTCCTAATTCTGCTTTTTATCGATGCATGAAGAAACATCCTTCATATCATGTTGCTGCCTCCATTGCCAGGAACAACTGTGGGATTCTGAGCAATTGCTTATTATACTACTTGCTTTCATCCATCTCAAATGCAAGTGGAAACTGTGGCCACACATAAATTGAACTGAGTCCTTGGGAGTTCACATGAAGAGAGATGAGCACTTGGAAAACTGCAGGTGCTCCCAGAGCATCGCAGAGCCCAGCAAGGGGGTACTGGGAATTTCTGTCTCTGGCTGCTCTTTCTGCATTTCCAGCTGGAAGTTTCCAGGTTCTTTCTAGCTGTGTGCAACACACACCACACTCTACCCAGAAAGCAGCCTTGGGAAGAGGTGGAGACAGCAGGCAGGACAAGAGTGCAGAGATGCCATGATGAGCTACTGCTTTATTCCCCTCACACCCCTGGGTCCTCCTGAGCATACTTCCACATTAGACATTTAATTTTAATTCCCAAAGAGTAGCTGAATCCCTTTGGCTCAACTCTAGAGTGCTTCAGCCTGGCTTCCTCCCCCTCCCAGCCTGCAGCAGTTCACTCTCAAGGGTCACCGGGGTTCAGCATCTGCCCAACATGGACACACCAGCAGCAGCAGTAGGGCGAGTCGGTGATGCCAAGTATTTATCTCCCTTGATAAGAGTCACTCCATATAATGAGCAGCATTCAGGGCTAAAAGCTGGGATCTAACAACACTGCAGAGGTCAATTCTCTCCCTGAGCAGCTAGAAATCGTAACATGACAGTGGAGTCCCACACCCCCACAGTGCAGCTTGCTGCTCCTTCCCTGAAACAGCTCCAGCTCCCAGGCTTGGAAACAGCTCTTGGCCACTGGAGAGAAGAGAATTTTTTCTTCCATTCACCTGCCTGACTCAGTGCTCCCGAATACTTCCTTCAAAATCCTAGTCTAGGATCTGAAAGTTAAGGAGAAGTCCCTGCAGTGTGACCCTGGGCTGAGCATCACCCATTTTACAAGCTATTCTTTCAGATCTGGCAGCAAAATACAGACCTTGGCAAATTCCAGAGAAACAGATCACAGCTAAGTCGAAGAGAAGCATGACTGGCATTTATCCTCTTCCTGAGGCAAGGGAAGCCCCACATCTCTCTCAACTCTAGGGAAAGCTCTTAGTACGAAGATTATGTGCTGCTCAGGAGATACTGTAGGATTCATGCACACTAAAAGACTCTGGCTATATTTTTTATGTGAGCTCTTCTCCTCTACCATCCGTGATTTCTCCAAATGCAGTGATGCCTGACGTGGCTTCAGGCAGTTGCAGCATTTCACTCAGTGATGGGAAGACCTCTTACAGTAAAATTCCCCATGACACAGCTTTATCTCAGTGATCTGCACAAATTATTTCCCCTTCCTCACTGACAAAAAGTACTGGAGCCCCTCCTCATCTCATTGTGGTTTTATGTACACAGGGCTGCGGGTGACACACTCTTCCTATCCCTGAGTGATACCGGAGCCTGAACTCCAGCATAAACCAATAAACAGAGAAGGTTTATTCCAGCTGGAGTTAGAGGCTATGAGGTTGTGTATCTAAACAAGTGATCCCTAAAGAGTCAGAGCTGCCACTGCTTCAGAGGATACACTTGTCTCTTGGAGCTGTTTCCCCTTCAGTGTGGTCTGTGCTATGAAGAAGGACCAAGCTATGCCACAAGAAACAGGGGGTTTTTTGCCAGGGTTTCCTTGTGTTTTTTCACAGCCAGAGTCAAAGTTTCCAAAATCTATCCCATATCCAGAGAATTAAATGCTTTTGCCTTTTGCCCAAGTGCCACCACGAAGATGACTCCCTCAATCCTTCCCTCAGACTAAACAACAGGACAATTAAACAACTCCTTCTCCCTCTAACTGGAGAAAAACATCTCAGGTGTGATTCCTCCCCAGATTCTTTCTTGTAACACTTCTGCATGTGGGCAAATCCACAGAAGGAGCAGCTCCTGTTTATGTAGCTGCATCAGTGCACAGCCACAGTATTGACTGCAGTGCTCTGACAAAGCTGGCAGTGACGGCTCTGCCCAGTGTCACTGCATGTGTGACAGGATGATGGAGAGGGAGTTTGTAACAAAAAATCCAATGAATTCCATCACCACAGGGAGCTCTTTAACTGGTTTGCTACAAAACTAAACACAGGTATATAAGGAAAAATTTCCCAAAGTGTGTATTTCAAAGAAGTCTTTCTAGAATTCAAAGGCTAAACATACTTTTTTTTAATAAAAAGTGTTATTCCTAATATTTCAAACACCAAGAATCCCATCCTGACAAACGAACCATGTGCTTTCATTATCTGAACAGATCTAGCAGAGCCAATGTAATGAAGTTCACATGTGTTGATCGTCCAGACTCCAGACCCCAGCTGGAAAGTCAGGCTCTTTCCCCACACTATAACCTGGCACTGTTTCTCTGCTTGGCTTCTGTCCAAAGGCCAAAACCTGAGGATTAATGGTCACAGTTACATTTGCTTTTCACTTAGGAATACACAAGCTTTTTAACCTTTATCTTTGAAATGGTGAAAAAGAAAGTAAATTGGGTTTGAGATTTTTTTCTAACAGAGTAGTTACCTAGGAAACACTTGCTGCCATTTCAAGGTGTCTAATTAAACAACAGCTTCATTGCAAGATAAATACTGTCATTCTTACAGGAAAGGAAAAAAAGGAAGTTTTCAGTAACGCTTGCTTGTTAAGAGTCTTGAAATGTGGAAGGACAGTTTCAGTAAATTCCAGAATAATTTAATTAGAGCTTGATTATTTTTTCTTGAGAATAATAAAAGAAGATTGAAGATTCTGTAACAGTCTGGGTATTTTGATTTGGGTGGGGTTTTTTGGCTTTTAGATACAACAAAACAGCTAAAATGCTCCTACTGACTCCTTGGTTAAGCTTAGGACATCTCAGACTTTTTTTTCCCCAATGTTTCATTCAGCCTCTGAAGATAAAGGTAGGAGACAGAGGAGTTTCCTGCCATGGCAACAGACACCAAGATTTAGGCTGTCATTAATGACTCCGAATTCTTCTCTACATCACCACTTTTGAGGAACAAGGTTCACTGAATCACATGACTGAGGCAGCAGCCTGGTCATCAAAACTGAAAGCTCTATCCCATCCAGATTTTCCCTCATTTCTCAATCTTTTTGTGCCTGAACAGCTCCCAGCTGGGACAAACTGGGCAGCTAGAGATGGGCCCTGCCTGCTGTGCTACTTGCACAGTGGCAAAGCCCAGGTCCCAAGGGACGATCATGACAGCAAGTCACTGACATCAGAGAGCCCACAGAGAGCTCACAAGTGACTGCAGTGCTGCTGTAGCTTGAAATGTCAGCCCCATCCTGCTGGCATTCCATCTCTTTCAGCCTCAGCTTACCTTGGCTGGAAACATTCATGCAGTAATAAATCCCGTAGATCTGATACACGTACAGAGTTCCTGGTTTCATGAACATTGCTGCATTTCGTTGTGTTTGCTTCCCACCTTTCGAGTGGGAAGCTTCATCCTCCCCACCCAGATAAGCTTCTGTTTCAACAATCCTGCCCCAGAGCTCTCTGCCATCAGGAAGTTTGCGAACCAAAATCTGAAAGAGAGGTCAGAGTGCATCAGTTACCAGCCCTCAGTACAAAATAACCACAGCAAGAGCTGTGGAAACAGAGAAGGTGAAAAGAAAGGACCTGATGGTACTAAATCCTCTCCAGTTAGCAGTCTGTAAGCTAAAACCAACTTTTTCAGCTTCCACTGCCCAGGCCACAGCCCACTACAAGGAGTTCCCTACCTATCACTCACCCCACAAAATGCCTGGTGCATTTGAGTGTCTAGATGAGGCAATATTAAAAAGAACCACAGAGTTGCTTTTGTGGTTATTTTTTGTATTCTGCACTCCAATCCATCAGGTGTAAGGCAAAAAACACCACTGATATTAACCCTGAAGCATCATGAATGTATAATCTTTAGATCAGAAGAAATATGACAGTGGCACAATTAAATAACTGCTATGATTAGACAGTTTCTCTCCCTAGAGATGTTTCAAACAAGTCCCAGTCCCAAATCACAGAGATAATCAGCTCTAGAGAGAGCATCAATGCTATTTCAGTATTTTCTGCACCACAGAGAAGGGCAGTGCAGGAGAGCTGGGAATTGGCTTCAGGCAGACAATAACAGATCTTTGTTATTACAGTGTGTTCTTTGCTGCTGGTACCTCCTTGAATAAAACAAAGCAGATGCAGGGGAAACAAAACATGACAGTCAAAAGATTCTCTTTAAAAATAAAACAACAACTAAACTTTGTACAAAGGAATTTGTGGTTTGACCTGATTTCCAAACTTTGTGTTTTACTTAATGTGTGTGAAATACTGCAGCACAGTCCTGTTTGGGTACCAGCAATCAGTTTAATTCTAACACTTTAATTATCCAGCCCTTCCATCCAGCTGTTCAAAAATGACCTTCAGATAAGAAAGCTTAATTCCTAACAGATGTTTGTGCTGGATTGCTAATGCAGATATTGATCTAATCCAGTATGGATGCTCCAGGAGTTGGTTTCCAAACTTGCAGCTCTGGCATACCATGGTTTTCCTGCAGCACTTGTCAAATTGTTGAAAATAATCAGTTTATTATTTTTATGAAAAAAAAGCACTGGTGTTCAGCAAGTGCCTGTGAACACCCCAAAACCAGACCCATGTGGCCACATTTCTCCCTCAGCATGATGAAGTGCAATGGTTAGGTAATGGGTTTAAAAGCATCCAGGCACTTCCCTGTCTTCAGACACACCAAATATTCTGTTGAATAAAAAAGTTTAAAATTGGTGATAATTCCCAACACCTCACAGTAAGCCATTTCATAAAAGTTACTTTTCTCATTGAGGATGTATCTTGATGTTATGGCAGTTCCCTCTGAGAGGCCATTTACTGCATGTATCTTTTTTGTTTCCAAGAACTCAGGTATCATGAAGATAAGCAAGATTAATATACCAGATGCCTCCAAAATTTGGTAGAATGAAGATAATGAAGGAAACACCAAATTACCTTTCTGAGAGAATAGGCTGGGACATGGGGGACTGGGGGTTACTTTAAAGAAAATGTAAAATTAAGATAAAAATCACCTGGTTTGTAATACTAGGCCTAAACAGGAAAAATACAGAATTAGGACTCAAATATCATCTGCCCAGAGTAACTGAATGCATAAGGGTGATGGAGCCATTAAAACAACAACAGTGTATCAGTAATGTGAGACTTCAGGTATCCTCAGCTAGACCAGGACACATAAAATGTTTTCTTAGACACCATCAAATGCTGTGCAGAGTGAGGAATCAGGAATCTCATAAGAAAAGACTCAGTTCTCAGATCTGGAGCAAAACACAAAGTCTTTTCCAAAGACTTGTTCCTGAAAATCAACTTTGTATCATGACCATGAAAGACAGAGTTCAGTGTCTTTTCACAAGCATTAAAGTCCAAAAATAATCTATCAGAGTCCTGCCTACCAGCAAAAAGAGGAAACTACGTAAAGTGAGGAAGCTTGTTGGGAAGAACTTTAGAGGCAGCCAAAGGTTAAGGCTTGAAAGGCAAGCCTCTAACAGGATGTCTGTAAAGATAGCAACACATATGGAGTATCACAGAGAGGTGAAAGCATAGCAGAAAGAAACCCAGCAGGACTAAAAAGCAGAGCAAAGGGGTCAATTACAAGCAAGATATCCTTAGAAAACAAAAATAGGCTGGATGCAGCAAAATGGGCCAAAACCAATAGTTTGTGGAACAAATTCCTGAAGTTATCTAAAGCCATGAGAACACAGAGAGTCTGCTCACCCTGCAGACAATAAAGGTATAAAAAAGACCAGAGAAGATAAGACCATAGCAGTGAAACTGAACACACATTTTGCAGTTGCGTTTAGAAGGTCCCAGACTGGAACTTTTTATAGGGAAAACACTGAGGGAACTCTCTCCCCTGGAACAGCCAGAGAGTTTTCTGAAGGACTCACTAAGCAGAAGAGTGAATCTCCACCACACTGATTTCCAAAGCCTTTCAACAAGGTCCAAAGACTCCTCAAAGTTTATGCAATGGGCTAAGGGAGAAGTCCTTGCATGAGCAAGTAATGACTTGGAAACTCAGAAACAAAAGACAGAAATAGCAATATTTGGAGGGAAGAGAACTTAACTGTGGGACTGTGCAATCCTTAGCAAAACAAGACAGTAAAATGGAGGCAGAGAAGATGTTGCTGACTGCAGAGCATTACTTTCCACTGGGCTAAGCAAGAAACAAAAACAAGCAAAGCAGTTGCTGAAAAGAAAATAATGGGCCTGAAACAGCCTTCAAACTACAAGCAGTAAAGCCCATTTTAGTAAGCAGAAAAAAGGGAGGAAAACTCCACCAAAAAAAACCCCAATTAAAAATGTGACAGACTAAACCTGAAAAATTACTCCTCTGACCTCATCTAGAATAGATTTGGCTACTAGTCTTTACATTCCACTGCACTTAGCAAGAGAAGGAATGAGAGCTGTATTCCTAAAATAGCCAAGCCCGGGAGTCAAATGGCCAAGAAAGAATTTCATCCTTTTACACTAAGTTATTAGCTAGCACATGCTCCACTACAAGAATCTCAGTGCTCATGTCTTACCTGTCCCAGAAAGGACTTGGCCAGACTAACACAGGGCTGGTCGAAAAAATCTGCTTGTAGCTGAGGAGAGTTTTTTTTCTCTATCACAAAATACTTGCTGCTTTTTGGAGAAGGATCTGCTCCAGGTGTAGTGCTCAGTTTCTCCAAGGCATCGATCTGAGGGAAGCTGGTGTTGCTTTGAAGAGCACTTAATTGAGCCAACAGCTTTCTTTTTCTTGGCATAGTTCTAGAAAATAGATATAAGCATAATTAGGATTATAAAGCTTATTTAAAAGCAACTCATTTCCACAAACTTCTGCTTTTACACATCTCTCCACAACAATGAATCTGAAAGCTACGACTACATGGACAACCTATGCAAACTGCAGCAGCAGGTGACAGATTTAGCTGTGTTTGCACCAGGCTGGGCAAATATTGGGCTCTACTGGGGAGCAAACAGAAAACAGCAGTTTGAGTATTCATCTTTTAAGGACTGCAGATAAAAGCAACTCTGCTCCACTGAGCATTGAAAATAAGTTTGCTGTTAGGTTAGAAAATTCAGAAATTGAAAGCAAAGATGAACCAGTACTATGTACTTTTTACCTAAAACTAACATAATCTTTGAAGTAGACAGAAAAAACAGAAAACAACCACTTCAATAATTGTGGTGCCTCAGAAAGCCCACAGAAGTTGTGAATCAATCATTTTCAAAGGTAATGTAACAGGATCAGAATCTAAATCTCCACAGGAAGTTTAGAGATGTCCTATTCACAGTCACAAACTTGTTTATTGTGCTGTAGAAATGTTTGTGTTAGAATCTCCCCAAAATGATTCAACCTACCAGATTCAACCTACTGTTCCAGCCAGTAGTATGGACCTGAGGCAATTACATCAGGTGCAATTGTTCTTCTGGTTTGTCACCACTTTACTATGTGAGTTCCAAAAAGTTGGTGCTTCCTTTTCAGGGCTGCAGTCCTTACACCTGTTGAACAGGTACAAACATTTATTCACTGTATAAAGTACTTTGAAAGAGGCCAAGAGATTCTGGAGATACGATGGAAATGTGATACCAAGTGCACCATTAAATCAAACTCCAGAATAATTTGCAGTGTTCTTTTGGTCCCATCTCCCAGATGGGCAGCGCTGGAGATGCTCTTCAGCCTTTGTTATTCAGTGGGGAATGCACTTCTCCTATACTGAATACACAGAAAGCTGAAACCAAACTTTTTAAACGCCCCCACTGGCACTAAATTTGGAAAGTGTCAGCCTCAAAAAAAGGACTTTTACAAGAGAATGCAAAAACACCAGTTCTAAAATTGAACCACATGTAGACGTAAGGCTCCAGCATCATACAGATTTAGAAATGGAGAAGGAATCCTATACAAAGCTGAACCTGCAAGGAAGTATATACATAAGTAATTAGCTGTTGCCACTCATTTTTCACCAGGTCATCAGCATTTAAAAATTACTACAAAAAATTTCAACATCAAAACTAATCTTTATCTTGGTCTGATGATTCTCACAATGAAAGTTCCACCTGCAACACTTTCTTTTCATTACAGTGAAACAAATTCAGCATTGCTACAAATTGAATCACCAGTGCCAATTCCCCCAACAGTGTTATGTTTCACTTCAGAAGAATCCAGACACAAACATATAAAAATAGGCAGGGGAAAAAATAAAATCACATTGGCATGACTGACAGAGAGGTAGGATGGTTTTATTTTTTTCTAACCACCTAATTCTTTATTGCAATAATTCAGTGATGTCAGAGACTTGCCATAGAACCACCAGCTCCATGCCAGGTACTCTGCTCTGAGCTGTGGCTTTCAGCTGGTGGGAATTCTTAAAAATTTTGTCAGAACTCACCAGAACTCACCAGCCTGCCTCAGACAAACTGTCTGGTGGCCTTGGCAAATGAGTCCTGTCTATGAGAAAGTGCTGCAGGAAGGAAGGGCCAGAGGAGGAACACTTCACCATTTCAGACTGACCCTCTGAAACACTCAGTCAAGGCAGTACTTCCCACTGAAGACAATACCTCCAGACTCCTCTGACAGTATTAACTGGAACTTCCAGCTCATCAGCCACACATAAAGACACGCTGCAAACATGGCTAATGCCAGTGGAGCATTAACTCATTTGGTAATTTCTGCTCTTATGGAATGCGACATCAGAAACAGGATCTGAGCTGCCTGGCACCTACTGCACTTCTAATTAAATAATTCCTAAAAGCTGCAAGTGCTCTTATTGACATGTTATAGCAGCAGCCTCAGGACACTTGTAACTTCATTGCTGTGGGCTGATCCTTGACACATCTCAGCATCTTCAATAGAAATGGCAGCAGAAAACTGCCTTCTAGCCAGGAGAAATGGGTCACATACAGAAACATGAGTGCAGAACGAGGGGCTGCAACACCAGCTTAGAAACCCAGCAAAAACCCCCAACATACCCTTTGTCTCCCTGCTTGTTCATAGCAAGATCTGAAACAAAAAGCTCTATGCCTCAAAGCCTATCTGCACTTTCTGGAAAGGATGTTGCTTGTAAATACAAATCTCTTCTTGCCTATGAAAAACCACACTGTAGAAGGCAACACACACCACGGATCCAAGCCCTGTGTATTTGGGAAGCAAGAGACACAACCTCTTCTCTAAGTCTGCAGACAAATTCTGCAACTCTTCATTTCTATCTAGATTTTCTTGCTTGTGTAATAAACAAATTCTACTCCTGTGCCTCAAATAATGAGCCGTGGGTTTAATCACTTTTTACTAATCCTGTTGTAACCAAATTAACTACAAGTTGTTAAGCGCATCTGGAAAACATATTAAAAAAAAAAGTTATGGAAGTTCAGAAAAAGAAGACCAAGAGCTAAATCATCAGAACAAGTGCCTGGAGTGTTCAAGGCTGCTGGGCTAATCTCAGGCAAGTGGTTCAGGAACCTGCAAGCCAAAATTGGAAAGACACTGCAAATCTGTGTAAAACCCAGCTCAGCAGCAGATATACCCTGTAGTCAAAGCACAACAGAGTCTACAGAGGCTTCTTTTATCCTTCTAACAAGACTACATTTGCAGGCACTTCCTTAGGTATTTAATATAATTTTTCATGAAAAGAAGGAAAAAAAAAAAAAAAAAAAAATCCCACCAGCAATTTGCATGTACTTTTGGCTCCTAGATCCAGTTACCTGCAAAACCTTCCTCAGGCACATTTATTTTTCTGACAGAACAATGAAGAAGAGTACATAAAAGCACTGCCACTTCTGGAGAGACAATTCCTCACACCAATTCCCAGTTGTACAGATTTCAAGTGGGAGTACATGCTAGGTCAATGCTGGGTCACACCAAAGGATACCTCCCCCAGTATCCTGCTCTCCAGCCCAGGTCAAGAGCAGGAGCCTGGGGAAGAACAGAATAAGCACACAGTGCTCCTCCACACATCCTCCATGTCTCTAGACTGGAACCTTCTGACCAAGGCACAGTCTTCCCTGAACCTCTCTAAGACAAGCCAAAGGAAGACTTTACCAAGGAAGAAAACTTCACAGAATTACTTACTAGTGCTCCAAAAACTCACTCATTTTGTGTGGGAAATTTGCACTGCTCCGCACCCATATGAATCAGTTTACAGCTGCACTTCATCACCTTCAGCCCTCTTCTTTAACACCTCAAATAAGGCAAAGCCAGCTGGAAACACTGATTTTCCATGTCATCTACAAACCATCCCTGCAGCACCCCAACGGTGACCTCCAGCCAGCAGAACTGCCCATTTACTCACATCCTCTTTCCTATCTTTGCAACAACTGTGTATTTATGACAGGGAAACTCCCTTATTATGTCAAGGGCTGCTCAGGTGAGGGATCCTGTTTAAAACCTTCCTGAAATCTGAGTACAGACTGTGAGCCAGACCTCTCAACATGCTTATTTAAACCTGCAGAAAATTAACAGCATTTTTTTAAGGCATGGCTTTTAAGCCACATTGATTTTCCCTCCTAGATATTTATGCAGCTGTCCAATAAGCCTACCTTGCTACATTTTCTATTAATTCACTCGCTGGCGGTCAAACTTCCAGGTCTGCAGTCCTCGGATTTCCCCTAGAACCCTCTTTAAAAATTAGTGACACATTTGCTGCTGAAACCATCATTAGCAACACTGTCCTTGGGGGCTGCATCTGGTTTGGTAGTTTATTCCTGCCTGTTTCTGCCAGTTTGGCAACTTATTACTACTTGTTATTCCTGTCTTTTTGTTCCATAACTTCTTAAACAGACATTTCAAGGCAGATCCTTCAGTGAGTTCTCAGTATGAATGATGTCTCTCTGCCTTTCCTGTCTAGTCTAACCTATTAGTAACCAGAAGTAAGTTAATAATGTATAGTTTTCTGGACAACAGTGTGAGAAGCAGGAAAAGAAAACCTTGAAAAGAGTGCAGGCATGAGCTAATGTAACCATAAATTAGTCAATTTCTCCACAGACAGATTCTGACAGTACGTGGAATCCTAATACCTCAAAAATATGCCAGAAGGGATGCTCTTGTTCACCTTACTGAGTGCTGGGGATCTCACTTCCCTTGAAATTCAAGTCCTCGCTCCTACTCCCTACCGGGCATCTTGAGCATTTTAGGGATGAAACTTAACTCATCCTTCCGTAAAGAACAAAGAAGGTAACAACGAGCAATGACAAAAAACCAAACCAACAACAACAACAACAAAAAACAACCAAAAAAGAAAAAAAAAAGCCTTCACAGCAGAATTAGGCTCCGTTTTGGTTTAGGACTCGTGATACGGAGCGAAACCCAGGGCTGCAGCGGGGGGCGTGCCCGGCAGTGCTGGGCAAGGCCGGCCGGGCCCGTTCGGGCGCTGCCGCCGCCGTGGCTGCGGCCGAGCTCCAGGAATCCGAGCTCCCTCCTCCGCCCGCCCCGGCCATTCCCGGCCATTCCCGGCCGCTCCCGGCCATTCCCGGGCTCCCCCTCACGCACCTGCCGGGCCCGTTCCCGCCGCAGGCAGGGCGCGCGCAGCCCCTGCCGAGGCCCCGCGGAAGCCCCGCAGCGGCCGTGAGGGGCGGGCCGGGGAGGCGGGACGGCCGCGGCCCTGGCGGGGGAAGAGCCGTCCGTAGCGGGCCCGAGTTACACATTCTTGTTCCTCGGCGGTGTCTCGTCGAGGGTGTTGTTTTCTGGAGCACAGACCCTCTGTAAAACAGCGTTTGAACTCTCGCTAGTTTTCAGCATCCACTCCTCGCTCTTTCATGTTAGTTATTAATTCATCAGTACAAAGGCTGAGAGAACTGGGGGTGTTCAGCCTGCGTTAGAGGAGGCGCGCAGAGACCTTAGAGCCCGTTCCAGTGGCTAAAGGGCCTTGAAGAGAGCTGGAGAGAGACTTTGGATAAGAGCCTGGAGTGACAGGACAAGGGGGAATGGCCTCAAACTGACAGAGGGGATATTGGGAAGAAATTCTTCCCTGTGAGGGTGGGGAGGCCGTGGCACAGAGAAGCTGTGGCTGCCCCTGGATCCCTGGAAGTGTCCCAGGGCAGGTTGGACAGGACTTGGAGCAACCTGGGATAATGGGAGGTGCCCCTGCCCGTGGCAGGGGGTGGAACTGAGTGATCTTTAAGGTCCCTTCCAACCCAAATTATTTTGTGATTCTACTCCAAAAAGGCATGAACGTGCATTCCAATGGACATGCATGGTCACAAGCTGGCTTTATAGAGAGCTACATTTCATTACTCCCTCAGTTCCCCAAATAACAAGTGTCTGGCCTGCAGAAAAAATTCTTGGCTTCAGCTTTTATCCAGATGGAGCATACAGTCAAAATGGGGTCAAAATATGGTTTTTCCTCACAACATTCTGGGGACATGCAGTTGGGGCCATTGATTCATAAAGAAGTGTTTGCACAAAGGGTATGGAGGGAAAGTCTGATGAATCCAAGTGGATTTATTCCTATTTGTGTAATAAAATACTCATATCAGGATAGCACCAGCTAGGACCCAGTGATGGAGAGAACAGGCATTTACTGTCTACCCCTATTGTGAATTTGGAAGGGAGAAGGATAAATTACTGAGTATCATTTTAGGGGACCTTAGCAGCTTTGGAGGTGCAGCCAGGAGTATGAGTAGCTAAAGGTTCTTGTGGAGGCAGAAATAGGGACCAGCAGTCCAGTCCATTTGAGCATGGAGTCGTGCTCAAATGGGGGTAGGGCAGATGAAAAACTGACATTCCTGTAAAACATGAACTCAGCCCAGAATTTCCAAATTTTACCATTCCAGTTTAATAAGAAGGTATAAAAAAATACGCAAACAAACCATGAGTGGTGCAAACACAGAGTCTGTTACACAGTATTCATTCTTTTTGACCATGAAAAAACAGCTGATGTAACTTGGAACCCAAAGCAGCTTCAAGAATGCACTAAAAACCTTTAAATAATTGTAAAGCATGTTAGCACTGCTATTGTAACAGTGTAAAAAAAAGGGGGGGGGGAAGGAAACATGAATAAAACTTAAAGGTATTGATACTGGAGATCTCTGTGTGATGTTTTAGTTAAAATAGACAAAAATAAGCTCACAAGAGTGAGGAATCTCTGGAGGGACATTACCTGCTGGCTGCACAGATGTGTTTAGCTCCAGTCCGAAATGAGCCATTTGTGTATTAGCAAAGACAACAAGTTTTTAAAAATGATTAACTGTTGACTGAGTGTCTCTGAAAGAGCATCTCAGACTTCCTGACTTGCATGGTTCACATCCCAGCTTTAATGTGGTATTAATATAAAAGGGGAAGACCAAGAAAGTGCGTGAAAAGGAAGATAACCAAACGTCAAACTGATCTTTCAGCAAATTATGAAACTTAAAGGAGAAACTGAGCAAGAATGAGAGCTGTGGGAAGGATTTCCTGGGGTCAGACTAGTTCAGCTCTGCAGGCTTTTCCCCTGTGGGAGTCTGTGGGACAGGCACTCTCAGGAATGCTGGCTTCTTTGACAGCAGATCTATTTCGTGCCCAAAGGAAGTATTTAAAGCTTTTAGCACCTGAGGAATGCAAATTGCTCCAAGTGTCAGCATATGCCATGTTCTTCATTTGTCCAATAACTTCACTGTTACAGAATCAATGCCTAAAATAGCCTCCTGTAAAAGCAGATCTGTTTGAGAAGATTAAAGTTCCCCTCCTTGTGGGGCAAAAACTTTTTAATGTGAGAGGAATGACTTGGAATCTGCAGTTAGAAAATCTGGCTGGTGGAGACCCTGGGGTCTGTGACACAATGGCTGCATACAGTGCACCAGGCTTTTCTTGGAGCAAAAACTGTTTTCAGAGTGGTTCCCTACAGCTCCCAGTCTGTGCAGAGTCCTGACTTATCATCCTTTTACAGCCAGGACAGCAGACCAGCATGGAAGCAGGACAAAGCAGTAGGGGCAGATTTTCAAGTTTTCTCTTTGTAAGGTGCCAAATGAAGCTTCAGCCGTGTCTGTTGAAAGCCTCCTCTGTCCCGTTAGGAAGAGGCACAGAATTCCCCACCGGCCATCGCCTGGACACTTCACATGGCCACGCTGCTCTTGCCAGCAGCGCGGGACAGCTGCAACATTTCATGAGCCAACTATTGAAGAATTCCCGTGGATGAAAACGCTCCAAACAGCACAGGGTTTTTATGACATCCCCTCCTGGCCTCTCCTGACATCCAGTCTTGGCTGCCGCTTCCTACTTATCCTCAACTGCCAGTGTGTCTTGTCCAGAGCTATTTCCAACCAGTGTCTGAGGTACACACAGCCCTCCAATTAGTACCAGAGCAAACCCGCCACTAGAAGGGAGAGGTGCTCGTAGCTACTTTGGTATCTCCCACACCCAAACTGAGCCACAGATCAAATGTCCAGTTCTGTGAACCAAGCCCATTCAATTCGTTATGTCAGCAGATGTGGGTGTTTTATCCTAAAGTTGGGGATATCCATGGTGGGTACCGGTCCACCTGCTCTGCACTCAGGGTGCAAGGAATCCTTGCAAGTGCACTGCAAGCAATGGGAAAACCCAGTAAAGCAACACAGCTTCTGGGAGCCTCAGCTCTGGACCAGAGAGGGCAGGCAAGTCCTATTTAGTGACATATTAAAGGATTTGTTTGTTTGTTTCGTGTGAAAGACATTTTTGTTCTCTGACAAAGCAGAAATGGATGCCTTCACAGGATTGCTCAGTGCAAAGAAACAAATAGATTAGATATTAGGAAGAAATTCTTCCCTGTGAGGGTGGTGAGGCCTTGGCACAGGTTGCCCAGAGAAGCTGTGGCTGCCACGTCCCTGGAAGTGTCCAAGGCCAGGTTGGATGGGGCTCAGAGCAACCTGGTCTAGTGGAAGGTGTCCCTGCCCATGGCAGGGGGTGCAACTGGATAGGCTGTAAGGTTCCTTCCAAGCCAAACCATAAAAAAAAACCAAAAGCCAAACCCCAAGTGAGTAGGGCAAACTGCTGGGCTACTGGGCTCGGCTCCCTACATCTCTAGGACTGACAGCTTATGTGGTATCCCTGGTAAAACTGGTTTTGGTGGGACCATACCTGGGAGCCTCTCCCAGCCACACAGGAGCAATGAGAAGCTGGAGAGTGAGACCAAAGGCTAAGCTGAACTAGCAGGAATTGAGGAAGGATGAGATGGAGCTGCACCAACAATCAGCCAGGCTTTTTTAAACATGGTAGTTTCCTTTTCTGAAGGGGTTAAAGACAGGCCATTCAGTATCTTCTAGATCAAGAGGAGTCCTGCTGCAAGCAGGCTTATAAATCAGTCTAAACAGAGAAAGGCTGTACATGAGAGTGTTGAGGGATTTGTGGAGAAATATGCATATGTCTGTCCAGTCAGAGCATTGCAAGCCTGAGAGCTATTAGCCATCTCCAGCTCTGCCCCTCTGCTGAGAGTGCTTAGAATGTGCTGGATGCAGGGAAAAGACCAATTAAAGAAATTCCTCTGGCTCCTTGCCCCCAGCCTCTCTCCCTTAGAACAGTTTCCACTGTACCAGTACAGTAACATGCAGAGCCGTGCTTAAACCAGCTCCCTGAACTGGAGGAGGCTAACATCCCTTCCCTGTGCTGCTGCTGCCATGTCCGTGCCCTCTGGACTGAGCAACACCTCACCCTTGACATGTATAGCCTGGAGCAGTAAAAGCAGAAACAGGCATAAATGGGGTGCAAAGCTGAGGTCAGGGCAATACACTGAGGAATCACCATTTTTCTGCATCCTGTGCAATGTCAGCATGCCAGCAGATAGCAGCAGTTCAGATAAGCTCCACCAGTGTCTCATAACAGATGAAAAATTGTGCAAATTAGGATGCAGTTGAGCTGATGATGATAATTTGTTTTTACAGGAGTAAACCTATAGCTTTTGCAATACAGAAATGCTGCTGCAAGGGAACTTTCAAAGGTGATGCTTATGTGTATGAGTGTACTGGGATAAAACTCAGTCACATACTTACTGGCTCCCCTGGGAAAAAACGTCAGAGCATTTTCCAAAGGAGACCAGAAGTTAAGTAGTGAGTGGGACTTGCTCACTGTCTATCTTACAGTTTCATTACAAAACTTGGCATGGAGGGTGAGCAAAGACTGAAAAGGGAAAAAAGTGGCCTAGGAAGTGCCAGGATCAAAAAGAAAGGGACAATTCACACATAGACTGAGGAGCTTATTTCCACGGGACACTGTGAGTACTAAAATGTTTGGGTTCAAGAACCTGTTGAAGAAATATCAGGAAGAAAAGTATGTCCTGGCTATTACACACAGACACAACATCTCTGCTTCAGGAAGTCCCTGAGCCACAAACCACGGGATCTGGTGGAGTATTTGGGAGAAATATTACTCCATACTTGACCTGTTTTCATACTGTCTGTAAGCTTTGACAGTTGGCTGCTGTAGGGGGTGGATATCTTCTGCTCTGTGGATCTGTTATCTGACTCATCCACCTCTTAGAAACGTTTTGCAGGAGTCACAATTGGTTTGCTCATCCTGCTTAGCTGATATCTTCTAGTAAATCTGAATTCATCCAGGAAATGCTCGGAAGGTGAAAGAGAATGTTCAAAGAGCAAAAATGCCCCAAATTCTTCTTTGGTGAAACAGGAGTGCCTACCCAGCCCCTGGTGTTCGCTATCACAGACATCCAAATTTAGGAAATGTATGGGCGTGGGCATACTTAGAGTCATTGACCACAGGCATGACATAGCACTGGTTACTAAAACTGGCCTGAAGTTGTTTGCCCTGCAGGATATGGTAAAGAGACTTGGACTGAATATCATTGAGTAAGGTCACAAGAGTTAAGCTTGAAACAGCAGAACTTGAGAACATTTGGGATGTAAACAGGTGACTGGAGGGAGTATGTCACAGGTTTTTGCAAGGGATAATCATTGACCAGAACTGTCGGCACACAGGACCTGATCTGAGAAAGGCTTTCCTACCTGTATCCGTGCTGGCAATGCAGAGATTAGCTCTGCATTCACTGCAAGTTAATTATAGTTGGAGTAATTTGTAACTCCATTCTGCTTGTTCTCTTAGGTTAAAATAAAAATTAAAATGCTGCAAGAGACAGGCTCATCTAAATTCACAAGCCAGATCAAGAGACAGAGACCCCTTCTCTTGGGGGTCTGCATTTCAAGTTGACTTGTTATAACTAAAATTCCTGCTACATTTCCCTGTTAATCTTATTTCTCAGGTAAGAAAGTTTACACGCTCACCTTGTCTATCTCCTCTTTTAAATCTGCAGGCTGAATTAGTGTAGTTTCTATAATAAAAGCTGTTTTCTGGATGGAGGGAAAAGATCTGGAATCACATCCTCCTTCCAAAAAGAAACAAGAATGTGCTCAGCAGTTCTCTACAGTTTGAAGTGTTCTGGGTGATCAGTGCTGGCCAGCCAGTGCATGCAGCCTGCGGGACACAGGAGGTAGATGGTGTGCAGGAGCTGGGGACAGGGGAGCATCACCAGGTCCTCAGGAAAGCAAGAGGAGACAGAGGTTATTGTGGAAAGGAGGGGAAAGGAAATGGGGCAGAGAAGCCTAGGAAACTGTACTTTGTTCCATTGCTCCAAGAGCAACTTAAACATGAAGGATCTCCAGTTTCTGTTTGAGGCCCCATTTAAACAAAAGGGTTCTTGAACCCTCAAATCTGTCTTCAAACAAATCCCTTAGGTTTGATGTGATTATTTGCTTCCCAGAAAAGCACAGGCAGCCAGAGCTCCAAGGTAAGAATTCAAGTAACTGGAAAGCAGCAGGGTGCACCCTCTGCATATCAATTTTTCAGTTGGCATCAAACTTAGTGTTTCAGTTCCAAGAACTGCCACTGAAAACAAACTCCTCCTTTTGAAGAGATGGGAACTCACATATTCCCAGGGAAAAAAAAAAACGGTCTGGGGACATAAATACAATATAGGTAAAGTTTGCTTTTGCATGTAAATCACTAATGCTTTCTGCAGTGCTCACTCATTTTTAACATCTCCATCCTCACCCGCTGCTTCAGTCAGAACGGGTCTGTGTTGCAGCTTTGCAACACAGCAAAGCTGTGTTTTCCTTTTACTTTAGGAATGTAAAAAAATAAATTAAAGAAAAAGAAAGAAAAGATCATATACTTACCAAAAGAACTATGTTGGGAAATCCCCAGTATAAATGTAATTGATAATGAAAAATGAGTCCCTTTGCTAAGGGGTCTTACTCTCTTTGACGTACTAATTCCTCCAAAGTAACCAGAAATGCTTCTTGGCGGTATAAACCTGATCTCTGTGTAAGTGGTTTTTAGCAGGCTTTGGAGGTAAATCAAGTGCCTAAGGAATCATCTCTGCTGAGCAACGGCTCCTGAAATTGGGCAGAGATGGTGACTGGGCTCCAGCTCTTCCAGCACCTCCAAGCCTCTCTGCAACCAACTTTCAGATGACCTTGTCTAGGTTACCGAGATTAAATCCAAGACACCTTCTCTGCCAAGCAATGCTATGGCTCAGGCAGCCTCTCCTGGCATTCCTGTGCAGTTTGGGGTGATTATACTGAAATCAGCAATTCCCTGGGGTGTATCTACCCTAACCAAAGGTCTTTACACACATGAAGCAGCTGATTTAACCAGCGCTGTGGAATCTGCTTCCGCCCCATCTGCTTGTCCTTCCACTGTCATGGGTGGCCAAAGAGGACATGTAAGAACTGGCATCAGAAGCAGGTTTTATTCCCATAGCTGAATATGTAGATTCCCATAAGGGATGTAAACTGTGCTCTCTTTCCAAGCAGGAGTCCCTTTTTCCTACTGTGGATTGCTGCCCATCAGAGCTTGCTTTCCCTTTCTGATCTAGTAGCTGGTTGAGATCGGCACCACATCTGCTTGCAATGATCTGAAACTTTCTTGCCTTTCTCCGGACAGCCTCATTGAGGGCAAATCATGCGTGTACAATGTGCACATCCATGTTGCTTTAGTTGGAATATGAATCCCTTTTGGCCTTATGTTAAAATACATCATCACATGGTGAGAGACAGAATTTTGACTGGAAAGATAGGAACACAGAGCCAGTATAAATATTCACTGAAAAAATAGGAATTACTTTCAAAATAACTAAGCTCCCAATTTACTTCTTCCTGCTTCCTGAAAATTTATCACCCATGCCTAGCTCATGGCTTTTTCTTACTTACCTGTTTTCTCTCTGCTGATGAGTTTCTGAAAGTGCAGCAGGAGCTGTGTCTTGCTACATTTATGGGCTGCAGTAGCTATTTGAATTAAAACTGACAGTTGTGTCTTTAGTGGGATTGTGGGTTAGTTCTCTTAACAAATTTGTAGTGATACAGGGTAACCAAAGACACTTTGAAGTAAGTCAGAATTCCTGCATTCCTCCTTGTGTAAATAAAATGACCTGAGTTGGGGTTTGGTGTTTTCTTTTTTGGTCTGAACTGCTGGAGAATTCCTCAGCATGTCTACAGAGGAAAAAAATAAATTTAAAACTGCTTATTTGTTTCACTTTCCTCTCTACATTTCTGGACAGTAAACCATGTCCCCTGCCTGCAGTCTCATCTCCTGAGATAGCTAAGGCCCCAAAACACCATGGAGGAGGTATTTCAGATGTCCTTTTGTCTTGGCAGAAATGGCTGCAAAGGATGAAGAGAGGGGAGAGGACCAGGGTGGCTTAACAAGCATGGGGGAGTGAGGAGCAGAGAGGGGCACTGGAAATGTCGAGTGATTTGGGGGACTCAGATTGCAGAGTGTGTCTTTTTTCCAGAAACTGTGACCGGGCAGATGTCACATCCCTCCTGGGAGGCATTTCAATACAAGGTTTCTTGCCTGTTTTCCCATTAGGAAACTCCTGACAGGCACTATATCACTTATTGACTTGCATCTGGATGCCCATTAATTTTGTTCTGTCACTACCTTTTCATTTCCATAGTATGTCCCATATTTGGCCTGCTGATAGGTAGCATTGCTACAACATCACTTCTCCAGATGTCAGCTTCAAACTGGAGATTGAAACATCTGGGGAGAAAAAAAAAAGGCAGAGGCTTTGGCAGCTGGGGTGGTGCGTGTGATGACAGGCTTGTAAGGGAAGCACAATAGCTTGATGTATTTGCTGCAGTGACTACAGCCAAATAACTGAGGTGTTATTGACACATGTTATTTACACACCTCACGCTGGCATCAACACCAAATTCATTACAAACCAGCTCCTATTGGAATTGAGTTTAGGTTTTTTGAGTAAGAGGTTTAGAAGTTACATGTTGTATAACATATTTTTGGAGGCAGTGCTGCCTGTCTGGAGCAATTTCTGTGAATTAGCTGAGCTCTCACAAATGCTTTTCACAAGCAGTTTGCTGGACAGTTAGAGGAATTGCCATCCTATTTTCCCAGGCTGACTGATTGAAGTTTAAAAAAACCCTGTTCTAATCAGAGATAAACGGAGTGATCATGAGAAAGGAAATGCTTCTGTGAGTAACTCCTCTGTCCTGCCCTGTCACCCTACAGCGTGCTGTTTGTCTGCCCTTTCCCAAGAGAAGTCCATCCATGTGGCTGATCCCACTATTTTGGGATAATGTATATACCCGGGATTCAGTGTGTTTGGGAACAAGAGAAGCTGAGCTCCCAAGCCAGCCCACTCCCGTGGTCTCCTGCCCATGGCACAGTGAGGTGCTCCCAGGGGCTCCCTTCATCCTCTTACTTTGGCACCTGGGTCTCTGCTGCTGGAATCCACAATGGATTTTGAGCCTGATGAGCCTCTAAGAATGGAAAGAAGTTAAACTATTTTAGGGACTGCTGGGAGGAAGGTCAAGGGAGTTTCAGAGCTGTGGGGAAAGAGGAGGATGCCAGCAGAGGGGGGTGGAACCAATGATGTGGATTGCAGCCACAAACCTGAGATGTGGAGATATTCCACAATGAGAAACAAATGAGCCGCTGGCATAGCAGGCTACAGTAACCAAAAACCTGGGGATTAAAGGAACTGCTGAGCAACATTTTACCCAGCTGGTGGCTGTGGGATGAGTCTTTCCAAAGCTCAAGGCAGGTGCTAAAGTGGCATTGCAGACCACAGAAAACTGAACAAAACAAAACAAACCCCCAAAGCTCCAAACTTTGTCTTTAACCATCCCAGTGCTGTCAAAATTGCTTGATCCATCCACACTGTGATGTGTTCAGGAAAATCCCTCATGTCTGAGACCCGCTATGAGCTGTGCACACAGCAGGCCAGGGCTGGGGGCTTTCCAGGGGTGCTCTTGCATTAGCCAGCAGGTATTTTCTAAGGGGTTTGGAAAATGGGCAGCACAGGAGGATGTTACCTTGCACAAGTGAGGATCACTTGTCTGGACAATATATTTTTTCAATTCTCAGTTTTCTGTGTAGAGCTGTGCTCAAGGTGAAACATGTTTAACCCTGGTGAAATGCATTGGGTCCTGGAAGCTGTCTGCTGTGGGCTTTTGCAGCTGAGCATCCCAGGGGCTTTCTCAAGGAGCCTCTCTGCCCAAGCAGCTCTGGAAACCTGGGTGCAATTGATCCCCAGTTCCAGGGAGCTGTCCTGGGTAGCCCTGGGGAAGCAGAATGGGCACAATACCTGATGATCTGTCCGGAAAATTCATCCAACATCCCAGACTGGACACAGGCCTCCAGCTGGTGTGGTGCCATCACTCAGTTGGCTGCAGAGACAGGGCATCTCTGTGCCCCCTGGGGACCACCAGGCCCCCACCTGAAAAGGGACAGAGTGCGGGGCAGCGAAAGGGCTTTGAGACTTCAACTGAGCAGGTGTCCTGCAGCTGTAAAATAAGATGCAAACTGTCTACATTTGGAGCTAAGTTTAACCCCAGCCCTTCCAAACCTGTGCCCACATAATTGGAGATTTGCCAGACTAGCCCACTGTAGAGCATGTGTGATATTTTGGGAAGAAGAAGGGATTTTTTTTCCCCAGAGCTTTTACCAAACCTGTTTCTGAGCATGAGGGTGTAGCTTAGGCAGCAGGGTTCTGGTGCAGGAGCTCTCTACGTGGCCTAGGAAAAGTAAACCAGGATGAAGCCCAGTGGTGGTGGATGGTTGCAGACCCATGGCTTTCCCAGGCTTGCTGAGCTGCCCAGCACCACGGCACTGTGGAACTGTGGGCAGGCAGGACTCAGTGCTGCTCCTTCCTGCTCTGGTCCCAGCGTGAGTTGTGAGGGAGCCCAGGATTCCCAGGCTGCTCTGGGCACTAAGCCACTGGCCTCTTTCCCATTAGCCATAATCACTGGTTTGCTGGAAAATTTATGAGACCTGCTGTAGTGATAGTCATGAATACAGAAGCTGTCGTAAATGTAATTTGTTTCTAGGATTTGACACTGTTTATCTGAGCCACTTCAGCCACTGATCATTTGCCGTGGTTATGACAGAGCTTCTGCTGATGGACTTGAATAGCCGTGAGCTCCTGTCAAGGGTTGCAGGTTGATCCCTGACTCTCCCAGAGTCCAGCTTGTGCCAAGAAGCATGGCATTATTCCTTCTGCTTTGGAGTTATTGCTGGAAATGTTGTTGTTAGCCATTAAAGTCGCTAACGCTATTTTCAGGGTTATTACAGTATTTAACTTGGCTGCTCCAGTGTGGTTCCAAAGTTGTATTTCCAACATACGATATGGGGTAAAAATAGCTGTTGTCTAATTAGAATAATCCCTGGAGAAACTCAGATTCTTCAATTGCATAATGAGTTGTTCTCCTCACAACATGGCAGGCACATTTCAGTCAGTGACAGGGGATCAACCTGGATGAGGAGAGGCTGCAGTCAGAGACCCCAGGAGAAAATTCCTGAGAAAAGCCCTGGGAGCATTTCATACCCCAGGAGACAGCAGCTTCTCCAGGCTGGATGTTTAGGTAGGACTTAGGTGACCATCACCAACAGCTTCTGCATTTGCATTTAGCTTTTCCTTTCCTAAGTTCCTGTGTGGGTGTGTGAGGAAAATCCCCTGCCTCATCCATTGCTGGAATTTCTGGGAATCGGGCAGACTGTGGCTGCAGCATTATGGTCTGGGGTTCGGGATGGTGATGGTGCCAGAAATAGTATTTTGCAAGTAGTAGCATGCAGTGGTCCGGCGGACAGTCAGATTCCACTGGGCTATCATTATCCCATGAAACATTCCTGTGTCTGCAGTGGGGCACGGGGGCTGAGGGCCAGCAGCGGCCTTTAGGCTGCCCACCACCCCAGCTCCATCCCAGCTCCATGCCACAGAGGGAGATGAGTCAGGCCCTTGGCTCTGCTGCTCTGGCAGCTGGAGAATGGTCCAGATCCTCCCATGATTCCCAAAGAGCAGTCATGGACTGTGCTCTGGGGAGCTCTGATGCAGGTGATGAAGTCTAAGAGGTCTGGATGAGCTGCTGGCTCTGCTGGGCAGCCCCCTGATCCACAGGTGGCTCCTGAAGTCCTGCTAAATCCCACATCCATGTCCTTAGGGGCTCTGGGAACATTCTGTTGGGGAGGATGGGGAGGCTGGGGAGTGGCTTAGCTTTCCCTCTCAGAGCCTGCCAAGTCGGGCTTACCATGACTTTGCCCAAACACACTGAGCAAATGCTCTCCAGGGCTTGGTACTGTTTAATTTTTTTGTTCAAGACTGAAACCAGATACACAAACAAAAATGCGAGGCAGATGCTACCAAGTTACTGGGAAGTTGTTTGGACATCTCCTCCCTGTATTCCCAGGGCACTGAGAAGTGTCCTCAGCTGGCCACTGTCCTCCAGAGTGACACCCCGGGGCTCAGAGCTGTGCTGGGGATTGTGCTCTCTGTGGGACATGTAGTGCCCCCCTCCCCCAAACGGATGGAAGTATTTCTCTTTTCCAAAATTAGTTTCCAAATGTGTTGGAATTTTCTTTCAGTAGGAATTCTTGAAAATCTGGTCCTCATTGTGAAGTGGAATGGCAACTTTTTCCAAACCCCCTTCTTTGGAATTTCTCACCCAAAGAGAACAGCAGATTTCAAGCATTTTGTTCCAGGGCAGCTCTCAGGATCACCCTGAGAGGCTGAGGCAGGGGCTCACTGGGTGCTCCAAGGCTGATTGGATTTTCATTCTAGCAGTGTCTTGAGGGTTACAGCTAAAAAAATTGCACTGTCCTGATGTGGAAGATGCTTCTCATCTCCTCCAGTGAGACTGGGCTGCTTGGGGTGTGTTCATGGAGTCCTGCACGAGTCCCTCATGACACCCTCTCTTTGCAAAGGGCTGCAGAGCTTTGGGTCACACACCCCAAACCCATGCTGATACAATGAGAGTACTTTACAGCAAGGCAGAGTGTCACTAATCTTTTTTAAGAATGACATATCTTATTTTCCATGTCTTTTTGTACCATCTGGACCTCTGGGGAAATATCTGGAGCGGCCTGGCAAATTCCCAATTGCACATCTGAAAAGAGTTATTTTCAAAAGGCCACAAAACCAACGGTTTGTGAGGGCTGATTTCAGAGTCTGACTTCACTTTGAGCAGTGGCTCCTCAGCGGTTTGGTTACCAGGGTCAGGCTTTTTTTTTTTTTTTTTTTTTTTAATTTATGACAAAACTCAAGCTCGAGACAGAAAACACAACTGCCTTTCAATATTAAGATGGACTCTTTAGCCCTGAACAACAAGGCAGATAATTTTATTTGAAGCCTTGATTACAGAATCTCTTTGTTTGAAATCCTTGCAGGGAAGCATTATCTCATTGCACCAAACAACCGCCCTCAGTGGGCACCAAGGAAGCATCTATGCCCAGGCCTATTTTCGGCCTCTGATCCCAATGGCTCTTTTGCTCAAAAGTAGATCAGATTTTAGTCCTTTTCCAGCAGGAAAATTAAGAGCAAGTTCAGATGCAAGATTTCCAGGAAACCAGAAGAAATTGCTGCTTGTATTTCTAGAAGACGTGCCAGGGACAAGCTCCTTTGTACTGAGGCTAACTCCTCTCCTAACTTTACCGTATGATTGATGACTCAAATGATGAGGTTTCATTTCCCATTTCTACCTGAGATTTCCTGTTTGGGCTCTTCCCAGATGCAATGAGAAAGGTTACCACAAAGATATTTATGGACCTAGAATTAGAGCTTCTAAATTTGTAATTGCCCAGCCCCAGGGTGGAACATGCTTTTAGCTGAATCAGTAGCTGTAAGAATACAGCACATACTGTGAAAAACTGGCCTCACTTGCAACACCACTCACCTACCAAGGCTCCTTGGGGGTGATGATGTGCAACAAAATTATATTAGACTTGGTGAGGGCTGACTCTGAGTCAGCAGAACTGGATGCCGTGGTCTCTCCATCTTCCCTGGTCCCTGACGTGCAGAGTGCTGTGCTGGCACTCCCCTGTCTTTCAAATGCTTCTCCTGGAAGAGTTTCTTTAAGTGTTTGGTTTTGATCATCTGGGGATCACTGGTTTTTCCTTGGAACTGTCCATTTGGAATGAGAAGCAGCAGCCCCTGTGCCCAGCACAGTATATCAGCCAGTGGTTTATACAAGATCAGTGCTTAAGATGCTGAAGGTGAATCTCAACTCAGCACCAAGGCTGAAGAGCTTATGCTGGAGATGTGTCCCATCAAGGAGCTCTGTCCCAGTAGCCTGGGATCCCTCCCACATGTCCCAGCCATGCTACTGTTGGAATGCCAATGGGGCTGATGCCATGAGCCCAAAAAATGTGTGCAGACCTGGAATTTGGAGCATTACCCTTGGATCTGCTGAGCAATATATCAACTCACCTTTGCTAATCAATTCCACTTGCAGCTAGATCCAAACTTAACTCAGGAAAGGCACAAAAACATTTGTTCTCTCCATGGCAACCACATGGAAAGGATCATGGTGGGGATAGGACCATTTCCAGAAAGGAGGAATGAGCACTTTCCAAACTAACAAGGCTGGAGTGGCTCGTCTCCGCCATGGCAGGAAGTCTGATCCAGGAGATGTGAGTACCATCATGCCTTGGCTCTCTGCCTGCAGCACCCCTGTCCTCATCTCTGGTGTCTGAGCTGTCAAATCCTTCCACATTCCTGACCTAATCCACCCTCAGAAGTACTTGCTGCTCCTGCCAGGGGCATTTCTGCTCGTCTCAGGAGCACACCGTGGCAGAGTGGGATGCAGCTGTGTGGCTGGGTGCCTGTCCCACTCCCATGACTGGCATGGGGAGCCCTGTGCGGGCAGCCCCAGGCTCCTCTGCCACTGTCACTGCTGCAGCAGGGCAATGTTTATGGTCTGCAGCCAGGGTCAGGTGTGAACACTGCTGGCATGTACAAATAGCCACTGCTGAAAGAACAAACTCTCCGTGAGCAGAAAGGGTCCCCTTGCTGCCAGGAAACCACATCTGAGCTCATTTACCACTGACCTGCTGCTAATGAGCGTCAGTGGGCAGCTTTGGTGGTCAGCTTATCAGCATGTTGCTGATTAAATAGCTGCAGCCGAGACAGCCTGAGCCTACCACAGAATCAATTAGGTTGGAAATGAGATCACTGAGTCCAACCTATGACCAAACATCACCTTGTCACCCAGCCCAGAGCACCAAGTGCCACATCCAGTCTTTCCTTAAACACCTCCAGGGATGGTGACTCCACCACCCACCTGAGCAGTCCATTTCAATGTTTAATCATCTTTTCTGTGAAGAAATTCCTTCTAATGTCCAATCTAAACCTCCCCTAGTGCCACTTCAGACTGTGTCCTCTCATCCTGTTGCTGGTTGCCTGGGAGCAGAGCCTAACCCCTACCTGGCTACCAGTGTGGCATGTGCTCCTGTGAAAGAGCGGGGGGCCACTGGAGTGAAATCCTGCTGGCTTCTACCACCAGCCTGCTGGGAAAGGGCATGAGGACCCAACTTGTTCAGTTACAACACGTGAGTTGGAGTGAGGGTGGTGCTGTGGAAGAAATATGACTTTATCCACCAACATGGTGATTCTTCCCCATGGGCTGTGGCCTGCTCTTGGGAAGGCTGTCTCCTGCATGAGGCAAGTTGTTTTACTGGAGATGTCACGGACATGAAGAAGTTTGCGGTTCCTCCCCGGGAGCTGAGCAGCGAGCGTGGCTGCAGGGATTGCAGACGCTACAGGGGTGTTTTCCAGCAAAAGGCCATGTAGGAGACTGAGAAGGGAAAGCATACTGCTGGCAGTCACAGATGGTGAAAAAACCACAGAACCAAAGCCAGCCTTGAGAAAACATCCTGACCACCTCCCCCTGCAACCAGGAGTCATCACTGACCTGTTCACAGCAGGCATTTTTTTTCCGTGAGCTTGCAGACCCAGGGCTTCCTTCTCCTTGGCAAACCCATGGTGACACCCTGCCACCCCAAACCACTCCTGGGAGCTCAGCTCCCAGATAAAAAGCATCTGAACAATCCTGTGTCCTGGTCTTTCCTACACTTCTCCAAAGCATGATGGGCCTGAGAGGCTACAAGGAATGATCTGTGACTGCCAGTATGAAGGTGGCATTGTGGTGAGCAAGGTTCGTCCATTTTTTCTGATTTTGCTGCTATAAATGAACCTGTGAGCTGAAGAACGGCTTTGTCCCTGTTCCCTCAATGTCTTCCTGTAGGTTTTTAGACAAGACATTGAGTCTCTTGATCTCAGGGAGGATGATCGCTTCCATGGCTGTTGGCAAGGGTAGGAGCTGGCTGCCCTCAGTGCTCAGTAGCTTGAGGCTGAGCATTTGCTCCATTCCCTTGGTGAGAGGACGAATTATTTACTAGGGAAAAGATCCTCATTACAGCTGGAACATATCCCAGGGACCAGTGACCTCAAGAAAAAGCAAATTTGGTGGTGAAACCAAGAGCAGAGGTGAAAAGGCCAGTCTGGTGATGGGGTCTCTGCCCAAGCCGAGCCCGGTCAGCCGTGGCTGATGCTCTGCCAGGCTCAGGGAGCACCAGAGGCACAGGGTCCCCACGGCAGCGTGCCTGGTGTCAGGGCTCATGCCCCTGCTCCAGCCCCCCCGCTCTGCAAACAGGAAGCTGGCAAGCAGCTGCTGAATAAGTCATTTTGGGGAGTTTGTACCAAACTGGCTTTCAACTCCTGAATGTGTAGGAAGGAAAAAGCTGTGAATACGCCTTTGTGACCAAGTTTGGCACCAGCCACACTCTGCAAAAGGGACAAGAATGTGGCCATTTAGAGGGGATTCAGCTGCCCTTTAAGAAATTAAACGATCCCTTCCCTTTCCTGCAAGGCTTTATTCAGGGGAGAATAGGACTGGGACAGTGAGCAGCTTCTTTCTCTTTCTGGCACTGAAGTCTGTGATCCAAACCATTGATGTTGGAGCACAGGAGAGACCCCACTCCAGGGAAGCTGCAGAGCCCCACGATGACCCACTGGTCCCTCCTGCTGCAGTGTGGCTGGGAAGAAATTGGACTGGGGCAGCCAGACTCCAGATCTGCCTTTTCCTGGCTGATCGCGTGCGCCCTGAGGTGATTCCACTGGGACTCCAGCAAAATATCTGTCCACCTCCTCCACAGGGCTCAGAGGGCTTTTGGAAGCAAGCAGTTTGGAAGGTTTTGCCCTTTTCTGAAACAATTCCCCATCCAGTTTTTGAGAAGTTTCTGTATATTACATGAAAAAATGGACTGTGTCCAAGCATTTGCGGGATTTGGTGTTTTTTTTGTTTTTTTGGTTTTTTTTTTTTTTGGAAAGGCTTAGATATTTCATACAGATCTTTCCTTTGTGAGCAACTTGAAATCCAGGGGCTCTGTCATAATTTGGAATGAAGACACACTCTGTTTTATCAAACCCTTTGGGATGCTGGCTGCCTGCCTTCTGCCTAGCTGAAGCTTTGACCACATTTACTGGTGCAATTGTCACATCCAGCGACAGAGGGAAACGGGTCTCTGGGACAGCCAGTCTGCCTTAGCTGAGGCTCCAAGAGAAAAGCTTGGTCCCACATACACCCAAAAGTTTTCCAAAGGGTGACTTAGGAGTCTTCTGAATGACTGGCTTTGGGACCTCGTAAGTCCTGAAGCAGTAGGAAGCTCCAGATGATTTCAAAGTGCTTCACGTGCCAGGAAAAAGGAAAACCAAGCAAGACAGATATTAGGAGGTTGGCTAGTGCTGAACCATATCACTCCACTGGGATCATTTGATCCACGTGTGGACTTTTTGTAAGAAATGCTTGTAATGTAATGTAATACATGCAGTAGGCTTGGGTGGGAGTCAAGATTAACAGTTGCTTTTTTTCTGGGCTTTCATTCCTTTCTTGCCGTCCTCTTGTTCGGCATCTTATGACCATCACAAACACAGTATTTGTTAAAAACTCTGCTGGCAGCTTCCTCTTTCTGCCATGTCCTGCAGAAGGTCTGGAAAGGCGGAGAGAGCTCCACCAGCGCTTCCTCATCTAAGGTCAGCTACAGCTTCCTTAGTTCCTGCACCGAAAGTTCTGCTGGGAAACAGGGAGCCTTTACAGCTCAGCGTGTTTGACAGATGTTTGTAGGCTCACTGCTGATGGGGTTAAAGTACAAATAATCCTTATGTTCCTGTTTGCATAGCACCAGTGTTTCAGTGCACACCACGGCATCCCTCTGTACAGGGGAGAGGCAGGGGAACTGGAGAGCCCGGGGAAGGGCCACTGGGATCACTGGGAGGAGAGCTGAGAGGGTGGCTTTGCTCTCCCTGCAGGATGAGGTGGAAGGGATTGAGGGATTGAGACCCAAGGGCCCTGCAAGGGCAGGAGGCCACAGGAGTGACAGGGGAGCCAGCTGCACATTGGGATGGGATCTGTCCCTGTGAGAGTGGCCCAGCCCTGGGACAGGACCCAGGACCCAGACCTCCTGTCCTTGGAGGCTTCGAAATCCAACGGCAAGGATGCACTCCAGACATGCTAGAGACAGAGCTCATAAAACCTTTGGAAGTTGGTAATCCCCTTCTCTTCCATGGCTCCTGTTTCAGCCTGAAAAACCAGGAATAGTGGAGAAGGAACAAACCAGCAAAGCAGTGACAGACTGGGAAGAGGAGCCATTTCCTGGCAGCACAGGGGGATTGACAAAGTCTAGATCAGAACCCATGAAATTAGATTGTTTGGAATAATTTTGACACTAAATATTATCGTTCCTTAAGTCTAACTAACTGCAGGGTGACATGGTTAAATTAGTTGTTGCTGGAGATAGGATCTCTGTTACTGACTCTCAGAGAGAGTTGACGTTACTTTGAAATTTCAGCTTCTTAATTTGTTACTTGCCTATGCCAAAACTGTTCTTAAAGATTTGTGTAAAGATTTGCTGGATTTACACAAAGCCCTGTTATTTTAGCTGAGCAAGTTCTTTACAAGCTTGTTGTCAGTAACTGAATTATTTTTCTCCAGTTACTGAGTTCATATTTTTCCATCAAGATATCATATCTCTGCTCTTTCTTCAAAAATATAGCTTATTGCTGACAGACAAACCAAAATTCCTCAGCTCATTTATGAACTCCTTGAGTTCATTTATGAGTAACCGAACTGGAAATTTTTGGTTGGGGTTGTTTTTTTTGTTTTGGGTTGGTTTTTTTTTCAATTCAATTCAATTCAATTCAATTCAATTCTCTTTTAGTTAATACAGGGATTTAGGAGATGGTGAGCTTCACTGTGACTAATGCCAAGGTTGAGTCCTTTCTGCAATGTTCTTCTGTCTGAACTGGATCACTCCTTATTGCCAATTTTGAATGTTCTCCTTCAAGGCTTGTCCCCTGCAGCAGGTTAGAAGCCACCTGGGCTAACCTGGAGGATGCACTTACTGGCTGCAGACTACCAAACCTTGCTGCTCCACCTGAAAATCTCTCATGGTGCTTTTGGGGATTCTTTGGCACCTGCAGGCTGATGTGCATGTTCCTACCTCTCGTGCTCCTCTTCTTCATCAACAGGAGCGACTCTTAGTACAGGAATCAAGTATGACACCAGTGGCTGATACCCAGCCCCAGGGGGGGACACAAAGAAAGACCCTAAAATGCCACCATGACATCCAGCTCACATTCCTTGGAGCTCATTTGTTCTTTCTGGCACTCCTCCCCTGTTAGGAGAACAGGACATTTAAATGAAAGTCCCTGCTCAAAACACAGGCACCCCAGAATTACAGATCAACAGCTAAAAGGTGATTTGTGCAATTTGAATTCAGGCTCTTCCAGGCCTGCATTCCAATAGTGGAGGTTTGATCACACCCTTGGCCACTGCTCTCCCTATTTGACTGCTTTATAAGAGTCCTTGTGTGCTTCTCGAAAATAAATCTGCCCAGTTTTGAAATTCTGAAGCAATGTTATTTCATCTCTTGCCAAGAGTGGATTGGAAAATGATAAGAGTCTTTCAGGCTACATAAGAGATATTTTGGGAGTTACTTCTTCCATGACATTTTCATTCCTTCCATATGAAACACACATATATGTATGTCAAAAGTGCCTTTTTGTGTTGAAGTAAACTGGGGAGAAGGAAGCTGTTTTGCTAAGTGACATTTCCTAAGTATTTTGGAAATCATAGCTTGCTTTACACATGCTCTTTTCTTTTTTTACCCCCCTTTTTTTGGTCAAATCTCCCAACGAGTTGACCAAAATGAAAATTGCCATTTTGGTCTGAGTGGATTTTCTGGGTAAAATACAATTGAAAATACATATTCCTGTAAGGGAAATCCTAGTTGTATCTCATTTCCACTCCTCCACTCCTCCTGGCACTGCAAGCACACACTTTCCCTGTGGCTAGAGCCAGGAATGATCAATTGCAATTAATCTGGGCAGAAAACGAAGGGCTTGAGTTTTGATGTGATTTCCTTGTGCTCTGCTGGGCAGCAGCTCCTGTGGCTGTGAGTGGTCTGGGATACCACCATCTTCCCAGATCAACATTTCGGCTCTTCTCTCTGCTTGTCTCCTGCGCCAGGTAGACTCGTTGATGATGTCTGTTAAAGGAATTATCTGTCCTGATTTGAGCTGTATAAGCTACAGGCAAGGATGGTCAGGCTTGGCTCTGTTTTTGAACCTCTTCCATGGGCTTAAACCCCCATTACCTGCAGGCCTGCTGCCAGCTCAGCCCATGGCACATCCAGCACCTGAGCAGGTGCATGGAACTGCCAGGCCAAAGTCACCTGTGTGTCCCTCCTTGTCACGGGCATGATCCCACACAATAATGTCTGCACTGTCTGCTGCTGCCTGAGGGTGACAGAGGCTTCAGAAGACCTTCCACCCAGTTTTAGGTTTTTGAACTTCATGTAAATTGAGCGGATTATAGGAAACTGAAGTTGCGACATAGCTGCTTGTTAACAGAAGTTGTTTGGTTTTTTGGGTTTTTTTTGGAAAGTGAAAGGTATTTCATTTGCACTCCAAAAAATGTCAATATTTTTTTTGCAGGTCCGCAGCACCATTCCCAGTGTGGCATCCACTCTGGGGGCATCTGCACTCCAAGCATTTTGCACCAACACTCCCACGGTGCGTGAGATAGGGTGCTGCTGAGGCTGGGTGCTCAGAGCAGCCCTCACTGCTCTCCCTGGGGCAGAAAGCTGGATGCCAGCTGCACACCAGGAGCTGCAGGGTAGGGAGGAAGAGGGGGAGATATTTCTGTAGCAGCAGATAGCCCGTTGTACCATCCCCACTTCTCCTATCCACAGGATCCCACACACACATGTGCAGCTGGGGATGAAAACCTGATCAGCTGCTGGTACCCAGTAACCTGGTTTGCTCCCCAACAAGGGGCTGCAGATCCAGCCATCTGCCCTGGAAAGGCATTCCCCAAAGGGAATCCCCGTCCTTTCCCTCCTGGCAGTTCCCTCTCTGGCTCCTGGCCAGGCCACCTGTGTTTGAAACTCCGTGGGACTTTGCTTGGGTTTCTGTGTTATTAATCCTCCCCAGAAGAAATCCCAGGCCTTTCTGGACCTCTTCCCTGTTTGCTAGGACAGCTGCCAGGGGTGTGCTCCTGCTTCATGTCAGCACAGGAGGCACTGCAAAGCCCATGTATTTCCAGAGGGCAAGGGGAGCTCTGTTTTTCCCGGTCAAGGATGCAATCTGATGCTCTCGGCTGTGCTTGCCAGGTACTGGGATGCTTTCTTGGCCTAAACACTGAACAAAGCAGGTCAGAATCAAATCATCTGTCTAGGGAACTGGTGATCCTGATAAAAAGAGACCTCTGTGCTCCTGGTGTGTCCCAGCTGTCCTCACAAAACTGTCAGGCAAGGCACACAGGCTGTAACACCACCATTTCCCTGCTTGAATTATAATCTGCATTCAGTGGAGCCCAAATTTAACACTTGATGACACAGGATCAGTGCTCCAAGGAGTGTTGCATGCAAAATGTACATGCAGGAGGGGACGCAGCTGGAGATGAGGTGTTGAACAATTCTGTCCAGTACCTGAGGGCCATTTTGCACCACTCCTGGCTGGTGCAGACCCAGCAGTGCCTGGCTGGAAGCGCGCAGGTGTGTGGCTCACCAGGCCTTGAAGCAGTTTTAGCAAGCTGCAGCAGTGAAAGTGCTGCATTCACATGCTGATGGATATCTATTTCATTGGGTCTTTAACCATGTCTTGTGGCAAGATCACAGCTTCTCATGGGTTTCAAAAAGGTAGGAAATTCCAGTTTCCAGCAGAGAAGAATGAAGCAAATTCATGTAATCACACGTTCACCTTACACATAACAAGCACCAGGAAAGAGCTCTCCTTCAGCTGGTCCTCAGAGGCCACATTTCAAATAAAAGTATTCCCTGAAGAGGGAGAAAACAAACAAGGTTTTTGGGCTGGATGACCTGCTCCAAGCCAGCAATGGTGGGTCCTCCCCACTGAACTGCTGCCATTCACCATCTCATGCTTGAGCAGTCAGAACCTGGCCTTAAGTCACCTTATTCCATCTATTTTAGGCTAGGAGGACTCAGCGCACTGAAGGAGAAACACGCTGGCTGGTGATGGCAGCAAGGTTGGTATTCTTTACCAACAGGGTAGCTTTTATCCAGCTCTGCAGATTTCTGCAGCTTGAGTAAAAGAATCCAGAGTCTGGGAGCTGGGCAGGGAAGCATTCGGGAACGAGAATTCGTGGGATGGGGTTAACAGCGCTGTCTGCAAGAGTGTTCTACAGGAGCAAGAAGTCACGTTTCAGTGACAGAGCTTTGCTTTTCTTGCAAAATGCACATACTATTGGCAGGAGGAAAAGAACGAGCAGGGGTGGGTCAGATTCCCCCTCCAGCTCCAGAGCGTTCCTTCTGGGAGATGCTGAACGGCCTTGCGAGTGCATTACTGGATGCTTCTTTTTCTTGTTTATGTGGTAGAAACATCTGAAAACAATTTGTGCCTGTTAAGCTTTGCGGACAGTCAGGGTTCTGCGTGCGATTTGGTCTCCACCTCAGCCAGGACTGGCTGGGGCTGCTCTGTGTTTGCTCATTAGCTAACAAGACATGATATCGTTAGCAGAGCTCTCTGGGGGCTGCCTTCGACTTGTGGCTGCCGTGGGCACGCGCAGGGCTGGGTGCGGTACCGATGAGCTCAGCTTGTCTGGATCACGCAGGTTGGTGGGGAAGATGCAGTAAGATGGTAAAGGAACATCATCCCCCCAGTTACCGCTAACATTGAAAGCATCAGGAGCTGAGGGTTGGTGCTGCGCAAGAGGGATGTGCACCCTGCAGGCCTCACTGGAGCTCCAGCAAACCTCTGCGTGAGCAAGACATGCTGACTGATGCTCCTTGGAGGACGGATGGAGAAATCTTCTGCAGCAATCCCAGGACAAAGGCGAGGATGGCTGAGCAATTGAGGTGGGAGGATGCCCTCCAGAAGGGGAAAATGTTTAAGCTGGGAGGAAAGAAACAGCTTAGAGGAGGGATGATACGCTAACCACATGGCTGGAAGAGGAGGTGTGAAGACTTGATGGGAAACACAGCACTAAGTGTGGGGGAATGGGGCGAGGAGAAGGTAAAGTACAGTGAAACAGCAAGAAAGAGTGAGGGGACTGGGAGCATCGTAGCCCAGCGTGTGTGAGGCTTCGTGGCAAAGGCTCCCGTGGGCGGCAGCGGGGCCAGGGCTTGGCAGCTCAGAGGTGCCCAGCCAAGGGGACTCCCGGCACGGGAATCACGGCAGCGCTCCCAGCAGCCGCGGGGCCGGTGCTAACGGGAGCCGGCACTCAACCCCGCCACCCCAGCCCAGCAGCGGGGCTAAAGGGCGCTGCCCACCGCCGAGGCAGCGGGGAAGGCGGGGGCCGCAGGCTGCGGGGGCCGCGGGCGGGCCGGTGGCTTCCGCCCGGCGCGGCGCATTCCTACCCCGTGAGTCAGGGCGGCGCGGCGGGATGCGGCGTCCCGCGGCCCCGGGCGCTGGCAGCTCCCCGCCGGGACTCTCAGCGCCGAGCGCCGCTCGGCTCCCGGCTCCTATTTGCATGCCGAGGCTGTGAATGGCGTGCCCGCCCGGCCGGCCCCTGGCACGGGGGAGGAGTCTCCGCGCCCTCCGCGGGCCGAGCTCGGCGGCGCCGGTCCCTTAAGCCGCACTGGGGGGCGGCTCGACCCGAGCGGCCGCTGCGCTTCGCCCGCCTGCACGGTGAGTGCGGGGCCGGAGGGACGAGGGGGGGCTGGCCGGGAGGGGCATCCCGCGAGGGCCGTTCCCTGCCCGGCTGAGGTACCGGGACCGCGCCGCTCCGCCGGGCGGGGAGCGGCCCTCGGCGGCCCGCGGGGTAAGAGCGTCGCCGGAGGCAGGTGCCGCCCCCGACCCCCGCGTTTGGATGTTGGGAGCTTGGTGATCTCGGTGGTTTCGGCTGTAGGTGAAGGTGCGCGTTCACGGCTTGTTTCAGCTGATCCGAGTCCACTCCATCTCCACGCGTTCCCACCCGTCTCTCCCCTGATGCTGGCACCCGTGGTTTGGCAGCGACTTTGGGAGATGATCTGGTGGGAAATATATGGCTTTTTACATGTTAAGGTTAGTTTTCCTGCTGGATCGAGTCCCTGAACTGAGTTCTCACACTGTGCACTGCTGGCACGAAGCAAGGGGATCACGGCAGCCTGACGCGAGCAAGACCAGAGTTTTTGCAGGATTGCACCCTCAGTGCCAAGTCCTTTTGGGCTCCTCAGCAGGCAACCTGTCCTTCCCCCCATCCTGCCACACACATCCCTGCAGTGCCAAAGTGCGCCATGTGGATATTTTGCCCTGTGTTTTTCTCCAGTGTAACTCAGGAGGGGTGAGTGGCAGCACAGATGAGTTTTGTCTGGTGCTCGTCCTAGTGCACGACTCAGTTCTGTGGCTGCTGCTTCTCTTGCAGGTTGGCTTCGTGGTGGGGTGCACGGTGCTGGTCGGGGATGTCTCCAAGCCGGGTCTTGGAGTAAGCAGGAAGTTGTTTCCTTTCTTCCTGTTTTTGTCCCCCTGCCTGCTAATTTCCTCTGGGAAGAAAAGTGCATTCTGCAGAAAAGGGAAAAAATAGTCACACGTAACGGGAAGGGACAAGGCAGCAAAGCTTCTGAATGAAACATAGGATAAGGAAGGAGCACAGGGTGTTAACTGCAGTAACGCTGATAGGGCAGCAAGGACAAATAGCTGCCTGTGTGCTGTGACCACGGGGATAAAAATGGCCCACTTGGGACAAGCTGGGGAGCAGACCCTTGGAAGAACTGGATTTCCACTCCAGTGTATGGAAGGATGTTGCTCTCCAGCTCTTCTGTCTCAGTGGTGCAGGTTTTGCAGGAGGAAGTGATGACTAGTGTTAGATTGGCTGGTATAGTTGGAAGAAAAAGGTGAATTTTAGATACTTCCTTCAAGCTTTGATTGTTAAATGGACTTTATGAAAGGGCTTGTCTGCCTTTTTTTTAACTCTCAGTTGCTCTAATAACAGCTATCATCCCTCCCTCCTGCTGCATCACTCATGTCCTTAAATCCTCATGGCTACTGCTGCTCAGCCCAGGTCTCCCCTGTCTGTGTGCAGGCTCTTGGGGAGCCTGTGCCATTCCTGAGCTGGGATACTGCCAGCCTTCCAGGAGGTGCTGTGGTTTTGGAATAGGTCCCCAGCTTTGTCCCGGTCTCTGTGCTCATTGGTCCTGAGTCCCCAGGAAGGCAGCAGCTCTGGCATGTGGACGTGTGTCCGTGCTGCTCCTGCTTCTGTGCGTTCCCATGAAAGGAGGTTGATGCTGGGCAGTGTAAAAGCAACTCCTACAAAACTAGTTCTGCTCTGGGACTTCCCATGACAGGCCATTTTTTTTTTTTTTTTTAAGCAATCCACTTGTGAGAGATCTGCCTACAAACTGGCTTTTCAGGTTCTGGGGAAAGCCATGGGCTGGCCCTGGTCTCGGGAATGTCTTGCTCTGTGCTGGGTAGGCTTCGGGGGGGGGGGGATGAGCTTTGAATGCGGAGAGTGCTGCTGGCCTGCAGAGCACAGCAGACACCTCTTCTCCAACAAGCTTGTCCTCACTGTGTCCTGGTGCTGAGACCTTGTGACCCTGATGCGTCACCTCAGGCAGGAGTTGTGTCCCTCAGAGAGGGCCAGCACCTCATCACGGGACTTGGCAGACAGCTCGTTTCACTTTCGTGGTGGGGAATGCAGCGAGGCTGCAGTTGCGTGAGGTCGCCAGGCAGGAATAGGAATTCCTTTTGGGGTCATCAGTCCTGTTCCTCTGGAATCCATCCCCGGAGAGTAGCCAGCAAGTCCCAACATGTTCCCCTGAAAGAGGCAGGGTCTGCTGCGTGTGGCATGATAGGACGGTTTATTCTGGGCACAGAGCCCTCATGCTCAGATATAATTAGTAAAGGTTTGATTCTCTTCAGTGTGCTGGATCTCTGTGCAGTGCAAACACAGCCAGGTTAGTGCTGAAGACCTCAGATGGGCAACATGACCGGGAGTACCAGCTTGTTTTCCTCTTCCATTCAGTGTATCCAGCAAAAAGTTGAGCAGAGCGTGTGTTGTGTGAACCCCATGTCGCTGGGGATGTGCTTGCCAAGCAGGACTGGCTGTGAGCTGAAGATCCTGACATTTCTTTGTCTGTCACTCTACAGCTTTTATCCAGCAGAACAGTCTTTGATAAGATTCTTCCCTTGTGGTTGCTGCCTTTCTTCCATAGCTACCTCTGGAGGCTTTGGCACCCCGTGGAGACCATGCGCCTTTCTCAGGGGTTCCAGCGTTAATTGTGACCTGACGTGACGCTTCTATTAATTGCTGTTCCTGCAGCCACCAGCCTGTAGCCTGCAGACCCATTTCAGTAGAAATACTTAAAACTCAAGGGTGGGTTCCTTCATTAACATTTTCCCTGAGTTCAGACATGGATTAGTTTCCTTTCTTTTCAGCTGAAGAGGTTCTGGACTCCAAGTTTAACATTTATCATCATCTAGTCGGAAGGAAAGGGACATGAAATGTGCAGATCTCACACTTGCTGTGAGGTTGCCTCCCAGCTGCTGGGTATGTACATGCTGGAGTTTTAAGGAACCCATGTGTTGCCTGCCTGCTCAGGGAGCTGTGTTGCATCCTCTCTGCTATGTGATAATATCTCAATGTGTACTGTGGGTGCTGCAGCCTGAATTTCATGGGACTTGTGTCTGGATCATTGGGAAAACATCTCAGTGCTGCTGGAAATTAGGATGAAGATGGTTTCTTTCTTCAGAGGAGCTGAAGCCCAGATGTCCAGCGTTGTGCAGGTAGTTCTCTTCCCAGTGGTAGGCTTTTTTTTTTTAGCTTTGTGGTTGGTTGTTTTGTTTGGGTTTTTTTTTGCCTTGTTCAGAACTAACAGACCTGAATGGACATCAGGTTGCTTACTCTACTAGTCCTCAATAACTCCCCTCTGAGAGAATAACATTTAAAAGGGACAGTCTTAGCCCTGCAGCTCTTAGTCCCAAGAGATTAGGCAGGCAAGAGGCAAAATTTAACCTTGGAAGGAAATGGATCTGTTTGGCAGCATTTCCCGTGGTCATGCTGGCAGCTCTGTTTCCATGTCCTTGAAGAACCCCAGGCTAATTTGGTGTGTGATGTGTGCTCAGACCATCCAGGTCTGCTTGCACAGAGTTGTGGAGACCCTCCCTCCAGTGCACCCTGAGGTGGGCAGGGCTTGCCAGCCAACCTCTCTGTTCTCACAGAATGTCTGTGCCACTGCGAAGTGAGGTTTCCACAGGGAGAAGTGGAAATTGCGTCTGTGCTGAGATTGCCTATTGTCATATCCTTGTGAGTTGAACTTCAGGGATTTCCGGCAGTTTGCTCCTGTTTTTGTCCCTACTCATCTTGCTGCTGTCCAGGACTGGTTGAAGCTTCAGATCACACTTCTCTTCCTTGTTTCAGTCCATGCTGCTGTAGGAATGAGGAAGTGGGATTTTTTTTTTAATGTGTGTTGGGATGATGCCATGAAGAGCAAATTAGCAGCTGAGTTTTTGATCAAATCATCCAAACTATGGTCAAATCCTTTTGAGTAACAGTATCTGTTTCCCACTGGGTGAAGACAGAGCTTATTCTTCACATTTACCTTACCTGTCAAATCTCCTAAAGCTGTAAGAGTGCAGTTTCATTGCTTGTGTGCTCTACTTGCTGCACAGACAGCAAATGTCAGCTTGACATAGGGCTTGTTTTTGCTGTAATTTCCTTTGGATGCACTCTTCAACTATCTAGGTAAACAATTTATTTCAAATATAATTACAGCTCCTTTTTGCCTACCGAAGAAATGTTGGAACTGTGGTGATACAGACCTGAGCTGTGGATAAGTTCTTAAGTTCTGGGGCCTTCAGCAACAAACAGACCTTGCCTTAGTAATCAGAGCATCTCTAAAGCACAGTGTTTATTAAAGGAAATGTGATTTCTTCTCAGTGAAGTCTGAGGTATCATTGCACAATACTTCCCTGGCATGGTAGAGCCTTCCCAGGGGGAGAAGAGATAGCAAGCCATGCCTGATCTTGCCTTTTCTGGAAAGCCTACCTTTGCCGCCTCCTCCCCTTCCTGTTTCCACTCTGCTCAGAGCCAGCCCCTTGCTCTGCTGGTCAGCAGCAATCCCTGCTTTGAAGGTTTTCTTTCCTTTAAAAAGGAACAATCCCTATGAGGTCATCCTGAAACTGCACAGGACGCTGCGTTTACAGTCTTTCAGGTCTGGCACTTACTTGGCTTACTTACTCACTTACTCAGTGAAAGTTAGAACTGCTTGGATTTTAAAATCTGGAGGGCTCAGAAGGCTGGGTTGACAAATGCACCTTCTGTATTTCGGGAGTTACTGCCCTGTAGCAATCAGCACACGGGAGGTTTGTTACTCTGTTGCTTAAATGCAAAGCCTTAAAGTGAACTGTATAAAACTGTGAGTAGTTCTGCCAAAAAGTGTGAGTATACCTTCCTTTTCTCTGGCTGTTCTGGGACTGTAATTTCAGGGAGAACAGCGAGCAAGAATGTGCCATTCACTCAGTCTGAAGAAGTGTGGTTCACTTAGAAATTTAATATTTTTTTTGCTAAACCAAGTTAGAATTATGATTATTTCTGTTTGCATTATTAATGAGTCGTTGCACTGGGCACACAGTGAGTATGCAGAGGTGTGCACACCTGCAGAGCAAGACAAGCTCTTCTTGCAGCTGTTTCCAGTTGGACGCAGCAGGAGATGGAGTGTGCCTGGCTGTCAAGCATGAGCCAGGGAGAACAGTTAAAGCAGCAGAGTGGCTCTCCTGTGTCCCTGGCTGCATCAGCTAATGGTGAGGAACAGCAGCTCCAGCCAAACCAGCTCTGCTCTGAGTCCTTGGCTGTTTAACTAGTCCTTTGAAGGATCTCCACCGGGCCTCACTGCTGTGGGCGTTTTTTATTCTCTCACTCGTACCCAGGTGAGCAGAACTGTAGTGGTGCTGGAGAAAGCAGGTGTGTGATGGGGAGTGAGGATACTCCAAGTTTCAAAGGAACATGCTAAGAAAGCTGTTCTGAATGGCTCTGTGGCGTCCATCCTTCCTGAATATAAAGTTTGTCTTCTGGTGGCTCCAGCGTTTGTTACTGTTATTTCCTCTAAGATTTATTTTAGGTTGCTATTCAACATGGTTTTATGTAACTTTCCATAGGAAATGTTGTCATTTGTGGCAGTTTTGATCTCTTTTGCCATTGAAACGTTTTTATTTAGCACAACAAACAGTGATTCTTAGCTGCTTTTAGTACCCAGAGTCTTTGCTGTAGAAGATGAGTGGCTTTTGTCTAACATAATTTTTGGTTTGGCCTATTGTGATCTTTTTAGGAGAGGTTGCTGGTTTTGACAGTTGCTTTTCCATCAGTTGTTTATTGATATTGTATTTTCTAAATGAACAATGTTGTAATCACTAAGAGATGTTACCAAGAAAATTGCTCTTGAGGTGGGTGCACAGACAGCAGCTCTTCCAAAATCAACCAGAGCCAGTGTTTCCTTCTGTCCTCAGTGTCATCCCAGCTCTGTGTTTCCAGCTTTCCTTGTGTCCTGAACCCTTACAGTACTTGTGAAGAATATGAGAGCTGGTAGAAAAAACTTCAAAATGCAGAATTTCATTGAAAATAATACCTTTGTTGGGTTTGTCTTCTGTTTCCTAATGTGGAAATGGCTGTACTGACAGTAATGGCTGTACTGACAAAAGCATTTTTGTGACTCTTACCTTGCTGTATAATTGAGGCAGTGACTGTGCCCATGGTACTTGTGGGTCTGACAGAACTTAACCAGGCATCTATTTTACTAGTAATGGAAATAAATCTGGAACAGGGCCCTCTGAAGCCCCATTGAATCATTTAAATGAGTTAAATGCACTGAAATAGTTTCTGTGATCACTCTTTCCTGAAGAAGGTGCAGACCCAGGCAGAGCACTGAGACAGCTGTGCTTTGGGGCTGCTGGGGACCCCAGAGCAAAGGGCTCTGCTGGCTCAGCCCAGGCACCACTCACCCAACAGGCAGCAGTGGTAACCTTCAAACAGGGTGCAGGAACAAGGCTTGCATAGATGATCCTTCTTCTGGTGGCTGGTAATGCATCTCTTGGTAGAAACAGCTCTTTTGGAGGACCAGGCAGTGCTGACTCTGCTGGCTTCCCTAAGGAATGGGAATGCTGCTCAGAGCTTGGTGTGCCATCACTGGAGCTGTTGGCAGGTATCTCATCATGCTGTGCCCCATTGTAGGCTATAAGTGACAGCCTGTGACCAGACTTTTAGGATGTGGCTGCTGGAAATGTGGCTGTTGGATGTGGCAGCAAAGCCACAGGGTGTGTTCACAGAGAAACATAAACAGGGTGAAGATGCCAAAGTACTCCAGAAGGTTTTCCACTGCTCCCCCCTCATTGTTGGTTGGTTTATGTGCAGGCTGTTGCCCTTGCTGGTATCTCAGTAGGTTGTTGATGGCTCTTGGCTGGGTTTGCTCTGGATGGTGGAGTTGGTGATCGCTCATCACCCAGGCCCTGCGTGGGCCCTGGGTGTGCTTGGCTGGTGCTGGGGACCTGTCTCTGCCATCTGGGCCACACGTGCTGAGGAGATGGAAAAGGCCCCTCTGCCCAGCTTACTCTGCTTGGCTCCCTTCCACCTACTTCCTTGTGGGTGCTCCAGGCCATGGGTGAGCAGGGGAAACTCCTCCCTTGGGAGCACCTCTGTGGAAGCTGCCCGTGCGTGAGGCTTGGTTGTCAGCTCTGGAGAAATCTGTGGATGGTTTGGATGTTTTCCCATCTAATGACCCCACCAGAAAATTCACTCTGCCTCTGGTGATACGGTAGTGTTTTATTCCTGCTGCACTCAACACCTGCACTAAAGGCACTTCTCAGAAGATTATTTAGAGGTGCCGAACCCACCACCTCCCTGGGATAATTGTTGGCTTCCCACAGATCTGAGTTTCTGGCCATATTTTCAACAATCACTTCAAACTATACTGCCTTGAGAAGCACTCCAGTCATCTGGCTCCAGCTGCTCTGTTTGTTCCTGCTTCTTCCCCTTTCCTTCTGCTGGCACAAGTGTTTGTGGAGCCATGTGGGAAGGAGCTGAGGCTGGAACGAGCCATTTTCTCTGCTGAGCTCATGTGGGTTGGTTCCCAGTATGGATCACCCAACAGCTGTGGGGATGCTGGTGCCAGCAGGAGGAGGAGGGCAGCAAACAGGGCTGGGTCACTGCTTCTTCTGTTGGCTTGCATCTCTTTCAAGTGTCTGTGACATCTTTTTAGCTTGAATTTTGAGCTTTGGTTTCTGAGGTCCTGTTACTATTTTGCCCTTTGTCTGCTGCAACAAAAGGACCTTGAAGATCAGTCTGTTGCTTGTGACTGCATGTTACAGTTGGGGGTCATCTTTTAACCTACATTTGAAGGAGTTCAGCTACAGATCTGGGGACTAACAGAAATCAAAAAGGGTTTTTGAGCTTCCTGTTTTTCCTCTCTCTTCTATATGAGGGCACCACACCTTCAGGTCCCAGGTGAGGCTGCTTTGAAAGCTTTTAGTGCTGGTGTTCAAGTTGGAACTGATTTTTGTTTGATTTCCATCATGACCTTCGTGTTTTTCTGAAAATCAAGAAAATCAGTTGCTCAAAGGGATATCAGGTCTGCTTTCTTGATCATGGGATTGGCTCACATACATTCAGACTTCACTGGCAGACGTTTTCATTACCTGTACTTAAAACCCTCTGTCTCTGTATGCAGCTGAACCTTTTCCAAGTTCAGTGGGTCCCAGCTGAAGCTTTGCACTCCTGCTGTGCCTCTTTGAATACCATCACTCTCCAAGGCTTGGCATGAAATATTAACCCAATGTAGCTTCCCATTTCTTGTCTAGGGGTCTGCCTGGCCTCTTCCAAACCAGGCAGTTTCTGTTGATATTTCTCAGCTAATTCAATTAAATGGTTCATGGTGAGATCCCGAGTGGGGATGGAGCAGGACAATTTCACACAGGCAGGGGACAACAGCTTGGGGCTGTATTTGATGTCTCACCTGAGCTGCTGTCATGCTGAGCCATCGCTGAATAGGCTGGTCCTACCCTTCCTCTCCAGGGCTTATCTGAAATTGTCTGAGCCTCTTCAGGATGCCAGATCAACAGGAAATAATTTACTAGGGTTAGTTTGTGCTGGTAAAACACCTTGAAGTGGCTCAGTGGAGTAAGGCAAACCTGCTCCCTGGGCAGCAGCTAGCTGGCAGATGGGATTGCTTGCGAGCAGAAGCCAGAGCCCTGAGGAATTGTTGCCTGTGTGATTTGGTGCAGGCTTTTGGAAGCAGCATCAGCCTCTACCAGCACTCAGGCAGAGCTTGTGCATGGCAGAGAGCAGGGACAGTGGGATGTGTGTGGGAATGGCAGTGCTGCCAGCTCCCTGCGGGGCAGGGCTCAAAGGGCAGTGTGTCTGCACAGCTCTCTGCCAGGCTTGTGCTCAGAGGTGCCTGGACTGCTCAGACCCAGCTTCTGCTATGGCAGCCTGCGGGTCTGCAAAGCCTTACAGTATTTCCCAGCTCAGCAGCCAGGGTTGGGAAAGCAGGAGAGGGCCCTGGGCAGTGCTGATGGCCTTGTTTTGTTTCGCAGGTATTTTCTTAGGGTGGGCAGTGGGGGTGGTCTCAGCCAAAGCTTGGGTGTTGCTGTGCCCTTAACAGCTTTCCCCGAGAGTGCAAGGCCACAGGCGTGTCCCACCTTCCCCGTCCCTGCCTGCCCTCAGCCCCTCCATCTGGCCTGTTTTAAAGGGCTGGCTTATGCCTGGTGTTTGGGATATTGTTTGTAACTCGTTGGGTCTGATCCATGCTAGATGGTTTTATTGGCAGCCACGAGACTGAAACCCCACTGCTCCTCTTCTCCTTGGACTTCCTGCCTTTTCCCTGCTCTGCCAGCAGCAATCCTCCTGGAGAGAGAGGCACAGCCAGGAGCTTTCTCCTCTGTCTCCTCTGGCTTGTCCTGTCTGGAGAACACATTGAGGATCCCGGTTTCTTTGCTGTGTCCACCTGGATTCCTGTACCTCATCCAGAACAGCTGTGTGGACAGACCCCTTCAGGTACATGGGACTTGCCTGGCACTTCGTGTAGCAGGCACTGTAAATAAAGTTGTTGCAGTGATGGGGTTTGAAAAATGGAGAAAAATTGCTGGAGTCTGACCACAGAATGTGGCGATCGGATTGCAGCGGAATGACCCCGGTGTCTGTTACCTCCTGGGGGTGTCTGTAGGAGCATGCACACACTGTGCTGGAGAGGAGCAGTGATGCTGGAAAAAGCAGATGCTGTTTGTTTGTGTGGTAGTGTTGAATTAAGTCGGGGTTTTGTTTTGGTTTTTGTTTGGAATGTTTCTTGGGGGAAAAAAGCCAGCTTTATTTTAAATGGGAATGCTGGTAAAATGGAAATTTTGGAAGAAAAGAAATCAACATTGGAATAGCTTCAGTTGTCTGTTTAAGTGGAAGGATGGTCTGTCTTTGAAATGACTGTGCAAGTCTCTAAATGTATTTAGGATGCCTGTCAGTTTTAGGAACATGATCAAGCTTCTGGACAAAGCTTTTCCTTTGCTCTTTGGGTCAGTAGATTTCACTAAGCAGCTTTCCTTGATCATGTGCCAACTTTGATATTTAATGTGCTCTCCCCTTTCTTAGCCTGATCCACAGCGCAGTGGATTTGCCTTTCGTTCTGGTTCTGTGACCTTGCTTTGGCACAGGCCTTTTGAAGATGAATTTTCCAGACTATCTGCAATTGATACATTTTTTTCTTTTTTTTTGTTTATTTTAATTGAAATGGACATTATTAATAATTTTTATGCTGCTACCAGCTGATCAGTTAGAAGAAGCTGAATCTGCAAATGCCTCTCATTCAGCCTTGTGTTTTCATATTCCTGACTTTTGTGATGCTGGTGGAACAGAGTCCAAACTAAGCCAGCACAGGTGAGAGGTCTGAAACAGCCCCTGTGCAAGGACTGAGCTGCTGATGTGGGTGTGGGAAAAGGGCATGGTAGGAACAGCATGGAAGAGATCTGTAGGGTCAGGACTTGCACGGAGAAAGAGGATAGGGAAAAGCTGATCACTCTTGTAATCCAAGAACTGCGGGGCAACAGGTGAACCCAGGAAATGGCAGGTTTGCAGATGAACTGGAGCAGGCTTGTCACACAGCACGTGTTTCAACTCTGGAGCTTTGTCATGTGCAGTTATGAATACTAGAAGTTTGCTTGGATTAAAAAATGAGCTGGATAAATTCTGGAATAGTAACCACTGGATTGATATAGAGATGGATACAGAGCTGTTACATGTAAAGACATTTCTGGCACAAGAAGCCTGTGACTTATTCCTAGCACATGCCATGGCTCTGTCCTGGGAGATAGGACTGTCGAGTGATCCTGTACTCTTGCCCCGTGCCAGGCATCCTTGGTTGGAAATGAGATACAGGCTTTAGAGGGACACTTAGCCTGACCTTGCACAGCTGTGCTGTGTGTGTTCCCATCCTGCTGCTGTTGGTGGCCTCTTGACAGTATTAAGAAATTGGGATTGATGGTATGGGACCACTCAAACAAAATATGTATCAATTCAGTCAACTTTGAAACAAAGCCCACTGGCCTGATGAAATACATGGACACTGGATCTTGAAACATTGGCCCCTAAAAGTAACCAAGGGGTCAGCGTGAAACTCAGCAAGTGCTTTTACTGCAATGCTGAGACAGAAATTAGCAGCACCTGGAGTGAGGGCCAGGTGTAATGAGGGCTGTTACCTGCCATGCAAAGGCTGTTTGACCATGTAGCTGTACATCTGTGCACACAGCCCTACACTGATGCTCATCTAGTCCATATATCTGTATATTCAGCTGGATCCACATTCAGGCTGCCCGTTAACCCCCTGGAGACCTGTCTCTCATGACCATACCACAGGCCTTTTTGTGCCTGGGGCAGAGGCACTTGCCTGACCTGTGCTGTGGCTGACTATTCACACAGAATTCACGGTGTTTGCCCTGGCAGGGCCTGATCCAGTCTTAGGTGTTTGTAAGGTTTATTTTTGGCCACTCCAAATGCACACAGGGAATTGGGAATGCTGAACAGCTCGGCCTTCACTGCATCCTTTTACTGGGAAGTGAACCTGTTAGTGAGTAAAGAAGGTTGAGCTGGTAGAGGGATTTGCTTCTACATACTCTGTTTGCAGTCACCCTTGAAACTCAGCTGGGGTTTAAATACTGAATGCATTTAGACAATTATTATATATGCATTTTTATGCTTTGCTATCTAAAGAACTCTTTAACTGCTGAAGCTGGGAGAAAGCAGAGCATTCCATTGCTCTGCTAGGATGTGAATTTCATCTTGAGATCTTCACCTTGCTTAAAGAACTAAGTTGAAACAACTTTGGGGGTAATTGTAAGGCCACAGGCTTGACCCCTGTGTGTGCATGCCCTGTCCTCTTTGGCATGTGTGTACACCCTGGAGATCCCATGTGCTAGTCTGCAAGGGTGGCAAGGAAGCCAGTGAGGATACGTGGACATCACTGTCTGTGGTCTGTGGCAATTTAGGAAGGGAAACTGAAAACAGATTTAATTGGATGTCTTTCACAGGGTTTCACGTTATTGCAGCAACTTTCGGGCAATACAGGCGTGATTCATCCCCTCCCTTCCTGGCTTGGCCTCACTGATTGATAAAGCTGCAAATCTTACACGTTTGTATTCTTTACACCCAGAGCTTGTGCTCACAAAGGCAGCTCTGTAGGTAGACAGGAAGGATGTTGAGTGATGGTGGCTCAGTGGTGAGATGTTGGAAAAAGCAGAGTTGCTACTTCAGATGCTCTGAATTTGCCCCTGAAGACACAGGAAGGAGGCTCTTGAGTTGTGTGAAATAGATTTTGTTTGGTCATGCCAGAGTGATGGCTCTGTCTCTCTTGGCTGGTCTCTGATTAGGGCACCTCAAGGAGACGTGGTGTGGTGTTTGTGATCCTCGCGGTAAATGCTGGAGCTCTGTGCTGGAGTATTTCAGGTATGAGAAATCTGCTTTGCTTTCTGACCTCACCATGAAGACAAATTTGCAAGACCTTTCAGTAAATCGTGTCTCATAGCGGATTTACTCATACCAAGCACAGGCAGGAGTTCCCCTAAAACTCTCACTGTCCTTATCTTATAGGAAGTTAGAACAGTTGTATTTAGCCACCCCTGCAGCTCGGCGGGGAGGGAAGGAAGGATTTGTGTCCCTCTCATGCACAGCACTGCATCTGTGCAACAGGACTGTGGTGCATGTATGAAGGGCATGTCTGTACAGGCTAGATCAAGAATTCCCAGACTTTTGGGGGCCTGTGGTATTTGCTGAAACCCAACCTTCATCCACCTACAGCTGAGTCCTCCCTTTCTGTCGTTCCGGCTCAGCTGAGCACAGCGCTCCTGGCAGCCGGCCCAGCTCGCGCGACTGAACCAGCAGCTGGCCTTCAGCTCCTTTTAGATGAGATTCTCTCCTAACCCAATCCAGATCATCCCCCATTCCCTTTTATTGACCTATTTCCCCGCTGCCTGCCCCCCCTGCCTTGTATCTTTCGCGTGGTGTGCGCAGTTCCCTTTGCAGAGCAGCTGCAGGGAGCTGTGGGAATATGGTGGAAATCCCTGCAAGGCAGTGCACGTTTCAGAGAACCAGTGCCTAATTTAGGTTGGGAGGTACCCTTGCAGGTTGACTGGCTCATCCACTGCAAGGCTGGGATAATTCAGGCAGCTCAGGGCCTTGTTTTGTTGAGTGCCAAATGTCTCCGAGGGTGGAGATCTCTCTGCCTCTGGTCCTGGCCTAGGACTTGGCCTCTCACAAGGAAGAATCCTTATGTGTTAAACTAATTCTGCATTTAAAATAAATGGGCTGTGTTAACACCGTAAGAACACTAAGTTTTAATTCCAACCGAGTTTTTCTCCTACCCCCTTTCAAAACATGTGTGCTTGCTGATTTAACTGGTTGCTTATTCCATCTGTCCACTGTGGTGAAGAGGCTGGGACACTTGATTATTTTTGTCCCCTGTGGCTAAGGGCCGTAGGCCAGGCTAGGACAACGCAAGGAGAGAGCCAGGAGGGAATGGAATCTGTTGTCCCGTTCAGCACACATGCTTCCCACTGTTCACTTGAAGTTGTGTGTGTGCTAAGAGAGGAAGAAATACAAACTTGTAGCATAATTTAGGTTGGACGGTACCTGTGGAGGTATCTGTGCTGATCTGCCTCCAGTGAAATCTATTTTCTGAATTGTTTCTCTGAGTGTGCACAGTGAAGTGGGTGCTCTGCCAGCCTGAAAGACTCTGTGGTCTCTGTGTCCCACTGTGTGTGATGCAAACAGGAGGGGAAAACTGCAGCAGAGTGGGCAAGATGACAGCGAGTCACTCTGCTCACTGCGGCCTTTTGATTACACAGCGGTGTTTATTTAAATACCATATCATTATTATTTATGTATGAAAACCACTCAATTCAGGATTAGTGCCAGTTCTCTAATGTTCATGCTATACTGGTCTTGCTCTGTGCGCCATGTTGTGTTTCTAGAAAATCACTACTACATTTAAAAGAGATTAGAACCAGCAATGAGAAGCGGCCACTTGTTAATTGCTAAGTGGTAGGTAGGTTAGAAAGTGTGGTGCTCGGCTTTGGGTGGGCAAAAAAGGGTGTTTGTGAGTCACAAGCTGGTTTTAGAGGGAGGTCAGTGGCTTTTGATACTGCAGTTACTTAGCTGGTTGGTCTGGATCCAGATCTCATTAAGATTTAATTCATGGCTTGTTCTTAAGGAATCTGGATCTCACAGTAGTCTCAGCAAAAATCTTAATGGGAGGTGACTCAAACTTGTGACTGCAGTCTGTGTACCTGGCTTGAGATCCCGTGCCCTGAGCAACGCTCCATGTCCTCCGAGTGTCAGGTCCTGAATGACCAGTGTGGGCACAAGCTGTGACCCTTGAGCCCTCATGAGGCACTTTGGGAATTCATCCCACGTGGGGCTTGGGGCCATCAGTCACAGCGGGGAGGAGGACTCTCTGCTCGCCCTGCCAGCATGGACTGGGAGGGATGAGCCAGATTCCCTCCTGACTCTGATGTCTCCCCTCTCCTAGGCCTGAGAACAAGCGTGGGACGATGTCGGAGGCACGGCACGACAGCACAAGCAGTTTACAGCGGAAGAAGCCGCCATGGTTAAAACTGGACATCCCGGTGCCGGTACCCATGCCCGTGCCAGAGGAGCCCCTCCAGCCCGTGCAGGTACAGGTGCTGGGGAGGAGGGAGGGTCTGTGGAGATGGGGGGGATGTGCTGGGAGCATCCCTGTGCCTGCGGTCCCCATCAGTCCTGGCTGAGGGAAAAGCAGCGTGTGATGGCAGGTCATGAGGCCACATAAGAAGGGGCAGAGCCTTTGAGTAAATTTATGATCAGTAATTAACTCTCCTTGAAGGGGATGTGGGAGGGATGAGGGTGGGTGGCTGATGTGCTCGCATCAGTGGATGTGACTGTTTGGATGTGGGCATTGTGAAAAGTGTCTTGGCTGGGATATGAGAGTGAGGTATTCAAACAAGCATTTCTTAAGGGGACTGGAGGACTGAAGATCTCCCAGACAAACATGAGGGCCTGGAAGTGCTGGAGCTTGTGCTGATATGAGCAGCGTATGAATCTGACTTATGAATAGCCAAGATAATGACAGACTTTCATCAGTAACAGCAAAGAACAGTTACTGGCAACACAAAGCTGTTACCAGCATGAGGAACATAAGAGAACCATGTGGGATGAGAAATACATAGCACTGAGGAGTGCTGAAGTAGAGATGAGGTGATAGGTTAATAGGAGCTGTGCAAAGCATGAGAGTAAAACATCCTTGTTTGTGCTGGGAATAGGAGGAATATCAGGAATACCTGCTACAAGGTATTAAAAACTGCTGTAGGGGTGAGGCCTGGGTATGAACGCTGGCTGCTTGTGTGGCCTTGCTGTAGAAACAGAGACTTTGTGCACTGAAGGCAGAGCCAGAGGGTTCTTGCTGCCCAGCTCCCACAGGCGGGTACAGGGCCTGGGTTCAGTCACTTATGTGAAAAAAAGTTAAGTCATCAGAAAAATGGAGGGTTATACAGTTTCCCTAGAGGAGGCTGAGGACAAGCTTAAGAGGGAACTTCTGTTGCACTTGGGACAGCAAGAACTGCTCTCTTCACCATTCCGTGATGCAGGGACTCAAATGCACTTCACTTACGTGACAGCTCCTGGCAGGTAAATCTTGGTTCTGGTCTTCCCTTGGAAGGAAAGAGTTTGGGGGTCAGTCTGTAGGGATTAGAAGTGGAGTTCAGGGTTTTACCAGTGCAGGTTGAAACCTTCTGAATCAATTTTTTAAGGCTTTGATGGATCTTCCCTTATCTGAAATCTCTAAATCCAGCTGAGTACCTGGAGACACACTGTGTGTTTATGATGGAAGCTGGTGGAGGTGATGTTCTCTGGGGGTCTCGTGTGCACAGCCCAGGCTGTCAGGATAAGAGTGCATTCTGTGCTCCTCTGGCTTACAATCTGAGTATCTGTGCACTGTTTTTACATAAAAGATATCAAAATTGTTGATAGCATAAGTGGAAATCATTAGCTTTCTGGGCTAGAGAGGCTAAAGCAGTCTCGAGGCAGAGACAGTGTCTGACCAGAGGATCGATCAGAGCTTCACTTGCCAGAGGGGCAGTCTGCTCAGCCTGCCCTGTACAAATGGGAGATGGTGTCTCTGCTGAGCTGATAAAAATGTAATGCAGAGCAGCCCTGGGGAGGCAGTTCTATCAGCTGAGAACAGCCTGGTGAGTGGTGTCACATTTGGTAGGTGATGTTTAGCCAAGACATGTGAGTATGCCCAGGCAATTAGGCTATGAACAAAGCCTTTCCCAGCTTGCTTAGGCTGCACCAGGCAGCAACTACAGATCCACCCACAGCTCTCACAGGCTTTTAGTGCAGATCCAGAGCCACTTAAAAAGCAAATCCCACTGACTGTGCTTCTCTTGACCTTGTGGAGCGGTCTAGGAGAGTGTGATCTGGCTAGGCAACAGCCAGGAGGGTATGTTGCTGGAGCTCATGCAGTACATGTTGAATTGCTAACTGTTCCCCAGCCTGGCTGGCCTTGTGGAGCCTCACTCCCAGAACACTGACCCCCTCCTGCTTCCCTCGGCAGGCGACGCGGCGCCAGGCGTTCCTGCGGAGCGTGAGCATGCCGGCCGACAACAGCCGTGTGCCGTCCCTGCCCCACGACCCTGCCCGGAGACCGGTGCTACAACGACAGACCTCAATCACCCAGACCATCAAGAGGTGAGGCACGCAGCTCATGGAACCTGCTGCAGTGCGTTCTGCCAGCCAGTGCCAGCCCAGAGTTGTGGATTTATACTGCTCTGCTCATCCCATTGCCTGTCACAGCAGGATTAGGTTGACTCCCTCATTACCTCACGAGGTTGTGGAAGGGTGGGTGCAGATTGGTCCCCGATGTAGAAGCCCAGGGGTGCTGTATAGCTTGTCTGTAGCATGTGAGGAGACAAGTCCTGGCAGGAAGATGCTGGTGACCAGGGCAGTGAATGGTGTTTGCCACTTACAGACAGATTTTGGCTGCCCCCATGCCCCAGGGGGGGCTGTTTCTCGGTAACAGGATGTCTCAGGCCCTAATGTTTTTCTGTGACTGTAGAGGGGGTGGTGCTGGGCGTGCTTTGGTGCAGTGTCTGAGAGCACATGGTTGCTGGGGGAGGCAGAAGCCCATTGGAGCAGTGCAGGGCTCTTAGCAGCTTGGCTCCTAGCACTGGCTCGTTGGCAGGTCCTTGAGATGTCTCTGAGGGGTGGTGGAGAGCAGGGAGAGGCTGCTCTGGGCCTGTGTCCCACTCCTACAAAGGGTTGTCATTAGGGGTCTCTTGAGACATGGCCACACAGAGCTGGGTGCTCTTTCCCTCGCCATGGCAAAGGCTTATCGCAGTTTGCCCAGAGGGAGTTGCTCTCCCAGCTGCTCTCCTGAGATGACTCTCTTCTATCTCTGGCAGTGTGTCAGGCCTGCCTGGATCCCAGGAGCATCCCTGGAGCTCCACGGGTCAGGGGTACTTTCAGCCAGCCAGGCTTCGCCCACTCACAAAGGAGCAGCTTTCCAGCTCTGGGAGATCTCCCACACACTGTTTTCCTTTGCCTCAGATGTTCCCCAGCTGCCTTGGTGGTGAAGCTCTCCTTCAGCAGTCCACTCTGATCCTTCTTCTTGTGAGGTTGGGAGGGCTGAGCCCGTGAAGCAGCGTCTGCTCTTTTCAGGGCTGTGGGCAGCCTCTGGGCCTGCTGAGGCTGTCCTTGCACACCTACGCTGTCTCTTCCCTTGCCTCCCTGCCTTTGACGTGTTCCTTGCCAGGACAATTAGGCAAGAGCATGTCAAGGATGAGGGGATATCCTGGGAGGGTGCTGTGGAAGCCCTGACAAGAAGCATTGGGTAGAAGGGCCAGGGTAACCTTCCCCAGCAGTCCTCACAACATGCAGTTTGTATGCAGGGGAGCGAGGAACTGTGAACCGCTTTGGTGCTGGTGTGACAAATTTACTTTGGGAAGGACTTTACAAGGAGCAGAACTGCAGGAGATGCACCCATGACACAACACTAGCAATAAAAGCATGAAATGAGTGGATCAGAAACAAGGCCAGGGAACTGGAAAGTACCAAGGCCTAAACCCTTGTTTTCTGTTTAGCAGAGCTAGGGATGCAGTGGAGAACGCAGACCATACATCCCTAAATGTGTCTTGGGATTTGTTTTGTGAGTCCAGGAAGGACTGCCAAGTTTCCTGCTTAACACAGCCCTCAGAATGCACAGAATGTGAAACTGCATCAGGACTCCATACCATCTTCCCCGGAGGACACAGATCAAGTGTGAACATGAAGTCAAGCCTGTGTAGTCCAGAACATGGCATGGGAGTGACTCCTATGAAAGCATCTAACACCATTTCCAGTCTCCCAGAGTGTCTGAGATGTCCATCCAAGGCAGCAGATGTGGCACAGATAGACTTGTGCACTAGGCAAGATCCTGTCAGGGCATCAGTCACCTGTCCCTAAGCAGATCGTATCTCAGCCTGCTGACACCTCCATGGTTTCACACTGGTGTCCGAAGCCAGCTGTGGAATCTGTAGCTGAGTGTCTGGGCTGAAGAAGGCAGGTCTTAGAGGGGGAGCTGAGGGGGATTGCAGTACCCCTGGTACCTTCAAGAGCAATGGGAGGCACACGTCAAGAAGAGCAGGTGCACCAAGAGGATTCAGCAGCCTCCTGGGTTCAAAGATGCTGCTGTGTGGCTTGAGCTTGGTTGTTTCTCTTAGACTGTGCTCTCAGCTGGAGGCCACTGTCACATACAGTGGGGCACGACTGCTGCCCATGGGGCTATGGAAGGAGATGCAGTGGCTGCTCCCCTCCACAGCCCTGGAGGTTCCTTCCCCTCAGCTCTCTTTTCTTTGCAGCAGACAGGTTCGGTTTCAGAGGAGTCAGACCCTGCCCGCTCGTGGGCACCGGGGGGGCAGGAGCTCCCTGAGAAAGCGGCAGTCCCTGCCCCGATCGTTTTTCAGGTACTGGTAGCACTGAGTGTGAAACCCACCCCTGCATGTGTGTGCCAGGGCTGTTGTGAACTGCACAGAGTCTGGCTGTTGCTGAGATCACATTGCCTTCCCAGGACTGTCCAAGAGGCCTACAGACAGGCGGAGTGAGAAAGTTCATGTGTGCCTCTAACAAAAAACAATTGTCACTCCTACTAAATGCGTAGGCAGCTGTCAATAAGTAGCATGGACTAACAAGCTGTCCACCCGCCAGCCTCACTCCCTCCTGCCTTTCCTAACAAGCTGTCAACCTCCTGGTGTTCACCATAGCTGGAATATCTCCCCAGGGCAGCCTTAGCCCAGCCTGCCTTTGCTGGCAGCAGTGCAGCATATGTTGGCCCCAAAGCCTTCTTGGGGCAGGAGGGGGAGGAGAGGAAGCAGCACCAAACAGACACTGTCACGTTGGTCCAGAGGGGCTCAGAGCTGGTGAATGGAATAGAGCATCTACTCTTTCCCTGTTGGCATCACGGCTTTTTTCTAATGCAAATGTGACTCTTCTTTTTGAGATGGAGGTCTTTGTTTACTTAGCACCAAGGAGATGAGCCACTCCAGAAGTCCAGGGCACAATGGCCCATTGACCATCACCCCGAGTCTGGAGCCCAGGAAACTTGTAAATCGAACAGACTGTGTGACTTTGTGCATGGCGGGGACTGGACCTAATGCCCTGTATTCCTGTCCTGCCATCCTCACTGCTGCCCTTGGCCAGCTGCCACTCTGGCACTGTGGCCACCTTTGGGGCTGCTTGTGTTTGGCCTTGGGCTTTCAGGGCTGGTTGGCTCATCATGACAGAAGAGTGACAGCTGACGCTGATGTTGGTTGTTAGAGTGCCCTGGGGACTCCGTAGGACATGATGGGGTTCCCCAGCTGAACAGAGGCATTCAGCATCTTCCCAGGGTGCTCCAGATGCTCTAAACTCTGTAGTGGACTATTTTGGCTATGATCAGGGAGAAGGACAGCTCTTCACCCTGGCCCTGGACCAGTAGTGGTCTTGGGCAGTTCTGGAGTGTTCCTCACAGTGCCAACAGCTGTGGTGGTGATTGTCCTTCCAGACTAGTGGGAGCACAGTTTTGGAGGGGTCTGAGGCTGCTGGTGGTGCAATGGGCCATTCCTCAGCAGGCTCATATGGGCCCAAATGACCCTCAGCCCCTCTCCCTTTGAGGCCTCATGCGTGGGTTTGTCACCCAAGGTCACCTTGCTGTTGAAGTACTGGTTACAGCCATCTGTGGGAGCCCTCTGAGTTGTCAGACTGCTCTGCGGTGTGTGTTGTGCCAGAGCAACTGGCAACATGACCTCTGTGCCCTGGGCTTGGTGAGTCTGTCAGGGCAGGGGCTGGCCCTGGGCCCTTTGCTCTGCATGGAGAGGAAGATTGCTTCAAGGAGATGTGGGTCTGTGGGAGCAGAGAGGTGCCCCAACACTTGCACACAGCCCCATCTCTGAAGGCTGGCACGTTGACTTGCTGGTGGCATTTGGGTCAGTGAGGTCAGGTGAATTCCAGCAATGGCCCTCATGACCTCTGAAGGGTCTGTTCTGTAGCACTGTGAGAACAGGGAGGGCTGAGGAAAATGTGTGGTGGTTGCATATGGAAAGTTTTAACCAGCAAGGCTGTGGATTTCAAACGCACCTTTTGGCATGGTGGCAGAGCACCTTCGCCTGTTGGTTGATGGGGTTTTTGCTTGGTAGGGTGCAAAATCACAGGACTGGTCTCCTGTCTCCAGTGCACTGTCTCAGTTCCCCTGTGTGGCCTAATTCTAGATTTATCCCAGCCTTTACTCCAGTGTGTATTTTAATGCTCGCTTTGTGATCTGTGAGGTCTTGCTTCTCAGCAGCTGGAGATCCTGCCCCTGAGCAGGGGGGCTGAGGCCAGGGATTTGGGTTTGGCTTGGAAGGACTTCCAGGTCTCAACACCTGGGCCAGACAGCTGTAGGCTGAGGCAGCTTGTCACCTCCTGAGGATGGATTAACCATGGTGGGAAAGGCTTGGCAGGGCTGCCACGACCCCTGTAAGTTTAGGGCACCAGCTGTCTTGCAGGATTTAAAATAGGCTTTTAGTCTGACTTATCCTGATCCCTCCCTGCTGTCCTTGGGATTTTGCTTCTGATCCACTGCTCTTCTGTGACAGCAGCCACTTGGCAGCAAACCTGCCTCATGGCTGCAACCTTGTGCTCCTGCTTCTGCAACCAGCAGCTTAGAACTGTGTCCATCTTTGCAGAGATCAGAACTGCAGCAAGTTTTGCTGTTAATGGTACCCTTGAGGAGATTAGAAATCCTGCAGCATGAGATGGAGAAGTTAGGGAGATTCTGGGAGTATGGAGAGGAGGCTGTGAGAGAAGGGTGATTCCTGGTAGCTTTTGGGAGAAGTTACAGAGCTATGAAACAGTACAGTCTCACAATGGGGACCTAGGGCTGGCCTGAAGACGGTAAGTGTTTGAAATAGGTGGTTTTTAAAGCAAAAAAACACCTTTCACCAAGTTACTTCCTGAATTTCTGTACTATTTCTTTTCCTTTATTTTTTAGAAAAACTCAGAACAAGCTGTCCTTTACCCACAGTGGATCTCTCCTGTCAATTTTCTTCTGTCTTAAGAGACAGAATGCTGTTGATGGTCAAACGTTTCTGGCCAGCATCTGTCAGGTTGCTAAAACCAGCTGAGGACAAGCTGCGAGATGCTCCTGGGGAAGAGTTCTCTCTTTGAACTGGGGTGGGCTGGAAGTGACCACCAGGGTTTTGTCTTTTCGCGTGCATAGTCCAAGCAAACATCATGCTTCTTAGCACTTGTCTACTGGCATCTTTCAGAGGCACGGCAGACTGGTTTGGGGTGAGCAAAGACAGCGACGCTACTCAGAAATGGCAGAGGAAGAGCCTCCGCCACTGCAGCCTGCGCTATGGGAAGCTCAAGCCTCAGGTCATCCGGGAGATGGACTTGCCCAGTCAGGACAATATTTCTCTGACAAGCACAGAGACCCCTCCTCCGCTCTATGTGGGACCCTGCCAGCTGGGCATGCAGAAGGTGAGTAACCTGGGACAGAGGCAAGGCCAGCGCTGAGTTCCCTGCTCGGTGTCTTCACCACGTTGGCAGCTGTGACCCGTCTGCGGGCTGAGCTCTGCCTCGACATGGCTGGGCTCTGTGCTCAGATGCTTCTCACGTCTCAGGTACAGTTTGGCAGCTCTCTCTCCAGCCGCCTCTCTCTGGTCTCGTTGGCTGAGGTCCCTCAGCTGTGCCCGTGGCTGGGAGCCGTGTTTGTCATGCTGTGGTGGTGATTAGGGGTGTGCAGCATGTCCAGGAGCTCTCAGCTCAGGCTTTCTGCTGCCATTTTGCAAGGAGAGAGTTGTGTTGTACGCAGAGTAGCCAGTGTGTTAGACCCAAATGTACAGTAGCAGGGCTGGAATCACTCAGGACACTTGCCTTGCCCCAAGCAGAATGCAGGCTGTAGCATAGCTGCTGTCCACATAGAAACCTGGTTATGTTTTAGGACTTTGAGAAGTGTCTCTACCATCAGTGGTGCTGCAGCTCTGCTCATGGGTCCTCAGAAGTTGTTTTGAGTGCCTGCAAAGGGCACCTGGGTTTGGTGCTACCTCCTGCTTGTTACCTTTAAATGTGACCCCAGGGGGCAGAGTCCAGTTGAGCACATCCAGTGACCAGAACTAACCACAATATCCAGCTCTTCCCATTGTTTCACTCAGTGACAGTAATTGGTGTGGTTGATGACTGTGCTTTGGTGAGCACCACTGGGTGAGTGGGAAAACAATTCCTTCCAAAGCAGGTCAGTCTGTGACCTGCAGCCTGGTGGCATCACTAAAGCAGAGGAGAATGTAGTGCATTTTTAAATCACATTTCACCTTGTTGTCCTCTTTTCTGTTAAATGTCTTGCACCTAGCCTTTGATCACAGGAGACTTAGAAATACTGTTGAGCTCTATGTGGGCTACATTAAATCAGAACGTGATGTCAGTAGGTGTGAGCCCATCAAGCTTCCTGTTGAGTGTGCAACTGTGGATTAAAAAAGCTCGTAAAACATTGGGATAAAGCATAGAGGTCTTATGGAAACCACAGCTGTGATGATGTAAGGACAGAGGCAAGGTTTGTAGCTGAAGGCAATATTTTCATTACGTTGATTTGTATGTTTGGAATAAGTGAGAACATTGGCCTGAGGAGTCCCAACGAAGGGCTTGAAGCTCCTGGAAGCTTGCCTGCTTTATCCAGCTGTTAAACTTAATTAATGGAAGCAGATGTAAATATACAGTAACGTTTCAACAGGATAACAGGATACTGCTTAAGTCCTGGGCTGTCCAGTATCAGGAAGGAAACTAGCTGAAGAAAGAACATTTCTATTTTCAGGGATTTCTGAAACTCCTGTTTAGACAGCACATTCTCTGTCTGTTAAGCTCATTGGCACGGGAGAGAATGAAACCAAGAGCTTAGGAAGGGCTGGAGGAGATTTGGAGTCTTATGTGAAATACTGGAACAGACTGGTTGACAATAGTCAATACTATCAAAAGAGAAAAAAACCCAGTAGGCTATTCCTTATCTCCCTATTGTACAATTGCTTGTTGGTCCCTCCAGCCTTGTTCTTGGTCAATCCCAGGAGCCAGACCCCTGTCATGGTCTCATGAGGAGAGAGGAAGCTTGGTAGGGAAGGGTTTGGGGGTGGATGGACTGATGGGCTGCTCCTCTTGGCAGATCATAGACCCCCTGGCCCGCGGGCGAGCGTTCCGGATGGCCGAGGACACCGACGGCTGCAGCATCCCCCACACGCCCATCACGCCGGGGGCCACGTCCCTCTGCTCCTTCACCAGCTCCCGCTCGGGCTTCAACCGCCTCCCGCGGCGCCGCAAGCGCGAGTCCGTGGCCAAAATGAGCTTCCGAGCGGCCGCCGCGCTGGTGAAGGTACTGCCTGCGGGAGGGCAGGGACCAGCGTGGAGGCGCTGCCCAGGGAAGGGTGGAGGGGAAGGAGCTGCTGAGCAGAGAGGATGGGGACAGCCATGGTGGGGGGAGGAAATGAAGTCGCCTCCTGTTGTGTTTCAGCCATATGTACAGGAGGCAGGATTGGCAAGAAGCAGGTACGGTGGTTCAGTTTTGGTACAGGTTTTGCTTTCTCTTCATTGGCCTGGGGACTTTGATTCCCACAGCCAGCAGCCTCAGAGCATTCTAGCAGGCCTGTTTCAGCCTGTCTGGACCTTTGGGTGGTCAATCTGCACCTGGTAGGCAGTCATGGAAGAGCAGAAATACCTGAGGCTCTTGCTATACAAGTCTCTTCATCCTGCCTTGTGCCTGCTTTCCTGGGCTCAGTGACCTTTTTTGCTGTGCCCAGTACCAGTCATCACTGTGGTTTGGTCAGACACATTGTACAATATGTGGTAGAGGAGCACATGGCAAGCCTGGAGGTGGGTGCTGTGGGTTGAGAAGTGGGGTGACAGCTGTGTGTCTCACCAGAAAGGTGTCACACATCATGTCTGCTGTGCTCCATCACAAGCACGAGCTCAGCACCTGGGCTCCCTGTGCACTGGCTGGGGTGGGTTTGTGAGCTGGGGGTTCAGGTTTCTGGCAGCGCCTCCATGGCCCTTTCCCTGGCTGCAGGGCCGCTCTGTGAAGGACAGCACCCTGAGGAGGGCCCAGCGGCGCAGCTTCACCCCCGCCAGCTTCCTGGAGGAGGACACGGTGGATTTCCCAGATGAGCTCGACACTTCGTTCTTTGCTCGGGTGAGGGGCAGGTCTGGCATGGTGCTGGCCCAGAGACAGCAGGATCTGGTTCTGGCAGGACTGTGTGTGGCAGAGAGTAGCACTGCTTTCTGCCAGGGCTGGTGTCCCAAATGGGATGTTGGCTTCTTCTGATGGGACTTCTGTCTCTCTGCCCAGGAAGGAGTCCTTCATGAGGAGCTCTCTACTTACCCAGATGAAGTGTTCGAGTCGCCATCAGAAGCTGCAATCAAAGATGCTGAGGTGAAACCTCCAGATCAAACAGATCTCACAGGAGGTGCCTTGGACAAAAATGAGCTTGAAAGAAGCCACTTACTACTGTGAGTATCTTCATGGTAGCTGCCATAGCCTAATATGGGGTGGCCAACCCATTTGGAGCAAGGCCTCCTGTGTGGAGGAAGCTGTGGGTGCTGTGGGTGCTTGGTGCAGAGCTCAGAGCAGTGCAGTGATGAGTTTTCTTTAAATCCAGCTGAAGACCTCCTGCCCCAGCTATCCATGAATGTGAAAGATGACTCTGAGGCCACTTCTGCAGTCATTCCAGCAGCTTCCAGCTTCACACTAATGTGTTTCAGAGATTGTCTCATGCCTTGAGGAAGCAAAAGACACTTTAAATCGGCTGTGAGGATGCTGAGGGCCCAGCCTTTGGCTATGGAGAGCATGGCAAAGTGAGAAAGCAGTTGCCATTGCCACAGTCACCAGTAACTGTTGTCATGCTCCAAGGAGCAGTGTGAAGCATTGCAGAGTGTCAAGCTGGGCTGCATTCCTCACTTGAAATGAGAGAAAGGTGTGGCACTGATGCTGAGAGCCCTACAAATATGTGGGTGGTGCTATGCTGTATGCCTAGGTTTTTTCCACCTGAGTAACTGGTACTGAGTAATTGCTCTGTGTTGCTTCCGAGTCAGCTCACCCCAGCAGAGAGCTCTGCTGGGTGTGAACATGGAGCAGACAGGGAGGTCCTTGTTGTGGTTCTGCTGCTCTCAGCCCATCTTGCTGTGTTGGCACTTTCCCTTTAAGTGTTTCCAAGAACTTGACTCAGTTTAACATAAGGGGAAGCACAAATGGTGGGAGTTTGTTGTCACTCCTCTGAGATGGTTTCAGTCTTCTTGGCTCCCTTTGAATCTCCTTAAATAGTTTTATTTATTGAGGAAAGTACATTTCTTTCACACTTTAGAGAGCTGTTATCAGAGTCGCAGTTGGGTGTCCTTTCACGTGGTGAGGTGTTTATTTGTGCACGGGGAGATTTCCAGCACCGGAAATACCAGGAAAGAGCACGTCCGCTACACAGAAACCACTTGACCTCTTGGGCAAGAGCAGGCTGCAGTGGAATCTGCACCTTCTGCTGGAGAAGGACTTCCCAAGGGGAAGTTGGGATATTCAAATGCATCTTCTGCAAGGTGCAATATGAAAAGAGCTGAAGTTTCCCGCAGTATTTTGGCTACAGAGGTTCAGATTCTCCCTTATCCTGTTGCTTGCCCATACTTCAGAGCTGTCATGATCTCTCCAAATACTCTAGTCATCTTTCAGAAGAAAGTTTGTTGGCTGTTTTCTATCAGCACTTCTGAGAAGCGCTGTCTTTGTGCAGAGTGGGACATTTAGGAAGCCAGAGGAGGTACACTGGACTAGAGCACATGTTGGGAGCTCTGGCCTACTACAGTGTCAGGCAATGAGGAGGGTGAAATGGGAGGTAGTTGGGTTTTTGTGGTCAGGTCTCAGTGCTGCAGATGTGACCTTCACGCTGCTGTTAAAGAGCTAAGAAATACAAAACTATGTGGATGTGATGGAGACCTAAAAAGCAGTTATTATTCAGCAGTAATCTGTGCAATGTTCGTCAGATCTATTTTGACAAAAAAGCCTTCTTTTAGCTCGGGATGCTTGGGATTTTTATTGTGTTGTTGAAGCCTGCTTTTTTTTATTCTGAAAAATGCACACATTGGTACAAATAAAGGGAGGAATGGAAGAGAGATTGTGAGAGGTAGCTGGTACAGCTTGCAGCATGTGGAAGTGCTACTTTCTTGGTCTGGGAAGCTGCTGGGATTCTCTTATGTCCAATTTGCCAGTCCAGTCACATTGAAGTGCTTTAATGGTGGGTATTTCCACTGCTGGGCTAAACTCCACTTCCATTTCATAGCAGAGGGCAGAGTAAGAGGATTGAAGTAGGGGAGCAAATAGATGTGCCTGAGGCTGCAGAGGTGCCTGTTGCAGCCTCCCCGTTTCAGCCTGTTGCTGAAACACTTCAAAGCCTCGAGAGCTCCTTGGCAGGGCTCAGTTTGGCACAGCTGCCTCGTGCCACTTTCTTTGTGTTTCCTGTGCTTTCTGCCACTTCTGTGCTTTCATTTTCTGGCTCTGTGTAACCCTTTGAAATACAACTCCCACTTCAGGGCACCTTGTCTGCCTTCAGCTGCTGCCCAGCCTGGAGGGGGTGGGACAGACAGAGGCTCTGCTGCTGCCAAAGACCAGGGAAAGGCTGGTCCCTACTGCTGTCCTTCTTTTGATTTCAGCCCCCTGGAGCGAGGCTGGAGGAAGCAAAAGGATGGGGGCCTGGCACAGCCCAAGGTGCGCTTGCGGCAGGAGGTGGTGAGCGTGAGCCCCCAGAAGCGAGGCCAGCGCATCGCTGTCCCCGTGAGAAAGCTCTTTGCCAAGGAGAAGAGGCCCTACGGGCTGGGCATGGTGGGGAAGCTGACCAACAGGACCTACCGCAAGCGCATCGACAGCTACGTCAAGCGGCAGATCGAGGACATGGATGACCACAGGTGAGAGCTGCGCTCACAGGGCGTTCCCAGCACAACTGCTGAGTGAGGGATCGCTGCTGGCCCTTGGGGACTCAGGGCACTGGCTACTGCTGAGCCCCCCTAGCCTTTATCCTTTGGAGCACAGAGCCAGCTGCAGCCGACAGCAGCGTGTTTGTGTCACCGTGCGCTGGGACCTCACCCAGCTCCTCACGGTGTGTCTGTACCTCTGCTACCTGGAGAGCAGGTCTGTGCCTCACCACCACTGTCCTGTGGTGAACAGCAAGGCTCAGCTATCCCTGCCTCTGATCATTACCCTAGAGTCGTTATTTTAGACACACAGCACAGTTCGGTGTCAGGCTTCTGTGTTCTCATGGATGTTTTCTTGGGAAAGGGTGGTTGTGCAGTGTGATGGGGGAGTCAGAGTAAACAGGTTCTGTCAGCCAGCAAGACCTTAGGTCATTGCCAACTGCCCTGTGCACTCTTAGGTGATCCTGGTCATGTACCCCAGATTTTGGTGAGGCTTCTGGGGGAAAACAGCAGCTTTTCCCCTCTGTTTTGTTAGCAGATGTAATATGCCTGTATTTCTGCCTCTGATCCTTTCCCCTTCTCTCCATCCAGGCCTTTCTTTACTTACTGGGTCACCTTTGTGCATTCACTCATCACCATCCTCGCTGTGTGCATCTACGGCATCGCCCCTGTGGGGTTCTCACAACATGAAACTGTTGATTCAGTAAGTGAATCCCCCTGACATGCCTGGAGTGGGATGGAGTTTCAGCCCTCAGCTGTTGGGTCACACTCTTCACCATACTGGCTCCTTGCCTTCTTGGCTGGGTGCCTGGTGTCCAGCCCTGGGGGCTGCCTGGAGGGTCTCTGGGAGCCCCCACACCACCTTCTCTCCCCCCTGCAGCCACGTTGCTCCTGATGCCAGATGATATCTGACACAAAGCACGGTGGCTGTGCTGGCAGCACTTCCAAACAGCTTGTTCCCCTCCTGGTGGAGGCCAGAAGGATGGTCAGGGCAGAGAAATACTTCAAACCTGAGCTAAGTTTTTGCAGTAGTTGCAGGATTTTGCTCCTGACAGGAGCAAAACTGACTTGTCTGACTTTGAGAGCTGATCTTGAAGCTGTTCGTAGCTTTTCCACACGTTGTTAAAGGTTTCTGGGGTACAGATATTTCTACAGCCGTGTCCCTGCTCCATGCAGGAGATGCCCTGGGGAGCTTCTCAGCTATGTATCTGACAGCTTTCAGAGCCCTGCCACCAGCACCTGGGCCTGCACTGGCTGTGGGTGCTGCCTGTGCTGCTCAGCTCTGTGAAGCTTTGTGCAGGCTCAGGCAGCTCCAAGGGCTCCAGACCCTGAGATTTCTTGAAAGTTGAAGTAGCTGGAGATAGACATTTTAAATGAAATCTTAACATGAAGGTGCCTACATCTTGTTGGGGTTTACCTGCAAAAGACCAGTTTGAGAGAGCTGTGAGCCCTGTCATTGGCTATGGGGATGTCTGTTCATCCTGGGGGCTGTTTTCATCAGCCCCTGCTGCTTGCCCTGCTGATCCTGTGGGCTGGAGCTCACAGGGCTCTTGCTTTCTCTCCTTGTAGGTCTTGCGAAACAGAGGGGTTTATGAAAATGTCAAATATGTTCAGCAGGAAAACTTCTGGATCGGCCCTAGCTCAGTGAGTGCCATTGGTGGGACTGTTAGTGGGTGGATGGGGGACTGTGTGCTGCAGCTGTGGCACCCCATGGACCAGAGCTCTCTGCTGCTTGGAGCTCAGGGATCTGCTGTCACTGTCAGGGAGCAGCAGTGCTCCCAGCCCCAACCACCCTGCAGAATGGGGTGCCTGGAGGCTGGGGTGGACCTTGGCGCTCCTGCTTTGCACCCTGTTCCTGCAAGGACAAGCATGGGATTAGAAAAAATGCAGGAGTTGTATGGTGTGTGACAGCTTTCCTGATGCTGTTCCCCCTGGGAAAGACAAAGATGAAGAGGAAACGTCACAAAGTTTTCTTTCCCAGCCATAGTGCTGGCCTTTCTGGGGCTATGGGCAAAGGAATCCCTGAACTTTTGTTCTAGACCTGTCTCCAAAGCAAGTATGGAGAATGTGCATGGTGTGTGTTGGGCTTCATCACACAGGATTTGTCCCTGGTCCCTTGAGTCTATATAGGGGTACCCCTCGCAGTTCCCCCAGCCTGCTCTGCCCCAGGCAATCATTGCCTGCACTTTGGCTGAGCTGACTGTGTCCATCTCTGCTAGGAGGCCCTGATCCACCTGGGGGCCAAGTTCTCCCCGTGCATGAGGCAGGACCAGCAGGTGCACAGCTTCATCAGTGCCAAGCGGGAGAAGGAGAAGCACTCGGCGTGCTGCGTGCGCAACGACAAGTCAGGCTGCGTGCAGACCTCGGAGGAGGAGTGCTCAGTGAGTGCCACGGCCCTTTTCCTGCCAGCCCTGCAGGCTCAGGGCCGCTTCTGCCGATGCTTCTCTCCCTGGGCTTCATGGTGACACCTTTCCTCTCTCCTGCAGTCCACGCTGGCCGTCTGGGTGAAGTGGCCCCATCACCCCAGCACACCGATGCTGGCAGGAAACAAGAGGCAGTTTGGCTCTGTTTGTCATCAGGACCCCAGGTAGGTCCTGCCTGGCCCAGCTGCCATCCTTGGGGGGACAGGGCTGCTGTAGAGTCTGAGTCCCAGGCCAGTGGATTGCTGCATGAGGCAGCTCTGGAGCGGTATGGAGCGGTGATGTCCCTACACTGCAGGGGAGGCTGATGCAGGGTGTGATCATATTTCTGCTCACCCCTGGTCTCCATTGTTGTGGGCTGCCCACCCAAACAGTGGCCTGTTGTGAGCTGTGGGTGCCTTCCTCAACCCTGTCCCCCTCCTCACCTGCTCCCTGCACAGCTCCCTGCTTGGGGTGCAGCAGTCATGATCCCAGCACACTTCTGTCCGGGAGCCCAGCCAGCTGCTGGATGCCATGGCACACAGTCACTGTGGGCTGATGTAGAGCTGCAACCAGCTGAATTCCCACCCTTGGGGTGTGTCCACCTGGAAGGGATCCAGTTTGTAGCTGGGCAGCTGTGTGCTCTCTGCCTTTGTGATCTCTGCATGCTGGAAGGACACTGAGGCTTTGACCAGTATGGCCTTGGCTGATCTGGTCTAGTGTGTCAGTGTCACCACCCAGGGACACAGGGAGCTGTGGAATGGCAGCGTGGGCACAGGCACAGTGTGGAAATCCTACCTGGTGCTAGGGAAAGGTATTTCTCAGGCTGATGTGTGCTTTGTTGCTGCAGGGTGTGTGAGCAGCCAGCCTCGATGGAGCCGCACGAGTGGCCAGATGACATCACCAAGTGGCCGGTGAGCGTGGCCAGAGGCACAGGGCCTGCATGGGCAGCTGGAATGTGGCATTTGCATCCCACTGTGCAGAGCCACAGCTGTGCTGGTGGGAGGGCTGGGCCCCTGGTGCAGCTTCTGCTGCTTGTCACAAACACCAGCTCAGGGCAGCCATGCTCTGCCCAGCCAAGGCTGAAAGCACTCCAACAACAAAAGTTGTCCTGTGTCAGCTAAAGCCCTGGGTCCTGTCAGGGTAACAGGGAGATGGAAACCAGCTCAGCCTCGGGCTGGAGAGGAGGTGTCAACTGATGCTCAGGCAGATGGAGTATCAGGCACCATCCTGCTGTCAGAGGGAGCTGTGTCTGGGATCTGGCTTCTTCCCAAGGGGCTGTTTTGACTTTACCAAGCCAGCAAGCAAAGCTGTGGCTGTCTGACTGCAGCCTGTTGTTGTTTTCCAGATCTGCACAAAAAACAGTGCTGGGAATTACACCAACCACCTCCACATGGACTGTGTGATTACAGGCCGGCCCTGCTGCATTGGGACCAAGGGAAGGTAATGAGTTTTACCTGCATGGAGGGGCTGGGTGTTGGGGTGAGACACGGGGCCTTTTCAGGCTGTAGACACAGCCATTTGCCCTCTTTGTCCTTTCCACACACATCCCAGAGTCCTGCTGGGAAGGGGAGCTGGACAGAGAGCCATGACAGGTCTCCCAGATGGAGCAGGAGTTTGGGATGAGCAGGAGATAACAGCCAGCCTGTGGCACAGTAGGGCATCTCACTCAACTGGTCCTGCAGTTTGGAGGGACTTGGGTACCAGTTTGTAGGGATTCAACAGTTCTGCTGGGGAGTCCTGCACTTTTCCTTAGGAATGGCCAGCTTGGTCCTGACAGACTCCATTGTCCCCAGCCTGCACTCCCTGGGTACTCAAAGGAGATGCCAGGAAATGACCCACTCTGGGTTAGCAACAGAGAAAGATGCTGTTTTTCTCATGTCATCCCTGAGCTTGAGTAGTAACCCAGTACATGGGCTTGGGAGAAAAATGAGGGAGTTTCTCTGTCTCTGGAAGTCATGACCAGGACACTCTTGACATAGCCCCCCCCTGCCCTTTCCCCTCTGCCAGCTGCAGAGGCACAAGACTTCCCCCAGTCTGAGACACAGCTTCCCCAGGCTCTGGTGGTTCTTCCCACCTCTAAACAGCAGCTTTAGGACCTGCCTTGGAGCCCTGGCATGCAGGTCTGTGGAGGCTTTCCTGGAGGAGAGAAGCAGGAGGGGTGTGTGCAGAGTGGCACTGGGCTCAAATGGGAATGTTTGTGCCTTTGCTGAGACACTACAGCAGCTGAAGGCACCAGTTCTCATGGATGGGATGAGGAAAGGAGAGTGGGTGGCCTGGAGGGGACAGGAATGATCCCTTGTGCTTTCCATGTGCAACTTGTGCCTCCTGCAGGTGTGAAATAACCTCCCGGGAGTATTGTGAATTTATGCGGGGCTATTTCCATGAGGAGGCAACGCTCTGCTCTCAGGTAAGTGTGCACTTGGGGGGTTGTATGGCTGCCCTTCTCCCTCCAGGTCCCCTCAGAAGCTTGGCAGGGTCTGGGGTGGCAGTGCTGCAGAGCAGGTGGGAGTCCTGTGTCCTGTCCCACCCTGAGCCTGGGAGAAGCTGCTGAACCTGACTGGAGTGGCAGAGGTGGCTCCATCTGTCCCCCTTTGGGGGCCAGCTGGGGACTTGGGCTGGCAGCTGTGAAAGCCTAGCACAGGACCACTGTGAAAGCTTCATGGGCAAGCAAATGCCTCAGCTCTGGGTGCTGGGGTGAAAAATGATGGCTTAAAGCTGCCACAGGGAAGGGATGAGGTCGTGTAAATTTGTGTTGGAGACAAGGCTTGGGACTTGGTTCAACAGAGAAGTGGGAAGAGAGCCCGTCTTCCAGAGCTACCTGCAGCCTGCCCTGGGCTTGGAAAAGGGCCCCTCTCAACACCCACTTCTGCCCTAGGTGCACTGCATGGATGATGTCTGTGGGCTCCTTCCTTTCCTAAATCCAGAAGTCCCTGACCAGTTCTACCGCCTCTGGCTCTCACTTTTCCTCCACGCTGGGTAAGCAGAGGTGTAAAACTTCCACTAGCGGGGTGGGGGAACCCTCAGCCCAGGGATTGCTGTGAGGGTTGTTGTGGCTGTCCCTCGTGGGGGACACAGGGATGCTGAGCTGTGCTCTCTGCCAAGGTTTGCCATCCTGTGTTTGTTGGGAGGGATTAGCGGCATGGGCAAGGCCAGACACGGAACTCTCAGCAAGGCTGGGGTCAGAACACAAGCACAGGGGTGACTTCAGTGGCTGCTGCTTCAGCTCCTGTACTCTGCACTTGGCAGGATCCTGCACTGTCTGGTTTCAGTCTGTTTCCAAATGACGATCCTGCGGGACCTAGAGAAGCTGGCAGGATGGCACCGCATCTCTATCATCTACCTTCTCAGTGGCATCACTGGGAACCTTGCCAGTGCAATATTTCTACCCTACAGAGCAGAGGTGGGTCTCCTGCAGCCCAGGGTCCTGGTAACTTGCCCTGAACACAACCCTTCTCTACATGCCTGTGCCTCTGTGGCTGAGGCAGAGCCACCCGAGTTGGGCTCACCACTGCAGCCTTGGCACTTGCAGCTCAAAGGTGGCACCACTCCATCATTTAACTGCTGAGCAGCAACATGCCCTGGGGTACCATGGGCTTTCCAAGTGCCTGGCCTGGGCTGGCTGCAGGAAGAAGGCTCCTTCTCATAACAGATGGGGGATTGTCCAACCATGGAGTGAGAGGAGTCCCAGGCAGGTTGGGAATCAAGTACCTGGTGTCAGACACCTTCCACACGACAGTGGCAGGCATGAGAGGGGCAAAGAGCAGAGCTCATCTTGCCCACAGGAGACTGCATGGCTGGACCTGCAGGACTACCTTCCACCTCTTTTCATAAGGAAAACTACATGGTGGGTGGGGGGAGCCAGGAGATTGCCTTCAAGGGAGGTGATGGTTGCCCTCTGGCAATGTGAACCAGATCTGCCCTCTTTAAATATAAAGTCTGTTCTGGCCTCACACCTTGATCCTAAGTCCAACCAGGCCCCTTTACTCCTGGCACCCCATTTATGGATGAAGTTGCAGGCTGCAGAGTCTCTTTCCCAAGAACCACTGAGGGAGGAGTTGAGAAAGAAGTAACTTATGCCTGGAGCTGGCTGCAGAGGCCAGGCAGGTGGCATGAGCCTGACATTATCTGTAATGCTCTTCTTCTGCAGGTTGGCCCTGCAGGATCCCAGTTTGGAATTCTGGCCTGTCTCTTTGTGGAGCTCTTCCAGAGCTGGCAAATCCTGGCACGCCCATGGAGGGCTTTCTTCAAGCTGCTGGCTGTGGTGCTCTTTCTTTTTGCCTTCGGCCTCCTGCCTTGGATCGATAATTTCGCTCACATTTCAGGATTTATCAGTGGTTTCTTCCTCTCCTTTGCCTTCCTGCCCTACATTAGCTTTGGGAAGTTTGATTTATATAGGAAACGATGCCAAATTATAGTTTTCCAGCTCATCTTCATTGCACTCTTCTCAGGACTGGTGATTCTGTTCTATTTCTACCCCATCAAGTGTGAGTGGTGCGAGTTCCTCACTTGTATACCCTTCACAGACAAATTCTGCGAGAAATACGACCTGGATGCACAGCTCCACTGACAGCAAAGACTGGCTTCTCGAGCAGGCCCTGGAGATGGACTGTCTTTGCATTTGCTGTGCCAGTTCCATGGGGACAAAGCCTCTAATCCAATGACACTTCTAACCCTGCCCGTGGTTAATTTAAACTGTCTCCTTAGCACTTGGCAGGCATGGTTTGCCTTATCTCAGAAGACTCTGAAAAACAGAACATTTGTGCCTTGTTCAATTGTATTGAACCTTTTCTGCTGCCATTATTTTTATTACACTAGTTTCAATACTACATTTTTAACCAGAGTTGTTTACTACTGCTAAGGTGGTGATTAAATGGTGAGGTAGCGTTTTAGCTACTGTGAATTGTTCTGAGTAGTCCGTGCCTGCTTTTGTTATTTAATCTCACTTCTGCTGTTTCCTGTACCCTGTGGAGCACCCAAACCAGTCACATGGAGATCTGCAGCTGGGAATAAGGGCCTGGAAAGCCTCAGAAAACTAGAGGGTCTCTTTAATCCCTGAATCCACATACAGCTCAGAGGCAAACACCGCAAACAGCAACTGTAAAAAACGTGAGAATGTCCAGTCTATGGAGTTTGCTCCTCTTTGAAGTGTTACAGCCTTTTCCTCCAGGAAGGTGCTGAATGCACTGTCTGGTCTTGGTAGGGCTGGATTCTCTGCTCTCTCTGCTAAAGAAAGAAAACACTTGTCAGTGACAATAATTACTGCATGCTGGGCTCTTCTCACCCCACTGCCATGATGGTCTGGGAGGGATCAGCCAGTGCCAGAGGTGACTGCTGCTCACAGGCACCCTGGAGCAGGTGGCTGTTGTTAGGGTGCACATTTTATTATGCTGGATCTTGAAAATATGGCAGTGTTGAAAGAAGAATAAAAGGTAACTGTGGTCAAAAAGGAACAGTTTTTAACTCAGCTACCTGGAGCAGCAAAACAACACAAGGCTTTGGACAAGCTGCTTTTACCCCTGTTCTTCAGGCACTGTGACTGTGTTTTTAGAGGCATAATTTAAAACTTACTAAGCCTGAGAGTCTTGGCCACATCTTGTGTTTGTGTGCACAAGTTTCTCAAAATAGCAGTATTAATACTAGAATTATGTCTGTATGAGTTAGAAACCCAGCCACGCTCCTGACAATGACTTCCAGACATTTAAAAAGCCTAAAAGAAAGCAAGGTCCTAGAAGCAATCACAGCAGTGAAGGAACTCTGTGTTTAATAGTCTCAAGACAATGTAGAAACAGATTGAGAGTCTAAATATAGAGTTAGAGACACACGATGGCTAGCACCAAGTTATTCCTGCTGCTGCTTCCAGTGTTTGTTACCTGAAGTAGCTGAACTATCATTCCCTGCCCTGAGAGGAGCACAAACAACACTACCAGGATCTGGAAACAGGCCCCAGCCTCGTGCGGACATTCAGAAATACTCTGCCAGGCAGCAGAGAGCAGCAGCATCAGCTCTGAGCCTGAACATGATGACCTGGGGAAGATGAGGAACTGGGAGCTCTTAAAGGACATTCAGGACTTACCCCACATCTTACTTCCGAAGCTTCTTTATGAAGCTGACCTCATCCCGGTTCCTGATGCCGTACCTGAACAGAGAATTACACTGGTACATGCCAGTTTCCCAGAAAAAAACACCTGTGAAACCCTATAGCTTCATCTTTCCCAGGGATAGACAGACTCCTACAGTCACATGCTGTGCTCTGCTAGAGGACACATTAAAATTCTCACTTGTGTATGTGGGAGGGACATGCTGCCAGCACTGAAAGATCTGCTCACCTGCCTTTAACTGCAACAACCCCTTAAATGCAACATCTGTTGCATCACCCAGGCTCACTCTTCCAAGGACAGCTTTGATTAGGGCTGTCTTGCTGGATTTTTAGTACTTCAGACCACCTTTTCTCGCTAGTCTGCAACAGGCTGGCAGACCCAGCACTGCTGGAAGTGCCTCATCCCTCCTCGCCTCAAGAATGGGCAGGGAATCACGGGAGTCGCCTGTCAGTGTTGTTACCAGACTGTCTTTGAGAGGTGGCTGAGCAGCTCCAGAGATCAACATGTATCCTTGGGTTTCCTCTTTGCTTGGCATTCTTCATAGAATCATAGAATGCTATGGGGTTGGAATGGACCCTAAAGACCATCCAGTCCCAACACCCCTGCCATGGACAGGACACCTCTCACTAGACCAGGTTCCTCAAAGCCTTATCTAACCTGGCTTTGACCACTGCCAGGGCTGGGGCATCCACAGCCTCCCTGGGCAACCTGTTCCAGTTCCTGTCCCCTGCTCTTTCCTATCCTAGGTCAGCATCTCTGCCGAGCTGAGTAACTGTAACTATTCCACAGGAGTTTGGGATGGATGGCCAAACTATGGGGTGGTCTGAACTGGCTGAACCTAGCACAGGATGGTAGTGGCTGAAGAACCCCCTAAGGCCATCCTACCCTGCAGAGAGCCTCTCAGTCTGCCCGTCCCACTTCTGCGGGCAGTGCTGTCCCACCTTCCAGCCAATTTCCAGCACAGGACCCACCTGAGCCAGGGCACAACCTCCCACCTCAGCCCTGCGTGGGGATGCTGCGTGGGCCCCTCTCAGCCCCCAGCACTGACTCAGTTACTCACTCTCTCAGCTTCTTCCTGTCATCCGCCAGCTTCTCTCCAGCGTACGTGAGGTGGTACGTCCTCCATATGTACTTCCTGGAGGAAAAACACTCAGGGGGAGCCGCAGGAGAGGGACGGGGGTGGGATGCGCTCCGGAGCCGCCTGCCCGACCCCGCTCACCAGCTGAGGTGCTGAACACCGCCCTGCCGGGCCTGCCGCAGCTGGATGTGCCGCCGCAGCGCCTTCTTTAGCTCCAGCACCGAGGCGTTCTGCACCACCACCACGGCTGCGGGGCGGGGAGAGCCGGGTCAGGCCCGCCGCGCCCCGGGCCCCCGCCCGCCCGCCCGCCCCGCAGCCGGCCCCGCACGCACGCACGGTCTCGCCGTCCGCCTTGCACACCCGCACCGTCATGGCCTGCCCGTACTCCAGGGCCACCTGCGAGCCGATCTCCTCCGCCGTCACCTGCGGGCAGGAGACACGGGCGTGAGCCCAGCCCCGCCGGCGCGGCCCGGCCCCCGGCGCCCCGGCCCCACCTGCGGCGGGAGGTCGCAGAGCAGCGGGTCCTGCACCAGCCGCGCCAGCGCCTCCTGGAACAGCTCCAGCACCTCGGCGTGCGCCAGCTCCTCCGCCGGCTCCTCCGCCGGCTCCTCGGCCGCCATCGCCGGAAGGGGCGGGCGGCGCGGCGGAACCGGCGATGCTGCTCTTCTGCCCGGCCTGCGGGAACGTGCTGGTGGCCGAGGAGGGGCCGCGCTGCCACCGCTTCGCCTGCACCACCTGTCCCTACGTGCGGAACGTCACGCGGAAGGTACCGGGGCGCGGGGGGCGGCGGGGCCCGCTGTGTCCGGGGCCCGCTGTGTCCGGGGCTCGGTGACTACTGCCCGCTGGCCGGTGCCCGCTGACCGGCTCCCGGGTCCCGGTTCCGCAGGTGACGAGCAGGAAATACCCGCGGCTGAAGGAGGTGGACGATGTGCTGGGCGGCGCCGCGGCCTGGGAGAACGTGGACTCCACGGCAGGTAGGGCCGGGCCGGGCCGAGGGGCCGCGCGGGGCTCGGGCCTCCCGTGCCGCCCCTCACGGCGTTTCTCCCGCAGAGCCGTGCCCCAAGTGCGAACACCCCCGCGCCTACTTCATGCAGATCCAGACGCGCTCGGCCGACGAGCCCATGACCACCTTCTACAAGTGCTGCAACCCGCAGTGCGGGCACCGCTGGCGGGACTGAGCGCCCCGGGCTGAGGGGCGCGGGGAGCGGGCATCCTGCTCCTGCAATAAACGTGGCACTGGGGGCAAGGAAGCGGCTGCTGCGTGATTGCTTTGGGGCTGGCAGGGACAGGAAACAGGCTTCAGGAGGGTGCTGTGCCCGTGCTGGGGACCCGTAATTCACACAGTGCAGGGGTTCTGCTGAAGCACGAGTAATAAACTCACAGCGAGAAACAGTGTTCGAAACAGAAACAGGCCTGAAGGTAACCGAGCTGAGGGACGGTGAGGAAACTCCAGCCCTGAGCCAGCTGCTGTGGCACGGCACAGAAGGCAAAGCAGAGGTGAAGTGTTATCACTGGGGCCTTACAGAGAACCAAAAATGAAAAAAGGGCCTTTGCTGTGACCTGTGAAAACCCTGTCAGTTAAAGCAGGAACTACAAACTATACACTGCAACCAATTACTGATAAAAAGAGAATATACTTCAAGTAGGATCACATATTACTTTGTGTCTTAACATCAAGCTTTATTCTCAGTTTAAATACATTCAGAAGTAAAAAGGATAAATAACTTAATAAAAACATGACGGAGCACAAATGGTAACATTTAATCTGCATGATGCATGAACACTCTCTCCCACAGGCTAAGCCAATTTGATATGACTCAGCTTTACCCCTTCTATACGGGGATAATCTGCACCCATTTATTCCAATTCATTTCGCAGGGGAACACTCTCCCCAGCCTGAGAGTACAGTCTATCGTGGGCTCGTAGTAGATCGTTGGGGTTTCACTCAGTTTGGGATTCTTGAGTTGTTCTTCCACAACTGGCTGAGAAAAGAGTGACACCGGGGATGGCTTTTTCATGTAGAATCGTCTGATGCAGCCAAGAGTTTCCAGACCCTGCAAAAAAATTCACATATTTTAATTTGGGCAGTTGCAGCGAAAGAAAAATGCTGTGAATGGTGCTCTATCTACAGTGTTCTCAGAAATGTTGGACAGTTTATACCAGAAGTGGCTTCACTTGAGCCCCTGGTTACAGCAAAAGGTTAAAAGGATAAATAACACAATAAAAACATGCAAGCTGTGGATATAGCTGGATATATCTAGTTACTTTAAGGCACAGTGATTGATACATGGTTACTGACACAGAAGGTGCTCAGTAAGAAATGGCAACATTTAGGACTAAAAATTCTAAGGCTGCTCTAGATGTCAATCCCAGACTGCTGTGCCAGTTCTTGTTAATGGTTAATAGGTATATGACAAGCTCTGTGGTTTCAAAACCAGTTCTTAGTGAATTTATTGGTACAGAAGTCAGATCGAAGTTCTCCACTCTGTAAAATGTAGAGGTAATTAAGTGCTTGGTTTTGTGGGTTTGAATTCACATTGCCCAGGAATCCATACTGGAACACCCAGAACATAGGATATGCACGACTGGCAACACTCCCAGCTGGCACTGTCACCAAAGGGTACAAGCCCCAGGGAAGAAGTGGCACATGGACACTGGAAAATTGATTTCCAGTTAGCAGGGAAGTCATGCTTTTGGGAAGGCCTGCAGGATTACTGCTCTGCTTAAGATTTTGAATATTTATAGGAAAAAAAGTAGAAATCGAAGGTCCATTTCCAAAGTAGCAGTGGTGGCAATCAAATGTCAAAATGTGGGAACAAAATTATGAGAAACTCAAAATTTTCTTGCCATGTTTTGTTTGACAATTAAGGACCTGTAGGCAGGTGTGCCAAGACAGAAGATCTGATTTACACATTGTCTAGCACAGACACATTTCAGCTTGATTCTCATGGCAGATTACCCATCTAGAAGGTATATAAGGAAAAAAATTAAGAATACTTGGATTATCTGTGGTGACTGGGGGCTGGAACTAGAGGATCTTTAAGGTTCCTTCCAACCCAAACTATTCCATGATCCAGTGATTACCACTGCATTAAACAGTCAACCTAGTATTTCATGGTGACAAGCCCCCATTCTTCAGTAACCACCTAGAATTCACCTCCCTGTACATCCATTTCAGAAGCAAGCTCAAGCTGTACAATCACTAACAAGGACGGGTAAATGAGGTTTCCCTCCTCCCTCCCTGTGAGCGGCGGCTTGCTCTGGCTGTGGTTAATTTATGCCAGAGGGAGAAGGTCGGTTTTTTCCCGTTTCCTGGCCTTGCAGTGCTGTCACTGCTGGCTGGGTGTGTCACAGAGCCAGGCCTGTACCTGCAGGATCTCCAGCACGGCCACGGGCTGCAGGACGCCGCTGTAGTGCTGCAGCAGCCCCGCCTGCGTCACGCCCGGCTTCGTCATCACGTGGTAGAGCACGGCTTCCATCATCCCCTTGCACACTGGCTTGTTGAGGTTCCCATCCACGATCCTCCACGGCCTCCCAATGAAGCAAATGTTCTCACAGGCCCTGCCAAAGAGAATTAAAACTTGGCTGTTGGGAATTCTTTGGGATAGGTTTCCCATGGCTGTGATTTCTGCCTAATAGAGGTTCTCGCTACATCCGTTTTAACGCAGGTGTAAATCCTGTGGTTGCTCTGAGCAGGAGTTGGTGCTGCTCTACCAAATCTGCATTTGTCACAAGGGGTTCACCCCTTTTAGCATCATTACACACCCAGCAGCAGCCTTGGGTCTTGATGAGCAGGGAAGCTTTGTCTGGCATTAGCTCTAATATCCTCCAGAAGTTATCCGAGACCTGCACCATGCAGCAACAGTGCTCTGATGGGAAGCAAATTCCTCATTTTTAGCATTTTGGTGTCCAAGAGACAGACCCTGCACGGAAATTCGCATTTCTCATACTGCAGTTTCTCCAGGCCCTTCCTGGGCACCTGGAAGCTGGCATTGGGCTTATTAGTGCAGTAACATCAATTTTGCTCCTCTGATGTTTGGAGCTCGTTGGTTTTTGGGTAAAAATATCTATCAGAGGCATTGTTTCAGCATGCACAGCAGCCCAAGTAACATTAACAAGAACAATCGAGTGGGGTTTCTGCACCATCAATGTTCACTGCCCATCAGAGCATAAAACTGAGGTTTCCACGCCACTGCTTCCAGTATTATTTTGGCAGTGCCAAGTGTTTGGTATTCTGCAGACACCTCCGTTACTCACCGGTCCCTGGCTGCCTGGGAGACATCTGTCATAGAGCTTCCTGGAAAGAAAAGGACACATATTTTCTAATTAACTCAAACTCCTTATCTGATGGAAGGAGAGTTAAAGGTGGCCAAGCTGTGAAGTGTAAGAGCTTGCTAGGAAACCACACCAGCAAACTACTCCACGTGCTGCTGTCAGCTTTGGGGAGCTCTGAGCTGCCCCTCTGCCCTGCCTGCAGCACATTCTTCCCACAGCCACATCCCTCTACTGAACCCCACTTTTTGTGGTTCCTTTCCCAGTCCCAGCAGGTTTTAGTCCTGGAAGTCTGATGCTATGGCTGTGCCATGGTGATTGTATGGGCTGAAAGAACTGAGGTTCACAGAGAGCTGTGCAGGGTCTCAGCCTGCAGCTCTCCCAGGGGTTTGGGTAACCTAAAGCTCCTGGAAATCAGAGGGAAATTGGGCACAACTCCAAGGGGCTGGAGACATGAGAATGACAGGATTCCAGCAGGGCTCAGTTTCAAAGCAAAGGCTGTCTCTGCAACTCCCATTACATTATGTCATGGGTTTTAATTAGACAATTACTTAATGAGGTATTCCTACCACACCCAGAGGGTAACAGCTTTGGCTTAAGCACATGTAAACATTCACTGGCCAGTGAGAACTGTGTGTTTGATAACAGAACTCCTGTTTTTTCCTTCCTATGCTACAAACAAGTCAAGGACGTTAAATCCAGGAGAGTACTTCAGTAGTTTAATTTAAGAACTGCTGAGGTCTCTGCTGTTTAGACAGCCTCGAGTGCATTTCCTGCAGGAAGGCTCCAGTTAAACAATCCCAAGCTGTGGGATGTTAGGGATCACCCTCTGGACCTGGGTACTGGCAGGGCTTGGCAAGGTACCACAGGAGCACTGAGCTTGTGGCTCAGCCTGAGATCAGAGCTAATAAAAACCAAACCAAAATGAAATCCCCCACAAACTACTAAATGTAAAGCCTGGCAAGAACTACTAGCTATTAGAAAACTGGCAGTAAAAAGGAAATGAAAATGAGGTCCAATTGGGTTACAAATGAGGCTGTTAATCTCACTGGCATGTGCTGCTTCCTGGTGAATGGTTTAATGAGTTTAGGACTTTCAGCCATGGACATTCCATCTAAATGCACACCAGCAGTGCTGTGTTTTCTAGTCTTAGAGATGTCTGACCTTTGGACTGAAGCTAGAGATGAGAAACTTCAGATCCAAATTATTTTGGAGAAGTTTAAGACATGGAAATAAGTTTCTAAGGAAAACATACTTCTGGACTAGTCATTCCAGCAGAAGGCACAGGAAGGATTACTTGATGTATTTGAAAACTCTGAGACCTTCCAGATGAATTAGTGTTAGGCCAATTTATCTGTGAGAGAAGACAATTCCTCTCGTACAGCTTCATAAAGAATTTAGGATTTGCTTATAAAATAGAGCTACTGGTCTGGGATAAACTGCTGATGAGCTGGTTTGTATTTCAGGGATGCAGAGGGCTCCTCCATACCTTTAGAGACTCCTGGGTTCTCCTGGAAGTAGGAAAGATCATCATCCTGCTCACTGGCTGATTGTTCAGTGATAGGGATCTGCTTGTTGTGCTCAGTGCTGAGCTCATCGTTATCTACTTCGAGTTCTTTGTCCTCAGAACAAGATTCAACTTGTTCCTTGTAAGTGTCCACATCCACAGCCTCTGGAGCAGGCTCTGAGAATTCAGCTGGGGGTTCTGCCTGCCCTCCCAGGGAGCCTCCTCCTGGAGCTTCTTCACCCCCAGAAACAGCTTCCTTCCTTGTGACAGGCTCAGGAACAGCTGCATCCAAGTTCCTGCCATTTGCACTTCCCAGAGCAGGCTGTGCACCCTGGCAGAGCTGATGGTCATCCTGAAGGACATCAGTTTTGCATCTCTTTCGCGGGGGCTCCTCATCACTGGCACACTGTGGGTCTTTTCCCAGCTGCTCCTCCTCTCCTAGGCATTCCTGTCCCTTCCCTGGCTCTGAAGGCAGGTGCTCCTGTGGCACATCTGGGAGAGCAGTGTCTGCCCCTGGCTGATCAGCATCCTCTGCTTTGTTCTTCAGGCACACTGAGCGTAACAGCCAGGGCCTGGCAAACACTATTGCCACCAGTCTGACAGTGTGGCCTCCTACTTCTAAAACCTGCTGCATTTCGATGAGGTCCTGTAAAAAAAACAAACAAAAAAAACCCCACAACAAATTATTTTGGGAGCTTTCACTGAAAAATGTCACTTCAACTCAGTGTCATGTGTCACTTTAACCCAGTGTCATGGAATTCTCATGATTTAACTGGCAGCAAGGAAAGAGCAAGAGCTTAGTAGAATATTCAATTTTGCCCCCTGCTGCACTGAAGTTGAAAAGATGTTTTACCCCTTAAAGCTTCCTGAAATTATAGCACGAGACATTTTTCTTCAGCTTAAAGTAAGTTAAAAATATAACTGGGAAAGAGTAGTTTGCTTCCAAAACGTTGATGTTGGTACCTCTAGGTTTCTTAAACAGTTCATTCCAATCTTTGAATAAGTGCTGCTTTAATTTTTGGCCTTCCTAACTTTGAGGCAAGATTGCTCTCAGGTGTGGTGTGTGATCTCCTGTCTAACATAAATAACTGTTCAATTTATAGTTGCTTCCAACAGGCTGGAAGCTCATCCTGTTCAAGGGGAATACTAAGCATGCAAACATTAATGTATGGAAAGCAGCTGGCTGTAAGCCCACCTGAATGTACTGCTCCAAGCTCCTGCTGCGTTCAGCTTCCACCTGTTCATAGCTGCAGAAGTGTTTGCTCAGCTCAGCTTTGCAAATCCCAAAGTGGGAAGTGGCCTCTATGGCCTTTCGGATCTCCAGAACAGCCGCCACATCCCTGGGATTGTACCCATAACGCTCTGTACATTCATGGAGAAACTTTTCCACCTCATAGTTTTCTTCCTGGACTTTTATCAACCTGGTGAAAGTTTCAGGGAGGCAGGAGATGCCCACAGCCATGTGATCGAGCAGGGAAGGAACTGCAAAGCAAATAAACCATGGGAGTTTAAGCTGTGAAGCAGCAGTTACTGTGCAACACACTGCAGAAAGACAAACAGATTGTAGATATTCTAGACCAATTAAAAACAGAGCTCAGTCTTCCCTCTTCATTACTGCAGTTCTCTTTTTTCTTTCTGCCCTACATATTTGTCTCTGAAAAGGCCTGTAAAGAAGAGCAAACTGGTTTACAAGGGCTCACCCTCCCAGAAAAGTGAATTATGGCTGGAAGGCAGTGAGCACTTAACGGTGTTCTCTCTAACACTGGGTCAGCTTAGCTCTGAGTTAATGAGGGAATCCTCTCCCTTTTCCTTGAAGAAGGTCAAGTGAAAATTCTGGGGCAAGAAAATGCTGTAGAGGACACTTTTAATCAAAAAATCCACAGCAGAAAGCTGTTGGCCAGATATGGTTTGAACTACCACTTGACAATACTTTAGACAATTAGTTCAACAAAGCATCTCTGTGTTCAGTGACAGGTCCATCACTGCCCCAAACTGACCCCCCTGTACAGAGTATACAGAACTGAAGCCCTGTAACCCCTATCCCAGCTGCAGCTGATGAGGGGGCAGCTCTGGCACTGCTCTTCCTGCTCCCTTCCCTTTTACCTGCAGGCTGCTCCACGTTTGCCTCTGGAACAGTTGGGGCAGCTGCCAAAGAAACATGGGATCAGCTGTAATGAGCAGTCAGCTCAGCACAGCTGGAGGGCAGGAGAGGCAGCAGAGACAGGAGAAAGAATTTCTGTTTTACTTCTGTCACAACAGCAATGGAAATGGGCAGGGGCAGCATTAGACCATTTCAGCTGAAGAGCTCAAGGCTCTGGATACATTTGCATTACAGCTGAAAACAGGGTGCTCTGTCAGAAGGGGCAGTACTGATGAACTGCAGACAGTCAAGCTCTAAATATTATAAAAATGTTGCAATTACTGAGGTAAGAGGCCAGCCATTGGACACCACTATTTCAGGCACTTGCATGAGACAAGTTAAATGAGAATTTCCATTCAAGGAGCTCTGAAAGGTTTTCTTTTCTCTTCACAGAAAAGAAAGCCTGGCTGTGATATCATATGGTATTTTAAATTGTTGAAGGGACTGAAAAACCTGGAGAGGGGTAACAGAGCAGAGGACAGATTGCAGTAATAGTTTAACACAACATGAAATAGAGGCAAGGCCTTGTTACTAACAAAAGCCTAAGTCAGCCATCTGTGTTAAGGCAGGGGAGAAAGCCTTACAAACTTGATTTGTAATGGAAACAGAATGTTCCTGTTAAGGGGATTTGTTTAAATCAGTTCCTCAGCAGGTGAGTTCACCATCTCTCCTGCTCCAAGCCACTTCTGTGCACTTTAGGCCAAACAGAACTAACCTGGAGAGCTGAGCCTTCCTGGGATAGGGGTACATCTGAGCCTGACCTTCACCTGGCAGGAGTTGACCACGATGTTGTCACTGGGGCTCAGGTTGCGTGTGCTGACAATGCCAGGGGAGTAGTAGCCTCTCATCAGTAAATAATTGGTGTGAGAGGCTTGACGAGGTTTCACTTCGATTCTGCGTTTGCCTCCAGAGCTGTCATCCAAGTCATCATCGTCATCATCATCATCCTCAAGTGCTTCTTTTCCCAAGCTACAGCAAACACAGGTGGTTTGATTTGTTTGTTGGGTTTTTTCCCAAAAGAAGAAAGTGATTCATTACACTGAGCAGAGCAAGGACACGGCATTCCTGCACTCTGGGCTTTAGTCATGGACAGCTGGGGCAACGTCCACACCAGGCTGATTTAAAGCACTGAGAACAAGAACTACAGAAAAGGAAATACACTTAAGATCCCTGGGAAAGGAAACTCTCCCTTTTTTTTGCATGTGTTGAAATGAATCCAAAATATCTCAGCTTCTAGTGCTGAAGCTCTTTGGTTCAGTGGACGCTTCATCCTGAGGGATCATCTGTTAGACACTGAGCACGAGGGATGCTGCAGGATGGGGCAGACAGTGTTAATTTTTAAGGGTGAAAAGGAGGAGAGAGAGTTACAGACCAAAGATTCCAGTTACTTTAAAAAATAGTAATTAAAAAACCACCAAACACCGAACGGCAGACATCCTCCAAGTAAAGAAAAGAATAGTAGTAGCAGCCAGGATGGATTTCCCAGAAACAAACTTAGTCAAACCAACACTATTTATTCCAGGACATGACAAGAGCCACTATGGATAAAGCTGAAGGCTCTGAACAACCTGATCTAACTCTGAAGTTGCCTCTGTTTTAAGCAGGTTATGCCAGGGACAATGAAAGGTTCCTTCCAACCTTTTCTAAGACAAGTTAGACCTTAAGTACCTTCTTTTAAAGCATATTTAAAGTCAAAAGGGAACACATGATTTAGAAAAAATGATGAGTACACAACTCAAGATGCCCCTACTCAGCAATGGGGCCAGTCCATTTTTGTTAATGACCTTGCTGATAAAACAGCTCATTCAGTTTGCACAGCATCACCCAACTGAGGACACTGCAAGTATATGAGAAGCTGGGATTTGCATTCAGAATATCTCCAGCACACTGGAGAGTCAACCTGGAGAAGAGCAGGGAGCAATTTCCTATGACAAATGCATGTTATTTATATTACAGTACTCTGCATCTGTCCCTCCACAGTAATAGGAAACAATTAACCAGATAAAGGAAAAGAAGCTTGTTAGAGTGAGTCACAAGAATCATAAGCTGTACATGGATCTCTGCACTGGGGTGGTTTGGCTGCTTTTTTCTGGCAAAGCCATGGCCCTCAGCATCTTGGGATGGAATAGCAGGTGTTTCATCTATAGGACAGGATGGAATTGGCACAGAGCTGCCAGCAAGAGCATGGCACTTGTGTTCTGACATCACAGTTCAGAAGAATATTATAAGAAAACCAGAGATCTGGATAACATGAATAAAGTGAAGGAACTGAAGCTGCTCATTTTAAAGAGCAGCATGTTATGGGAGAGGGACCACAATAACAATCCGCAAACAGGTATAAAGCTGCTCTAAAGAGAAAGAGAACAAAGTATTTTCCATGTGGATTCACAATAGGAAGCAGCAGGTTAAATTACTAAGAAATTTTAGTTGCACTTTTAAGAATGCACAAAATGACTGTAAGGAAAAGAGCTCACAGGTTCACACTGCCTGGGGACAGTTTCAGTTTATGCCATTACTGCAGGCTTACAGGAGAATTAAATCCAGCAGCAGACAGTGCACAGAAGCACTGCTGTGGTGAGAGGTTTCACTGATAAAGCTGAAACCTTGTTACCAACCCTCTCAGTCTGTGACATGCCAAGGCACAATGTTGATGAAAATGCTCCTGTAGCACCCAGTGCTCTCCTTTCCACGTCAGCTCTGATGGCACTGAAGTGCCAAGCAATTGAAATGTCACAAGGCAAAAGCAGCCCAGGGCTATAATGACAGGCACTAACTTAAGTGCCATTAAGCCTTCAGAGCACTTCCTCAGAAATAAAAATCTAAACAATAGCACAGTAAAAATGCCACAGTGGAGTGCAGGAAGTGCTAATTCCTGTCCAATTTCATCCAAGTTATCCCCACATTGTATTCTCTAATAGAAATAACAGCATTTACCTTTTTATCACTTCATTTTCCACCATAGAGCTGTCCACCACGATGATCTGCTCTGGGATCCTCACATTCACAGCCACCAGTCCCAGGGAGAACAGGGAAAGCATGGCCACACACTGCCCACCAGGGCCATCCATGGGAAATGCCACCATGCCTTCTGATGATGCATTTTCTTCATCTTTAAATGAGAAGTTGTGTGGCTGGTCTGATTTTTCAGCATCCTTGAGCTTCTCCAGGAACTGGAAGGACTCTGTACAAATGGTGCTGGGGAACCGCCACGTAAAAACTCTGCACAAAACCACAAAAAAGCACAAATCCTTCAAAATCTGCTCTTACTGAGAATGAGTTTTACAATTATGGTAGCACAAAGGAGCCAAACAGTTGAAGTTTCATGCTAGAGCTGATGACCAAGTACCTCCCACACCTGCTTTCACAGTCCTTTTACTATTTCCAGACCATTAGGTGTTTATGCACTGTGTAAAGGTCAGGTAGCATACAGCAAATGAAAAGCAAAGGTATCATCTTCTGCTTCACAGGAGTGCTAAAGAAATCTTCCCACCACATCCAGAATTGTGGTGCTGCATCTCCTCCCTTCTCCATGAATCTCTAAAGTCCTGCCCAGCACACCTGGCTCTATTCCCTCACTGCCCTGACTGCTCCCCACATAAGGACTGATCTCACATCACCATCACCTTCCTCTGCACCCACAGCTGAAGGTTCTTTGCTTGGACACTTCTCATGTGTTGTCACCTCCATGCCATGCTTGAGTAGATTTTTTCCTTTGCTTTAAAGCCCAGCAGTGCCCACCCTGCTACCCACCTGTAGTAGCTCTGGGACAGCTGGTAGGACATGGGCACGAAGGGCAGAGCGCGGCTCTTCTTTGGCCCCAGCGTGTGGTTCACCCTGCGCCGGTTCACCAGGCTCCTCCTCTGGCACTCCAGGAAAGCCTTCACCAGGATGTCATCCTGGTACTCCTGGTATAGCCGGAATGTCTGCAAGACACCCCTCAGTGAGAGCTCTGCATCCACTGCCAGAGCCACCTGCTCCAGGTCACAGGCCCTCAGTGGATGGGAAGCCACAAGCCAGAATGAAAATGATGCATATAAATTCACTTAACTACTCCTCTGTTCCTTTTATGGCCTTCCAGACTTTCCATGGTAAATGCCAATTAAATTACCTAAATACTACAGAACACTTGATATTCAAAATGGGATCAGGCTCCCACTGGAATTATAGATGTGAAGAATGCTCCTCTGCCACACATTTTGGTAAATTCTTCCCCTCATTTCAGCAGGAACACTTGGTTCTGTGAGCTTGGCTATTGAGGTTCCACTCTTGCTTATGAGCTGTTAAACTCCCTTTGAACTTTGACCTTAAGCACTTGATTGATTGATTGATTGATGATCTCTCTCTGTAGTCCCCAACGCTGAAGGAGAGGCCCCCCAACACCAGTGTCAACTGGGTATTAGGATTGTTTTTGTGATATCTCCTCCAGAACATTCCCACTGCTCAGGTGGGCACTAAAGCATGGTATAGTTTGACCCACTGGAAGTGATGTGGAGCTTATTTCATATGGTTTTATGCCTTCAACCTCCCATCCTCACGTCTTGCAATCTCATCCTCAGAGAGAAAATGACAAAGTGAAAATCTTCGTACAATTCCTTCCTTCCTATCTATACAATTTGCTAAAAGCAGAATAATTCCCACAGAATGGAACAAATCCAACTTTCTGGGTTTCTTCTATTTGAAAAAGGAATGTGCCAAGGGAGGGAGGAGAAACTTTAGGGTTGTATGACCACATGCAGACATGGCACTTGGGGACATGGTTTAGTGGTGGCATTGGCAGTGCTGGGCTGATGGTTGGACTTGATGATCTTAAAGGTCTTTTCCGACCTACACAATTCCGTGATTCTATGAGCAGTAAAGTTTGGTCCAGACACTGTACCTGAAATGACTGGCAAGATTCCATCTGGTTATCTGAGAGTGCCAGTGTGCTCTGAATCAGATTCTGCAGCACTAGAAAATGAATATCGTAAATACTGAAAGAAAAGAAAAAAAGGAAGAGAAAAACATTTATTCTGGTGATTTTTGAACATGAGGTACCCATTAAACCAGCACAAAAATCTACAAACTCAATCCCCTGCTTCTGAAATAGAAGCATAAAGGCACGAGATCCTACAGTTGAGCATTATTCATGTAAAGGAATGTGTTACATTCTCCCTGACCTTCCACCCCAAATTTCTGGATCAGTCCAGATAATCTGACACAAAGCTCTCCCTGATAACATCTCCTCCTCTTAAGATACAACACCCACACAGAAAACGTACACTGTTGTCCCAGTGATAATTTTGAAGTCATCTCTGTTATCATTTTATCTACCCAATCAATGTCAGAGGTCCCTACAGTCTTGTCAAAGTGTTCTTCTGTTAATAAATTTATACACTGCAACAAACAGATGAAAACAATGAATTAGGACACTCTTTATACGACTTCCACAGATGGGAGGGGCTGATGTGGCCTGGGAGCCCTAATGAGGAAAATGGTGCTGCTGCTACTCACCTGCTCAGATTATCCTCTTTTGTGCCTTGATCTGTGTCTTCTCCGATTGCCAGCACTCGAAACCTAGTTAAGGGAAGGGAAAGGAGAACACTGGAACCAGCTTTTCTGTGATTTTCTGTGATTTTGCATCAGCCATGAAGCCCAGAGGCTGATGAGCACAACTGCTAACGAGGCAAGTGCTGGACCAGCCCAGGGGACTGTCTGCTCCAGCAGCCCTCAGCACAAGGGTCAGACAGGAAAAGAGCAGTCCACATCAATCTCCACTAAAATATCTGTTGACAAGGAGATAAAACAATGGACAGGAGACAGTTCCAGCACTGGAAGGATTTTTCATTTTATTGAGGTTTTGGACTTCTAGTTACCGTCAGCAGCACTTTTGCTGTAATGCACAGCTCTTCCCAAAATAAGAAAAATAACAAAGGTGATAAATTTATTATCATAAAATGGTCTGAGACACAATTTTTCCACACTGCTCTTCAAGTGTTATTCATCATGAAAAAGCTTAACGACCTGGAGCTGGAGAATGCTGTACAAGGCTGAGTGCTCTTCCTTATCAATAGTTTTAGCAGGACTGAGATCATTCATCTGAGCAATCAGCTACAAATTGTGATAGAAAATGGGGCCAGTTAATCTGGAAAATGCTAGATTTCTATTGCAATGAAAAGTTACACCTGAGTAGCAACATCTCTAACACCAAGGTTGAGAGCTTGACAATTTAGGAAAATCTGCTGTAGTGAACTTCTGGTTTAAAAGTCTTATTTAGCAATAAGAATGGTTTGAAACCAGCCAAATTGTGCAAAGAACTGAAAATCACATAAATATATTTACGAAGTGTGGATATAAAAGAAACACTGCTGGTTGTGTTTAGTAAAACTTCTTTTCTTACTAAGGGTACAAGTACAGAGGGTGTAAATCATGCCCAGAGAAGAGACCTGCTCTGAATTGCTGCCCCCTCTCACTGCCTCACCCCATGTACAGAGTCAAAAGCACCATAATTAAAATACCTGGAAAAGAGTTCCTCCAGAGTGTCAGGAATCTCAAGTTTGGGATTCCCCAGGGTTGAACTGAATTTCTCTTTCAGTCTTTCCACAAACTCTTTAAACTCCTTTGCACAAACCTTAGGAAAGAGGAGACAGAAATGTCATCAACCTCAATTTCTTAGAGTGGGAAAAACCCCTCTACTTTTCAAGTGTTCATGGAAATTCTTGTAGAAATAGCTGGGTTTGAATTATGAAGTCAGAAGCAGTCCAACAGCCAAGGGAAGGCAGGGAAAAGCTCTTGCAGTTTGTGTTTGCTGGTTTAGTGAACAGTTGCAGGTTCCATCTGTAATCAGCTCACAGCTACAAGCCAAGCACTATGAACATATGTTCTAAGACAATTTCCTGATTTAACAGCAAGATCTCTTGCTAGAGCTATGTTTAAACTTCTGCTCAAGCCCTTCAGGCTTTTCCATGTTCTCCATTAAGTCTGTTTGCACAATCATGGCTTGGAGAACACCTGTTACATGAGAGGAATGTTCTCTGGAAACAAGTTTATATTTGCTTCCAAAGACAGACTTTGGGGATGGGGACACATATTTATTTCAGTGATGTCTCATCAATGAACAACTACTCTTCCTTTAAGCAACATGAATCTAACAACAGAACTGATGGGCTTTTCTGACAATGGTATAAATTGTCATTCCTGGATAAAAATGAGCTTGCTGTGACACAGTTCCAGTTCTGAAAAAAATCTGAAATTCAAAATGGAATTGTTTGCACTGAAAGTGTAAACAACTTTTCAATTTGAAATTGTGGTTCATTTAAATGGAAAAAAAAAAGAAATAGAATCTTTTGGCTGCTCAAATCAAGTCTTATAAAATTTGCTTGCATTCCTGCACTCATCCACAGAAGCTAAGGCAACATTTCAACACACAACCGGAATAAAAAATTAGAAATTACAAAGCAAGAACGTTTTCTTGCTCAGATAATAAAGTGGCTCGAAGGATAAAAAAAGAATCAGCAGATAGAGATGTTTAGTCATGGCTGTTTATAAACAAGCACATTGAAAACACAATGGTTGTTGCACAGGGCGCTGTTTATGTGCCTTTGGAAAGCTGCCCTGTGTCCACTTTGCTCCCAAACCAGCAGTGATGCTGCATTTTTACAATGATGCTATTTTTACAATAGCTAAAGGTTCCAGGGAGAGAAAAGTAATTCTTACAGTGCAAGTACTCAGTAATCCAAACAGCATAAAGTACTCTATGAACTTTTGGAATACTTCCCTCCTACCTGTGGATCTTCATAATTATTTTCTCTATTCATGAAATCATCGATGAGGGCTTTATCTTGGTAGACCTCAGCAAGGCAAACTCTGCAAGAGATTCAATTGAAGGTGTTGCTTAGAGCTGAAATTTTCCCAGTTCAAAACAGATCTGACAGCAGCAGGGTGCAAACAAGATGAAATTTTTAAGTTACATGAAACAAAAGAAATAGGTAGGAGGCCCATGTCCCTTCAGGAGAATTTAGCCTGTATTTAGAACATAGAAAACTTCTTACTTGTAATTGAGGTAGGTCTGTGGGTTTCTGACAATGTATCGGGCTCTCCGTCCCACAGAATGGGAGGTTTTATCCAGGGACTCCTCGAAGCTGGAGTGCATGAGGTCCCTCACCACCTGCCAGGGCACAAAGGGCCCTTTCACCTGCAGGAGGAACAGAAGGATCTGCAGTTAAACCTCCCTCTCTGTGCACCACGATGCTGAGAGCAGGATGAAGTGGTGGCTGATGAAATGTGTGTGCAGCAGCCAGCAGCTCCTTGCTCTGGGTGTGTTCAGCACCTTGGCATTGAGCACGTGGCTGGCAATCCTGCACAGCATGAGCAGGCTGTCCTCCTGCACCGTCCAGGTCACGCGCAGCCGCGTCATCCTCAGCAGGGCACTCTGGTCAGCCTTGTCATGGTAGCGCAGCCGTTTGCTTTTGTCTACAGAATCCTCTTCTAACAAATCCAGGGAAACAAAAAAAGACATTTATCTCAGCACTTTGTATTCTGATTGACTCAAAACTTCTATCACAGGCTCAGCACCAGTTCAAGCTCGTAAGAATGAGAGATGAGCAGGGAAGGAAGTTGCAGTCTAGAAAGTGAAATGCAGCAATACCTCTCCCAGGCATGAGAAGACAAACACTTTAATTGGCAAACTTGACAACCTAGAGCATCCTTCCATGAGGAATCTTTAAGCCAGCTATCAAGAGCTGATGATGAATTGCAGGGAGCTGCTCTGGCACAGACACCATGAGGATTCCCCTGGCCCGTGCAGCCCAGCAGTGCAGCTGTGGCTCACACACAGCTCATGGGCACAGCGTGCTGCTGCTTCTCCCCAGGGCACCTGAGCCTCCTCACTGACAGAGGCAACCCAGAGACATGGCCAGAAAGCTGCCCTGTCACACACCCTCTTTTCCAAAGCAGCTTCCAGCAGGCCTAGGCATTGTAAAGAATGCTGCTTTTTCCTGTTTCTTACCTTTCTTTTTCTTCTTTGTCTTCTTTCCAACATCTTTCCTAAGCCTCTTCCTCTTTTGGCTTTTTCCACCTCTCACTCGTTTTGTTCGATCCTGGGTTGGTTCTTTACTTATTTCAATATATTCCTCTTTATGGATAAGTGACTCTGATCCTACCTTTGCTTCTCCCAAAATATTAATTTTGTTACCTAAAATGACACATATTTACAGCAGTGGAGCTTTATAGCAATGACATTCTACAATGTTAAGGTATAAAGACCAAATGACAAATTTCAGCAAATTAGAAGACAGATTTAAATTAAAATTCCCTCTCAGAATTGCTCTTTGTTAGTCCTGTCATTTCATGCCCCTTCTCAGCAGCTCACAGAATAAACTCCTGCATTAATGAGGAATCATCAAGTAATTAAGTCTAGTTTATAGTGCACAAACACAAGGGAACAGAGCTGAGGTTTTACATTCAAACGGAAGCATTTTCTCCTCCTTAGCTCAAACATTAGGCTGGATAACAGTGCTACAAAACATTGGTCCCTCTGGACTTTCTGCAAACTGTACATCAGAAATTACAAAGGATAGAAATTATTGTTCTGTAAGAAGTTACTTACACATCTATTTTACAGCCCCAGAAGTATCCTCTATCATTGTAAGGAGACAGGACCAACCCATGTCATCAATACTAGATTAAAAATTATTGTTCCATATAGCCCCTAATAAGGAATGAAATCATTTATCTGTTTTACTGCCCCAGGAGCATCCCAGATTACTGGAGGGAGACAAGAACAACCCACACCCTTCATGCTGGGTTTGACAAAGGCAGGAAGAGCTGTGGCACAGTCTCAGCCCTTACCTCCAGTACTGAGTGGCAGGGGGTGTTTGGTCAGGAAGGTTTGGAGTCTTGCTGTCAGTCCATTTTCAGAAACTGTATTTTCCTAAGACAACACAGCTTTAAAAAAGGTGACATGCAAAAAGGGTGCACTGGTTTTAACAACAATCTACGTTATAACCTGAGTAGTGTCAGAAATAAATTTTCAGTTTAAAGGAAAAGATCCCTGGCTATAACAAAGAAATCACTTGTATCGTTACTACCACACATTAGAATGGCTCCAGAGCTTTTCTTAAATCACACTGGAATGACCACTAGACTGTGAAGGTAAGAAATCTCAAGTTTAAAAGCAGTAATTACTGTAAAAGAAATGCTCAAGTCTTTCATTGTTACAGAGGCTGAGCAGAATTTGCTGTAAAACAGTATTTTTCCAAAGCATTTTACATTCCAAAGGAACTGCTGAAAAGCACAAAACCAGAATGCAAACACACTGAGGAAATGCCTCCTATAGCACATTCTGCCCATCCTAAATCTGAGCCTGAACCAACTGCAATGTATCAGGAGTTCTGCCATTCTCTGCTAAACCCATTTCCTTTGTGTGGAGTTCACTGGGGACAGAAGTTGGTCACAGGATGTGGAGAGGTAAACAGAGACTGAAGAACTGCTGGAGGATGTGTTACTGCTCAACAGTGAGGTGACTGAACAGCAGACAAAATTAAGAGTGAAATGATCCTGCCTGAGGGGAATAAATTAGCAACTCTAATTTTATATCCACTGATAGGCTCTGATTTGTCCAGTGCTCAGGGGAGAGTAATTACAGGCAGTTCTGTGCAAGTGCCTGTTCAATGCCTGGTAATGGTGAAAAAGCAAAGGAGATGTACGGAATTCGTAGGGAAGTAAAGCAACACTAAGCAGCTATAAAAATCTGTGTTTGGCCACAGCCTTAAAGCACTGTCAAGATTGTATTTCCACCTTAAAAAGCATAGAGTAGAACTACCACAGGTTAAAAAACAGGCAACAAGAATGATTAAAGACAGGACAGTTCCATGCTGGGAATAGTAGATGTCAGTCTTAAGAGAAGGATATGAATATGGGAAACATGGGAGATGTCTACAAAAATCAAGTGAAACAGCAAGAGTAATGGAGAACGTATTTTTCACAGCTTTCCCTTAGTCCTACAATTATTGGGGAGCTTCAGGCATCAAAAGGAAGTGGTTGCACATGACAGGAATTTGAAACACTGCCACAGGAGGCTGGGGACAGTAAAGACTTACATGTGCTCAAAAACCAGACAAATTAATGCTAGAAGAAAAAAGCTATTACTGCTTTGAAACATCAGCCCCAGATTTAGAATGGCCTTGAGCCAAAATTGCAGACAGCTGGGAGAGTATCCTGAGGGAATATCCCTTGCTCTTACAACCTTCCATCAGAGACAGGACATTAGCCAGAATTCTGATTTGCAAACGTTGGGCTCCCTATTTTTATTTATTTATTTTTTCCTTTGTATTTCCTCATTCTGGATGTTTTGCTTTTTGTCTGACAACTTCTACATTCCAGAAAGGCAAGAGGTACCACTGAGTAGTGTGAACTGCTTGCTCAATGAAGTATTTGTCCTTTGGTTGAATGTACAAACAAATTTATTGTCAAATTCAGTTTTCAAATAAAATTTATGTCCAATTCTTTCATTCACCTCAGCACCAAGATTTGTGAACATATGGCACTCATTTCTTTCCAGTGATGCAAACCCTTACTGAGAGCATGCAAACAGTAAGAATTTGGTGTCACTATCTCAACCTTAGTAACATTAAAATTTGGAGAAGTCACTACAGTGTATAAATTTTAAAATACCCACCTTCCTGGTCTTATTGATGATGTAGCTTGTCCAGATCCAATTGCGTTTCAGATGCCCATAAAAGCTGGAATCCAGACCTGCAGCTCCCAGCCCATCTCCAGGGATGGATCCATCATCAACCACCTCTCTGCTGCCTCTACCAGCAAGAGGAACAAAACCCACAGTAATTATTTTGTACAGATGCATTCTCAGTGCTCTTAACTGGTGTGTGTGCAACGTGCAGAACTCTCCCCTTGCCCTCCCAGTTTAGTGGGTAATGTTACACCATCAGTTACATCCCAAAACTGCTTCTTGACCTTAAAGATGTCACAGTCATCCCCAGCCTAACTGCAAGTAAACACCAGATATTCAATTTAAAAGATCTACTGCCACACCAAGAGACCGTATGCAGAAGTTCAAGCAAGGATCAGTGGAATTGGGTCCCTCAACTCCACTATTTTTTTTAAGATAACTTGATATATCTACCTGCAACATGGAACTAACTGAAAATACCTTTAAACAGACTGTTTATTGAAACAGAACAGAATATTGGCAGAGCTAAACCACAGTGCACAACACAATATAAAAAATTTAGCTGGGGTTCTGCATGGCTGTCACAGGTTGTGAGTGTACAGTCCTCCCAGGTATTCTGGGTGTGATTAGGCAGAAGATTAAATGCTCCAGAGATCCCCTCCATATTACAGTGCACACCAACACCACATTACAAACTAACCTGCAACCAATTACAGCCAAGCACAGCACAAAGGGACAAGACTCAGAATGTGGCACTGGGGAGCTACTGAAGCTACTTGAGATACCATGATATAACACATAGGGGCAGAGAACCTTTGTTATTGCTGGCATTCACTGTACTTGGGAAGCATTCCCTTCCTCTCAAGTTTGGTTTCCTCAGGACTCCTGCAACACACATCTGTACTGTTCTGAAAGGAAATCCCAACCTGTTTATCCCATCCCTCCAGCACCACAACCTGCCTGGCAGACAAGTTACTGGGAACATGAAACAGAACTACCTCCCCTGTGAATCACTTCACCTCTGAACTCCACAGAACACGCAGCTGAGATGCTTGAGTCTTAAGTGCTGTTGCTATTGAGTCACATCCTCAACACCTGAACAGTTCATTTTGCCTGGCCTACTCAAGAAGCCAAGCAGGGGCCAAGGTGACCTACGTGGTGTATTCCAGCATGGCACACTTTCGTTCCAGGTTGTGTTTGTTCACTGCTGACTCCTGCTCCTTTTCTACATCCACAGCAGTCTCCTCCCCTGGAAGGTTGCTCCTCTTTGTCCGAGGACAGCGGACAACTCCTGGACAGACAAACGGGTTTCACTCTCAGCATGACAACTCAGAATTCAACTTATCTTCAATCCACCCTGCTCTGGCAAACTACTGCTCCCAAACAGTATGTACTAGCTTGAAAACAGTACTACCATTTTTACCTCTTCTCAACACAACATGCTTGCTTCTCACAGAGAAGGGCTTCTATCAATTTTGATACTTCCAACAGGGCAGCAGTGCTTTGCCATGAACACAAGTGGATCACACCTTCATAGAATTATATGGTCATTGCTCCCAACATTTTTTTTTGTGATGCACAGGACAACATTCCAAAACAGTACAAGTGACAAAACAGAGCCTGACTCAAGTTTTAGGAAGGGAAGAGGAATTGTGGTGTGCCCAGAAGGGGCAATGAGAGTGCTCAGGAGGTACAACTGTGCCATACCCAGGGGTGTGTTCAGGCAGACACACTGCAGATCAAACCAGAAGTTCTCCACGTCCTGCAGGGTGTTGAGGACGTACCAGCGCCGCTCAAAGGGGCGGCTGCTCTGGGCCAGGTTGTAGTGCAGGTCACAGATGGTGGTGTCCACAATCACAGCATTTCTCTTCATGTACACAAACACCTGTGAGACACAGCACAGCTCAGGCTGTAAACATCACTGAAATTGCCTCATCAGCAGGACACACCAGCTGGTTTAGAACTGCACAGTTTCTGTCTTTGCCGTTCCTAGCCACCGCTCTGATAGAGGCCACACCCATTCCCACACTACTGCACTGTATTCCCAAATTCCCTTGACAGCAATCCAGAAATTTCCTTTCTAGATTTAGAACAGCTTCTTTTCAGCCTTGTGCACAGGATAGTCCAAGTTTCCACAGAGAGTGGCTATTTCCTACAAGTCCTCACTCAGGATATGAATAGGTGTGTTTGGGGGCCTCATCACCTTTCTTATCCTCATAAAGTCTGGTCTGCTTTCTCCTTTGCAGGTGCTCTCTATTTAAAAAAGATGCATATGAATGTCATTATTTTACTCTGAACAGTGCCTTTATTCTGTGTCAGACATCCAAGCTTAACACCTTGATGGAAAAGAATGTGTCATACTCATTTTTCATTAAGTCTTGCCAGTCTGGGACCTCCTGGATCATTATTGTGTGCAGGGTTCAGCATTATACATTTGAGTAGTTCCCTTCCAGAGAAAGAGGTGAAAAATTATCTGCACAACTTAAAATATCACTTGGATCTGGAGGTTTGCACATACATCTGAAAAATCAGTACTTCATTTAAGGCAATTATGAAGCCCAGATCTTGAAAAATTAATGAAGAGCAACTGCCTTTTAAATTTTCTTTTTTTTAATTACCTGGTCTTTGTCTTGAAACTTCTCTGTTGGGCCAAACTGCAGCAGTCCCATGTAACATAATCTTTGAAGGTTTTCTACCACTGAGAAGATGTACCTCCTGTAGCAATGGTAGGAGTGTTACAATTAGCACTCAGGAAAACAGGAAAAATGATACCAGAGAATACAACATTTCCACGCAGCAACCTGAACTTTCAGCAAACCACCAAGCTGTAGAATTTCTGAAGTGGTATTTTTGCTTGAATTACCAGCCTATGGAAAACATGGAATACCCCAAGGGTCCAAATTTCCTTTCCTCAAATCACAAACCCAATAATTTAGCTAAATACTAAGTAAAATTTTGCTTGCAGAAATGAAAATTAGCCAGAAATAACATATGTAAGAATGAATTAAATATGGTCAACAGCAGATCTGCAGACAATTTCATGTTATGTAAAGAAGATAGGAGTAACAAAACATGACTGCTAAATACAGGCCTTCATATGTGTATGTATGAAGAACCGGGCAATGATTCTTGCAGTTCAGGTTGTTTAAAATTACTGCTCCAAGAAACTGCTTTCAGTTGCTCAAAGCTTTGGCAGAACAAAAAGTGCAACATTTCCCATCCTGCATAACTCCATCTATGGCAAAATTCTGGCAGTTGCAGGAACCTTCTGCAAGATTTAGTTTCTGAGGCAGTTTGTAAAAACTTAGCTTTGCCCACGTTTACCTTCACTAAGATCTAATTAAATGCAGTTAAATGGGAGTTGGATTTTGGCAGGCGTTTTCTCTGAGGGTCAGAAAGATCAAGCCTAGAAATTTGGCTCAGTTAAGAAGTTTTAGTGAATAGAGGCTGAAGAGACAGCTTGGTTATGTGTCATATTGTCTTGCATCAACCCATCAGATGGAGCCTGCAGATTTCAGAAAATGCCATAAATCCAGTTTTCTCATTTCTGAGATTTAGCAATAGGTTTGAAATTGCAAACCTGGGCTCCCCATGAGCCTTGGCAGCTGATACTGCCCAGCCCTGTTCCCTCACCAAAGGCACATTTGCAGGTTTGGAAAATGTCATACAAACCTCCAACCATTCACAAACTGTCAGCATGACATTCTGGGAAAAGCTAACATGGTGCTCGCAATTCCACACATTCAAATCACTTTCCTTTCTTCAGTCCAGTCTCAAGTTTTACACCCCTGGAAGAGGAATGGCAAACCATGGCAGACATGCCACGGAGAGTACGAGGAGAAAATGAATGTGTGAGAAGCAGGAAGTGGGAAATGTGGCACCTTTGGAAAGATTTATGAAGGACAGCAACACTTAGAACCTATTAAATTCTGAATTTAGCAGCAGTCAGGAGCGTGTTTTATACAGAAGCAACATCCTGCTGGTGAGTTATGAAGGACAGAACCTCCCAGCTCTCAAGCACTGCCTGACAGCATACATGAATATTGTTTATTAGTTTCTTATTACCTTCTATTTGGGAGAGAAAAATACAGTTTGGCACACTATCCTTTGAGGATTGATGATCCTTGTCTTATGTGCCAAAGTTCTCTTTGACACAAACAGGAAATAACTGAGAAAACCATCAGCCACCGCTGGTTCCTCTCTAGAGCCACTTTTTTTGACTCATCTGCTTACCTTTTGTAGAGGAGCTGCTGTCGGACTGGCCTTGGAAGAAATCTGATCAGAGTGTGCTTTTTTAGTGGATCATTTAAAAAATCTTCCAGACCTTCCACCTAGAATTATTTCAGAAGTTAACCAAAATGCAAAATGTAACTATCCCCTGAAGTATAAAGCTCTGCTACCAGAACTGCCTACTAAAATATTTTCTAAGCAAACCTTACTGCTTTTGTAAAATCCTTAAACATTTTTCTTGTTAATCAATGAGGCAGAAGATTCAGAGAGATTACAAAAAGCTCTTGGCAAAATAGTAGCTTAAGAATTTGCAGTTTTACAGGGCTATACATTTTTTTTTCAGTGAACCTGTGAGAGCAACTATTTCTGTAAAAGACTGCAGTGTCTCCTCTCCTCTCCGGGGTCTAGTTTTGCTAAAACAGAGTAAGAAGATATTTTTTCCAGCCTATAGGTACAGCTGATATCACCAGACTTTGAAGGAAACAAAAAAGCACCGTACCTTGTAGCTGACTTGTACAATCTGAACAAAGACTGAGAGAGGCAAGCAGAGGAGAATGTCACTGACAAGAGCCCATCCAAATCCAAACTCCCTGTGGACTGGGAGAGGAGGGATGTAGCGCATCCATGACGAGTCATCCACGTACACTGGGAACAACAACACCAGCTCAGGCTCACACCACAAACCCAACACCCACACCAAGAGTTTCACTCTGAGTGTTCAAGCAGAACACAACTGGCAGTTCACAGTCTTAAAATCTACAACGACCTGAAAATTCTCTAAACCATTGATTTTCAAACCTTTCTCAAGTAGACTTTTATCTATTTTTGGCAAAGTCTGTAGTAAAGTCAGGATGTGCCACTTCTTACCTGTTTGATGAGACAGATCTACTTCAGTCTCCTGTGCAGAGGTCTCAGGATTCACCAGAGTTGTCACAATTTCTAAGGTCCCATCTGGTTGTGCTTCAATTACAGCTGCATTCTCATCCAGCCCTTGTGTTCTCTCACCATCACTACTTCCTTTTTGCCGTGTTTCATTTAAAGGGTGTCCATAAATTAAGTACCAGAGGAACATGTGGACCATTCTTAAACGAGGCATTTTTGGAAGAAAGCCAAGAGAACGTCCAAGTCCTGGAACTGGGAAGGAAGATTAAAGACCAAACAGAAATAAAAAGAGGATTAGAGCAGGAGAAACAGCTCCCTGTGCGAAACTAATGTGAAGAAAACTGGAAGGAAAGATGGGCAGTTGAAAGTAAATATAAGTTACAAATAGTAAAGAAGGAGTAGTAAATACAAATGCTCCAGTTCACAATTGTAAAAAACATAAGCAGCAAGAAAACATTGGATAGTGAGACTGGTTTAATATAAATCCAATTTGACTTCTATAGGAGAAGAAAAAACCCACTTGTATCTGAAAATTATTACTACTAATAAGTGGGAAGGTGAAGGATGACAGAAAACCCAAAATTAGCTGTACCTGTAACAGGGTGATAGTTCTTTAGCTGTGTTATGCCCATTTTTTCATCAGTTTTTCCTGCCCGATTATTATCAGCTTTACATGAGCTTTCTTGCGTTTTTCCTGAATCAGGAACTGCCTCTTGCCCCTGGTTTTCTTCCTCACCATGGTCCTGGGATGTTGGTGTCTGGGGGACTTTAATCCTGCAGTAAAGCCACACAGCACTTAGGTAAAAAATAAGCAGAGTTCCCGTTCTTCCCTGACTTCAGGAGACATCAGCACATCTCCTCAGCGTTGTGCTTCCATTCCTCTGTTGCTAAAGAGGTTGTTTGTTTGGAGTTTTTTTGCTTACCTTGTGTTTACTTCCTCTGCATGTATTTGTACATCCTAGATAAGCCAAGCTCCCCCCAAGCCATCCCAAGCCTCCCAGGCATCCCTGACTTGCCTGTTTGCAGTGCTGGAGTTGGAGATGCGGAACCGCACCTGCTCGATGGCGCTTTTCACCAGGGGATCACTTGGGCTCACGGAGGGGTGCACAACGAACTCCACCTGTTCAGAGCAGCAGAACACAAAAAAAAGGTGTCTGTGGAGATATCAGCTCTTAATCAGCTGCATAAATTATCTGAGATTAACAGTTAATTAGCAGTAGCCACAATGGATGAATCCTATGATGGTTTTAATAATTCACAGAACATCAACACTTTTGGATGAAAACTCCTGTTGCTACCTTGTATTAAGCAAGAGGTCAAAGCACATGGTCTTTGTACCAATAAACTGCTAATGGCATTTCTACAAACCTTCGGTTTTGGGTTTTTAAAATCTGAAATATTTGAGAAACAAATACTTTGACTTGTAAATATTAGGCTGAGAGGGATAAATGAAAAGTCAGAACTCATTAGGTATAAGGCCAAGCTAACAGATATTGCTGCTGAAGGTACACACACAATTCAGATTGGTGAGATTTCATATGTGCTCTACACTAATTATGCAGCAGGTAACTTTCAGTGTTTAATTCCCTGCTTATGAGCATTTCACACTAGAGCAAGTAACAAGTCTCAGCTCTACAACCACAGACATCTGACTTCCATAAACCTCACTAACAGTGGATTTTTGTTTAAAAAAAAAAAAAAATCACATTCTATAAAATTTCAACTCAGAAGATCACTTAGGATTTTTCATACACTCTTGGCTTTCAAAAGGGGTTTAAATAGAATTATGGTGCAGCCTGACAGTGCAGGGAGAGAACCATGAATCACAGAACTGATAAGTAGCAGAACCTCTCGGAAGGGAGATTCAGAGACTTTGATCTCTGGCCTATTCCTTGGTCTCAATTACCTGCAGCACAATAACAGAAAGCAATGATTTGGTGTCCACAGTAGCTTAGTTTGACATGAAGCTTCTGGGTAGCTCCATTGTGGCTTGTGCCACAAGAAGTGAAGTCACCCACACATTCCAGTAAAAAGGCCCAGGACGCTGTGATAAATGAGCTAAATGCTGTGTCTGTGCAGTCACCTTTTTGCTGATGCCATCCTGGATGACCGTGGTGCGGTAGAGCCTGAGGAGCCCCTCCCGCGCCAGCCTCTGCACCAGCCGCACAATGGACTTCTTGCAGCACTTGGTGGAGACACCTTCTTGCTTCTCTTGATCCATGACCATCTTCTGAAGTCTGAAAGATGCCAGATACCTTGCATTTTAAGCCCAGCAATGCTCCAAACTCCCTAAGCAGTTTGTTAGAGGATGTGGGGTGAATGGTCATTTCTTTCTCTACTTCTTACAGTCCCTGCTCTCTCTTCCCTTCTGCTGAAGACAACTGGGAACTTCGCTTTACATTTCAGCCCTATTTTCTTTCTACTCAAGCTTTTCCTTGTTAGGGGAGAACTGCTTGTTCTGACAGCAAATTCTCAATGCCTGATTCCTCTGTGCATGGCTACAGTGCAATTATGAATCCAGCTTCCCTAAGATCAGGAGAACCTACAGCATTTTTAGGTGGTGATTTAACAAATGCAGTCTGTTCTTGCAGTTGTGAGCTCAGTTCAGCTCGAGGCAGAAAGGGTTTATTCAGTGGTTTCAGAGCACAGAAACTACTCCTGCATTCACAACATAGATACAGATCCACATATCCCACCCCTTGAAGCCAGCTCCCTTCTCCCTTCTTCCCTTGCCACAGTGGCAGGGCTGTGCTCACACCTTACTCTCCCCATGCACTTTCCCACAAATGCCCCAGACCCTAGTTCTGGGCTCTTTCAATCCTGGGGAATCAATTCTGAAAAAGACCTGGAAGATAATAAGGGAATGAAGCAATAACTGAATGTACACATGGACTTCAACTTTCCCCAAAGATTACCAAATCCTGGTAATTAACAAATGGAATGCAAACACCAGTACATTTCCTTGGCAGAGGCTGGGGAGGGACAGAACTTCCACTGATTCTGAGGGAACCTGTGAACAACCTGTTGGCAGCACTGAAGGGTCAGCAAGACCTGAAGTATCTTCCAGGCCTGCGCTTGGATGTGACTTGATCAATCACTGATGAGGCTGGTGCCAGATGAGGCTCTAATTTTACAACACTCAGCAATTAAAGAAGGTGACAGAAGATTTCAAAATTCTCAGACCAGAGGAGAGTAAGGCCATGATTTCTGACTAAATTCCTACAGCAAGCAGCCCTGGCTATACTGGCATGCTAGGATCTTCTGTGCTGACAGAGAAGATGGATGGTGCAATCCTATTTGTGACAAGACAGTACTGCCAATTTAGGATCCAGCAGAGCACCAGAATTTCCATTTCTTTTTGGAGGTGAACTCTTAAAGGGCTGAAAGACATTGTAACTTTTAGGGAAGTATCTCCAGCTCTGATAAGGTGTCAGGAGAAGACATATAACCGTACCACATAAAACTGCACTGAAAAGCAAACTTTGAGGGCCCTGCTAGGATGCCAGTGACCAGTAATGAGTGACATGAAGACCTGAGTCTCTCCACCCCATACAGAATAACACATGAACAAGTTTTGAAAGCATGCAGAGATAAAACTGATGCAGATGAAAGAATTCTGCAGCAGGGAAGTGCTGTACCTTACAGTGTGGCCCCAAGTCTGGCCTACTGTGAACAGATGAGTAAGTTCTCTGATCTCTATTTATGAGACATATAAAAGCACTCTTGTGACATTATCTGCATGGAACTATTGTTGTTTCCAAACAGCTGATTAAGATTCAATCCCCCACACCTTCCCTGTGCCAGCCTCTCCATCCTTACAGTCAGTGCCACCAGGGACAAGAAAAGGCAGAATGGAATAAGCACCCAGTGCTCTCCCCACCCCAAGGGCTCAGCCTCCCCGGGCTCTGCTTTGCCCTGGCTCACGTGAAGAGGCTCTCGATGAGGCGCAGGTTCCGCACGGCCTCCACGATGAGGTTGCGGCGCTTCAGGAGCCTGTAGGTCTCGTGGGGCCTCTCCACCGCTGCGGCCTTGGAACGCTTCTCCTTCCTGTGGCCACAGGGCTTCTGGGGCACAGCACAGCAAATCAAAATGGGACAGCAACCAGCCAGCATCTGCAGCCTAACGGGGGCTCCTCACACAGGAACAGCTGAGCAATTCTGAGTTTGGCTGGGTTTATTTATAACCAACTACTCAGATGGAGATTCTCCCTTATTTCCCCTTCCCAGGAGTGGATGGTATAATGTAGTGTGTGCTACATTAAGTAATGACATGCATTAAGTCAACACAGAATTTGGAGAGCACCAGGGAACTAAGCCAGAACTGTATTTTGGACACCTACCCTCCTATCTCCTGGAAAAATTTTCACTTACAACTACAATGCAGTGCAGCCAAAATATGAATGCACTTTGAAATTAATTCAAAAAACCCCAAAACAATTTGATAAATAAATACAAAACTCTAGTTTGAAGTCTTGCTATAAGAGCATAAAACTTAACTCAGACAGCTGTACAAAAAGAAGATATTAAGACATTTGATCTTACTTTAGGATCTTCAAGTCTGACTTCCTCCACCACAGCCACATCTCCATCTTCATCCGTGGGATGAGCACAGGTGGAAACACTGGACTCCTGCTTTAGGGTTCCCAAACTAGAACTCTCCCCTGAAACGTTGTCTGGGAGCTCCTCAGGATCTTCAAGAATCTGAGGGGAAGGCTGCTTCTTCCCCTGCGACTTCACAGCTGTTGGCTTTGAGCCTGGTTTGAGAGCAAAAAACCTTGTAATTGTTCTGCTCTCCCTGTGCAGCTTTTCTAAGAGGCATTGTCCCATCCACCCAGGTAGTTGCACTTAAAAGCATTCTGCGACACTTTTCACATATTCTGCCCTGCTGGAAGCAGTGGTTTGACCATGAAAGACCACATTCAGCCTCCAAAAGTAAAGTTAAAAAAATGTGAACTCTCTGTCATCAAATAATTCTCTCCACGCAGAAACCTTTTCACAGCTTGGAAAGTCATGAAGGGCTTATCCAGAAACTGCTATCTGAAGAAAGGAGAGTTTCTGTCTCAAAGATTCTCAGGTTCTGCCAGAAACCTCACTTTTCTGTCTCAAAGCAGAATGAGAATAAGAATTTAGTATTACTCCAAAGATAATCTACATAGAAAAATAGAGATCCCTCTCTTCCCTTGGAGTTCATCAGAGCAGTTGTAGGAACATTTTTAAATAGGTAAAAAAAAAATTAAGTAAAAAACGCCCCACCATATCTTTTTAAAACATGCCTCCAAAAGGCTGGTAGCTTTCACACCAAAATGTTCCAAATAACTTAAGAAAAAGCTGAGGTAACTAACTTCAGGGGACAAGATATTTTTCTTTACAAAATACTCAGGTGAGTTAAGGCTGTGGGTCAAGTCATCCCAACCCTGAATATCCAAGGAGCACAGTGTGTGAGCTCCTTTTCATTTACACAGGGCAAAGGAGGGACATGGCATGGGCTCAGGAGAGGCAGCACAAACACTACTTGGGACACAGACACCAGGGCACACCTCAGCCCTGGGAATCGCCAGAGGTTACCACGCTGGGTGTTCCAAACCATAGCAATCTGGGGGGAAAGCAGGGAAATAACCAAAGAGGCTTAAAAATAAATATGTGACCAAAAACCATAATGGAAGCTAATATCATGCTATTTGTTCTTTAATAAAATGATCCATAAGAAAAATGCAGGAGGTTCCCCAAATTTCAAAATCACAAGTTACCTTTGGCCGGTGTTGTCTGATGGGCATCACCTTGGACACTTGATTTCAATGGAGAACCAGAGTTGGTCTTTTGACCTTTTCCTCTCCTCTTCCTGTTTTTCCCTTCTTCCTCATTGTCAGACTCTGAGGCCACAGTCTCATCTTCTCCAGGAGACACATCTTCCACACGTGGGGAATCTTCTGGCACCAGAGCCAAAGTAACTGTAGCCAACTGCTCACTCCTGGCCTTCTCCCTCTCAAACTGACGGTTTAAATCACTCTCCTCTGCAAAAATGTAGGAAATGTACTTTGTTGTCCTTTGCCGACCTTCATCCTCCATAAAACCCTAAGGAAATAGTTGGAATGTTATTTTACCACCTTGCTTCTCCATTCTTACAGTGTTCTCCAGCATCAACAGTGGGAAAATGTTCTAAATGTTATTCCCCCACATCAAAAGATACCATGATACTCTTTTTTTTTAAGTAACAAAAATGTCCCTAATCTTCACACTGAGAAATCAAAAGGAATTCTGTGCTTGAAAAATAAATAAATCCGCATTACCAGTGTACTAGATTAAAACTCCTATGGTATGAGGGACAGAGAAAAGTCTGAGGAAGAACAAACTGTGTGTATTCAGAGTGGAAATCAATTTTTTTCACAACAAAAATGTTTGTGAAATATTGGCACTGCAGTTCTCTGAGTGATTCAGACTACAGTGGAAGTGCTGCTGCCCTGTCTGCAACAGCAGGTGCTTTCAAGGATCTACAAACTCCAGCACTTCATCAATCAATAAGGGAAGGTTTCATTTTCACTGCTGACTAAGGAAAAATATGTAAAGATACTCTAAAGGTTTACACAGCTTGTTTTTTAACCCTACAGAACTTTTTACTAAATGACAAGATTTTTCTAAAAAACTTCCCCATTGAGGGAAGATGGCAAACATCCTGCCTTTGTGGAAAGGGACTGTTGCGTGCCTGCAAGACAGGACAGCTGGATTTGTCTTGTGAAATGAAGAAAACATTGAAATATCTGGAAATAAGAAGTTTAATCATCATAACTCCTAGAGAAGTAAGTTATTTTGCTCCAGATTTTCCTGGCATTTTCAAAAGGCAAGTAGATTAATGACTTTACATGGACAGAGGGTCTTTGAGAAGATCCTTCAGTCCTCTAATTAGAGCAGGTTACAATCATAGTACCGAACCCTTGCCTTACACACCTTTTACTCAACTGAATTAATTCTCTTTTCCATCTTACCAGGACTCTCTCACTGTCACTCTCAAATCTCTGCTGCTTCTAATGTTTGAGGTGAACAGCGTTATTCCCAGAGTAAGCACAGCTGTATCTTCAGTTTCATTAAGTATCTAAATTATTTTATTTTAGCCTTACCTTGACAACTTTGTACCTGTCCAGAAGACGACAGAGCATCCTTGCTTCCAGTTTCCCCACATTCATAGCCAGGCGAATTTCTGCCTGAGAAATGCCTTTGGTTCCTCTACTTTCAACTGTTGCAGAAAGAAAAACAGAAAAATATCTCAGGGAAATAACCTGACTGAATTTTATATATGTGTTTTTTTCTACATACATTAATATTTCCCAAACAGCAGTACCTGCCAGAATATTAAATTTAAGATTCCCCACTAACTAAAGACATTTTTACACACACATAAAATATTCAGCCAAATACTGTCATAAACCACAATTTTACATGAAGCAGTGCCCAGCAGAATGAGGTATGGAGGTGACAGATTCAAATTAGAAGCACAGATGATTTTTTTTCCCCTGGCAGCTTTCCACACTTAGATATTAATTTCTCCATTTGGAAAGGAAAAGAGATAGGGAGAATAAGGAACGTGGTTTTCTTCCTCTTTTCTCATCCCATCACAACATCCAGTTTCTGCTGGGTGGTATTGAAGAGTTGCTAAGCTTCCAGGAAGGGCTAACAGGTAGCAGCACCTCCAGTCTGATATGGACATAAAGCTCATTTTGCTATGAAAAACTGACACTTTCTGATACAAAAGCAACCAGAATGTAAAAACATCTGCAATATACACATTTCTTTTATACTACAAGGAGTAAGAAGGTAATGGGAAAAGTCTTCAGATGTCTTACATCACCTACTTAGCTGATAAGCCTGGGTGAGCATATCCCTTTCACAAACAATATCCACAGGCTGGACAACTTTTGTGATGATCTCTTCATCATCATCATGATAATCTTCCATTTTCTTCCGAAATTCCTTCAGCAGTTTGAGGCAACGGACCATGACATCAGTCCCTGTGAAAAATGAGTGTTAGTAACACCTCCTAAAAAAGTGCAGGGGGTGTGCACAGGTTTAAACACTTCTTTCAGCAACATGAAGAAGTAGCAGTGCAATGGGGAACAAATGACTAAGGACAACTGGGAATTTCTAGGAAAGGTCTGCAACAGCTTTTCTCTTTGTATGAATCTGGCAATCAGCTGAATTTTTGAGGTGCTCCAAATCTTCACATCTGTGCCAATGCTAGGACTGCCCAGTAGGAGAAACTTCAACAGCATAAATAAATGGATTGAGTGCTCATCCCCAGAATTACACCTGGAGAACACATATTTGACTGGGAGATCACTCGCTGGGTATAAACCCATTCCTTTTTACAAGGACAGAACACACTGCTGCCCACCAGCCACAAGATTCTTGTAGATGATTTAATTCCACATCCTAGCATGTTACAGTCCATCAGCTGTGCCATGTTAACTCTCCGCTCACTGGGCCCTTCCAGCAAAGGGTAGAGTGAGGACAGATGCAGGAGAGCTGAGATCCTGCTCCGTGGTGAAGGATGGTAAAGGATGCTCTCCTCAGTGTCACTGAGCTCCTGCTGCACCACCTCAGAGCAGTGGTAACTAGAACTGGGTCACTGGACACTGCCACCTTAGCAAGTTGCAGTGATTCAGCAGCTGCTGCAGCAGTAGCCAGTTCATCCTGCAGCAGTGGGGCGACACCTCCAGCCATCCCTGCTCCTCTGCTACAGAATGCTGCGAAAATGCCAGGTGAAGGCTTTAGTTAAAATCACCAAGGTTTCAGCTGATGAATTTTATCTTGTGTTTATATATCTGAGCAGTTACTGATGTGCAACTGACACAAAGTTAACCCACAGTCACTGGACCATGTGACTGTGCTCCAGGCCAGATGATTCCATTATTTTCCCTTGAGCTGAATCCTTTCCCCAGGATGCTGCTTAGGATTTAAGTGCTGACATTTTGGTAGGGTTGCAAGCACTGTTATTATATCCTTTGTATTTCTACAGCCCATTAATTTTCACTGGAAGCAGTATTTGAAAAAACAAACAAAAAAACTCCCCACAACAAAAAAAAATCTCCCAAAACAAACCAATTCCTTTTTCTTTAGCTCCTGCTGCCCAACAATGCTCTTCCCATAGCAGATGCTCTGGCTTCATCCTCAGTGCATCCCACATATTTCTATCTTCTTTCCTGTATAACTCCAGAGATTAAACTATCTTGATCTCTGCTGAAAATCAGCTATTATTAATTCATCCTCCTTTAATACCTAGTGTTTTTAAGGCATTTTTGTGGATTTTCAGCTTTTACATCTGTAGGATGGAATTATCATTCAAGTGAAAGATTCACCCAGTGGCATTTTTCACAACAAACTTAAGCAGCAAATGCAGCTGCTGTTCTGCCAGTCTCAGACAGAGCATGAAACACCACTGCCTTGGGGGCTGCCACCAAGTTTATAACTGGACTTGTATTTTGTTGTCTTCTAAGTAAATACCTTAATTGGAAGTTAAATGCTTTTACCACTGCCTGTTAACTGTCTTTTAGGCATGCTGTCTAGTCTTTTGGGTTTTATTTCCAAGTGTTTGCAGCTCATCAGAACATCCCTGAAACACCTGGGTCATTTCTCTCTCAGCCATGCTTGATACTGTACCTATTTTTGGCCTCTGCTTCTCTTTGGTCAAAACACACTTTCCCTGCAGAGAATTTCCCTTCCCTGGACTTAAAAGATTTGAAGGAATTTGTCTTATCAAGAGCCTTAATCCAACTCCATGTAATTGGCACTATTTTTTGCATTCTGGAGTTTTTCATGGTTTTATTGCCTCTTTCACTTGCTCCTTTAAGATCACTCCTATTCACAACGATTATATAATTTACAATGCTTAGCTCATATCAGACTTACTATTTTTTCTCACAAACAGTTCATTATATCTCTAAAATGACACTGTTCATCTTTCAGAACTATTTTTTTTTGTAACCTTGCAAATCTGCCTCTTAGGATCTTCTGTGATTAAGGATTTGGTTTAGATTTCTTTCAGGAATTGCATTAATTCCACTGGTGGTACTACCTTCCCTCATACTTTCCATTATTATTTCTTGTAGTTTTTTCCCCTGTGCAAGTTTTATCTGTAGCTTTTTCTGAGAACAGTTACTTTCTTTTGCTCTCTTCTCTCATGCAGTCCTGCTCTTCTTTGTTTGGAAGTTATCAGCAGTTCTTGTGAACCAATTAAATTGGAATTCAAAGCTGGTTATGCATTAAACCATCCCTCAGCAGGCTTTTTTGGATAGCAGTTCTTGGGTATCTCACCTCAATGCTGATATCAGCTCAGCATGGTGAGAGATGGTGAGAGCTAATAATGCCAAGGGTGTGGGTTTGATCCCTGTACAGACCATTCACTTAAGACTTGGACTCGATGATCCTTGGAGGTCCCTTCAAACTCAGAATATTCTGTGTTGTGTGAATTCCAAGTGCTGCAAGACCTTACTTCCATAATTTGACAGGAAACTTTTCAGAGAAACCTTGCATTCTCATGACTTTCAGGAAAAGTTGTAACCAAGAATGGTCTGGTTTTTAACTTCATAATGATCCCTCTTTTCAATACAACTTTTTGTATTTTTTTGCCAAGTTTATTGACTTGTCATTTAACTTCAACCTGAAAGGTCAGCAGACTGCTTTGTTCCTACTCTGTATTGGCTTGAGCAGTCTTATCAGGTCCCAAGACCACAGCTTACACTGATATCCAACAAACTTGGTGGCATTCACTCCTTAAAAATCTGTAGCAAATGCTTAATTCAAGTGGGCTGCAGCATTTTAACTTCAGTAACACATTTATCTACATAATTGCATGAACAGATTTTTTACTTACACCTCTTTTAAGATATGAAGCTCATAGATAGAATGGCATCAATGTAATCACACAAAAAGACAGCAAAACCATTGTTCCAGTCACCTTTCTTTGTCTTGTAGGGTCCTCCACTGGGGTTTACGTCTTGCAAGGGGACAGACACGACCTTGGCCAGGCCAGCATTCATCATGTACTGATAGAGACGTTTGAAGGTTCTCTCACAAAGGCCCTGATGCAAAGAGAAATGGCAAAAGTCACTGCAGCCCAAAAGCTTCACCTGCTGCTGACTGTTATCAAAGGCATTCTACCACCTGTTCTTACAACACAGTATTTTGGGGTAAGATATCCATAAGAAACTTAAAAGCCTTAATGAAAGAAACTGAAACTTAGTGCAGACAGTGGGCAGAACCTGAGATGTTCCTGAGTGTGTTGTATCCCTCCAACTCTGCCACACACACAAACAGCAGCATTGGAAAAGTAAGAACTGCACAATGACATCCACTGACAAAACATTTCTGAAGCTGTGGCTGGAACAGAACTCCTCCCCCATGACAAACACCAACAGCAACTTGATCTGGTAGGTTTTTGAGATCCTTCTTTTGATATCTTACCCCAGAATTTTGTGCAACTTTAGAAGCAGGTAGTATGAATGAGGGCCTTTGATACTCGTTCTCTAGGTTCTACTGAGTGAGAATTTGAAAAGAGGAATGAATCTCACCAATTCTTCCCTCAAGTTTCCTAGTGTTTCCATCTGGTTTGAACGAGCACTTAGCATACTTGAGAGCTTCTCCATCAGAATATCATATTTGCTCCTCCTAACCAAGAAAGAGAATTATTTTACATGTAAGTATGCATATAACTTCATAAACATGAGTTGTAGCTTTAGAAACTGTCAGTCACTAGAGAAACTATGCTAAGTGTTCTCAGATTCGTTTAGGAATTCTAGTTTTCTTTTCCTCCTGTGAATAGCACATGAGATAATTTGTCTCTAGGAAAAGACCTCAAATGAGGCAACAATGACTAAGCCCAAGCTGTTACTTCACTGGCAACCCACAGAAGCACAAGTTCTAATCATAAACAAGATAGAAAAACAAAACAAAGAATTTACTAGAAACGTGTTTAAGTGAAAACAGTCCAAATTAACTGAGTGATTAGTGCTACAAAAAGAAGAGTTATGTTTACGTAGGCAGGTGACAGGCACTAGAAAAGTCCATTGTTTACAGCTCCAAGACAAGTTTTAAAGTGTCCGACATTTGGAAGAGAAGTTAATAAAGAAATTGAAAAGAGTCAATTCCGGGAAACTGATGGTTCTGTGACAACAGAACAATCCCTCATCATTGCAAAAGGTCAAAGGGTACCCAGGAGACCCTTAAACCATACCTATCAACGTGGAAGCGAGTCAGAAGTAGCAGGATTGAGTGCTGCTGTGCTCCGCTTGGCAGTCGGATGACGTGGGACTGCATCGTTATCAGACCACTTCTATCCAATACTCTCCTGTGATAATGAAGTTTTCCAGCATCCACTCTAAAGAAAAGATGGCAAGGTATCTATAGGAATAGGACTTCTGCAAACAAATTCTAATTATCCAGTACTCAGAACACTTTACCTATATTACCTATGGCCTTAGTGACACATGGCAATTTTCAAAGTGACACCTTGAAGTTAGGAAGTGCCACAATTAAGAAAACCTGTGAAATTCATTTTCATAGTTAATCCAATTAAACAGAGAAATACCTCTGATTTTAACCTAGAGCCTTTATACACAGAGTATCATGACATGGGTTGATGAGGCAGTTGAATCAGCATTGTATCCCCATGCCCTCCTTTCCCGTCCTCTCTTTCTAACTCGTGGCTATGCTGCAGTCACTGCCCTCCCTGTAACAGCTCTGGTATTCATCTCCCTCCTTGGTGAGCTGACTTGGGCCACCAAACTGACAGAAAAGCATCCATAAAAGTTTTCCTCTCTGTCCCCATCATCTTAGTTACCTACAAGAGCTTCTTAAGTGGCAAAAAACCAATGCCAGGTGGTGTGCAAGCTACAACCCATGTATGTCCTAAAAGCAGTGAATCCTTAGAGCAATGCTGATGTTCTCCAGAACTTCAGAACACATCCAGAAGTTCCTAAGAAGGTGTGTAATGCTCTTCCATCAGCAAAATACACGGTCTAGTTTGGGAGCTGGTAACTCAGGCTCCCACTCAATGGAGGAGATGTCATACAGGCAGATGCTGCAGACAAAAGGCAGCCATCCAAGAATCCCCTCAGAACTCGTGCAAGATACTTAGCCAGCAATTTAGAAAAGGAAATTAAAATCATTTTTCCATCTCAAATTTGAAGAAAAAGTTATTTAGAAAAAGCAGGAACTTCCACAAATTTGAAACCTGTGTATTGACCCACCGGACAAATTTTTGGCTCTCAGAAAATATCAGGAAGGATAACAAACTCAAGGATAAGTCCAGTTCTAGCAAACAGGCTCCCAGAACTAAGTACTCCTGGTAGTAAGGATGAAACACTACAGATGAGAGTTCAAATCAATACACAGGAATATTTAAAAACAACTTTAGATTTAATCCACAGAGCAAGATACAAACTTACTTGAAAGCCCCACTGTGAAGGTCCCTCTGAAGCTCTCCCTGCCACCGAGCTCGGCCCAAGCGCTCCAGAATGCAGTAGGAAAAGTCAGGGAGTTTCAAGTCAGGGTCCCCCTCCCAGCCTATTAAAGCTCTGTAACGCTGCTCTTGGGAAGCAACAATGACTAATTTCTCTCCCCATCTAAGAAACAGAAGGAAAAGTAATGTATTGTTATTGGCTCCATAAAAATAGAGAGATCAATGCCTTTCTCTCCACAAATACCATTCTTGACATAATCTGTACAAACTGAGCAAGGACTAAATTTCAAAACTTAGAAATATTTTAATGCCAGATATAAGGATTTCACTCACTTTTCAACAGCTTCTTTGTAAGTATAACAAGGCTGCAAATCTTTCTTCCTTATTTGATCAGTGATATCTACTCTCTCTTTAAAATATTGGCAGGAACCTTGTATGCCATCTTTGTTATCCAAAATCATGTGGACAGGATAAATATCATCTGAAGAAACAGGATCTCTTTTGGATTCCAATATTCCTGTTTCAAGGTCTATTTCTTCATATCTGAAATAAAAGCAAAGAGCCAACATTTAACCAAGCAAGAAGAAATACAAGATTGTCACAAACAATGCTGATACCTCTAAGAAGTATCTTGGAAGAATGAAGCTCCTTTGAAACCTCCAAACTGGAAAAACATGAAGAGCAGAGCTGCACTCCTCAAGCATGACCAAACCTTTTCAGCATGCAGGAGATAGAAGGAGGCAAATGCATTATTTAATCTTTGAAAGGTCAAGCATATGAGAGTAAGAAAAGTAGTGGGAATACGAGAAACATGCAGTTCACAGGTACGTCCACCCTGCTGAACCAGGACATACAAACTCTGCCTGTACCTAAGCAGAAAGCAGTCATTTGAATGGAAATCAAGTCAGGACTCAAAAAATTCTCCTAAATCATAGAATCATCAAAATTGGAAGGGACTTTTAAGATTATCCAGCTATCCACCAGCACTACCACTGTGACCCCTAAACCCCATCACCCAGCGCCAGGTCTTAAAGCCCTCCATGCATGGTGCCTTCACCACTTCCCTGGGCAGCCTATTCCAATGCCTGACCCCCCGAACAGTGAAAATTCTTTTTATAATATCTAAACAGCAGCTCAGAGCCACCCTCGGCCCTGCCTGCTGCCACCGGGCGCCAAAGTGCTGCTGCAGAAAAGCCGGGGCGAGAAGGGGCAGCCCGGCAACCGGGCCGGGTTTAGCCGGCAGTGAGCCCGGGTTTAGCCCGGCGACCAAGCCCATGTTTCGCCCAGCAACCAGGCCCGGGTTCCCCGGCGGACGGGGGCCTGTGTCGCCCCCGGTCGCTGCCCTCACCGGTCGTGCAGGCGGAGCGGCGGGCGCGGCCGGGGCAGGAGGTAGAAGCGCACGTCGGGCTGCGCGCTGAGCGCGGCCCAGAGCAGCTGCTGCGTGTCGGGCTCCAGCGGCAGCGGGAAGGGCGGCGAGCGGGCGGCCAGGCGGTGCCAGAGCGCGGCCACGGTGATGCCGTCCAGCCCCTCCAGGGCCACCTCGTCCAGCAGCGCCCACAGCGGCTCCATCGCCTCCATCCCCCGCCGCCGCTTCCGGGCCCGCGGCGCGCAGGAACTGACGGCGGCGGCGGCGCGACCGTCGCCAGGGAGACCGAGCAACAGGCCCGGCCCGTGCCGCGCCGCCGGGGGTTGTGTCTGCCCGGGGCCGTGTCCGGGGTCCGTGTCTGCCCGGGGGCCGTGTCCGGGGTCCGTGTCCGGGGACTCTGCTCCGGGATCTCCGTCCGTCCGGGGTCTCTCTCCCTGGTCCGTATCCGTCCGGGACCTCTGCCCGGGGGCTGTGTCCCGGGTCCCTGTTCGTCCGGGAGCTCTGTCGGGGGTCAGTGTCCATCCCGGCTCCTCTGGGGGCTCTGTCGGGGGTCATTGTCCGCTGGGGGCTCTGTCCGGGGGTTCTCTGCCGGGTCCGTGTCCATATGGGGCCTCTGTCCCGGCTCCGTGTCCGGCCTGGGGCTGTGCCCGCGGCTCCTCCGCGCTCCCCCCGTGCCTCGGGCCGGGGCCGGGCTCTGGCAGAGCTGCCCCGCGGTCGGTAAGACACAAAACACGGGGTTCTCTCTTTGGTACAGAGCTCAGCGAAACGTGCTGGTGGCACATTTAAACTTCTGAGAATGTAGAGCGCACCCCCGCACAACTTAGCAGCTGCGGCTTGGCGAGGATTGCTGGAAAAACTCAGGTTTCCTGAATGGCAAGCCAGGTAAAATCTTTAATTAAACACTTTATGGATATACGGCCTCTGCAGTGAATAAGCTGTAGGATAAACTGACCTAACGAGTAGTAGCAGCTCAGAGAATTCCTTCCACAGCTGGGCTTTGGGCACAGCCCTTCAGCTGTGCCCCAGGGTTGTCTTGCTTGCCAGGTCTGGGATTATAAACTTGTTATAGCATATGCCTTCCACTTTCAGTGTTTTTTGGTTTTTCAGTAGATTGTGAAGGGTTCTGAAAAATAAGTAAAACAACCACTGTTCCCTCTGTTCTTCAGGAGCTTTATTTACAGGCCTGACAGCTTTATGCGTGGTTGAAGCAGGAATGTTTTTCAGTTTATAGCCTTCTCATCTACTGAGGGTGCAAAACCAGTGGTACTCCATATAAATCATTCAGTGTGACCATTATATTCTCATTTCAGGTTTATGTTAAGACATGGTGACTGACTTTGATGAAAAACATGACGAATATTTAATATCCCTTCAGCAGAGAAACCGGTAAGATTCGCATTTGTTACCACTTTGGGTGTGAAATATTTGCTGTACTGTATCAAATATCAGCAGCTGTGATGCAAAGTCTGACTTGCTGTGCCTTAAAACATTCAGGTGTTTCTCTCTTTTTCCCTTTGTTTGCTAAAAATTCTTATTTCCAAAGGAGATCACAATGTTTCTTCAGCATTTGAAATATAAATACATTTATTAATAAAATAGTTACTTTTTCCATGGCTGACAGGGAAGATTTTTGTTTATAGAGCAAGAGCTTGTAGATTCAGAAGTAACTGGCAGCTTGTGCTGTGTGAGGACGTAGTTATGAGGCACAGTTGTTATGTTGTCAGAAGTACAGAAAAGTGGGAAATAAGGACAATCCAGGTTGCCTTTAAAACTCCAGTGTCTTTCAGACAAGTTTCAAACATTTTTTTTCCTCTTTGTTCATGTGTTCTGTTGCTATAGCCTGGACAGATGAACTTTGTAGCTTAATTTGGAGGAGCCTACAGAACTTTCTTGCTGGATTCCTTCCTTTACCACAAGCCATAAGGTTTCTAATCAAATTCTATAACAAACTGGTTTGGTAAAAAGACCTTGAAGGCCACAATTATGTTAAAAGACCAGCCAATTTTTGCGACCACAGGTTTCTTTTCTGTATAGTATCCTAAAGCAGTTTTGGAAAGGGATAAAGCCAGTTTATTTAATGGTTAAACCAGCTTGTATCCTTGATATCATAGCTCTAATCCTGACTGCTGGGGACATTCTCTTGGGAAAAGGTGATTTGTGTCAGACACGTGGGGGACATTGGCTTGTGGATTGATCCATGCTGGAGTCAGAGGGAAACCAGGTGGTGCAGGGGAATGCACAAATTGTCACCCACGTGATGCCGACCTCCTGGCCTCCATGTCACCTGTCCAAAGGAATTAGCATGGACTGGGTATAACCCATGGTGAAAGGAGAGAAGATGAGAGTTGGAAGAGGGAGAGGAGCTGTTTCACTGAAGCTGAGCCCATGGAAGGGCATTATTTTGATATTTTAACCGGCCTTTAGTTTTCTGGTATTGGCTGGAGGCTTTCTACCTCCAGTTTCAAAACACAAATAATCATTTTTTATTCTTGAAAAGAGTTCAACAATTTTTAAGCTTTTTGAAATTCTAAGTGAAATTCCTTAAAATTCTTAAGAAAGGTTAAATGTGCAAAATACCAAATGGAGAAAATAATGTGAAATAAGAAATAACATGGAAAAAAATCTCAGAAAGGAAAAGCCTGGTCAAAGTTAATCTGCCACAGTGTGTGGATGCTCATACACACATTGCAGAACAGGAACAGACCCTGGAAGGTGTATTCTGAAAGGGTTACTTGAACTGGGAACATATTTTTCAGGTTAGTGACATGGTGTGTTGTTGTATTTATTGCTGATCTGACCATCTGTGCACACGCTGTGCAGGGATGAATTATTGTCCTTTCTCCTTCAGGCTGCAGGAACGGTTAAAAAAAAAAGATCCCGTGCAAATTAAACTGGAGCAGTTGGAAAAAGGATTTTCTCTGTATGTAAATGGAGCTAACTCAGAGCTGAGGAAGTACCGCAGGAAAATCACCCCACACAGCTTCCTGAAAAACAGGCCCAAACCCACCAGGACAAAGGGTGAGTGCCATGGGAGCCGGGCAGAGGCTGCACCAGAGCTGGAACTCACTCAGGGAGGTCACTGGCCAGGCTGTGATCCAGGGGCAGCCCCACTGGGGCTTGGTGGGATGAAATTCCCTGGAAACCGGAGTGCTTAAGCTGGTTGTGTGTAAGGAATGGTCTCTGCAACACCCTATCAATGTTTCACTTGATCCGTCATTAATTCCAACATTTAACTTTCCTGCCTCTTCATTATTTAAACAGCTCTAACTAAAAGTAGAAGATTAGAAATGTATATAAATTGTCAGTGGAAAATAATGATATACCTTTGACACATAACACTATTAAGAGGATTTAAGATCTGATGGACTTCAGTGTTATCCAAGTCTGGTGTCCTGAGGACAAATGACATCTGATGACATAGGCAGTAATCAAATTATATCCAGTAATAGCTTCATTAAGCTCATAAATTACATTTAAGCTATAATAGTTGTCTTAAAAAGACAGCTAATCTTTATTTAAATATTTGAAGTAAAGAAAATAGACCGTTTTTTCCTAGTGATTAGTTGGCTTTATGGAAAAATGGGTATTTTGTTTCTAATTTAAGTCTGTCATCGAGAGCAGTGCAGTGACAGGAATAATTTTGCATGCATGAAAGTATAAAGCATGAGCTTACTGGCCTTCTAATCTATTTAGCATAATGAAAAGAAAGTTGATTTTACTGAATCCCTGTGTAAAGCAGTTTATCAGCCTTAGTCAGTTATGTTCACACTTGCTGCAACCTATCTCAGAGTGTTTTTTAATATGTGATAACCTGCTTAAGCTTAATTTTCACCTAAAAATGAAGACAAAGAGTTAAAAAAGTTACCTAGTATGATAATTCATTGATTGAAAGTTCATTAATCTCAACAATACTGGAAACTAACTATTCCTTTAATAACTGTTCCAAACATGGCTCTAACTTAATCTCTTTAATTTGTTTTCCTGCTACACTGGGCACACACTACTCGTTTCCAGGCTGAGGTGTGTTCAGCTTAGCTGTCTGCTGTATAATTTCCTGCAGGTTGTATGGGATGGTGATGAGGAATCAGCTTGTCACCTGGTTCCACTGTTCTCTGTGAAAATGAAACCTTGTGTGTAATGATGCAAAAATGTTCATGTTCTTCAGTTCTGGGAAATGGTGGAAATTGGGTGCTCTGTCACACAGGGCTGATAAACCTTCAGGTAGCTAAAGAGGGTGTAAATCAACGTCTTGGACTTTTTGCTCCAAAAATTGTGAAGGGATATTGTGGCAGCAGCTCTAGTGGAACTCTGTCAAGAGAAATTTCATCTTAAAGATCTTAGATTATGTCTAAGCTTAACGAAAATTCTTTATTTTTATGGTCCCTTAATGCCTTTTGGTTCAGTCAGGGTAGGATACATATCTTGTGAATCTCTAAAGACTTCAGTTGCAGTCTCTGTTCCTTTCCTCAACTCCATCAATTAGAGACTGTAGCACCATCTCTGCAGAAGATTACTCAGTGTTTTGCTGTTTCTTAACTCTCCAGTGGTGTTGTTTTAAACACATGAAGCTGCAGTGAAAGATACCAACTGAACCAACATCCTGTCATTTTTCCTCTTCCGTTTGGTTTTGCTGCTGGAGTCCAGAATGGGAGTCACTGCTGGTCTGTATGAGCTTCTTGCCTGGGGGTTCTACCTTAGCAATTCTGTGGTCTCTTTCATTTCTAGACATTTCTTCTCAATGATTGAATATGATTTTACTTACAGAAATGATTCCTAGCTGAGATACAGCACTGAGTTTTCTTCCCTATCCATCTCCCCTGAGAGTTATTGCATCATTTATTACTTCTAAAGCATCCATCTATAGGATTAGTCTTCATTGAAAGATTAGGAGTGGGTGATACTTAATAATCCAGAATGGGCATAAATCCCTCTTTCTGGTTCCTGAAAGTGTCATCATAAATCTATTTGTCAGGACTATTTTCTTTGTGTTCCCTAGGAGTAATTACTGATAATAGTGATTGATAAAGTTTCTATGCTTAGGATTGGTAATGAATTAAAGTAAATGATGGGTTGTGGGGTAGTGAAGCTGGGCTCTAGGTGTGCTGTCATTTCTTTGGGTCTATAACCCACACCTAGTTTCACAGCTATGTTTGTTGTTCCAGTCAATGTCTGTGTGGTCACAAATATGTGGTTTGAGGGTAGTGTGGGCTCTCCTTGGATTAGGACTAATATTTTGAGGATGTATTTCTCAGTCCTTCCCTACTCAAATAGGCACTGACAGCTCAAGTCTCTGAGGGAATGACACTGGTGGACCTGTTCTGTGTGCCCAAATGGGTACTGGTTGGTATTCACATCCCATCCATCCCATGGGAAGGATATTTTTGTTCCAAAGTAATGTTGGTTGCACAGATGACTCGGTCAGCTGTATCAGCCTCTGCCTGGGATTTGAATTACCATTTTTCCTGGCTTAGTGAGACCTGGTCACATGAATCCATCACTAAGTAGAGTAATGGAATTGTGGAATTGGGGAGGACCTTAAAGCTCATCTTGCTCTATCCCCTGCCATGGGCAGGGACATGTTCCACCATCCCAGGTTGCTCCAAGCCCTGTCCAACCTGGCCTTGGACACATCCAGGGATGGGGCAGCCACAGCTTCTCTGGGCACCCTGTGCCAGGGCCTCATCACCCTCATAGGGAACAGTTTTTTTCTAACGTCTAGTCTAACTCTACTCTCTGTCAGTGTGAAGCCATTCCCCCTTGTCCTGTCACCCCTGACTTTTAGAGTCTCTTCAGACACTCAAGCAATTCTGAGGATGAAGCACTCAGCAGTGGTAGCATGAGTCCTGCCATCTCCCCCTTTCCTGCTTACATCTGCAGCACACGAGGGACTTCTGGGCAGTTGCTTTGCAGAGATGGATTCTCAGAGAGTGGAAGGGAAAGGTGCTTCCAGTTCTCTCCCAAAGCACTGACTGAGTCCAGCCATGCTTCTCACAGTGTAAGCTCAAGACAGTTCACTCTCAGTGCCAGAAGAGCCTGTAGCAATCAGCCCCAATGCTAACGACTCAAAGGATTTCTGGTGTTACTTGGGAACAGCCTACTGGAGTAGCAGGAGCCCTAGTTGGAAGGGCTGTTTCTCTTCCTTGGAGCAGTCCTTTCCTTTTCCCCTCTGTGTTTAGTCCTGTTTTGGGCCTATGAGACAGAGAGATACTTTGTGCTGGAGCAATACAACGACATCCTGTTGCTGCTCTGTAATGTTGTGATCACTCCAAATGGACATAAGCAAACACTGTTCCCCCAGGATGGTCCTACCCCAGGCCTGTTCCCTCCTGGCTGCTTGGACCAGCTTTTATGCAGTTTCCTGGTGAACCAGATTGCCCAAGGGCCTACAACTAAAAGGAATCTTTGATGTTTTCCCACAGTTAAAACTTGTCATATCAATTCTCTGAACAGGTCACTGCACAGGTGCATGGAGGGTTGTCCAACCCCCAAAGAAGAAAATGTGGTATTGAGAGCTGTAATGAGCAACCTGATTTAATTCTGAAGTAAGCCCTGCTTTGAGTGGAAAGCTGGACTCGGTGACCCCAGAGGTTCTTTCCAAATTAAATCTTTCTGTGATTCTATGACCTTTGTAGGACAATTGCTTCTTTTATTGGTAGTGCCAGTTCCTGCAGCCTTAGGGTGACCATTAAATTATGGCTTAAAGAAAAAAGGTTTTGCATCAGCTGTTTTTCTCCACTGAGAAGAAATGGAAGCTGTAAATCTGTCTTGGCCATAGGAAATGAGATGCCTTTATTTAGGATGCTACTGAGAGCGTTGATGTTGCCCTTGTTCCATTGAGGACGCTGATGTGACCTGCAGGTTTGTTTGTCTCTCTCAGTCAAAGCATCTTCTCAAAATCCATTCTTCCACTCTAAGCTGGGGCCATTTCCAGCACAGGGACCCTTAATTCTCCTTGACCATACAGAGATTTTTTGCAGAAGTCCCTGAACTAACTCTTCCTTGCCTTAGAAATGAAGGCTAATGGTTGTTTGTCCTTAATTTATGGCTTATACATTAAGAATCCTCTGCACAGTATGTTAAATACCTAATAGATTCTGTTTAATCTGTTAATACCTTATGTTTCCTTAATTTTGAGAATAGATACACACAATTCCTTTGTAAACCCAGCATATCACCTGTTGTTCACCAGAGCCCCGTCTGTCAGTCTGCCTTTGGTAGTTGGGTTCTGGGCTCAGTTGGCTTCCTAGGAGAGGTTACTTTCTACCCAGCTGGGGGTCAGGATGGTGTGCACCCCTGTTCTAGAATGTATTTCTGTATTTTCATAGCAAAAAAGGTGGGGCTTCCCCTACTGTTAAGCTATTGTATCTTAAAAGAATTTATTCTCTTAAAAACACTTGATGATAACTGCCCCTGAAGAGGTTCAAAACTCCTGCTGCTAGAACTGGCCAGGATCTGATGTTGGATGTCTTTGCAGTTGTTGATTCCATTCACATGTCAGATTCACTCTTCTGTCCTCAGTTGGGGGGGAAAACAAAAACCCACAAACCCACGAAGTAAGGTGTATGTTTACTGTCTAATACTGTGTTTCTGCTTTCTGTCTCCTGTCTTCTAATTCTTGTGTGCCCCTGGTGAAGAAGCAGCCCAGCTAGAAGAGAGTGGGCTGCCAGAACACAGCACTCAGACTGCCCCAGGCAAGATACAACGCAGGAATTGGCTTCAGGTATGGGGCAGGTGGAAGAAATGGGGCTTTGAACTAATTCTTAGGTTAAAAATAACTTTAGGGGAAATTGGTTGCAAGCGGTACAGAGTGGGCAGCTGGGACTCTCATAGAGACTGAGTGGCTTGGTCTGGACACTGACAACATGAAATGCTACCCTGCCCAGATTTTTGTCTGCTTGGAAGCCTAAAGAGGCAAATCTCATTGAAAGGGTTTGGTTTCAGTGACATTCATCACAGAAACTTTTGTAGCCTGGACATGATTGGCTCAATGTGTCCTCCAGCAGAGTAGCTGCTGCTGGATATCTCTGATGGCACCCTAAGGAATTTATCTAGTGCAAAGGATGGAGAAACTCATTTTGGAGAGACATCCCTGGCTGTTACTGCTGTTCTCCACCCTGCAACAGGATTGAGGGACAAAGAAATGTAATTTGCATAATTTGAGTTGTAATTTGTGATAAATTCTTGTAGATCATAAGAGAGGGAAATGCATCTAGATAATAAAAATATCCTATCTATAAGAAATTTGGAGCCATCAGCTACATAGTTGTTGCTTCACCAGAGAAACCATTAGAAGAGAAACCCATTTTCTTTTGGCCTAAAGAAGGATCTGAGTTAACCTGTCAAGGACTTAATTAAAAGAATAAATGTGAATTCAGAACAATGGAGACATGTCACCTAAGTAATTACTTGATTAGCCATTGGCCTGGCTGGATGTCCAGTCTGTGCTTGAGTGATTGGATCAGAGGTCTGTGCCAGCGTGGATCAAGTGTTTCTGCTAGGCAGGTTTTCTTTTCTTTCAGAAAATACTGCACATTGAAGCTTTAAGGCTGCATTACTCTATTTACCACCTTTACTGCTTAGCTGAGTTCATTTTCTCAGCTGCTGTTTCTCCCAGTAGATCTCTGCTTACATTATGGCCTGTCAGGACTTCTTTGCTAAATTTGCCAGATGTGTGGCTCTGTACTAAAACGTGGTTGCTACTTGGGCCTAGCTTAGGATGATTCCTTAAGTCTTTTGTCCAGGTGGATGGGAGGATAGGAATTATCGTGTCCTAATGAACAACTGGAATTATTAAGCTAAGGAAAAGTGCAACCACAAGACTGAGAAGGAGGTCGTGCCTCAATAGCAGTTTCCTTTGCCAGTGATTTTCCGTGTGGATTTTTTTGGATAACGAGAGGACCCAGCAATTCCTGGCCAAACCTGTCAAACTTCGGCTGTGCTAAGGGATGCTGCAAGGGGGAAAGATAGACTTACTGAAAGAATTCACCCAAGTTGTCTTAGGATATTCTCTCTGGGACATCTCTGCCCCTGGCACTTAGAAAATGCTAGAGGAGTGTATGAACAACAGAGAGCAAGGTTTAATATCACTGCCCACTCTGGGCACAGCAGCAGCAGCAGGTGGGGAGTTTGACCAGGGCTGTTAAACCATACCTCAAGGGCCCAAAGGTGAGCTCAGGGAGGACAGAAACCTTCTCTGGAACAGAGGGGAAAAGCAGTTCTTGATCATGGAATTGTTATATAAAGTGTGATGGTTACTCCTTTTGTACCACTGATATGCAACAGAAATCTGATTCCTTTGAATGTTTCTGTTGACAGAAAACTGTGGCGATCAAAACAGAAAGGGGGGATAAACTCTACATTAAACCATCTCTGGAGTACTCTGACGATTTTGAACCTTATGAAAGCTTGAGTGTGCAGAGCAGCAGTGATGATGGTGATGCTCCTCTCTCCCAGGTACAATTGGCAGTTGCCTTCTGTTGTTCATGGCAGTATTGTTTGAAATGTGAACCCAGGTATCAGCCTCAGCTGGAGCATCCAAACCCAGTATGTAGTGGTGTCTTCATTAGAGAATTTTGCTTTGATGAGACGTGACAAAAAGAAGGAAAAAATAAAAAGTAAAGCTTCTTGGAAAATCAAATCTCAGTCAGCAACACTACAAAATGTTAAACCTTATTTTTAGGAGGTAGAATATTGTCTCTGTTAGGTTGAATCTAGGTATTTCCTGCAAGGAGCCTGTTTCAGTTCACTTAATGGTTGTCCAGGTGAACATCACTCCTGGGTGTCAGGTTAGAGAAAGCTGAAACAACAGCTTTTTGTCCCTTTAGGTTAGTCTTTAAATAATGATGCTAAAATTGTTGCATGTCATTGTTTTACCTAACAAAAATCAGACTAAAGTTTTGAAAATGTTATAATCAATGCAGTTGCTTTGCATCAAGGATTGTTGTTATATTGACTGTGCAGCCTTCCATTTGATCACTAATTGCAGTTTGTTCTAGCACACTTCACAAATGTGAAAGAAAACAAATAATGAACAAAAATTCATGAATGTTTTTCTGCCTAACTAATTAACGACATAAATAAAGCTTTTCTGGGTAGTGGAGTAGCATCTATATATGAAACTGTTTACAGATCTTACCACTGATATCAGACAAAATTCCCAAGCATATTTTCCTAGCTGCATCTTTCTCTCGTTCCTATATTGCTCTTGAATTGATGATTATTTTTTGCTCTACAAACTGGTAACTTGTTTACACTGATGGATATTTATATCTTTTATGTGTTTTTAATGGTAAGCCAATAATTTCAAAACAACCCCCCACTTTTCCTTTTCGTCAAGATAGAAATAATTTTGATTTTGCTGAGGCTGTAATGTGGTTTTTTTAGTGTCTTGTTACAATGCAGATGCAGAGGTTTCAAATGAAAAGAAAGCTTGTACAATTTCCTGTCAAAGAGCTGGAAATATTAGTTTTGACTGTCATAAAGACATGCTCGATATCAAGGCTCAGGTTGCTTATAAACCCTCTTTTGAACCTGACTTTGTCTGCTCTTTGTAATATATTTCTGTCAACATGGATTTCCTAACAAGTGTAATCTGTAGCAGCTTGAAGCTTTCATTGCAAACTGAATATACACTGTCACAGTTCATTTGTACCTAAGTTAGCTTCAGGTTTTCATTTTATACAGTTTGCTTACCTATATTTATCTCAAAACTCTTAATACCAACAAAGCAGGGGGGGAAAAAAAGCATTTAAGAGATGCAAGGTCTTTTCCTTTTGCATTCATAAAAGCACACAACTCTCCAGCATCATCTGTGCTGTTTGTGGTGCATGATGAGAGAGGCAGGGCAGTTTTTTCCACAGTCAATTTCAAAATAGGTTATTTTTTGCATAAAATCCTGTTACAGTGTGTCCATTTCAAAAAACTCCATGCAAACTGGGAGCTTAGCCCGTTTGACCCCAACTCTTTTTCTACTGGTTTTTGAAGTACAGATGTGTACAAGGCAGGACTATTATCATCTTTCGAGTGCTTAAAAAGGAGTTGCTGCTACATGAGCTTGACAGTCTTGTGAAGGCATTTGGAAATTCTGGATTGCAGCTACTCTTCAAATAGCAAGGCACAACTGTGAGACTGCACAAATATATGCCTTTGCTCTCCCCCTTACTTGCTTTTTGTAACTTACTCCTAAAAATTGGTTTTGCACATAAAAACTCCTTGGTCTACAGAATGTTCCTGCTGGATACTGATGAGAAGGAGCACAGGAGTTGTGGGATGATTTTTCTTTACAAGCCCTCATCAAAGGAGCCAAGATGTAACACAGGAATGTGAATGTTTTTAGCTGCATTACAGCTCCGAGTTCATGAGAAGATTTTTCTTTCTCCTGGGGAGGAAGAGGCAGCCACTCTGGTTTATTTTAAAATACAAGTTTGAGCTTTTCTGACAGATGTGTTTATATTGTACCAGGAATTGAGAAGCAGCTTGCAGTGCAGTATGGAAGAGGAAAGGATGAAAGAAGACTCCCTTAGTGATGATTATGACTCTGTTGAAGAGGATGTGTTTTCAGAGCCATCTCCCACCGAGGAAGCAATTACAGGCTTTGAAGGCCTTCAGCTGGATAGCAGTGGGGCACTGCAGAAGGAAGGTTCTGAACATCAGGATGCTGGGAGATGCTCTGGCCTTGATTCTGGTGCCTTGACTGTGCTGGAGTTCAACCAGGATCAAAGCAGTGAGTCTGTGTCTTTCACACTACTACAGTGCTACAATAACAATTCCTTGAGGGAATTTTTTAAGGGAATAGCTGGTTGATCATTAGGAGTTACTCCATACCCTCCTAAGTTCTCATGCTCTTCAGCAAACCTGTTGTTTTGATCTCCTCATTTGGGAGACTTGCATCGTCTTGTACTTCATAAAAAATTTTTTTGCAAAGCCAAAGACCCAGCACTGGTTAATGCACCTGCATCACCATGTCTGGACACTGGAACTAAGATTGTCTCAGACTGTCTGTGATATTTCTCAAGAAATTATCATGTTTTAAAATATATTTTTGAACCGTTTTTGCACTAATTCAGGAAGCCAGATCTTCCCAGTCTCGACTTTATTTCACATCCAGGGTGCTGGATACTTGTCACAGTGTGGGCTGTAATTGACATGAGCCCCTTCTTTTTGTCTCTTTTTGTCTCTTTTTGTCTCCTTTGGAGACCTCAGTGTCCAAACCCACAACCAGTCATTAGGTCTCAAAGATGTTTTTAACAAAGGGTGGAGAGTTCAGGCAGAAACCAGACCTAGAACTACCTTCAGTAGTTCTCAAAATTCCCTCCCTGCTCATTTCAGGTACAGTAATTGGTTTTGGTTTTTTGGTTTTGTTTATTTTACTTCTTTTTTTTTTCTTTTCCTAATCCATAGTTAATTGCATAAATTAAGAGGAACAATCTTTGAATAAATTAAATAGAGGAGTGTTCCTTTCATTATCATAGATGTGAGTGGAGTGTGAATGGGGAGAAGGGCAGAAGAAGAGACAGGAACAAGGGATGGAGCTGCAGTGAGAGCAAGATCTCTGGGAGAGTGCATGACTTTTTGTCCAGAGGGAAATTTCAAAGCTGTGATGGAAGCAATAGAGGCATTAATAATTCTCAGATCAAAAAGTGAAGAAGTACTTATATGAACTATCCTAAGCAACCCTCTCCCCCTTTGAAACTTCTAAACAAGACAGCATTTGAGTCTGTATTTTAAGAATTTACTTTGGTATAACTGTATTAACGAGTGATTCAGGACTTCTCTTTTATTTTTGCTTTTCTTGACAGTAATGCAGGTAAATATCTGGCAGAGATGAGATGTATTGGTACATTATAATACTATTTTTATTTTGTTTCACTGAGTTAGTGCCAGCCATGCATATGTGCTTCTACATCAATAGAACAGTGTCAGTGAAAGGGAGGGAAATCATCACTTCAGCTATGCCAACATAATTAAAGTGGCAAAACTTCAGCATTTAAAATCCAATAATTTTTCCTGGGCTGGCTGCTTCCATGTAACTTAAAAGTTTGTCATTTCTGTTTCCTCTTTATCTTGCAGAAGTGAAGCCAGTGCGAGTTCTCTCAGCCAAAAGAAAGGACAGTGCTGAGGTGTACATTCCTGTCAAACCAGTCATGCTGAAAAATGAAGTCACTCGGCCACTTTCTGCTGAGTTCTTGCACCAGGACAGACATGAAATAATTTGTTCTAGTAAGAAATAAGAATATATGATGCCAATAAGGAGAGTTTTCATGCTTTTTCCCTCTCTGGCTCAGATGCAATTTCAGCACACATCTGTCATTAAGTGATTTTTTTAGCTGTCACTCCCCTGCCTGTTTTCTTTTAAGTGGAATTTTCTGTGCTTTTGTTGTTGTTTTTAACACCTTGAGTGTTCTGACTTCAGTGAAATTGTGATAAAGTATAAAATCCTGTATACTTTAATCTTCTGCCACATCTTTACTATTTTCCTTCTCTTTCTGCTTTCACAGCACAAGATTTTCCCTCTCCATTTCAGTCCTTGTTCAGTACTTGCTCTGTGTTTCCCACTTCCCTCAGGGAGATCTGTTCCCTGTGGTATTAATGGAAATGTGTGTTCTCCCAATCAGCAGTTGATGTTTGGTGGAAGAGTTTAACACAGCACATTTGTAACAATACAAAATTCAGAGTTCTCTACCACAATAAAGGCACGGTTTTCCACAGCATGACAAAAGAGCTCTGTGGCTGCTTGGGACTGTACTTGAATTACACTGAGATCAGGCTGCAGTGCTGGGTAGATATGCCAGTATCTAGGACCATACTGGAAAATATTTTTCCTGGGCTGGAGACATAATTTGAAGCCACTGCTGTTTGTTCTAAAAATCTACTGCTAAGGTGTGGTCTTTACCTGGGGAAAAACCCCAACAAAACACACCAAACCCCAAATGCCAGGGCTGAAGTCATGACTGCAGCTGTAGTTCAGTGCAGTCCTTAACTGAACAAGTGTGATCAGCTTGAATTTTGAAAGGTCTGAGGTGAAGTTTTCAGACCCACCATACTCTGTGGTCAAGCTGCTCTTTTCAGAAAAGCAGAATCCAGATGTTTCCCAAGAAAGCAGTAAGGCCAGTGGTTTTGAAAAGCCAAAATATTAGTTTCTTAATCAGCAGAAAACCAAACAGAGGAAAAGAAGTTAATTCTTTTTGGCTCCAGAATAAATCCCCTTTGTAGCTTCTGAGACCCTCACCCACCACCTGTTGCAGCAGATGTTGCTTTGACTTCCCAGAGATGTGTGCAGCATTTTCTCAGGTTATAATAGTGCTGGTTGGAACTGTTTCTGTCCAACTATCATGTTAAATTCTAAATTAATTTCATTTCAGGGGGATGATACAGTACAGAAGAACAAGCAGATCTTTACCCCTGTTTTTTGCAGAGATGACTGATGCTTGTTGGAAGTTTTCATGGGCGTATGTGCAAAGAGTGAATGCACACAAATCTCAACTCAGTTTTAACTTCTTGTCTTTTCAAGGTGGACTTCATGTTACTTGCACTGTGCTCTCCTTCCTGCAGCACTGAGAGCACACTGGCACTTCAGCCTGTTCAGTATTTCCCCTCACTCTAAATGTCTGTACAACTTCAGTCTCTTTTCTTCCCTTGACTTTTAAAGCTCTCAGATACAACCACTGTGCTTCTCTTTTAGTCCAATCTCACATCATCTGTTGTTAAATTTTATTTCCTTTCTCTCAAACCTGTTTATAGGCTGTGACGTTTCTATTTCTCCATGAAGTTTGGGAAGATTGGGATTCATGTGGGCATTGTGATGACTGCTTAAGTGATAAAGTCATTTATTTTGCCTGGTAAATAGTGACTCCTGACTCCCCTTGTTTTGCTAGAAGACTCTGGGGATTCCTTCAAAGTAGCTGAACACCCCAATTACAAATTCCTGCTGTGCTTAAATTATATATACTTGTTTTCAATGGACTATTACAAGGCATTTCCACTAAATATCAGAACACAGCAATCTAAAGGCATAAAAATTATGTTCCTCATTTGTCAGTTTTCCTCTTCTTATGATGATGTTTTAACTGTTGCCTAAAGTAGATGTGACTTGGAATCTTAACATAAAACCAAATTGGGGGAATTCAGCCTCGTTTGGGATGGTTACAGACTGCTTGCAAAGCCCTGTGTCAATAACTGAATGGGATGTTTCGGATGCTGGAATGTTCCATACTTGTGTGTCCTGAACAAATGAGTATTTCTTCCCTTTTTTTTGGTGGCAGAGCCTTTAAGTCGACCAGAAACATCCCTTTCAGTAACTAGGAAGAGTGTATGTGAGAAGGATCCTGACCTCTCCGTTTCAGCTGTGGTTCAAGCAGTGCAGATTGAGAATGAATTCTTGCAGGGAGATCTGCAAAGGCAGACAGTTGCCAGAAACCCCCAAAAGGTATGGCAAAAAAAAGAGAGCTGTTTGATCAAGTAGCAAAACCCCCATGAATTACAATCTCTTACACATTAAGATTGTGTATGAATGAATGGTGATGCTCCCTAAGTGTAATTTAATTTGTGTTATTCTTCCAAAGGGTTGTTTTCTTTAATCTGCTTCCTGAGGATGGCATCCCACAGCTCCCTCTTGATTACAGGGATCACTGAGCAACTGATAGACCAGCCATATGATGTGTCTATACAGTCAAATGCACAGCTGCAGGCCCACTTGAGCCATTTTCATCCTGGAAGCTTCTGAAACAAGACAATGTGTGATTTCCATCCCAATGAATCCTACCTTCCTCCAGGACTCATTAATATGGGTACTGTTCCCTGTTAGTGCATGCTCTGCTTTCGGAGCAGAGCTGTCCTGTACACTGCTAGATCTCACTGAGGGTTTTCTGCCCCAGTGTGTGTTCATCTCTTACCTCCAGCAACCATGTTTAAAAACAATTAAAAACTCATAAGCAAGGAAATCAACAAAAATCAACAAAAAAGTGAAGTAAAGTCAGAGAAAGAGCCCATAGCATTGTAAGAATGCAGCACTTTTCCTCTGTTTTCTCTTAGGTAGCCTACTGATAGCTCTGTATTTAAAAAATAAATCATTATTTTGTGCTAATAGAATTGAGGGGTTTGGGGATTTAAGAGACTTTATGATCCATTTTTCGAGGAGAAGGTCTAGTAGACCTGTGCCAAAGCTTTGGCCAACCTTGAGTCCTACCGAATGTATACAGTGAGATTTTATAGATATGTTTATATATATGTGTGTGTGTATTTTGTAGTCCTCAGAGTATTCTTCTACATTTTCTTCCATGTAGCAGATCAAGCTCCAAGCTCAGCTCTTTCATTGCAAATCAAGACCAACTCCATGAAATGTGCTTTAACTTTGTATAGGCTTACAGATGAGCTGGGCCCAAACTCTTACTTGTTCCAGAGATGCAGATTGATGCTATTTGGTGAGAACAATCTGAATGAAACATATTCATCTTTTTCTTACTTAGAAGACATCTTCTGTTTCATCTCTCCTTTCTGCAATGACTGAACCTCCAGAAAAACGCCAGACAAGGACTACAGTCACAAGAGCTGTGGAGAGATTCTGCCCTTTTGGAAGCAGGTATATATTTATATATATTTGCTTCAGGATAACTTCCTTCTTTGAAGACAGATTTTTTAGAATACCACCAGTCCAATTGCTATACCCAGTAATCATCAAATACTTGAGACACCGTGCAAGTGGCAAATTGGGGAATGCAGCCTTGGGCCAGTTTCTGTGGAGCAGGATCTACCAACATCTCACTTTACTCTCTTCATATCACCTCTGCATTCTCTTCTCACACTGCCTCAGAACCAGCTGGGAACTGGAGCCCAGCTTGGTTAAAAAACTCTGTGTATCTAAGGTGGAATGCTGTGAAAGTTGTCATTCACTGTGTGGGGGGTGCATTTTCCTGTGGGGTTCATCCTACCATCTCTTCACCTTTGCACCAACTATTTCTTAAAAATGCAGAAATCATGAGGAAATAACCCAGAATACATTGTTTCAGACAAAAGAAGAGACTCCTGAAAGCGTTCGCGGAGCGTGGGAGCCATTCTGCCTGTGACAATGACAGATCGCTGGCTGGTGACAAAGCTGGAGTAAACTCCATGTGGAGAGAGAAGGTTTGTGCATCTGTGCACTGTAATTGGTGCTTCCCAGTATTATTGAAATAAAAGTACATTAAATGAGCTGCATCCCTCAACTCTGCCCTACATCAAATAATAAACATATGGCAGGGTGAGAGAAGAGAATTTATCACTGTTCATCAGAATGACAAAGGAATCAGACAAAGAACAGAGAGTTGCCTTCTCTTTAGGCTTTTTAAGAGTGTTGATGTGTAGCAGAATTGGTGGAACCCAGAATGACTGATTGAATGTCATCCAAATAGCCTTGACTTTGCAATCTTTTTGCTTCTGACCCATCACTTTTGCAGTGTTAACAATCTATTTTGTTTCACATTTTATTGGTTTGTCGCTTACGTTTTTACCGTATTTCATTTTGGTCCAGATGACAACCAGTATGGAAGTGCATGATGCCATTTATGTGACTATGGAACTTCTTTCTAACTGGGGGAATCCAGCAAACGTGGGCCTGAGCCAGGTGGAATTCTTTGATTTGCACAACGAGAGGATCTTTGTGTCTCCTCACGATGTGGACATTCGAAATGCTGACAATGCAGGGGATTTGTGCTGCCTGGTCAAAAACGACTTAAATGTAAGACAGCTTAGTCCTGGATGTTCAAATCTCTCATTGTAATATTCCTGTAATACTCTATCACCAGGTTTTTTGTTCAGAGATGTGGTTGCATTTTGAACCCAACTGCATAACAACTATCCGATAATTAAAAAGCCCTACAAACATTGCTTATTAGTAACAAATCCAGCTCTCCTGTTCAAGATGTTGGTATTCAGTTACAACTTTGTTTTAGAACTTGTGGGAACCTAGAATGCAGAGAATATTTCTCTGCCTGTTTTGAAAGGTTTTACCCCTCTGGTCAGTACTGGTTTTGACCTTTGTCCATGGGAAAATTTGCCTAGCCTCTGGGAAGAATTTGAATCGACAATGGTGAGAATTAGGTGATAGAATACTATGTGAGATTATCACAGGGTGAAAAATTTAGAGTTTTTAGGTCTAATTGCATAGTAAATAGATAGAAGTAGAAAACCTCAAAATGGAGGATAAGTTGTAGTTAAAAGCTTCTTTCTCCTTCTTCACTAACTCCATATTTTGCAGCAATAGTGGTCTGGGATGATTGGATACAGAATTCCACAGTTCCTGTCTACGTGATTTAGGAGCTTGTTGGACAGTGGTGAAAAAGTGAAAATACCTTGTGTTTTAAGTTTTCATTGGGTAATTTACCTTTAAAAAGGCTGTGAGATCTTGCTAAGTTGTCTTCTTGCTGCATTCTCTGCTCTGTGCTATGTCTAAGCCATGCCAGTGGCTTGTACTCCTTAGATTAGAATTAATAAACACCTATCAGGAGACTGAGAAGCCATGAAGTCCCATTTGCCTCCTTTTGTCTCCTGGCAAAAATCTGAACGTCTCCCCCATCAGGGAAGACAACAATTAATGATGCAGACAGTGTTAAGAACTGAAGTAATTCTTGTGGTCTGAAGGTACAGGAGCTTCACTGCTAATTTTTTTTCAGATGGATAATACAAATCTAAGTAAATTTTCAAAGAAAATGTGCTTGTTTTCTCTTGTTCCCTTGTTATGCTTTTACCTAGGGAAGAATCATGCAAATATGAGACTGTGTAGGTAGTTTTGAACAAGAGATTAAGAAAAATATGTGGCAGGTAAAAGTCTTTCATGGCTCTTGTGCGAGACAGTAAGATGAAGAGATACGAGGTGCTCCCATACTCATGACAATGGACAAAAGACAGTGACTGGTGTGAAAGAATTAGCAAATGTCCACAGCCCTCCATACAGCCATAGTTCTGTTTGTGCTGCACTTTCACTCAGTGTCATTTGTCGTCATGGGCCTTCAGAACAAGGATTCTAGTGAAAAATTAGTATGATTTTAGTGCACAAGGATACTAAAGGACTTAGCCTATTAAAAACATAAATTACAACTCATTTCATGCTAATGGTACTTTTCTGCTCGCAAGGTAAATGAGACTTGAAGGAGGACAAATATGCAGTATTTTGAGATTTAGTTGGAACTCCTTATGGAGTATTATTTCCAGACAAATATTTTTACCTGAAGCGTCTTCCTTAGTGACAATTGTGGTTTGGATCTCATAAATACCCATTCTCCTTTTTAGGCTGTGCTGTCTGGCAGGTGACACTCAGTAGCAGTGGTAGTAGTGGTTGTAGTAGTGACTCTCAGACTCTCTAGGTATTTATAAATTATGTAGTAATACATTCATTAAGCCATTATGAACCTGTTATTCTCAGTATTACTCATTCATTTATATATCCCAATATTCTTAAGTAATGAGCTTTTATATTTCATTGATTAATATATCCCCTTGATTTGTGACTTTCTAATCTCCTCTCTTGAGGCTTCATCCAAGATGCAATCTGGGCAGGGAATATGCTCTTAGGCTGTGGGTATGTGGTGCCTGAATTGCAGATTCCTTCAGAAGGCAGAGCAGCATTTCCAGTTTGTGTACACTTCAGATCATACAAGAAAGCTTTAGGGTGCATTAAAAACTCAATAAATTAATCAATCTCCAAGCAATGAATATTTTCAACAGAACGAAAACTTGAAATAAAAACTTACTGTGTGGAAAACTCATTTCACCATGGTTAAAACACTTCCATCTTTGATCATTTAGGTGTGCTTTTGTCTTTGAGAATACTCTTACTGAAGGTGTGGGATTTTATTTTATTAGTTTATTTATTAGCCTTGCAGACTTTTAAGAAGAGCACTTAAACTCCCTCCTTCCTTGTGTTTTGCGATACTCTGTAAAAGAAAAAAATGCCTGGCAGAATATCAGGTGCTCTCAACTTTTTAGATTAGATATAAGGAAGGAATTCTTTACTGTGGGGGTGGTGAGGCCCTGACGCAGGTTTTCCAGAGAAGCTGTGGCTGCCCCATCCCTGGAAGTGTCCAAGGCCAGGTTGGACAGGGCTTGGAGCAACCTGGGACGGTGGAAGGTGTCCCTGCCCATGGCAGGGGGTTGGAACTGGATGATCTTTAAGGTCCCTTCCAACCCAAACCATGCTGGGATTTTGTGATAATATTAGTAAGTCATACATTAGGTATTTTATTGAAATTGTTTCCCATAAACCTTTTGATTCTTATTTGTATCTAGAGGTCTTTTAAACCTCAGAATAACAAGGACAGGTAAATATCTAACAAAGGTGTTTCCTCACCATGGGGGACCCTTAGACCTGCGTCATTCCTCTTCACAGTGCTTGAGGCTTCCTTTACTCTCCATCATTTACACCTTCAGTGCCCACAAGAAGCAGTGCCTCAGGCCAATTCTCTCACAAAATCTTAAGACTAAAGGTTTCCACTCTTGCCTTTTTCCTTGGTCCAGGTCAAATGTGATTCCGACTCCTTAACATATCAGGTTCACCCTGATGGTTCAAAGAATTTTTGAGTTAGACTTTTCAGCTTAGACAGTAACACCAGCCTCAAGTACCTCCTGTGAAGGCAAAGACATGACATCACTCTTTGGGATAAAACATGAGGGTCCTCCTCAGTCTCTTGAGTTTTGGCATGGATCCGTCAAGGTGCCTTCAATTTCTGGTGTCAGATCTTTGACGCCCTGATGGGGACTGTAACACCTGGGAGGTTGTGTAACCTCAGCCCTATCACTTATTTCCACTGATAAACAAAATGATCTCTGTGGCTGCCTCTCATGCAGGGCACAACCCTTGGTCTGGCTCTGATAAACCTCTGATTTTTGGAACATCATGTGCAGTTTTACAGAGATACCAGTGAGAAGCAGGAACAGGTCTTTCCATTTTGGTGCTGAATCAGGTACGGTCCTGTGAAGGCACCTCTGGCTCTCAATATACACCAGAACTTACTGACTTCTGGGGAGTCAGGTCCTGACTGGAGACGTGTGCAGCTAGATTGCTGATCAGATGTTGTCTGTGGTTGGGAAATTGTTTTTTAACCATTCTTGTTCACAGTATGGCTTCAAAAACATGATGCAGCTTTGAAGTTGACCCTGGAGTTGGGCTCACACTGATTTGAGGGCTGTCCTTCATTTCTTTGATGTCAAGAGGCTTCTTTCTTTTTAAGTAGAAAGGATGAAACCTGTCTGGCACTCTTATGGCTGTTTGTGCTCCAAACTGTTGCTGAAAGCAGAAACAATCTCCCAGAGCTTTTTGAGAGGCTCTGGGGCAGAGACCCATGAGAGTCTGGAGTACAGAGATGATCACGGTGAGAAGTGGATCTATTCATGATAGCTCTGAACAGGCTGCAGGGCTCTTGTCCTTGTGTTAGTTACACAGCTGAAGCACTCTGGAGGAAAGTTCTGTGCTTACTGCCTTCAAGAGAAACTGAAGCACTCTGGAGGAAAGTTCTGTGCTTACTGCCTTCAAGAGAAACTGAAGCACTCTGGAGGAAAGTTCTGTGCTTACTGCCTTCAAGAGAAACTGAAGCACTCTGGAGGAAAGTTCTGTGCTTACTGCCTTCAAGAGAAACTGAAGCACTCTGGAGGAAAGTTCTGTGCTTACTGCCTTCAAGAGAAACTGAAGCACTCTGGAGGAAAGTTCTGTGGTTACTGCCGTCAAGAGAAACTGAAGCGCTCCAGAGAGAAAGATGTGCAAAAATACTTCCTGTTATCTTCTGTGTACTGTGTGTCCCTGAGAACAGAAGGGGAACTAATTTATCAGCTAATTTCAGATCACTGGAATGTTACCTGCATGTGTATTCACTTTGTGGCCTTGTTCATCTCCATTTTGGGGTAACACTGGACATCAAATATATTAATATTCAACATTTTGATTCTGAAACTCTTCTTTCTGAGCTGTCACATATCCTTTTCCTACATTCTGAACATGTCGAGGTAGCAGTTCTTAACAATGTCCATAATGAGGCATTTTTTGGTACTTTCAAATCTCTCGATTGCCAGTTGTATGTAAAATTAATGTTGGGAATTCTGTGATATCTTAGAAAATTTCAAGTGTAGAGTCCAATATAGCTCTGAGGAATAGACCTGTAAGTGAAGCTGATTGTCTGCAAAGCCTGATTAAAATAGAGGCAGGCAGTAAAGTAAAACTATCAAAGATTCCCCTCCTTAGAGGATGAGCCAGAAGCAAAGAAATTGTAAAATGATTGTAGAGTGTCCATTGTGCTCAGTGATCCCCCCTAGTGCCAGCAAAGCTGATTAATTTGATTAAAATAAACTGGGCTTGCTGTGCCTGTGTTCTGAGCATGCAGATGTCTCCCTGGGACAGCAGGCAGCTGACCTTTAGCTCATTGCCAGGTTGTTGGGAGCTGTCTGACAGGCGGGAGAGTGGGATTTACTCTTGGGAAACGAAGCTGAGGTTTTGCTCTTTACGTGGCAGATTTTATGAAACCTTTACTTTTCTAATGGCTGCCTGTTCTGCTGGGGGGTGGGGAGTTAATTAAAATACCCTGCTCCAGGAGAAGGAGCATTAGTGACAGTCTGCTTGTTCGTGTTTTTAGCTCCCCAGGGAAAGCTGCCTTTGGATGTGCCCTTTCCACCCACCCGTCCAACTTTACTTTGTTATCCGCAATCCCACCCGGTCACGTGACTTTGGTATATCCAAGATCAAGATTTGGAATTACAACACAACAACTCCCAGTGTAAGTAGTCTTTTCTCAACTCCTCTGTATGTTTGCTCTTGCCTTGCCTAGGGAAATTCAGCGTGATCTTCTTTCTAAAAGCATGAAATAAAAGTAGATACAATTTCCTGTAATAAAAGAGGAGCTATGATGTGTCCCTGTCTGCTGTGAAATTTGCTTTTGTCTTAATTGTAAGTGCTAACAATGTAGGGATAATGTTTTCATGGGCACAAGGAGCATTTGCTTTTAAAGCTATTAAAGATCGTTAAAGACCTAATAAAAGGCTTGCACGTTCTGTCATTAATCCTTTAGTGTGGTGAGAAATAAAGATACAAAGGTAAGTGCATCTTAATATCCAAGACTTTCAGCTGTCTAATCACAGTGTAAATAAATACGGGTTTAAATCTGTGTTTTCTGGTGTCTATAAATACACATAGGCTGACTCTTGCTCAGTTTGGGGTTTGTCACTTTAATGAGAATCATAAAATGGTTTGGCTTGGAAGGACCTTAAAGATCATCTAGTTGCAGCCCCCCTCCCTGGCCAGGGACAATTAAAAAGTCCACTACTGTGTGCTCATAATAAAACAAGTAATCTGCTCTTCCAAGGGAGACATATCATGGCAGATGGCAAAGGGTCTCTTGTCTGTGTGTTTGAATGTCACCATGAATATTATTCTTGTTTGTACACTGTGATGTTAAGAAAAAAATCCCAGGTACTGGATCAAAGAGGATTTGCTGTCCTGGATTATAAATAAGAGGCTTTATCCCTCTGGTTTTGCTCTCATCCATGTCTTTATATAAGCACATATGGTAATTTATACATGTGGAAATGGCCGTGGAAGGGACAGCTTAAAACACATTTACTACAGCATGATTTATATTTATTTTCCTGGAATTTTAATAGCTTTTCTCACTAAAATGTGGTCTACAGGATGTTCCATCATCATTAGAGTGTGCGAAAGGGCTGCTGTTCTTGGAGGTAATGGTATGATTTGTTACCAAATCTACTGGATATAATGCAGGAAAGTACACAGAAATGTTTGTCTGTGTTTCAAGGCTCTGCTTCTTTAATAACCTGCTATGAGGCAATGTGTAAAATCCATTGGGAGTATAATCCTATGGAATTTGGTGGAAATGCAGCAGTTTACGCTTGCTAAAGAAATGTCTCATTATCCTTAAGATGAAAGAGTAATACAAAGCAGTTCTGCCTAATTCTGTAATTTGTCATGAGGAAGTTTTGTGTAAGAAGTATAAAACCCCAAAATACAATGAACTATCAATTTTCTTCCTGCTAATGTAAATCCAGAGCCACATTTCTGTGTGGATTTTGATAATCATTCTAACTGCCTTCTTTCCCTCAAAAACCACGTAAGTGAGAGATGTCCAAGTACTGCTTCCAAAAATAGGCCAAAAATTAAGTCAGGGTGGTACTTTCGTATATTTGAATTTCAGAGCTTGAGCCTGGAAGGAGAAGAAATATGTCTGAAGGAAGCTGAAAAAGTCAGATGACATCATTCCTTGATTCGCTGGATTACAAGGAAGGTCTCAGAGGATGCTTCATCTTGCCTTTATTTACTTCAGATGAGACCTGCAAAAAGGAGGTCATTTTTAGTCGGCAGGCAGGGAACAAGTGTAAGAGCAGCCAGTTCTTTTCAAGTTTGTCTGCAACAGTCAGACATTTTGTAACTACTTGATACAGCCTTGAACTTGCATCCTTACTTGGTGCTATTAAAACTTTTTTCAAAGATCCAGTATGATGTCCGTTGTATGTCTTCATGAAACTGGGAATGGAATCAATACTTAAATGCATTAAGGTCTTAGTTGAGTAATTTTCTTCTTCAGGTGGTTGCCCTTGTGTTTGTTCCTCCTGTGCACATGTTTCTGTCCATTCTCTTAGGGGTTTTTTCAGTGCTGGATTACCCCTGAAGTGCATTATCTGTAAGGATGCAGAAGCTTCGTTCCAGCTTCCTAATTTGGAACTTCCAAATTAGTTTTGTAGAAGAATTTTCTTTGGTTCTTGACTTCTTTTCTACTGCTTCTTTTCCACACTTCTCTGAAAAGTCAGGCAGAAGCAATTTCAGGTCCTCTGTCCAGGAGGAATTCTCAGAAAAGTGCCTCTGGTTTTAAGCTCTGTCCTTTGTGCACAAATATCACAAAAAGGGACAGAAATACCATCCTTATTTTCTCCTTGGGAAGCACTATCTCAGCAGACACTGTGGGAGGGCCGAGGGTGCAAGCTGGGAAGGAGCATCCAAAGAAACCAGAATTGTTTTCACAAAATCTTTTTTCTTTCTGACACTGCTCTTACCTACTTGCTTGTTCTGAGACATTGTGCCCTTTTAATTACTCTTCCAGGAGGGAAAACCAGTGCCCTGGATGAAGTATTGAGTGTTTGTTTACAGGGTGGGATTACTCATGAGGAAGGGATTTTTCCAGCCTCCTCACGCTGGAGGAGAGCTGAGCAGTGGTACTGGGGAAGCTGAACTGTCAATCTTTTCCACCAGAACAGATCACTAAGCAACTGGAAACTCAGAAGAGCGGTGGGAGGGAATGAAAAAGAGCAGTTTTTAGTCTAGTGCCTGTGTATGTTTGTTCTTGGAGTCTCTGAGATCTGTTCAGATTTTTCCTCCCTGAGGCTCAGTGTGCTCAGGATTTTGGTGCAGAAGATTTTCATTAGCTCTTCTGAGCTATCAGCTGTTGGAATGTCTGCCCCAGTCCAGTCTGTCTCTGTTATCCTAGAAATACCTGGCTGCTTCATCTTGGTACAGTTCAGACACCTTTTCTGCTTCCTAAAATACCTATCCCAGACATTCCAAAGCATCAGAGAACAGAGTGTCCCACTGACTGGAATAGTAATTTTGAAGTGACTGGCCCTTTTTTTTTTTTGGGGCTTGACTGGTCCTTTCTCAGGGAGAATGAGCTCCGCTATCTCATTTTGTAGTGTTTTCTGTCTACCTGTCCTCCTCTGCTGCTGGTGAGCGCAGTGGGATTCATTTCAAAACAAGTTGTTCTTAAGAATTTGCTGATTTTAATTTAAAATGATGACATTGACAAATACTTTCCAAATGTACATCTATATTTTTGTGGTCCCCTTCAGTTTATACCAATTTCCAGGCAAAAATGCAGAACTAAAGGCTGAGTGTTCCTAACAGCAGTAGAGCTGGAATGTTACAGAGAAATGTTCCAGTTATCCCAAATTCAGCTGTGAATATCTGATATCCCTAGCACTTAAGGAGGACTTTGGCAGTTTAGACATACCGAAATTTTAGAAATAGCATTATTGAGGCATCCTGATAGTCTTTCTCTTCCCCATCATAATTCCAGGCAAAGCCATGCAGGTAGTTTTCAATAGATGTAATTACTGAAGTGGTTGGATCCCCAGTTAGATCAATCTAGCAGTGTCCTCGTTCAAGGGGAAAAAATACCCTGTTTTATGGCTGACTTCATCAGCACAGAAATACAGCACTTTATGATCCTACAGGAGTACCACAGGCAGCCGTGCCATAATGGCCAATTAAAGTGGGTTTACAGCTGTTCTCTGGGAACTTAGTGAAGGTTATCTTTTCCTATCAGGAATGTGGCCTGCATTCCTACACCTACTCCCCTCCCTCACCTGTAGCTTTCTTGTCATGCCTGCATCTTCTGCTTTCCCTCTGGGTAGGTCCATATTGCATTTTTTTGCCTCATGCATGTCATTATTGGGAAGGTAGCAGGATGGAAGCTATGAAAACTTGTAAGCCTTAAACAGTGTGTTCAGGAGTGAAGAACCAGCAACATTTTTACTTGGAAGGGAAGGAGTGACTGGTTTAGTCTGGGAGCAGAGGAAAATTTAAATCAGTATTCAAGGAGAACTGACATGCAGGAGATGAGCAAGAGGGATGAAACTGAAACTTCTTACTTTCACAAAAAGCTTCTTAGTTTTCTCAAAAAGAAGGAAAGAACAGAGAGTCTCTGAAAGACTCCATGAGATGGACAAGTCAGAGAACAGAAAAGAGATGGATTGTGTCTCATCTTCTATATTTTCTTTGAAGATAATGGTATTTTTGTCAAGGGGGAAAAAAGGTTATATGGAAATGGTGAAGAGAATAGAAAGAACATTAGTTCCAACTTCAATGGAATAAAAAAATCAGGTATTGGTGGGTGCCACAGAGAAGAAGAACATAAAGTTGTGAGTGGCAGAATTGTGTCTGAGATAAAGGGCTGCTGTTTAAAAGGCTAGTTAAGTGTTGGAATAGGCTATCAAGGCAGATTAGTTGAAAACTGTTAAAACCGTATTTCTTCACAATGGTGTAGGTTATTTTACATTCTTCAGTGGAAAGAGATGGACTGGATAATTTTTTTCTCACTGTTCTTTCTAGCTCTGCATTTCTGTAACTCTTTGTTACTCTTTTTAACTCTGGTGGCTTTGATCTGGGTGGTTGTTCACTGTGGAACATGTCGTGAATGTGGTGAATGTTAGAGATGCTGAAGCAAAATATGCCTCTGGAATTGATATCCTGATCAAATATAATTGTACTTAATCTAGGGTTTTTCCCTCAAGCTTTTCTAAATAATCAAACCTTGCCAGACAAAATGATTCATAGTGGTGTCTAGCAGGGTTTTCAGTCCTTTAAAAAAAAAATCTTACCTATTCCACAGTATTTTTTAGTTGTTTCAGCTTTAGATTAAAAAGTAGTCAAAAGCACGTACTGACACAGGGTTTAATTGTTTTAATCTGTCTATTGATTAAGTGTTCAAATGTCAGAGGCCCAGAGCAGTGATACCTAATGCTTGAAAGCTTGACTGAAATCTTCATACTTTTATTTTTGTAGGACCTTGATGTTGGAGCAAAGAAGGTGAAGTTGTATGTTGATGAGAACCTTGTATTTGATGGTGAATTAGAGAGAGGCTCTGGAGATCTCCTTGCTGACCAGAACACTACAATTGACCTTACAGATCACAAGCAAGATACCTCAGCATCTCCCTCAACTGAGAGGAAAGAAGGAAATGCACCTGCAGTCCCAGACAAGAAAACAGACCTACATTTTAAATGCTCAGAATCAACCAGTAGTTCACTGAACTGGAAAGCTCTGCCAGAAGAAAATCTTCCTGAGCCTAAGATGAACTCAATCAGCTTTACAAAGAAAAATTTGTCTCAGTTAGAGGATGATCTAAAAGTGTTCCCTTCTCAAGTTTGTACAAAAGATGCCAAAGAGGAGGCAGCAGCAGCAGCAGTTCCAGAGCACGTTCAGTCTGATGATGAGCTTTGTTTGAGTGAGCAAATGGAAAAGTTAACAGGAAGGAAATTGTCTGATTCTGCAGGTGCAATTCCTTCTTGGTTGCAGTCATCTTCCCAGGTAACACAGAATAATCAAGTTACTCCCAGTAGGCAGAAGCCTCTGTGGCTTGCTACAGAACAGAATTTAAACTCAAGATTTACAACACAGCCAGATGAAATAATGAAAAACTTTTCAGATCTCAAAAATGAGGATGTCAAATGTCAGAGACATGAACTGGGAAGACCCAGTAGTAGAAATGCAACTGGAAATGGGAGATCACAAATGCTGACCAGAAAGGATGCTGATGTGGACTTGGACATTTTTGAGCCCCTTTCTAACAAAAACTGCTGCAGTTTACAGTACCCTACAAGTGGAAGGAGAAGTGTGATGTGTGGTAAAAAGCTGGGATTAAACACTATAAATCTTGGAGAAGATGATTCTGCTCTCAAAGGTAAGAGGTCACAATAGCAACCTTAGTGCAAGTACTGACGTGTTCTCCATTTTGCAGAAGCACAAATTCATTTTAGGTGGGAAGGGACCTCTTGAGATTCCTGGAGGCATAGACAGGGGACATTAGTTTGGCTGTTTGTGGTATTTTCCTCATGAGAATGCTCAGTCTCTCTCCTGGTCCTACACCTGATATGAAGTACTCTTCAGAAAAATTTACATTCTGATTTAGGGACTTTTAATTTATTTGGAGCAGATGGAAGACTAAATTCCAGTAAATGATATTCTAAAAATTGACAGTCCTGCAGACAGCAAATGTTTGCTAACATCAATTAAAATCTGCAGAAAGATAAAGAAGAGTACGTCCTCAAGGTAGTGAGTAAATTTGCAGAGTTTATTTGTGTAGTAGCTTTGTGTCTTTCTCAGTGAGAATAGATGCTCAATACATTTATTCAGAGTGAATGGAAAGCTACCCTTATTTTCCTTCTCTGCTCATAACTTTACAAACCTCTCCCTCAGACATCTTGTTTATTTATGAAGAGTTTTCTAATAAATTTGGCTGTTGTCTGCTCTGTGCTGTTGATCATCCTTGTCCTCCTTCCCCAAATCTGTTGGAGGTTCAGGATCCAGCTTTGTGCAGTTGTGTTCTGCCTCTGGCAGGATCCAGTGTGTCCCCAGGGAAGAGTAGGAGAATTGTGCAACTTCCCAAGTTCCCCTCTCTCCCAGCATCTGCCAATCCATGGCTATGAAATTTGCAGGGCATGAGATAGTATTTTTGTGTTTAACAAGTGCAAATAACAGAAAAATAGTATTTCTTACCCACAAGCTCTACTTTGTCTCTCTTTCAACCAGCTTTCCATTGCTTGGGATATATTTTTGTCTTCCTTTTTCAGTTTCAAGCCACGTCACTCTAACTCCTGTTTTTTGGACCCTTCATGCCCCTTCCTTGGCCTTCTGTAATTCTTCAGCATTCAGTTTCTTGTCTCAAATGAAGGGTTTAATAGAACAAGAACAAGACCCAGAGAATTGGAATAAGATGCTACAAAACTACAAATTGAAATTTTGGGGGTGATTTAACATCAGAACAATCTACATGAAAATGAATCTTAATGTATATTGAATTTGGGTGTTTACATTAAAGTAATGGTGATAAGAAACAGAAAATGTACCTTAATGAAGGAGTGCCAGTTCAAATTCTACAGCAGGTACTGCAGGGATTTTTCAGACAAAGGTGAGGAAAATCGTTCTTTCTAATCTTAGAATGTCTGAATTTTTCCTTGTCTGACCCTCTGTGGAGCAAACAGCAATTTCATCAGTATATCTGAAGTTGTACCTCAAAGAAGAGAAGAATAGGGAAGTTTGGAACAGGTGCTACCTGCCCTTCACCCACCCACTCACTGCAGCCCGTTTGCTGTTTCACACATTTTGCAGTATCTGTTACATTAAAGCCTTAACATTGTGAAAACTGTAAATAAATCCCAGCTTGGGAAGTTCTGTTCAGTTGTAAAAATGGAAATAAATTAGGAGTTTTACTGTCACCTATAAGATGAGGGTTGTCATTTTTTTCTATAATGCCCTCTAATTCTGCTCAGAGCAGGTTGTGTCCTGTGGTGCTTAAAGCTCCCAGTGTATTTTAGTCCCTGGGAAACTGCAGGCACCCAGCAGTTTTTGTTCTCTCTGCTGCGTGTGCAGGGTAAAGCCATCTTCAAAGTGGAGCTGAGTGGGTTTTAACAACAGGGAAACCTTTTAAGTGTTGCCCTGAGAGTGCTGGATTTTAATTGGCCTGGGGCTGGGAGAAGGGCAGTTCCCAGTGGAGAGTGGGACGAAGGGAAGGTTCAGAGGCTCGTGTGGATGTCACAGCATGGCTTTGGTCACTAAAAAGCTCACAAGAACAAAAGGAATTAGGAATAGCGCGTACAGGCTTGGCTCGAGTTAATGTTGCTATAAAAACATCAATTTTTCTTTGATAACCAGTTTAATGTGCAAAGGAAATGGTGGGAGTATGCTGATAAAATTTGCAAATAACATATAATTTGGTTTATTATGAGTTAAGGAGATTGAAGAACTGCACAGAATGATGAACTTGAGGACTGGAGCAATGGAATGCAATTCAGTAGAATGCTTGCAGGCTCACTTGGGGACTAATAACCAAAAATTAAGTTGTAAGCTGGGTAATCATCAATTGCAAATGACCGAGGAAGAGAAGAATCACGGTTGAGTAGCTGATAGCAGATTGACTGAAATGCTGGTGTGAGCAGTGATTGGAGCAGTGCACTCCCAGGATGGATCAGCAGAGGCATTTTGGGTACTTGGGAAACCTTAATATCTCAACACAGGCACTTGTGAGACCTCAGTTGGAAAACTGCAGCTCTGATCATCCATTTTCAGGAAAGCTGATTACCAAGTGGAACAGATACAGAGGAGAGCTTTTAGAATGATTTGGGAAATGAAGCATGTGATTGCAGCATGGAAATATGATTGCTGTTTATAACTGCAGGGAGTAAAAAAAGAGATTAACACAACAGAAGGAGAAGAAAGGTGATTTTTTCTGTGTAGTCTTGCCCCAAAATGTAGTTTACTATAAAGTTTTGAGAGGAACTGTGTGGTGTTGCCATCAGAATCTGGACAGATGAATTGATGGTTCAAGACACTCCTGAACTCCTGGAAGAATTGGATGTTTGAGGTGTCATTAATAAATAATGCATTTTAGTTTCTTAAAAGAAAAAAACCAAAACCCTGTAAGCTTTCAGCCATTGGCATCTGCTTTTGGACCACCTCTGCTTTCCTTTCAGAGCTCCACTTCTCCTGTTGCCACTCCTTAATGGAGCTCACAAACTTGTTAACTTCCCATTGCACTGCCCTAGAGGGGCTTCAGAATTGAAACCTCTGGACTGTTGGAAGTATTTAATGTTTAAAAAGAAAAGGGAAAAACCCTCCCAAACAAGGAAAGTCAATGAATGTCAAATACTCTTCTGTACTCTGCTCATCCTGAAGTTTTTCAAGCTTTGACAATTTCAGGGGGTGAATATATGTACAGTGCCTTCTCCAGGTGAGCTGTGGAGCTCTGGGAGGTATTGGTGGGGATCGCCCACCTCTTGAGTATCTGTACTGGTAGTGGTGTGAGCAAGAAAGGGACTTACAAATGTTCTCTGAAATATGAACCTTTACTTCATATCTGCATTTTCCTTGTGGGGTAAGGAGGAGTGGCTAGGTTGGTCTCCAGCCTTTCATTCTGGAAGACAACCCTTTTCCAGGTAGTTTCCCATCTGCTTTAAAATTCTTAATTTTATCTCACATGTCCCCACTGTAAATGATTATTTGCCACAGACAGATTAGGAACATTGCCTCCTTCCAGTATTTCCAAAAACACAGTTAAGAGTTAGTCTTGAGCAGTCTTTTGAGAAAACATTCTTTTGCATTTTACAGCAATTGGCATTTATTCTTGATAATCATTTGTTTTAGTATCCACCCAAGGACATTGTACAGAAGTGAAATCTGGCCCACGAGCCTGTAATTGTTTAGTACTCCACTTCCTTTTCTTCATTTATTTGAAGAAAATATATAAGTGACTGCTTTATTGAAAATCTTGGTTATTATCTGTTCTTAATTGTTTTGAGATGGAAATTAAGCAGTTCCCCAGTGCAGCCACAAGGAGAGCATGCTTTGCTCCCACTGTGCCCCCCTGATTTGTTGTCCTCACTGCATTCCCACTGGATATCTTGTCATTATCCTCCTTCTATATCTCACACTTGCTGAAAAGTGGGAAAAATATTTGGATATTATCTGCACAGAATGCAATTCTCACCTCATCCTCCCTGTATGCTGAACCTACTCCTTTTCCCACCACTTTTCTTTATATACTTGTGGCTCATTTTGAGAGGAAGAATCAGCTTTTCTCTGTAATGCTTTACATTAACCAGTTCAGCCGTTTCAAGCTGTATGAAAGATCTGCAGATATGCAGAGGGATGATTTAAACTCTTGTGGCAGCCACACAAGTAAGTATCACTGGGCAAAAATCCCAATTTTTTTAGGCGCTGAGTCAAGAATTGACAGCTTCAAACTTAGTTGCAGCTTGTATCATGGCAGGAGTTCTGCTCCTCCATAGTTAAAAGTGATTGTGTTCATTATGTCTGAGTGGGGAAGGGAAACTGGGGCATGTGGCCTTCATGATAGGGAGGCAAAATAAAAGTGCTACTGTCAGAGAATTTCACAGTGAGGGACACGGATATGACTGGCATTGTTCTACAAAGTCAGTGTTGGAGTGCTTTGCTCCCAGTTCTGTTTGCACATTAAATGCCTTTGTAATGTTCTTTTCAGATGAAGGCTTTCCCATCAAGGACGTAGCAACCTCTGGAGTGAAGCGGTGCAGTGAGCAAGAGCACACTCTGCAGGAGTCCTGGAACTCCTTGGTGAAATTTAATTATTCCCACCGTGGCCGGATCTCGAACATGGATTTTCAAGGGGATATCTTTGATGAGTTTCTCCATCAACAAAAAATCAACCGGCCTGGAGAATATCAGAGAAAAGAGGGACTGCAAACACTATCCAAGAGGCAAGAGGAAGAAAATTCTTTGGAGACACAGGATGGAAGTGATTTTAAAATCCCTGTTTTACCTTATGGGCAGCACTTGGTGATAGACATCCAAACAACATGGGGAGACAGACATTATGTTGGTCTTAATGGAATTGAAGTTTTCAGTTCTAAAGGAGAGCCTGTTCAGATTGCAAAAATAACAGCTGAACCCCCTGATATAAATATTTTACCAGCTTATGGAAATGATCCCAGGATAGTAACCAACCTAATAGATGGGGTGAATCGGACCCAGGATGATATGCACCTCTGGCTGGCACCATTTACCCCTGGAAAACCTCACTTTGTCTTTATTGACTTTGTGAATTCCTGTCAGGTAGCTATGATTAGGATTTGGAATTACAATAAATCCCGCATACACTCGTTCCGAGGTGTGAAAGACATTATCATGTTGTTGGATGAGCAGTGCATCTTTAAAGGAGAGATTGCCAAAGCCTCAGGAACCTTGTCTGGAGGTAGGCTATCATTTCTTATTTTCCTTGTGGAAACAGCAGTAGAACACAAGCAAAGTACATTTAGCTTGTTTGTTATCACTTTCCACTTCAAAGCAAGCTGGTGTTTAGTTTAAAAACATAATATGAAGCCCACTAATGCATTCTTCACTGATACTGGGGATTTTAGCAGCATACAGACCTAATCTCCATTTTTAACTATGTCTTAGCAACAAGTCTGTGTTTCAATCACATCAGACAGGCACCAGAAATTTCAAAGTTACAGCTTTTTGCTTGTTTTCACAGACATGGTCTTTTGGAAAAGGTGATTGGGAAGCTTTTTTCCCATTTCAATTTATATGTATTTGAAATCTCATTGAATTCTCTAGGTTTTTCCATTGTGCAGCATAAGTTTGAGAGTGAAACACTAATTATAGCAGTAGTCAGTATCAGTTTGCCATATATTATCTTTAAACACTGCTGCAAATAAATGCAAAGAGGGACCAAAAAAAATTTTTATTGGTCTTTAGATTCTTTTTGCATGATTTCTGTATTTACTTCTGGGTGTTGCCTTCAGCTCCAGAGCACTTTGGGGATACCATATTGTTCACTACTGATGATGACATTCTTGAAGCCATTTACTGCTATGATGAGACATATGATGGAGAAATGGGAGATTCCAGCTCCCTGAGATACGAGGAAGAGCTGAAGAGGCCAACAACTGCTGACAGGGAGGGAGATGAGAGACCTTTTACACAAGCAGGGTTGAGAACAGAGGATCAACAGGTAGGGGCCTCTGTGTTCAAAACTCTCTATAAATGTCTTTTTGAAACATGGAAGTAATAGACACATTTCCAGGCTGGAGTAAAACTGCAGGAGAACAAACACAGTTAAGACTATTTAAAATACTTTTTTTCACCAGATCAATAATTTATGCTATTTTTTTAATGCCCTAAAGGTCCTCCAAATTTTGGTTTCCCTGGTTAATTAACAAGCCTACTTCTTTACTTATTTGGACAGAGACTAGGGGAAGTTATTTTTGATTTGGGTACTCCTGAAGGTTTCTGCACTATCAGTGATTTTTCCCATACAGTTACTCACATCATGAGTAGCTGTGTTCCCTGACACACCAAACCAAAGGATTTTCCATATTTTCCGTATTGCTGGTTTCTTCCTCCACAAATTAAGTATGTTAGATGAGAAGGGTCTCTTCCTCTCAACCCTCCCCTTATTTTTCCTCTCTTATTTTTTTGGCATCGTCACAGGTTTGTGTGCATTTTGCAGCATAAAAATGCCTCTTTTCCATTCCATGCAGAAGCTATTTCACTCCTTGGAGGAAGGCTGTATTTCCAAGCACTGAGCTCTTGCCTTATGCCAGTCCAGCCCAACAGTCCAGTGTCTGAGCAAAGATCCCACAGGATTTTCTCAAGATGGTGTGCGGCAGTCTATGACCTGTTTTCCTTATAATTTTCTACTTTCTCAGAATCTTCCTGAGCACCTTCCATTGCATCAGTGAGGTTGTCTATTTCTAGGGTTCACACTCCTATGTGTGAGTCTGTCAGGAGATCCAAAGCTGAATCAATCCACCTTCCAGCTGCTCCAGCCAAAACGTTCCCAGGGATACATGGTTCCTAATGAGCCTTGTGTGGTTGCCAAACCTTCCCCTCCTGTCTTGTCCTCTGTTTCTTGTGGCTCCCAAGACAAAAGGAAATCAATGACATTGGAATGTGATCTCACTGTTAAGACCATGAGTGAGTGACTTTAACCCTTGGACTTCTCCAGTAATTTTGATCCCATCTTTGCTTGCAGTATCTGAAACTGTTCAGAGCCTTGCGTGGTGCAGGATTTCATGAACACAAATTGAAATTCACCTATCTTTTCCTTATCGTGTGTTTATTGTAAGCATTCACCAGGACCTCTTCCATGGCAGAAGCTTGGCCCTGGACTGTCTGGTCCTTGCTCAGACATAGGCTCTGCCTTTCCTTTTGCTGTTCAGCTCTGATGCCCTTCACACCCCTGTTCTAACTCTGCAACTCCTGTATCAGCAGTGGAATAACAAAAGCTATTGTGAGCCATTGATCTCCCTGTCACTGTGCATTTGCTGATACCATCAGGATTTCTGTAGGGGGATGTTTATGCTACCAGAATGATACAGATCCACTGCACAATTTGTCTTCCCCAGCCTAACGTTGTCAGACCAGTATTGACCAGTTTGAACAGTCCCTGCTGTTGATCATTCACCTTTATTGCCTGTTGCACATTCAGTAGATGAAATGGTGTGTTTTACTAGAAACTTTCAAAAGCTCTTAGGGAAGTGTCTTACTTTTCTGTCAGTATTATCCGTGGCCATGAATGTCTGTCCATGAATTCAGGAATCCTTAACATGTTGACTTTTATAGCAGATCAGACCTGTGACTATTGCACTTCCTTCAACTCTGTGGCCAGCAGTGGGTGCTTATGGAGGAAGAAAGAGCAGCACAAACATAGAGTGGTGTTTCTCTGAAACACTCATTCAGCCCTTAGAAATGTGTCTCACAAGGACTTTTTAACTTAACCTTTATGTTTAATATCCTGCCACAGATTTTATTGCATTCATTCATCCACCAGCTTTTTGAACCCACGTGCACTTTTAGAATTTACAGTGCTCTGTGGCAAGTTTCCCAGCTGAGCTTGCATGGCACAAAGAACCTCCTTCTGTTTGTTGCTAGCTTCATTTAATGTCCTCTAGGTTTTGTGTTGGAAGAAACTAAACAATTATTCCCTGCTCCCTTCTTCAAGCCACTCAAGAGATTTATGCCCCTGTGTTAGTCTTCTAAATCTCTCTTTTCCAGAATGGTTGCTCCTACTTTAGTTATTCCTCACAGGGAAGGTGCTGTACAGTATGCTCAGGTGTAAGACCATGGTCTTACTTTCTACTTTTTATTGCTTTTCCAATAACTCCTGTATTACAGTGGTGTTTTGTTTTAGCCATAAGACTCGAAGAACACAGGTAGGACAATGTCCACTAGCAGAAGTAGTTAAAATAGTAGAGAATCAGACCATATCTGAAAGAAAATACATTGGGCATCAGTGGAATGGAATCATTAGGAAGGGATCTGAGTAGATAAAAAAGGGAGAAAAGAGGTGATAATGTGCCTTGGCACAAATGGTTTATGGTCTGCTAGGGAGGGCATTATTTTGCAATCTGTAAACCCAGTGACTTTTATTGTGTCCATGGGTTTTGATTTTCAGTAAAGTTGCAAATTTAATTCCCAGGCTGGTCTTCTAGAATTGTTCTGAGGAAGTGGCATCAGACATCCCAGATAGAGTCACCGGTTTGTGAGAGAGGTATCCCCAGTGGGAGGGGTTTTCCACTTCCTGGGTTCTGTGGGTTTATTTCAGAGCCCATTTCTTGTTCAGTCTCACCTGAATTACCTTGGTTCCCCCAGGGACATTTGCTGCCTTGTGAAGGATATTGCAGTCTGGGAACACATGAGATCCTGGAGATCAGTGGTTAAACTGCAGGGATCTAATGCAACAGTAGGAGAGAAGTGTTGACAAGTCTTTATTTATTTTTCTTAGGCACAGTGTAGATCCATTTGATGTATTGTGGATGACAGGAAGTTTATTTCTAATGATGAATTAAAGAGAAGGAATCTGGACTTCTAATTTCCTGTTTGGCCTTTTGACTACTAATGAGGATTGAGCTGATGTTTTTATAGAGCTACTTATAAAAACGCCAAGAATGAAAATTCTAATCTGCTATCATTTATTTTGGAGCCCAATACTGGTATATATGAAGTTAGGATTGTTTTCCCTGTGTGTAACATTTTTGCATTTGCCCACAGTGAACAGAATTAGCCATTTTATCACACTTACTCAGTGAAGTGAATTCTATCTGCAATCCTTTGCCATTTTTGTCTTTACTACCCTGATTGCCCCAGTGTGATCAGCAAATTTTGTCATCTGTTTATTCACTTTTCTGAATAGCATAGGCAATTTTTAATTAGCATTGCCAGAGCACAAGCACAAGCTTTTGGACAAGTTTGCTTGTTTGTTCTGCCTCTTAATTCTTGACAAGAAATTGTGGTGGCACTCTCTGGTCTTGACTTCCTTCCAGACTTCTTGTCTCTGCAACAGATTTGCAACATATTGCAAATACAGCATATTATCACTTGCTGATGGCAGTCTGCAGGGAAATAAGTGTGATTTAAGAATTTCAGCCTCTTTGAGAAGAGGTAGCTCACACTGTGGAGTCTCCCATTTCCCATTTCTATATGCACTAAGCAAAAAGCCACACTAATAGTCTTGGCTTTCTAAGAACGCACCTGATATTCTACATTTTGGGTCATGTTTTTCATTATTTGCAGGACATGCTGGGTGGGGAGGCAGAGGGGAAATTGATGTACAAAAAGAAACAGGAACAAATATCACACTTGGTAAGCAGTCAGTGTAAGTGTAATATTGAACCTGTTCCTTGCACCTGTTGACTTTCTTTTTAGGTTCAAGAGCCACCCTCTGTCTCTGAATGCATACCCAAGGAAACAGGAATATTTACTGGAAAATGTAAGTTCTTACATTTACTTCTTGCTTAACCAGCCTTCTCCCAAACATGTTATCAAGGAGGATCTGATTTGTCAGAGCTGTACAGCACTTTGTGGTAGATGCCAGGTCTAGAATAAAGAAGAGTAATTGAATATTTAAGGCAGAAGCTTTGTTTGCTATGGCATTTACAACATTATATTGTAACAGTTGGCTTTTGATCTCAGAAAAATAACATTAGCCATTTGCCTAGTCCCTGAATGGGATTCCTAACAGCTGTGTCCCTTACCCAGTAATTCTCTCCCAATCCTTTGTATTTATGCAGACTGACTGATTTTTTCAGATTGGATTGACAATAGAAACCCTACAGCAGAGCTAGATCAGAGTGTTATATCCCTGCTTAAAGTACCTGATTTATTGTCTTGTACCAAGCCAGCTCTCTGTGGGCCTTTCAGCTGTTATCTAGAGAGTTTCTGGATAGCCCAAAAGCTTCAGGAGCAGTTCCTGGTCCTTTGACAAGAATTTCCAGCAGGGTGTTAGGAAATTTTTTTCATTCTGAGAGCAATCCAACACTGGATTGAGAGGGTTTGGAACCTGCCAGCCTCGGAGACAGGTAAACTTCCACTGGATAAGTTCCTGAGAGCTTTGGTGCTGGACTTTTTCTTAGCTTGGAGTTGGATCAGACACCTCCCAGAGGTCCCTTTTCCCCTGTGTCATCCTCAGATTCTGTGAAGGAATACTAAACTCTGGGGAATACTAAATCTGTGCGGATGGCTGCTTCACTGCAGCTTTCCACTGGAGAACAGACTGATTTCTCCTGAGAACTCCTGCCTGCTTGTACCCTGAGCAGGTGTAGTCTTAGCACTGGGTTTGGGAATAGGATCTACTGTCAGTGGAGCCGTAGCTCCAGATTTGTCAGCTGACAGAACTCTTTGTTTCTTCATGTCCTTGCAAATGCTGATGAGATCTTACACCCACGTGAATCTATGTGTGTATTGAGACTTGCTCTGGCTTTTTAGGGGTAAATGGGCTGGATGGCTTAACAGGTTTAATGCTTGTTTGTTTTACAAACATCATGACTACTGGTGTTTCTTTAGATACTACCCAACCTGATTATTTGTGGGTTTCTGTAGTGTGTGAAATGAAAGATGTTTTTAATTTACAGGGATGGATTTTTATGGAACCTGATCCGATTGGAATATTACTTGTTATATCTGTACATGCTATTTCTATCTCTTCAGTAAGGCACAGAACAGGTGGAACAGAACATACGCATTCAGCCTTTTGTCCATCCAGCTTTTCTTCCCTGTTTATTTTCTGGATATACAGCCTAATCAATATTGCTCCTTTTCACTGATGCTGTGCCAAGAAAATACTTCCATGTGTCCAGTTCTGATGTGAAGAAAATAACTTTAAAACATTAGTAAACCAAATTTTTTTTTCTTTGCTTTAGCTGTGAGTAGATGTTCTCTAAAAATGTATGGATTTCTGAGAGGCTGGATTTGTATGAATCTTCATAGTCACTTAGCTGGTGAAAGATGATGGATAGACTTCAGACTAATGGGTCTTCTCTGTGTCTGTGTATACACAAAATCTGTCATGTAACTGCGTAAGAGTGTCGCTGGCTGACTGTCAGTGTGCAGTCCCAGTAATGAGACACTTGGGAATGTGCTTGATCAGCAGCTGTGTAATTTCAAGTGAACAAGGTGTTGGTAGCACATTGAAAGGCTCTGACACAGGTGAAAAGAAGCTGCTGTTACATGGGGGTGGACAAACAGACCGGGAAATATCCAATTCCAGCGTATAAAGTTATTTAATCTGTACAAAATATACATGCTGCTAATCACTGGGGTTTGCGTGCATGTTTATATTGGCTTATTACTTCAAACCAGTAAGTTTATAGAGACATTAAAAGTATATTCCTTTCTACAGGCCTGCAACTGAACTTTACCATGACCTGGGGAGACTCTCATTACCTGGGGCTGACAGGACTTGAAGTGATAGGAAAGGATGGTCAAGCATTAAAAATAAATGCAGAACAGATTTCTGCTTCACCCCAAGACTTAAATGATCTTCCAGAGTACACAGGAGATTCCAGAACATTAGAAAAGTAAGTAACCAAAGACTTGGGATGCATTTCACATCAGATTTTCTGAAGTGACAGATTTCCATAGACTTCTGTTATGTTAGCACATGTTTATGTGAACATGATTTTCATCCCATCACTGCTCATTCTTGGAATTCACAAGCTGTCCAGGAACAGCTTGTTGTAGAAACATGAATGAGATGTTTCCAAAAGATGGTGTTTGAGTTGGGAGATGAGAACATGCCTGGTTGGTATTTCTGCCAAGGACTTTCCAGGAAGAAATGTGGGTGTTCTATAGCATCTGTCTGTGCATACTGAGTGATATTTATGCAGGGTTTCTGGATAATTTCAAGGAAAATTTTCAAGTTAGCAAAGAGTGAGGATGTGTTGGGGAATTGCACCAATAGGTGCCATTCTTTTGGCCATTTTGCAGCTTTTTTTTTTGGCAAATCTAATGAAGTTTTATTCATTGACAAATATATTTCCTCAAATTAACTTGTGCATCTAAATGACAGCAGTATAGAAATTATAGGCTGTAGATCTAGAGAGGACTTGGCATTTGGATGTTATTGAAGCTGCATCCTGTTGTTTCTGAGTCATGTCTCCATTTTAAAGAGTATTTTTGGTTGTAATCTTGTCTGCTGTCGTGTTTATGGGCTGAGACCACGTTTATGAATTAGGACTTGTCTTTGCAAAGGCTCTGGAATCTGCCTTAGAATGTTGTATTTATCTACATGCGCACTAACTCTGTAATTTCTGCTAATCTGACTAATGCAGATATCAAGCTCACTCGTGGGTAATTCCTTGTTCCTTCTGCCATCTTGTATGAAAATCTCTCCTGTAGGCACCAAGATCTAAGAAATCTTCCCATGACATCCCCTGTGATGAAGAGATTCTGGTGGGGGAATCTCTCCAGACCCCACCCTGATGGACCCAGATGCAAAGAATTCATTTACCTTTTCTGTTGGTGCCTTCTACTGTCTGAATGCTCCTTTTGCAGACTAGTGATGTGTTGAATCCTACAGAATTTCTGGCAAGCTTTCTGCTCCTGATGTATTTGAGGGGTTTTATTTATTGTATCTTTTGCTTGCTAGCCTTCAGACTCTTTTTTTGGCCTGTGCATACGAATTTAGCCTTCCAGAGTTTATGAGTCTATCACTTTAGGGCTTTTTTGATCATGAATTTTGCTGAAAGATGGCCCAAAATAACTTTGTTTATCCTGCTACTGGGCCAGGCTGGCTTTGAGGTTTCAAGTCCTTCTTCTTTCTAACATCTTTCTTAGTAAGTGGGTTATATTTTTAATTTTTTTTTTTTTCCATTCTTGATTGTTTTGCTTGAGAACTTTTTTGGGCACAAGAAACAGAGGCTCTTTTGGCTTTGGGTATTCCTGCAAACATGTTGAATTTGAGTACTTTGCAGTGCTCTCAGCTGTGGCATTTGGAATAGGTCCCATGTACTATTCAAGACCAAATCAAGAATTATGTCTTCTCTCATGGACTCCCTAATCAGTTCCTCTGAAAGAGTCATTATTCAAATCTTTTCCTTTAAGGAATTGCCAAGTCTGGCACTCATTCTTCCATTAAACTTTTAAATAAATAGTAAGTATATACTTATTTTGGCAGTGTACCAAAGTAATTACAGTGGAAAATTAATTCATATTCTCCTTTACTCCATCTTTGTGTGGCATAGTTTGTGGTAGGAGAATATAATGTCAGAAAATACCAGATTTAACTTTATTTAGTCAGCCTGAAGCCTTTGCTGTTATGAAAAGACATTGTCCTGCTGGTTGGAAGCTTTGTAAAATAGCAGGGATGTGCCTAATTGTGTCCATGAAGGATGTGAGCAAACCCTGCTCCTGCTCAGGGTTATCCAGCTGCCATCCGGTTCCTCCTCGGATCCAGTAGAGTTGTGTTGGCATAGAAACACCCTGCAGGGTGCCAGATACACTGCTTTGGGCATGGAGCTGGATTAATAAATTATATTGTGGCTGGGCTTAGAGTTTTGCCTTCCTCCACTTTGCTACAAAGGCAGTTGAGCTTTCCTTTGCTCATCCCTGTTCACACAGGGAAAACCTAAGGATTTTGCTGTTTTTCCTTAAGCAGACCCAACTAAAAAATACTGGTTTTTTCTCCCCCCACTGTCTTTAGTTCAATACTTGCATGTTGTTTTGATGTTTACTGTGCTTTTTAATTGCATGCACAAGGGCACATGAAGCCCTGGAAGCTGAAAGCGGCATCTAGAATGAAATGAACCTTAGGAAAGTCCCTGCTTTTCATGAGAGAAGCCAGCTTTTCCCTTTGTGCAGCTAATGGACTTTTCTCTTTGTAGGTTAATAGATGGCACTAATATCACAGTGGAGGATGACCATATGTGGCTCATTCCCTTCTCTTTTGGAGAAGATCATCTGCTCACAATCCATTTTGATAAAACTGAAAGTATTGCAGGGCTTCGCTTTTGGAACTACAATAAATCTCCAGAGGATACCTACAGAGGGGTAAGTAAAAGAAAAGGAGCACTGCCAGCAAAAATATACAGCAGTGCATTGGAAAATTGGTACTGTGATGAATGAATATAGCTGCCTTAATGGAACATCATAAATCTTTCTAGATTGTCTGAGTCTGAATTTTGTGGCAGGTATAATGCATTCCTGTCTCCACAAACAGCAGATATTAAAAAAAAAAAAAAAAAAGCCAGAGATGGTTTAAAGAAATCTTCACAGCTGATTTTTCTAGGAGACACATGCAGTAGTACATATTATTTTCAGCATATATGATTCTGAAGTGGTATCCTCTCAATATCTTGTATGTAGACCTGCCATATGATTCTGTATTTCCTGAAATGCAGGGAGTGATATGAGGAAAACTTCCAAAGAAATTCTGTTTAGTTCAGGTTCAGAAGGTCACTCAGTACTGCCTTTTCCAGGAAGAGTCTTTTGGAATTTTAACATTTATTAGGGAAACTTGCCACCTTCCAGCAGTTTGGCTAAAATAATTTAGCTAAAATTGTATAACTTAAATCCTCTCTTCTTTTTGCAGATTGCCTGGTTTATATTTTTTTCATGATGAATTGTTGGAATTGATAATTGACACCTGATGGAGATAATTTTACACCTTTTCACTCTGAGTTTGGCTGTCCCTCCTTTCCCTGCTGTACTTGCACATGTAATGATAACACTTAATGATAACGATAATGATGATGAACCAGAGATTGCTGTTCATTGCACAGAAAGTTTAGGAATCCACTTGTTCCCAGATTTTCCATGCCAAAATCAACTGTTGCATTCTTGAAGTCCAAATTCAGCCAATAAATAAGAATAAAAGTGTTGGCACATATTAAACTGGAGAGAGACAGGACAAAAAGGATCAGCAAAGTTCTGGAAAAACCTCTAGAACTGAAGTTGGAGGCCTGGATCATCCCTGGGATTGGGCATGACAGTGGCAAAGTTGCCTGACTGTGTCTTTATGTCAATTTACCTTCCAAGAATTGCTGTAGTATGAACACTGCCTGGCATCCTTTAATATCAGCATGGGGGTTGGTGGTGCTAAAGACTTCCAGAGGGCCAGAGCATAAGATCTTTCAATTAATCGCAGCTGACTCAGAGATTTTAACACAGGGCCCCTGATTTTTTGCGCCATCGCATAAGCCCAGCACATTTGACACACAGGAGGGTTCTGGAGCATTTTGAGCATTACCACCTAAATATACTCCCTTTTAATGACATTTATGTCCTGATTTCAGCTGGGATAGAGTTAATTTTCTTCCCAGGAGCTGTGTTTTAGATTTAGGGTGAAAATAATGTTGGTAATTTAACTGATATTTTAGTTGTTGCTGAGCAGTGCTTGTTAAATCTCTAAAATCTAACATGGAATTTAGTCTCTGGAGGCCAAACCAAGAAAAAAAGGAAGAAATGTGTATTTCCAGCAGTTTACTTGTCTAGGTAGGAAAAAAAAAAGTGATTCTGATACAGGTGTCTACCTGCATGAATACTGGAAGTCCCATAAGGGTTAGTGGGTACCATCTAAAGGAGGAGCCCATACCTGCAGTCTTGTAGAAGGATAAAATAAATTATTTGGAAAACAAAAGATGCAAGGTCTGCTGGGCCACAGGAAAGGGGGTTTTAGGCTGTAAACCCAGGGCATCCTGACATCTGTCTCTTGAAGTATTGCTGCTCCTTCTAGGGAGCAGTCCCTGGGTGTGAGATGGAATGATTTGTTAGGCAGCTGCAGGCTGGGGGATTCTATTCACAGCTTAGTGTGAGAGGGTAATGGCAGTGACTGTCAGAATGAAGACTCGGGTGCTATTTGCAGCTCTGTGAAAAATCACCTTGTGAGAGCTTTGTTATGCGATTTGTAAAATGCAATATGTGACGGCTGAGTGCCTCCTCAGATGATGAGAATTACTTAGAAATGAGGGCTGTAAAGGGCACATAAATATAAGCAGCTGTGGTATAATAGGTAAGATTTCATCTCTGACTCTCCAGACTTCCTATTCACTATGAGTTTCCGTTTAGGAAAGTGTATTTCAGTGGATTTCTCACTTCCTCTCCTTAGCCTGGCAGACTTATTCAGCTGGAAAGCAGCATGCAGAAGAGTTTCTCATATGAAAAAGATATTTCCTTTCTTCGATCCCAAGTGTATTAAAGATGAAGCCAGAAATAGTTATTTCTCCACACTTGGTAGTCCTACAAACATTCCCTCCTAATTAATCTTCATGGAAATGAACTGAGCCTCTCCTCTAGTCTAGTACAAACTGGTACTTAGTGAAAGATGCTGCTTGTGATGAACATTAAGTTATAGTTAATGTATTAGAGAGCAAGGTGCAGTGATGAATTGTTGCTGCGTGATTGAATTGTTCTGTGCCTGGGATCATGGATGCAGCTCCATATGGAGCTGGGGGAGGGTGAAGGGGCCAGGACTCCTGCCTCATCTGCATAAATGTGCTTGAACTATTCATTTTAACCTTCAGAGGCTGGATAAGGTGTGCTCACATCTCTGAGGTGGCCACAGCTCAATTGCCTCTGTCTGGTACAGGTACCTTTTCTTTATTCATATGCCCTTAGGTTACACACAGCACTGCTTGGCAGATGTGTTTGCATGATCCTGGAGAAGTCCAAGTGCCACCTGCCACAAAGATAAATAGAACTGCTGAATTACAGGCTTCTGTAAATGCAACACAGACACCAAAGTCTGCTCTGGAGAGAGCACCAGGCTGTGGGATTTCTGGAAGGGTGCCCTCAGCCAGAGCTGGGCAATCACAGCTGCCTTAGCAGAGCATTCATGTGCATGATGTCTCCTCAAATCCCCTTTGTGACATGGGCTGACTTGAAAGCTGAGGCTTCCCCCTCTCTTAATGTGTGTAAATACTGCTGCAGGCTCAGGAGTCAGAGAATTGTTTAGGTTGGGAAAGACCTGTAAGGTGATCATGTCAAACTGTAAACCTCACACTGCCAAGGCCAGCACTAACCCATGTCCCCAGGTACCTCTCCTACACCTCTTTTAAATCCCTCCAGAGATGGGATCTCCACCACTTCCCTGGACAGCCTGTGCCAATGCTTGACCACCCTCTCTGTGAAGAAGGGAAGCTTCAGTTTCCTGAGATCTAGTGACATGCAGTAATGGAAGGATCTGTCAGTACTTTTTTTCAGTATTTTCCCCCTCAAATCCTCACCTCTCCCATCCCCATCAATGTCAGTGATGACATGGACACTATGGATTGCAACTGGTATCTGCTGGGTTAGGCTTTCTTTTTCCAAAGGAAGTAATGCTATAGAGGAATGAAATGAGTACAGCTAAACGAATGAAATGATTTCAGTCACTGAAGTGAATGGAATGGTTGGCAATCTATTTTAAGTAATGTCATGTCATGTAATCTTATGTTTTGTTCTTTTAAACCAGGCTAAGGTGGTCCATGTGATGCTGGATGGGCACAGCATCTCGCCTCTGGAGGGCTTCCTTATCCGCAAGGGACCAGGCAACTGCCACTTTGACTTTGCCCAAGAAATTCTCTTTCTTGACCATCTACAACCCCAGCCAGCTCCTAAAGTACACAGGAGGTAAAGTCGGATGTCTTTGTTGTCTGAACCAAACAATTTCTCTTCACTGTTTTAGTGTTATTTCACATTCCCTGTGGAAGGTGACTGTGTGAGGCTCCTGGATGAAAACATGGAGCACTTAGAGCAGAGTTTCACTGGGTTTTAACTATAACCAGATTTTAGTGAGGTCTGAGGGTGGTCTGGTCCATAATCACAGGTGGAGTGGTTAGGGTGGTATTTGTGGACGTTTGTTTCTTTGGATTTGTTATCTTCTTTTCTGAATGAGCCAAGGGTACATAAAAAACCTGGTTTGCCGTGGGTTTTTTTGGCAGGACTTCTTCAAGGACACTGGAACAAGCCAGTATGGACTATGAAGCACCATTAATGCCCTGTGGTTGTATCCTTCCCTGTCATCTTCCTTGTCATAAGGAGTATTTCAGAGTTACATACCAAAAGCTTAGGAGTCCTGAGCTTTTTGAATCCCATACTTTCTGGTGCTTTAAGGTGTTAACAAGCTACCAAGAATATGAGAAAGGCTTCCATAAAGTACAGCTTAAGAATGAATCAATGAAAGATAAGATATGAATCTGTGGCCTGTTTTCAGATACCCTGGTAGCTTTTTCTCCTGAGCTGCAAATAAGAGCATCTGACATCATGGGCTGCACAATTATTTTTCAAACTGCAGATTAAATTGTCTGTTAGGACAAAGCTTCTGTATCGATATTTTCCTTAATAGCATTTTGCTTTTTATAGTTATTTTCCAGTTTCAGCTCCTGACGAGTTGGGGTGATCCCTACTACATTGGTTTAAATGGACTGGAGTTGTTCAATGAACATGGAGAGCAAATCTTACTGACTGAAAACAGTATCCTTTGCACACCAAGCCCCTCTGGCCCTGTTGATGCACAGGCATTTGTCACAGGGCATCCCTTCCAGATTGCCAGGTCCTGTGTGATTAACTCTGCTTCTATTTCTCTGTCTTTGGGCAATGAACCTTGTTTCCATATGTTTTTATGGATTCTATATACTTCCAGAACATTTCTTCTCTGAATGGGATGCACCAACAAAGCAGGACAAGGTTAGAGAAGGGAAGGCTTAAGAAGGGCGTGGTATTTTCTGCTCTTGACATTTATTTCTTCTGTGGTGTGGAAAGACCAGAAAGTTTGCTGAGCTATAAATTCATTGAGTTCAGTGCTTTTTCTTTTTATGGAATCTTTCATTGTGCCTCAAGAAAGAAATTTTTCATAACTCTCGTTCTGGAGATTTAGGCTGTTCTAGACACCCAATGCAGTCATGAAGATCAGGGCTGAGAGTTTGAATTTGATTCAGTGTTCCCTGGATATCCAACAGAGGGAATGAAGAGCATGTTTGGAAGATTGATGTTCATCAGGGTTATACTTGGTGCTCTGTACCAGCTAAAGTCTTTTAGGAGCTGAAAGCTTCATACCCCAACATACAACTCCCATTGTGGCTTTGTCGAGGCAGACATAAAAGCCACACTAGTCATAATCTATAGTCAAGAGAGGTAGAAAGATTTTTTATTTTTTCTACTGCTTTTCTTATACCTCTTCACAATGGCTGTGGCCTATTGAGATTGGCTGCTTAGCAAACAATGACAAGGCTAACAAACAATGGCAATTCAGGCAGTAAACAATCAGCTATGCAAGCAAAGGTATAACTGCTACATACTATCCACGAGTTCTTCCTTGTACACTCTCAATGTCCCATAACAAGAACACCCTCTCCTGGTGTCCAGAACATCTTCTCTCATTGATTATCTTCTTGGCCTTCTCTGTGGGTTTCACTGAAGCTGCAAAATTTCACTGTCATATTCTCACAGGTAAATTCTGCCTGGTTTCAGGTGTGATTCTGTGAGACTGTCAGTCTGGCTGTCAATCTCATCACGTCCCCCCTTTTGTTTTTGTATTACAAAGGCAGCATTTATTGACTCTTGCAGGGAATGAAGAGCATGTTTGGAAGATTGATGTTCATCAGGGTTACACTTGGTGCTCTGTACCAGCTAAAGTCTTTCAGGAGCTGAAAGCTTCATACCCCAACATACAACTCCCATAGTTCAGGTACATGGAAAGGAACATTCTTAGCCCCCTAGAAAGAATAAATAGCACAAATGCTGCAGGAATCGTTTGTCTCTAAGGATCCTCACTGCCTGATAAATAGGGAATTCAGTGAAATAAAGGCTTTTTCCCAAGTGCTGTTTTGATTTGTATGATACACCCTGAACTTGAAACATTTGCAATGGACAAGAAGCATTTTGAAATTGAGAAGTGGTAACAAATTGTCTTTAAGAATCAGGGATTTTTAACTTACCTGGTACAGCTCTACAGTACAAAACAATGCCAGATAAAGAAACCTCAGCTCGTTTTGAATGATCACTTGTTCTGCCTGTGCAGTTGTGTATGGGATGTATTAGGATCCTAAAAGAGCATATTTGTCTTAGTGCAGTATTTAATGTGATAATTCACTACTGAATCTGGAGCAAGCTTTTCTTAAACACTTGAGGCGTTGCTGTGTCATTCCTTAGATTCTTTATAAACTCTTACAGACTTTAGATAGCAGGACAAGGGGAAATTAATGTCCCTCAAACTGGATTGCTCAGGATTCATAATTCTGAAGACAGTGCCATTCATCTCCACGTTTCTTTGCATGTCTTTAACACTCATATATGTTTTAAATGTAAATGTTCTCTTACAGAGAAAATCTGGTTGTCTGTTCAATGGAGGTTTAATCTTTCCCTCTCAAAGAAGTGAAAAAAGGTTTTATTACACAGTTACTGATTTTTACCACAAACCTTGAGAAACTCAAGCAAAACCTAGTCTGAGTGATGACTGCCTCCTGCAAAGACACTCTTCTTGAGATATGTTTTATATGAGGAATTTTCACAAGTTTATGGTAAAAATATGGGACTTTGTCACCAAAAAGCTGGGAATTGCCTATTACTCATAATGGAACTTTACTGATGAAGTCATAAGTACGTATTTGAGAATAAATTAAATGCAGCTAGTTACTTGATTCCTATTTTAAAAATAAATTTGAATGCCAGAATATCTAAGGGTTGTCCTGCTTTTAAAAATGTGCCCCCAAGTTCCTCAGCTGTGAAATCCTGGGAGTACTGCTGTAGTGGTGGAAACTCATTCATGGAGTTGGGAAGAGCATAAAGTTTTAAATATGATGTTTCTGAAATATCCCTTTTTGGGTTATTTATGCTTAAAGTTTTTTTTCAGATATTGCTGCTTTTCCAGATAGTGTCAACATTTTAGATGATGTATCTGGAGACATCCGGACTCCAGACAAACTGATTGACAGAGTAAATGACACCACTGATGGCAGACACATGTGGCTGGCACCAGTTCTTCCTGGTTTGGTACATTTTCGCTTTTCATTCTGTTTTAGTGCTGTGTGTGGATGGAACTGGAAGCATGGAGGAAGGGGGAAGCATATATAATTTGTAGCTAAATTTGATATTAGTAAGTGATGCTAAATCACTGCTTTTTAGAAGTTGTTTTTGGTGCAGCCTCTCTGCACTGCACAGGCAGCAGCAATGGAGGTTTCCCAGGTTTGTAATCTCCTGTCTCCGTGGGGCAACAGCAGAAGATTTTCCAGAGATGGTTTTTGAGTTACTGTGACGACGATACTGATGAAGGATTTCTGTGCAATAAACACCTTTCTGGTGCTTTTAGGTTCATTTCTACAAAATGCAATGAATGTTTTTCCAGCAGTGAGAAATTCTTTTTTAATCTCATTATCTGTGTTGAATTCAAATTTATAGATTAGGGATGGCAGACTTAGCATTTCATGTCCTAAGGCCACAAGTGATTCAGCCCTTTTAGAAGTTCCATGTTTAATAGATGGGATATCAAAAATCTAAACAGGAAAAGTAGATAAACTTAGATGAGTTCTGATGTTGTTTTGGGAAAGGACATTTTTTAGGGGCCTGTAATGGACATAATTAAGGTGTTTTTTATTTCCTATAAGAGAATGGATTTGAAAAGAAAACGAAGTATAAACCTGACATGTGGTAAGTTATCACTTACTGTGTTGGAAAAATCGTGGCTCCATATGTTGCAGTTATTAATTAGAATATTAAAAGCCAGGAATTGTTAATTTATATCATTATGTGTTGTAATGCAGGGCTATAATTAAGGTAAAGCTTTTAGATATACTTGAGAATAGTGACCACTTGCATTTCCTAGGAAAGTGGAAAGTCTGTGTAGTGCTTGAGGCTCCTACTGTGTAGATCCCATATCTTGAATCCTGGCAATTTGATGGGATGCTCAGATATCCATTATAACAGGATGACTGATTGATTTGACAGCCATCTGAGTGTACTCATGTCCTTACAAAAGACATGCTTGCAGAGGCTGTTTCACTTGGGAAAAAGGAAAATAACAGGCCTTGGAGTTCTCTCAGAGGTGCAGCCACTGCTTTGTGTTGTTCTGCCTGACACCAAAGTACTGCAGAAGAGCACAAAATACCAGCATTAAAGGGTAAATTGATAATGTGAAATGCAGGAGACAGAAGCAATTTAATGGCGTTTTCTGTCCTTGAACTGTAACAAATTACACCTTTGTAAGATCCACAGAGTACTTTTCCCTCCTCCATCTTCCCTGGGATGGTTGTTCAGCCAGGAGGTGCTGGATGAGGCAATCAGCCTATTGATGCTCAGCCTCTGGAGCTGGGCTGCTGAAGCAGGGCTGGTGAACACTCCCATCCTCAGTGCAGGCTGCTTGGAAAGCTGCAGTAGCTCTTTGGTGTGTTGGAGGTTCAAAAACTTGAAGGGAATTGATATTATGGCCTTTCTTTTCCTTCCTAGATGCCTTTTTCATTCTAAAAGTGATTTCCTGTTTTTCAAATTCTTTACTTACATAAGCAGAATTTGAATTATTTGTTCCCCTGTTACTGACTGTCATTTTATTTTTTTGTTTGAATGGATTTTCAATCAAATATATAATTTGCTGTGGGACTAACAGTTGTTGTTGGAGACAATGCCCCAGTTGTCTCGTGGAAAATCACAGATGGAAACATTTCTATTGATCCACTCTACCTTTCTTTCTTCAGTTAAAAAACCCCAGCATAATGATTTAATATAAGCTACAGTATCTTCTCTAGTACATCAAAGGATTAAAACTTCAGAGGATGCTAAAGATGAAGCTTAAGCTATGTTGATCCAAAGTTGATATAGTGGCTCATGAAAGGAAAAGCATAGAATTAACTGTAACAGGCAAGATTGGTTTCCTGCAGCCTAATCTTTGGTCTTAACATCTTGACATTAACATCACTGTAAGGCAAATGAATAATACCTCAAGCAGTAATTGTTTAGGAAGCATCTGGAGGATTGTCTCTAAATTCCTGGTAGTATAACACACAGAAATTGCAACATTTCTGTAATAGCTTTAAAGCATACAGGGGAAATTTTAGTCTTGCCAATAGGAAGGTGGATTGCATTCGTATTTGGTAGAAAGAAATGGAATAGAATATCATAAAATCATTGACTCACAGACTGGTTTGGGTTGGAAGGGGCCTTAAAGCCCATCCAGTGCCATCCCCTGCCATGGGCAGGGACCCCTTCCACTAGACCAGGTTGTTCCCAGCCCTGTCCAACCTGGCCTTTGATGCTTCCAGGGGCAGCCACAGCTTCCCTGGGTACCCTGTGCCCAGGGCCTCCCCACCCTCACAGGGGACAATTCCCTCCCAGTATCCCATCTAACCCTGCCCTCTGGCATTGGGAAGCATTCCCCCTTGTCCTGGCACTCCAGACCCTTGTAGATGGTGTCTCTCCATCTTTCTTTCAGGCTCCATTCAGAATAGAACAGAACAGAAGAGGCACCAGCTTGTCTTATCCTTAAGGACACGTCTGTATTTGGTTTATGAAATACTCATTAAAAGTGTCTCTCTCCCCCTCTTCCAATTTCCAGGCAGTCTAGGATGATGAGGACAGTCTAGATCTCATCTTCTGTACTTTTGAGAGTGCAGCTGTGGGGTAGAGCCAACACCTGGGAATTACAGCAGGGATGATAGCTGAACTTCCATCCTCAACATCAGTTACCTCTCCTCCAGCTATATCTCTTTAAACATGAACCTCTTTTGATGTAACATGCATGAGAATTTAATTTCTTTTGGGAATTTGTGCTGTTAAATGTAAATGAATTCTCTTTTACAGGTGAATAGGGTATATGTCATTTTTGACGTACCTACTACGGTGTCAATGATCAAGTTATGGAATTATGCCAAGACGCCTCAGAGGGGTGTGAAAGAGTTTGGTGTAAGTCATTTTCCTGTGCATTTTGTATGTCCTGGTGCGTCAGCCAGCTCCATTTCTGTACGTGTTCTCACAGTTTACTGAAGTGCCATTCCATGTGATCTCAAAGGATGGGATTCATCTCATTTAACTCTGGATTCAGTATTAAAATGACTAATCTATGCCTGTCATCTGTCCTCCCTTTTTTTTGTCCAGGGAAAGAAAACTTTATCTGATTTTTTTCTTAGATAATTGTCTTAAGACAGGATAACACTTCTCTTTTTCCACTGACTGTAGAGTAGGCCTGGAGGACTAGTTTGAACTACAAACCCAAGTTTTAGACAGCTGAAGTGAGGTGAGATTCATTAATTCCTAGATTTAAGAGTGATTCACTGCAATGAATAGAATGGCAATTATGTAAAACATGAAATACATTTTTAATTACCTACTTGAAAGCTGCATTAAAAAACATCAGTGAGAAGATAAAAAAGTTGGGGAGGAAAAAAAAAATCCAACTCCAGCAGCAAATAGAGAAAAATGGAAGTTTTAAGGAACAAAAGCTAAATTAATAACCGGACTTGTGAAACAAACAGGGCAAAATGCTTTCTACTTAATTGCTAGAGACAACTGCTGAAAGCAAGACCTGATTTCTAGATGGATTTTTTGTTGATTTCTTCAATATTTTTAGCTTCTGGTAGATGATTTGCTTGTGTACAATGGGATTCTGGACATGGTGAGCCATGTGGTGTCAGGCATCCTCCCCACGTGCGATCCCGTGGTCCCCTACCACACCATCCTCTTCACAGATGATGAGAGGGTTTGCCATCAGGAGAGGAGAACTGTTATCAGGTACGTGAGAGGATCTTGGCTGGGACAAAGAATCTTGGCTTTAAAAGCTGCTTTTATGTGACTGATGCCAGCAATGTGTGTATTGCTGAGGAAAAATCCCCTTCCAGAGCATCCTTGGCCTCACTTGATGAGGAATAAGTAGGTTTTTAGATATGAGGACCAAATTACCAGCGTTGTTTGCAAGCATCTTTTAGCACTTCCTGGCATTCCTGATGTGTTTTTACATATGTTTTCATGAAAGCCTGTAAACACAAAATAAAAAAGTTTGGCTTCCACAGAGGAGGATTAATAAATCTCAATGACATTCCATAGAGGGGGAAAAAATAGAAAGTTAATGAAAAAAACAAGCTTCAAAATTAAAGAAAATAAACTCCTCTGATTTGTCACAGATGCTAATTAAGGAGCCAGAACTCTACTATTTTATAAACAGTCTAAAATAATGAACTTCTAAAATGAGAAATAAATTGCGTTTGGGGTAATGACACTTTGAAACCACTAAGCTGACAATCTCATGGAGAATGTGATGAAATGCAGTGAAAAATGCTCTTACATTTAGAAGGTCAGGATTGGTAGGGTCTAAAAAACAGTCCCTGGCAAGGAAAGTAAAGATTGAAAGAATAATTTGTTTTAAATGGGATTGAAAAGTGAAAAAAATGAAGGCTCATAGAAATGAATACTTTCTTGTATGTTGGACAGCTGACAAGTAGAATGTCTTGCACATGCATCACTTGGAAAAAAAGGGCGAGTTTTGTATGGCAAAAATGGTGTGGGATCCATTCAGAAGAATATTCAAACATTTAGAAATAAGCAGAAAGAATATAAGATGCCCTGATTAGAGACAGAAGTTCACATTTGCCTACAGGGTTTGTTTTCTTGTGTTTCCCTAAAGCATTGGCTGTTGGCCACTGGTGCTGTCAGAGGTTAAATAAATTGTTATTGTTTGGATGTATTGTGTTAGACTCATGTTTTTGTATGAGTGGCTGTGTTGTCATGGTAAAATTTGGAGGTGAACAATTTCTCAAAGTGAAAAAGTTGCTGAAATGAGAATGCCTTGGGGAAATAAAAGTTTTGAGAAATTTTTCAATGGGATAGAAAAAGGAGGAGGAGGGGAAACCAACCTTTACTTTCCTCAGCTTCAGATCTTTCTATGAGTAAAACTATTTTATTGGAAGCAGGGAAGCACCAGCTGTAATTACAGATCTTTTTTACATGACTTCCTTTGCTCGTATTTATAAGACATACATCCTTTGATCTACTTTAAAGAGGAGTTTTTGGGGTCACACTCACTGCATGGTCTGTTTTCCAGTAGAGAACATGCTGAGCCTCTCCTCTTCCAGACTTCTCTGCAGGAGTTTTCTTGGTCTTTCTTCCCAGCCTGGTCTGCAATCATCTTTTCTCTTTTTTTCCACTGCCTACCCTACTAAAATACAGGGTACTCCAGCAGCAATGGAAAACATGCTGGATAATATCCCTTCATTTTAAAAATGCTCTGGAGCTTTTAGGTATTATTGCTTGTGATGTTGGCCTATTCTGTTTCACATGTCACTGTTCAGTATTTTATGAACCTGAACTTGAGTCTGATATTATCATCAATAGTGTAAGTTTTGGGTTACTTCAGTATTGGCTCTCCTGATTCACTCTGACAGTTTGAGAGACATTACATTTTTCTTCAGTGGAAACCCATTTTGTGCAGTATTTGGAGAGGAAAGAAAAATACACTTCTTTTGTTGCAAAGGCACAAATGTTTTGTCTGTGTGGAAGGGAGATGTTATTAGTGATGTTTTCCTTACCTTTCAATTCAGCTCACGTTTTCCCCTGTAATTAGTTTAGTTTAATTTACCTTTGAAGTTATTACTTCTTTCCCAAAAAGAAATGGTTAAAATTTTGCAGCAGCCTGCAAGCAAAACTTGTCACAGTAAATGAATTCTGTTTAGTTCAGAAAAGCTTCAAATAATGCTATTTCAGAATTACAAAGCAGTGTGGAAGTTCCATACCAGGATTTTTATACCCCCTTTGTACAGCTCTGATTTAAAATCTCACTTTGGTTTGTGGTTCAAGCTGTGTATGCAGGCTTGAAAATTGTAGAGTGAATATGATATTTATATTTGAATGTGTGGCTGAATGAATGCCACTAATTAAAACTGGCAAGAAATCCTTCAGGTGGATGAGGACAGAATGCCTTTCCTGTCTGGATAATCCTGTGTAGTGTGGCTGTGCTGTGGAGCTCTTCAGCCTCCAGGACTCCAGACATCACTTCTTTGGTAACCTTGTCCATGACTCTCATAACTTTTCACAATGTTGATTATTTTGGCTGTTCTGCTGATCTCAATCTTTTCAGCAATCATGTGGAGGACCAGGATGTACGAATGATGAATGAAAATGAGATTGTCACCAACAGCAAAAAGAAACAAGTTGTGGCTGATCCGGGTAAGTTCTGTCTTCCAGGCTTTTCTTCTGCTCAATTCCTGCAGGCACAGTGTGGATAATGACCGTTGTTATGGACTTAAACTGGGAAAAGTGGGGAGTCTTATGTATATTTAGCTCTACTTTTTCTGTCACAGAAAGACAAACTGCAAATTTCATCACCTGGTGGGTTTCTACTCTGTACCTAAATCTGAAAGGGGATGATGTGGTTGTGGCTTACAGCACCACAAATGCAGAAATCCTCAGCAAAGAAACTGGCTGAAGATAAATTGAAAATGGCTGTTAATTGTGCAGGTTCATTGACAGCTTTTGGAATAATAGGCTCATTGCATCCCCACTGGCCTTTTGAGCAGCTTTAGAGATGGTGCAGATGTGTCTGAGAATCAGCTGCTTGATGCTCCTTGAGCAAACCCAGAATCACAGTGAGTGTAACAAGGGGGAAAACATGTTGACTCTGTTCCTCCCACTGTCTTTCTGGTTGGTCTTTTTGCTTACAAAGTGATAATTAAAAAGACAACCTCTCTTTTTTTTCCCAAGGAGAAGGAGTAGATTGTATTTATAGTCTGAGGAAAGTCGTTCATTGTAAATTACTCAGAATAGCTCCCTAAATACATCTCAAATTCTCAGCCAAGCTGGTATATTCATGATTGGTTTTCTCTCCTGAGCATGACACTTTCTCCAATTAGTTGTCTAGAAAGTGTTACAGATATTATTTGATGGCTTTTAATAACAGTTCTGTAGGAGAAGGATTTGAAATGCCATTGCCTGTAAAAAACCAGCTTGAAAGTTATTATATTTAACACTAGCCTTGTCAAAAGTGTCCTGGACATCTCTGTGCCCATTGGAATGTCATCCTGGGTTCCAGAGCAGACCTGTCCAGTAAAGAACAGCTGTCATTGCCATGGCCATCACATCTTTTCCAGCATGAAGGACACAGAGCCTCTGAAGTCACCAGCTGAGGGTGGCCTGTTGCCCTCTGTAGTCCTGGCTGGTATCAGCCACAGGGATTGTTGATCACACATTTGTGAAATGATTTGGGTTGGAGGAGACCTCAGGGGGTTCCCTCCCTGAGGGAGGGTCCAGCCTCCTACTCAGGAGAGTGTCAACACTGAATTCAGAGCAGATTGCACAGGAAAGCAATTCCATGGGACTGTGAAAAAGCTGGCAGCACTCACTGTCAATGTAAGAAACATCACCGAAAAGAGTAGTTCGGCTTTATTCTGGGGTGGAAAGGGAAATGGGCATTTTTCTTCCTCGTTTTACTCATTGGTTTCACTGTTAGCCTACAGTCCTAAAGCTGCACTTCATTTTCCCTGACAGCTCTGCGCCCCAAAACCTGCATCTGTGAGAGAGGACTGCAGAGGAGGAAAAGATAACAAGGAAAGTCCTGAATGCATCCGGCCCTAAGTAGTTGCAATCGAGATCTGCAAAATATGCATTTCCAAATGGAAGATTTTCCATGTCTGCTGCTGCTGAACCACATCCTCTTGTGAGAGGCAGTTTTATTTGCTACAGGAAGTTTTCTTCAAAAAGAAATCTAAAGCATGAATTCAGTTTCCTGGGGTTCTTTTGGTCATGATCTGTCTGAATTTTCTCCCTTATCTCTTAACTGAAAATCCAGGGAAGAAGGAACATAAAGGAGAGAGTGAGAACCTTTCTGCTGACAGCTGTTCTGCCAAGTACTGTGAACTTAGGTTAAGCAGGATGGTCCACAGGTTTTTTAGATTATTTCTAAAGCTTTTATTCCTAGGTCCTAGCTGGATGATCACGAAGATCCTCACTAGAAGGTGTTGCTTTATTTCTGATGCCTATAAATAGTTCTCTGGGAAATGCACTTATTAGAGGAAATACTCTTTAGCTATCTGTCTCTGGGCATGTTTTGATGCCAGGGCTGTCTGTAGGAGCTGACACTGTTTCTGACACCTAGACAGGTTCCACTGGGCTTGCAGAAATGTGATGGATGCTTTTAGGAAATGGAGATCAGGAAGTGGGTTTATCAAGGTTTAATAAGTGCATTTCAGCTGTCACCTTTTCATGTTTTGCAGTGAAATAATTATTTCTTTCAGCATTTCACTACCATGGAAAAAGCAAGTGAGGTGTTTTGCCTGGAGTGCCATTGACAGGCACTCTGCACATCCTTCAGAGTCCTGCTACAGGGCAATGTTTTTTCCTCCTATTTTGCCTGAATTTATATGAACAACGAGGCCATGCCTCTGTGCTGCACTAACCAGATGTTGCCAGCAACAGATCATCACTTCTGAGAAATGGTAAATGCCTTTTAATTAGCAGAAGGTAAGGAGAGAAATGCATTTTTAAACAAAAAATACCCTGCACATGTAGTAATTTAAATAAAAACTCTAACCAAATAAATATGCTGCAGGATTTGCTATGCAAATGTACTTTTCCCTGAAAACTTGGTGTTCGTGACAACCTGTACATTTCTTCCATGGATTTTCATTTAGAACTTTCTCATTCCAACCCAGGCCAGTCTGTGATTCTGTGATTGTTTCCAGAGAGAACTGAATGCTGAAGTCAGGATGTGCTTTTACACATAAACCAGAGATACTGGTGCAGCTCAATTTGGGACCAAACTGTGCTGCTTCCCTTTCTGCCCTGTCAGGAGTGTAATATTTTGTATATTTGCTTATTAAAACTTCACTGCTGTTGCCTGAGCTGAAAGGACACAAGATAACAATGCGTTTCCCAGATTTCTGTGTATTGATGGAGCAAAAAAATGTATTTTGTACTAAATACAAAACTTTACTTTTAAATGTAAAATAGTGTGTGTGAGTACAGTGTACTTTGTTGAAGGACTCTTCCCAAGCTGCACTGACTAAAGAACCCTCAGTTGTTCTGAGAACTCTCCCCTTGTTTGTTTCTGGTGTAGTTCTACCAAGAACCAAGTGCTAATTTTTGCTCCAAATCATATGACAGGCAACTCCAAATGAAAAATAGGAGGAGCTGAGAGGAGGGATAGTGGAAGTGCTCAGAGCAGATATAAATGTCTGTGTTTGGAAGGGGAGAGGGTGTAGCAGGGCTTTCAAGACTTGAGGCACAATCACAGATTCGTCATGTGGGCAGTCTCTAGATGGGATGGGGCCTGTCACATTGTTTGTTCCTCTAAGAAAATTGCATTGGGTGTGCAGAGAAATGAAAGCTGCTGTGTTTCCTGGGACTAAACAGCATCTTTCTTATTGATCTGGAAAGGTGTGAGGCTGAGAGGACTTCCTGTTCTCACCTGTCTCCTCTGTCTGGAGCATCTCAAGTCCCACATGGTGGACTAATGATTTTTCAACCCCAATGCTCCAGGCTTTGGAAATTATTGCAAACTATTTGGTGAAGCTGAGATGGGTCACAGTTCTCTTTGTGTTTCTCTGCCACCTCACCGCAGTTGGTGACTGCAGCCAGTTTTCAACACCTTTTCCCCTGGAAATCTGAATGCAGTGCAGCTGGCCTGGCATCTGCCACGGAGTGCAGTGGCTTCAACCTTTACCATCCTCTCCCAGCAGCCTTTGTACCCTTTCAAGAGATTCCCCACAACTGCCACACTGTGGAAAGACCATGATAGTCTTGAAAATATTTTTAAAAATTGTCAAGTTGTAGAACGTCTTCCCCTACAGTGTCTGTGTGTGAAAGAAGACTTTGCCAGCCTGCTGTCTGGGATGACAAAAGCCACCAAGGCACAGCCTAATGGAGTCCTTGGTTCTAGTCAGTCATTCTAGAGAGCAGCATGATGTTTAGAAAATACTTCATTCATCTCTGCGGGGTAGGAACTGTCAGTGTTTGCCCTCCTAATTGGAGCTGAGATGTAATGACCCTTTATATAACCAAAGATAATTAAGAGTCCTAGTCAGCCCTATACACTCAAACATAGACACTTGACTCATTTCCTCAGTGAATCAGGGTTAAAAAAATGGGTTTATTCCATTTTTCATCTTTTTTTTTTAACTGCTCACAAGTACATTCATGTCAGACTGGCATTTACAGGAGGGACAAGAGGAAGAGTAAACATGCAATCAAGAAAATCCCCACGGAGCACTTGAGTCAATGTCAGGCACAGTTTCAGCAGGACTAATTCAGCAAGGATGTGCCCAGTAACATCATTTGACATTGTGAAAAGCACAGCAAAGGAAAAGGAAGGATTAATATGAATTCTTGCTGAAGACTTTGATGTAAATTAATAAACTTTCACTCGGTTTCAATATCTGGGCCACGCAAAGACCTTTATGCCATGGTTGCTCACCTTTACCTGTTGTGATTGGATTTAAAGGGCTTGGATCAAGATGACAGAAATGAGTTTGTTTGTCCCACAGTGACACTGAGAAAGGCAGAGGATAAAGAAATAATCTGTGAGGAAGTACATGCCAGGCTGCCTACTTTCTGATCTAGAAAAAGATATTTTTGTCAGTCTTCACAGTGAAATCTGAAATGCCTGGGAAGGCCTGCAACTTTTCAATTTCTGCCTTTTTGTGCTTTAATCCGGGAGCATTTCAACAGCAGGGAGAGGCACCTGTCCGTGGATAAGGGAGCAAGCAGTGATGCAGGGTGTAAAGGGCAGCATAGAAGACATGGAAACTTGTGTATTCCTGAGTCAGGGCACTCATCCATGAGCCCACAGGAGCTACATCCAGCAGCTAAATTAAACTGAGCCCTGCTCATGGCTTAGGCTGGACTGGGACATGAATTGCACTGCAGCATCCTGCTCAGGTGGTGCTGTTCTCTGTAAAATTTCCTGGTCCTGCTGGATTTTTACCATGTCCCTGGTGTGTCATTGCCCTGGTGATGCCCAGCCCTACCACGTCAGGGATGTGTGCTGGGCTGGTGACACTGACAGGGCCCATGAGTGGCTGTTGTGAGACTGGATGGAGGTCTTGGAACACCCTGGAATGGCCAGAGACAGGACTTGCTGCCAGTGAGGCTGTGAGGGGGAAAGCAGTGCGTGAGGGAAGTTGAATGGGGAGTTTTAAAGCTTTCTTAAGTTTCCAGGAAAAGCTCACTTCCCAGGAAAAGCAGAAGTCAGGTAGGAGCAAACATGAAGGGCTGTGTTGACATCTGGGTTCTGCCACATGCGGGGGATGAAGTCAGCTTTCCTTTGATTGATTGGTAAGAGAGGCAATCCCCATTCCCTCCTGCTTTCTGCTGTCCTCACTGCTGGCTGCAGCTCCACACCACCCTGGGGAATACAGCGAGTGATGGGAATCCAAACCTTGTGTAGGGTCCCTTAGGCTGCCCTCTGTGTTCTGGGGCTGCTGATCCAGGAGGCTGAGCTCCAACAGGAACTGCTCTTCTGGTAAAAGTCACTGAAGTAGTCAAATCTCTTCCAACATTCTTCAAAAAACGTAAACTCCAGCACACACCAGGTAGTGATGGATTCACCATTGTCCTTCACCACATGCTGCAGGTACTGAACCTGTGCACACTGCAGCATTTGAGGCACCTTCCTGGGTTCCTTTTTAGCTTTTTTTCCATCATGACTATCTTTTAGCTGCATCATTATGCTTAGAAGGTCAATTTGTCTGTCAAATCCATTGTGAAAGTGCTGCTCAGTCACTGTTCTTTGCCTTGCTGGTGTGACCAACCTGTTACACTCTGCAGATGTATGTGCTCAGATGTGTGGCAAGATTAGTTTCCTTTCTTATGTTTCCCACATGAAGGGTACCTCCTCTCTGATCTGGGGTGTCTCCCACTCCTGTGTCACAGCACCGTGGCTCCTGTTTGTGTGGGGTCCCTATTTTTGGGGATGGCGGTGCTGTGTGTCTGCCTGCTGGGCTGTTGTCTGCCCAAAAATGCTCCAGGAGAGCTGTTCATTTTGGAGGTGTTTCCTCTGAAGACAGAGAGGGGGGGTGTGACACACTGTTTGCTTCCCTCTGTGGGCTGAGGCCCTCCTGTTCAGAGCACAGGAAGGGACTTCCTGGCTCAGTGGCCTCTTTGCCCGTTTCTGTGACTATTTGCTTGTTTGCTGAGAAATGACTTACAGCCCATGTGAGACACAAACATCCCTTTATCACACAGCTTGTATCACCCTAATGGAATTCTGTCAGCTGAGGATAAAATGTGGACTAAGAAAGCAATTATAGAGTGAATCTCCAAGCTGCAGGAAGAGCTGAGAGATGGGGACCGAGTGCCCAGCTGGAGTAATTTCTTGTCCAACTGGCCTCTAAATCTTGGGAAGAGATCAATTTTCCACCCTTGTCTGACAGCATGAGCTCCCATCACCCTGGCTCAGGACCCTGTGAAGTGCTGCAGTGTTAAGATCTGGGCCCAAAAGGAAACATTTGCAATTGGTGACTTCCTTCTTATTGGCCTAGAAATTACTGGAGAAGGGGGAAATCAGGCTGTAGACCTTCTGTCTGACACCTCTCTGGTGTTCCCTTCCTGAGCTACTGGCTGAAGGAGAGGACTGACCATCCCACCGAGCAGCAGGGTAGGAGTTTCCCAGCCTGGAATACTGCTTCCAACACCCTGTAAGCCTCCCATGGCTCACTGCTTTGGCTCTAATTAGGAGAGGAAAACATCCACCTCATGACCTCTGAGCCACCTTCCCCAGGTGTTCTGGTTATTTCTGGAAGGTCTCAATTATGCAGTGAGACCACAGTGAGATCCTGCCTTTAGCTTTCAGCTCGCTCAAGGTCTCTGGTGTGACTAAAATCAACTTGACTCACAAACTCTTAGTGTTGGGCTCTGTCCTACTGCTCATGGGACTTCCAAAAATGCCAGCATGCACAGCTTTTGTGCCATCTGTGGAAAGAGGATGGGCATTTTTGGGGAATATAAATCCAAGGAAATATATCAGACAGATACAATTAGCTCACGCTCAACTCTTCCCTCTAAGATATCACAGAAGCATTAGGGATGGAAAAACCTCCAAGATCATTGAGTCCAACCTGTGACTGATCACCACCTTGTCAACCAGACCAGAGCATTCATAACTCCTCAGTTACAAAAGCAGGCAGGTCTCACACCCAACTGTAAAATCAAATATCCGAAAGAATGATGGAGGGAAACAACATTATTAAAGAATTACAGGAGTTTAGTGGCAGCAGTGTGGCACCTGAGGTAAGGTCCTGCTTGTGCAGGAGGTACATGGAATGGAGCTTGAGGAGGATAAAAACACAGTGGGAGGGGATAGGAGCCAGCATGTTTCTCAGAGAAGATGCTGCAGGATGTAGGAAGTGAAATGCAGCAGTGCTGGTTGGGATCATGGAATTTGTCATTTCAGAGCTCCATTGCTTGTTTTCCTCAGCTTCTCTGGATCTAACTGGAAAAGGAGCTTCACACTGGATTTTGACAGAACATCGTGCTGGGCTAGGCATGTGAAGGTGAATGTCAGGGAATGCTAAAAGAACTTAGAAATAGCCAAGTCTCCTGCTCAGCAGAGGAGCATTGGCAACCTGGAAGTCTTCTGGCCCTGCAGGAGCTTGGGGTGGGAGCAGTGGAAGGGGAAGTTTTAGGTCTGGACACTGCACCTCAGAGCCATCATAAGGGCCAGGAAGAGACTGGAACTCAGCTGCTGCCTCCTGAGAGAGGGAGGGAGGTGGGAATTACAGACTGAGCTGGTGTCCAGACTCTCCCCAGCCAGTGCAGCTGGAGCTGAAACAGAGCTGCAGAGCAAGTGTGGTCAGCAGAAGGGAAAGGGAACACAGAGGAAGCTGCTGGGAGGGTTTCTCAGGGAAATGACTCCTCACCCAAGGGCACCATTTTGCTGGGGGAAGAGAAGGTTGCTGTGGTAAACACACCGAGCCAGGACAGATGAGCCCTTTTATCTCTCACTGAGAATTCTCTTCTGCCTAACAGCGTGAGCTGGCTGCCAGAACAGAGGTTTCTGTGTGAAACAAGCTGGGGAAAGAACTTTCATCTTGAGCAGGAAACAGCTTTTATGTCTCAGCAGAAAGGGCCGGGGGCCGAGGGAGCCCCAGCACAGCAGGAGGATGCTCTGGCCAGCACAGGGTGCTGGGACATGGTGGGGCTCAGCCCTGTAACACCCCAGTGGGGCTGTTCCTGCCTCTTATTATTCCTGGCTCTGTGCTCCCATTCATCAAAGGTGTTCCTGACTGCTTTCTGCAATTACACACCTTTTTTTTAACCTTACAAAAGTCAGACCAGGTTACACAGAGCTTCAATTGGTTTGGCCTGGAAAACCTCTCGGGATGGAGGATGCACAGCCTCTCTGGGCACTCTGTTTTAATTCCTAACTGTCCTAATAGGGAAAAAGTTCTTCCTTTGACACGTAATACCCTGTAATTCCCCCGCCCTGATTAAAGGCCCAGATCAGCATGGATAAGACTTCTGGTATTGCAGAAAGGTCATCTCTGTTGTTGTCATTGAGCTGTGTAATAATAAATTCCATCTCTCAACTATAATTTCAGATTTGCAGATTAGCAGAAGTCTTATGATCTGCCTCATTCCTGGTATGCTGGAGACACTGCTAAAAATAGAGTAAGTAGCAAAGCTACCTGAAATGGTCTGAGCCTAAACAGTGGTAAAAACTAATTTACAGTGAATGTCAGTTCTGGCTTGTTTCCAAAGGAATGTTTTGGGATGGCTTGCTGTATACTGGAAATTGTTTGGTAAGGATTAGTTGGTGAATAGATAAATCAAAGTGACATTTCCATTACCAACAGGAGATCTGTCTGTGGCCAGAATTCATGGGGAAGGATGTGGGATGATAGTATGACTTTTCATTATGTTTAATATTGTCAGAGAAATTAAATATCCACTATTATTCATCTCTCTGGGGTAGTAACGTATCTGAATATTAACACAAAATGGGAGATCTGATCAGAACCCACTGACCCAGCAAGACATTGATGTGTATTTTAATCACTCTCTTTGGGCCACTCAGATAATTTACTCTTCATAATAAATCTGCAAGAAGCTATGATCTGCATTTCTCAGGGCAGTGCTTGGGAGGATCAGTGTTCTGTCCTTGTGTTTGTGTGAAGCCCTTTGGGATGGCCTGGTGTCACTGTTGTTCCTGGGGGAGCAGCATTAAGGCCCTCAGGACATCTGCACCTTTGTCACCTGCCTGTGGGTTGGGAATAAGGGTCCAGAGATGATTTATAGGGCACTTGTTTCCCTGTCAGACTCCAAGGAGGGGAGAGGTCCGTGGAGGAGGGCTCCAACTCAGAGTGGAAAAGTAACCACTCACAGAAACGGATGGATGTGAGAAATGGAGAAGCCTCTCGGGAGGCACTTTCACCTTGGAAAACAAAGATTGTAGATTTATTGTGGAAATTTCTGAAGTCAGGTTGAAATGGAGTGTGCCAGAGGCACTGGGTGTATAAATGTGTAGAGAACACATCGTGAGGAGCAGGCATTCAGGTAGGACTAATGGCGAAGGCGTTAATTGTAATTAATGGCACTGCCCAAACCCTTGTGACTCAATTCAGGATGGATGATACCCATAGTTGATATCAAGATGTAGACAGTTACCTAAAACTTGCTGTGCTGTATTTTAGTCATAAAGCAGAAGAGCTGGTGGACTTGTTTTGCATAAAGCATTTGCATTATGCAGGGATATTATTATTAACAGTACGAAGGGGTAACCCATGAGGTCATAAAATGCATGGTTCAGTGAGTGACTTTGACTGCAATTATGCATTAGAGATATTAATGAGAAGGCTGACAAATGAATTGGTGATGCATGTAGATCTAACCCCAGCAAAGAGCCCTCCAAACCAGTGCTACAAAAAGTTTGCCATTTATCTTCTTTATCCACTGATGCAGATGTAAATTAAGTTCTTTTATCTGTTGTTGTTGTTGTTGTTGTTGTTGCTGTTAGAAGTTTGTTTTTATTGCAATGGTTTAGTTTTTGCAGCACAGTGTTTATTATTCAGGTTTTTTTACTGGAATGCTGTCTGATCAGAGGGGTTGGACAAGCTGACCTCCAGAGGCTCTTTCCAGCTGAAATTATTCTGATTCCAGGAGCAGTATGCATCAGGACCCTCTGTTTAACATAACTTATCTGTAGAATCTGTTCTGCCAGCTGAAGCCCATCGAGCCACAGCGGGGGGGATATTAATAGGTTGCTTATTTAATGCAATCAATCAGTGCAAACTACAGATTGCCTGAGGCTGGAAAAGGTATCGTCGTCCTCACACTTCTGACCAGACATCTGCTCTGGGAGATGACACAGGGGAGGGCAGCCTGTGCCACGGCTCTGAGGCCCTCAGGATACAGGCAGGGATGGATGCCTAACAGCCAGCACGTCCCTTGAATGAGTGTGATACTAATGGCTGCAAAATAGCAAATGTAATGCCTGTGGTTAAGAGGGAAAAGGAAAGAAAGTCATCTGGTCGGGTATTGGGTATTCAAGCTTGAGAATATGTGTTCAAGGAAAAAAGAATATTTTAATGAAGAGTAGACAGAATGCAACATGGATTTAGAGGCTAATTTTTCACTGTGTGTCTGATTGCCTGCCCTGCCTGTCTCCATACAAGTGGAGGTGATAACATTTTGGAGAGAAGGCTAATCTATGCTAAGGAGCCATGCAGGCAGGGTTCGAATCAGTGTGAATTGTCCAAGAATGGCTGAATCTCTTTAACTGTCACAATAATGGGGCTGTATAATTGCTTTTCTGTCTGAATACCAGGCAGCAAGACCTAGAGCCTTAAGACAGAGCAAGCTTATAACAGGGCACATTCTGGCAAGCGCGGGATGTTAAAAATCAACGCCAAAAAAAATTGCTTTCAGGCCTGTATATTTGAGACACTGCTGTCTTGGTTTGGTTGTGCTGACTCAGTTTTGTACTCTGCAGGGAGAAGGGCTCTTCCTGCAGGTGTGGGCAGCCAGCCCTCGCCCTCCTGTTGTGTTAGGAGTGGGTGAACACAGGAAAAATAGGCTGGACACAGAAAAACTCTTTGGGATTGTGGGTAGACAGCTGTGCTTCTCTCCCCAACAAAGCAGCAAGGAAAGCTGAGACTTGTGGAAGGATGAAAGGACTTGGTAATGCACATCAACAAGAGGAAAATGCGTAGAAAATCAGTGGATTTTTCTACCTGTATAAAAATCAGGAAAGGTGCCTCAAGTACAAGGAAAGGGTCACAAAGAGAATGCAGTAACTGAAGACTGAGACATCTTCACAGAGCAGAGCTGCCTTCAGTGGTGTAAATGCAGCAGAGGGAAAGGAAGAATTGAGGAGTCCGTAAAGGACAGGAGGATTGGGTTTGTCCTGCTGCTTTCCTCCCCTTCCCTCGCAGCTGAGCACTTGGGCTGCTGTGGCTGGCAAAGCTCTGGGACAGACTGTAGGGCTCAGAAGGTGCAGATACCTAATAGTAATGTATAAATAATGTATAGAAGCTCTGACAAGACTGGCCAGCTCCAGCTGGATGCAAATAACCTGGAAATTCCACTGGAATAGCTAAAAGCCAGGACCATCAGGGTAAAAGCCCTAATGCACAGCTCCAAAGTGGTGGAGGTGATTCACAGCACAACTGACCCTGTAGAAGGAGATGCTGAAACCTGAAAGGGACCCAGAACTGACACTATGTGACAGAACCAGCCTTGATGATGTAAGGCTAATAAAAATAATTCATGGACTTGTGCTGGATCTGAGGCATGAAGAGAATGAGGCTAAAAGAGAAAATCTGAGCATATTGTCTGGCCTCGTGTACATGAGATACCACAGAGCCTCCTCTTACAGAAACAAATGTGTTAAGGTTTTACAGGCAGGGAGGGCAGGCAATGCAACGTATAAAGATTGATATTGCTAAATGTGTTTTTGTCAGTTCAGTGTCCACTGGAGGTTATGGAAAGCTCCAAAGAGAGACCTCTGAGAGAGCTGGGGGTCTGGTCTGCCGTAGAAAAATAAGTGTGGAGCAGTGCCTGTGTGAGTTCTGCAGGAGGAGGATCAGCCTTGTCCCACCCATGTGATCCAAAGGGACGTTTTCCTACAGGAAAGAGCCATGAAAGCAGAACAGGATGCAGGGAGGTGTTTGTGTGAGACTCAAACCCCCTTCCACGGTGCACAGAGCCTTCCATTTGTTTTGAGATGGCCCAGCCTGGGTGATTTGCTCTGAGGGGACGCTGCATCTCCAGTGACTCCGATCATCCTACACACCCCTGTGCCCACCTATGGAGGGAGCTGGCTTTTCCCAGTCCCTTCGGGTGCTGTCACTGTCCCAAGGGCACACGCTGTGTACAGCCCTGTTGTCCCTGGAGGTACCTGGAGGTGCCAGCTGTGGCTGTGGATCTTGGCTGCAGTGTGGCACAGAGAGGCTGTGTGTGTGCCTGCGTCTGCACAGCATCTTGGAAGGGAAATAAATTGCTAATAACAGGGAGCTTAAGCCAAAAAGACCATCCTGCTGAAAGGATGGGAGCTCTGCCACTAAAGCCAGTGTCCCCATGGAGATGTGGCCAGCAGGTACAGAGTGCGTGGCTATGGCCCCTTCTCGTCACCCAAGGTGTCTGGATCTGTGGTGGCACAGGGAATGATCTGCTTTCAGTGTTTTTGTAATTGTTTTTTTCCTCCTCCCTGTTATTTTTGGAGTAAGCTTTAGGGGTAGATTACAGCCCAGCAGAGGGGAAGGTGGGCTGAACTCTCAGGTTGCCTCTTGGCCTCCCTGGGGCCTGGCAGGGAGCAGCAGGATGGATGTGTTCTGGGGTTTGATGTGTTTGTCCCACTGAGACCAGGGAAGTGACCCTTTCCAAGAAGTGTCACTGACTCTGAGAGGGACTGGGGGAACCAGTGGGGCAGGGAAGTGTGGCTGCCACTGGCACTGAGCAACGTAGCACAAGGACATCCCTCCACCCCTCCACTCTCACCTTTACAGAACAGGCTGCAAGGCCAGGCCTGTGGGCAGAACCTGGGGGACAAACTGTTCATCCATGGCATGTTGCTGGTTCCCAGGTGGGGAGGAAGGAGCTCCAGGGCCATTTTCCTGTGTGTCCTCCATGACCAGCAGCTCCCATCCCTTGGCACAGGCTCCATAGCAGTGCTCCCCTTGAAGGACCCTTGCAAGAGACCCCAGCCTTTCATCTGGGTTAACACATCTGAGCTGGTCTGTCAGACCAGTCACCACAGACTGGGAGAGCTGGAGGTCACAGACCTTCACGTGTCTCACCGCTGGGTTGGTGATTTAGGAGCACATGGCAGAGTTTTGTGCCCTGGCCCCCTTTAGCTGAAAGGGGACCTGGGTGGTCTCACCACAGCTGCTCACCACCGTGCCCTGGGTTTGTGCCCCTGAAACCAAGGATTCAGTTGGGCAGAGGAGGGTTTGAAATGCCCAGGTCTCATTCCAGTGCATGTTCAAGTTATGATGCTGATTGATTTGATGTGCAAAGCATTTTTAGACAAATAAATAAAAAAGAACAGGCACTATTTTCTAACAAGTAATGTCATTTAATGAATGATACACTCTAGAAAATAGAAACTACCCAGATGCTGGTTGGTTGGTCTGTTTGGGGCTGGGAGAAGGCCCTTGCTTGGACGTACAACACCTTCTTGGGATTCTTTTGTCAGCATTTGTAGTTGCTGGAAACAAGGAAACGTCCACAGATTGAAAGAGACACTAAAGGAGCAATTGTTTTCTAAAATGTGGGAAGAGTCCAGGATGCCTTCCCACTCTGTGTCGTTGGGCAAGTGGCACGAGGGCTCAGAGCTCACCAGCACCTTTACAGACAATCCGTACCTAAAAGGGACAGACTCAGCCGACGGGACCTAGCACAGTCCAGTCCTCTAAAGTCACTGGAGACCTCGCACTCTGCACAACATCTGTGGGCTCTGGTGCTACTGCACTGCTCTCTGGGTGCTTTTCTGCATGTGTTGTGTCTCTTCCCTCAAGGTCTGGCTGCTAATTCCAGGGAATATGCTTTTCAGAATGTCACAGTAGACCATGTACAGCTCTGGGTCTATTTTGGGCTTGGGCAGGGAGCGGGAGTTGCAGGCCTGCTCGGTGGCTGGGTGCTGTGGCCAGTAGACATCGCTGAAGAGGGCAGTGAGGATCTTGTGGGCAGCCTTGTAAGGGTCATCCTCAAACTGCACCATGGCCTTGAGCTCCGTCAGGGTGTAGCCGTTGTACCTCTTGCTGTCCTCGGCCAGGGGCTGCACCGTCTCACCAATGTGTCTCACCTTCCACTTCAGGCATTTCAGGTCTTCCTTTACATCCTCTAGCTCTTTCTCCATGGCTTGGAATTCCTGTGTGGTTACAAATCTCCTGCCAAGGAAAGAAGTGGCAGAGACAGGGTGGAGTTCAGAGGCTTGGAGGAGTGGGGTCAGCCCAGCTTGCCTGGGGTCAGAGCAGACAGCGGAGGTTTGGGAGGGACATCCTGGCCATGTCGCTGAGCACCATCCCCTGCTCTGCTCTGTCAGGCTCCAAGTGACAGCAGAGCTTCTCTCTGCTGGTACAAGGGAAAGTTGTGCTGCCTCGTTTGGAAGGAAAGGAGGCGCCTGAAAACTGTGCCCTGTTGGAGGAGCTGAGGTTGATGACCTGGCCCAGGTCTGTCATCGGGTCTGGAGAGCTAAATGGGTGTTTGGGGAACAGGGCATTTTGCTTCCTGGATAACAGGGTTTAGTGGAAGAACAGGGTAGTTACTGAAAAACAAACACTGGGGACGTCTGAATCATCAAGATATTTAATTTTTTTTATGGGGGGTTCTTAATGATTCTATACCAACATGGGTCATTTGAGGACTTAGACACCTGTGTGGTCTGGATACATACCTCTCATGATCAGGATCTTCCAGATCTGATTCAAACCCCTTTCCTGTATTCTTTAATTCACTTTTAGAATAGCCAGGAGCCTGGGAACTCTCTTCAGGAGTTGTTGTTGCTGGAGGCCTTGTGCTTGTCCTGGTTGGGGTCAGTGTGTGATCTGAAGCTGAAGCTTGTACGTTTTGTGCTGTGTGAGGACAGAAGGTAGAGAAGGAAGCTGTGTTGATCCCTGGGCTGACTGGAGAGGAGTCAGAGTATTGCTGTGGCTTGGCTGAGCTGGGTGTTAGATTGAGCCTGAGGCTGGCTGGGCAAGATGCTGGAATAGTCCTTGCTCCGAGTGGGCTGGAACACGATATTGCTAAATTTGTATCTCTTTGCTCAAGTGGTTGAGGGTTTGGTGATTCCCCTGGGGCCAATCTAGTGATGGAGGTGATGTCCAGCAGGGTTTGATCCTGAACCATGGAGATCTGGCTGGTTGGTTCTGATGAAAGTGAAGAGCTGCTTGATGTGTTGCTGGAAGAGCTTGACGTAGCGAATGGGGGTATTTTCTGAGCATTATGATCACTCCTGTTCCTCTGCGGGCTAGTGACACTTAGAGCTGGGTGTTGTGAAGCCCTGAAGAAAGACAAACACACACTTTTTCCTCTGGACTGTGCTAAAGGCTTATAAGACAATTTTAGGCCTGTTTTGGGACAATTTTAAGCCTGTTTCCCACAACTGAATTTCCCCGTAGGCTGATTTGCCTCTCGTGTCCTATAAAACCCTCTGCTTCTCGTGATCAAGGGCAAAGCATCTGAGAATAAGGCACATAAATTCAGGACCAGCTCCTCCCTGCTGCCAACTGAGCACTTGTCAGCTATCCTCAGTGTGAGGATCACTGGAACATCCACGTTCTCCTCCCCAAAAGTCACACAGCTCAGCGAGAACCAAGGATTTGGTGCTGGGGAAGGACAGGAAGGGATGAAAGCTACTGGCATAATGACTGTGAGAACATAAAAACCTGGCTGCAGGTGGCCACAGCACCTGTCCCTGACCATCCTGCCCACTGTGAAGACCTGCCTTCCTTCCATGGGCCCTCATGCTTCAGCCTCCTGGGAGCGCTGCTTGGGAACTCAGGGAATTAGGGGATGGCTAAATTTTTCTTAGTTTGTCAATCCTGATGGCAAGAGAGGAAGATGTTCCACCCTAGTGGCCTGGAACTGTGCTGAAAGGTGGGGAATGCAGCTAGAAATGCCTTGACCTTGAAGGGGAACACAAAGGCAACCACAGTGCAGATCATGGTTCAGGATTTCTAACAGCCAAAGGACATGACAAACTTTCGTAGTGATGCCAGGGACCAACTGAGTCTTTCTGTGCATCTGGCGAATTCTCGTGGTGGAAGACAGCAGCAAATCCTGGTCTGGATGGGATGTATGAGGTCCTGTCCTGTCAGCACCAGGGGCCTGAATTAGCTACACAATCACATCTCCACCTCCCTGCACCTTTCTCAGTGTTGGATGCAATTAAACACCAAATATTTAAGGTTCTAAAGAGTATGTCTCACACCTCTGGGCTTCAATAGGGTTAATTTGCTAAATCACAGCTTAATTATCAGGTTTAAATCAAATATAAAGGTTTTATAATTGGAAATGCAGACAGTTACAGAGCTACTGCATAAAAACAAAGCCAAAAAGGAATCATAAAATGGGTTATATAATGGGCAGGAGGGAAAACAAGCACATACATGTCCCAGGGAGCACCTGGGAGTGCCTTGCCTTCTTAACCCGGCTGAACAGGGCTGGAAGGCCGGAATTGTATGAGAAAAAGCTTTTCACCCTGAGGGTGTTCAGACAGTGGGATAGAGGCCAGGAGAGGTATTGGGATCTCCATCCTTGGACATGTTCAAATCTCAACTGGGCAATGAATGAAGCAGCCTGATCCAACCTGGACATTCTGGGAGCACAGGACTGGAGCCCTCTGGGGTCCCTGTCCACACTGTGTTATTCTGTTGTTCTGCCTAACTATGAAAAGAATTTATTCCTCCCCCAGTTCCCCTTTTTCCTCTCACTTTTCTCCCCTCTGGGTCCCACCTCAGCGTCCTTCTCTTCTACTGGAGCCTCTGGGCTGTCCCTTTTCCCACTGACTTTATAGTGCCTGTTGCCGGAGAGTCCCTCATGAATGAAAAGGTTTTTACAGGAAAACCAGAGTTATTTGGCTCAGAGGGATTGCTGCCCCTTCCTTGCATAAGTCAGGGTCGGTAGCTCAGGCTTTGGACCTTTTGGGAGACGAGACAACCCCACTTTAAGGCAATTAAAACAAAAATGCATTTTTGTTGTTAAAATTACGTGTATTTATCCTCAAATATCCCACGGTGTAAAACTATCTGAACCTGAACTGAGAACAGCCCCTACCTCCATTCCAGGGGGAAATAGAATATGCACAATGAAAGGGTGCAGATAGAGTCTGAAAGACTTTGTTTCACATGTTTAGCAGTGTGGGACAGGGTTGGCTTGAAGCGGGGTGGTGGTTTGGGGAGTTTTTTGCATAAATCCAGGATTAGCTGTAGGAGATGAAGCATTTATTGAAAGATGCAATTTAAAAGAGTGACAGAAAGCACTTTTCATAACTAATCCCGCTGAAATTTATATAAGAAGCCTTTCAATTCACCTGTGCACTGGAGGAAACAAAAATGTATTATAAACTGTCAGCTTATTTTGCTTCCCTTTTCCACCCCTTAGTTTTCACTGGCTGCCATGCTCCACCATGGGACTGCATTTACTTTTATCATCATCCTTACTTCAGAAGCAGAAAAACTGGTACCTCAAGAAGCAATGTTAAAGCAAAATGTCAGTCTGGATGTTAGCAGAGGTAAATGAGGACAGAACCGACACCTTTAGCTTTGGAATTTCCTAGTGGGCAAGGCTTTGCCTGCAGACAGGAACGAGATTCCCACTGCTGTCAGTGCAGCAAGGCTGGATCTTCGACCCGTAACCATGGTGCTTTATCAGAGGGGATTTTTCCCCACCTGTTTTTTAATGTGGTGAATCACTACGAACTGAATAAATTACAGGAAGAATTGCAAGACCTGGAGTTGGAATCAATGCTGACATGAAATAGGCAGCTGATTGCAGCTGTCAGGTACCTCCACAAGGAGAAACCTTGGCTCAACTTTGAGCGACACTTCAAATGCGTCAAGCCCTTGTTGTCTGCTGCCTCCCAGCCTGTGCTGCTCAGCATATAAAGCATGTTCCCCGTTGTCACAGTGACCTTGGCTGCCGTCTGTGCCTTGCCCTCTCCAGCTCAGCTGGTGCTACAGAATTTTTGGAGACATTTGAAAGTTGCCTGCACATCCAGCACCACTTTGCTTCCGTGGCGCTTGCGACTGAGGGAAAAAAAACCCCCAGTGGTTATTCTTTGTTTTTTATGAATCATTTCCACCATGCTTTAAACCTAGAGTTCTTCTGATGAACTTGTCTGAATAGAAAAAAATTACACTATGCTTTAGAATGAAGCACTGAAGGGCTGGTTGCATAAATCTCACTGTAGACAGCCGGGGTGGGAGGATGGTAGAGGAGCTGTGGGATGGGCCCAGGGGAAATGCCTACAGGGTGATGACATGAGAATAAAACTATTTTTTTCAAGGCCTCCTCTTTGTCAGGTGACCCTTCTGAAATGCCCACGCTGCCAAAACAGTGACATATTATTTCTTTAACACTGAATTAATTTTGAATAATCTTTCAGTTTTCTACAAGAGAAGCTGGTGTCCTGAACCCTGGGTTTATCTGCCTCAAATAACACCAAGGCTTTTAGCCACAGACAGTAAGAATGTGCTGTTTCCTGCTGAGCTGTTGCTCTTCTGGGCTATTTATCTCTTCTTTGGCTTTGCCACCACACCTGTCCCTCCTTGTCCTTTGTGATATTTCTACTGCCTCTCTCTTGCCCCTTGTTTTATATTTACCATCTGTACCTCTCCCACCTGCCCTGTGGGATCCAGGCTCCTCATATTAATGCCTCATGGTGGGACAACTCTGGAAGAAAGGATGGAAGTGGCATGGACATACAGATGTCTGAAATCAGGGACTATTGCTATCTGGAGCCTAATAACAGTGAGCATTTCTTGCTAATAAATAACTGTGCAACAACAACAACAACAGAATCCTGATGTAAAACTTCTCCTTCTGTATTTCTGTGCAGTGGCTGGAGCATCAAGATCTCCCAGCCCTGCACTTCTGGAAGAAAAAGTTGAGACCTCCAAGGTCAAAAATGACAGCAAATAGGCTTTAAAAGTGTCTGGAAATGCTAAATTTGGTATGTCCGGGGGCATCAGATGTATAGGGGCCAGTGCCATATGTTTGCACAGGAAGGCAGCTTGGGGAGAGCAGAGGAAGCCAAGTTATAGTTAGAGCTCCCTGGTGCTGCTCTCAGCCCAGCTCAGGTAAGTTTGAACCCTGCTAAAGGGGTTTAAAGTTAATAAAATAATTTTCTTTTTAACCCTGTTAAAAGAAAATTATAGTTTAGTGATGGGCGTTAAATGGTTTAATGTAGAATTATCAAGACTGAATAATTGCATTGTCCTGATTGAGGCGCCTCTGGAATCAAGCTTCTGATGGAATTTATAATTTAAGGCCGCTTCTCAAAACGGAGAGCTCAGTCTTGCCAACAGAGGAACCTGATATCCTGCCCTGGCATAAGGCCCTTTGTGCTACCTGTGCTCCCACAGTGCTGTAGGGCTGCTCAAAAACCTTTAACATTCTCTCTTCCAAAATCACCTGGCCAGGTAGTGTTTGTCTTCCACAATCGCTCAGTCTTGTTCTCCTCTTTAGAGCTTTTGCTCTTTCACTCCTCAGCGACACTCCCCCAAGTCCTTTCCTCTCAACAAGGACAGATGCCCTGTTTTGTCTTCGTGGGAGGACAGAAAGATTCATGATGCCTGAGGATGAGCCAGTATTCCTTATCTGCTGTTTGGTTCAGATTAGAACCTCCTCAGAGTGCTCCTGGGTGAGGGCAGCTGGCAGGTCCTGCCGGGAATGAGGCGCTGGTTGAGGTGAGCAGCAGGAATAACTCCAGGTGGTGCCTCCTGGTGTCCTGCTGGCACAGGACCACCCCTGTGTGAAGTGTCCACGAAGTGCTCCCAGTGACCTGCTGGCATTTCCTCTGCTGGTGGCATGTGGCTGCTGGGTTGGTCTGTTCCTGGTGACGTGTCACCTTCTTCCACACTACCCATGGGGTCAGTGTGACCTTGGTGGCTGCTCTGCCTTCAGCCAAGCCCTTCTCAATCCTCTGCTGGCCGTTCTCAATCCTCTGCTGGCCACGGGTCCCTGGCATGGGGAATGTGACAAGGACTGGGAGTGTGGGACCCTGGAACCAGCATCAAGGAGAATCCTGGGGTCAGGCACAGGCCAGTTATGGCTTGGTGGGCTTGCTCGAGGAAGGAGAGGTTCATGTGAGCATTGTGAAGCTTTGTGCCATCCCAAGCAGCAGTAACTAATGGTTTTTCCTCCCTAATAAGCATGGATAATGAGCATTTTGCAGCTTCTATTGGATTTGTAAGTAAACTGTGAACTGAGAGCACGGCTTCACTCCTGTCACTTCATTAATATTGATCTGATTTCATTACAGAAGGTAATGGATGTGAGGCTGAGCCTGATGGAATATTGAGGAATGGCCACTGTTCTTTAACCTGACTCAGGGCTTCTCGTTTGTGGTTTGCTTCCTCAGCACTGTTAGCACTCTATGGGATGAGCTCTGTGTCCTTTAACATTGAAACACCTGGGACAGCGCTGGGCACAGGACCAGCAGAGCCCATTCCTTGGAACACCTATTGTCAAGACTTGTTATTTGTTCTTTGAAACAAAGACTTCTGGACAGGTTTCAATAATAAAATAAGCACATTTGAGCACCTGCCAGGAGCTTGGCAGGTGAGGAATTTTCTCAGGAAACATGACCCAGATCAATTTTGTACCAATAGACATTTTCAGGCCTGTGAGAATGAAGGATATGGATCTGCCTGTGGAAAGGTCCATGACTGACATGACATTTTCAAGGAGCAGGAGTTACCAAGTGAGCTGATGACAAACCGAGCTGGAGAGCAGTGCCAGCACTATCATGCCTGTGGGGACACCACCTGCAGTGACATGGGACAGGAGGGCTGTTCCAGCAGGTCTGGTGAGGGAGCAGGACCCTCAGGGGTTGGGGTTACAGACACCAAGCTTCCATGAGTATGTGGCTGAGATGTGCATCTCAGCAAGACAGAGGCAGCAAAATGCCATGAGGTTTCCAAATTTTAACAGCGCAGAGCCAGCAAGTCACTCTCCCAAGGCTCCCTCCTGCTGAATGAAGGATCACTTGCTTTCTTTCCAAGGAAATAGATGCATGAAACTGCACACATCTTTCCTGGAGAGTAAAGAAAAAGTATAGTATTCAGAGCAGGGCAGGAGCCGTGCTCCAATACTGCTCTGTACATTGAACCACTGATTCCCATAGCTTAAAGCAAGAGCTTTTGCAAACACTGAATAAAAGCACAGCAATTTCCAGAGAAAATGCAAGAAATGGCATTAATTATACTAACGTTATTGTCTACCAAAGCTGCTTTCAATCATTTTTATATTCAATAGCATGCATCATCATGAATTGGTGATAAATATAGATGAAAAAAGGTAGTGATAATGAAAGTTATACAGGTGTAAATTAGAGCATATTTTTAAACTACTATGAAGTCACAGCTTCTTGAGATAACACAAAATTATAGGATATGTGCACATCCTAAATTGAATCCTGGAGAATTCTGTACTGTTCTTATGCTGGTTGGTTATCTCTTGGGCAATGCTGTCTGGGAAGGCAACAAACCTCTATTTCCATAGCTTCCTACTCCAAACCTCATTCTGAGCCCCGGGGAGCCAGCGTGGGGACAGTACAAGCCATTGTGTGCTGGACACATTCGAGCCATGGTCACTTACTATTTGGGGAGCAGCTATGGAGGCACTGTAACCTCAGGTCCCCAGCCTCAGCCCTCTCCTCCTCAGTCCTGGAAAAGAGAATATAGAAGTAGCACCTTTAACAGAAACAAAGGCTGCTCCCAAATGTACACAAACAGAAGGGTCAAAACCAGTAAGAGTCCAACATACCTGGGCTCCTCCATCTATAGCCAGGCCCAGCACGGAGATCGTAATGGGCTCAGGAAGGACTTGGTTCCCCTGGCTTTGCCCCTCTTGGGGAAAGCTCATGTAAAGAGGCCTTGGGTAATAGAAATGAGGGGCTCAGGGCTGCATCTCTCCACTCTTTCCCTCTTCAGGATGGATCTAAGCACCGGGGACCAACAGCATTGTATGTGTGTGTTGGAAGTGGGGATGGTGCTACTGCTGCACCATTTTAGTGCCAGTCCATGTGATTTTCCAGGAGGAGCAGCTCTGTGGATAAAGCTTCCTGTGTTGCAGAATAAAGTACAGAAAAAAGCCAAGGCAGGAGGTTGTGCTGGTCCGTGTGCACTGATGAAAGGGGAATGGGAAGATTGGAAATATCGGTGTCTGTGTGAAGAGGAACTGACTCTGCCAGTGGGAGGGACATTAGGTCAGTAACTGAAACCCTGTTCAGGTACTTGGGTGACCGAGGAGGAAATCAGAGCAAAAGGTTGGCATGTCTTTGGAAGGCGTTGGTATGATCTGCACATCTGACTCAGGCACAATGGACTTAGAGGAAGCAAGCTGTGAGTACGATATGAAATGTGCAAAGAGGGAAAAAATAGCGTGTAAATGATGATTTGAAAAGTTCTGGTTCTCACAGTGTTGGGAATAGTCCTGATTTATTAGCTCTGCAATAGCTTTGGTCCTGCTGTCTGTTTCAAACTGCTCCTAGCAGTTAAAACGACATTTTCTGTCCCTGCAGAGACATTTTGTCTGCACTGCTATCGATGGCAGTTTGAACTCAGCTCATTCCAGAATCTCACCAGTAGCATCTGCCTGCTTATGTTGGTGTTGCAGATCAGAGTAAGGGCCCAGTCAGCAAGAAAAATGTTGTGAAATCAGCTGCAGTGGCACAATGGGTGTTGATGGACAGCTGCAAACGCTGTGCTACGGATGGGTGAGCTGGGGGAGGTTGAATCTTCCAGATTTGCTTGCTAAATATGTTGATTTAACAGCCCCTGGTAAGTGAGATTTGCTTCACAGGGGCACGAAGCTGGATAGCAGACTGGAGACAGGGCTGTGCTGATCTCTGGGGTCCCCTCATGGATAAGCCCCGACCCATCTCTGCAGTGGCCTCAGCTCCAGTGGGACTCTGCACCCCTGACCCGGCCTGGATGCACGTCCAAAAGCTGCTCTTGTCCTCACTAAAAGAAGGCCATGGGTAATTCCAGTTTCCTCACATCACTTCACAAACTTTTCATTACTTGCCTGAGGCAGTGATGAGCTCTCCGTGAGGATCTCACTTGGATTTGATTTCCACCCTTTCAGGCCCCCTATCCCTCACCTCAGGCTTCAGTCCTCATGAACCTTCATCCCAAGCCCAGACATTCCCTTGTCATCCCTGCAGCTATTCCTGCTGTTGTCCCTGCAGCTGTGCCCCTTGCCCAGGGGCTCCCTCTGCCCCACCAGCAATTCCTGCCCTGCCCCCAGCAAAGCAAAGGAGCAGAGAGGAAACTTTTCATTCTTTACCTGAAAGCAAAATCCACCAGAATCCTGGGAGAAGGGAAAAGTCTGCTGGGGAGGGTGGCTGAAAGGGTTTCTTTAATATATGAAAAAAAGAAGGCAAGAAACTGAGAACAAACTTGGGAAAGGCATTGAGTATGGGTAAGCTGGCTGTGCTGGCCCTTGCCTGGATGGATGTGATGATAGTGTTGGTGGAGCCAGTTGTGTGAGCAGAATTCTTGTGAATGCATCTTAATTATTACACAGCCGTAGGGACAAAGCTGCTAAAGCAGCAGGGGAGAGCTAAAGCTGCTAAAGCAGCAGCTACTAAACAGCTGGGCAGGGAAAGTGGAGAAGGTCTGTCACCATTCCTTCAGCTGGTTGTCACAGAGATTATCAGACTCCATGGGAGAGAACAAAGAATCCCTGTCCCTTTGGCTTTTCTGGAGGGATCCTCAGAGCAGGAAGGAAGGAAGCAGAAGGGCAGTGAGGGTTCCTCCTCTCCTGGCTGGGGTAAACCAGACACAAGGGACTGTGCTCATGACCATGTGGGGCAAGAGTATTCATGTGAAACAGAGCAGAAAGAGAAACTGGGAGGGATGGAAGAGAGATACTTGTTATGAACTGACACACAATTAACTAAAAACCTGAAAAAGATGAGCAAAGGTATAGACAAATATTCATTTCTAAGGAAGACAAGAAGAAAGGAAGGAAAAACACTTAAAGGACAAAGACTGAAAGCTGACTTTGCAGATAATTCTGATAATTTTATAGAACACTTAAAGCATGAATAATACCTCCAAGTCTGTACAATTGACCTGTTTTTCTCAGAGTTACCCTGAGGGCTACTGTACTTGTTATATCTGAAGAGCTCTAGTATCTTTTGATTTCATGGTGTGAACTACAGAGTCTGTTTTGTCTGGACTTTTCAAAGTATCCCAGGTCCGGATAGGAAATAATTGTATGCAACACCATGAATCTTTGATTTTTCAGCATCTGCTTAAATGTTTTCCCAGTGATAGGAACAGTGAGATGCTTGGCTGGTGAGAGGCAGAGCCTTGGGGGAGAGGGAGGCAGAGGGTTTGGATGTGATCCTGTGAGACTGACTCAGGGCTGGATAACCCCATGTGCTGGCTAGGGTGGAGTCACAGCAGGCTGTGGAGCAGAATTTGGAGTGTACACAGACATTCATGTGGTTCTAAAGGTCTTCCCTATGCTCTTCAGAGCAGAGGCTGCCCTTGGGATGTGGAGAGTGAAGTGAAGGAGCAGCAGGGACACAGAGGGCGAGGCTGCTGTGCAAGGGGAGGGGATGGGGAGCTGCTGGAGGGGGGATCAGCCCAGCAAACCATGGAATGATGTGGCTCATCCCCTGCACCTCCTGCACTGCTGGGGACAGGAGCACAGCTGTTCAGCTGGCAGCTCTCAAGGGACCATTTCAGCTCTTACATCTACGTTTCTAGCAAATCTTCTGCTGTTATATGCAGTTACGTGCAATTAAAAATAAGTGCAATACAATGATATATTTGAGGAAACACGTGCAAGATTGGCAGCATTTTACTGCCAGCACTTTTCATAAAGCAAATTTCTTCCCTGGGAGCAGGGGCCTGTAGAATAATATTCTGACAAAAAGGTTTTATCATGCAAAATGGGGCTGACACTTTCCTTCCTTGAGTCCCAGATGATAAATGGAGCTGTTGGGAATAATGATAAAGCTTTAATTTTCAGCAGACATATAGGAAAGTGCCTGTTGCACAGGGTGTGTCCAGCACAGAGGTTGGATATGTGTGGCCAGGGGGTGCTGAGTGTGCACTGAGGCAAAGGAACAGGCAGAAAGGGTAAAGATATGTGCAAAGTAACTGGAAGGAGGAAAGGCTGGAGGGTTTTATTCATGAGGTATGAAAAGGAACATGGAGGTGGAGGAGTAGGAGGGAATGTGAAGTATCCCTGGGTATATGCACAGGAAGGAAAGAGGATTTATTTTATTTTCTATTTGTGCAAAGGCAGATGGGAGCTCAGGGAAGTTGTGTGGGACTGAGGGCACCCACAGCATGCAGCAACAGGGTGTTGCTAATGGACAGTCCTTGGACCCCCTGCAGCCAGAGCATTCCCAGGTCACAGCAGGGAAGCTGGGCATGAATATGATCACTTTAAAAATTAAAAATTTTGTATATTGCTGCACAGCTTTAAATCTCCAGAATGATCCCATGGTAACACTGTCTCTGGGCTTCCTATTATGTATTCAGATACAACAATTAAAATAATACGATATAAAAAAAGAAAGTCATAATCATGAAGTTTGGGAACACCACATGCTTGAGCTGTGTGTGCCAAGTGTGTGTGGAAGGGCGGGGAGGAGGTGACCGAGGAGGGAATTGTTGGGGGTGGGATTGTGTCATATTGTGAGGGCAAGAGGAGCCCGAATCAAATCCACAGTACCCATGCGAGAGAAAGAGGTCACTGTCCTGTGGGCCATCCATGTATTTTGCTATTTACTGTTCCAGAAAGGGCAGTAGTGGTACTTGAACAAGTTTCCCTAGCATTTCCCAATCTAACTCAAGACACTGTTCCTTATAATTCTGCTGGGCTCTTATCTGCAATTCTCGCTTCAATAATTCGTCTGGTTTCCCTCCCTGAGTGCTGATTTACCCCGAGGCACACACTGACCCCTTCCTCTTCACTGTGTCTGGGCTTTCTTTTCTCCCACAGAGAATATTTTAGAATTCACTGTCATGTCCAAATGCAAAATTAGGAAAATCATGGTTGTTTGCCTCATTTCTCTTTTCCTTCCAGTCTGAAAGGTAGAGTGAAAACTTGGACGTTAGCAGGGGGATAACTGTAACAACAGAATAACAAACAAGATAACCAAGGAAAAGCAATAATCATGGAAGCTCTCTAGTTCTGCCCTCCCAGGGGAGCTCCTCACTCTGCTGCTGAAATGCTGATCATTCCAAACCTTCTGTCCCCTCAGAGCTTCCCAACCACTCTCTTCCACCACGGAGAAAGTGCCCCACTGGTCTGACGAACAGAGATCCATCCTGCTTATATTTTCTGCCCCCAAAACATCTTTATATCACTTCAGCTCATAGGCTTTTGGTGAGGATTTTCTGTACTTCTCAGCTCTTCATCCTGTGAAGGTATATCACCCTGTGGAGCCCATCCCTGCTGTGTGAGCCCAGGAGCTGTGTGCTCTTCTCAATCCACAGCTTTAAACAAAGCCTTAACTTTCTCACCAAAGAACGAGGGCAGCAGGTCCCTGGAGCAGCCACAGGGGTCAGCTACTGGGCAGAGTGACAGAGCACCTCTGGGCCTTGGGACCCACCAGGACTGCAGCCCAGCTATGACCCCGGTGGCAGTGGGGGTGGCACTGTGTGGGTGTTCCTGCAGTGCAGTGCAGTGTTCCTGCTGTGTTTGTGTGGATTTGCTCCAGAGGATGGGTTGTGCCAAGAAGCCAGGGATGGATTGTAGACATGTGACCATGGGAGATGGCAACCCCAAAGTGTCCTGGTGGTGGCTGGAAAATGCCTCAGCAGCTGTTGGGATTACTGGGAGGTGCCTGTTGCACATGCTGAGAAAGGATGGATGTCACATTTGGTACACCCCCACAATTTTACCTTTCTAGAGAGGGAAAATCAGCTCACATTGGCAGCACAGCTTTTTGTGAATTGGCTGCATATTGTAAAAACTTTTAGTGAGTATAGGAGGAAGGGTGGACACTGAGACATCACAAAATTTAAGAAAAAACAAATCAAGGAGGACCTTTTGCGTTTGCTTTTCACACATGCCTTCTCCAGGTGTCTCAGAGACTTCACCCACTGAAGTGGGTGAGAGCCTGGATTTTCTGAAACCAGCAGAGTCCGTGGAAACCTCCCCTGATCGAGTGACTGGCTGCACTGACCTTTCTCTGAAGTACTTGATGGCTTCCTGGTCTAGGAAGTTCTGCTCTTCTCGAAAGCCCTGCTCAAAGATTTTGCGCTTGTGTCTGAACTCAATGACAGTCTTAGTGTAAGAGTTGAGGGTGGTGACGGAGGCCGCCATGCAGCAGGTGAAAGAGCCCCACGCCAGACTGTGGAGAGAGAAACCAGCAGACAGAGCTGGGTTAAGACAGCAGCTCATGTCATATTTCAGACACACACACACACAGGGTGGGACCAGGCAGGGAAGGTGGAGGGGACAAACCTGTTCTTCTCATCTTACCTCGAAAGACCTGTGGCTCATGCTCAGGAAGGCAGGAGGCTGGGCTGGGGCTGGGCACAGCCTTCATCCCATGGAGAACCATGTGCTAAGGTGAACACTTGGTGCACTCTGACACCAGAGCCAAACACCTCCTGATTTCCCTCTGAAATGCCTCAGAGCCTTGCAGCCGAGTCCTAAAATCCATACACTCCTGGAAGGAGTAATGCCCCAGAGAGTCTTTTGGAGCAGTCTTCCAGCATCCATGGGACACTGGCTGCACAATGCCACTGCAGGGATGGTTTCTAATCTGCTTTTCATGCCTTCATCAGACTACTGTATTTCCTTCTTTCCTGGTTCATGGACACTTCTGGCATTCCTGGCTTGTGTCTGGTCTCTGAAAGCCTGACCACAATAGAAGACAACACTTCCATTTTGTGGAGTCACCCAACCTGGGGGTCTCCTGACTGACCCCCTCAGTGTGAAGGCAGTGCCAGCCAACCTTGGCCAGCCAGGGGCAGGATGCCTGCAAGTACCAACCAGGAGCACAGAGAGGCAGAGGGAGAAAAGTGGAAGAAAAAAAGAAGACTGGCCCAATGCAAAGCTGGAAGAGCAGCAGGTGTTGTCCTTGGTCTCCTGGCAAGCAGGCTCAGCTGGGAGCTGCTCTGTTCCCTGCTTGTGGACAGGGCTTCCCCTCAGGTTCTTCTGCCCTCCCTGACCTCAAGTTCAGATGGGGCTGGCGAGGGACTCATGGCCCCAAGGAGCTGAGATGCTTTTTGAGCATGAAATGAGGCTGCAAAAAAAGACCCTGAATTCCTCCTTTTGTCAGCAGAGCTTCTCTGCATTCAAGCTCCCCTTGGCTTCACACTCAGCCCATCAACTCTGGCTACACATATTTCACAGTGGCTCCCTAACTAAGTTGGATTAACTTCATCATCTATGATGGTGACACACTTTACCTGCTCCTTTTTGCACTTTTTCTGTAACAAATTGATCTGAATTATGCAGAGCAGAAAGAATCCAGCCCCAGTAGCATTATCTTATAAATACTCATTGTCAACACAGCCCTCAGCATGAGCTATTTTCCCATTCTGCAAAGGACCTGCCGACAAGGAAGCAGTTTCTCATTTCAAATTAGACAAAACTTGAAAAAGAGCACATATTCATGGACTGAAAAATCTAGGGAGAAAGTGACTCAAGTAAACAGAAATGGCTCATTTCAATGATTTCAAAATTCAGCTTATAACAAGTCCTGCAGGGACTCCCGAGGCAATGAGATGTGTGGAGGCAGCTCCTTCCTTGTCATTTTTGAACCTGTTTGCCAGATGCAATCAAATGAGAAGGAAATGTAGTGACCCCTGGGGTGACAAAGTTCCCTGAAGTTTCCCATGGTTGGGAGGAGAAGTGGGAAGGGAACCTGTGCTAGGTGTGAGTGTCCAGGCACAGCATCTTCCTGGCCTGAGTCTTCCTGGCATGAGTCTTCCTCCCACGTGGAGTGTGTGGAAGAGCTCCAGCAGCTGCAAACATTTCCAGCTGGGCTCCTAAAGAGTATTCAGGAAGAAGCCAGCCAAATCCACATACCTCACTGTGCCTGGGAGGTGCCTGGGGAATGACATTTGAGGGAGAACTTCTCTTGGATGTTTCTGATGGTTTCTAATCATGAAATCAGAAGTGTTGAAAGGTTCAGAGAAGGAAATACAGAATGAAGACTCTCAGTGTCTGGCATTTGGGAAATTATAGTAATTAGGCAATTAGGATAGATGTGCTTTAGTTTTTATGGACCTTGGTTAAATGCTATGTATTTTGTATTGTAAGCAGTGGCTGTCCCACCTTCAAGAGTTACACCTGCCTTAGGTGAAGACCTCTTTAACAGCAATGCTGTTAATGGTCCATGCCAGCTGTGCCCCAGATGTGGTGGGACTGTACCCACAGAGCTTCCTGTAGCTGCGCTCAGGGCTGGGCTCTCATGTTCCTCCATGGCTTAAACAGCTTAGGCTTTTAATATTTATTTTCTTTAGAGAGTCTTAACTTAAACAGCTACTGATCCTCAGAGGCACTGAAATCCCTTGCCTGGAGAATCCCCTGGCCCACTCCTGACTCAAGCCAGAGACCAGAACAACCTTCAGGCTTTGCCAGTGCCTTGGGAATGGGGTAGGATAACAGAGGCCAACCCTGAGACATCTGAGCAGACTGTAAACAGTCTGCTCATTTTGGGGAGGGGTGTTTTTATCATTCCCTTTTGATAGAGAGGAAGTTGAGTCACAGAAAACTTAGTTTTCCCACTGGCACTTGGGAAAGGGATGGCAGTCTGGATCCCCAAGACCCTTTGACTCTTGGCCATGGGGACAGCGTTCCCTGGCCTCACTTGTCAGGGCTGTTTCAGTTCTCTGGGCCGTGTTCTGTGGCTGGGTGCTGCAGTGGCACATTTACAGCAGGCTGAAAATCAGGGTGGTGGTTATGCTGCTGGGTGAGGGGTTCTCAAAGCTCATGTTCCAGGATGTCACCAGAACCCGGACGGAGCAGAAAATAATTCCTACATGTGTGGTTTTCCACCAGGTTGGGTGGGCATTTGTGATTAACCCTTCTTAAAGAAGATGTTCAAGTCTGGGTGGTGTCAGGGGAGGTTGAAGCTCTCTGGTCTGTACAACAGTGGTGGCTCAGTGTTAGCTGGAAGGCAGAAGCCTTGTTTTTGCTTCATTTGCCTTCCAGACCTTCCTTTTCCAGGTCTGCTACTCATCACTAGTGTGGCATGAGGGACCCCATGGCCTTCCTCAGGCTGCTGAGCACCACTGCAGGCTGAAAGTGCCGCTGCTGCTCACCCCTGTCCCAGCAGAGCCAATGTTTGCACCGTGCCCCACATCCTGCACGGATAAATGTGCTGCCTTGGAAGCATAAGGGAAGGGAAGGAGGAAGGGAGGGAGGGAGGGAGAAAGGGAGGGAGGGAGGGAGGGAGACTACTAAATGCAAGAAGGAGCTTTGTGGCTGCAGTAGCTGGAGAGGAGCTCAGCTCCCACAGTGGCTGTGTGGAGTGAAGCTGAGGTCTCACCCCAGCAATACGGGCAGAGGGGATGTTGCTCCCACATATTTCCCTGCTTGTGGGTGTCTCCAGAGTCCTCCACAGCGAGACCTAACCCAGGGGCAGTCCTGGTCCTTAAACCAAAGCCTACTGTGCCCTCTCTGGCTGTGGTTGCCCAGGGAGAGCTGAGGAAGAGGCTGCTCTGGGACAGGGCTGGGGTCTGGACTTCATCTCCCATGGAGCACGGCTCCCAGCTCCACCTGCCATGGGACACAGCTCCCAAACCCACCTCCCATGGGATACCAGCTCCCAGCTCCATCTCTATGGGACACAGCTCCCAGCAGGGAGTGTGGGTGGGATGAGTGGGCCCAGGGAGAGCTCAGGATGCCCTGAGGGACCCTGGTGCCCACTCTGAGCCATGGGGGCTCTTGGCTTGCACAAGATGGAGAATAATCTAATGAGTGTTGTTCATGCAAGACATTCAACAGCATTCCGAAGTTTGAGTATTGCAGTAAATTACAAAATAGATTACTGAAGACAAATACGCCTTATTATTTAAATATATTGAAAATTATACAATTATTGTGACAGAGTTGTTATAAATATTAATATAAAGATTATAAATACTATAAATATGGGAATGCAATGTATTTATAAGTCCATCATCACATGCAATAAATATTCATTATTGAGACACAAAATAAGCTGTATTTTAAATATAATGTGATTGGTATTTCGTAACATGTTGCTAAAATGGTAGCAACTCCTCCTATGAAACACAGCATAGAGAGGTGAGAAGGAAAGACTAATAATTCCCTGCAGTGCTGTGCATGAGAAGTATTTATATTTATTTATTGGTGTTAGCAAAGATTGTTATTTTTGCTTTGAGATGGAAAGAAAATAATGTGCTATATTTAGAAATGACAAGAAGAAGGTATTTTCTCTATCCATCCAAAGAGGCTGATGCCTCTGGAGGAATGGGGATGTTGTTTGCAGGTATTTTTATTCTCCACAGCCTCCTGCTCTTGTTAAGCTTCTTATAAACTTGCAAGCAATATAACACAGTTGCTGTGTCTTGGTCAAATTAGTTTTATGTGATTTTAGAAGATAAATGGGAAAGGTAAAAAAAAAAATGCCATGTCCATTTTCCCAAGCCTTCTCCCCATGATCCACAGGGAAGTCTCATCATGCCAGGAGCACTGAACCTTCCTCTGCAGTTGTGTTAAAAGCTGCACTGTAAGGTTCAACTGAGACATTAATTAAAAACAAGGAGGGAAAAAAAAGAAAAGTCTAAAAGTCTCAGAAATGCCATGGCAATTATGTTCCTAAATTGAACTTTAATGAGAGTGCTCAATCTGTGTTGGTAATTGTGGGTGCTGTTTATTTACAAATGCTCTGTACCTGCTGATAGCACAGCTGCTGCTGCACAGCCACCCCTAACTGTCCCCCACACCTCAAAAACTGCACAGCCCCGGGGGCTTGTGCTCCTGCAAGTTTGGCAGCTGGAAATCCACAGGCGAGTTCCTGGCAATTGGAGGTGATATGTGCAATTCACCTCCCAACAGGGTGATGGAACAACTCCAAAGAGAAAAGAGAGGAACTGGTGGTGACACTTACCAGAAGGACCATCCATAGTCCCAGGAATGTGGTCGCCAGTCCTCTGGCCCAAGGCTGACTGTCACTTGGAAAACTTGAGTGTACATCATGTGTGCCACCATCCCCAAGAGACCTGGGAAGCAGGGATTAGAACAGGAATTTTTCTGCCAATGCTTTTTATCATTCTTGAGGGAGCTACTGCTTGGAAGTGCTTTGAGAGCTGCAAAAAAGTCTTTGTTGTACTTTTATGCCTCCTGTTCTACTGTGGAGGAGGGAGCTGCATGGGCAGAGGAAAGATATGACTGAGAGCTCAATATTTTGCATCATACTGAATTCTCAATTAAAAGAGGAGTTGAAGGAAGAAAATCGTTGAAGAAAATGTTGCACAATGAGCATCCCCACCAACCCTGCTGCTGCAAACCAGGGCTGTGCCACCCACAGCTATCTCACAGCCCATCCCAGACAGGCCTCAGGTGAGAATGAGGAGAGAGGCTTCTGCAGGCAATGCAGACTCAATGTGTTCATGCCAAAGAACCATATTTTGTCCCAGTAGTTGCTAAGATTTATGAATCTGAACACTCATAAAACACTTGGAAGTTGCACAAGGAAGTGAGCTTGGTTCTCCTGATGATGTGTGCTGAGAGGACACCACTGGGATACTTTTGATGGTGCAGTGCTGGTGCTGCTTTTGTGAGACTGTTATAGCTCCCTGAGAGAACTGCAACTGGGTGAGGATTAGACAATGTGTTAGAGCCTTCAGGCCCTGTGATATTAAAGAACAAGGCTGCAGTAAATCACAGGGTGGCCTGAGTGGCTCTGCCTTTAGCTGGCCAGTGTGGTCCTGCAGTTTAAACAGAAAAAACCACCTGAACTTTATATTTAAACATCCCTCTGAGGAAAATGAAACCCCACTTTTCAAGCAGTGGTGGTCAGGAGCAGCTCTGAGGCTTGGAGTATTTTCTAGCTACAATAATTTGGGATGTTCCTGCCATAGCACCTGGGCAGTGCAGGGTGATGATCCCCAATGAGCTCAGGAAAGTGTGGGATAAGGCTGAGGAGGTGAGGCTGGATCACTATATCCCAAATAGTTCTTGGGGCCTACAGATGGGCAAAAGCCTCTTGTGCTGCAGTGGCAGTTCAAGGCACTTGGAAACACCCATATTCTGCCCTGGTGGGTACAGTGAGGTCTGTGTGTTACACTTTGCACCATTCATTCACTGTTCTCTCTGACCACCTACTTCTTTCCATGGTTGCCCTTCCTGTACGTGGAAGATCCAGATTTCCCTCCCCCAACCATACTGAATTATTGTCTCTTCTTCTTACTTTCAAAACCTAAAACACTCTTAGTCTCCCCAGACACGTGGATGATTCAGGGCAGTTCTGGGGGAGGGAAGCTGGGGAATGTTTGTGTTGTTGGCATGTTAAGCAGGACCTTCAGCAAGACAAATGTCAGATTTGATACAAACAACTGCAGAGGCTGAGAGAAGACACTGTGTTACAGGGAGCTGGGGTGATTTGCTCAGCTGCCTCGTGTTGGAGTGACACACTGCAAAGATAGGAGGTGGAAAGAGCAACTCACTCCAGGAGAAATGAGATCTGGGCAGGGTGGGTGGCCTAATGGGAGCACAGAAAAGTGCTGCACACCTTGCTCATTTCTGGTTGTATTTAATTTCCAGAATGCACCGGGCGCCTGCTGAACTTTTTAAATCAGTGGATTTTTCTTCAGCTGACAGCTGTGCCTTGATCTTAAGTTGAGGGTTTACTGTTTCTGTATGTCCTGTCAGTAATTTTCAACCCTAATAAAATCTTACAGACTGCCCTGAGACCGTTCATAGTCACTCAGAGCCAGCAGGAGGTTTGGCCCAGCCAGGACGAGCCTCAGGAGGGCTGAGCTGCTCTGTTCTGTCACGCAAACCTTGCACAGGGTTTCAGCCACGTTCAGCCCTGTGGCTGTGTGGGAGGCTGAGGTGACAGTCCACTGATCCAGGTGAGGAGGAGGTCACCACCAAAGCCTGGAAACGTGGTGTTCTTTGCTTTGTCTGCCTAATGGCAGGGAGGGACAGGGCTGGGTCTGCACCTGGCAGGGCTGTTGGTGCTGTTGTGCCACATCCAAACTAAAGCAGAATAATGCAAATCTTTTGTTGTGCTGCTTCACTGACTTTCGGTTTGGTCCATTTTAGCTGTGCCTTGCCAAGTTCTCCATGGGGATACCCCCTGGTCCATATTGCTGTACATTTAATGAGCTAAAATGAGCTGCCTGTGACACAGGATCATCTTTTCCCCCAGCTGGCTGCTCAAGGCTGGGCAGGGAGGGCACAATGCCTGCACCCATCCAGGGTCTGGGGCAAGAGGTGTTTGCAGATGGGAGATCCTGGTAAGGTGGTGTGCTGGAGTGGGGGGCAGTGCAGGAACACTGACCATTTATAGCTGGCTTGAGATCATGAGCCCTGCAGGACCAGAGCTCTTTGGAGGTGTTGGTAATGGAAGAGGTTAAGGAACTTTGGAAAGCTGGAGATGACGGGTATTTGGAAAAGACAATGTATTTTAAACCATTTTCTGATATTTTTTACTAGAAATGCTATTTATAGAATATATCACAGTAATTAAGATGTTTTATTATAAATATTACGTGAGAGACGTGTAATTTTTTTAGTTTGTGTATGGTTAAGAGGGATACCAAAATTGTGATGTTGTGGGGTATTTTTTTAATGGCTGGTAGGAGATTAAGGAACAACAATAAGTGACCACACTGTTAGGATGTTTTTTCCTAACCTTTAGATGTTGAGCTATGAGAAGGTGGAGATCTCATTGAACTTTTATGAGGGAACTCAAGCATGAATTTAATGAGAAGTGTTATGCTCCAATGGAAAGTCCCCTTCATTACCTAATTTCTATTAAGCTATGTCATTATAAATATGCTAAGCTTAAATAAATATAGTTTTCTTCTTTCCTCTGATATCCCCGTCATTGAAAATAACAGCTAGCAGCGTGCTGGGGTTTGGGGTTTTATCCTTGTTTCAATTCCTCTATCATTTTTCCCTGTAAATTTTGAAGTTTATATTTGGACTATCTTGGCAATGTACTTAGGAAGAGGGAAGGCCAAAATAAAAATAGAAAGTTGTGTAGGAAAGAAAACTTCATCATTCTTACAAAACTTTAAAACTGCAGTTAATGGTGAAGGGAGAGAGGAACAGCATGGAAGTAATTGATTGAATGCTGAAGAATTCCACATAGTTTGATTTTGAAAATGGAACTGATTTTTTTTTTTTTAAGTTCCAAATTATATCCGAAGCAGAAAAATATGCTTTGGCTGTTCTTATCAGATTTTTTTGTCACTCAGCTTTACTTCTGACCTTTTGTTTTTGTTACTATTTCACAATTTGCAGCTATCCCTGAAGATACAAGCTCCTTCCCAGAATGTACACTGCCTGTTGTAACGTCTTCCAGCCTGAAATGCAGCAGAATAAAATGCAGCAGAATAAAATGCACTTCTATTGCAGGAGTTCTTTCTGCCTGAGAGGTCCATGCAGGAGTGCTCACATGAGCACTCTGGCTGCTTGTATGAATCCTGGAAAGTGGGGGTTCAAGCCAGAAAAAGCTTCACAGAAGGGAAGGGGCACTTCCTCAAGTTCAGATGGTGAGAGGCCCCAAGTACAGACCGAGCATGAAAATAGCCCGAAGCAGTTGTTGTGAGAGATGTTCATGTCCCAGATCACCCTTGGGGCTGCTCCTCAGTGCCATTATTAGAACCCTTTTCATTCTCAATTTGGTTAATTAACAAGATTAGCTCCTTTCTTTGGTTTTCCAGCCTTCACCTACTTTCAGGATTAACAAAGAAAAAAAGAATTTTCAGCATTACATGTTTTTAAGTTTCCTCTGGAAAATGAGTGTGATGATGCTGCAAATGGAGCTGAGGCTGGAGCTGTGGTAATGGCTGTGCGGGAAGGATAATTACTGCATTGCTGCTGTGAAATCAGGAATGAGGATATTCACTTCTCCGTGGCAAGAGGCAAATTTATCATGCAGTCTTTGTGCCAAAGGAACAAAAAATTACATTGAAAAATTGCAATAGCGAAATGGGGATAAGAGAGTCTTGGAGCCTCTGTTTTTTTATTCTCTCAGAGTTGCAGAATTTTGCTTTGAGGTGGTGAAAAGGGAGGGGGAGGTTCCTACCTGAAAGCACAGTGAAGACAGCAGCAAAGGCATTTAACTTGAGCCCATCTATGACACTGCTTGAATGAAAGAGCTCGAGGCACATGAGGCTGAACCCAACGACCAACAGCATGATGTACAACACCTCGGACACCACTGAGAGCCACAGCACACCTGAGGGCAAAGAGAGACAACCAGTCATCACTTGGGGAATACTTTCAAGAGGTTAATGTTGGCAAAAATTAATTAGGAAATCAGGAATATCTAGGAGTAACTGTGTAATTTTTTGTAAAAGTTGGTTGGTTTATAAGGTTGGCAACTGTAATCTGGGTTTTTAAAAAATGTTTATCACACCCACTGTATATAGAGAAAAAATTCTTTACTGAAAGAGTTATTAAGCACAGTCTGCCCAGGGAAGTGGTGGAGTCACCACGCCTGTAAGTGTTCAGAAAACAAGTAAAGGTGGCACTTCCCAGTGTGGTTTAGTGGGCATGGGAGCCTTTGGTCAAAGGTTGGGTTTGATGATTTTGATGGTCTTTTCCAACCTTAATGATTCTGTGATTCACAGAGTTTAAACTCAGCAAACCATGGCCCGATCTCTGAAAAATAGAAAAAGTGGTGAATGAAGATGTGAAGAGTGCCAAGGTGGTAAAGAGACTGCAGAAAGAACAAGCTGTTGCTTGTTCTTGTTCAGCTTGGCTGAAGAACCTCTGCAGGTTATGTGTGAGAACCTCTTGGCTCCTCTGAGCCAAGGCACAGCTCACAGAATTCATTTTCCCACCCTGTGCCACAGTTTAGATGAGCAGAGCCCAGCACACACAGAGGTGATGGCACAGGATACCTGACTGTCTGTGTGCTGCTGGGAGCTGGACAGGCTTGGATGCCTCTTTTCCACAAAGAAAATATTTTCAGTCCAGGTTTTGAAATTCCTGTCACAGCATAGGGTTGGGGGCTGTTAGAAACTGGAGTCCTGCAGGATGGCTGTTCTCACTCAAGGTGTTTGGATCCACCTCACAGGGTTTGTGCCACTGGAGCTGACACAGAAACTGCCACAGTTACAGCAGGGTGGGCACAGATATTTATAACAGGCTCAGATGAGGAGCTGCAGATGCAAAACTCGGCCTGGCTCATGTTTCCTCAGCTCCTGGGTACAGCCCTGAGGGTCAGGGCCCTGTTTGAGCTCTGCAGGACTCGGGGGCAGTGTGCAGGGCACGGGCTCTGGCAGCGCGGGGCAGTGCCCAGCAGGGACTGATTCACCACCAGGAGATGTCATGCTTGGGAATTCCAGCTCAAAACCTCCAGCAGGATCTGCTGAGTCTTTGAAAGTCACCAAGCCATGGGGTAAATTGGGGAGGATGGGAACAGACGATAAAATTAAGTCCCTGCCCAATTTCCAATTGCCGTTTCAGCATGAGAATCTGCTGGAATTCTCCAGTACATTTGCTAACCTGATTGCTAGAGAATTCACCTGGAAACAATGAGCAGTGATGGAAAATTTCAGCCTAAGCAGTTGAAACATGGAAAGTTAAGCATCTGAAGACAATGGCTTATATTAGAAAATGTTAGCTGTAACCATAGAGACTGCTACAGGCTTCACTATATTAATACCTTCTCTCCTCACTGTGAGAGCACATGTGTGATAAAGCCTACAGTCCAGCTTAGAAAACCAGATATGCAGTCTCACTGTTATCAAACATTTGAGTGTCCTCTTGGTGACCAGGCTGATCCCAGCTCATATTTTGTCTGGGAATTCATCTTTATAATTGCATCTAATTAGTATGTGCTATTCGTTGTTGCCACTGTAGCTGACCTTTCGAGTTCTTATACCACACTAGAGAGATAGCAATAAATAAAGCTTTTAATTGCTCACAGTGGCTGTGTGTGCAATATTGCATCTATCAACAGCAAACAGCTGCTTATCTCACTCCTGTTAGTCAATTTGGTATCAGGCAACTGGCACACTCTTCCAAAAAGGAATGCAAGTGAGAGAGAGCAAGGGTGTTGTTCTGAGATACAGCAGGCTTTAGAAGGCATTTTGCCTCATTTTCTCAAACCATCAGTTTCTATGATGAGAGAATGATGGAATGATTTGAATTTGGAAGAATTAGATGACGTAAACCTGACCCACAGACTGAGGCAGCAGACAGCCCTAACTAATGAGCTGTAATCCATGTAGCCCACACTTGGAATATTAATGTACAACACACCTGCCCAGGTGTTTATTGCCCTGATTCAACCCTTGTGGACACCCACTGGTGGTCTGTGCACACCAGGGCAGTGCTGTAACAGTGTCTGCAGCTCACCACTGTGGTGTGGCTCCATCTCTGCTTCCCTGAGGGGACAACTGGGCTCAAAGAGCTGCAGTCCATGGGATAATATCAGGCTGGTGGTGCTCAGTTTTAGGGCCAATTTTCTTGGATGCTTTTATCAATGACCTGGACACACTTAAGGAAGTTTGCTTCTTGTGATCCTAAATTAGGAGGAGACTGTGAGTCCCTTGAGAGAGAGAGACCTTGGCAGATTTGGGTGTGTCACCAGCCACATGAAATCTGACAAGGGCACAGGCTGGGTTCTGCTCCTGGGACGGGGTAATCCTGGATGTACCTATGGAGAGGGGAACAAGAAGCTGGAGTGCACCCCTTCAGGAGGGGTCTGGAGGGTTGCTTGATGGTTTTGGGGGTTCAGGTGGTGGCTTGGGGTTCAGGTGATGTACTCAGCCCACTCTACCTGTTGCCCACCTATGGACCAGTGCCTGAAGCTGGTGCTGCAGGCAGCAGTGCAGTGAGCTTGGAAGGAGCAGGGAGCTGGGGAGGTGCACATGTCCCTGTGGGAGCATCTAGGTTTGTGTGTCCATTGCAAGGAGACATGTGCAGAGGGACAGGAGGGCTCTGGGAGCTGAGCCTGGAGGGTCTGGGGGCCCAGCTGGTGTCCTTTGTCCTCCTAAGGAAGGAGAAAGGAACAGGAGGAAGGAACACCTGACTGTGTGGCTGCTGTCACAGGGAGTGCTTTGGCTTCCCTTGCCACAAGGCTGGGATAAGAGTGGCTTTGTCAGCAGGATAACCTTGCAAGGAAAGGATGAAAAGCTCAATGAGACGTGAGCTTTGCTCTGCTGTAAAACCTTTTTCTGATCAGACACAAAGGCTGGGTGAGTTTGCTGTTGGAGGCACAGTCAATTATTACTTTTTGGGGGGGCCCTTTTCATATCTACAAAGGAAACTCTCTTGTCTTATTCATGGGGTAACTGAATACCTTCTCTGTGCCTTTTTTTAGCACATCTAATGTGGGGAAAGGCAAGTCCCACATGTGGTGTTTGCATAGTTCTATGTCCTGTCCTGCCTGCTCTGGCTTTGAATTTCATCTGAAATAATAACACCCAGTAAATGCAACCTAAGTTTTGCATTTTCCTGTGGCTGCCTGAAGCAGAACAGTTGCTTCAGGTTATTAATTCAGGAGACAGAGTCTTTCTGTTCTGTGCTGGTGGTGATCTCCCACTGCTCCTCTCTCAACATGAGATTCATGAGGCAGTCACTTGGCATCATCTCCACTCACAATCTCTTACAGCCTCCTACCTGCAAAGTAGAGAGCTCCTTCTCTTGAGGGGACCTCAGTCATTCCAGGTGACAGAAAAGAAGCTCTCCAGGGGATTTTTCTCTTTTCCAATCTTCTCTGCTGTCATCTTTTCTGTCTGCTTACTCCCCTCCAGCCTGTGTCCTCTGCCCCAGGGATCTGTCTGGCCTAACTCAGCTTTCATGAAAAATCTTTCCTTCAGAAGAGTCAGTACTTGGTTCACTTGGAGAGTTCCACCTGGATGGCCTGTAACTGAGGATCTGTAATCTCATAAATCAACAGATTCATCTCTTGGTCTTCATCCTGTCCATGCATTTGCCTTGCCTGCTCAACAAACCCACAGCTGCCAGTGCAGAGAAGGGGCTGGGAAGGAGCTCAGCTGGGATGTGCTGCTGTGCCAAGGGCATTCCAATGTGAGACCTCCCAGGAAAGCAGAGTCTTCGACTTTAAAGCAAAACGAAACCCAAAGTGGTTTCAGTCGCACTGCTGCACACACGTTCTCACCAGGGCGGGTGTGTGCAGGGAGCCCACCCAGCATGCAAGCACCAAGACACAAAGTATTCAGCCAGTCTTTCCAGGATTCCCTGGAACAATGCAGAGGATGCCAGCTGTCAAGTCCTCCTCATGTCTGCTGGGCTTTTTTCAGGTGACAAAAATGTGCTGGGTTTGCACGTTCCTTTCTGTCCTTGCCAGGAGGTGTCAGGGACCTGTCTCGCTGTCCTGTCACATCTCTGTGGCACATCAGCTTGTTGTCCTGTGTCTCCCACCCTGATGTCTGAGAAGCTGCAGGGAGGTGGGCACTGCGATCTGGATGACCACTGACATCAGTACCATCACCACCTCCTGTTCTAACACATCTTTTCCTGTCATTTTTGTCCCTGGTGCTTCTCCACCAGTCTGTCACCTCCTCAGCAGTGTTCCTGACAATGACAGAGATAATTCTGTGCACTGTGGGACACTTTGGATCTTTGCTCCCGCCCCACAGACATCCTGTAAGTCCCAGGTGGGATTGCTCTGAACCTGAGCACCACAGATTGTGAGGCTTTTCGGGGAGGAAAAGGGGTCACCAGCTTCAGGACAACCTCCCTGTGAAGCAAAATCCCTGAAAGTACAGGACCTGGGCTCAGTTGCTCACCCAGAATTTGAGATTAAAAACTGTGACTCACCAAAAGATTTCACACAAATCAACTTATAGGGCCCCTGCATCAGAAGGAATCATATCACATTCATATCAGCAGACCTCAGGGCAGGAAGAAGATCAGCACAGTAGCCAGGACATTACAGGACTTTGTGTCTGAGCTTTGCTATTTCCTCATCAATGTGTGAGAGACTGTCTTCTCTGTGGAGTTCATGATGAGAAGCACCAGTGCCACCTCCTCAAGCTCTCAGCCTTTGCAGCAGCATTGTTACATGCCAAGGAAATTAATTTTCCAGCACTCCCCAGTGAAGTGAACACACTCTTCATTATGGCTGAGAGGAGAACTGTTACCCACAAGATCACTGGGGTTTTAGGCACTCGAGTACTTCATGAACCACCTGGCAAGATCTGTTCCTTGCCTTTCTGTCAGACAGCAGAGAGCAGCAGCATTTTGAAAGAAGATCCACAGATCTGAGTGCATCTCTGCAAGAGCTGGTGATCGAGTTGAGTGCATCTGCCTGAACCAACATGTGAGAGAAAGGATATTGCAGACAGACCTGAATGGATGAAGCAAATGGAGCATTTTTTTCTGACAGTGAGATAAAGAATCTTTACCTCTGCCTGAAATGAGTCTCACAAAGTTCTTCACAGAACCTGAAATCATTTCAGGTCAGCCCTGGCCACCGAGGGAGGCACTATAAGGGGACATGCTGTCACCTCCCACCACGGAGCACTGAGTCAGGGAGCTCCAGTGCTGAGCTTCCTTTGAAACAGGGATTCTGATAAAAGTCATGGGAATTCTGCTTAGAAGAACTCGAGGCATTCAGTGAGTTCCTGATGAAGGAACCCAAGGAACAGCGTTGTTAATGACTTCCAGGAGCTTTGAGTTGAACTTGACTGCTTGACAGCCAAAGTCCATTCCTTGTTCAAATCCACTGCCATTTCCTGACACAAAACCGCAACAGTTTCTGACTCCGTCTTTTCCGTGAGAGAGCTCTGGTTAACTGAGACGTGTCAAGCCTGAAACGTTCTTCTGTGCTCTTTCCCCACAACATGCCGAGATGATTCTTGTGTTGCATTATTAAAACCATGCCCAGGCTTGTTAGCAATTTGGATTGAAACACCAAGAACTTGGATAACACCTGAATGGGATTATGTGCAGGATGATAAACAAGCATTTGCTGCTGTTTCTGGAACACCAAAGTTCCATAATTTCAATTACAGTTGAGTTTTTGAGATTAATGCAGCCAACAAACCAGTTCTGGAGAGTTTAAACCACATCTATACCTCCTACCACCTACAGTCACATGCAGCCATGGAGTTTGATGCATACTTGTCAAATCAGAAAAGTTGAGTTTTGGTGCCAGCTCACTATGCCAACGGGATCTGATGCCAAATTTTGAGGTCCTATCTCCAGATGAAATAATGAAATCCTCTTCTGGATGCTCCTTCAGGCTGGTCAGGCCACGAAAATGACTGTCAAAGATGCAGTGTTGGTGCATGTTCTCAAGGAAACACTGAAGAGGTGGCCAACAGAGGAATTGCTGGGTGAGTTCAAAGCATTTTGTATCCATAAACATGAGCTGTTTGCTCTTAAAGGATTTCTTTCAGGGAAAATCATATTGCTGTTCCTGAATGATGTTGCTGAGTCATGTTAACCATGTTATACCCAGCAAAGGCAGGGACTGTGTGCCTGGAAATGTCTGCCATGCATTTTGGAGAGTGGCTTGGAAATTATCCGGCATAAAGGAACCCATAAATGAATGTATTACCTGCCATGCTGTGTGACACTGCCTGCTGAAAGCCCAGCCTCCCTGAGCAGTGCCCAAGACGAAATGGTCCAGAATCGGTATTGATTTCTGAGGGCCCTTTCGGACAGAAAATTAGCTTCCTAATTGGGGCAAGCTCATCTTCAGAATGCCTCAGTGGGAATTCATCCTCCTTAGGACCACCCACCCCCTCAGCCTGTGCTCCCTGTGTATCTGTGGCTGCTGCATCCCAGCCTGTCCCAGAGCAGAGCTGCCCTCACGGGGTCAGGGGTCTGACCAAAGCAGCCTCATCTGAGCTCTCACACTCTGCCACGTGAACAAGTGATCAGGCTGGACCATGCTGCAGGCAGCCAGAGAGCTCTTGGAGAGGTTTAGAGTTCCTCATAACTCAGTGTAACACATCTGCCCTGACAGCCAGGGTCTGTCTGAGCTATGGTGAGACACCAGCTCCAGTCACTCCTCTGCCAGTTCAACCCTGATCTGTCTGAGAAAGTCCGATGCAGGCAAGCAGAAGCTTTGGGGGGTTTTCTGCATCCTACCTGACAAAAACCCCTTCTATCTGCTCAAAGCAGTGGAGCTGGGCAATGTGTGCTCCTAAACAACCGCTGAGATTCTTGTGCCTGACTGAGATGAAACCCAGAGTGTGGCACTTGAAGGACAAAGCAGTGCTGCATTGCTGAGCAGCTGAGGAGACATCAGTATCCAAGCAATGCTGTCCTGGAGAGCGTGGAACCTTCCCACATCCCCACTGGCAGCTGCTAACCCAGACACTGCTGCTGTTACCTGGGGGAGAAAGCGCTCCTCTCACCCTGAGGTTCACAGTCATTGTCCCCAAGGTCCCTGAACTGCCAGAAAACATAGGAAAACCACAAGAGGCTGTGATGAGTCAACTAGACAGGTATCACCCCATGTGGGAGGAAAAGAACCGCGTCTGAGGGCAAGCCCTGGTTCTGGGTGGTGTGAACTTGCATGGAGGAAGCCCTGCTGCAGGTGCTATTTCTTCTTTGTGCAAAAGCATTTCATTCTCCCCCTTGGTCTCCATTCATGCAGCAGCAGCCAGGGAGATGGGGGACTTGTTACCCTTGTCCATGTTGGCAGCAACAAAATGTTCTGCTCATGTGTCTCCTGCTCTGTTTTTGCTGTCCTTGTGTTTCTAGAGTCACTGCTCTGCTTTTTCAGACTTAGTGACTTTGTTGGAACTGACACCTGGATCTCACTTAAATCTCTCCTCTTCACATGAGAGAAGAGAGGTAAAAATAAGGCAAATGGGTGCACACTGAGAAATGTTGTGCACATTGCTTTGGAAGAGCAGCAAGGTCAGCTTCATGTAAATCTCCCTCTCTCTTCCAGTGCCATTCGGATGGGTTTAGTCATTTGCTCTTCTCTGCTACTCAATGTTGGGAATTACAAGCCAGAAATATCGGAGTGATCAATAAAAAATGGTGAAAGGAATAAACCCTGAGCATGTTGTTGTGGCTGGCACCAGGACTGAGCGCTGCTGGTTAATGCATCACATCAGAGCAGACCATCTGCCCGCTCCTCCCGTGCTGCAGAGGGAAAACACTGTGAGGAGCACACCACACAGCCATCAGAGACAAAGCATGACCCTAAATGTCACCTGAGGTACCTGAAAATACCTGTTCTAGTAAACAAAACCAGGCAGCAGGGATAGATAAGGGGCTGGCACTCAGACAAGAGACTGTGCTTTGCAGAACATGAGAAGCCAGAGGAGAAATACCTGCCCCTGCTGAGGGTAGAGAGGAAAAGCCATGTTTTGATTTTGTTTAGCTTTAGCTCTTCATTAGTTTCTTTATTTTGAAAGGTGAGGTGGAGCTGTGACTCATAAAATTATTCTCTTTTCTGTGATGGTGTGTTTTCTACGGCTTCTGATGGTTCTGGCATCGAGCAGATTGAATCCTGTGTATGATGAGCAGACTGTGGGATATCTTTGTATCCATATTCTCTCTTTCCTGGTGTAGTAGTAATATAATGAGTAGAGCAATAAAGTGGAAAAGATGATGAAAAATACTCTAAAGGAGAATTATCCCATGTACCTTACTAAATATATTTGGGCTCAATATTTCCCTTTGCAGACCTACAGTGCAGGGCCTGTGATGTACTTCCACCCTCAGCACTGGGCTGAGAAATGAATGATGTTCAGACCAGTGTTGCCCATGTCTTTGGCATCCCCAGTGTGAAAAAAAACCTGTTTCTTCCTTTAAGAATAAGAAATGTAGCTTGAATGGTAAGAATGGTTTCATCTTTGTATGTCTAATTGCCTCTTAAAACTAACTTCAAGATTCATAACAGAAGTGTAAGAAAATACAGATAAAATACAGGCAACACATTTTTCCTGCATGCTTAATCATAGCTCTCCTATGACAAGTGCACAGGTATTTGTCTGTGTGGGTATGGATTTACCCTATTGCAGATACATGAAGAATAATGCAGTAGGAAGCATTCAAGAAGAATATAGAGACTGTTTTGGAAAGTATACAGTTCTTGTGGGAGACCCAGTTACATTTCTTTTTACTGATGCAGGTCTCTAAGTGCTCCTCTTAGAAAATTGATCCTCTGTTTTTCTTCTTGGGAACATCTACCCAGTACATAAAAAAGGAGGTTTGTTTTTTAACTTGGCTGTTACAAGTCTCGTTTGTCTCTTTTCCAGCCTGAAATCTGCTCTGCGTTGTCCTTCTCATACAAACAAGTATTTCCCTATTTTTGACCATAAATGTCACTCTTCTCTCTATGTCTTTAAATTTTATTGTAAGTTCTTTGAGCTGAGGCTGGCAGGGGAGAGATGAGAGGTGCTCACAGGGAGCTGCAGGTGGGTACATTGTGGGTACTTGTGGTGGCATGGTGACTTTTTGTTTTGTTCTTTATTTCCCACGGCGATCCCAGTATTTCTTTTTCATCTTAATCTCTGCAGAGCAGTGAATTAATGTTTTCATAGAAGTGTCTGTCATCACTCCAAGAACTCTATCCTGAGGGGAAAAGCTAATTCAGAACCCATCAGTATATATGTAAAGGTAGGATGACTCTTCATGTTCCCCACTTTGCATTTATCAACATGGATCATTATCTGCCATTTGCTCTCAGTCACTCAGTGACTGAGAAGGGTTTGTGCCTGGTTCAGAGGCCTGCAGTAAATCCAGTGGTTTTAAGGTTTTCAAGCTTCAGTTGTCCTTCTAGCTGAGCATTTTAATGTGTTTTAATCAGCTCTTGCTTTTCTTGGGTTCCCTTCTTCACAACTTCTAAAATCACTTTTCTTGCTTCAGAAGGCTGCTGAATCTGTTAGTCACCCTACAAGGGATCTCTTCCTAATATTTTGAATCAAGTGCAGGGGTAAGGCAAGAGTAATAAGTTTCCCACTAATTTCTCCATGTTCATAATCCAAATTTTGTCTCTGCATCATGCATAACATTTCTTGGTCTGTGCATGGGGTTTTAGAGTCAGCTCCTGCTGTTTTGCTTTCTGTCCTTACACCTTCTCTGCTATCAAGTTTAACCCTGCTATCACTGAAGCTGTCCCAAGGGGTGATCACTAAGATAATTCTGTGTTTTTTATCTGAACATGGAATCCATCTACAGAGATTGTGTTGCTCATTAATGACATTACCTCGTTATTCTGATTCAGCTTTAGTACATGACATCTGCTTTGTCTTTCAGTGTAATCAGCACCAAGATGTTATTGTTCCTCTAATTATCTTTCTCCCATCAAATTCCTGGTACACCTATTATGTCAGGATACATTAAAATCAGGCATCTAGTTTTTCTCTTCTCATTAATTGCTGTTGGAGTGCTGGTTTAGGAGCATGTACAGAATTGGCTAAGCTTTCTCTTTTTCCTGTGCTGTGTTTCGGTGAGACTTGGTTTGTTTACTTGCTGTTTGCCATGTGCTACTTTAGTTCTGCCAGCTACTTTTTAGGCAATACAGAATTTTTATTGCCTCATCTCTCCAGGATGCATCATCACGAGCTGTGTAGAGGACGTGCAGGAAGCATCTCCTACCTCTGCCAGGACAGTCTCTAATTTAAAAAGCCCCCCTGCAAGATTTTGGACTGTTAAGTGCTCGCTAGCCATGAGCATTTTCCTTCTGCAGGGTTTTGCCTTGCCTCTACCTCTGTGGTCTCTGAAAAGTCTTGTTTATTGTACGCATGTGAGTTTATCAATAGGTAGGAAGCAGCGCAATACAGGCAGCTGCTGACAGCCTGCTCCCTTGCCATTCCTTGTGGCAATTATTCCACAAAGTCAGGTGCTACAGAGCATTGGAGTAACCTAGACCAGGCTGTGCCACACCTGTGAAGAGTTTGCCCTGGGAATCCTGTCCTGTGTTTGTGTGGCCATCTCTAAGTGTCGAGCCAACACTAACGTTTGAGCCTGTTCCTGAGGCAGCTTCCCCACAGGGCTCCTCAGGCCAGAGCCCCTCATTTCCACGCTGTGGGCACTCCAGGTGCTTGGAAAGTCACAGCCTCCATGAGCACCATCCCAAAAACTGTTGGGGGCACATTTCCTGCAAAGCCCTGCTCTTCTCTGGCAAAATGCTTCCAGCACCAGTGCTGCTTCCAGCTGACTTCCCCTGCACAAGGAGTTGGGCTGGGCTCACCCTCCGGCTCTTCCCGTGGCTGATAGCTGGCAGTGATGAATTTAGAGAAGGATGCAGGAGCTGGAATCCCCACACAGCCCCAGGCAGGGGAGGAACACCCGTGGATGTGTCCAGCTGTGGTGTTATCAAATCACTGAAGCCATTTATCTGATCATTTGATGGGACGTTTTGCTTTCCATTGTGGTGTCATGTTTTCCAGATGTAATTTTTGGTCTTGGTTTCTTCCTTTTGAATGTATCCTCCATGGCCTCTTGGGAGTTCTCTGGGGCACAGATTTGAAACAATGGGAAAGGGATGGCAGAAGTTGCCGTGGGAGGAGGAGTGTGGTGGGGAGTGTCCCAGCCTCAGTGTTCTGGTGGGGCTGGCACAACAGGGACAAAGCATCCCTCACTGAATAACTCACCTTTTTCTTCCTCAGGCAGCAAAATACTCAGCAGGAACAAAACTTTTATTAAGTTCTGTGGAGAATATCCCAGAAGCAATTGGGAACTGAAATATCAGGTCCAGCCTACTTTTTTTGACAGTTCCCTTCCAACTCCTCTTGGAAATATTTGCTGTCTTACTGCTCACGCCTGTGCTGAAAATTAGAGCACACTTCGTGGGCCCCAACATCTGCTCTGTGAGAATCCATTAAAAGTCCTGGCCACTGTAACCAGCTATTGCTCTATCATTTTTATCAATAGCAAATGTAAACTGTAATGAGAAAATGTTTTGTGGTTTTTTTTTTCCTAGTTAATATCTACCATCATGAAGCTGATTTTGTTAAGCAGATTTGGCACTAAGAACCAGCAACAGCTAATAAATTCAATGTTAGGCTTATGAGGTTCTGACAGATTGCTGGCAGCTGCCTTAAATGCAGGAAAAAGCTCTCATAGTGTGGGTTGGAAATGCTTATTTATACCATACTGTGGGTCTGTTTGCCCCAAATTTTGCTGCCTCCTTTTAGTACATGTCACTGGTGAGATATATGAAAAGGGTACAATAACTGATCAGAGATACACCTCCCAGCTACACTGGAGACCAGCACTAATGCATAAAGATAGGAAGCTCAGCCATAAACTATTAGATTTTTTCTGTAAGAATTCTCATTTACGAATGCAAGGTTTGTGGTAAGGATGTGACTAGACCTCATCATAGATGGTTTTATTTACTGTGAGTTTTTATGATAGTTTTGGGGTTTTTTTTTCTATATTCAGAAGGTTTTAAATAATCTGGAGGAATTTAATACCACCTTGCTGTTAATTGGTGGTGGACTCAAGCAAAGATGGGCTGTACAACTACGCTAAGTTTGTTCTTAACATGTCTTAAAAGTGAAAAATGATGTGCTCAGAAGCAGGCACAGGCTTCAAGAGCCTGTATTTAGCTTAGAAGTTGGTCAGACAGGGATCCTCTTTGGATCAGGGAAAACCAACTAAAAGGAAAACTTTGGGAAACCGGAGTGCTCATCTGCAGTAATGGAGCTTGTATTGCAGAGACATTTCAGATAAACAAAATTATAGAGACATTTCAGATAAACAAGCACTTTTTGGTGGTAAGTGAAGCTAAGAACATGAACGGAAACTGAGTAAGTTGCAATCTCATTGTGAAGGTAAGTTTAGTCCGAAATTTCCCAGTTTCACAATTGCCTGGGAAAACCACAATGTTTGAACTGAACTCAAATCTGCTATTCACAGTATTTCATCCTTTCTCATTTATGTGGACTGGCTGGAACTGAGTAATTGATAAGCCTCTGACCATTAAAGTCAATGCTGAGTGAGGGGATGAAGAAATTAAAGGAATGGGAAGTTCCCTCTAACTGGAAAAGAGCAGATTAAGTCAAGACATTAAAGAATTCTTCAGTGAAAGTAAATTTGGCATCAATTTTCTCTTCACATGTGGTGAAAGTAGCTCTGGGGAGTACAAGACTGATGGTGAAAATTCCAGATTCACCATGTTGCAGTGTGCAACTTGATCTACAGTTGGAGAATTTAACCTCGTTTTGTTTATGAGTCTGAGGGTCAGCACTTTCCATCACTGGCAAAGCATTCCCCTCCCTTTCTGTAAATAGGCCTTATAACTCCATGGAAAGCCTTCTGAAATAGATAGAATTTTCTTTATAGCACTACACAGTAAGATCCTTCCTTCCTCAAGAAAGAAATATAGAATAGTCTAGAAATATGTGCTGACATCATGCAGCAACTCTAAAATTCTCCCGGAAAAAAAAAATGCTGACAGCATTTCACACAACCAAAAGAAATCCTAAAAGTAAAGCACTAAATGCTGTTTTGGAAAGTGAGTGGGTGATGCCACCAAGCATTATGCACCATAATGAAGTTCCACAGAAAGTGGATAAAGCAGAAAACCACCCCACTGCCTTTCTAGCAGGCACCTTGTGCTTGCTCTGCTCCGTGTGCTGGAGGGCCCATGCTGTGCCCACAGCCCTTGAGATGGGAAGGGCAGGGAGCTTCCACTCCCCAGCTGCCTCTTTGGCTCCTCTCACACCCTTATCACTGTCCATCTCCTCTCCTGTGCCTCTCCTTCAGGATGCAGTCCTACTCCCATCCTCGTACAGAACTTTCTGGAGCTTTGATATCCTTGCTGCCGTTCTGGGAGCTGCACTAAAAAGCACAAAATACCCCACTGGATTACAGGAAAGTGCAGCTCTCAGATGCGTGCAGTGCTTGCACTGTACAGGATGCTCTCTGCCATGCTCCTGAGTCCTTTAGTGGTGTTTTCTAGCAGAGTTTGTTTCCTGGTGGCTGCTGAGTGTTGAGCTGGTGGTTTTGTAAGAGCCTTTGTGCCCCAAGGTCCCATTTGTTTGTGAGATTTAACTCGGAGCCCATTAGCGACACTAATCCCAGGCTTGTTCTTCCCTTGTGTGCGTAATTTATTTGGGTTTGCTTACAATGAATTTCACAGAGGCTCTGTGACTGTTTCTCTCCCTGCAATAACCCCCTGCTTTATTAGCAGTAATTGACTTTCTTCCTGTTTTCCAGTGGATCAGCATTTCGGGCAAATTAAGGAAATTCCTTGTTCCTTACTCCACTTACTGCTGCTCCACCAAGCCTGAGGAAGGCAGCCTGTGCCCGAAAGGTTTTGGGATTGTCTCAAGTGGTCTGGTGAAATATATGGGGCATCTCGTCAGCTGCGGGCAGCTGGGACCAGGATGGGCTCAGTTCACTTTAATTGAACTCTACATATATTTTTTTCCCTTGTGGATTTTCAAATGTGGGGTAAATTGCTCCTGAAAATGAAATAAATCTCAATAATTAATTAATTAAATGCCAATACCAGGGTGAGAAAAATGTTTGCAGCCTGCTTCTGTGCACTTGAATATATAACCAACCAAAGAAGCATCTGGATGATTTCCTCTCACAAAAAGATGTTTGGTACTGTGACTGTATTTCTCTGATCATAAATGTCTTCATGGCCTGAGGAGACTGTGCAGTGTTTTCTTCCTCACTAGAGGAAGAAGGAAAATGTCTGTCTTACAATATAAATCTTTATTTTTCTTGAAAAAAGTCATCTGAGTTAAGACCAAATAAATGACAGACCTGCATAAAGTGAGCAAACAGCTGTCATAAACCCTTGGTATTTGTTTCAGCTGGCTGTGTGTAATGTGGATGACATGTAGGTCCCTGTGGAGCCGTGCTTCCCCTGCCACTCAGGTACGACAAGACACAACACGGATGCAATTTGTAAAAAGGGAAGAAGCCTTGGCTGTATGGTCTTACCTTTTTCAGAAGCCGGGGCAAGGTCAATAAAACTTCGACATTTTTCACCTTTAAAAGAAAAGCATTGTTTTAGGAGACAGAAGTTGGTTGGTGTTGCTCTGCCTTCTCTTTCTGACTGGGGCTCCTGCCTGCACTCCCAGCCCAGTCTCTGCAGGACCTCGGGGTTGTCTCACACTGGGGACAGACATTTCCCTATGCCTCCATCCTGCCCGAACCCGCTGTGCTCAAGGGCTGGACTTCCCTTGGGATTGCAGTCCCTTGAGCAGGAATTTGGGTTACAGGGAGTGAAGAACATCTTTTCCTGGCTGAGTCCCTGCGGGGTCAGTGTTGCTCTTTCCCAAGGGCAGGAACAGTGCTGGACTCTATCTAGAGTGACACAGGGACAAACACCTCACAAGGGTGGCACTGGGAGGGCACAGGACTCTTTCACCCACAATTTTGCCCTCTTTCTCATCACCAGACAATGCCTGTGCCCCCCCAGTGTGACCAAACATCCCAGGGCTGGGGGGCACTGCCACGGGCACAGAGGTCTCCATAGACAGATGACACGTGTGGCTAAGACTGACAAAACCTGAAGCACAAAGCAAAGCACATAAGCAAATGTATAAACACTTTAAAAAAATGTTTAAAAAGCAGGCAAATGCCTTGCTCTGAGCATCACAGCCTGTGCCACTCCCTGTGCTCCACTGTAAATTAAACTCTCTCTGTTTAGGACCCCACCTCTGGCTTTGCAGGAATTCTTGAGAAGCTTCTGAACAGGAAATGTATCTTAGGGTGGATGCTTTGACCTTTCTTTTTACTTCTTCAGTATCTTCAAAGATGATAAAATAATTCCTCTTCCCTAGATGCATCCATCTACCAAGTGTATGTGTTCCTTTTGACATGATGTCCTCCAAGGTGTCCTGCCAGAGGTCATGGAATAGAGTCCATTTTGCTCTTTAAGACTTTAGTTGATGCAAACGCAGCTACAGGACTAGGCTGGGGTTTTTAATTAGCTGTGCTCATTTTTAATTGCAAAGTTGAAAAGACTAATTTAGGAAAGGTGATCCATTAAAAAAGAATAAACAGTGAACTGCCACAGTGATGGTGAAGTCAGTGTGTATTTTTTTCTTATTTGTAATTCAGTATATGTAAAAACCAATATAAAGTGTTCATTTTTCTGGTGTCTTTGTTGGCAAGATTGAGGTAAATGTAATCGTTCAAATGATAGCTGAGCTGAGATAAGAATCTATTATTTTAACGCTATTTTTACTACTTTAAATTTACTTTTTGCAGTTTTAAATCTATGCTAAGTACACTGAGAAGTGATGTGTACATAGTCTGTAGTCTATGTATAAGTAGCTATAAAAGAAAAGGTTTGCCTGACATTGTAATGAACATTTTGATATGTCCAGGGGAAGCATTTCTACCTTCTGAATCCAGAGGACAGCCAAGAAAAGGAAGGGACACTTGGTTTATGAAAGCATCATCTCTGTTTCCAAAGGGGTGGACAGGGCAGGCTGTATATGGGCAGGAGGAATGTCAGTGAGTGAGTGAGTGAGTGAGTGAGTGAGTTTTGGGGCAGGTAGATGGAAAGATAACTGAAGGATCACAGAAATTACCGTCCCTGCACACTTCCTGTTCAGAGCAGGGCTGTGACTTTTCCCACTCAAACTCCGAAATGCTTCAAGGATGGTGATACCCATCCCTTAGTGACTCAAAGATGGAGTTTCTTCCCACTCTGGTCCACATCTGGAGAAGTGTTTCCTTATACCCAATCCAAACTTCTGTAGCTGCTCTGGCACCAGTCTACTCATCCTTTCTCTGTTTGTAGGGACATGAACAAGCCCAGCTCCCCCAAGTTCTTTACTTCAAGCTCCTGACCAAGAAATCCAGATAAATAAGTGGACTATAAAATATACTAAGGTGCAAGTAGAAAACATTCTCATCCAGAACCTCTGAGTTTTAGGGCATGAGGTTCTCCAGGAATTTTATTGACATGAAAACAAGGGAATATAGGGAGAGTGACCTCTAGATTTGGACTTGATATAAGCAGATTTAGCAGGATTTTTCATTCTAGCCATATGGATCAGTGGTTTGGGTCTTTGTTTGTTTGTTTGTTTGTCAGATCTAAGTTATTACTTTTATCACAGTTTTGTTTTAGTCTGACTTCAAGCTAACTGGCTCTCACTGATCATCCCTCACTTGTGTTACAGTGAATCCAAAGCCAACTGGAAACCTTTAAGAAATACCTGACTCTCCAGAATGTTATCCCAAGACAGGCACAGGGGAATGGCCTTTGTAACTACAAAAACTGCACAGGCTGCTCTGAGAGCTGGTGGTGCCTTTTAGACACCTGGCAAGGGACAGAGTTTCTCTGAGTTACCAGTGTTTGGCTGTAGGTGCCTTATCTGCAGGGCAGTGGGGAGGGTGGTCACAGGCACCTCATCCTCCCTCAAATTCCACTTGCCCAGAACATCATCTCTGCCCTGTGGTTGAGGCCTCCAGTTTAAATAATATGGACAGAAAATGCTGGAGTGTCCAGAAAAAGTCCTTTAGGAGCCATAGCAAAAAGAATGACTGGAGGCAAAGAAGAGCCTGGATGTCACCTCACTTTTGATGGCTGATTGTGCCTGGCTTGCTGCTGAAGGTCATGGTAGGAACTGCACAAGCAGTTCCTGACACTTCCCTTTGTTGTTCTTGCTGCTGGAGCACTGGAAAACCCTCCTCTGTTTTCAGTGGTAACCACTGGTGGTATTTATAAACCACAGCCACACTTCCACATGCAGACATGCATCTCGCTGAGAACTGAAGATGTCAGCAGTGCCTTCACTGTTCCTCTTAGGATTTATTCTAAGTTATTTTTGGGTATCTTGTATAACTGATCTCTTAAGCCCTCTTAAGTTTAATTTTAGACTTGGCAGAGTTTATCCTGCTGTGCTGTCCTTTTCCAGATGCATCTTGTCCTCCTAACCAGGCTCCTGGAAAGTCTTTAGAGAATACAGAAAAGGCTGTTCAGAGAAGCAACAAGAAGAGTCTCTAGGATTCATCCCCTGAGAGTCCTGCCTTCACCCGTTTGTAGCTGTGATCCTGTCAGAGAAGAAAGCCAAGGAGTGACCTCTCCTGCACTTCACTCACGCAGAAAGAAGAGGTGGGGCCTGGATTGGATTCTCTGCACTTCCCCTCAGGAGTGATGGCCATGAGCAGTGCACGTGCAGAGCTCAGCAGTGACAGGGAGCTGCTGGAGGCTGAGGAGGAGAGGGATGCCCAACACCTAAACAGCTATAAGCAAAGCACTTGGTACCAGCTTCTTCTGTGACTTCCCGAGAGTGAGGTGGAAACACCATCTGTGCTAGTCCTTGCAAACACACTCCCTCCTAATCAGACTGACTGTGCACGGGCTCAGCTGTGTCTCTGCTGGCCTTCCCAAGAAAGGGATGTGGGTCACAGGGACCTGCAGGACTGGGAACTAGTAAGATTTATCCAATCCAAAATTTATCTGTGGCTAATAAATCCAAAATTTATCTGCGTCTAATTAATCCTGATTAATTAATCTAATTAATCCTGATTGATTAATCTAATTCTGTATATGTGCATGTTTATGAGTATTTGTAACTTGCTGGGGAACTTCAAACTGGAGCAGCCAGAGCGTGGGAGGAGACACATCTGGAAAGACTGAGCTGGTGGGTGGAGAGGAGTCTTGAGGTTGTATGAGTAATAGACGTACAGCCCATGAAAGTATCTGAGGGACCACCAGAATGATGTACCCGTGCATCTGCAGCGGGAAGGGGTGGGCATATTTCAGCAGGATCTGCAGACCTGGACAGGCTGAGGAGGAAGAGGAGCAAGTTTGGTGCTGGGGGTGATGTTTCTGTGGCTGCTGATGAAGGCACAACTCTCTCCGAGGGTCTGTGTGGTCAGAGACATCAGTGCCGGGCTTGCACGTGTGTGTGTGTGGGAGTGTGTGTGTGTGAGTGTTTGAATACTTGCCCAGCCTGGATGAGAAGGGCCCAGCAGCAAATGGATGAAAGAAAAGAAATTTCCTGAGCCTTAAAGTCCCCAGGCTCAGCTTCGTGGGCATGCTCAGCATCCTCTCAGACAGACTTCTCCCATCTTGTCGTGGAGACAAACAGGTCCCAAAGAACCATCAGGTCACACAGTTTGCTGCCTCCAGGGCCCTGGGCTGCCTTCCCTGCTCTGCCCTGCCCTGCACATATTGTGGGTATGTCACACATGCCGGGCTGTGGCTTCCACCATGGAGCTCTGTGGGAACCTAGAATGCAGAGAATATTTCTCTGCCTGTTTTGAAAGGTTTTACCCCCCTGGACAGTACTGGTTTTGACCTTTGTCCATGGAAAAATTTGCCTAGCCTCTGGGAAGAATTTGAATCGACAATGGTGTGAATTAGGTGATACAATACTACGTGAGATTATCACAGGGTGAAAGATTTAGAGTTTTAGGTCTATTTGCATAGTAAATAGATAGAAGTAGAAAACCTCAAAATGGAGGATAAGTTGTAGTTAAAAGCTTCTTTCTCCTTCTTCACTAACTCCATATTTTGCAGCAATAGTGGTCTGGGATGATTGGATACAGAATTCCGCAGTTCCTGTCTACGTGATTTAGGAGCTTGTTGGACAGTGGTGAAAAAGTGAAAATACCTTGTGTTTTAAGTTTTCATTGGGTAATTTACCTTTAAAAAGGCTGTGAGATCTTGCTAAGTTGTCTTCTTGCTGCATTCTCTGCTCTGTGCTATGTCTAAGCCATGCCAGTGGCTTGTACTCCTTAGATTAGAATTAATAAACACCTATCAGGAGACTGAGAAGCCATGAAGTCCCATTTGCCTCCTTTTGTCTCCTGGCACAAATCTGAACGTCTCCCCCATCAGGGAAGACAACAATTAATGACGTGGACAGCGTTAGAGCTCTTCTCTGGGCCCATGGAATTAGAGAGCTGCACAGGGCAGCTGTAAGGCAGGTCTGGGTGCACATAAACTGGGTCTGAGCTCCAGCACACAGATGTCATCAAGCCCTGTGTGCCCTCGCCTTTAAGCCTTTGTGAGACCCACATTCTGCTCCTTCTTCCACCTAAAAGGTGTGGTTTTGTTTGTTTCTGTCCTCAGGACCTCACACAGGCCAGGAACCTGTTTGGTTTAGACTGGAAATCAGGAAGAGGGCAGAAAAAACACCCAAAAAGCGCTTCAGCTTCAAGACAATATTCTGTTTCTAACATGGCTGTTGTCATAGCAAAGAGCAGAAGTTGATGTTCTGGATCCTACTTTTTGGTCCTGCATTCCTAAGTTCTTTCCTCTCTGAGCCAGGGGTAAATGCCTGATTAATAATGAGAGCAGCAAAATAAAAACAACCCTGAAAAATCCTATTTTGTATGTCTTGCAGTGACATGGTCTGAAAATATTCTAGTTAATTGACTTAAAAGAAACCTGGTAGTTCTGGCTGAACTCTGTTATAACTCTGCTTTTCATCTCACCAAAAAAAAAAGAAGAAAGAAAACGCTGTCTGTATCCACTTTTTCTGCATAAAATTTTATGAGTTCAAAAGTGCAGTTATGATGGAAATTTGTAAATGAATTTCAATTTTCTTTTGAACAACATTCCCTTTTATGTAACACCCTGGCTCCCAGCCTACGACAGGCAAGGTCCCCTTTTTTTCCCACCAGGCCCTAACAAATCTTTATCTCTCCAGTTATATCTGGAGTCATGTGATTCTGATGAGATCCCACATCATCTACTGAGAGTAAAATAATTGTATTTGTCTAAAAAAAGGCATAATCCTCAAGGGATCCCAGCCTAGACAAGGCTGAGGACTCCGACACAACTTCAGTGAAAAAAAGTACTACATGAGGGAAAATGCAGGTTAATGGGCTCACTCAAACAGAGTTGTATCAGGTTAATTACCAACTGAAATATTCAAATTGTGATTAAAGCTGTCTCAGAGCACTTAATTGACTTTTTTTTCCTAATGAAATTTGAGTGTTAATCCGTAAAATCAACATTTTCCAGTTGACCCTGTTGATTTTGCCGGAGCTATATTTTCTTCTGGAAAATAAACAAATTCACACAGAATTGCACAAAAATATGCCTTGAACTATGCAGACAATTATTTTCTCTTCGTCTGACAGCTGCCATTCATTGCTGCTGCCCATCAACATTTCTGCTACTTCTAAATATCTTGAGAATTTGCCCAATTTCTCAGTGACAACTCACAGTCTGTATCGCCTTTGGGATTGTTTTTAAACCTGAATGCTGTACTGCTGTTCTCCTTCAGCAAATCCAATCCCTTCAAACTTCCTACGTTTCAAAAGTGGAAAAATTTAAAGCTTCCCACTTTTTTCATTTCAGGCGTGCACTTTTCCTCAGTTTGCATATTCCTGAAGGAACGTGTCTAATTTTGTCAGAGAGGTCCCATTCACACCGTGGGGTTCCCTCTTGGTTGGTTGGAGCAGGGAAGGGCTGTGCAGGGCAGGGAGTGTGGGCAGAGCTGGGAATGCTGTCGGTGCTGCCTGGGACTATGCCATGGCAACTGCTTCTTCCAGGCTGCAACTCTCCCTGACGTGAATAATCTTACACAGCATCTAAAAGCAAATGTCTCCACAGGCTGCTCTCAAATCATGTCTAATTGAAACGCAGCCAAGTCACAAGACTCTGCTGATTATCTTGGTAAGACCTGAAGGATGTGTACACACATCCATCATTTGGAGAGCTGGAAAATAGTTCTGGTTTCCAAGTGATTGTGAAAATCATGGAAACAGAAGTGCTGAGAGGTTTTCAATGATTTTGGTGTCAAATTAGAGCTGACTTCATTAAATCAAGGAGCTCTGAGTTGCTTTAAGCGTTTGAAGCCATAGAACGTGAAGGGGAGGGTTTCACCTGCTCATCCCAGAGGTGACCATCTGCCACACTGTGCTGACCCTGAGCCAATGCGAATATGCCAAAATAAACTAGATATTGGCAATCCAGGATCCTTGAGACATCCAGAAAACTGGGAAAGACAAAAAACAATGCTCTTCCCAGAGGATTCAGCTGCTGTATGTCCCTCACTGCATGAAGTCTAGCCTTCTCCTGTCCTCCTGTCCCTGCCCTGCTTGCTCTTTCAGTTGAGATATCTTGTTTTTCCAGGCAGGCATCCCTGGCTTGGGGTATGGAAACAGGTAACTTTAACCTTTTCTTCATGACTTTTAAAGGAAGTGAACTGCAGCACACTGGAAATGAACATCCAGTTTTTGAAATCAAGTGAAAAAAAGTTGTGCTTGCATTTCCTCTTGTGAACCTTATTTCCAGGCATGTACACAATAACTCTGAAACAAATTCTCATTAGTGTTTTTTGCCTGGCTGGGTGATGCACAGTGAAATCAGGCTGTATGATGTGGGTTTTTTTAAGCATGGTGGAATGTCTCTACTTCTCAACTGATTTTCCACATTGTAAGCATGGTTTGAGTCCTTCTCCCCACCAAACGTAGCCAGACAGAAGGAGGAACACATGAAAGTGGATTCTGTTTACCTGTGACTATTCTACAAGCCATGTCATTCCACAGTAATTACATCTGCTTCTTATTACCCACTGGCTTCTGTATTCCTTTCTAAGCTAGATCAGCAAAGATTTATATTGCCTTTTGGTCTAGCAACAAGAACACTGGAATTTCACCGATTTGGGACTAACAGAGGGTCCTGCTAGAAGCACCCTATTCCCTGCTATCCTGGTTTCAGCTGGGATAGACTCAATTTTCTTCCTATTAGCAGGTGCAGGGCTGCGTTTTGGGCTTAGGATGAGAATAATGTTGGTAACACAGTGGTGGTTGGGTTGTTGCTGAGCAGGGCTTATCTGAATCAAGGACTTTGCAGCATCTCATGCTCTGCCACTGAGGATGTGCACAAAATGCCAGCAGGGAGCATGGCCAGGACAGCTGACCTGAGCTGTCCAGTGGGATACTGCAGACCAGAGAATGTTATGCTCAGTATGTAAATTGGGGAGAGCTTGCTAGGAGCTGTCAATTGTTGCTTTGGGTTGGGCTGGGCAGCAGTGAGCAGCTGCATTGTGCAACATGTTTTGGGGGGGTTTTAGTGCTCTCTCTCCCCTTTCCTCTACTTTTATTATTATTTGTTTTTGTATTTTACTTTATTGCAGTTATTAAGCTGTTCTTATCTCAACCCACTGGTGTTACCTTTTTCTGACTCTCCTCCCCACCCCACATGGGCAGGAGGGAGCGAGGGGCTGAGCAGTACTTAATTAACAGCTGGGGTTAAACCACAACAACCTGTACGTCCCAGTTTTGAGATCTGTCACTCAGCCACTTCCCCTAGTTCCACATAAGGAAAGTTTTAACATCAGGATTGAGTCTGGTGTAATTTAAAAACCACGGGGATACCATGATGATTGATCTTCCATCCCTTATGTATTTCCTTAGCCCTGAATGCATCTGTTCATACTTTGCGCTGACACTGGGGTAAAGCATCTCAGTTCTCTTTGAAATCTGGGACCTATGTGTTAATCTTCCAGCCCTTTGAAGTTTATCCCATTTACAAGGAACTACCAGAACTCCTCAGATGTTTCCTTTAAGTCTACTGGGTTAAATGTCTGAGAACAGACACATCCAAACACTTGTGAGGAAGAGTAACATATCTAATAAGCAGTAGTTAGCTGCCTGGCCCCTTACTTTGCTCCGTTATGAGGCTCAGCCTGCAGGGACTTTATGGCCATGTTTTATGGATGATAGATGTTCACACAGCTCGTCTGCCCAGCGGGATCAGGAGGACCTAAAATCCGAAACTCCCAGAGCACCGCAGACACAAAATATCCCCAACATCCTATAAAAACCTGAATGTCTGCAATAAAGCAATCACCACCACAGAAATCACAGCTATCATGTACCACAGGAAGGGAGCAGGAGTCCTCGTGAGGAACACGAATAAATCTGTAAATTCCTATGGCCAGGCCTATCTCATCCTGAAAGCAAAATACCAGGGATTTGTTAGGAGGAGTTCACAAGTGCTTTTCTGCAGTGGATCCTTCCCATGCTGTAAAGGAAGGCAAAAATTTGTTACTCTCCTTGTTATCTAGCCTGAGGGAGATTTCCCATCTGATCCCAAATTAGATCATCAGTTTAATGTTCAGTGCATGAGCAGCCATACCAATTAGATCCTGAGAAGCTGTAATAATGTCAGCAGCGGCAGAGCAGCCTCCTCACACACTGCCTCCACCTGGAGCCAATTCCTGCTGCTTTAGGCAAGGCATTAAAACCTCCAGAAAACGTGATGGGCACCCAGGCAGCAGCTATTTCTTTTCTTGGCTCCCACTGGTGCCCAGCAGCCTCCTCGGAGCAGGAATGTCACGGAGCAGGCACCGTGTGAGCCAGGGAGGCAAGGGGGCTCCTCCAGACCTCCTTAAAACACCAACAAATCAGCTACACAGGACTCACCCCAAGTTCCTCAGGCCAGAAACTTTCCTCTTCTCTCCTACAGTTCTTCCTGCACTTTGGAAGCCTCCATTTCAGCCCATGGGTTTCCTTTGCTCACACTGCCCTCTGTGGAGGTGAGGTCCGGACACACCATCTGGGAGCCTGTCCTTGGATTGTCACTTTTTTCCCCTCAGTTGTGAGTTGCTTAGGTCATATTATTTTCTTTATCCCTATATGTGTAAGGTATCACTACATCCCCTCTAGCTCTTCAATCTGTTATAGCACAGAACACCAGCTTTCTTTTCTTGGAGGAGATTCTCTTTTCGTTAACTACCTCGGAAATCCCACTCTGCACCTATTTCACCTTCTCCTTTTTCTTAGCATCCCTATGCACAATGGCATTTACAAAACACACTTGTGTTGCCTGTGGTGCTGATTTTTCCCTAGAATAACCTTTTCTTTATGTCACAGCACTTGGCAGCTCTCAGCCACCCCACGGACAAATACTGGCCCCCAACTTGGTTCTTATCTTCTCCCTGCAATTGGTGCCTACCTGTGACCTCACAGAGCTTTAGGCCTTGGCATCTGGTGCTTTCAACCTTCTGTAAAATGTAACACTGCTCTTACAACTCCAGTTATGCACACAAATCTCTCCTCTGTAATGCCAGTACTCCCAGATTTTGTGTGGCAGCACACATAAGAAGCACATTCAAAGCAGGATTATTCTCTTCAAATTAAGACTTCTGTGCTGGGACTTGCACCATCTTAGACAAATTCCCTTTTGGCCAATGAGGCACACACGTAATCCCAGGTTTTAGTTCATCCTGCAGAAGGAGCAGTGTAATCTCCCAAGGAGTGCTCCCTACTCTCCACTGTAATGATGGTGTTGATCAGTTTGGGCACAGACACCTACATTTGCTTATGGCCATGGGCTGGCTGTAAGATTCATCTTCCCTTCATTTTTTTAGGTGACACAAATTATATCCCTAGTTCTTTTTTTCCTAGATTGCTAATCCCAGCAATAACAGAATCCATCCCAAAACCAAATTTGAGGACAACCAGAAATATCTGGTCTCCATTGGGATAATTCTCCCTTTTGTATTACTTGCCACAGTCTCCTTGTAAGACTGTTCTTTAGTCAGTTTACAATCTGTTTACCCCCATGATAATCAATAAAATAAAGTAAATCTGCAACACAATTTGATGCAAAAAGTCTTCCTGCTCCACTGTCTTTGTGTTGTCTCCAGTGACAGTTATTTAGGGAAGAATGAAGGAATGGGCATAGGGTGATTCTGCTCCTCTACTCCCCTTGTCACACCAGTACTGCAGCAGCAGTTTGAGGACTTCCCAGCCTGGGATTACTCTAAAATTGTCCTGTCAGTAACAGGAATGGAAGTTTCCTCTCTGGATCCATGCAACTCCCAGTTTTGGCCTTCTCAACATCCCCTGGCAGGGAGCTCTGCAGGAAGGAGTACTTATTTTTGTCTGTTATGCCTTTTTGTTCCTGAATCATGGAAGCAGTCAATGATGTGTGTTGTCTGAGCTCTGTCATTGTCACTTGATCCCCACCAACATGACGACTCTGTGCACTGGGCCTTCCTTCCAGCCTGGAGCTCAGGCTCAGGCTGTTCAGTGACCCCCACTGTGGAGCCCGCCTGCCTCTCTCTCCACGTCCTTACCATCCTTCCCACTGTCTGCAGCTCTTCTGGAAAGAATTTTCAGTGGAACATTCCATCAAATGCTTTCTTGCAAATCCACAAAGACTGGATCTAATCCATTACCCTTGTCTGAGAAGTGATTCATCTTGGTAAAAAATTTACCTTTAATAAACCCATACCTTTGAGAAAACCTATTTGTTGCCATGGAGTGAGTGCTTTCTCTGAAAACTATCCTAAGATTCCTGGGTCAAGTGGCCTGTAGAGGTTTTTTCACTTTTCTTTAAATACAGGTGATATACAGGTTCTTGCTTCTAAACCTGCATTTTCACGTACCAATTATTTCAACATCCTCAGATGGAGATTATCGTGGTTCCCTGGGTTCAGTTCCTCCAACACTGGAAATTTTATCTTTAATACAGAGCTCTACCTCCTCCATTCCTTTTACCACTCTTTCCTTCCTAACAATTTATAACTAGCAATTTTTACATTCCAGTCATGCGAATAAACCTGCCAGGTTTCAGTCATGCCAATTATATTGTATTTCTCATAATCCAGCAAGAATTCCCAAGTCCTCTTGCTTTTAATTATATACTCACAAGGTGCTTTCCCCCAGTCCCTCTCTGGCCAGCCACCTGTGGTGAATCACTGGGATGTGTGATTATCACAGGGGGCGGGGGACAAAGGTGTTGCAGAACCACTCTGGAGCTGTGAAAGGCTGGGGCAAGTTCTGGTCTTTATATGTCACAGATTTACTCATTTCTGCAGGATAAACCCCTCTCCTTCTCTGGCTCCTCCTCGAGGTGCATTCAATGCCCGCTCTTCTGGCCCATTTTGGCACATCCTTACATCCCATCTAAATTCCACTCTACTCCTTCAGCAGTGCTGAGGAATAGGTGGTACAGAGCACACAAAGAGCTACAGACCCCTTGCCCTCCAAAAAGGTCAATCCAAACCCACGAAACAAGCCATGCATACCCATTCCTGGTGTCCCGATTTCTAGGGAGCATGGTGAGCACCCTTGGTTATTGGGACAGTAGTCTTAAAAGGCAACTGGGCACTGCTCTTCCCCTCTGACTGTGGATGTCAATACTGAGCTTGTTTGTTCACTGGCAACTAAAGCAAGGTCTGAGTTCATGGTGTTTTTCTATTAACATCAAAGCAAACACACTGTTGAGCAAAACTGACTGACTTGTTATTGCTTCCCAGCTCTCAAACTCCCCTATTAGGATATGATATGCCACCTTGCCTACTTCATGGGTTAATTTTTTCATGGCATGTGTGTTCCTGAGCCATGGAATCCACCAGCTGGCTCACCACTGCTGCTATCAGTGCACCCCTTGTGTGGTACCTTGTGAGGTGCCCTGTGGTGCCCAAGCACAGACCCTGACTGCGGGTGTGCAACAAGATACATGCTCAAAGTCACGTATAAGAAATTAAATGCTGGTGAGCTTGTCTCTGAGACATCTAGCCATGGTGAAGGAGTTCACAGCCCAGGAGGAGGCCCCAAGTACAGCCTGTGAGGGTAGAACAGGACTCATGGCCAGCACAGTCTGCAGAGCTTTATCTTCATCCCCTTCCAAGGCTGAGTGTGTTGCTCCTACAGAAGACGCCTCCCCCTGTGTGGGATCCAAAGCACTGAACCCACTCTGAAAGGGAGAACCTTGTCCTCCTTCTGGTAGACTGGGATTCAGCACACTTTTGAGTCAGAAACTGTGCTAAATAATTACAGGACTCCCCCACCAATGAAATAAAAATGCTCCAGTCCCTCTATTCCCAGAGGGGATTCACAATTACATTTCTCAGGTACTAAATGCTTTTTGAATTCTTGAGCTGTCCTAGACATGCTGGATAAAAATAAACTCTAGATTCACAAATTATTTCAGAAATAATCACAGCATTCAATCTCTGTTAGAGCTGTCAGTGGAAACCAGAAACTGGCACCAAGAGGCAGGCATGCTCCGCTGGGCTCTTCACAAAGTGGATGGCATGCTGCTTGCACCTCAGCCTCTGGAATCTAAATGCACATTGCAGATAAACAGGGGGAAGGAGAAGACACTCAAAAATTTGTTTCCTTGCTGCCTAAATGTCATTTTAAGGTGTGAGTCCCACCCCCTCCAGCCAAGTGGGAGCCCTGGCATCCTGTTCCCTGCAGCATCAGCCTGCTGGGAGCTGGTCCTGGTGGCACTACAAGATCTGCAGTGTTGCAGCTGCACCAGTGCAGGGAGCAGAAAGTTTTGACAGTGTGGCTGGAGGAGAGAGAAATCAAAAGCCTGGTGGCTGGAGGAAGAATGGGGCTCATAGCTGTGAAAGTTTGGAGGCTCTGGAGAGTTTTGGCAGTACCATGATCACAGAGAGAGTTACTGGCATTCACACGTGCCTGGTGGGATCCAGCACGGAATCACAGAAGACCCTGTGTGGGAAAGGAGCCACAAGGATCATCAAAGTCCAGCTCCTGGCCCTGCACAGACACCCCAACAATCCCACCCTGTCCCTGAGGGTGTTGTGCAGACACTCCTGGAGCTCTGACAGCCTTGGGGCTGTGACCAGTTCCCTGGGCAGCCTGTTCCAGTGCCCAAACACCCTCTGGGGGAAGAATTTTTTCCCAATATCCAACCTAAACCTTCCCCGATACAACTTCAGGCCATTCCCTTGGGCCCTGTCACTGGTCACGACAGAAGAGATCACTGCCTGACCCTCCTCTCCCCCTCACGAGGAAGTTGTAGACTGTGATGAGGTCTCTCCTCATGTTGCCTAAATTCAGACATCAATGAGTCAGGGAGGAATCAGGGATGGGGTGGGAGCTGTGGGAATGGTGCTGACCATGGGCTCTGGCCATATGCTCTGCTGACAAAGTGTGAGGCTGTGAGTGACTGTGGAAGGGACTTTGCCTGGAGCAAGGCTGCTGCAGTCACTTCAGTGTGCTGCTGGTAAAGCTGTAAGAAAGATACTGCTGGCAGCATACAGTGCATTTGAGCTGGGGACTTTGACTAATTTAATACACTACTATTTAACAGAATTAATACAATGCTATTTAATACACACACGACTGTGTGACTTGTGATGCCTGCAGAACTGGGGTCAGTAGGTGTGCTGAGGATGGTGGGATGAGCCTCTGGGATGGATTCCCCACAGATATACTGAGTGGGGGCTGTATATGTGAGCACAGTCCCTGTGCTGTTGAGTTGGGGCTGGCTGGTGCCTCGCTGCCCTGCGGCTCAGATGAAATGATCATCAGTCGGGCTGCAAAAGGCCATGGCAACACTCTGACAGTCTGGTAATACAAACCCATCAGTCTGAGTGAAGAGCTGTTGAGTATTTTATGTTGGCACTATTAGGGACAAATTTAGACCCGTGTCCATTACATTGTTCCCGTCCTTACTAGAAGAAGACATGGTAAATCTGAAAGAGGCAGCTCTCGGTCTAAGCCAGAATATCCCTGTACCTGCTTGGGTTATTTCCAAAGGTTGGTCACTCCTAGTCTGCTAACTGAAGAATACTTTCCCCCAGGTTAGTGTTTCAAATGAGGAAACACTCATAGAGCTGCTGTGGGTGTGTGGGGAGGGAGAAGCAACCCCCTTCTCTCTTGCTTTCACCAGAACTTTTTAAAGCTTGCTTCCAACTCTCTCCTGAAATCACCCACTACAGCACAGCTTTGTTTACCCGGTACAGAATAGATCACTGTGTTTCTCTTCTCCCACAGATAACTCACTTTTCTGAGTGGGCTAGAGTCACACAGTTACAACTTATCTCACACATAAATCTTGACTTGGAAAGATTTCAATATCTGCCAGAAATATGGGCATCCTTGATTGTGCCAACCCCAGCTAAGATGCTCAGAGAGTCTTAGGCTGATCACTCAGGCTGCTGTGGCCTAAGTTGATTCCCAAATCAGTAAGACAAATAATCTTCTTTTCTGTGTTTTTCTTTCTAACATCAAGAGTGTTGCTTTGGTGATCTCATTTCAGCCTGGAGCTGTTGCAGTCCCAAGGTTGGAGTTCATGAACTTTCCTTTTTTTAACATTAAATTGAGTTTTAATGAGCAGCTAATTCTGCAAGTACTCTCCTCAAAAACACCAGGGAGAATGCACAAGCCCTTGGGATGAAACAGGCTGAGAGGTTTCCCAGGTTTGCCCCAATTAATAGTACATTCTCAGAGAGAATTCTACCATGATCCCACAAACTTCCCATTACCAGAGGGGCTGTGTTCTCAGAGACACAGCACATCCATGGTTAACTGTTCCTCTCTCCCAGCAGTGAAGGACCAACTCCCCAGTCTGCTCCTTGGGCAGTGGCAGGATGGGATGGGAGCAGCCCAGAGAGGAACAAATATCCACAATCCATCATCTCATACTGTGTCACATTTTAAACTTTATTTTTCCATCACATAATCTAGAAAAGGGCTCTTTCAAAAGCAGAGTGTGGATGTTAGCTCTAGCAGACAGCTCTGGGAGTAGGGACTGTCAGTTTTCATCTGCTGAGACTTAAACTGGTCCCAAGGCAGCTGCCTGCCACCCACCCTCCAGTGTGTTATTTCTTGCGAAGTGCCAGGCTACAGCAGAGGAAATGAATGCCCCGATAAACTGGAGAGATGTCTTTTTGAGTGGTTCCCAGCAAGTAAATGGCTGAGCAGGGAACAGAAGAGAGCTTTCTTGTGCCCAGTTGTACCCTTTAACTGCATTTCTCTATTCGATGAATATACACTCCAGGAAGGGCTCGCGGGTGGTCATTTACTTCAGGGATAGCCGAAAAGAGGCAGGCTGGGCTACAGCTGGTAAAAACCGTGACCTTTGTGCTCCCCCTGCCATTCAGACCATCGTCCTGGGGACAATTGCCGTCAGATGTCAGAACCTCCTTAACAACTACGGCCGCTGCCTTCCGAGCGCTCCAAGGAGCAGCTGGCGGGGAAGCGCTGCCCAGTCTGTGGCTGCAGTGCCCGGGAGGGTGGCACACGCTGCTGCTCAGGGGCTCAGCTGGCTGGAGAGCTCAGACCCTGCAGCAGCCAGCAGGTAAACAAGCAAATCCCTGCTCTCGCAGGAAACAGGTTGCTTTTCAACAAAGAACTGTTAAAACCCTGCCTCTCTCCGCAGGGCGAATCTGCTCTAAGATACAGCCCAGAACGGCTTGCCCGTTGCTTATCACACTGAGGCAAACACAAAGCGACACAGGCTGGAAGGAAGTTGTTTTATACTTACCAGCAGCATTGATATTTTCCTCACAGGAGTACCAGATCCCAGTGTGGAAATACCTGAAAAGGAAGCGGTCATCTCCCGTCTCCCAGCTGTAATGAACCACATTCTGGTTCGTCTCATTTGCAGTCTCATTCCCGCCGTAATTGAGGCAGTTTGTCTTCTTCTCTTTCCCACAGCTCGGCTTGGGGACCCTCTGTGTGCCCTCACACCAGTGGGTCGTGATAAAAGCTGTTGTAGAGAAGAGGAGAGCCATCAGATTCAGACTCACTGCTAGCAGGGCTCTGCATCTTCGATTTGTCTTCATGGTAAATCCGCCCTCCCTCCCCCTCCTGCTGAGAGAAGAAGTCAAAGGGGTTTGTTTTATTTGGGAGGGGGGGAGGTTTCAAAGCTTCTCACGATTCAGAATCCAGTTGTCCAGGCATCAAAACTCTCAGCTTCTTCCAATCTGCTGCTGAAGCGGTGAAGGAAGCTCTGCAGCCAGACTCCCATTCTTCCCCTTCACTTGAAACCCTGCCTTTGTACGTTAAAGGAGCAGCTGCCGGCGCGGCAGCGGGGCCGATCTCTCGCAGCCGCGGAGCTTCAGCGCGCTGAGGGGACCGGAGCGGCTCTGCCTCCCGAGGAGCACCAGAGGCGAGTGAACATCTGCTCGGCTACCACACATCATCCTCCCGAGGGGCTCCGCAGCCTCCTCCGCTGGGAGACACCTGCAGGCTGCCAGGCTCGCTGTCCCCTGCTCCCGTAGGATGGGCAGGAGCGGCTCAGCGTGCGGCAGGAGGAGGCAGGGACAGCTGCCATCCGCTGCCACCGTCCCCGGCACCGCTCGGAGCCCACTGCAGCACGCCGGGCTGGGGGGAGGCGTCACGGCTCAGTCCCGAAAAGAATTATTATTATTTTTATTATGTGGAGCTGTGAAAGGCATTTTTCATGTACCACAGGGTAGAGATTCGTCCAGGAGGAGGAGGGATGGAGTGGTACTTTAGCATTTCTGCTCTGAGCTAGAGAGTAGTAAATCCAGGGGCTGATTCTGGTTTTGGCATGATGGTGTAAATCTCTTTCTTCAGAGGCTTGCTCTGGCAGCCCCAGAGGAATTTGGGTTTGAAAGTGTGTGATGTGTGAAACCCACATCTTTCATAACACCAAGTGGAGCCCCTTTCCCAGGCTTTTATTCCCGGACACAGTGCTTGCAGATGTTTTGGTTGAAGTGGGTCTGGAGGAAATTTTCTTGTTTGTAGACAGAACTAATTAGAGCAAACCCTGGGCTTTACTCACCAGATGGCAATGCTGAGAGCAGAGAACACTTAATACTTAATACCCCATTTCCAAAGAGAATTGTATTGCCCTCACGATGTTCAGCTGGCTCACAGAGTTTCCGACCCCTTTGCACATTGCTCACAGCTCTCTGGTGAGCACTGAGCGCCATGAGGAGCAGGGCACCTGATGGTGGTGGAGGTAGAACCCATGAGCCCCTGTGTCCAGCACTGAGGTTGGCCACACTTGTCACACAATCGTTCTGTTCCTTGGTAGATGAAGGCAATTTTCTGTGGTGAAGAAGCTCTCTGTGCCTTCTGAGTCTTGTTTCCTTCCAGCCTAGTTTAGACATCCTGCAAAGGCCGTGGGGATGCTGGTGGCCTCTCAGAGCAGTCCAGCAGTGGGTTTCCAGCAAGCCCTGGGAATATCCGTGCAGCCAAGCAGGCTCATACTGGCAGTGCTCATGGAGCCCACAGGCAATGCTTGTGCTGTGCTTTGCTGCCTGCAGACGTGACATGTGGGGGTAGTTTCTCCAGCTCCTTGAAGAAGGCCAGGAAGAATGAGGTGAAGTTTCTCCTTGAGGCTTCCAGGACCTGTTCCTGCCTTCCTGATGCCCCCCCCCCCCCAGGACTTGCTATGGCTCTTTTTGGTGCCTGTCCTGAATGTCTGAGCCCAGCTTTAGTGAGATTTCCCACTATTTCTACACTCACTTGGCTTTGGTCATTTTTTGTTATAAATAAACCAGAAAGTTAACAAAAAACTTTTGTGAGAAAACTCACAGGGCTCTGTGAGAACAATTGTGATGGCAGCTCTGCAAGTTTGGTGAAACAACTTTGCACTGCAGATCCGTCCCTGCCCAAGAGCCTTCGCCTTGCCTACCCCTGCCTGTGCCTGCTGAGTGCCACCTCCTCAGTGCCAGGTTTTCCCCCTGTGGTCTGCACTAGCAGCGTGCCTCTCCTTGTCCTGTTGGAATTGCACAGCACTTCTCCCTGTTCCAGCCCTTTCAGCATTACATCTTGCAGGCAGATAATCAGCATGCCTTCCTTGGTTTTAATTGCCTGCAAGAAATAGAGGTGATAGCTATTCAGGGGACCACAGGATTATTGCTCCAATTATTTTTATGTTGCAGGACATTTACTCAGTAATGTGTTTGTGGCACTGCTGTGTTTCTCAGGGTTATCCACTTGCTAAGAGGAATAAACAAAGCACTTGAAACTTTGACAAAAAGCCTTCACAAGAAAGCTGATGTTGTTCTTCAGGACTGTCTTTCAAGTGGCTGCCAGCATCTGAATCATCACACTTCTCCAAGTGTGAATACAGGTCTTTACAGCTCTTTTCTTACAAATTTTCTCTACCTATTGCCCTGTGGATTGTGTTTTCTGGCCTGCAGCACCAACGCCTGCACACTCTGTTTCTCTGTGTGCCTATCTCCCTGAGGGGTGGGCATCCAAGACTTTTGTTATCTGGGATAATTTTGTCCTAAATACTTCTTACATTTTGTTTTTACTCCTAATCCTAATAGATATTTCTATTTCTGTTCCTCCTTATCTTCTTCATTCTTGTTTTCCAGGCTGGCAGAGCTGTTGAGAACAGACATGGTGACAGTAAATTAAAAGAAAAAAGGCAAAGTAAAGCAGGAGTTTGATTTCTTTTGTGCTAGAGAGCTTTTAGAATTTTAAGCATTTAAAAATACTGAGCACAAAGTAAAGTATGCTCAGTCAGAGAATTTTAAAATATAAATAATTTTCTTTTTCCCTAAAAGAAACCAGGTTTTTTTTCATTGTTAGACTCCTCTGGCTGCATAAATTGGGATTACTTGAAAAGAAGGAAACTGCTCTGTGCTATACTCATGCTGTAATACTCCAATGACTTCTCTTTATATAATCTCTGTTTACCAGATTTGTTGTGTATAAAAACGGAAAGATCATACATATGTTGCAGAAGTCAGTTCAGATGCCTGGATTTAATAGTATTTATGTGGTATTATCTTTAATGATAACGTAGAAGGGTTTGAATGCTATAGAAGAGTAGTTTTCAGGCTGTAGCTACAAGAATCTTTAAAAACCTTTTTGCAGCAATAACTTTTCTCTGATGTTGTGAGAAAAACTACCTTCATAGGTTATAGGTAACCCCTTTTCCTTTAGCATTTCTTAGAGGATCAGTGCAAATTGTTATTACTTGGTATTTACTTGTGTACAAAAAGAATTTGACCCGGAGGATTTAAAGTAATGATAGCTTTTGCAAAAGGAATCTTTCAATCAGGCTCTGTTTTTCACTAGTGGAAAACAGAGGCACCATTCACTAAAATGATAGGAAGTCCTACTTTTTGATCCTCTGGTGCTGATGGGGACACGGTCAGCTCAGTCTGGGTGTTTATTTGGAACCAGCAGCATCAAACACGTGGGGTTATATGCTAGATTTAAATCAACAGTTTAAACCCCTGTAACTTTTATTTAAATTCTCATTTCTTACAGTTCTGTCCTCCCAGGCTTCCTCGTGTGTTTATTTTGTCCTTTTCAGCTGTCACTGGACTGGACTTCCCAGCTCCTCCTGCCACTTTGGACTAGACCCCTCCTGGCAGCTTCTCTTCGCTTTTCCTCAGCACCACAGAGCCACAGAATTCACTTGCTTAATTCATTTGTTGTGCAAATGGCTCAAAATGTCCTTTTCTGGTTGGAATTTTCCTCCCTTGACATGGACCTCTGCATAGCTCATCTTTCTCTTGTTCTCTTGCCCTCTTGCCATGGTAAACATGAATTATTTGTGTGCCCCCAGTGTACCTCCCCTGTCTCTGCTCTGTCCAGCAAAATGGGAAGTTTCTCCTTACCTCAGTTCACTTAACAGCTTTTATTTTTCTATTTGGAGAAGAGGGCTGGGATGGAAATACTCTCCATATTTCCCCCAGATTGTGTTACTCACCTGGGAGTAGTTTGTGTTCTCTCCACTCCAGACTCAGGCTTTTGCCGTTTTCACCCCAGTTTTTATCTTTTTCTCAGAGCTCTGACCCAAAGCAGTTTGTGCTCAGCAGTGATGTTTGGCACTCTGAGCACACAGGCTGGGCCTTACAGTCCTGTTCATCTAAGAGATGCTGCCAAGGGACAGCCCTGATTTTCTTACAGAAATTAAGCCCTCAGCAAAGGGGCAGACCCCTGGGGTCCATGGGAAGGTGGCCTGAATATTGATGCCACAGGAAATCTTGGTCTTCTGTTTAACTTGTGACTTGGAGTGTGTCTTTCATCTACTTTGCTTATGGGCATTTAGGCAAGGACAAGAAGACTGCTCAGGAAATTCTCCCTGTTCCTGAACTAACCAGGCAAAAAATGGTTTCTGACAGTACTGTAGAAAAGACCTTTAGTAATCTTGACAGAAATGAAAGTGGTAAAATAAACTGTTGCTTCACCCATGAAAATTTCCTTGGTCCAGTGTCACTGGGCAGTAGACAAGACATCCCTGAGTGCCCTCTCCAGAGGAGCTGCTCTGGATGTTGTGATCAGTTGTCAGCATTGCTCATCCTGGCTGGGACAGAGGGGCTGTGCCACTCAGAGACTACAGGCACCCTCCTGCAACGAGCAGGGTCCCTGCAGCCCCTGGCTCTCCCAAACAGCATCAGACTAATCATCCAGCACTGCTCTTTGTGTAAAAACTGGGTGCGACTGGGATGCCAGCAGATTTGTACTTATCTGCTATCTGCATTTAATTCTTCCAGCAGCTGGTGGAGAGGAAGGGAGATGAAAAGAAGTGACAGGTCTGAGTCATGTCTTGATTCGTGTCTGGGAGAGCTGACTGGCTAAGTTGCCTGAAGAGGCAGTCCAAAAGGTCAGGGCTGAACAAGCAAGATATTCCCAAGGCAATTCCCAACGAGCTATTTACATGTGTCCACCTATGGTGGGAGTGAATTAGGTGTAATGCTATCCTACTTTTGATCCTGAATTAAAATTTTTTCTGTCTTAGGGTCACAAGAATTATTTCCTCACAATTGACAGTTGGATTGGATTAAGATGAAAGTTTAATTATGATTTAGTACTCTTTGTTAAGGCTAACTTTGATATGTCTAAGTTGTTACAAGAAGCTACAGGCACACTTAAGAAGAAGTCAAAAAGCAGAACCCACTTCTTTCTTTATTGCTGCAATTAAAGAAGCATTCTTGCACATCAAAGCCTTAATGGCAGCTTGTGAGTCTTTCCATATTCCTGGACACCGTGGCCTGGCGTAAAAGCAGCCCCAGAGCAAAAGCGGCCACAACAAACAGAGCAGTGCTGAGAAACGTCAAAGGGTTCATTACCCAAACACGCTCTTTTATAACCCAGGCATCTGATTTCCATATTCATATAAAGTTATATATTGTCATATCCCACTGTGCTTTTGGAAGTGCCTGATCCACTAACTACAGATGAATTAATTTATATTACTTCCTTGTTGTGTTTTTTAAGACATTTTTTTCCCTTCTCTTATCAATATATTTTTAGGGACAGAAGTTAGAACATTTAAATGTCTGTAGTTTTCAGTTTCTGCCTGGCAAAGGAGTAAACTGTGTGCATGTGGTGTCATTTATATGAAGAATAATGTTGCTTATTTGTATGTCCATGTATTTTTTCCCCATAATTAGGATTCATCCATATGTCCAGGCATTTTAAGTGGTAGATTATGATTTGCAGTGGGATTTTAGTTCACAAAGGAGTGATCAGGGAGATATTTATGAGCAAGCTCTGTACCTGGAGGTTCATGTTTCTGTATATTCTCTGCAGAAATTGGACCCTGTGCAAAATGCACTTGCGAAAATAAACTTTACCAGAGCAGAGTAGGAGAGGCTGCTTATGTGCAGGGGTGGCTTTTTGATGGGGCCATGCAGACCTGCAGAAAATGAGTGCACATTGTGTCACTGGGGGTGCACTCCAAGCCAGGGGATCAAGGGCCCTTGGGATGTGCCCATGATCACATCAGGGTAGTGATGCTGAAGGTGAGGGCAAGGTTTGGTTGCCACAGGAAGACAGGATGGTCAGGTTGGCTCTGGAAGCTGAACGTAACAGGACATTGCATTTGGTCTACAGTGAGAGAGAAGTTATAGAACACAACAAATTTATACATGCAGCCAGCAGGTTTGAAACATTTCAGTACCAAACCTCAGTTTGGGCAGAAATCTCTCCCCCAGGAGTAGAGCAGAAGACAAAGCAACCAAACTAGACATCAAGAGATCGATACTAAAAGCAAAACATAGTGGCAAAGATGTCTCTCCAGAGCAAAGCCAGGTAATTGCATAACTGTTCCAAGGGAAAGAGAAAAGGTCAACAGGCGGATGACAGGCTGGTGCACGGAAAGCTTCTGCCTGGCTGGGGACAGCATTTCACAGTGCATTGGCAGAAAAGTGAATGAGTATGCAAAAGTGACTAGGAAAATGCCAAACTGCCTGAGAAAGCCTGGGTAAGACTCTCCCAAAATGACACACAGTGTCATGGGGAGAGACATCCTCCAAACTGCGGGACTTTTGAGGCAGCACCAAACCCAGCAGAGTGTTGGGAACGATGTCAAATTTCACAATGAAGTTGTAGCAGATGGCAGAAGAGGGAGTCAAGGCCAAGACTTGGCAGAAAGAGGGAAAATGTTAGCCATCAGCCTGTCTGGAGAGCAGCAGGAGGGAGGAGATATATGAGCAACCTGGAGGACAAGCAGGACACTCAGCAGAATGAAAGCACAGCAGAGAGGGATGGTGCAGTGGAAGGCTGGTTTGGAGACCACAATATGATAAAAAGTACAGAGCTGCAGCTGGCTGGTATCAAAGACCACTCTCACAGGTCTACGTGAACTCTGTGGCCTCAGCAAAGGGGCAAATGAAAGAGCAATTCTTCAAAGGAAAGATGTTATGAATCTTTGGGGAACTCAAATGGGAATGAAGCTACAGGAGGAAAACGTTCAGCAGTATCATACTGACTGCTCAGCTTGGGAGCTGGGGTTTTATTTCCATCTTTACAGCTGGTCATGAATATTTTCTCTTTCCAACCCCTTCCCTGACTGGGTTTTGGATGGAGAAAAGTCATTTCTATTCTCAGTATCCTGCAAGGTCTCAGGTAGGGAACACTCTACCTCTCCACTTGACCTCTAAGGTTGTGTGCATTTTTGAAGAGACCTACCTTTCATCCACCATGTGCTCTGCTGGAAGTGCCCAAATCATTCAGGTTTCATGGGCCCCTGCTATTTGTGTGTGTTAATAGAACACCCTTAACAGAGACTGCAGGATTTGATACAGATTTAGAGCACTCAGTTAAAACTGTTCTGCCAAATGTGAATTGTTTGGCAGGTGGAATGTATTGACTTAAACCTCTGCTCAGTCCTTAAATAGGCCTCACGCTCTTGACTCAGATGTCTGATCAAAAAAAGGATAATAAAAAAAAAAATTTAAAAATCAGATATTGATCTGTACCCAGACCCTCCTCAAGCCAGCCCTTAACACCATTAAATGCAGGCACATCAGCAGAGCTCAGGCTGGCAGTGTCCTCCTGTCTCTGCTTTATTCCAGCACTGAAGATGTGGAAATCAAGTGGAAGCTGCTGCCGCCCCTCGCTGGGGACTGGGGCTGTGGGGTGAGCAGGGTGTCTGTGGTAGGACCACTGTCTGCACTGGGACAGCATGTCCTTGGCTCTCAACAAAGGTCTGAGTTGATCCCAGGCAAATCATGGACATTAAAATCCTTAGATGGGGCCATTTCTGTAATAACAGCTAAATTATAGCCCGTGCGCTGCAGGAAACCAAATTAGGGCTCCACGTGCAGTATTTACTTGGGCAATTTCACTTAACCTTGCCATCTTTTAATTGCTTTTATATCTTGATTTAGTAATTTCGGATTTTTTTTAATAGTTCCATTTATTGAGAAACACCACAAGAGGCATGAACTGAGTAATTTTCTGTTTCTGAAGTTTTGTACTGTAATAGCAACAGAATCATCAGTAGGCAAATTCTTTAAACAATAATTATCTGTCTCTGCTTTGGATGTTTATTATTTTTGCAGCAGTTCATTTGCAGGACAGAGTGCCACCTTCACAAGAAACTCAACTCAACTGATTTGCAGTCAAAGTAGAGCGTTTGGTTACTTCTAGATTTTGTAAGAAAAGAGACAAAACATGAAGTAATGATGCAGGAAACACTTAAAAGGGCAATTTATCAAGCTAAAGGTCTCAGTTTGATTGGAGAGGGAAATGCTGGACTGTATAAAAATTGCAAAAAGGAAGGTACTTCTAATGAAATAGACTCCAGAGGAAAAATTAACCTATATTCCAGCCTGTTAGTGTCATGGAACAGATAATTGAATTCTTTGCTTTCTTGTCAATGCAGCAGTATGTAACTCTGCTCAAATGTTCAGGTAAGGTTTTTATGCTGGTCAACAGTTTTTATGCTGGTTTTCATAACTTTTTCTTTGAAAACTGGTCTAATTACTATTTCTTCTGTTTTTACGAAGTCTTCATGAAAAAATTGAGGTTTTGGAGTCACATCCCACACGTGACGTGGAACAAAACCAAACTCACTCAAAAGGCAATTCAGGTTTGTGCTTTATTTCCATGCAACATTTTTTGAGAAAAGGAGAAAAGTTTATTTTGAAAGAAATGGAGCCACTTAGTACCTCATGAAGGGAAAGGAGCAGAGCAAAGCTCACTCGCACAGATCCTTCGCTGTGGGGACTGCTCTGGGCCTTCTTTGCAAGGTGGTGTTATGGTGGTGGGAGCAAAATCAAAGGCAGTGGCTGCCCTGCCAAAATTATCTCTTGGATGGCAGAGAAATGGATTAAGGAGTCCCTGATGGCAGCTGTCTACGCCAGTGTCACCCTGCTCCTGTGTACATGGCGGGCAGGGGAGTTGGTTGCTCTTGTTCTCTGCCTTGATTTTCAGGCTTAGCAAAATGCAGTACATACTTCAAAATAAGAGAGCTAACATGGATTTTCAATCACCATCCCAAATTTGGCTTCAAACTGCCATAAACTGGAATATCCTGATGTAAACTGAGAACAGTCTGCTAAGGTGGCACTGGTACTTGCACAATTCCCTCCCATGTCCCCATTGTAAGGACTTTTTCTTGGGTGTTTCTTTTGTTTAATGTTGTCTGTGCAGTTTTCTACAACAGTTTAACTGCTTTATTGGCAATGAAGAAGGACATAAAATCTGTTATTGCAAGTGAGAAAGAAACATATGCTCTATGCTTAATGTGCAGCTGGAAAGTATGCATTAAAATATTTTTTTAAAGCCCTTCATATTCAATGGCCTTTTATTTCCTTTCTTTTCTATATACACCCCTGAACAATTGCTGGTACTGCCATAGCTGGTTAGAGGATGGTGCTAATAATTCCAGGATTGTGGGTTTGATCCCCAAATGGGCCATTCACCTAAGAGTTGGACTTGTTGGTCCTTTTGGTTCCCTTCCAGCTCAGAATATTGTGATTCTGTGATTCTGAGAGTGCAGCAGTGTCAGGGGGAAGAGATAGGAGGAGTTGCTGAGGCTTCTTGGACCTATGGAATGGACAAGCAAGAGGATGATTTCCTGCATGGGGACACCCCTGGGGGGTGTCTAGAAATGAAGACACTGAACTCATCTGAACCAATGGGGTATAAAAGAAGGGTAAGTGTGAGGCACAGGAGCTGCCTCCACCAGCCTCACTACCAAGGCCTCTGTGATGTGGAGCTGCTCTTGAAAATTCAAGCACTGGGCAAAGCTGTGTAAGGGGGTGTTTGACAAAGAGCCCCATAGCCTGGCAGGAGCTGAAGTTCTGTGCTGTCTGTCCTCCCCAAACTCATGGCAGTTCACTGGCTGCTGCCAGAATCACTCACTGGTGCTCCAGCTTGGCTTAGGGAGGATGAGATGGGCTGGGCACTTGGCATATCAGCCCATGAAGATGCCCTTTTCCTCTTTGCTTCCAAATAATCTCTGGGCCCAGCATCCCATGGGTGCTTGTAACCAGGCATTTCCCAATTATCAACAAACTGGTAATGAACAGTGATTCTTCAATGCCCAGACCTGCATAGATTTTCTCACCTTGTAATTTGCCCAGTATTCAAAAAAATCAATCTTACAATTCAACACCAAAGCACTGCACTCCAGTATTGTCCAGACAGAAGCTAATGAGACAGGAATAAACCGGGCAAGTGGGCTGCAACACGAAAATGAGGTGCTGGCCAGGACCCAGGGAGCTCATTGCCTCGACAGGACACAGGTACTGAGACTCGAGTCACTTCTGCTTTTCCACGGTGCTTTGTTGCCACCTGATGGCCTCACATAAGGTTGCAAGAATGAAACTCGAAAAGGTACATTCTTTGAGATGTCTTACATTTCATTAAAACCACTGAGAGCTTTTGAAAAAAAAACGCTTCCCAGATCAATGTCTTTTCATGCCCTGCTGACACAAGTCTCTGCTTAACAGGTGAAAAATTACTTTTTTCCAGTGTGACAGCTATAATTGCATTGTACACAACACCTGTAATTTATTTGTATTTAGAAGGAATTTCTCTTGTCTTTTGCAATTTCCTTCCTTAACAGGACAGATACCTGGAGGATAATGATGTTGTCAGGCCCAGAACGGTCACTAAATGGTAATGCTGTGATGCTTGATCCATACAGCCTGATATTCCTCTGTTTGCCCAGATAAGCACTGCATTTGCCCCTCACTCTGGTCCTCCTGACCACAGCAACATATCTGCCTCATGTGAAATAATCACTGTCCTGCTTCAGGCATGGTGTTGAACCACTGGGATGCCCAGCAGGCACCCTGGACCATCCTGACCACGATTCACACCTTTTTTTCTCTTTTCCCATTTCATTTGCTATTTCTGGAGCCTACCTTTCTCTGTCTTTTCCCAATCTTTCTCCACTCCAATCCTCTCTCATTTAAATAATTCACCCCTAATTTTTTTCTCCCTGACAGTCCTGGTTTTTCCTTCATGTCTAAGCAGCTTTTGCATTTTTGACACCCTGACTAGGTGATATTGGAGCAATTCATTGTCAGTGATGCTGCTGGTCTTGCAAAGCTCTGCTCCCCAGGAGGTTCCCAGTGCTCCCTCCAACCACCTTGGAAATCTGACTGTTTCCCACATCACTCCTTCCAAAGCACTGGTGAAAGCCAGGCATCCCTCATGGTGTTGTCTGCAAGTTTTGGTGGCAGCAGCATTGTGACCTGTCACATGCACAGGTTAGGGTGCTACATCCACTCACTGCCAACACCCTTTTCACTTCAGGGTTTGCATTTTCCCCCCTGGTCATTCCAGCTGGTTTAGCCACGTAAAAAGCTCAGAGGTAAAAGCACTGAGGCTGAAATGATTTGGAACTAAGGGACTGGGCTCTCCATGTGTTGCTCTGGTGACATCCTGGTGGCAGAAGGATGAGCTCTGCCTTGGGAGCACCGATGTGGCTGAGAAAGGGAGCGTGGGTCACCTCATGTCTGCTCCTGGGGATATGAAGGGGAAGGACAGGAAATGGCAGCTGTCACCTTTACTTGCTTTTGATGTAGATGGATGAAGATGCTGCAAAGGGGCTGTTTGTTTTCTGGGGTGCTCTAAAGTGTTTTTTGAATCCACAGCTGGAGAACTTCTTCTGAGGGCATCACAACCACCATCAGGTCACATTTCTCAGCTTCTTCACTGCCATGCAGGATCAGCTGGGTGGGGGGCTCTGATTCTTTCTGGAAAACAGATGCACTCACTCAAACACACTCAGGCTAATGAGTTAATCTACTTGTCCTTTTTCCCAAAAAGCGTTCTTCCCACCCTTCCTGCCATAGCTGCCCAGAGAACCCACAGCCACAGAAGCTGCTAACCTGCATTCTTACTTGAACTGGACATTTAAACATATTCCTGAGGAGGTTTTGATTGATTTATCTTTAGCAAGTTGCTGAGAAGCTCAGGGATGGTGGCAGGGGACGTGGAGCGGTGTTGACAGTGGCACAGCTGTTTGGTTCAGGGAGCAGCTGCTCAGGCAGGGTCAGTCCCTGCCTCCCAAGCCATTTCCCCAGAAGCACCAGGAGCATCTTCCCTGTTCAGGGCTCTGGGCCAAAGGCAGTGACAGCTGTGCAGCCAGTTCAGGGCTGCTTGATCCCTGCAGCTCAGCTCCTCACGTGGAAATGGGCAAGGCTTCCTGGGAATCTGCTTTTTCTGCCTGCCCCATGCTCCTGTGAATACCCAGCACACTAAAACCCAACAAAGCACAGTAAAAAAAGTTACCAGTGTGTCTGGCAGGACAGCAACGGGGCAGCAGGAATATTGAAAGATTTTGCTTATTTTCCAGGTAAGGAAAGGCAGGGTTAAAGCTGCCACAGCAAAGCCAGCAGAGGAGGTGAGGGCAGTAACCAGCCACACGGATGTGTCACCTGGAAACGAGAGAAGCAGCAAAACTTCTCAGAGAGACTGTAGGGAGCAAGCACTCACTGCAGCCAGCCTGAACCCTGTGTGGCTGCTCTTCCACCCACCCTGGTGAGATCCCTCCCTGGCAAACTCCAGTGCCAGCGGCGGGGGGGTGGCACTGCTGAGTCTTCCTGTTTTATCTCTCCCAAGGAAAAAAAGGGCAGCACATCTGCAAACAAGGCAGGAGACTGGGGTGGAAACAAAGGGAAGGGCTTTGGGCATGACTACAGCAGGGGAGCAGGAGGGAAGGCTGGCTCTTACGCTGAGCCCTCACACAGTGTGTCGGGCTGAAGCTGCTGCTCCTGTTGATGGCCTCGACGTGGGTCTGAGCTTTCACACAATACTCAGCTCCCGCCTCCATGGTGTCCAGGTGAACCATGGAGTTCACCTCTTTCATCACCTTCTGCTGCACCTGCCACAGGCCCAGAAGAGAAAGCATCAGGGCACAGGGCAAGGATCTGCCATCAAAGAGCAGCTCTACCACTGATGCCTTAGAGAGCCTATAAATGAACCAACACACACTCTTGAGATAATATTAGTATAGGAGGTGATATAAAGGTTGATTTTATTGAAGGCCTCCAGGGGCAGATATGGAAAATGTCCACAAAAGCCCACCCCCCAAGGGTGAATACAGATTTATAAGTTTAGTAAATTAGCATAATTGACAAGAAGCACCAATTAGGAGCACAGGTAGTGATGCAATTTCCCCCCAGTTCAAGCCCCTTCTAAATCCTCTCCCCTCAGATGAAACTGAACTTTGTTGATGACAATGTGTCTGGAAGAGCTGTTTTTCAGCCTTGGTTCCCAGGGAGAACCAAGATAGGATAGGGACTTTGGAATATGTTTTGCCTTTCTGTGTATCAGGGCAGGGAGAAATACTGGGAAAACTAGCTGCAAATGCAATAATAGGCTACAGAGCTCCAAATAGATGTGTAAAGAACACAGAGGGTAGAAAAAAGAAAAACGCAGAAAATCATCTAACATCACCATGATGCTTGGCCAGCGAGAAAAGAAGGGAGCAGCAGGAGGTGTCAGTGGGGCCTGTGTGAGTAGAACAAAAGAGGGACAAAAGCAGCAAACAAGAAAGCACAGTGGAGTGCAGAATGAGCCCACACCCACCTGGAAGGGCAGGAGGGGATGGAAGGAAGAAGCTGTAAGCCAGAGTCATAATGACGATGCTGGGCCACAACACTAGACCAGAACCTGCTGCCTTGGTGGGAGGGGAATGTCTTAGGCCTCAACTGATCTGAGTTTTTTCTGGGTGTGGTGGGTGCCAAAATCATGCCTGTGCCAGAACCATACTGTGATGGGGTGTGAGAGCTGTGCCAGAGAGCTCAGAGAGAGGATGGACTGGGCTGGTGAGGGGTGAGTGAACTGTAACACACTCCAGCAAAGCTTAAGCAGCATATGATCAGCAGGACATTATTTTTTTTGCCATAAGTAGGTCTGCATTCACTGCTAGCAAAATGAAGTTGCTATTTCCAGTCTCCCCAGCCTTGAGAGGATGGGTAACAGCTACCCAACTGCTCCTCTTGCTGTGCTGCAGATGCAAAGCCTGCTCTCACAGAAGGCCTGATCAGCCTCCAGCTCCACACACATAAAAAACTCCAACAAGCCAGGAGGGCACTCCTGGCAGTGCAAGTCCTTCCCACCACCAAAATAGCCTTCTCCACAGAACATGATATGGAGGGCCATTAGCTTGAAAAGATTTCAAGGCCAAAATCAGGTCTATGACTACATCATAGTAGCATCAAATGAGACATGCCAAATGTAACCATAATTTAAAAAAATGATAAGAGTCCCAGCATAGGACTCATATTGACCAGCAAGAATAATGTTTGCAAGAGGCCAGTTGGTAGAAAGTATTCTGAAGTTTGGAATTATTGTTTGGGTGATTAAGATCACATACTGAAGAAGAGCTGATATAAAACACCATCAGATACAAACCTATTGATTGTTTTTAAGGTGTCAGAAAGCCCACGGGCAAGGTTGATCTCATTTACTTGGATTTCACAGGGAACAGTCCCGCTCCTGATGCCTTCTTGTAGACTAAAGACTTTTGTATGAATAAATTGCTAATTGAGAGTGGCAGGAAGTCATGGTGGGGACTCACGTTTTAGTAGAGGTGATCAGGAAGAAAAATGAAAACTGATACATGCTAGTGGTACTAAAAACCTGCTTCACAAGAGTGAAGGTGACAGACAGCTGTGAAGAGCAGCAGGAGGATCTTGTAATAAAGCAACAAAAGCAATTCAACACAGATAAATGTGGAATTATGCTCGTGAGAATTTTTCTCCTACATTTTCACAGCATCCTCCATCAGCAACAGGAACTTGGGGTTCAGGTTTCATGGGACAGTCAGCTCTGTGGTAGTCACATTAACAATTGCTGGAGAGACAAGGGAGTGGGAAGACTTGTTTTGTTTTATGGTGCTAATACAAACTGTTCCTGCACCTTGGACTGTGCAGGTTTCTCCCTTGCCACCCTGGTAAAGACAAAAATAGCTGTGAGGGCTTCCACAGGGAACAGCTAAGGAGCCTGGGAGTCTTTGGCCTGGAAAAAGATGTAGAATATAAAACTAATAGAGTGGTAGGGGAAGTGAATGGGGAATAATTGTTCTCTCTATCCCCAAATCAAGTTTTGGGGACAACAGCACAACAGTTATGTTGCAGAATTCCTCATTGCAGGAAGTCATACAAGGTAGAAGTTTACATAGACTGAAAGCCAGAACAGATAAATAAATGGAACAAAAATCCATCAAGGACTACTAATGTTGCAATTTCTGGCTCAGAAAATGGAGAAAACTTGTCAGCACCTCAGTGTGACACCTTAATCACAGTCTGAGTAAACCAGGTGAGGTTCAGAGAGAGAAGTCAGCACAAACACCTTTGGTTCCTGACTTCTGGTTCTATCTATAGTTGAGGCATGTGAGAGGATTCCTTTTCCCAGAGAAGGAGATGTGGAAAGAACTGACAAGCTTCTCCATGAGGAAACCACAGCAACCCACTGGTGTGTGCAAACCCACTCCAGGCAGGACCTTCAGCCCCACAGCAGGAGCTGGGACTGGCAAACAACCTCTGGGCAATGTCTGTGTGCATTCCCTCTGGGCACTCTCTGTTATAGCCTAAAACCTGGGGGTCAAACTCACCCTGCTCTCGTGGCCCTTCTTCCAGTAGAGCACCCGGAACTGGAAGGCCGGTCCCATGTCTGCCAGCTCCACCAGTAAATGGTACCCATCTGCCAGGACCCTCAGCAGAGGTGGGGTCAGGGAAGCTGCCAACACAGAGACCCCCATTATCACACCAGAGACAGCCCTTAAATCCCCCCGTTTTCCCAGACAGGAGAGGAAGAGAAGCTGCCATCACCAGTGAAATAACAATCTGAAAGAACAGCTGGCTGCTTCAGTGGGGCAGAAACTTCTGTCTGCTCTTCTTCCCTGCGTGTCTAAATACAGCAGCAGGCTCTCACCAGGAGAAGGACCATAAATGGCATTGCAAACAGGAGTTTGGCAATAGCTGAGCTGCACAGAACTTGAAAGGCTTTGAATTGTCTCCAGTGGAGGAGCTGTCTGACCTGAGGGTCCCACGTGAACAGCTGCAGCAGAAGCAGCTGGGCCAAAGAAGCTGGGACAGCAGAGCAGGTCAGCTCTTGTGCTCCTGGGCATGAGCTCAGCACTGACACACAGAACAGGAGCTGAGAAGCCACTGCTTTTCATGAGAATCTTGGCAGTTATTCAAAGGTGGAGGAAAAAACATTATGAGCCTCGGGATAATTCACATGAATCCTGACTTTCTTTTAGTATCGGCATGGTTTTAGGTAGACTTGGGCTGATGATCTGCTGTGACTTCAGGTTTTGCAAATGTATGCAAGTAAATCTTTAGGTGATTTTCTTCCTGCTTGCTTTGATATTCAAAGCTTGATTTTGTCTGGCACTCTGCTGGGAGGAATATCAGTGAAATAATGAGAATCAATCGAGCATAGATGGACCTGTGCACTGTACATTTATGTACTGGGAAGTTCAAGGTGGTACAGAGATCATATTTGCACTATTTATTGGTGCCATTATTCACAATTATCTATGCCATTTTTTACCCCTCTGCTGTAGCTGAAACCAGTTTCAACCTCTTTGCTTTCAAGAAAGGAAGGAGAGTGATGCATAGTGCCATATAGAAGAAATGTTCTTAATAGAATTTGCTCTTATTTCCAGTGAATTGCCACTAACACTGAGCAATATGAAAACATAAAATCCAAGCATGTACATGATGAGTGTGCCACAAATGGGAGGCCTGGAAATCTACTTTGTATTTTTAAATGAAATGATGAAAAAAAACCAGGTAAAAATCTCCTTAGCACCAAGTCTTAAAATTTTAAAAAACTGATATCATTTGGAAGCTAAAGGCAAATATTGTGCTAATGCATTAACAAAAGCACATTGCAAAATGCAACTGCTAAACAAACAGGAGCATTTCTATTTAGCTCTGTGCTGGCCCACTGGGTACCAGCTAACTATTTGAATGTTGATAAATGAAGAAGGAAGACTGACTAAACTGTTGGCTTTAGGAAGATCTTTTCAAAGAGTTTTCCATAGAGTTACCATAGAGTTACCATACTTGATTATCAAAGTTATCAAAGTTGATTATACTTGATTATCAGAGTTATCAAAGAGTTACCATACTTGATGTGCTTCTACGCTGTGGCTTTGACACTGGGGCTGTACACTCTGGAAGTGCTGGGGGCTGTGTGTCTGTGAGTCCCTTTCAGAACCTGTGGGCTGTGTTTGAACCCCTTGTCTCCTCTCAGACTCAGTGCCAGGTTTCCTGAGAGGTGTGAGAGCAGGGACAAGGCAAAGTGAACTGCGAAAATGTGTAAGGACAAGAACTTAAGAGTGACTTTTCTTTCTCTTTTAAACATCTATCATATTCACATTGAATCCCAATGCAAGCTCTGTCCTCTGAACTGACACATCTTAGTCAGAAGACTGTTTTGGGGTCCCTAAAACACAGGAAAGCTGCCAAATACTTCACTGAACCATGAGAAAGCTACTGCTTTTGTTCATGTTGGTCTCAGGAGTGTCCTTCCCCTGTCTCTGCCTGACTGTGCTGTCTGTGCCTCTATCTGTGCCTCCATAGCTGCTGGAAAAGGGAAGGATTTTTCGTCTAAAGCACTGTCTAGACTATACTTCCACTCAAAGAGACACATTCACCAACTTAGGTGGCACTTCTGATGGTGCTTTGACTAAGACCTCTGCGTGAGTGAGGACTGCTCCCCCATGAAGTAGTGAATAACTTCCAAAGATGGAGGAATTTTTAATATTGGGTCCGTTCTGGTTTAGGACAGACAATTTCTTGCCTGCCTAAAGCTGATGAATGCTGCCCATCCCAGACTGAGAGCTACCGTCTAACAGTGACCTCAGCAGAGATTTCTCACCACAGTTTTTGTTGCTGGAAGCAGTTGACTACATGGCAGAGAACAGAGGAAATGATTCCAGAGAAATTCTAGAAAGAATAGGCTCATTTTAGGCTGCAACATGATCCTTGGGTTGAGCTGGGCCTCAGGCCTTGCAGGACTTGGAAGGACATGGAGAAAACGTCCTGCCTTGCTAGGATGAAATGAATGCTGTGGTTTCCATTTTTCTCTCCTCTTCTGGGGTTTCTTCATACATCTGACACCATGGGACAGGGGAAGCATGCCCAGAAGGGAGTGGGATTTCCAGGACAGCATAAAGCAGATAGAGCGTGACGGGGCTGTTTTCTAGAGTAAAAGCTCCCTTAGGATCAGGTTCTGGACTCCTTAGAAGTGACTACATGGCTTGGATTAAAAATGACAACAGGCCTAGTTGATCAGAAATCTTTAAATTTAAGGGTAAGAACAACTGACCTGAGAAAAGAAATTCCTGCAGTCATCTTGCCAGTCTTGGAAACCCTTGAAACTCAAGCCAAGATGAATTTGGCTCTGCCTTGGGACGAAGCCATGTCCAAGAACATTGTCTAAGAAGGGAAACCCTCCAACCCAATTTGAGGAGCTGAGAAGCAGAGTGTGCTCTGTGCATGCACTGGACACAAACAGGCACCTGAAGAACACTTCAACACCTAACTCTGAGAATTTAACACGAAAGATGTAATTTAAGAGCAGGACGCACTCGTGACGCGGTTGAAGAAGCCTTTCATGGTGCCCCACCGTGACCTTGTGGCACCAAGCTCTGCCCTGACCCGCAGCCTGTAGGCCACGGTGGCTGAGATGTCCTCTGTGATGTTGCACACTGTGGCTGTGGTGAGGGAGCATTCCGAGATGGGGATCCAGCTCCCGTTGGCGTATTCCCGTTCGTATTCCCTGAGGAGAAGAGGAAGAAGACAGGCAGCAGTCTGACAGGAGATGTGACATGAGCTAAGGCTGCTTGTGGGCTCTTTCCAGGTAAAACCTGTACTGGGATACACTGGGGCGGGAACACCACAGGTGTTTGAAACCATATGGGTGTGTTTTGGATCTTATCTGCAGAAAATCACCCTGAGCCGAGTTCATGAGCCAAATGCAGCACAATATTGTGGGAGGTGGGGACAGCTAATGCTGTGTTGATGCATCAGGTCCTGCCCACTCCTCTGACTTCATCGTCCCCGGTACACCAGAATTCCAAAGCCATTTTGTAACAAAAGTCAGAGCTCAAGATGTGTCAGAAACCTCCTGTGGTGTGTGTCAAATGTTTAAAAGGTTTACACAAAGTAAATCTCGGTGTTTTCTCCTTCCTCTCCTAAATAAAATGTTGCAAATCTTCTTAACTTTTGAATTCTTGGATAGAGGCAGATTTCTTATATGGAACTGATGCACATCTTGGATTACTCAGGTATCTATTAACCTGAAAACTGTCCCAGAATTGGAGCAAAAAGAATTTTCCCTCCACTTGTGGTTAACAGTACTAAAGCATCAAACTTCTCTTAGGCTTGTGAACTGAACATGCACAGGCCATCCAAAAATTTAGAACTTAAAGTTGAGATAAACAATGTTCAAAGAGCAAAAAGAATAAAAAAATTCAGAAGTTACCCCTGAAACTCAACTGAGTATCTCACAGTTGCTCCCTGGACGATCACAGGACTCCAAGTTAAGAAGTGTTTCATGTTGGTTGAAAGAATGGAGATACTCTGAGGTGCTGGCAACAACACATCTCCTCCTAAAATTCCCAGCAATAAAAAGGAAAAAAATGAATGTACTAGGAAAAAAAAAAAAAAAAGCTTAGAAGAACAGAGCAAAACGGTGTTTTGCATCAGAAATACACACTCTTCACTTCCCTACAGTCACTTCTGTATTTGAAAGTATTTTGCAGAGAAGAAGAAAGGATGGAGCAGCTTGGCTGAAAGTGTCCCTTTGCCTTATTTCAGAGTTTTTCACTGTATCACTAAAACAGTGAGGAAAAGGTCAAAGCCCTCCAGTTGGATTTGATGAAGCCGAGCACCAGATGTTCTGTTGCACTCTAGAAACTGTTCCAAGGAGGCCGTGGTTCCAAATGTGCTGTTTCTTTCCAGGCTGGGTTCACTGCTGTGGGAGATCCCAGCTCTGGTACAGCTCCCTTCACGTTGCAGGATTCTGACAATGTGAGGGCTTGTATGCTGTGGTCAAAGCTTATTAACAGACTAAACTTATTCCATGCTCTGTAACTGAAATTACCACTTTCCTCTGAGATCTCCAAAGCACGACTATGGAGCGATGGTTGATTTTACCCTGGGGTATCTTGCTGTAAAATCCTTGGCAATGTTTGGAGCACAGGAGGCAGGATTCCCCATGGACACACTCTGCACTACGCTGTGGGAACACTCATCTTCTGCTACTTTCCAGTCCCAAGAGAATCCCATTCTCTCTGCTCAGCAGGGAATGGCTCCCAAAGAACCACTGGGAGGGAGGAATGGATGGAGTGGTTCCTACCAGCTCACTGGTGAACACTCTTCCCAAAACAAGGTAACTGTGCTATCACAGTGTGTTACCTAAAGATTATTTTTTCATTAAATTTATTTCACTTAACCAGGTTTATCATCCAATAGTCTTTGCCACTAAAAAGGGTGTTTTCTTCTGAGCCATGTTTTCAAAGTTAACCAGTAATTCAGTTGTCCTACCCAGGATCAAAACCAGGTTGACAAGTCCACGAGCATCTGTCTAATTTCCTGCATCACATCTTCATAAAATCACTAATGATGTGGGGAACTGTTATGCCAACTCTGATTCTTTGGTGTAAGTCATAGAGGTCTGTTGGCACAATGCTCAGCTGTTATTTGAAATAAAATTCAGGTTTCTCTGGCATGAGAAATTTTCTTCCTTGTCCTTTAGGCAACAGAAGAGCCGTTCTCTGCCATATCAGCATTCTATCAGTTCTGGCAGGCTGAGGCTCCATACACACAAAGCACTGTAATCAAGGCACTTTTAGTCTTTAAAAAATAAGAAAGCAAAGTCTTTAGTGACGTTCACAATGCAGCATAACCACCCATCTGGTCTCTTGTGCTCTCCATGCTTCTCAACATTCAGATTTCTTGCTACTTTTCCTTTTGGGACTTGGCACACCTGAGTGTGTGAATTCCATACCTGATTTCGTTTACACGAACAAACACTGGTTTTCCACGTGACTCACAGACACAGTGAAGTTCCAGGTCTGAACAGGGGTGAACTGCACTTAATGTTTTCCTATTTTTTTAAGTCTTGACTTTAGGACATTTTTGATATAAATTTTTTGGCATTCCATAGGACTAAACTCTGTATTATTAAACTGTCTAGAGACCTATTTTAAAAGCAGAGAGTTCTGAATTGACTATCAGTTTTTTAATGGCCCAAGGGTTGTTTCCTATCTGGTTAGAGCACTCTTCATTTCCTGGCTATGCTTGGCTTAGTGCACTGTTTTCTTGTCAAAACCAGTGAGTCTTCTACTGGCACGGTGACTGTCACCTCACTTCAGCTGAACCACCAAAGTTCATACAGAAATTAGGATTGTTTCCTGCTTTTATTAGGAAAACTCCTTACCCAGTGACAATATAAGTGCCTCTACAGAAGCAGTTCACTGATTTAAGTCTCTGTTTGGCATTAAAGTTATCATTTGGAGGAGAGGTTCGTGCTTTTCCAGAGTACTTTTGATCTAGACATAATCCTGTGTCATAGCCAAGCAAATGATATTCATGGTTTCTCCCACCCATCTGTTGCATCAGCCCACAAAACAACTGTAACAAATGCAAGTTTAACAATTCCAGGTTACATAAACAGCGCTGAGAATAAACAGTGCAGTGTGTTGTTTGAATGCTGAAATAATCCATTGACTCTGGTTTGTTCATTTTGAAGGAGAAGTGAACAACAATTATCCAAAGTGCAGGACCCAACTGGACAGAGAGCACAGGCAGGACCCGGAGGGCTGATAGCCCAGGGCTGCCACATTTCCATCTGATTTGGATTCACCAGCAGCCTCACAGGACAAGCCAAACTACACTCACTCGAGCCAGGGTATTGACTCTCACCCTAATGTCTCCAGTCATGCCAGAGAAGTGACATTTTCTCTGTAAATAGCATTTTTGTCTCCTACCCTATCAGCAGTATATTCAATTTCATTTGTTACACAAAGAATACATTTCCATTTAGAATGGTGATGAGCCTTTTAATTTAGTATTTTTATTCTCTTTGTGTTAGAGAATTACAATTAAAAAAAAAAATCATGGTCAAGTCCAGTACATTTGTCTGTCTTACTTTTCAGTTTAAAATATCTTAAATAAACCCTGATAAAATTCCATTCCTCTGGGATAGATTTTGATCTCCTTCTTGCTCTGTGAATATAGAACAATATAATATTTCCTCATTACTTGCTGTTACTTCATCACTACTATCATCACTACTTACTGCTAAGTGTATATGAACACTGTAAAAATATTAATACAGTTACCTCTTTATTCATAATATCATCTCCTTTCAGGGGTTCAGCAAACACAAGAAGAAACAGCAACCTCAGAACTGGTGCTGCACAGTGTTCAGGAGTGCCTTACCTCATCTGTGCTTTTCCTGGCATGTGCCTTAAAATTTTATATGTAAGAGTGAGAAATCTTTCCTGTTGCACTAATAAGCATCGGCTTTTTAGTCATTGTATTGTTTAGTCTTCTTTTGCTAATGTGGAGGCCAAAAATGCCACCAGCTTTTTGTATCTTGGAGCATGGGCTGACTCTCCACTTGAGGAAATTTCAGTGAAGGGGAATCTGACAAGGGAATTCTGAATTCTAAATACTTTTAACAAGAAAATAATGCCTATCACATCCTGAGAAGATAAAGGAATTTCTTTGTAAGGTAAATGTTGAAAATGAAAGCCATGCATCTCTAAGCCCTAGAAATAACAATTTAGAAGGGGATAATAAATTATGCTAAAATCTCTTTGACTAGAATTCCAACCTGCAGGCTCTGGGGACATCCCCTCCTTCATCTGGTGATTACACAAACTCACAGCAAAAGGCAAGATCCCAGTACATCCCCCTGGGCTTTTTTTGTCCTCAGCACCCAGGCATCAAAGCCCAGACTCTTGGGCTAGACAGGAGCACACTGTCTGCTCTGCACAGCCACAGGGGGAGCTTAGGGCATAAACATTCAACCAAATAAAAGTTCTTTGCTCAGAAAGGAGGTTGGGACATGAATTTTTTGTATTTCAGGTCAAGGCCAAGAGAGTGACAGACACAGTGTAAGTTATGCCACCTTTCCCTCCTACTCTCTGTCACGGTGTGAGAGAGGCTGGCAGTCACTGCCCACACAGGCAGCTGTGCTCCTGCTTGGAAACAGCACTCAGGTAGCCAGGCCTTAAACAGAAATATAGTAAAAGCAAGCCCAAATTTCTTCAAAGAATAGTTGCCCAGCTCTGTCCTCTTTTAAAACACATTTGCCATAATCTTCCCTATTGCACAGAGTTAACTTTCCAAGCAGAAACCACTTGATGCTGTCACTGGGTTCTGTCCTTAGCATCTGAGAATGATAAATAGAGAGGCAGCTGTAAAATGATTTTTTCTGAGGCAGAGGAAAAAAAATGGAGCATGAGACAAGCAGAATGTTGTCACAACCTAAAATGGCACATTTAAAAAGCCTGCACTAGGGAAAAACCAAGCACACTGGCAAGACATGTTTGCTTTTTAGAGGACTGACGTTGCAAACTGGAATGCAGCCAGGAGATTTGAGACCAAGCTCCTCTGAGATGTGCCTGGAGTGTAGCATTTACTTGTAGAAGCAGATTACCAATTGCACAGCCTCCTTCCAGAGTAAAGGAGACCCTCAGTGAAGCGATTTGAGCTATTAATTAGCACTTTATAGCCTTCCTCTCTGACCCTGCATCCACTCCACAGGCAGAGCATCCCTGTGTTCAGAGTGATCATCATTGAAAGAGGACTTGAGAGTTCAGCTTCCCACAGAACAGCAAAAGAGCAGAGATAAATACAGTATTAATAAATTCCTTCAAACTGAAATTTCCCTTTGGAGTTCAGAAATGACCTGCAGAACAGAGAATTTACAGAACCATTTGCTTTTAAATTTGCTTATTTTGATACTCATTTTAGAAAAAGAATTAAAATTCAAGATCACTTGACCTCGTACTCATTTGGCTTAAGTGCTGCAGAGGCATCTTTAACAAAAGGACGAAAGACTTTGTTACTCACAACATTTCTGTCTTCTGGCTCAACTCAGTGAAGATGTTCAGTCATTTACCTGAGAGCTTTGGTGCACTCAGAGCGCAGAGGAAGAGGCAGATGAGCTTTGGTGGCATTTTGCTCAGGCTTTTCCCACATTCACATCCTGTTACACATCTCAAGTCTCCAGGTTCCCAGCCAGGGAACCTCATCCGAGCCAGCCATGGTGGGCAGCGAGCAGAGACCCCAGGGGAGTGTGGAAACTCCTCTCTGCCTGCCTGCAGAGTGCCAAAGGTGCACAAACATCGTTTGTGAGGGTGTAGCTGCAGGGAGTGCCCAGGTAATCTGCTGCCAACAGTTCTTTACAGGTCTGTGCAGCTCTCTGCTGGATGGGGTAACTCTGTCTCACTCTCTGAGCGATTACATGGCTCAAAAAGAGGCCTTGTAAGGAGGAAAGAGGATATGCTGGGTTTTTCCATATAGCTGTAAATGCTCACTCCTCTGCTCAGCCCTAATCTAGATAAATCCTGATGCTTCCAAGCACCAGGAAAGTTTCTTCATATTCCTATGGAATGTCTTATGTCTCTGCACAAAGGACTGGGACTTCTGGACGGATGGAAGGGACCTGTGAGCTCCAATTTATCTCCAATACTATTCCTCTGGTGGCTGTGTTGGCTGTGTGCTGAGCAGGAAATTGTGTCTCCAGGTCTGATTTGGTGCAGGCACACGTATCCTGTGTTTTTTTCCATCTTGCAGAGTGCATTGCTTTCCACCTCACTTGGAGGCAAGGCAGGATTTTCATCTGGATGCAGTTCTGAGACCTGAGAACCCAAACCACCCACAGGCTCCAGGGTTGCAGCAGCAGCAGCTCCCTTTGTGCTTCAGGCTGGTTCCTTCAGAGGCCAAGGGAAAGGCAAACTTTAGGTGGAAGCTCCTTATGTTCTGCAAAAGGTAATTAAAATGAAATGAAATTCTGACTGTACAGATAATGTGAGCAAAGGCCAAATCCCACCAAATCCCGCCAAATATTTTTGGCTCTGATGAGAGCAAATATTAGAAATCTCTCTTCTAAACTACTTCCTCCTCCTCACAGTTTGCTACCTTAGAAGGGGCTTTTGTTTCTGAAATTTTTTTCTCCTTTCTGATACCTTTAAATAGCAAATACATGACTCCTCTTTTCAGTGGGGAACAAAAGGGATCACTCAAGACTTGTTTAGTACATATTTTCCAAGGAAAGAAAGGGCTTTTTTTTTGTGTTTATGAAAGAATAAAATAATATTCTCTTGAGTGAAGGTCTCCAGATTCTCAGACATGCAGGAACTGTGCTGCATCCAGCACGATCAAAAATCCCCACATTTTCTCCTTCTTTCCATCATCTCCCTTCTTTCTTTCATTTCTTCCTTCCTTTGCTTTCTACCCCCTTCCCTTCCCTTCCCTTCCCTTCCCTTCCCTTCCCTTCCCTTCCCTTCCCTTCCCTTCCCTTCCCTTCCCTTCCCTTCCCTTCCCTTCCCTTCCCTTCCCTTCCCTTCCCTTCCCTTCCCTTCCCTTCCCTTCCCTTCCCTTCCCTTCCCTTCCCTTCCCTTCCCTTCCCTTCCCTTCCCTTCCCTTCCCTTCCCTTCCCTTCCCTTCCCTTCCCTTCCCTTCCCTTCCCTTCCCTTCCCTTCCCTTCCCTTCCCTTCCCTTCCCTTCCCTTCCCTTCCCTTCCCTTCCCTTCCCTTCCCTTCCCTTCCCTTTCTATAATTTCTCACAATTCCCTTCTTCCTCCATACCTACCTCTGTTCCTTCCTGCATCCCTTCCAACCTCCCTTTTCCTTCTCCTCTCCATCTTTGGGACACACAGAGAGGCCTCTGTACATTTCCCAAACCTGGCTGTGTTTTCCTTCCATGGAAGAAGGATGTTGTCTGAAATACCTCTCAAGTAATCTTCATCTTCTTGCTCTTCATTATCCCAGCCTCCCACTACTTTTATCAAATATCTGTACTGATAACCAAAAGGTGGCTGTTGTGCTGAGTGACTTTATAATTGTGAAAATCATGAGGTCCAAGAGGAAACATGGATGTGTTTAACAGTATTACCAATAGAATAATGTGCTTTTTGCTGGGAAGCAAAAGAAACATTTGCAGAAGAAAGGCAAAATTTACTTGTCAGTGGGGGAAACCACCAGTTTGTTCCCTTGTTGTACCAAGAAATTATAAATAAGGCAACTCTGAAGTTTGAACTATTGTTCAGTTAGAGCTGTGTGGCATATCTGGTTCTTCACGGGGTTGTTCTTGTCATGCCAGAAACATGTGGATGTATTTTGATTAAATATTTTGAGTAAATATTCAGACATAAGCTGAGAAGAATCTCAAAACCTATCTGATCTGTAAGGACTGTGCCTCACACCATTCACCTTATGACTCAAACAGATGCACAGCAAAGAGTCTGCACACAGTTTGCAAGAATTTTACTGGAATCAAGTGCACAGCTGGAAGTTTTGCTTTCCAAAGATTTCTCCCTGTCTGTGAGTGGGTCAGAGAACTTTTCATTTTCAGGGGTGGGAAAGAGGAATGCAGGCCCATTTCACAGTTAATCCATGATTAGCAGTGAAAGGGAGAGTGGGTCTGCCATAACAATGAGGATTGCACCTGCCCAGAGCTATCAGCAAGATTCCAAAATGAAAACTGTGATGATGCCGTGTTATATTTCCTGCCTTAATTATAACCAGCAAGTGTGGTGTGTGTGAAGAAAACTTGGGGTGGAAGCTGAAGGTGGTGCACACACAGGGCTGAGGGGTGCCAACCAGCAGGCTTGGAACAGAATTATTTAGATCACAGCAGCAATAAAAGTGGCAAAAACACCTTCTGACATTTTCCCCTATTCTGAAATGCTGTATGAAAATATTTGGTTTTATAGAGATAAAAAGAACTCTTTCAGCTTTACTGTTCTGCTTTCAGAATTGTACCAGTTTTACAGGTCTTTTTGAAATTGATGAAACAAATATTTTCATAACTTTCCTTATCAATTATGGTTCCAATTATGTCCCTGTGAAATATTTTAATGTTATTATGCATGTGTTTCTAAAGATAAAAGATATTAAACGTATTTCTTAAGATTAGCATCGGTCTGATTAACTTTGTTTCGTAACTCTTGCCTTGCATTTCAAGTTATTCAGGCCAGTGGTTGCACCAGCAAGCCAAGATGCTGTGGGATTGCTGTGGAATCCACACCTAATTCAATTTGGATTGATCACGTGAGGTTATTTCTAAGGAAAATGGATTGAAGGAACAGAAAAGAGAAGGCCCAGGTGACAATTTAAAAGGAAAGGTCTCGGTTATTTTAGTAGCAACTAGGCAGGGTTTTATATAACTCCCTATGACATCCTCTGTTATACTTAGATATCCTGGTGGATGCTAAAACATTTTAATAACTGATTTATTTATATATGTATCGTGATATGCTTAAGATTCCAATCTGTGGAAGAGCCTAAATAAATGTGAAAAATTTAGAAAAGTATTTTATCTGGACCAAGTCACTGAGGGAGAAATTCCCTCTGATTAGGAGAAGACTTGAAGCCTTGCAAAACGCCCCAATGTGTGTAGAAGGTCTGCCTTCTGGAGACTTCTCCATGACCTTGCTGATAGTGCTGAACCCTTGTTTAAGGATTTACCAACATTGCAAATCCCCTGTGTGGGAGTGGAGGGAGTGGGAAACCACATTTTGGGAGGCAGCATGTGGCTGCCATTCCCAGGATTGGAAACATGTCTAGGAACTGCTCTCATTTCAGCCTCCTCACAGTTCCAAACCAGTCTGTTTTTGGAGACGTGTGGCTGCAATGCTGCTGGGAAGCAGCTGAAGGGTTAATTTGGCTGGGCTGGTTGTGAATGGAGTGATTCAGACCTCCCAACTGGTAATCTGGGCAATGCAAAGTTCAGTGTATTTATGGAGCAGCACAAATAAGCTGTGAGGTTCCTGCTGCTGGGAACTGATCTGGCCACACCAGAACTTCAGGGGCACCACGAGCTGGGGACAAGGCTGACTGAAGAAAATAAATTACCAGAGGGAGAAGTACTACAATAAAACACAGTGCTGAGCTCTTCTAAGAGAAATTATGGTGCTACCTGAAAGTAACTCGTTGCTGTGTATCTAGAAAACATTTTTAAAACTCTTTAAAGGGGAGAAGTTTGGTCAGGACAGACAACAAACTGCTCTTTAAATTCAGGAGTTTTGAATGTTAGCTTAAGTACGTGGCTGGGAAAGCTGCAGGGCTGTGTTTTTGTAGTTGTTTATAGGCTTGGGCATAAAGGTATCCTGAAGCTTTCTCCAAAGTGAGCCACTAACTGCAAATGTTTGCTCAAGTGGGTACCAAGGAGTTATGTGCTCAGTTAATTAAGTGGTCTCAGGAAGAGGCAGTCATGTCCCTTTTCCCATGGTTAGTCAAAAAGCATAATGACCTGTGTTATCCACCCAACTCTTCCTCAAGTCTCTAATCACTACCCTTCCAGTGCTTCCAATCCTGTAGATATTAATTTGCTGCTCCCACTGAATGGCAGCCTGCAATATGGACAAGAGGAGCACACGAGCTGCTGCTGCTGTGCTGAAAATGACATTATCTGGATGCCTGATTTTCTCCTTTGCTCTTCCAACAAGCATTTTCTCCATGGGAATTAGAGATCCAGCGCGGGATGCTGGGTGGACTCTCTGGAGTTTACACATCAGAAGATATGCAGACCCTGTCAACGGGCTAAACTAAATAATTCTGTTTGAAACCAGGGCCAAAAGCCCTTTTAGGCCCATATGATCATTGCCAAATGTGATCTCCTGTCTGGAGGGCTGAAATCATAGTGAAACAAAACAGAAGAAGCACTCATTTATCTCATTCTTAAAATCCCAAAGGAGCTCAAAGGCTTAATTGCACATGCAGTGGTATATTAACCTTCACAGAAGCTTCTTCTATGTGAGTAGTGAGGTCTATTGACATCTCACAATACATGGGAATGCACACACAAGTATTATGAGGGAGGGAAAGGTCAGGGGGATGCTGAACTCAGAGAGGCTGTAACTTCCCATGGAAATGGGAGAAATGGTGTGTAAGTCCCAAAATGTACTCCTGGTGTTGAAACCCTTGGCTGCACACGCTCAGAGTGGACCATTCCTACTCTTGGCACTCTGCTGAAGTTTTTTCTAAAACCTACACCAGAAGGAAACTCTATTTTAAACCAGAACAACTCAATTTGCACTGTTGTGGTCGTTGTCAGAGCTGGCTGTTCACTCGTGCTGAGGGGCTGACCACGGCTTTGGGTTGTGCTGCAGGGTAAATGATGCTTTGTGTTCCTGACGTCAGGAAGGGACCTGCCTGTGGTGCCAGAGCAGGGCAGACAGCAGAACTCTGGCCCTGCTCATCCTCCAGTTCAGTGTGCACAGCTCTGCAGACATGACTTAAATCTGCATCACAAAAGGGACTTGCTATGAAGTAGGAAATATGGACTTAGGAGGAGCAAGACCTTCTTGGCTTAGGGCTCAAAGCAAAACCACAACTGAGTGATCCAAGCCTAATGCCAGAATGTTGGCATAACAAGTGAAATATTAAGAGAAATAATGGAAATAAGGGAACTCTAGTCCTTGCAATTTGATCTGTATGATGCACTGCTTCAGTCTGATCCTCAAACAAGGAAAAATGTCTCTGATTATTAAATGTTTTATCATGATACGCAAAAGAGTTGATTTTCAAGGAAGATCCTCAAAGAAGTTTTGTTTTTAAAATATCTGTGTTGATTTGTTATAGAAATAGAGCTTTTTATCCTTTTACAAGCACTGCATTACAATACACAAAAGAACGGGGAGAGAAGGTAGAGAAAATTAAGTGTGAATTTCAGTGAGGGTGACAGCGTATGCTAAATGTTCCCGGGGTGATCAAGAGCGACATTAAAGGATCAACAAAATTTAGGAATTGCTTCAGTCACCACTAAATGTCACTGTTGCTCCACAAAATGACTGTAGGCACCTTGTTTTGTCAAGGATACTTTGACTTCAAAGACAAAACCTTTGGAAGCTGTAATACACATTGGTGAATGCATTTCTGTTACATCTGCGCGAGACCTATCCCCAGCTCACCCAGAAAAAATATTCATTTTAGAGAAACAGGCACTCTGTTAAACCTGTCCATGAGATTAAACAAAAAAGGAGAGCTTTTTTTTCTTAAAACCATTTGATTTCTGGTATGTTTTCTTGAATCATAAATATAGCAAGCCTAGTGTAATTGAAAAAAGTCCTGGATTGTTTGGTTTTGGGGTTTTGTTCTTGTTTTGTCTTTTTTCCCTCCAGAATCAGTAAAAGTAAGAGAAACAAAATAAACCACCTTTAATTGTTAGATTATATCATGGGAATCTCTAGGAGGTACATCCAGCAATTCAGAACAAAAAGATAATCTGGGGGCCTTAATTTTGGGAAAAAAACTAATGTCTGTTCTATTGAGGATTAGTAATTTCATGTTTGAAAAAAGTATGGATGAATGTTTAAATGTCTCAAACTGGCCTGAGGTACTGAAGCACAGTGAAAAGCCACAGCAGAGCTGCAATTATCAAAGAATATTTTTTCTTTCTGTCAGGTGAGATATTTATGAATGTTTTCCTGTGTGTACAGCAGTGGCTTTTCATGAATTCCATGTTAGACTTTCCAGAAGTATGGAAATAAGAAGAAAGTGTAAGTCAAAAGAAATGGGATCTAGAAGGATTTGAAGAAAAATTGAGTTAACAGGAAAGAAGTAAGCATGCTTTGAAATATTTATGCTGGTGTAGGAGCCAAATTGCAGTATTAAAAGCCTCCTGTAGTTCAGAAAATACGTGTAAGCATTCTGCTAAGGGACAATTCTTTCTGTAAATCATGTTTCTTTTCTTAATCATCTCTTGTTTTAACCTGCTTATTTCCAAGGATGCTAACATGGGAAGTGCATATTTATTTGTTTTTCTGAAGTTCATCTCTTCTAATTAGTGTCACTTTCTAAAGCATGAATTCCATCCTCTGGCTCTTTCCAAACACAGCCAGATTCAGCAGAGTTGCCAGGAAAAACTTCTCCCACAGGAGGTTACAGCCTGGGGCTGAAGAAATCATAGTGAGATCACCAATGCTGATTTTTGAATCACAGATGTCTTATTGTCTGCAGTTCTAGAGCACTTGAAAGCCTCTGTAAATGCAAAACATGCCCATAAAGACAGGGTTACTTCTCTGATTTTCAGAAACTAAACCCAGTATACCTTTCAAGACTATAAACAATGCCTGATATCCACTGGGACTCCATGGGTGAGAACAGATTGCTATTTTATGGAGTAATTTACAAACAAAGACTCCAAAGCCATGTAAGAGCATCCATACTGAATACTCAGAGCAGATGCAGGAGGGTGCATACAGATATCTGAATATTCCTATATTTGTGTGTTATATGAGAGACATCCTTTATTATCAAAATTCTGTGTCTGGCCTGAAGGTCAGGTATTGGCCGGTAAATATGGAAATAACCTCAAGAAACACTTCTGCTCAGCTGTCATTGGGACTAAGGATGAGAAGATAAGAATCTTTAAAGAAGCAAATCCTGATTGTGTTGAAGATGGTTTCAGGAATTAAACTGAAGAGTGAAAAGGAAATACGTCAGATCAAATAGCTGTGATCAGCAAGAATAATCCCTCTGGCATTCAAAATTGTGTTCTAAACAGTTTAAAAGATGTACTTAAAAGCAAGACCATTAATTTGACCAAATCAGTTAAGAATTATGATATTTCCTACTTCAATCTCTTACATCAGCTCATACGCATCTGACCAGCACAAACTGTCTGGAACATGAAGTGTTTCCCTTAGGAGAGTTTCTTTTCCATAACCTGCTGCTGCTGAGGCAGGAATCTCCTTGTCTTTAATTACTTTAATTAGTCTCTACTCTCTAATACCTGTTGCTCAAAGAACTTTGGCTTGGATTCTCTGCTGTTGTTGTTCTTCGTAGATTTCAGCTTCCAGTGCTTCCCAGTTCCTGGAATGCCATTTTGCTGCACACCGCTGAAGTTTGGGAGCATCAGGACTCCCTGACCTGGGGCAAAATTTTCTTCTGATGGGACAAGAGCTGAAGTTCAACACTTTTTGATTCCTTTTATTCTTGCCTGTGCACAGTGGGTGAGTTTCTGATCCAGTTAAATGAATTGATCAGATCCTGCCGACATCTGTCTGCTCTGGTGGCTGGAGGTGAGACACTGGACGTGAAATTAAAGGGGGAGAAGCGGAAGGGAAGAGAGAAGAGGTGCCCAAACCATCACTCTGTTAGAACCCTACTGCACAAACCCACACTTTAAACAGCCAAAATATACTTTGGCATAAGCTTCATGATTCCTCATTCCTCTACATGAGCAAGAACACACTGAATTTTGATATTCAAGTTAGTGGAAATGACTTTAATAAAATTTGAAACATAGTTCTGTCTCAGGCTTCTGTTCAAGGAGCCTGATAATTCTCTTCACATTTGTACAGAAGAGGAAAAGTTAAGGCAACCTTAACTTCTCTTTGAGCAAAGCCTGAATTGCCAAGGGTCGAAGTGTCAGTTTTCATTGATCTGTTTCAAAATAGCCTCAGCCACCTTGAATCATTCATGAAAGGATCACATTTTCTTCTCCGAAGGTACAAGGAACACTGCATGCACAGAGAGATGTTGTGACATTTTCTTAATAAATTTAGACTAGATACAGACTCTAAAGTTTTGTGATTTCTCTGGCCACCTTATGCTTAACCATCTCAGAAATTCTGAGTTGGTGTCTTTGATGGTGCCACACCTCTTTCCTATGGCTCAAAGTGGAAAGAACCAGAAAGGAGACTCTTACGAACCTCCCTCTAGGAAGCTGCAGTTTTTGTCCCAACAGAACATTTTCTATATCCAGCCAGATTTTCATCTCAAATAATAATTCTATTGCAATCAATGGTGCAGAAGTGAAATCCCTTTTCTTACTGTTCTGAGTGGCAGCAACTGCAACGTGGAGATGCAGGACTGAAATCACCATGTTTTATTTCCATTTTATCTCCATTTATTTCCATTTTAAAGTACGGATAATACCAAGGATTTTTTTCTAAAAAAAATGTGGTCCTGCTGATTATAAATAACCATCCATCCACATCTGTCTCTACTGACAGATTACAAACAGAATTACACCTTTCTGATGGAAGGTTTCAGGTGATGTCCAAGTGGACCTGCTAAGACAATATAGGAATTCAGTGATCTTCAACAAAAGCTCATTCAAGTTTATTAGACTTCCAAAATGCTTCTACTTGGAAAATTTCCTTTCTAGCTTAAGGTGCTTATATTTACCAGAGTTCTAGAAGTGCAGCACAAAAAACAGAACAAGATGTATCCTTCCAATGTTTTCCACTCTAATCTATTATTATATAAAATCTATTATTATTATCCAAGGCCTTTGTGCACACTACATCATCAGAGCAGTGCTCTTTGGTGACTACTGAGTACTTTTATAAATTATTCATGCATCTTTTTTTATATCACCTACTGTGGCGTCAGCTAGGGACAAACAAATATTACAGACGTGGCACCAATAAAGAGAGAATGCATAATCAGTCTCTAAAAACCTGTATAGTCTACCAAGTCCTGAATATTGCTGTGGAATACTAACAACCACTGGATCCCTCTAGTGTGAGGGTCCCCTTCTACCAAAAAAAGATATTTGACAAACTGCAACCTGTTTTCTGCTTTCATAGATGGGATTGATTCCTTTTGAACGCAGGGTTTCTTTTTTAATTTGGAGGGTTTTGTTGGCTTTTTCTCCCTATTTTAATATCATATTTTTAAATCTTGTGGAGAGTTTGTTTTGCTAGTGATAAATAATAAAGATTTTGATTCACAGGTGAAACAGCAAAGCACACAAAATCTTGAAGACATTCACACGTGCTGATGCCACTGCCACTGCATTTTCAGTAGGGTGAACGAACTGAGAGAAAGAAAAATAACAATTTGTGGATGTTGTGAAAAAGTACTCCAGGATGCTGATATTGCTTCATTAGCACAGATTCCATCCTGTGTTTCCTTCACCAGAAGGGTGGACACTCATAAAGCCTTGGTTCTGCACCGTTTGTTCATTTTTTGGACCACACATTTTTACCTCGGTATCAGAAGTGCTCAGTAAAGCTGCAAAGATCTCTGGAAGCAGCTTAGAACTGCCTAAAATATTGAAAAAATGCTCTAAAAATTACAAAATGAAGAAACTGTGAGTACAAATAAAGGGCACTGTTAGATGAGTCAGTTACATGGTAGAAGAAGGAAAAAGTTGATTAATTTGTAACTCCTCAGGAGGTCTAAACCATCAGCCACCAAAGCACAAGGCCTGGGGCTACTTCAATAAAACAATTCAGGGATGACACAACTACCAAGGGTCACACACGAGCAGTTAGGGATAACAGGGATGCCCTGTCTGGCAGCTGCTGAGCCATGCTCATGTCCCTGCTCCATTTCTGACCCCAGCTGAAGTCACTGTGTGAGTTAAAAGCACAAATGCCCTCCTCTGACTGCCAGCAGCACGAGGGTTTTCAGAACAGCTCAGCGAGACAGGAAGAATCAGGAGATGAAACCTGGCACAAGGCAGGAGACAGAGCAGCCATTCCCGTGGTTTGTTTAGAAGGGGTTAATGCCCAGATCTCACCCTTGTACTTTTCCATTGCTGAGGTCTCTTTCCTGCTGCCATCTGAGGTGAGCAGCATGGGGCATCTGATGCCATAGACAGCAGTGTAGATTCCACCTTCCTGTGAGAAACATGCCTGATTGAAAAGTCTTCCTTTCTTCTTTACCCTGGGAAATACAGCACTTTTCTGGCACAAGAGGGAATGCTTTTCACCCAACTCTACAGCCCTCACCAGGGATTAAGGTACAGAGAAAGGAGAATGGAGCCCCACTCATTGATTTCTCCACTGAAGTAACATATCTGCTGTCATTTGTAGTCCCTACAACCTTCACTTAGCAGTGCAAATAATTTCTGGTGCTACATCTTCATTCTCTGAATCAGCAGAACCTAAGAATTCCCCCTGGAATTCATAATCTCTTTCCTATTGCTCCACCTAAGGTATAAAGTTGTTCTCAGTAATCCAGAATGTAAATGATTGTTTGTTTTTTAAGTGAAAATAACTCTGCAGGCCCAAACAGCAAAGAAATGGGGCTTGTGAGGAGAACAGAACTGGAGATAAGAGCAAAGAAGGCTGCAAGACAGATCTGATCAGCTCTAAAGCTCTTTTGGCGTTGCTGCTCCCGTGGAGTTCCTGCACACCTTTAGTGTGGGGACAGGTTAGGAAGTGTTTGCACTTCCTAATTGCAGAAATGGCAAAACCATTCTCCACATCAACCAAATTCACCCATCTTCCCCCAACGGTAGGAGATGTTCAGCTCTGCCAGGGACAGCTGTGCCAGAAACCTCTGGGATATCCCCAACTTCCAAACTGAGCTGTTGGCACCCTGCAGACCCCTGAGCCTTTTATTTATCACCTAAAGGCACAGCATCTCATAATGTCTAAATTCAAGCAACAAAGATTGTCTGCCTTTCCCCCCCTATAAATGATGTTTTCTTTTTGTTCCGTTCACTGCTTTGCCTTTATAAAACATTTCACTCTTGGTTTTTCCTTTGATTCATATATGTGGTGATGTATAAGCTTGGCTGTTCTCCTCAGCCATTCTTCATTCAATGAAAACAAAATAAAATGGTGCCAAACCATTAAAGCAATTCAAATTTACAAGGTGAGGCACCCCTCCAAATGATGAATGGCTGAGATTTTGATTTATTACCTTTCTTTTCCATATAAAATGATGACTCCACGAATAAATGAAAGCTGAAATGCTGCCAGTATGCTACAGCCATAGAATCCCAGGGGTTTTCTGTAGCAAAGGGTTTTGTGTCACCAAACTGTGTGATAGTTCTTACTAAAACTGTAAAAAACTATAAAAGCTATGAAAGCCCAAGACAGCCATAACTGAAAACCAGGGCAGGTACAAGTGTTGGGAGTACCTTTCCCCTTACAAACAGCAGATTATAGACATTTTGGTAGGTATTGAAAGGAAAACCTGGTAGCTGTGCTGTACCTATCTGAAGCAATAGGCTAGCTCTGGAAAGCAGAAGAGGTCTGGTGGAAGATGCAATAAATAAATAAATAAACCTTATAATTTTTATTTTCTTTAATATTGCCTTTAAATCTTTCTTTTGTTTCTGGTAAAGGTGAATATTCTTGCAGTCATAAATAGCCTACCTGCATGTAATTCAGATTTGAGCAGCTCCAGGAGAGCCTCCTTAATATCATGAGTAACCCCTGCTCTGGACATAAAGAGCTATTGCCTTGTTACATTCGGTGCAGTTACCTGTAAAGACAAGAAGGGTGTCACAAAGTAGAGCAAAACTGTACAGAGTACAACTGAGATTATTTCCCTTTAATTGCATAAATTTGTAAATATTTCTTCTCCAAAAAGGCAGCAAACATCACCAAGCGATCTAGGGAAATCTGTACATTATGTTGTCCCCAACATTGGGCATAAAAGGACAAAAAACTGCCATATAATGTGTAATCTCATTAGTGCTGATGTGAAGCAGACACAAATTAATTCCTTTAACTCTATATTCAGCTGTAAAATACAATTGTAGGGAATTTACTTAAACTGAAATAAAGCCTATACTAGAAGAGGTTTCTCGCTGCAGCATTGTCTCTGACTAATGAGCCTAAGAAGAGAAAAGCTGGAAAAGAGGAAAGCAAAGCGAAGTTTCCAGCTATTATCTTTGCAGAGTTGACATACACAGGCTCATTATTGCATTATGTTTTATTCAACAAAATCACTTTAATGTTGCAGCTTAAATTGAATTCACTAAAGCATCTCTTGCCTAATGTGTCTCAAGTGTCTGCTTGCTGTTTGCATTTTCTTCAGAATTATGGCAGGGAATCTTTGGAAACAGCAAAATTATATGCAATCCACAAAACAATATGGCTGTAATGGGGTAATCGGCCTTCAGCGTAATTAAAGAACCATTCCCTCATCAAAGTAATTCTGCAAGAGACCTAGAGGCTGTAATGTACAAATCATCCACTTAGTAAAATTCTTTATCTGATTTGCATTTAAAACCTAGTTATGCAAATAGGCCTGCTCAGTGGATCACAAGGAATGTAACGACTTAAAAAATCCTGTATGGGTTAGACAAACCTGCTTCTGCCCCATAAATCATGGGGAGTGATTCACCTAGAAATATTTCAATTCACCTTTAATTCACCTACAGATATTTCTATCAGTCTGTTGTAAGAGGTCTTTTGCAAAAGAGGAATTGCTTTGATATGTACCCACAGTCATGTATGACATCCACTCTGCACACGACAGTTCCACTTCCCTGATTCCCAAATCATCCCAAAACATGGGAAGAGGCAAATGCCCTTTCTTATCTAATGATTTGTGTCAGAGCAGAGGAATTGCAGTTGCCATTTTGATCTGCAAGCTTGATTCCCAGTTTAAACTGGAGCAAATGGCAGTGAAAGGTGACAGCCAGTGAGAATTAGCAATGCACCATAAGAAAGGCTCATTTTAAGAAGGTTCAAGTCCACTTGTAGCAGATGGTAAAGTCCCTTCTCTTAGACAAGCTTTACTCTTGAGTATAAACACAGAGATGTCTCTAAAATCAACACATAAGGTTTGCAATGTTTATTTGTGTTTTGCTGCTGTTCTGTAGCTGCCAATGCTTTAGTTCATGTAACCTTTGGTCGAAATATATCTTTGGTTTCTTTCATTATTTGTAGTATCCATACACAGCACTCCTATAGGATTTTTACTAGCAGGGATAGCCCACTAAATCACACCAATCTTTCTCTTGAACACCATTTCAAGAATGGTGTTCTTGAATGGCACTTTAGACAAAACAGTGTATGAGGCTGAGCTAAGAAACATTATGAATGTCTCCTTCACTCGAACTCTTTAATTTATACAAATGAACCTTCTGTTCTTACTCCTCCTGGACTCACCATGTTAGAGTCAGGCTATCTCCTGCCTAACAAACCCTGGGACGGGAATTTGGGCATTCACAGCCATTTAGGTCAGATTAGAAATGGCTTTTTTCAGCTGCCCTGCGACACTGTCTGATCTGTGAGCCACAAGAAATGGCTCTTTAAAGAAATCAGTGAGAAGACTGCTGAACTTAGGAACATTGGCTATGTTTTTTTGACTGGGAAGACTTAGATATTGCAGACTATCTCTTGAAATTCCTCCCAATCTCTACAAGGTGTGTGAGGTGTGGTTTTTGTACAAATGTGAAAGGTACCGTGAGCTGTTCAGTTTTTACTGTTACCATGTAGCTTAACAGAGTGGGATTGGGAAGATTTTCTGGCATCCAGGTCCTGTGGAGTCAGATGCTTTGGGGTGATACTTCTCTCCAAAGCCTGGTGTTTCCTGCAGGCAGCCAGGCAAGGAGGGAGGTTGGACAGAGCTGTGGGACCTGGCATGGGGGTGCCGGTGGCAGGCAAACCCCTCCAGCTGTAAAAAAGGTCCATGGCTGTGCTTCAGAGGCAATGAGAAGATTTTTCCTATCTGGGGGATACCTCATGGGCTTACTCAGCCTGAAAAAAAGAACTGAAGTAAAGATATATCTTTGCAAGAGAAAAACAGGCACCAGAGAATATTATTTTCAAAATGTTGTTGAGTCTCTTTCAAACCTTACTGCTGATTAAGGAGGTCATAAGAAGAGATCATTCATAGTACAGCTGTAGACTCATAGTTTATTTAAATAAACCTATTTGCCTTCCTAAACCTTTAGTGACTGGTGGCCTTTGGTGCTCTCCTTGCAAAACACGAGGCAGATGGATCTGACAGCGTTAGGAATGGTTAGTGTTAAGATAATGTCAATATTGCTGAGTTCTAAAGTGAAAATTGCAGCGTTTTTAATGATGACTTCTTTTAAACAGACTAAACTTCCTTCTGCAAACAGTAACCTCTGAGACCAATGACCCCTGTCCAGGAGTACCTTGCAGGGTGAACTCTGCATTACACCACAGCAGTGCTACAAAATCCTATCATGCCCTTTTTAACTGCAGTTCATTCATCACTCTACAAGTTTGTTTCTGTTTCTGGATCAGTGTTTTTCTGGGTTTCATCATAATTCCAAATTATTTTTTTTAGTGGAGCCAATGTAGTCTATTTTTTTAATGCTTTAACTGAGCAAAAAGTAGATAAATAAAGACAACTGGTCTACAGAGTTACCCACATTGGATGTGTTGCTCTGATTGGAACCTAAGACTGCCATTCCTTGTTTACCACAGTTCCCCTGGAACAAAATACTCTTCTCAAAGTTCATGCTTTGAAGAAAACAAAATGAGCTCTGATCACCTAATATGATTTTTCTCGTGTATCTCTCTTGTTCAAGCCCCATGTATTACATGACATGTATTATATTATATTATATTTGCAATTCCCCTCTTCTTCAGCCCCATGTATTCTTCAGTGATGTGAGAGCTTGTATTGTTTGCAGAACACGAAACTGTGTTTCTGGATCTATTCATCCATTAATTGAATATATTTTGAGTTCTTTCACTGGGTTGGTGAGAGCTGTCCCTCTCTGTCTGCTGAGGCATAATTTGACAACCCTGGAACAACTACAGTGATACTGTAGAAATAATTCTTCCCTCTTGTCCAAATTGTGTGTGAATTTATTTGGGTTATTTAGTAATTAAAGTCTTCCTTCAAATGAAGGTAAAATAAATCAGAAATAAGTATTGAAAGAACTATTTTTAGTGCTAATTCTTCATGCCAGTTCTGTGATATGAGAAAATATTTATCATAAGGATGACACAGGATAATAGCTGCTGGCTTTCTACATTGTTTTATATTCTGTAACTCAGCCTTACCTTCTAGAAATACATTTTCCTCAGAACAATTAAATATTTTTCTTTTAAATTCAGAGCTGAAATACTTTTGCCTATATATCCACATATAAAGGTGCCATGACTTTTTCCTAAAACAAATCCTCAAATACAATACATGGTGAAGGGTGTCCATGAAAACTGAGTTCCTTACTTCCATGGAAAGTGCAAAAACTCAAAGTATTAAAGCATTTTGGTAAAAAAAACAATCTGCTTGTCCTTACCATGTAAGAGCAATTCAAAGAAGCACAAAACCAGAGGGATTTCCCTTGTTTATTTCCCATTCTTTGATGTGAAGTCTGTTGTCTGTAACCTTAAAAATGTTTCCTAAATGCATTAGAGAAATGTATAATTCAAAGGTCACAAACTCTCAGTGAAGTGACGGTGGGGCAAATGCACTGTGCTATATAGAATATCTGATTTCCTCTGGAATGGCTGAGAGCACTGCTGGCATCAGCTGAAGGAATAAAAGTGGTGTTCTTCCAACCCCTGGTTTTGCTTCCCTCTTTTATCTCAAGATTGCAAGAGGTCGTGGCAGGGAAGGGCCAAGTGTCTTCCAGCCCTGCAGCAAAATGTCTGTTCTGGGGGGAAGATCTCACACAGCAGGATGTGTCCTGCAAGTCTGTACAGGAGAATGGGAAAAGGCCCTCTGAAAAGGAAAAATGTTTCTTTGAAGGAGTGACAAGGCGGGGGGAAGAACATCTGCTGGGAACTATTCAGTGCTGCTGGTTTGAATGAAGCCAGGCTTGGCTCGAGACAATGTCAATAGTCAAGAGCATATTGAAAGAGCTTTTTTTGGTACTTATAATTCATTATTCCACATACAGTTAAAAAGGAAAAGCAAACAAGAAATCTTTCCCCCAAACACCCAAACCACCCCCCATCCCCAGCCAAAAATTATTCCGGTGCCAAGCAGAGGAGAAGTCGGAAGGGGAATATCTTGCTGAGATGTACAAAATATGAAGAATCTCAGCAGGCTGGGTGGACAAGGCTCAGGCCAGAGGTGTGGGCTCACTGTGTCACCAGCTCCTCTGGCCTCCCAGGAAAACTTGGAGGAATTTTGGCAGAAGAAAAATTAGATTATTTAGTGCAAGGGAGGGGAGGACCTTGGGCTTTGATTTACAAACAGTCCTGAGAGTTAGACCTGAAGGGGTGTGTGCCGTGTGCAAGCCCAACGTGCCTCCTGGACTTGCAATTAAATTGTGCATTTTGAACCGGCTCACGTTGGCATAATACAAATACAAATAGCACACAAATCCCCACATCTGCCAGCTCCAGATTGGGGTGCATAATAATGATTTTCTTTAGCTTTAAAAGATGTAAGATATAGAAACCAAGAAAGTAGCAAAAGCCTTCCTAAGAGGATGAGGGATTCTGTGGCGAGCTCACGCCTCTGCCTGCATTGTACTTGGATGTCAAGTGCAATGAAAACATTTCCATTGCATTCTTGGACTTTCATGTCTTTAAGGTCCAAAGAGCAGCTCATGAGGAAATCCAGGAATAGGATGAAATTTTTCCGGCTTTGGTTTTATATGGATACTTTGTGTAGGCTTGTCAAGCCTTGTACAGCTTTGCAATGCCCCCAGTTGTCGGTCTTGCTGTACCAAGCAGTGATCTGTTTTTTAAACTTCAACATTAGTAAAGCTTTCTGCTTGTTGACTGTTTTTTTGGGTGTGGTTTTTTTTGTTTGTTTTGTTTTGTCTTTGTTGTTGCTGTGGTGTGTTTTTAATTTTTTTCCCCCTGACAGAGGAAGCCTCCTAAAATGTAAAAAATAACTTGCAGTTGAACTAGTTGTCTTTCCTCCAGTGCTATACATATACTGGAACAGGGAATGGAGAATGCTAGGTATGAGCTAATTTAGTATGTAGAAATTGCCACTTCTTTTTAATTAACTATTGATTTGGGGAATTTGTGTGCTGAGCTTAATCAAGTTGGATGAGAGTAGATAACCTCAGCCAGTTTGTTTGAATTTAAGATATATAAAACAGATGCAGGGTATCTGTATATTAGGAGTAAAACTTCCTGCTAGGAGCAGCCAGTATCTTCCCTAGGACTTGAATTCAAACTACAACTCCCTTTCATTTTATTGGAGCCTCTCAATTATAAAATTCTGCGTGGCAAAAAATATTTGATCTTAAAAAAATAAGCTTTGTGTTATAATCTCTGTACATAACTGGATATATTCTGGAAATTTTGCACTTTTACTTTTCACTGAGGAATGGAAGATGAGCCTGCCAGTGTTGGCTGAAGTCTCAGGGTTAGCTGTTGAGTGTGGGAAAAGTCCAGCTGCCCTTGAAGGTGGGAGTTTCTTTGTTCACAATGAGGAAAATACTCTGCCAAAGATGCAGTTTCCTATAGGATGACTGGGAGAAGAGTCTTGTTGTAGTATCATTTGAAAATCTAGCCAATTATTTCAAATTAATGATTCTAAAGTATTTAAAAGAATCCAGTAATGGACTTGTAAGTCTGTTTAGAAATGATACCACAAATAAAAGTGTAAATCTCACTGCTTTTCTCCTCAGTCTCCCTGTGAGCACTTAGTCTATGTGGTATTAATAAAATGCCTCTTTGCTCTGGTGATACCAATTACTCCATGGTCTAGGAGGTTGCACTATTAAAGTTTCTGATATTCTGAATTTTAATCCTGTTAGTTGAATCCCTGAAGAGTCATCTCCCTCCTCGGTGTGTTCATCCTCCATGTATTTCAAGAAGGTTATTGTTCCCCTCTGTGATTATTTAGTCAAGGTATTACACAATAAGTCTTTAATTGCTTCTTCTGGAGAAATCCCTTTAGCCCAATTTGTGGCTTAAGTATTTGTGCTTATTGACCAAAGTGCATCTTCAGTACAAATGGACCCTGTTCCTGCTAGCAAGCTTTAAATCAACAGAGCAGCTTTCAAGTGTTTAATGTGAACTTTTCCTTAGCCCTCATGTTGGCTCAGTTCCACACCTACCTGATGGTCTTTTCCAAATTTTTGCTGGTTTTTCCACGGCCAAAAACTGAGCTGCTGGTGCTGTGCTCTGTGTGGGACACCTCTGACTGCTCTTGGTACTCTCCTACTGTTAGAGGACCTCAGCTCCCATTTAGAAATGCTTTTTCCTTACATTCATGGAATTTGTGTTAAGATAGAAACAGAAATGCGTTGCTGGGGCTGAAAGGGAGCAGCAGCACGAGCGGTGGTGGGGAGTTACCAGTGTGATCTGCAGTTGGTGCTGCGGTGTCTGAAATGACTCAAACCCCTTTTTGGGCAGGGGGCCTCGGGGACAGGGCCAGGCTTGCAACCAGATAAGGAACACTCAGTTGTATTACAGAATGTGGGCTTTAGAAATATTTTCATGCCCCGGTGATATGATAAACTGCTTGAAATAGCTCTTTTCCAAGGGAGAGATGGGATTAGGCAACCCCAAAACCTCCTTTTCAACACCCTGCTCTGTTTTTTTAAATCAAAATGCTTGAAGCTGGCACCATTCAAGACCGTAATAGTTTTTCACATCTGTAATAAAATAATGTTTAAAGATGGGGAAAGAAGTAGCAGATCCATCAAAGCATTTGATAAGAAGATAAAATTTAGTATTTATTCAAGATAAGCTTACACAGCACTTTGGTACCTATGTAAAAAAACTTATTTTTTGAGACTTGAGTTCTGGTTTTTGCTTTGGTGTTTGCCTGGAGTGATTAACAGGTCAGTCTCTTAACTTATGCTACAGTTTCTCTGTGTACAAACGCCTGGAATAATTGCAGATGTGTTTCAAGAGTCCACATGCTTCTATTGATACAAAAAATGGGCACTGTAGAAGTTAGATACAAAGGATGCTGTGTAAGAATGTAAGAAAAGAATAGAAAAAATTCAAGCAGAAATTAACAAAAATACACAGAGGTGGGCGGGTTGTATAAGTTGTTGGGCTGTATTTGTACAACTGTGTTATTAAGAGATGGAATTCTGTTACTTGAATCTCTATCATAAGATGCTGGAATCTTTTCATCAGGTCTTAGCAGATCTGTTGGGCCACACCCTCAACAGCAGAGGGATGTTCCAGTGCCTACAGACCTCTGTAACCTCTCAGAAAAGATAATCTCTGAGGAAAATCATGCCAGGACGTGCTATGTACTGAGAACAAGTGGTGAGATCAGTCTCTTTAAGCATGTGAACACTACAGATTTATTAAAAAAAAAATTAAACTCCTCTGTTTATTTGTAAAAAGTGAAGTGTGGAGCATTCAGTCTTCATTAAAAGATTTTAAGTAATAGCTTTAAACTTGATGCCTAAACTTAGTGGTTTGCCTATGTGGTACAGAAATGATCAATCAAAACACAATAGCTAATGCTGTGCATGTGTTATTCCAGCTGCTGTAGGAGCCAGCATTATTATTAAATTTAATGGCTTCTCTCCAGGACTTCAGATTCTATGGCATTTAATTACTTCCTTGTGTGGTTTGTACCACAAAGGTACAGCTGCTTAAACATGCCTGATAAATAAAGGGGAGACCTTTAAGGCTGGGACATGCAGAGGCTGTACCTCAGTTTTAAACAGATCATTCAGGCCTGGCTAAAATGCAATAAATCAAAGTGGCCATGATGTAGAACATGCTGGCAGAGCTCAGCAAGGCACCTTTCTGTGTTGTGAAACTCAGACTGTGTGGAGGTGCTCAGAGCACACCTGGCTCCCTGGGGCCAGGCAGGTTTGGGGGAGATGTTTAGTATTGCTACCTATTCCTTTCTGAAAATATTCAGCAAGGTTTTAAATGCAAATTTTGATTCCCTATTTGGAACAGAACAACTGTTCAAATATCTGTGTTACAACAACAGCTGGTTATTTGTGTTTGACCAATTCAGTAAATTACAAAGAATTCTGTAACGTTCACTGGAACTATGGAATGAAAACATTGCATGTGTTCTTAGTATGATGTCTTTAGCCATCATTTACTGAAATGTAATTTAAACATCAATCTCTCTGGGTGCATAACCAACCAGCTGCTTTTTAATCTGAATCCAACTTCATCACAAAGCCCTTTGGACATAAAGGTGCAGAAGTGCTTTGGGCAGCACTAACGCAGCACAGGTGCCTGTGAGTGCTCAGGTGTCGTGGCTTTGGATGCCTCTCCTGAGCTCAACAGTTTAAACCAGGATTTGCCAACTCAGCCCATCTGGGGCTGTCCTTCCCCTTTCCCATGGGTGGATCCCACCTCTCCCCAGTCATCTGCAAGTACTGAAGAAGGTCCTGTCACAGAACCCAAGACCCAGCCCTGACACCAGCCATAAAGCCAGGCTTTGATCTGCATGATGCCTCCAAGGACTGGCAGCATAAAGGAGAAAACAACTCTGCCCCCTTTCTCAGAGGGTGAAATCCAGGTAGGCCCACCCAGTGATTTCATCTGAGCTATGCAAAGACTGGCACAGCTGCACCCTTTAGTGTTTGTAATGCCTTGGTCTCTTCTCTCCCCTAGCAGAATTCTTGTAGGGCTCATACAGTGTCCAGCAGCAGTCTGGCTCCTTGGCATTGATGTGCAGAGCACATTACAGGGCTTGCTTTTCTTGGCTCCTAGCTGGAAATGAGATATGAATTGAATATGCCTCCTTTGCTGTAGCTGTTAGTTCCACAGAGGTACAACAGGTTTATTTTCTCCCTTTTGCTTCCTAAGAACGCCTAAGGTACTCCTCCCCTTGCTCCTGTTTTGTAGAGGGTGCCAGACTGATCCATTTCCCTAAATGAACGCAAGAGATTGTAATTCTGTTGCTTTCAAAAATACATTCTGGATGTTTAGGGCACTAATTAAGTGTAGGCTTGTGATTGCACAGCACCAATACTCACATGAGAGACAGGAAAGGAGCACAAGGTGTGAAACGTCTTTGTGTTCCAGGTTTGTTTCTTTTCCTCTGGCTTTCTCACCTTTCCCTTCAGTGTATATTTAAAAATATTTATTTCAGCACAGCTGCGTTCTGAACATATCCCATCAATGAAATAAGTGATGCTAAGAATGATCAATGGGCACTTAGGGGGGTTAAGAGTCTTTCACCTGAAATACTGGACTCATTTTGAGGCTGATATGAGCAGATCTGCATTGCTCTGCTCTGTTGCCCTCAGGCAGGTTTAAAAGCAAAAACCTGCTTTACGTAATAGCAGACAGTCAGGTGTTAGTTGTGGCACCAAAACCTGTATTTTATTCCTTGGATTAGCTACTTCCCGTGGTAGTATCTTTCTTGAAATTCCTGCTCTCTCTATTACAAATTGCTCATACAGCACTTAGACTTCTGAGATAATGCGTGTCTAAACGAAACTAGATAGAGCCTTGCCTCTGCTGCTTGATAACAGGAGACAAATGACCTCCCTGTGTTTTTTAGACACTGAATGGGTTTCTATAATTGTGTCGTAAAATGTTTTGATGGATCAGGACATATCTTGCAATCCCATATAAAGCTGGACCCTCATCAGTCATGAGATGCTCTCACAAAAGGCAGAGACAGCTTCATTCTGCTTCATGACTGAAGAAAATGGGATCTTTTCCTTTCAGGAGTGGTGCTTGGAGGAAAGTGAACTTGCTGAAAACTGGTTGGAATTGTGTGTTTTATTTCCTGTGGAGTCCCTGTGATAACAACTTATCTCCTGCTTTGGATCTTGGTCTTTTTTTGTGGCTTAGGTGGTAACAGACATCCAGAGTCACACTTCATATTCTTCCTTTGATGATGTGAAGATATTGGTTGATATCTTCTACCAATAAATGCTGTAGCTCAGTTATTCCTACTTCTTTTGCTTTCAGATTGAACTAAACTGATGATTTTTCTTTCCGACATTACCAACCATGCACTTCTTTAAAGGGTTTATAAACACGTTTGGGTTTGACCTGACTCCCTCTGTACTCCTGCAGCACAAAGAATATTGCTTTTGGCTGGTAGAGCCATTTATTTTATGGTGGATTCTGGTGGTGTCTATTGGCCCCAGCTATCTCATGGAATCACAGAATACTGTGAGCTGGAAGATGTGATCAAGGAGGGTTTGAGTGAGGCTGTGCTGAAGGGAGGGAGGTAAGGAGGAGGCATTGAATGCAGCAGATGGTGTGAGATGAAGATGTTGGGTGAGCTGGAGAATATTCAGGTGACAGTCACCATTGGAGTGGTGGCTGAATGTTACAGCAGCTCCTTTGTCTCTTCCAGCCATCTCATTTGTGCCTTTGTCTTCTTCTGCTCCTTCAGCCCCTAGCATCTGCAGTATTTTGATGATTATGTCACTTTTTTAGCTGACTGCTTCCCTGAAATCACTGGTAACATTTCTCTTGACTCTCCTGATCAAGATCTTATTGTTAACTGGAAGAGTACTGGGAAAGGGAACAAAAATCCCCCGCTGTGTTTAGTGAGGGCCAATTGCTGCATTGTTCAAGCTGCTTGTTTGGATGTGTCAGGAGCTTCCTTGCAGCCCTGAGCTTTATCACCGCTCCCAGATGTGTCAGTGAACTGGGGAGATACCGAAGAGTTGCAAAGTGAATTTTTTTGTTCAAAGACAGGGGAGAAGAGAGAAAAGGGCAGCTTTGCAAGCCTGGGCTCCTTCACAAACATGCCTGGGTAATACAAGTAAATTTGTTTCAAGGTGTGACAGGTGTTGATGCCAAAACTCAGAAGCCTGTTCCTAGCACGAAATCTAATGATGAATGAAATTAAGGTTTTGGAGCTGCCAGTACTGTTATTAGGCCTCAGATACAGATGGTGGGATTGAAAACATCAGAATCCAGAAATCTCTAAGGAAAGAGTTTGTGGGAAATAGTTTTCTTGGTGGTATTATGTAGAAAGCCTGACCTTCCAACCTGCAGAAAGCAGCAGATTTCTGTATCCTTACAGAGGTAATAAGTGCTTTAAATAATTTTCCCATGCACCTTTTTCTCTCCAAGGGGAGACAGTCTGAGCTAGGTTTAGAAACATCTAGAAAGGAGACTTTCATGAAGCTGGCCTTTGCTGGTCCATATTTCTCCATGTTCAAAACCTCTTATTCAGAACTCTGAGGATGAGCAAGTGCAAGGAAGGAGAAAGTTAAATTATCTTTTGGTGTCTTTCTTCATTCCTGGTTTGTACTTGCCTGGTTGGGGTGGGGAACAATTAGTTTCAAGTCAATTTGGAACAAGAGAGACAAGCTGTTGTGGGGATGAAAAGTGCTGCTTCACTGGAAAAGGCACCGGTGTTAAAACATGGCGAGGGGGAAGAAAGAAAAACCTAATTGTCCTCTTGCCTGAGGCTCAGCCATGTGATGAGCCAAGCAGATAATATTGACTACAAGGTTACTAGGAACTTCAGTGGAAGACATTTATTCATTTAATGATCGAGGATTTTGAAGGAAGAACCTAATAACTTCCCGTACTGGTTATATTGCATTAAAAAAATACTGTAAGACAGATGTAGGTATATCCTTGTCCTTCTGTCTCCCATCCTTATCTCAGTCAGTTTTGCCTGCAGCACGGAATCGTCAGGGCCCTGAGAGCACTAATGGACCCTGATAGCACAGAGGGAACTCAGCAGTTCCCCTCCCTCCTGCTGGGTGCTGAACGGGGATTCTGGGGCAGTCCGAGTGATTTGTCAAGATGATACCGAAATTCCAGGAATTTTCCAACCATAAAAGCTTGCCAGTGCCTTCCAATGTTTTGACAACATTTAGCAAAATATTAATATTTCTATAAATATACAAATTTAGCCTTTCTATGAGCAGGTACAGGAAGGTAAGAGGATTTCTGACTGATACCTCTTGTGTAGCACTCTTTGGCTGAGGTACCTTTTGCTGGTTTATGTACTCCAAAAGATATTCTGGGTGATCTGTCCAGGGCTGGGTATCTTGGTAAGCCTGTTATTACATGGATTTATATTGCAAAGAGTGTTATTTGGAAAGTTTTTTGGGTCTTAAGGTTTGTGAACCAGCTTGAGATGTGTGGCAAATACTATCTCTAACAGGAGCTTCTATGCCAAATAGTCAAATGAAGAGGTTAAATTAAAATATAACCCTTTCAAAAGGGCTTAATGCCTTGCAACACATAAATAAATACACTCTGAGCATATCAAGAGTGGCAAATTACTTCAACCTTTTACTGCTTTTATACCTGAGATAAATACAGTAGGTGTTTTTAAAATAAGCATGTATTACGTATTTTATTGCACGGTTAGCCTTGTGCAATAGTGAAAATAGTATTTTACACTCTTCAGGTTGGTTAAGACTTACAGGCTAGAATATGCCTGGCAACCAGAGCATCCTTCAGAATGCTCAGCACATGGCCTGTGCTCCCTTCAAGGATGAACACAGAGAAAATGTTTGGAATATTTCTGGCTGATCTGCACAGAATGAAACCAGCCCTCAGCAAACATGTAATAGCTGCAGTGTGAAACCCATATTAAACTGCTATCATTCTGACACATCCAAGTCCAAACTCCTTTCAAATGATGAAGTTTTCAATCCATGATTGACATAATTTGTGCCTTTGCTCAGTACACAAAAGAGCAGTTTGCTGCCAAGAAATGCCAGTGCTGAGGTGCTTCTCAGATCCCTACTGAATATTTGTTCTCTCTTAATCCTCAAATCAGTAGAGCAAATCTTTCACAATACTCCTTTTGTGAGGGAGACATTATAGTTTAAGGGCACGTAAACTGAAAATTAACTTTGCTCAGGTATGTTTAATGTGAGCAATATTCCATCACAGCCAGCGTCCTTTCAGTAAGCTGGCATCAAAGCACGAAGTCTGGTGCAAATGACTAAGGAAATCTTTCCTCCAGAGGACTTAAAACAGCATGAGAGAAAACATAAGCTGTTTATTATCTACTCAGGCATTTTCTATCTGTGTGTGTCCAACTCAGCTGGAGCAATTTTTCCAGGTTTTCTGCCTGTATCCCCATCCTGTGGACAGTTGGGCCTCTGCAGAGAGGGAGAAAACTCTGCTGTCCCTGGTGCTGCAGCAGCACTGGTGTTGTGCTGCCCTGCCTGTCAGTCTGTCATGAGGCTGTCAGTCCATGCTGAGGCTGTGCAGATGTGCCAAAGTCCATTCTGACCTGATCTGTGTAGGTCTGGGATGCCATTTGAATTTTGTTTTGTGTCCTGTCACCTACAGCATTTTGTCACTGGTGTGTAATGTTTTCTCACTCGACTTTAGTGATCCCAGACTTTTGGAACAGTAAGTATAATCACTTGTTTTGAACCTTTGTCCTATGCAACAATTTCTTTCAGAAGAGAAGAATTTTTTCAAAATTATTTTATTTTGCACCCCCTGCAGCTCTTGCAGCCTTCCAGGAGTGGTTTGGTCCTTTCTCGACATTTAAGACTCTCCCTAAAGAAAATATAGGAAAGACCTGGAATTTTGATGCTTTCTATAAAATTTGCAGTGTGATAGGCTGTGTTTGTAAAGCCTATAGACTGTCTTTTAATTGGTTCTCTTTATACACCTATTCTAGTTTGTGAGAGGTACACAGATGGAAAGCGATGGTGGGGAGAGCAATTCCTTTAATCAATCATCTGCTTTGCTCTCAGCAGGTGTAAATCCAGAGTAGCTCTTCTGATGCAACTGGATAATTTGAGACAGCTTTGTAAAAATTACAACACTGTTTTTTGGCCTGTGTTTTAATATGAGCCACCGAAGGGATGATGCTGTTACTCTGCCCTCCAAAGAGGGATTGTTTATTGCAGCAGCTTGGGAACTGGACCTTCAAATTCCTCAACACAATCTTGGGTGTCACTGTATGTTAAATGGAAGGCTGAAATTTGGCCTGAAAACCTTGGGCAGGGCAGCAGGTGATGTTCCCAGTTCCTTCCAGTAACTGCCTACTTGAACAGAGGTTTTGGAAGTTTATTTAAAGGGCGAATAGGTTTGGGTGTGCTGAGACTAATATGGAACTGGAGGTGGATTTTACAATATATCTCACATGCTTAATGTAGACCAGAGAGAAAACAGACACTGCTTTGATTGAAAACGAATCCCTTGTTCAATTAACTCCTGATAGGCAAATTGGTGACATTAAAATAAACCAGCTCATCTGGCTAAATCCTTACTTTCTCCACTCTGATTCAACATTATTAAGGCTTGAGATTATCAGTGATGGGACTTGGATGTTAAACACTCTTTAATCAGAAGTCCACAGTGTGAAATGAAGGTAGGCAAGATTTCCAGTTAAGAAGGATTTCAAAGTGTTACCAAGAATTATGTGGAATAATCTACTTTCTTGGGAGGTGTTTTGTGTCTGCTGCCTCCATGTGGAGTTCATGGCAGAGTGGGGAAAATAGAGAGATCCCCCCATTCCATGGGTTTGCAACAAGAAAGGTACTGGGGCAGCAAAAGGAAGAATTGTCTTCATGAATATATTTAATAATAAATACAATTTATTATTATTTTTTGGCTTTGGAGAGAAACTTGAGGACATAAAAATTAGGTTGTTTCTGATCCTTCAGGAGAGGTGGTAGAAACCAAACACACCATTTGATCCTGGGCTGGAGCAGTGAACCTTTCCATGGTCTGTGGGTACCCTGGAATCTTTAATACCTAGCAAAGCCCTGGCACATTTCTGGTAGAGTTTAAGGGGATATTTTGGTGTCTGAGAGGTTCTGAAGGATTCAATAGTCAGCAACATACTCAGCTTTGTTTTTTCTTATGGCTGTCATAGCAGATGTTACTTCAGAATAAGTTTATAGGGAAACCTGGAGCTATAAACAATGGAGTCAGTGTTTCTAATGTTTGTTGGTGAACATAAAACAATAATAAAAATAATGAAATATTTATAAGCTTTCAGAAGTAATTACAATGATGAGGTGGAGGGTTTAATTTGGAAGCAATAGCAAAATAAATGAAAAATTAATTTTCCAGACTTACTGGTTCATTTTCAGACTTATTAAAAATAACTTGGCCTCCTTGTAGCAGTAAGATGTGCCAAATTACCTGATTAATGTAAACTTATAATTCTGTTCTCCACCCATTAAAGTAATTGTGCAAGTGGGGAAGTTGCCTGTTCCTTTTTTTTTTTTTTTTTTTTTTAATCAGAGAATACACAAAAAGAGATGCGAGCTTTTACTGCAGATTATGGTGACTTTCATTTGCAGAACTGGCATTTTATGTTCTCCTGCAACACGAAGAGACTTACAGAAGCTGTGTTTTCACTGCAGAGAAGACATACATCTGAGGGTTTTAAATCAGATTAGTCTTTCATTGGCTTGCAAACTAAGGTGAGGTAAGGGAATGCAACAAGAATTCTATTAAATTAAACATCATAGTGCTCGGATATAAATGCCATTCTGAGGCAATTCCCATAATTTTACTCATTAAGACACTAAAATCAATGAACTTCTCTGTTATGGTGGTTGTGAACTGGTCGAGCTGAATTGCAAAATTATTTGGGAATGGTCTAACTCTGCTTACACTGAAACTGCCTGTTTTTGATGGCACCACAGTTAGGCAACAACATAAAATCTCTTGGCTCATCTGTCTTTGAAACTCAAAACTCACCCTGAGTTGTTTTCTTGCAAGAGCCCAACACTGTTGAGTTTAAACTCTGAGAGGTGAAGGGGGATCCAAATAATGCAGCATCCTGCAGGGGATGTTCACCCCTGAACCAAAACCACGGTCCTTGACAATTCAGTTGCTTATTTGTCAAGTAGATACAATAAAATAAAGCTTATTTACTTCTAAGTCTCATGAGACTCAGTCAGCAGGCATTTTCTCACTTTCCACCTCTGCCTAAACCCTCTAAAAACCCCTCTATCCCCTGCTTCCTTGTATCCCAATCCCAATGGCTTTTGGGTGGTGCTTGGAGGAGGCCAGGCTTTCCTGCAGGAAGCAGCACAGTTTGCATCGTGTCTCCAGCTGCTTCTTGTTTCAGTATTTTGTTGGGCACAGGAAATGGAAATATCCCTCAGTTTGAGTCTCGGCATCCCTATTTAATTTCATTTAGTGTGTCTTAAAGTCCAAGAGGAGGTGCTGGTTGGAGCTGGACTGACTGCTGAGAGTGGTGTTGCATCTGATACCTGTGGAAGTCTGGCTGTTCTGGCTTGCTGTTGGTATTACTGCATTATTTTAGCAGTGATTTCAAGCAGAAATATCTTGAAAGCAGTTTGTGCGAGGATTCCTGAATTCTCAGAGTACTTGTTACTCACTTTGATGTAGCTCCCTGGTTAATGGCCTCTCGGATTTTAGTGACTTGTGCTAATGGCTTTATTTGGCTCAGCATCAGTTCTGTGAAGGATTCTGTGGGGAATCAACATGGACTTGACTCTAAAACTGCTTATTAGGTATAAAGTGAGTTCTGTCGGAAGAAGAGAAGGGTTGGACTCTGGCCAAGAGGCAAGGCCTTACACTAAAGGGTCAGGAGGTGAAACAGTAAATCAGGCTGATATTAAGCAAGGAGTGTATCATACAGGATAAAAAAGGAGGCTGGACATGTCTGGAACGTTGACTCTCAGCTTGATCTCATTACCCTCTTCTGAAATTTATGATGATCTGAAAGACTTGAAACTTGTTCCTGAAGTGAGCTCCCTGCATGAAGCCATGGGTGGGCTGATGTATTGGAGAAACATCTGACATCATAAAGCTTTTGTCCTGCAGAAACACAAAAACAATGACTGCATGTTCCTGCCATACAGTACTTGTGTGCTAAATAACAGGAAGCAAAGGCCTGACCAACCTTCTCTCTGATACCAACAGAATTTATTTCTTGCCTTGCCAATTCTCCTTTTCTTTGCATGAAGATTTTGGCATTTAAAAAATGTTGGATTTTTATTAGAAACAAAAGATAGATTCTCTGTCTCTGTAAATTTTCATTCTTTCAAAACCAGAGGCTATGCTTCAAACGTGCGGAAGTGGGTGTTTTATTTTCTGGTTTGGAAGAAGCTGGCTCTGCCTGTGATCTGGAGACAGAATCGTGCAAGGAGCCAGCAGTACCTGGCAGACATTGCTGGGTGTGTGGCTGGACTGGTCATTGAGGCAGCCTGAGCAGCTGCCTGGCTCCACTTCAAACACAAACAAAATCCTGGTACAACTGGCAAGTTCTTGCCAAGCACTTGAGTTCCATGAAACCCAACTTCTGGATGGAGACATGTTCCAACAGAAATTGAAGCAGTTTACTGTGCAAATAAGCCTGAGGTACATCATAGCAGAAACAACACTTTAGTTTCAGGATTATTTCTGTCTTTCCGTATTTTAGGTGAGGATGGGAAGTGTAAGACTAAACAAAAGATTAAATGACTTGTCTGATGGAAAAAGCATTTATGAATGGAGAATGAGCACTAGAAATAAGAAAAGCTTTTGCAGTTTGGTGGAGATGATCCAAACAGTTGTGTAACTCTTTCAGGAGCTTCAAGAAGGAGGAAAGATGGGAAAGTGTGGGTCGTGTTTTAACAGTATGGCAAAGAGGGTGAAGGACTTTTTGAAGTCAACAGTTCTGCCTAGGGGATGTAAGTTTCATAGAAAATCCCTGTTGTGGGTCACTGCTGCTGCTGTTGATGAGGATGCTGAGTGGTGATTATTAATGGCTTTCTTTCCTCCTGAGCTACATGGATGTGTGGGTTTGAGGAGTGGGGCATGACCTGCATTAACCTGTGCTCAGCCAGGGTGAAACCCTTCCTGCAGCAGTTGTCTGGCTGTGCTCTGGCTGACAATCTCTTGTTTACTGAAGAGGATCACTCATTAGCTGAGCAAGTTTCTTTTGTAGGCTCATCACAAGTGGACATGACTCCAAATCAAAGGCCAAGCTGTGGAACTTGACCACTGCAGGTTACAAGGCATGAGATGCTTGATCCAGCACCATTTAAAAAACCTCTCAGATTTGTTTTTCCTCTGCTGAGCCCATTTGGTTTGTGTCCATCCAGCTCTGAAAGTATTTTCAGCTGCCAGTTTAGTGAAGGCCAACACCCACCCTTTGTTACAGTCAGTGTTATTCAGCAGATATTTAATGTCTCCAGTTCTGGGTGTGCAGGTATCTCAGGTCTCTCAGAACTCCTGTGGATCTGGCTGAAGTGTCTCAAATGACCAAAGCCAATTAAGATTCCTCCCCTCTTTGTTCATTCCTGAATAATTGACACACCTGTACTTGCTCAAACTAAAACCCACTTCATAATGTCAGTGAGATCAGTGCTGGGACACAGATTAACTCCCTCTAAGATTCTGGCCTGACAGACCTTGTTGGACACAGCAGATAATGGAGTTTGACTCAATGAATTTGTCCACACCTGGCTGGACACCACTCCTGAAGCTTGTTCCCTGAGAGCCTGATTGGAACATACCTAGATATATGCAGAGGGCTTTTTAGGGATTTACTTCCCTCTGCAAGACCTAAGGAGCCCCATTTAAATCTACAAGCACTTAAGAGTGAGAAAACAGAACTCATATTGGGTTTTTTTAAAATTAAAAATGGCCTCTACTTCATATTGCCTTCTGTATTGGAAGAATGAGCAGCATGCTGCACACTGCATGTCAAAGAACTTGGTTACTTTTTTTTTAAACGGTTCAAATATTGCACCAAACCTTTGATTATGTGTGGTGGTGCTTTTCATAAATTATCTGAGAGAGCAAAAAGAACATCCAAACTGTCCTGTTGGGTTGCCCTAATCTCATTTTAATCTCATCCCTTCAACTCTAGGACCAGAATGTTATGTGAAATTTGTGTCACAGTGTGGAACGTGGGTTTAGAAGACGCAAAGTCAATTTACAAAGTTAATTTACAAAGTAAGGACACCCTTATAAAGAAAACCCCTAAACCCGTAATGAAATTATTTTGAAAGAAGCTGTTTGGAGTTAAGGCCACCTTTGCATTTTAATGGGTAATTACTCTTGGCATCACTAACAGTATATAACCAAAGTCCACAGCATCCCTTGGGGACGGAGGTAAATTTGGATTTAAAGACGGTGAAGCAAATATTTTGTACTTTAAGGAAAGCCAATTTCCGTGGATCAGGGAGAAAAGAAATCCAAGGGTTTTGGCGCTGAAAGCATCAGCAGCATAGTGCATATAATCGATACAGGAAAGGTTATTACTTTTCCTTAGGAGCAGGGCTGGAGCCGCGGGAAGGTTGGGAGCGCTCGCAGCCAGCAGGAGAGGGCGGCAGAGAAACAGCTCCCGAATCCTGCACAGCACCGAAATTTTTAAGAGGAGCGAGAGCACATCAGAGCTCTCGGAAGCCAAATCCCTTTCAAAACGGCAACTTCGGCAGCCACCCCCCCCTCCCCCGTTTTTTTTTTTTTTTTTTTAAAAAAGTCCGTAACACTTTGAAAATGTCAAATTCCTGCGGCAGCCCAGAAGACGCGGGGAAGCAGCGAGGCAGAGATGGCAAGATAAGAAGGGAGGATGTGGATGATTCCCAACCTGAGGGAAAGAGGTTGAAGCTGGGGAATGAAGGAGGAAACAGTGGAAAGGACAGAGAGGCATCAGCAGCAGAAGATGCAATAATGCCCTGCTCAAGCAGAGAAGAACCTGTGCCCGAAGGAGGTGGTGAAGGCAAAAGTGTAAGTGAGGATCTTCAGCGGCTCAGAGAAAGGGGGAAGGGCCGGGAGGTTACCTTTGAAATTATTTGTCATCCTGAAGTTGGTAATTGGGCATCAAGTAGAGCAGGACAAATGCAGTCGAGTGTCCCATCTCGCTGAGATCATAAGCACGGTCCTCTTTAATTTCTGATCTTGGCTACACGCTTTTTAGTGCAGGAGTGTGTATTTATATCTGGCTCTCGCTGTCAGCTGCTTGCAAGCTGTATATGCCAGAGAAGTGACTTCGTTTTTCATGGGGAGAGGGGGGAAGGAATATTAACTGCTGAACTTGCTTTTCAGCTCCCTATAACCATTTAGAAACTGGGTAAGGATTGGTGTGTTGAATTGGACACTTTGGGTCGTTTATCGGTCTGTCCATTCAGACTTTCAACTGCATTGATGTTGAGTAGCACAATTTTACAGCTGGGGATGGGGGTAGAGCCTGCAGGAGAGGAGGAGAATTGGTGCTTAGCGATCTCATCTGGTGAGATTTTGCTAAAAAAGAGCTGCCGAGCAGTTGCCTGTATAAATACCAGCGTTACCAGAGCTTTACACGAGGTTAACTTTCCTGCCTGGTTATTTAGCTCAGCTGCTGTGCCTGTCAGCAGGCTCCTGAGGCACAGCAGAAAACTCGGGGGAGAGGGGGTGAACATATGGATCCCCAGCCAGCTGAAGCTTTTCCTCTCATGGTGCAGTTCGGGCCAGGTGCTTCTCCTGGACACATCCTGGCTGCTTCCCTCAGTCAGAAGTGCAGGGGGAGGGTGGTGGGAACAATGTCTTGGGTGTAGGATGTTTCCACTTTGAGTTGTCATAGGGTGAGAGTGTGGCTTTAGAGCTCACTTAGGAGCTGCTGGAGATTTCAGTGCACTGATTTTATCCAGAAGTTTTCTGAACTGGTTTTTTTTTTTTTTTTTTTCCTCTTCTGGGATTGATATCCTGAATTTAGACATGCTTCTTCAAATGAGGAGCTAAGTAGATGCTCAGCGTTTCGGTAGCAATTTCATTTTTAAATCATTTGAAAGACAGTTTATTCAGTTTGTTCTTGGTGGAAGGTCATCTCTAAATGCAACAGCTTTCCTGAGCTACAAAAGTATTTAAGTGTGTGTAGAAGGTTGGTTTGTTTCTCTAAGCAGAAATCTCTTTTATTGAGCCATGTAACTGCACAGAGATCCACTTTGGTCTGTGTTTTGGGTTTCCAATGCTTTATGAAGGTGGGCTCTTTTTAACTCTCAGACAGCAAAGTAGCACTCTTGTTCTTATACCACTTCTGGCAGAGACTTATTTTTCCCCAAAAGAAATGCAAAATACAGGCAAGTTAATTGGTCAAATATAACCCTTGTTTTGTCTGTTTTATTTGTTTTCTTTTTTACCTGAGAGTAAAGGTTTTAAATCCGTTCTACTTCATGATAAATATCCAGAAATGAGCATCACTATGAGTTGGGGTAAAAGTCTTTTTGATGGTACCTCTTACTGTAACACTTAATTAGGAAGTTACTGAAAAATGAGCCCCAATTGAATAAATTTACTTTGTCTTTTAAGGGATCAAGGCAGAATATATAAGAATGATGCATACCTGAATCACTGCGCTCTGCCCTATCTGTGAGGCCTGGTTGACCCCCTTACAACTGTTCTGCTACTGCAGCAAAGTTCTTTGCTGGTGAATACCTGTCCTTTTTTTTTTTTTTTTTTTTTTCCTTTCAAGGACCTGTTATAGCTGCTCCAACTTTACATTCTGGCTTTTCGTCAGGGGATTGTTAAAAATATTAACAAAGCAAATCTGTTAATGAGCAATCATTTCACTGCTTGTCTCTCCCAAAATCAACTATTAAATAGCTTTTATAATAAAATAATTGTTCTTATAGTAATTATATATAATAAAATAATTGTTCTTATAGTAATTCTTAAACTGAATTTGATTCAAAATTCATCAAAGCTCAATTAAGCTCTTCTTTCCCCTCACTTGATTGGATTCTTGCTTGGGATGTTGCACTACATTTTGCATGAAGTTCTAGTATTTTTTTTCCCCCTTCCCATTTAAATCTGTCTGTCTGATTTGGAGGCAGTATTAGAAACTAATTATGTGACACTTGAAATTCTGTTAACATAAAACTTTTTGTAAAAGCAATAAAAGCTTGTTCAACAATGTCTGTAAGTGTCTGTCACCTTGTAGAGAGCAAGCTGCTGGAAAAGATGGACTGTGTGCCCTTAGGAAACACTGGGATGACTTCATTTCTGTGCTTAGAAGAATCTTTATTTTATAGGCATAGTGGTATGGGTAATCAATGCATGCATTGCAGGAATGTTTCCTAATAGTCCATTATGTCTTCCATTTTAAAGAAGGACATTTAAAAAAATTATAGGCTTTGACTCATTTCTGGACTAGTAATAAAAAACCAGCCCAGTGTGTGTGCTATTTCTCTGTTTATTCCAGTGCTGTTTGCCTCATTCAGCATCTATTCTTGGGTTTAGAAGAAAGAAATCTACATTGGTCAGCTGCTCTAGCTCATTGTCCCACTTCTTACGAAATCTTGGGTTATGGAGAATGCAGACACCATGTATATTTTATGCTCCTGAAGTGTTGTGGGCATTTCCTTGGCATCCTGAGCTTGTAGTAGTAGCTGCTGCTGGGCACAAGTTGGTTGCAGAAGGGACTTTGTGCCACTGGACAGAGCTCTTTCCCCTGCCTTGGGAATGAGGGCCTGCATTTGCCAGCAACTGGTTGGCAGCAGAACCTGGAGTGATTCCTTCACTTAGTGCTGGTGACTGGTTAATGTGGTAACCTGGGGTGAAACTGTAATTGTTAATTTACGTATCTATTAAAACAATTTCCTTCTTGCCTTCTCTTTTTATTGCTTTCATTTGCAGCGAGGAAGCTGCTCGCAGCAGGTGTGAATCACATAGTCTCAGGCCATGGAATTTTTCCCTCTGTAATGTTTCTTGCTGGCAGAGCATCAGAACGAAGCCGTTGGTTCAAACAAAGGGGATGCAGTCTTTGTAGTGAGGTTCAACTTGAGAAATGCCTCGTTTGGTGCAGATGGTGGGGCGTTAGCGTTAGGAAGAGCTGGTGAGTCACTACCTCTCACCAAGAGTTTGGGTATAAGTCTTTAACCAGGGTCTCTGGAGAATTCCATCTCCCCCTTGTGTGCCTGGAGGACACCCACAGCTGTCAGCTCTGTGATGCCACAGGGCTGATTGTCACCCTGCCTGTGATCATACACTGGAAATTGTTAAATTAGGGTAAAGTGGTATTTACTGAAATAGGAAGCATATGAAGAATTAAACTTGCAAGTCCTGACTGCTTTCCAGGCTGATAGACATGTTGAGAATCTGTCATGAGTTACCCACGAGTGACCATGAGCAGTGGGTGTCCTTGTAATCCATGTATCCTTGTGCTTCAAGAACCGTCCTTTTTTTATCTCTCTTTAACCAACTCTTTGTCCATATGCCTGGTGAAGGTTCTTTGGATTTTGGTGCAAAGATATTTCTGTGCCCACAAGGCCTCCTTTGTTATGAACCAAACTTTTCCCCCTATAAATACTTGTGCCAAGTTTAGAGAACAAGACTGGGTGTGGTTTGACTTCTGTAGTGTTCCCACAGCACACAGCTCCCTAAACTCTGTTTTCATCTGTAATGTCACCTGTGCCAGGAGAGAGCTCGAACTTTTACCTTTTAAACAGCTTTCAGAATGACTTTAGTGCCTTTTTGAATTAAGGTACTGTTTTAATTTTTTTTGTTTAAATTGCCTTTGTGAATATTTGGAAATGAAGAAAGGGTAGAAGTACAGCAAAGAAAAAAAATGCAACTTTTTTTGTTAACATCAGAAGTAACATCTTTATTCAGTTTTGGGACTGTCATGTTGTAAAAGAAAATGTGAGAAAAGTGTTTGAGAAAGTTCTTAATGCTTTTGTATGAGGGGAAAACTGGTTTTGGTGATCAGCTCTGGAGAATTGACTACACCAAACTTGTATCATGTGACAAATCCGGCCTTCTAAATCTCAGCTGTTAATAGAATTCTAGATCCAGTTCAGATGGGGAGATGTGACATGCCATGCAATGTCCTTGTCTTTGCATAAAGAACAAACTGAACCTTGCCATTACTTGGAGTAACTCATTTGAGTTTTCCTAAAGTGTAGAAGAGCACACCTTGGAAAGCTGAGAAACACTTATTGGAAAGCTGATCATTTCAAAGGTTGTTTCCCAGGAGGAGAGGAAGGGTTTTCTAGAAATTAAAATATGAGCTTGGAGCTACAGCTCAAGATAAAATTCCCTTGTTTGAAGGATGGGTCTGGATTCATGGTATCGAATGAAAATCTCTGTCAAGACCAGGTGAGGATGTAGGAACTGAACCCCATCTGGATGCACTGCAGCAACTTCAGTGTGAGCTGCTGTCCTGGAAGTGCTTGGGGTAAATAACAAAGATATTAGGAGGCACTGAATTTGAGAATGGTGTTAATCTTGATGAGTGAAATACACATTTATTATCTCTTATGTTTAGCTTGGGTTAAAGTAATTTTTGACTCAATAACTCAAGGCTTTTTCATTAAATACATGCATAAAACAGAATCAAGTGTAAGAATTGGATCTGAAGTGTGACAGTTTGACCTTTCTGTGCATTGCCACACAAGGTCACACTGTGTTAATGCAGCTTCTCATAAAGATTTTCTGTTTTAGGACATTTGTTTGCTCCTTACAGTTGGTTTATTACAAAACCTTCTTTGTGTGTGTATGGCTTTGTGATCATGATTGCATTTGTAGATATTGCTTTAAAGAGGAAATGTGTTTGGAAAGGGAGAAGCTGCAATGGTGGGTTTGTCTGGACTGACAGTCCAATTCAAGGCGCTGGTTTTTTACTCTCAAGGTTCTAAGCAGATTGAACCATTCTGCTCTCAAGGCTGTGGCTTAGTTCTTTTTTTTTCTCCTTTTTATAAAAATGTTTCAATCTATTGAACTCCTTTTGTCCTCAGATATTATGGAATAGATGTGTTTTAAGAGAGCACAATAGATTTGAAGCGTTTTGAAGAGCATGGCATTTGGAACGTGTTGCAGTCTGCATCTGCCTTTCCTCTCTTTCCTTTTTTGGGTCTGATTACCTAATTAGAGGATAACTTAAGGATTTAATCTATTGACTTGTTAGGAAAACTGTGATAGATGCTGGAATTACTGCTTTTGTTTTGATTCAGAACACAATCAAATCCTGTGATCCAGGACAGACACACAATTATTTGCCTTTGGAGGTGGGAAGAAAGGAGATGATAATTCTTTAGAAGTCAGTGATGATATAAGGTGCTGGAGTTACTTCCACAGGAATATTTGCTAAATCAAAGTAGGCAGCCTTTGGTAGAAAGGTGTGGATAAATCAGAAATTGGCTTGGACTTGAATCCAAGAACAAGAACGAGTTGATGGAAAATGTTCTCCCTAAAACTGATTCATCCTCCTGTTAACCTCTGGCTGGTGTCAGTAAACAGTGTCTGCAAACAATGTCACTGCAGCCTGAGCAGGAATAATTGCAGTAAAGAATTGCCTGAGACAAGGAAAGGCAGCAGAAAGAGACCCTTCTGAATGACCTTGTTTTGCCATTTTTCCTGCAGCTCTTGGGACTGGATGGCAGGGGGTAAGTGTGCAAAACTAAAGGCCTTGTGTGGATTATCCTATTATTTTGTCATGAGGGAAATTTAAATTAATTCAGCAAATAACTGCCTGTTTTCAACAAGCAATTTCAACCAAGAGCAATGCTGGCCAGTTTGGTTTACTCACTGGAAGTTCAATTTCACTGATAAGGAACATTCATGGAGCATTTCTATCCCAATTTGAGTGATCAATTGCCTAATATTATAATTTTTGTAGAGTGATTGGAATATTACTTCTGATTGAAACTACAACCAAAATGCATTAAAGTATTCCAAAGTACACAAGAAGGCATTTGTGGTCTATGCTGAGTTACGGAAGATATGAAATGAAAATATTTATATATTGCTCTTGCTACACTTTCTCCTTCTGTGTGCCCGTGTCAGCCATGAAAAATATCTTTATTTCAAGTCTCTGTGATTAAGAGATTAATAAAATGATTTACTTTACTTTGGTGTTTTTTTTTTTTTTTTTTAAATATTTGCCGTCTTAGTCATTAGCCTGGACCACAACAATGAGGAGCAAGCCCCAGAAGCTAAGCAAAAACTGAAAATGGAATCAGGCTGGTGCCTCACTAGCTTTCCTTTTTCTGTGGAGTACTCAATGTTCAGACTCATTTGGGATGCATTATTACTAAAGAGTTGCCTATTTTGTTCCATTAAATTAGGCTGCAGGATCTGCTGCACTGCCACCCATGTAATTTCTCCCTCAGGAATGCACTTAATGTGTTCTGATGTTCTGATACTTGGCCCACTGTGCAGTTCTTAAACAGCCCAAGGAGTTATAGACAGCCTTGTCTACATTAGGAAGGATCTTATCCTTTAAATTCAGAATACAGAACATTTGCTTTTGATGGCTCTCTTGTGTTCTGATCTCTTTCCTTCTGGCACCTTAAGATACTTGTGAGCCAGCTGGTCACTGCCAGCAAACTTCAAATAGCTCGGTGCAGGAAAATGCAACACTGAAGTAACTTAGCCTGGTATCCTTGACTCTAAGTGCTAGATAATGAAGTAATTCTCAATTAGTTGTACTGATACTTAATTAATAAAGGTCCATCTAAGATTCACAAATCAATGACAAGTGTCTGCCCTCTCTTGGATACTTTCATTCCAGTCTGAAAAGCAAAATGTGTTTCAAGTGAAAAAGATTTCCTAGGCACAATAATTCTTACACAATCTATTCTTCTTTCACCTGCTGTTTTCAATCCTGTGTGTTTCCAATATATTGGATGTCAGCCCTCCTGCATAGGGATGTGGCTTTAGGATCCCTAGGAAGTGACACAACTCTGGTCCCTCATTTCATGAAAAGAGCTTTCTTTACTGAGTTGGTAACTGGACAGACAAGTGGGAAGGTGGAGGAGATTGTGGCTGTCCAAGGCTTTATAGCAAGAACTGTGCAGGATCATAATGGCCTTCAGTAACTGAGCAGGGACACCATGGAATCAGCCACCACTGGCACAAACCTAAAAGGGCTCTGTGTTTTCCCAGGGCTCTGTGTTTTCCCTTGAAGAGCTGAGCAAGGAGAACACAGCATCAGCCATTAACAGATGCAGTGAAAGGGCTCTGCGTTTCCCCAGCTCCCGTGATTATTTTGATGATATTGGTTACCCTTAATCATAATGAGATGGTGAAAAATTAACAGGTTTTCCCAAAGTATCCATTCTTTTTGATGTCTGTGGGTAGTGTGGTAAATTCCTGTTTTAGCTGAGTTTTACTGTGCATTCAATGTGTACTATCTTCAGTGAGTGTTATTTTCCACAAAATGAAGGCTAATCACAAACAAGTGGATCTAGTATGTAAAATGATGAAGTCACCACACTGAGACCGCCTTAGTTCTTTGAGTTGGGCCATAACTAAATGGAAATTGAGCACTCTTATCAATAATACACTGGGGAAGTAACATCTGTTCTGAGATGCTGAGAGGTTGGTTTTTTTTTTCATTCACTAAAATATTTATTTCAGCAAAAAAACCCCTAATCTTTTCACTGTCTCCAGAGGGCAAAATCATTGACTGTTATGTTTAGAAACTGTCTGTGAATTACAAGAGTCTATATAAAATGGAAAGAATGCTGATTGAGCAATTAATCACTTTTTACTTAATTTAAAATAAATAATGATATTATAGAAAGCTGTTGCATTAGCTCTAAAAAAAAGACTGATTCTTGGAAAAGCAGCAGGATGAAATTTCTTTCTCTCACTACAGGCTGGTTTCCAGCTCCTGCAGGCACAATAGCTTTTGGTGATGTGACAATATTTTCTTCTAATTACCCAGTGTTGTGTTACACGTTACATAAAGGTTGGTGTTCTTGGCCACTCATGTATAGATCCTCCTTTGATTTTAAGGCTAGAATTTACTGCTAGACCCTGGTTTCTGATAAAAGTTAAAACTATTTCCCTAAATTCTCTTTGAACATGGAATCTTTTAAAAAACAGCCACTGTTGATTAAGGGCTTCAGGTCATGGACAGTTCCTCAAGTGTCCAGGAAAATTTCTTGCTGTAGATAACTATTCTTAGAATAAAAATATAAATCCTTGCCTGGAGTTGGAATTTTCCCAACTTCTCATCCCAGCCTGAGTAGTTTTTTTGCACCAGATGTTATTGACTTGATGATGGGAATAAACTCATCTCCTCCTCCTGGATAAGCCAAGCATCTGGATCCCTGTGCTTTGTTTTCCATCCTGCAGGTCTGTGTTCCCCATCTGAAATAATTCATCTGTGCCCTCGCTGGCTCTTTGCAAGTTCAACATTTTTGCAGAAAGCTGATTCTGCTGGATGTCCCCTGCTAATATATCAGTGGTTTAGGTACTGCTCTGGCCTGGGCTCCAGGTTCATTTACCAACAACTGCTAATGACACAAAACATTCTGTGTTTGTCCATATGGAAGTGTATTTTGGTCAGACAAGCCCAGAATTTATGACTGCAACTTGAATTAAATTGTCTGAAAATTACCAATCCTTGATTTATACATACCCACTTTCTCCAATTCACTAGAGGGGAAAAAAAACCCACTGAATAATATTCATAGAAGAACAGATCGTTGTGGGATGTTAATTGCAGAGGCATCTTAATTGGAATGACACTGCTCCTGCTCCTTTATTTTTTTTGTTTGGTTTTTTTTCCTCTATGTGCTCAGTTTTAATTCATTTTAAAGTGTCCTGTGTAGCTGTGCACATAAACCAATCTGGAGCTGTATTTTAGCACTCCAGAGTGGCTGCTCAATTGGGACTAAAACCCCAAAAACTTCATTATGTAACAGAGCCAAAAAATCTAAACTAGATTAATATCTTATCTGTTGACAAATGAATTTTGCCCCAGTGATAATTTTCCAAGACCTTTAATCTTCCCAGCTCACAGGTCAGTTTGGGTAACTGTGGCACAAACCCCTGTGTGGCGTCTCTAACCTGGAGAGAAGGAAGCTGCTAAGTGCACGTGCCTTGGGGGTATCTGCACTGTGGGTTGTTAGCAGGGAAGCTTTTAACCAAAGTAAGATGAGGAAAGAAAACCCAGAAGAGTGAGTGCCTGCTAGTGCTGAGAGGACAGAGGCATGATTTTGTGCTGGGTTTTTTTTTTCTGTTTATTTTTCACTGGGGAAAAAACATAATTCCACAGAGTAAGATCTTTGCTTAAACCATCCAGTAGAGATAAAAAAATATCAACAATTCCTGCTATTTCATGCCAATTGCTCAGTTCTGTAATGGCAGTCTTCATTAGAACTCCACATAAACAAATGATAGCATCCCTTTATCTGTTTACTTTCTTAAAGCTTGTTTTTGTAAAATGAGCAATTACTTAAATTGCTAAAGAAGATTATTTTTTTAAATACCAGCTGCATAATTGCTAAGGTGCTCTTAAATCTGTTTGCTAAAGGAAAGGGGCTTTTTCATGTGCTGCTCCTCAGCCCTTCATCTGCAGGTTCTGAAGCAGCTGTTAGAGATTACTAAATCAGTATTGAGATCTGAACACTGCCAGTGTTCAGAGAGAGAGGCTGCAGAATGGAATTGGTTTTGTGTGTTTTATGTGATTGTGCAGATGTGTGCACATCCTTGGTGCTACTTTAGTAGTGCATCAGTTTTAGTAATTGCCAGGAATACTTTTCTTCTTCTGAGCCCAAAGTCCAAAATACCCTACTTGATTAATGTCTAATTTTGTCATGCTGACCTAAGGAATCCTGGAAATAAAATGTGTCTATAAACAAAAGCTTTTGACTTTCTCAACCACTGATCCCACTCCTTGGGCTAAAGAGTTGTGGTCTGGAGAAAATACTGACTTTCAAGGTGTAAAATCTGTTCCCTGTCATCTCAAGAGATTGCTTGGACTTTGAAAATTCACCGATCTTTTCTTTCTGCTCCTCTTTAGTGTGAGCTTTTAAAATTGAGAGCAGTGGGAGCAGGAGAATGGACACTCTGGGGGTGTAGAGCATGATTCCAGATGGCAGAGATCACTGATCCCAAGTCTATAGCAGGATAGTTGGTAGCACACTGTTTATTTATTTACTCAGCAATAGGATCAGGAACATTTTCAAAGAAATGGACATTTGTGTACCCCTTACTGGGACTGTTAAATCAGGGAGGTGACACCAGCTCTCCCTGCTGTCGCAACATTGAAACTGGCCCAAGGCAGTATCCAGACCATTCTACTCACAAAAACAAGCACCCACTTTCTATATAGGGCCTTGTAGCTCAGCAATTCCAAAGGCATCTGGTGTGAAGTGCTTCGAGTGTCAGAGAAGAGCTCAACAGCTTCAAGTATCAAAAACTTCAAGTTTCATCTGTAATAAATGATATAAAAATCATCTGAACAGCCTTTCTTATGAAGGCAGTTTATTATTTATAGAGACCTTAAAGGGGATTGGGAGGCAGGTTGATGAAATGTCACTGCTTTCACCTCACAAAGTAATTGTATTTTAATGAAGTAAAGCCTTTCAGTTGAAGAGATGATGTTGGCTGGTGGGGGAATACAGACAAAATGTAAGGGAATAGACAGGGCAAAGAAAACAGGGTTTTCTTAGAGGTGTCAAGAAGAGAGGGAACTAATTCAAGGAATTGTGGTGAAGCTCCCAAGGTGCTTCACTGCCCTTGATGCTTCTTCCTCAAGATCCAAAGGTACTGTTTGTGCTCCCTTGAAACCAAGGAAATGGGTCCCTGAAGCCACGCCAGCAGAGGATGAGACCTGTGTCTCACTGGTGCTGATGTCAGGTTTTATTTAAGCAGCTTTGCCTGGTCTCTGACAATGTTCAGATAATCTGCCTCTCACTGCAGTGTTTAACTTGTGCTGTCTGTCATGTGCAGAGCTGCAGCTGTACCTTGGTGGCACTGGCTGCTGTTCTGCAGCTGGATGACAGAAGTCAATGCTCCAGTGTGTAGTGTCCCAAGACCCATTCTTCTTTAGGAAGTCACAAAAAAGGATGTGGCTCTGTATCTGACTAATGTTTTGTTTTCTCCCTTTGCATGGTGATTTTCCTTCTATATCTTTGACTTAGAAGTTAAAATCTCCTTGCTTTTAGTTGTACTTATATTAGTTCAGTCAAGGATCCCCTGACGCCAAAAATTACTTTCTTAGTAGAATTTTCTGGAAATTAGTTGCATCACATAAAGCAAATAGTTCAATTTCTCATATTCTAGGATTAGCCATTTTTAAGCACTAACAATAGAAGTTTAACATGCACATCTCCATTAGGTTCGACTAAAACTTATTTTGAAAAGTATCATGAGTTTCTCTGGTGAAAGGTCCATGTAAATCTAGGAAATGTGTTTAGTATTGCTGATAATAAAAGCCCAATTTCTTCTGAAGGGCTGATAAGCCACAGCTTGAGGGTACAAGCTTGACTTTACATATTCAGTGTAAATTTTTTCTCATTCAGTGCCAGGAAGTCCTGCAAAGGCCAGGCAGACTACCGCACCTTTGAAATTAAGTTTTCAGAATGACTGCAGCAGAGTTTGATTTGCAAATACACTATCTGAGTTCCTTTAGTTTTGGCTTAAGGAAGCTGGTTGAGTCCTATATAACACCTAGTAGACATTTTCTCTTTTCACTTAAACTGAGAGGGCAAAACCTCCAGAAGTGACATTGGGATTTTCCTAAATCTCCCAAGATCTGAGCCAGAATCTGATTTTTACATATAGCTCAAAACTTTAAGCCCCCTGATACTTTCTGCAGAACTGACAGAACATTAAACACATTGTGCTGTCTGTTTTCTTGTGTTTAATTCTTTTCTGTTCTTTATTGTATGGTGCATTTGCATGAAAATGGCATTTTGAAGACTAATCTGCTCCTGGTGCTAGTCCCTCACCTGGACGCACAATCTCTGCTGGATTTGCAATTAGTTACTGTGGAAATGATTGCTGCAGTGTCAGGGCTGGTGCTCTGCTCTTGAGTGGAAAGGGAGCAGCAGGAGCTGATGAATACTTAAACCACCCAAGTTTTATGCAAAGATCTCTGCAAAATTACACACACCGGGGGAAAGATGAAGTTGAGAAGCCACACAGACTAAGTGGAATGGTCCTAAATTTGTTTCCATGCCTGTCCTGTCTCTCATCATGCTGGTGTTAAATTAGGAACCAGTTGTGAGGCAGAAGGAACTAAGTTTATTGGAGCCTACAAGGAAATGCCCAGAGCTATTCTCAGACTATTTTAGCTTGATTAGGACACCTGTGGTTGGAGCAGGATTTCTGTTTTCTTGGGGAGGAAATCATCACTTCAAGGTATGAATTAGGAGCTCCTGAGGTATGAATCAAGATGAGAATGGTGGCTTGAGCCAGGCACCAAACCCACCTCTCAAACAGAGCAATACAGAACTGTATTAACGTTGTTTAAAGTCCTAGAAACGTATTCAGTGAGAAAGCAACGCAGATCTGGATTGAGGTAACTGCATCTTCTGGGAAAGTGATATTTTGTAATGCAGGTGTCTGTGCCAGCCCCTCAGTTCTACGTCTGCCCTGTCCTGGAAAGATGTAGCAGGTGGCTTTGATGAAGTGTGGAATTGAATTCCTGTGAGGCTGAGAAGGAAGAGCTAAACTGCTTTTGCAGTTCCCTGAAGGCTTCCCTCCCTTATCATGAGTTGTTTTCTTAGTAACAAGTTCTTGGTTTGTGCCCTCCTGCCTGTCAGGAGGTCGGATGTGTTTTCAGTTCTGTGGGTGTTCTAAGAATGTCTTTGGGAGAATTACCAAGGGCAGCCTTGCATGTTATATTCGGTGCCAAATACAGGCACAGGATTTTAGCGTATGTGGAAAATGGTGTTAGAGAGGGAACGTCTCAGTCAGATCAAAGTATTTAACTTTGCCCCTCCTTCTCAAATTAATTTTGAAGCCAATAAGTTTTTTTGTTGTGGGTTCATTCAGTTTATGGATTAGGAGCAGGCTTAAGGGAGATTCCTTCGCAGTTTTCATGGAGATGAAACAGCCAACATAAAGCAAAGCCACCTCCTTTCCCCCTTGTAGCACGAGGTGCCTTGTAGAACATGGTCAGAAACTATAAAACACGAGACCTGAAGCAGGATATGATGAGATGTTTCCAAGCAAACATTTCCCAACATGTGCAACAGGTAGGGAGAATGAACAAATTGCTCCCTGGAAAAAGTACCCAGATAATGGAATTGTTCTTGCTGACTTTGACACGGATGTGTGGGTGTGAGCTCCACTCACAGGGCAGGCTGGCAGTGCAAATGAGCTTCAGTGCCTGGGGCGGGGGGGGCCCTAAATCCGTGTACCAGGATTTTGTAATTGCTAAATGAACTAAGAGAATTAGAATTGCCTCTTATGAGATAGGTACTTTGGAAAGTCTCCCTGGTTTGTTCAGTGTGAATTCTGGATGCTGTTGCATGGTAGTGGCCTGAGAGGTTGGCAGCAAGACACAGAGATGTGTGAGAGCTGATAAAAGATGTCTCACTGTGCATCTGCATAGACAGGTCACATCCCAAAATAACACGAGGAACTTTGAAACCCAAACAAAGTGCTGAGGCCATTATCACATTGCCTTCAATGAGGAGACAAATCAATGCTTCATTCTCTCTGTCCTTTCTGAAGGTGTTTTTAGAGTCTTGGTATTTAGGAATCCCCTATGACTCGCTCTTGTTCCCTCCTTCCCTCCCTCCCTCCCTCCCTCCCTTCAGCATCCCCTGTCCTTTCGTGTCCCTCTCTTGCAGAGTGGATTTGGGGCTCAGGAGCCAGCACAGCTCTCCAGGGTTTTGGCTTTCACCTGAGACTTGGGGAGCTGCAAGAAAAAGCTGCTAATTAGAGAATGGACTTGCTTTCTACCTCTATGGCCTGTTCATCTGCAAGATATGAATCTTTTAATTTCCTTGAGTGATTAAGGAGCTAAATTTCAAGCTTGATTCTATTATATTGTGTCAGTTTGCTTTCTTCTACTTTGCTTTATTATCATCAACACTAAATAGCCATTTTACCTTCCCACTGTAAATGCTGGAAGGCTGCAGTGGGAAAAGAAAGTAGCCAGCACTACATGCTTTGATGAATAAAGGAATTAAATAATCCTGAAGCTGATTCCTATCACTTATCATGTTCTTTGGGCCACACCTGTTGTGGGGGGAAAAAAAAATAAATTAGTTTCTGTAAGAATGAGGACAGTTGTGTCTGTGGGGACTCAACTGCCAAATGTCACCTTAAGCATTATAAAATTTGCTAAGAGATTAACATTAAGAAATGCAAGAATTTGTACAATTAGCATGAGAAAAGTGTGTGTGTGTATATATATGGAAACTCACAAAATCTTCTAAGAAATATGTAGGATTTATCATAAAGCTACTCTTGGATTACCAACTCCAAGTATTAAATTGTAAGTAAACCTATTTTTTTTTCTTCACATCATGAATCTGCCTTCAATCATATTATAAAAGTCGCAATTTTAGATCCAGTTTTTCTGTTAACTTCTACGTTTTAAGCTGTTTGGGTGATATTTTAGTGACAGATTTGTCTGTAAGACTGCAAACAGGAATATAAGCTGCTACACAAGAATGTAAATTAAAAGCTGAATTTTTAGTAAAGCTGAGTTTCTGAAATAATTCTGTCACTTCAGCCGTATAAAATTTAAAGAATAAACCAAAATGTTAATGAGAGACTTGATTCAAAAACTGGAAGCTTAGAAGCATTGATGAAAGCAAATTCTTTTAAATCAGGGAAGTTTTAAATGGATTTCCAGATCAGGCTTTACTGTGGAAATGATTTTGTTTATCCTTTTTATCAATAACCTTTTGAGTTCTGGCTTGCCAGGCAGGTGAGCTCCCAGCACTGGTGGCCTCACTTCCTACTTCAGCAAAACCTGGGATGTGCAGCTGCTGGCACTAAGTGGGGAGCTTTTACTTTCTTTCAGTAGACTTAATAATTTTAGGAGCTTTAAGAACATTTGAGGCAGGAAGAATTCGTGCACTTCATAGAGATTTGACTTAATATTCTTTTTTTGAGCAGGGTTGGATGACAAGTGCTAAAATATTCCTGTCACTATATGGAATGTTCTTTGAAGAGAAATTTTAATTTTTACTGAGATTAAGATTGAATGTCCATTTTGCACAAGTTCTTCATTCTCCTCTTGCATTGTTCATTATAAAAGATTTAGATGGTTGTGAAGCTCAAGTAAACACTTGGAACTGTTACATCAAGACAATCTTGACATAACTTATTCAACATCAAATTACTGGTGTGTGCCTGCTCTTTAGACAGCACTCTACCTGTGTGAGCCCTTGATGGGTTCACTGTGCACAGGCCTCATGTTCATAAAAGAGGTTCCATCCATCTGTGAAGTGGTGAACCAGATGCTATTAGCATTTAAAAAAAAATTGACAGTAATAGCACATTTTTGAGAGACAGAATCCCCAACCTCTTTACATTTTCTTTGAGGCTTCTGCTGTGTAAGTAAAACACTTCCATTTATCAAAGAGAAAAAACAATGTGCTGCACAAACCAAAACAAAACCCTTTGAAAACCGATTTTTGGAATAAAATGTATGTGGAAGCAATTAATTAAAAAATGGTGATCAATCAGATAAAACCAAAAAAGCCCCAGTTCCTTAGGTCCTGGTTGTCCATCCTCTTCAGGCAGGCTGTGGTGGCAGCTGTGTGTGCTGGGTCTCCCTCCTGCACTGAGCCTGACATGGGCTGTGCACTTGTTCCCCCCAGGGGCAGTAGGGATAATTTGCTGTTCTTGAGCAGTGCCTCATTTCCAGAAAGTGTCTGACCTTTACATGCTTAAGAAATACTGAGTGTTAATAGGGTTTTTAAACTGATCATAAGTTCCATGGTCACCCTTGTTTTCCCTAACTTGTGCATTGCCGGCCTTTGTGCTATTTACAGTGTCAGAAAGGTGTTTCTAAGTGGGTTTTTTTCTTGCTTTTGTTCTTCCACATGGTTGTACAGCTTAATTTGGCTCTCCATTCCTAATGAGGGCACGTTTGTAAGGTCACAGAGGGAAGGGAATACAGCTCTTCACACACAGGCTCTGGTTTGGCCTTAGAAAGCACTTGTGCTTTTCAGCACTGGGTAAGTTCCACTTAAATCAGTGGTACCTAAACCTTACTTTAAAATAGGGTGGCTGTGATCTCATCCTTGAAGTCAAGTGCCTTTCTCATTGCTCTGATGGAGAGGAGAGCGAATCTTGGGCACATTGCAGCAGAATCTGATTTTTCCTTCTGGGTCGCGGGCAGAGTGAAGAAAGTCCTGTACCAGTCTGAAACTGCAGCAGGGTGGTTCTAAGGAAGAGTATTTTGGATCATGCTTAGTGTGTGTGGGAAATAATACCAGGAAATTTGTTGGTGGAAAACTTTAGCAGGCTCTGGGTGAGATGGTTTCCCGGACTCCACTATTTAAAAACTGATGCAAATGCCTCTGGCGCTCAAAACGTGGTTAAAATCTGCTCTCTGCCTTGTCTAAGTAGTTGCCTTCTGCAGCTTTTGGTCTTCATTTCCAAGTTCCTTTAGGTCTCTCTGCCTACTGGATTGATTTCTTTGTTACATTTAGAGGCAAAATGAACTGTCCCTCCACAGCACTGGCAATGCTGTCAAAAAATAGATGATGTCTGAGAGCATGGCTGCTTCAGGTTTAGTGTTCATCTGCCAGCAGGTTGAAATTAATCTCTGGTTACTCAGTTAGCAGGAGAGCATTTGGCTGTGCTAAAATTCAGCTGGGTGAATGAGATGAATCGTGAGTGTCGTGGGCTCACACAGGTTTGGGCTCACTGGATGATGTATTAGATGATCACAGAAATACCACCTGCTTTCAATATTTGCTGATCTATGAAGCCACTTTGTTCCTCAGGTGTCTAACAATATGCAAATATGTGTATTAATGGCTTCTGTGTCATAAAAATGGCAAGTTTATTACTTTGCACTTTATAGAGCCTGTAGAATCTAGTTAGCAAACTGTGCCCTGTTGGAAAACAAGATTACAAATCAATTACTCCTTGCTTGACACAGATCTCTTTCCTGAGATCCTTGTTCAGCTGACACTGGGAAAATGAACATGCCTGGGAGTGTGACCTATTATTCAGAGAGAACTGCAGACTAATAGCAGTTTTGACCATTGAGAAATCTATTATTTTTTGGCCTGCAAGACAGCCTAAATGGCCCACTTTTATAGAGGAAATTTATAGGTTTATAAGATCTAACATTCAAGCCTTTCTTATCAGGGAATTGGAGGCCAATCCTAGATGCAGAAATACAGGGAGTGTCACCAAACCCCTCTCCCTTGCTGCAGTTTATTCCCTAGGCGGGCAAAATGCAGAAGAGCTGATTTCTGGAAAGCAACTGCACCATTCCTAGCAGAAGTAATTTATCAAAATACTGCTTTGAAAAATGGCAAGGATTCAGTGGTACTGAACCCTCCTTGTAGTTTATGAAAACAGAGATCAAATCTGATTTGGTTAGTGAGGTTCAAAAGCTCTTTCTAGAGTCTCACAGCAGACTTCAGGCTCACAGATATTCTGTCTGCCTTGAATTTTGAGATCTAAGTGGAGGAGGCTGGCCACACCATCAGGCTGTGGGTATCACTGGAATTGCCATATGGTGAGTCAGCTATGCTCTTAGAACTTTTGTTTTTCAGTGTGTGTACTTTTCTGGCAGAGTAATAATGCTTGGAGATTTACTGTTTATTTTTTTCCCCTCAGCTTTAATATTGCAGCAGAAATCTATAGCTGACATTCACCATGTTATTAAGCAAACGTTTCATTTGAGCCATGATTTGTTTTTTCTTTGAGTGACATGACCATACTTTCTTTTAAAAGTCAGTGCAAATAAAATCTCTGGTTTTAATATGACTTTTTTTTTTCCTTTTTTTTTTATTTTCCTCTTTTCTCTGCAGTTGAGTAGGGAAGTCACTTTAGGTCCTTGCTATTTAGTATTCATTTGGGGGGGGTGGTGTCTGCAAAATCCTCTTTTTAGCAATTAAATGTGGCTCTCATATAACAGGCACTTTGAATCTAACACAAAATCAAAAGAAGTTAGTAATGAGATTCTTGTTGCATTTATACACCCATTGTTGCTCTTTTGAGTAAAATTTAAAGCAGACTATTTTTCTTCTCCTCAGTGTTGGGCTTTGCACGTGACAATAGAAGCATTTTTTGGTCTTGCATTACTATTTCTTTGCAGTGATGTGAAGACTGGTATGAACAAGTCTTCTGTGGTTCAAGAATTCTTGTCTTGTATAGAACTGGGAGCATCAGACCACTTCATGTTAGTTTCTGAATATCACCGGCCCTCAACCTGAATTAGAGGTATTTTTAGGTCATGGGACTACAGGTATCTACACAGAAATAAGTGTAGATATTTCACTAGGTGCTGCAAAAGCCCGAATCCTACATTTCTGGTACATAAGAGCTGGAAAATGTTAAAGTACGTATGGAAATATATTTTCATCATAATACATCTTGCTTTGACTCATTGGTATGCAACCACCAAGTAATTAAATGTAATTGAAGTGCTGTGCTAGAGGAGGTGTGACCCAAAAATAATTGGTCCTTGTGTTCTGCTCTGCAGTGTGGTCTAGGAGCTGAACTGAATTGTGTGTTTGACCTGCACAAAATGAACAGCAGCTGCCATTTTATCACACTTCACCTGCATTTTAAATGCTGCTAATTAGTCAATATTAAACTAATAATGAAGCAGCAGTAGACACTACTGCATATATTTAAGTGAATATTAAACTGTGTTGAATGTGCCTCATATACCCACATACCACAGAGGCAAACAAATTTCTCACCCTGTTTTGTAACTAAGAGCATTCAAGGTTTCCATGAGTTCTTTCAGTGACGTGAAACATCTCTGAATTTAGTTTTTCTGTGGAAATGCTGGTGGAACAAACCAAATAATCTTCTATAATTAGTGAGCTGCTCTATCTACATCCTCTGTGTAATTCTCATAGTCTGCATTTGTTAAGATGTCTCAGGCTAAGTTTGTTAATTCATTAAATTGGACATTCTTGCTTGTGCTGTGTTTGAGCCATGTCAATAGGAACCTCCTGTTCTGCCACAGTGAGTCCTAGATTGGACAACATTAGACATGTATTTAAAATGTAGTATTTTTTCAGTTATGGGTTGCTACAAATGATGACCATCGCTGAATTTTTTGGAGGCTGAATTAAGGGTATTTTTATGTCTTGGGAATACAGATATTTAAACAGAAATAAGTGTATATCTATGCCTGCTGATCTAGAAAACTTCCTGACTTTGGCTGTGTTCTCACTGGCAAATAGCAAGGCCCAGACAGTGGATCTTTAGAGCAAAGCTAATTACTGCTAATGACCCACTGATCCCATTGTCTTCCTTCAGAAACACTGAAGCACTTGCTGATGTGACTTACATCACTGGGATGAAAATAGCCTTTCATTCCACTGGCCATGTGCTTTGGAGGGGACTCCCTGCAAATTGTTGTAGAAGGAATCCAAAGATAGGATGGTTTGAAAGGGATTTAATTACAAGGAGTCACAAATGGTTCACTGCCTCATGGAAATGAGTGGTGTAATTGCAAATCTAATCTGTTCAGCCTGAAACTTCAGCAGCCCTAATGTCTGCAGTGGAAATTGCATAAAGTCCCTTTCCAAGGTAGCCAGGTTGATGCTCATTTGCTTGATTGATATCTTCCCCTTGGTCACATATCTGTCACTGAGCAAATACTTATGACACTGTTGAATTAGTTGAAATAATGATGACTGTGTTGTGTTGCTCTGGGAAGTCAGGTGATTCCAATGATGACTCTGAAATATTTGGAAAGAAAAAAAAAAAATCGTAGTGCTGCCCTCAGAGCTTTTTCCTGGCCTCTAAATACTGGAACTTTATGCTGTATTGTAGCTGTAATGCAAATAACTCCAGAATTAATATATTCAGAAAAAAAAAAAAAAATTTGTAGTGAAAAATACATATGACAGAGTGGCTTTTGAGTACACTATGCCAAAAAGGGTGTCGATTTTACTTGGCTCTATCATAATGCACAAATTGCCTTTTAAAGAAAACTACTGTTTCTTGAGTCTGAAAAATGTGCTTTAAAGTTTGTTTTGCTATTTAAAGCATTTTTTCCCCCCTGTATTGTTACCTTTCTCTGCTGTGATTCAGCTGGATTTTGCTGCCTCTTCTTCTTAAAATATATGGGCAGGACGTGGACAAGATCTGTCAGTGTAAGTCTTGAGATCTTAAAACAATTTTGGAGTGGTGATCAAAAGAGGCAGCATATGCTTCCAAGTCACTTTGGATTAAATATGCTACAGTGTCTACTGATTTCTGAATGTCAAATTTGATACTAAAGTTAGATGGGAAACGAGCTTCTACTCTGGGGAAAAAAAAATTAAAATTTCCTTGAAATCTTCTTGAATTTAAACTGAGGTGGTGCCAGTTGTGTAGCCATGGGGCTGCTGGGTCATGTAACATGCATCATTCCCTAATTCAAAAGTTCCTGAAGAATCCTTTACTATTCCAACAAAAAACTCCAGCATGCGAAAGCAACCAGTGTTTGCTTCCATCCCAGTTTCCCCAAGTCCTGTGGCTTAAGGCTATAGAGTCCTTAGACATTTACCCTGTCTAGAATATGGTCATTAATAAATGTTAAATTTCCAGATTGGTTTTTGAAATGTAGTGGAGTCTTACTCCAGTATTCCTTCTGAATTAAAGCCAGGCAGGGATAGGTGAGCTTCAGAGCAATCAGTAACTGGTATCTGAAGAGCAGGAAGTCCAAGTTTGGTCTGTGTTTTATTTAATTCCTGTCAGGTACATGAGCATATCTGTATGCCAAGCAATGCCACACATCACCTATTGCAAGCCAAGACTCCTTTGTGCAGGAAATGTCACACATCATATAAATCACTAAACTTGTGTAAGGCTGGAAAAGTATCTGAATCTGGCTCTTCCCTATCCTGGACAAGAAAGAGGCTCTGGAGTCACCTGGTTGTTCCTGAAGTTCTCTTTTCAGCCCAAGACATTGCTCTTAAGCAGGATTTCTTTGACCAGTGCAATTTGCACAAGCTTGAACATCGTGATAACAGCTTGAGTTTATCACTGCCCAATTATCTCAGTCAAGAGAGAGGCATTCTTGTTTTGTCACTCTGTATTCAGTGGTCACTAAAGGCTCAGGGAGCAGCACACCTGCACACTCTCTCAGAAGTCCAAACTCTGCCATAAGAGAGGGCTTGCTAAGATCAGGGATAACATTCTTTTTCATTTTCCTAGCCTGGCACACTGCTTCCCATTATTCCCTGCTGATCATGGCATCTGGAATGGGTTTTGGTCTGCATGGTACTGGGAAAGTCCAAGTAGAATGGGCTGAAGAGGTAGGTGTGAAACAGAAGCCCAGTGCTGTGATTTACCTTGTCACAGACAGCCTGTGCTGTCCTTGCTGAATCATTTCTCTGAAAAAGTCAAGGCAACTCATGGCTCAGAAAAAAGGGAAGACTAAAAGCAGAATGAAATAGTGACTAAATGTCATGGATGACCACTGCAGATTTCAGGCTGTGCCCTTTCACTGCAGGGTCAGAACTGTCAGTGCAGGAGGTGCCTGTTGGACACCCCGGGGGGCTGCTGGGTGTGCGACCCATGGGAACGCTGTGTCCGTAAACTGCCCACTGCACAGCCTGGGGCAAAGAGGGCAGAGGGTAGGAGCAGGGTCTGCACATCCTGCTCAAGCCTGAAGCCTTGGAAATGTGTATTTCTGCTTTTAGTCCAGCTGTGGGGAGGCTGCAGGCTCTGCTCCTCAGCTCCCCTGTGCTTTGACAGAGCAGCATTGATTTTATTTCATTTCTTTCTATAGATCTGTACTTGCTGTGGCCCTAAAGCTCATTGACTCATGGTGTCTTCTGAGGGGAGCCCTCCCACTTTCCGCAGACACTTCTTCAAGTGTCTGCCACACTCGAGAAGTTTTTTATTAAAAAAGGGAAATTAAAGTACCTCATTTCCAAATCTGGAGTGGGGCAATGCATGTGGAAAGATTGTGATAATTTGATAGTCACTCCTCGGCCTCTTTGCTTTTATTCCATAACCTGGGGCTTTCATTGTTGCACATTTTGGAAGGAAAAGCAATTTGGAGTCAGCATAGAATTTGGATGATAATATGGAAAATCCCTCTGAAATACTGCAGTGGAGAGGCACTGCAGGGAGATGAACCAAAATTGTGTACAGAGGGCAACTGCAGGTTTTTGTAGCCACCAGAGCCCAGTTAATAGACCATGGTCAGGGACAGTGCAGGAGAGCAGGGGTGGTGTTACAGGCATGCCTTCCTTAAGGGAAGGGCTGTTTTCCCTGGGATGAACTTTTCTAAACTCAGTAACAGCTCAGTGGCAGACAGTTCCCTGTTTTATGCTTCCTATGTGCTTACTATGGTGTCATAGTGGAGAATTTTCATTGGGGATTGCTCAAAAAGATGTCAATAGTTTTTTTTCCTTTTTCTTTAAATTTTAGAACAGGTTGATGCTGAGAAAACAGGGTGAACTACTTCTGCCTTTTTGATAAATTCTTACCACAACATTTTTCGGTGCTGTTTGCTATTCATGGCAGTGAAATCGAGCCTCTTCTTAGGGGAAGACTCATTACTATAAAACTTGATTACATAGTGTTTGTAGCAGAAATATTTTATGGGTCAGCAGGAAAATAACCAATTATTGCAGACTTCTTGCCACAGAGTATGGCTGAGTTGCTGTGTTTCATCAGGTACAGCGTGATGCAAGCTGCTGGAAGCCATTCAATCATCCCCATAAATTAGACCTTCTGCAAAAGGAATTTTCAAACCCAGTATTAGCTTTTTGTATTTGGTTAGAGGAGACAAAATATTTGGGTTTAAAGCCAACACTTAATAATAATAATATGGTTTATGTTTCACTTATAAACACATGAAATCTAAATTATTAATAAACCTAAGCCATATTTTCAAAAGTGATCTTGATATGTGAGGTTTAAAATCTCAGTGGAAAGGAGATGATTTTGTATTTCTGAGTCAGTTTGCTCCAGATCTTCAAATATATTTGGGAGCCTCATTGCTGTTGACAGTAAGACAGGGTTTTATTACCTAATTAGGTAACAATCTTTGGATGAAGTTCTTACCTGCAGAAAAGGTAAGTTAAAATCTAGATTAAAAGGAAAAAACTTGTAACCTATGGAAAAACCTACTTGTAGCCAGGTGTAAAACCTGACTTCCTACTCATACATAAGTTATGACTTAAGGCAGTGCCAGAGCCTTTGCAGTGTTTTATTGGATTATAGTGCTCAATAAAAATTGCATTTTTTTCTACAGCTCTGGCAGAAGGGAGTTTAAACACTGAGGTTTCAATGGATGTTACATAATTTTGTCCCTTTTTATACTTCCTCAGCATCACATCAAGGTGATATCCTGGAGACAAAGGGGGTAGGGATTCCTCCTGCAGGTGCCTTAGAAAAGGATGAGGACTCACTTCCCCCACTGAAAGGAAAGCCAGTCCAATATTAACCAATGACCTGATGTTAATAAATTGCTTTACTTCTGGTAGTGCAAGTAAGTATTTTAATTCTATGAGGTTTTTTTCTTTTGCTGTGAAGTAATTGTGTTGTATGGAATGACTAAATAATTCAGCTGGATCCAGGGATAACAAAACAGAAAATCTGAAGGTTATCAACTCTTGGGACAATATTTTTCTGACATTTCTTTCCTAGGACTTGTATTTAGGGACACAGTGAAGCTCACTTTAAAATTTGAAGTGTGATTTAAGACCTGGAAGCTTCAAACAGACTCAGTCCCTGGGTGAGGGATGCTTTGTTAAATCCAAAAGTTAATCCTCCAGATGCTCCCTCCCAGAATGTATCGATTTTCCTTTAAGGAGCTGGCATGCATCCCTGGGAAGAGGTCTTTGCTCATAAACCTTGATCAAAGGCATTCTCTGTGGTACATGCAGGTAAAAATTCTATGGAGTCTTTTCTGTCTAAACCACCAGACTGATTTATAATTTGTCTACACAGTAGTGGAATGATTAGGCAAAAAAAAAGTAGTAAACAGTGAAGATTTCTTTTTCTTTCTTTAAGTGAATAGGATTTGCCCAAGAAAATAAAATAAAGCAGAGACAACATGCAGCTGATGGCTCAGTTATGCACTGCAAACCCTCTAAATTGAATTCAGGATAAATACTTACGTAAGACAAAGTATAAAAGCTTTGTCATCATCAGTATGTCACAGCATTAAATGAAAACTGAGTTTCTGGTCCTCTGGAGCAACAATGAGGTTGCACTTCCACAATTCAGTCACTTCTGAGAGCATTATTTGTAAGGTTTACCATATTCCTGACAAGAAGGACCCTCAGCGGTAGGAGAGCATTTATTCCTACTTAGACAGGAAGGTTTGTGCACCTCTGGCATCCATAAATCTCTGCTGCATATTCCTCCTCTTGCAGAGATCAGGGCTAATACTCCTTGGGGAACTTGAAGGGGAAGAAAAAAAAATTGTTTTTCTTCTGTGCACTACATCACTTATTTTGATCAAACAGTAAAACCTTTTCAGGGAATCATTCACAGTTTCTTTCAGGAGACAGGTATTCAGCTCCTTTTTTATACGTACCAGTCTTCTTTATCCAGTCTATAATTTCACATTTATTTCTCAGGTTTGAGTGCAAGTTCACTTTCTGCAAACTGTGGAAAGACAGCATAGAATATAATTTTAGGGATTTTGAAAAGGAAATGCTGAATATTTCGCCCAGTGCAATGCAGGCTTGTAAATCCAACACAGCTACGAGAAGTTCTTGCAGTTAAGATGGATAAAGATGAGCACTGAGTAAAAGAGAAGTTTGGAAAACCCACCTGCATTAACAAGGTCTGCAAATAAAACAAAACTACTGGAAAAATGAGAAGTCAGTCAACCTATTTGTGATAATCATTGATTGATGTGAGAGGTGTTTCATGGGAGGGGGTGTCTTGGAGTGGAAAGCTCTTAAAGGATTCCTGTCAGTGCTGCTTGCAAGTATTTTTCTCTCTTGATTTTAAAGCTGAGTCTTCTTAGCTACCTAATTTTGGGAAAATGCTAACATAGGTAAACATTTGGAAAAAAAAGAAAAGTTGTATTTGAATCACAGCCTGGATATTTGTAATTTGTTGGATGTTTGAGTTACAGGAATATTAAAAACTATGGAAAAAAATAATGGTTCAGTTTCTCGACCCTGCAGATTAGGGAAGTCAAAGAAACTTATTGTTCTTATTTCTTCTGAACCTGTTGCTGTTCATAAAACACAGCACTGCCAACAGATGCAGCAGACCATCTTTAACGTGTTTCCAGGGTATTTTTAATTTAGGTACCATTAGTAAGCTCCTTTTGATTTTCAGCATAAGAAAAGCTAAGGAGACACTATGATAAATGCTGCCCTAGAAATACCTGGTTACTGGGGAGACAACTGAAAACTCCTCAAGGATAACTGTGGTATATAGAAAAGCAGGAGAAATCTTAGCCTGTCACAGCCGATGGTGAAGTTTTTAATTTTTATTCTACCCATCAGCATTTGTGTTTTCCTGTTGAGGATTTTGTCTCTTACCTCCTAGGCTGCCATCTCTGTTTTTACAGCTTTTAAGAAGAACTGAAAATATGCTGCCTTTATGGTTGGCCAAAATTGCAATATTAATAAGGAAGTGTGAGTGAAAATGCCAGTACAAATGACATGTATTGCTGTCATTCAGGTTTTGAAGTTGTTACTCTCCTGAATGAGGAGTAGCAGATGCTCCTGTTACCTTGAAGTGTCTTTTTCTAAGCCTCAGTTAAATCTGGCATCATCTGTTTCCCAGCCCTACAGACTTAATTTGATACCAGGCACATTTTTATCCCATCTGAGTGAATGTGAAAATATGAAGAGGAAAATAGTGCCTTAGGGGAGATTTTCTATTTCTGGAAGTAATCTCCATTGATACATTGTGTGAGCCTTCAGAGTAAGGACAATTGAAGATGGGGAGTGGGTGATTCCTTTTTTTTCCCCCCTACTTTCCTAATTTTTTTACAAAAGGCAGGACAAAATGAGCAACCTTTGTGTAGAGAGATCCTGTCTTGAGAAGGCGAAGTGTTTTATATATAGGCCTTTATTCAAAGGTGAGCAGACTGGATTTTTGTTTTGTTTGTTTTTTCTCCTTTTTCTTCTCAGTATTACTATAAAGAGGTGCTATTGCACCTGCCCCCTTATGAACTGGTTTGCTGTCTGGTGTTGCTCCATCTACAGTCAACATGGCTCTTGAGCTGAGTTTGTCATGAGACTCCAGGAGAAGTTAATAAAATAGAAGTGCAGTGAAGCTGCAGGGTACCACTGGTCAAGTTTGTGGCTGTCCTGAGAAGTATCTGGTGTTGCAGTGGGAACTCTCCGTTGAACCTCTTGGTCTTTATACATTTAGCACCATGGCTCCATTCATCTGGAAGCAGCAAGAAATGCTGGAATTCAAGTCTGTGAGTTGTTAGTAACTCTCTAGCATTTTATTAGTGGCAAAAATAGTCATCAGTAGAGTGGTGACCTGCAAGAGCCAGAAATGCAGAGAAACCAGACAGACACAATAATAGATTTTAGAGAACCTTCCTTACAATCTTGGCCATGTAATTTAATAAGCAAATAAAAATTATAGTTTAGTTCAGTACAAAAGCAATACACTTTTCATTACAGAACTTCTGAATTCTCTGGAATGTAACCTCAGAGGCTGATGTCTGATATTTCAGGATTAAGGTTTTACCTTGAAAGCTGCCTCACAAGGCACTGACTTTCCAATAAAGACACAGAGTTAAACTTATGTCTGAGTTTAAAAGGTAATCTCTGTGGTTTGCAGATGCAAACCTTGTGTATGAAGATAAGCTGGCTGTGAGAAGGACACCCTCTTGGAAGAGTAGAGTATTTTCATAACTTAAGACTTTTATTTGTCTAAGGGAAGTGAATGTATCTATTTAGTTGGAAAATCACCTCAGTCACTTTAACCCATAATGTTGTCCCAAAGCTGTGCTTTCTGTGCACTGTAGGCAGCTGAAAAAAATAAAACCTACTACAGTCTGTAGCTGTTACCAGTCTCTGTAAACTTAGATTCAAATTGATATTTGCCCTACTGTAAAGCACCCTAAGGGTTGTTGGGTAAAACAGGGTTGTGTTCCCAGCCTACTGGGGGCTCTCTGACTGCTGTTCAACGCTCAGGCAAACAACATCCAGGAATTTGCTGCAGCTATAATTTGAGTATAGTTTCCATTGATTAGTGGAGGTTGGACAGAGAGCACAGTGATGCAGATATTAAAGCTGGAAAATGAGGTTCGAGCCCTGCTGTCAATAGCAGGTGGGCTGTGCTGCTGTATCATGATAATGCCCTTGGATCATAATGAAACAGCCACTGATCAGTTGAATTGGGCTCTTTCAGAGAAAAATGTAGCTAGGTGGTTAAGCAGGCTGAGATTTACTGCCCGAGAACGTCCTAATTTTGAAAGTTCTCGTTTAGAGATCATTCAGGAGCTGGCATGAAGCTGGAAAGATAGAAATCAGTGGATGCAGGTTCCTGGAGTGGGAGCAGTGTCCCCTCCAGAGCAGGTTCAGCCACTTACCCAAACACAGTTCATCGACCAGGTTGTTTGCAGAAGGAAATAGCTCACCAAAGCTGACATCTGCTTGGAGGGCTCTAAAGAGCATGGCATTAGCAGTTTTCCTTTTGCTGTTTAAAGCAAAGTTCTGATCCCAACACAGGTGCCCACCTCTTTGTGGTTGGTGCTTAAATATCTACACTTGAAAGAATACACAAAGCACCTGTGTTATTAGAAGTATTTAAACTTTTCTAACTGGTGCCTCAAGCTATTTTGAAAACATGCTTAGATCCTGCTGTTGTCAACGTGCTGTAGTGTTTTCTAAATAAGGATTCCTGAAAATAGGAACAAAGTAAAGAAATGCACCCTAATACCCTACTGTGCTGTTTTATGGATTGGTGCATGTGGAGCACCATCTCTGATGATTCAGCTACTAGGTCATGTAGAGCTGCTGATGTTTTTGTCTCCAGAGGTCACTTTCTGAGCCTCAGCCTCAAAACACGTCAAAGGCCCTGAGATTCACTGGAATGTGCACACTGGTACAACTGCTGATTTCTCATTAGTGAAGTCTCCCTCAGTAACAGATGTTCTTTAAGAACGTGGGTTCATCCATTCAAAACCTTGTGCTGCAAAAGCATATTTGAAGTTTTTTTTCTTCTCACTTCTTCTTTCCCTCCTTATTAAATTATTTAGTTGCCTTAAATTTATGTAATTACTGTATTTTATATCTCTCCAGCATCTGCAATTCTAATTTAAAAAGTCTTAGCAAATTTGGTCCATGTACCTCCTGCAGTACTTTCTTTTGTACATTTACAGTGTAAAGCTTAAATTTTTACCTTGGACTTCTGGGTCCAAATTATCAGCCAGTAGAAGTTCATGTGACTGCCCCTGTGTTGTCCTAGTTTCTGCTCTTCCACAAAGCAGGGTCACAATCCCAAGGCGATTTTCCCAATAGAATCAGATGCTTTCAGACAGTAATCACAGTGTGTAGGTGACAGGATAACATGAAACAACGAGAAGTCCTGGGTTGTCCTGGTACTGTTTGGGTTAGCTCAGTTTGCAGTCTCACCTGAGGTGTCTGAATCACAGGCTGTGAAATGAAAATCTTCTATAAAACGTTCTTGTGTTCTGAATTGTGGTGCTCCTTTCTTCTGAGTCAGCTGGAAGAAAAACACAGGAAAAACTCTTTTTTCTGCCTCCTGATTCTGGCTCCTCTGGAATCAGTAAATGCAGAGACTCCTGAAAATGAAAAATAAGGAAAGGAGAGTTTGCCCTTTTCTGTGTATCTAAATCAAATAAGGATTATATTCCTTCTGGGAGTGTAGAGGAGATCATAGGGGAGATCTGGGATCTTTCTGTGATGGTTTCCAGGGTAATTCAGCAGTTCCTGTTGTTCCTGTATAAGGTTCATGTTGTGAATGCTGTGGGCTCAAAGATGCAAATGCAAAATTCCTCAAATAAATCGTGCTGCTATCAAGTGGCAAGGCTTTAGAAGGAAATTTATAAAAAAATCTAAAGAGTGAGGTTATCTTCCAGCTGCTTTCCTTTGTGGGTCTGGTACTAGTGCAGCTTGGTTAGATCCAGAGATCTGTGCTAGATCTGTGTTCCTGTTGAGACCATTGTTTGTTCACATTGGACTATGTGTGTCTCTTCTGGTCCTTTAAAAGTAATTTCCATGTTGCATTTCCAGAACTCTCTGGACTCCTAATGCTTTTCCTGAGCCTGCAGTACTTAAATGTAATAGTTTGTGCAGTTAACATCTGAACCCGAGTCCTAAAGCATTTGAGTTCACTATATTTAGGATGGGAATGCCTGCAATTTATTAGAAACTTACATCCCCATTATCAAATCCGGTTTATTTTCTATTTCCCAGTAGTTTTTCATCTGTGCTTGTGTGGCAAACCTTAGAGGAAAAATACAAGAATAATTTCTGAAACATGTTCTTTGTGTTCTTTGTCTTTGAAAATCAGAAATCTCCATGGATTCTCTCACTCATTTTACTTACGTCTTTATTTATACTTTAAAAACATCTCTCCATCTTTTAGCTGTAGTGACAACTTCTGGAGTGTTATTCTCAACTGCCCTGAGATTTGGAACAGTTTCCAATAGCTGCTATTCTGTTTACAATCCTTCATTTCAACAGAAACACTCAACTACTACAACCCAAATATTTGTATAAAAAGAAACGTCGGCAAACGCAATATAGATTTTCCCAAAGAGATAATGCAAAATTGCATGTTATCCAGCAGCAAGGGAGGGTAAGGAAAGTCTTTGCCTGACACTTCTGTGAGTGCTGCTCGTGTCTGACAGACTGGATGGGCTCCTGCTGGTGGGGAAATAAGTGAGAGGTGTTAGAAAACTCTTCCTTTGCTGAGTAAAATGACAGAGGGCAGACAGAGCTGCTGTGCTGCACACAGATGAAGAGCATTTGAGGTGTGAGGAGTGTTTTCTGCTCTGTGAGCGTGCAGAGAGAGATGGATTTCTTCTGGAGCCTCACAGAGTGCCCCAAAGCCTCTGGGACAGCAAGGGATGAAGTGGGAGTCACAAGCCAGACCTGCAATTCCAGAGAATGGTTTGGAGGTGGCTGGGGGGGATGGCTTGCCCTTGCAAGTGCCCCTCCCTCCGCACTTCTGCATCGGGATTTGGCCTTCGGGTTTCACGTTTCCTGCAGGAGCGTGTGCTGCTCGTGTGCTTCCACCACGTCTGCACCTCCTCTGCTGCCCCTCAGGCACAATTCCTCCCTCCAAACACATTCATCCATTTGGCTGGAGCTGAGATGGAGGAGTTGCTGAGGTTTTCTCAGCTGAATGCAGGCTGTGGCTCCAGTGAGACATGTAGGGATTTAAGCACCTCATAGATAATGAAGATCTATTGGATTAGTCAATTGGTATTCTCAGTTATGCAGAGAAGAAACACCAAGTTTTATCCTAAATATGTGCATTCCAATGTAGGTCTGCTGTAACACTTGTTTTGTTCTTAGCAAATGAACCAGTCCTGGAAAATGGCATCACCCCATGTTAGTAATGTCAGTTCCTTACAAATTTTGTTTTTACAATGAAATTTCCTTTCTCTTGCCAAAGAAACTTCAGTGGAAATTGGACCTTCTCACATTTAGGAGAAAATAAATTAGTGATAAGTAGCTGTTCAAAGTAATCATACAAAACACTCCTTTAGAACCAGCTGCTTCCAGGCCAGAAGTGAAACCGTCTTGTTCCACTATAGGAAATTACCCACAAGAAACATGGCCCGAACAACAAGCTAATACATCTGTCTGTGTCAGAGTTAAAAGCAGGGGGGAAAAAGGGCTCTTGGAGGCTGAAAAGTACAAAGCAAATGTATGTTACAAATCAGCTTGACTCAATGTACTTAACAGGATCTTGCCTTGTTATCAACATGGTTTATTAGATATGCAGAGCTACTGATTGCTTTTTGACACATGAAAATACTAAACATCATTGAAACATCTTGGTGTAGAGGGTAAGACAAGACTTTTCATTGTCAGTCTCTTCAGATGTTGTTTGTTTTAGCATTTAGATTTATAAAGAAAGATGTTTACTGGGGTGTATTCTCTGAGGGTGTCTGCAAATTTATATGTAACTTTTAACACTCCTAACAGTAATTCACACATTTAATGCAGCAAAACTTTCTCAGTGTATGAAGACAGCTAAACCTGCCTTGCTCAAAATCACATTTCTATACATTGTTCTAGAGAGAAATATTTTGAATAAATTTGCAGAATAAATGAGTGGTTATCGAGGGAATCTCGTCTAGGAAGGAATTACACAGGGGAAAACTGAAACTGGTTAAAATCCCTGTGAGTGCTTCTGGCCCACCAAAGCCATGGCAAGGTTTAATTCAGTCACTCAAGTGCTCCATTGCAGCAGCAGAGTCACATTCCAGAAGCAGGTTGGACAGGGCTCTCCTAGGCATTGCCTTTTAGGTTCAACTTTGTCCTGTCTCCTGTTTGCTAACAGTTCTGAGCAAATTGGCTCTAATTACTCCAGGTAATTTGAGTTAATATGTCAGCTCCAGGCTGCTAATCAGTCGGCTCTGCATGTGCTCTTCAATGATTACAAGTGTAAGTAAGAACCTGGGTCTGCTGCTCATCAAAATACCTTATTCTCAGCATCTGTGCATTGATTCACTGTGGAGTAGAGGCTTCTGGCTGTGGGACTTCATTTCTGGTAGCTCTAAAGGATTTATGTGTCAGGGCATTGATTCAGCAAAGGTATTGCCTTATTTTAGACCATCTGATTCCATTTTAGGACAGGTGTTTCTATTCTGAATAATAGCATTTGATGGAAAATGTCAACTATAGTTATTCCTACTCAACATAAGTCTGATTTCTACTTCCTGGTAGTTCTCTGTAATCTCTCTGGTAAAGTTCTCTGTAATCTCTCTGGTAAAGATATAGGTAGTGTGAGATGGATACTTGCAGAGTTTGGGGGAAAAAAATTAATTTGGGCTCAATCCTGCAATCTTTGCTAACATAAATGATCTTATTGAAGGCCCTTACTTGTTAATAAGGTCCTAGATTGGGCTTTGAGTCCAGCCTTCAGATCATGAACAAAGGAGTATTTTTTTTTTGTTTGAAAAACACCATGATCAGAACAAAGGGGAAATTAAATAGGGAAATGTTCCCTTTTGCAGGACCTCAGGTTTGTGTTATTTCAGCTGACATCTGCCCAGCACCAATTGACAAAACTCCCCTGACTGGTGTAGAGATGGAGAGAAACAACAGATCAGAGGCTTTTCATTAAGGTGCCTTTCATGCACATCAGTGAGTCAGCATTGCCTGCAACCCTGAAAACACCAGCAAAAAAGGCAATAAGATCCACCCAGGAGGGTTTCTGAGGATGTCTGTGCAGTGAAATGAGGCAGTGGGTGCTCTGCTCTAGTGTCTGTCTGAGCTTGTAAATCCCTTCAGTACAAGTCACTGATGTGTGGGGGGTATTTTGGGAGGCACAAGAATATTCCTGCAGGAAAAGATGTGAACCAGCTGGTTTGAACCCAGCCACAGCGGGACCCTCACAACTTGGAATCAGCCTCAATTCAAATCACTCAAGAGGGTGACTCTGCCTCTCAACTCCAGAATAGAAGAGATGACACTTTGCTTTGGGTGGTTTATACGCACTTTGACTCTCCAGAGAGCAGAGGAGAAGGGAATGATGGCAATCCAACAGAAAACAAAACCAGGGCGTGTTAGGGTGGCTATAGCTGAAAGCAAAAACCTGTGGAGCAATATGAACAGTATTTTACTGGGAGACAAAACCCAGGTGCTTTTGTTTTGGGGATGGAGGAAGGAAGGGTGTGCCTGGAATGTCAGGCTGGGGGTCATGGCCCTACACTCACTAGACATGAATTCTACTTTGATTTTTCTAGAGCTTTTTTCTGTAGGTATCGGCATGTCATTAATTTTAATTGCTTTAAAACCTGCTGTAGGCAGGGATCAAGCCTGGCTAAAACCACACCTATGTAAATTCATAGTAATGGTGTTGAAGTCAACAGCTCAGCAGCAGGTACAGTGTGCAGGGCAGGACTGCTGTGAGGGTATTGTTGACTTATTGTAGAGCTACAGAATGGCTTGGCTTGGAAGGGACCTTAAAGATCATCTGCTTTCACCCCCTGCCATGGTCAGGGACACCTTCCACTATCCCAGCTTGCTCCAAGCCCTGTTCAACCTGACCTTGGACACTTCCAGGGATCCAGGGGCAGCCACAGCTGCTCTGGGCAGCCTGTGCCAGAGACAGATCCCTCTGGATGGCATCCCTTCCTTCCTGTGTGTCAGCACAGCTTGGTGTTGCTGCCAGGCTCACTGAGGGTGCAGTGATGCCCCTGTCCATGTTGCTGGTAAGCAGGGCTGGTGCCAACACTGACCCCAAGGAACACCACAGGTCCCTGCTCTGTGCTTGGACGCTGAGCCATCCACCACTGCTCTGAGCATGACCATCAGCCAATTCCTTCCCCACCGAGTGGTCCCTCTGTCAAATCCATGACCCTCCAGTTTGGAGACGAGGATATCATATGGGACAGTGTCAAATGCCTTGCACAAGTCCACGTAGGTGAATGTCAGTCATTCTTCCCTCATTTACCATCTCTGTAACTCCGGCATAGATGGCCAAAAGTTGTGCCCTCAGTGAAGTCATGTTAGCTGTCACCAATCACCTCCTTATTGTCCATGTGACTTGCTGTGAGAGCTCATCCAGCTGCTAAATGGGGTCGAAAGTTTTGTCCCTTTCCAGAGCAATAATAAAGCTCTAATGTGCTCCTGAATCTCTGGAGAGTGTAAAGTCTAATTTACTTCCGAGCTCAGATCGAACTTAGAACCTTTGCTGAACTGGAAGGAACTGAACAGCTACACTCAGCCATAATAAATCTGGCTTTAGTTCATTTTAATAGAATGAAAATTGACTGGTCTTCTGAGGGAGAATGCTGGTCTGGTGTTGAATCACCCTGATGGTTTATATGAAACCAAATTTGAACAAACAAGCAAAACCCCACAGTGGCTTAAGTTGGTATCAACGGGCTTTATGGCAGATCAAGCCTCATCAATGTGACACCAAGTTCTTGCTGAGAGGCTATTGTGTATCCTTTTGCATAAATCCTTACCACATGTCTGGATATTATGACTGATTCTGATCAAATTAAGCCTGTGAGTGATTCAGTATTGCCCAGAACTGGCACCCATTACTCTGGGATCATGGCCTCACTGTGTGCTTATGGTAATTGATGCCCGGTTTAATTTTTGCCTTGTTGGCCTTGTCCAGGTTTTCATTGCTGCTTGTGGTATGATGAAACTTATGTTGAACTACATATTGGAAAGATCAGAATTCAAATTAATCAAACACCTCATGTAAGTACATCTGTGGGAAGGAAGAGAGTGCAGGCAGAAAAACCCCAGGACTTGAGTGTGACATTAAGATGTAGAAAAAAGACATTCTCCTGAGTGTTGCAAAAGCTGAGAGAAATTGATAACAAAATCAACATTGAAAAACAAAAAATGACGGTTTGACAGTCCTTTCAGCGTCAGTATTGCTTTAAAATTAGTTTTGCAAATCTATATTTAATTAGACAGTTATTGTATTGTGTGCTAAGTACATGCTAATTATTAAACATGGAATTTTTTGACGTGTAATAGGTATTTCTAAAACTTTTAATTTACTTAGTCTGAGTAAACAAATTCTAAACAATCAACATAGCTCCCTGTACAAGAGCTACCACTGCAACTAATATATGGCAGCAGCTGGGAGCCAGGATTATATAATATTTTTGAATAGGTATTTTATTTCAAGACATACCTCAGGAATATGGGTTAGTCTGATTCATTTTAAGATCAGGGTTATTAATTATTTGTAGAACCTTGTGCCTTATACACTCATCCAGTTGCCATCTAATTCTTGAAAGCAACAAGTGAACCCATAGAGGATAAACTCAGGATTTCTTTAATTGAGCACCTTAATTGAAAATTCTGGTTAATAAGGTTCTTGGGAACATCACAGGCTGAAATTTGAAAGCAAAGATCATTTTCCTCTCCTTACCCTCCTCTCCCATCTTTGATAGCGTGGAGAGACACACAAATGCACAATGGGATGTAGTGCAGTATATTCCAAGCCTGCTGTATTTTTGTTTTAACTGTCCTCAGAATTAAAGGTCAGTCTGCAATTCAATAAAATTCACTTTTAGCTTTCATGATTTTGGGAAAACTGAATGCTATTTAAGTGAGCTCTTCAAGTCAATGCCCAATTTGATTTGAAAACTGCAGCTCAACTAAATCTGTCCAAATAGCGTGATTTCTCTCTTGAGTAATTTGTGTTGTAAAGGCCTGTTTTGGGTATGAGCCCTCAGAAAAATGTCTTGGCTTACAAGTGTGTGTTAGTGATGGGGAATGGAAGCTGCTGTTCAAGTTGGGAGCCTCTGCAGAAAAGTTCCTGCTCAGGTTTCTCCATATACTGAAATCCTTTGTGGAATATCACACAGTCTATTGGGTGTCCACAAAGGATTGCAAATACAAGTCTGGGAAAATGCATGTAATAAACTGAGATCCTTCTAGGAGCAGCATCTGGGCATCCATACTTCCTGCCAGAGTACCCAGGACTCGTACCCTGGAGATAGAGGGAAATTCTAGCCTTTTTTTGGGAGAGCTCTCAAACAGTCCCTGACAGTCTTTTATCTTGGGTATAAAAAAAGCCATCAATAATTAGTAGGCTATATTTGGAAAACTCGATGTCTGATGTAATCAGAAGGCTTGGCAAGGAAGAGGAGAGTTTGCATTCTGCCCAGAATAAATATAGCATTTCTAAGTGCTTTGCATCTTCTCTTTGCAGTGGAGATTTTTGTCTTTTAATCCTGCATTTAAAAAGCACGCTTGAAGATATTCTTCTTTCAAGGTTTTTTTCCTCTCTGTTTCTCACTAGGCTCTCTGAATTGCTTCTTTTGTTTAGTTTGAGAGTGATTTTATTATTTCCTGAAATGAAGCATCCTTCTGAATTAGTCAAGACCCAAAACACCATGGAAGTGCCTATAGCTGAGCTTGCAAAAAGGAGGTAAGTTACCTGAACAAATGCTTTACTGATTTGAGACCAAATGATGGTTGTGAGCTGTAAGTGCGTTTGAACTGACTTGCATTTGATTGCCACTTTCTTTATTGAGGTGTTCAGGTGATGAACAAGCCTTTCAATGCAGATCTTTGGACCTCCTCAGCCTCAGGCATTGGTGGCTCATGTTTTTGGTACTCACTTCTAATGTTTCAGTATTTGCTTCATCTTCTTGTGTCCAAGCATCCTAATTTTTTTTTAACAGATCTCATTGAACATTGATATTAAGAAGATAAACCCCAACTTACCTACTCTTCCTTTAGGCCAAAGGAGCAGGGTCAGAACTGATGTAATTTTTAATAGTTTGATGCAAATTTGGCTATTAATTCCTCCTCCTGCTGTTGGCTTGAGACTTTGCCTTGTTCTCCTCTTCTGTTCTTCATTCTTTTAAGACTTGGTGTCTTTATCTGGACACAAGACTTTTGCTAGCTGAAGCAGCTTATTAATCTCTTTGGAAGGCAGATGGACAATTAGCTTTGAAGGAAAAGGAAAGCACAGCTTTTGAGACTGTAATCTCCTTTATCGCTAGATTAACACGGGGACAATTCTTGCCTGGAAAGGGACCAATGCCAAATCAAGGAGAGAAATTAGAATAGCCATTGCTATATTTCTCAGATTGCAAAGTAATTTCATGATTCTTTCCATTTTTGTGCAAGCCAGGGTGCAGCACTGCTAAAGAAAGGAGGGTAGCAGAAAGGATTTCGAGAACACCCACTTTTCTATACATTCTACATAACCAGGTGACAAAAAACCCATTTGGAACCTCAAGGAAAAAGTGGAAAATGTAAAATAAGGACAAAGAGGTGCTGCTGTGAAGGCAGAGTTATCCCAGCTATCATGATGGGCGCAAGTTCTGCTTTTAAGAGAAACTAGAATGGATACTACAAACAAAGACAAAAGCCAACACAAACCTGTGTAAATCAAAACAATTTAGAACTGAGTCTTAGGAAGTGGCTGTTTCTGCCAGCTCAGAAGGGCCACGAGCCTGCCCTGACTGTGGTGGCTGTGCTTCAAAGAAGTGACATCATAGCCACAAGGTCTAGAGGAGCTGCTTGTGATACATGGAAAATGGTGCAGGTGTCACAATAAATATCTTCTGCGGCGTTAAATAGCACTTAGGAGCTGAGGGATGTTCTTGTTAGCTGTGGGTAGGAGAATCTAGGGGACCTTCTCCTCCTCTCAGCTATCAGATCTCAGTAAATCACCCGACCTTTCTGTGCCTTGGTTTTCCTTTATGTGTGAGCAATGATGGCTCCTTCTTCCAAGTGACACAGAGGCAGGTGGTGTGCAATGTGGGATGTGGAAGTGAGCCTGGCAATCTAGAAACTGCTCAGAACCTGCATTGCTTGTGAATAACCACCACTCCTCTCACCATGAAACAAGCTGTAAAAAGGGTGAGTCTGCAGAGTGGTTTAAAGCTTTTGTTGGATGAACCAATTTGTAACACTTTATCTAAATTCATACCATCCAGCCTTTATTTTATATTCAAGCAACCTTTGTTTTGTACCCAGTCAGAAATTGCTTTAATATGATGTGGTTCTGCTTTCTGTTGCTCAGCAGGGTTGGCAGTGGAGTGGTTTCCCAGACTTTCACCTACAAGGTGTAGAAAAATGCTGTATAGTCATTTCACTGTTGAGGGATCAAACCAGCTGAGAAATAAGCTTGAGAGTGTGCACCTTAACTCCATTAAAAAAATAATCCAAGGAAATTGTTTTTACATAATATGTCTTCAGAGGGACAGCACTTAGCAATGTGCTCATGCAATCCATCACGAAGGTGACAATACTCTAATGATTTATTAGTAATACATCACTGCAATGTTTTCCCACCAGTGATGTATTGGAGATCATAAACCACAGAGAGGGACAGCAGATGTGCAGACTGAAGTGCCTGCAAAGTCCTTCCCAAGCCTTTTGCAGTTATTTTATTGAGAGAAGTTGTCAGCAAGAATGCTGAGATTTTTCCATTCCTGGAAAAATCTGATTGGGGGGGGGAGGGGGGATCTTGCCATGAAGATTCCTGAATTTGATGACAGCAGAGGCCTGCAGGCTCTGTATCTATCTTCAAACAGTGTAGAAACTCTTGATAAAGGGTTTGTTGACTGATAGTCTGGGCCTTGGAGCAACTGTAAATGCTTGAGGTTATTTACTTTTGGTTTTTATTGCCTCTGGATGTTGAAAGGCACCAGGAAATGTCTTTGAGCCTTGACATCTCAGTGTGCAAAGACTGGGCCATGTGACAGTCTCACAAATGTCATGATAGGAAAAAAGGTTCCGTCTCCATGGCAGTACTGCTGCTGTTCTGCTGTCAGCATGTGGTTACACTGTGTTATCACAAGCTTCCTCTGCCTCTCTGGAGGTCACTTTAGAGATTGTTCAAGAAAATGAAAATATATCTTTTTTTTCACCATCCTGATTTCTGCTGCTTCATATACCTTATCCATAGTGCCAGGAGTAGGTTTGCAAATGAAATAGATTTGCTTTTATTCATCACTGCCTTCCCTCTCCTTCAACCAGTCCCTCAGAATGCTCTCTGAACCCAGCCTGGGTAACCTTCCCCATAACACCCAGGAGTGAGTGTCCTGTGGCCCGAGGTCAGCTTGGTGCAGAGAGGTTTCCTGCAGCAATTCCTGAGCTGATGGTGTGCTCAGAGCCAGTTCACTGTTACCTGATCTTGTTCCAGTTTGTTTTCTTCTCTCTACAATTACATCCTCACTTTCTGGAGAGGCACCAGCTTTTTCTTTGTGTGGGAATAGTCACAGGCAGCTGTTCCTGCTTGCAAACACTGCAACGATACAAATTATGGCAAACCTTTGCCATTGGCTTGAATTCAAATTGGGTTTGACTTCAAATTTTTGCAGGACTGGGTTGATGTCCATGTTGAATAGAAAGAGAAGGTGGAGTCAATAATATGAAAATAGATTTTTCTGTATCTCATGAATCACTCTGCTAGGATGAGATGTACTGTGAACCTGGGACTCACAGCCATGAGCCCATCAAGGAGGCTTTAACCCCTTTAAAAGCTTCCTGTGCCATTCCTCCTTGATTATTTCTCTTTCTGATAAGAGTATCAAGGCATTTAATTGCAACAAACACTCTGCCTGAAGGCGATAGTAAATCATAACCCACTTTTATGATCAAGAACAGAATGTACAGAACTCAGCAATGGCTGGAATTTTATTAGGTTTTATGAATGCTTCACCGGCTCGGCAAAAGGCAACTGGGGATCAGAAATACTCAGCTTGAAGCATTTTACAAATCTAGGACCAAATTCTTGGCTCTACGAATGCAAAAAACTTCCATTGCCTTCCCTGGACCTTAGCTATTGATGAAGTTCAAGTGGTGTTGAATGTTGATCAGCAGGAGCAGGGAGGAGTTTGGTTGTTTACAGAGCAATCAAAAAGGGAGAACAACCCTTTGGTGTGTATGGGAGTTGAGTGCAACCAAAATCCTGCTTTGTGCCCCCTCAGCCCCTGCTCGGGAGCTCAGAACAATGGATACAGCACAGAATCAACTTATTTGTCCTTTAACTGGAACCTCCACATGCATTTAATGTCAGTTTAAAAGTCACATGTCTGTGGAGACCGAGATTTGCTGGTTTGGATTTTTGATCTCTTTGCTTGATTTTTATTGTGCAAATGAATTTGGATGGAGAACTTCTGGCCCTTCCCGTCCTGAGCAGCCTGCCCTTGTCTCTGTGGCACTGTGAGTGCTGTAGATGTATTTTTCTTTATGCTTTTCTGAGCAGATTAATTATCTGTAATTCAGAGTAGATGGACTCTTAAAGTATCAGCTTTATTAGAATGAACCTGCTTGAAGCACAGCAAAGTGCACTTATCTCTATGTTAGTACCAGAGCTCTTCAGGGCACGTAAAAAAGAGTTGGGAATTTTCATCCTGATTCAGATAAAATCCTTCCATTTAAATACCTTCTCCCAGCCCTGGTGCAAAGGAAGCACCTCTTGCACCTGTCTGGAATCCAACCACCTTTTTAGTATCCTAGAACGAAAATGAAATTGCATGGGTTGGGCTGTGAATGGCTTCAGAAGCCTTTCCAGCCTCACTGAGAGGCACTTAACAGCGCTGAAGGCTGTAGGCAGAGCACAGACTATTTCCTGCAGGTGTTACCTAAACACCATTTGACATTTGTCTGACTTATCTTGATTTTTCAACGTGTTGGTTCACACCTCTGGCTGTGAAGGTGAACAGCGGCTGAACTGGGGAAATAAATGGAGGGCAGTGCTTATTTTTGGCTCAAAGACAGTCCAAATATCATATTAAAATAGAAATAAGGTATAAAATGAGTTGAATATTATCTTAGTATACTGAGTTGCATGACAGCTGTATGCAGGAGATAGAACCAGGCAGCCTTTTTGTCCCAGACCATGTCAGGCACTCTGTGCCAGCCAAGTGAGCCCCAAAACAAAGAGGCTGCATAGTAAATCAGGAGGAGTGGGTTAGAAGAAAGGTTTTCACTCAGAGGGAGTCAGAAAAGTGAAAGGATCAGCCTCAGGTTGTGGAAGGAGGCTGAGGCTGGGAACTGATGTCAGATCTTTGACATTGTTGATATGTTCACTGGTTCAACAATGGTTCCTAGCACAGGCTTCCTTTCCTGCAGCTCACCAGTTCTGTGGAAGATGTTAGAGAAAAAAATCTCTCAATCACTGTTCCTGGAGTTTCTCCTAAGAATTGCTGAAGTCCCATTATAGAAAAAATGCTGGGGCCATCATTAAGGTTCTAGAGAGAAGAATATGAACATGCATTTCGCTCTTAATAACTTCCTGCTTTGAATTTTTCTTCTGAAAAAAGAATTTACCCCTTGCCTTAGTGGGAAAAACAGAAGCTGTAAATAGCCTTTTTCCTCTATGTATCAAATGAATTTATGTCCAAGTAAACCTTTTGCATCCTGAAGCAAAGAATTCCACAATGCAATTGAGGGAAGCATGAAGCAGTATTCGTTTGCTTCAAACATTCATACTGATAATTTTACTACTTCCTCTCGAGTTTTTATGTTGATAGAGTGAGCAACCATTTCCCCCTCGTCTGCCCTGCTCCCAGGTTTATATTCCTCTTTGGTTTGCTCCTTCCCAGGATGAAGTTAATTTGATTTAAATATTCTTGGGACAATTTTGATTATCATTGTTGTTCTCCCCTCTACTTTAATTTTAGTAGATCCTTTTGGTGAGGAACAAAGCTGCACAAAATGGTGAAATTGTGGACTCACTGTGGATTTATTCAGTGCCACAATGATGATTTCTGTTCTGCTCTCCATTCCTTCCTAATAATTCCTAACATTCTATTTTCTTTCACTTCTATTGAGCATTGAACTGACACTTTAATTGACTTATTATAGCTTCAACATATCTATTATTTTTCCCCAAATGCTAACAAGGTGCCATATTTCGTCAGTCCAGGATGGCTTTTCCTCTTGTGTGCCTCACTTCCCATGGATCAGCCCTGAATTCCATTGCTTTTTGTTCACACACTCTGTACTCCTCCAGTCCATTTGCCTCCCCTTTGCAGTCAGATTTTACCAGCTTGAAAGTCTTGCTAAAATCAGTTCTCTTTGTCATCTGACTTTTCCAGAAACACAGAGACTAAAGCCATAAGGCTTTAAAAAACATAAATTAGCTACCCAGAAAACTCTTTAATTCAGAATTAAGGTTGCTCACCCGAGATCTGTTCCATTACCAGCCCAATCCTTCTGTGTTTTACACAGAACAAACACAAGTGGATGAAATCTGCCTTACCCGAATTAGCAAGCAGCAGCCAAATATTTACTGAGTCACTTATTCAACTTGATTAAATGAACAGAATATTAAAAAAGCAAGAAAACGGGGGAATATATGCAACAAAATCATTCAAGCAAAACAATTCTATTAGCCATTCAAGGAACAGGCTTTTGGAATTAGGGGTGTTGTTTACTAATTGGATTTACTGTAGCAGTGATTACTTAGTGTCTCACAGTTTTCTGTACTTCAACATTCACCTCTTGTCTGAATGAAATCTGTTGTGCTTATGGCAAGATTCCCATTTCCATCAAAGGCAGTTGGGTCTGGCCTCTCTTGTGTAAGAGGTTTTTAAAAGATCTAAATAGTATAATCTTGTTTTCTAGCTGATGTTAGAGCTAGTCTGATACTTCTTTGTCTGTGCTTTTCAGGAGATAACAGACAGATCATGCAAAAACTAGTTTCAGAATTTTCCACTCCATACAGAGTAGCCAGAGAACATTTGTGAAATGATAAAACCTGTCACAGTAACCTGAGTCTTCAGATTTCAGATGTGAATAGTTCAGGAGTGAATGGAGAGCTGAGATTTGTGTTATAGAAGCTACAATGTACGGGCTAAAACAATATTTATTTCTCCAGAGTGCTTACAGTAATTTCTGTTGAGCTTCTGCAAGCTCAAAACCAAAAGTGAGTTCTCTCTTACTTTGTGTTTATCAAGTTTAATGTAGGAATTGATTTTACTCTTAAGTCCTTCCAGGACCACCCTGTCTACTCTGTAACGCTTTGTTTTTTACCTTTTCCCCCTCAGTATTCAGCCTGAAGTTCACAGCTTCTCCCTTTACCCACCACTTCATAAACCTCAGGCCTGAAACTTGTGAATTTTGAGTGGTACTTTGATGTTTTACAATTATTCATACCTTGTATATTGATATTGTATTTCTCATTCAGAACATCTTCAACTCCTCATATTCATGTTCCTGTTCCCCTTTGATCTGTATCATTAGTGAGCTCTTGTTCTGTGTGCTGATACTTTTTTCTGTGCACTTCTACAGATCTTGCCTTGTCACTATTGATTTTCTTTTCTCCTTTTATTTGAGATATCTTCTTTATCCTTCAGGTTTGGATTTTTTTTTTCAGTTTATGGATAATTGTTTATTTTTTTCCATGTATATTTGATCTAGTATCTTTCCCTTAAACCAATTTCCCTAGAAAGCAGCCAGTCAAAAAGAAGCAGACAAGGATAGAATTAGTTTCAAGAGAATTTTGATTTGAAATGAAAGCACAGGAAAATCCACCTTGTCTCTCCATCACTCCCCCTCCTTCTCTCCTCTCCTCAGCATCTCTTCCTCTTTTTCCCCAATCCCCCCAGTTCTCCCTTCTCTCATTTCTTCAGGACAGCAGTCTTGCATTAGCTTTTTCTCCTCTTGCTGTAGCTGGGGTTTAGGAGCTCTGTGTCCCTCATTTTCTGGGCAGGTTATGTCCTTGTGATGTACTGCCATCTCTGAACGTCGTCCTGGTCTGGTAGACTGTGACTGTTTCTCAGAGACGGTGTTTCCAGGCACAGGGAATTAGGCAGATTACTAAAATTTGTTTTTTTAGCCTGGTACCCTGCAGACATGGGATCTCAGTTCTTTTCCTCAGACTCAGGGTGGATGACTTGGAGCGAATCCCTTGATTGCTCTGTGCTTTGGTTCTCATCTCTCAGAGCAGCAAGGCTGGAGGCTCCTCTGTGTTTCATGAGGGGAGCCCGAGCCAGATGCATCCAAAGCTGTGCTGAGATGCCGCAGTGCCGGGCTGTTGGAGGCCATACAAATCCCTCACGTGGGCTGGACATTAAGGGTTTTTTTGCTTCCTGTCTGGGATTGTTGTATTTTATCATGGCTGGCAGCCTTGCCAAGAGTTACCTCATGCTCTGTGAGATATTGAGCTGTGCATGGCAGCAGTGGGGGCTTCTCAGGCGGCGCTGACCCGGGGGTGGCACAGAAAGTGTTGCCCCTTCTGCAGCAGCCACTGCAATGAAGGCTCAGTGCAGGACTCACCTCAGAGCTGTAGGCAGCATCTTTTAAAGAGTAGCAGTCCCAGGCTTGCTTCAGTCTCTCCAGACTGCCTCATCGACACATTTTCCCCTTTTTTCCCTCCATTCTTCTGTCTCCTTTCCTTCTCATCAATCAGAGAATTCGTGGTCTGCTGATGTAATTAGGAAACAGAGCATTCTGGAGAGGTGTATTGATCGAGTACTTTATAATAAAAGTTAGTAATGTTTAATTTCTTGTTGTCAGCTTTCATTGTGCTAAAGAAATCAATTCACTATTGTCTCTTCTCCATTATTCAATTGTCTAATAAGCTACTTTGCAGTCCCCTCAAAATCAAATTTTAATGATAAATCACTGTAGGAATGGAGAGCACATGAACCCATGTACATGAGGATTATCCCAAATCCATACTAGGTGGGATGCACTTCTTTCCAATTACAAATGAATTTTCTCTTTTCTCTTTTTAAAACAGTCAGGAAGACAGGTTTTCTGTCCTTTCACTAAACTCTGCAAGAGGTTTACTATAACTTGTTTTCTCTCATTTAGGATTCATGCGTTATCAACCCCCCTCTGAATCTTGAATTTCAATCTCGAAGTGATACCGCTCTTCTTTTTCCCTCCCTACCTCTCTCATCCCACACAAAATTAGAGTTGAAAAGCAGAGAAAAAGTGGCCTTGTAGGAGAGAAAAGTGTACTCAAACCCTTTCTCTTTACTCTGGCTTTACCCCAGCTCACAGTAAAGCAAATGCTCCTCTCTCCAGAGCAGCCACAGGAGCTGTTTGTGTGTCAGGGAATGGAGAACTCCTGGCCTTCCCTGGAATCCCAGAGCGCTGCTGTGGCATGTACAGGGATGAAAGGGCTAAGAAAGGGATGGAGCTGTGCTGCTCTGTGGGTTACAGGGCTGCTTTTATTTCCTGCTGCAGGGGAGAAGCTCTGAGCTTGCTTTTGCTGCTGGCTTTTCTAGCTTGGGTCTGTGGGTTCTGCTTTCCATAGAACTGGGGGCTGCAGTTTAGTTCTGATTCACTGCCTGAAGAATAAAGTTTAAGAGGTGGTTTAAGAGAAACAGAATTTTAAGAGAAATTAAATAAATGTATTATTTGTAAGGTAGGCTACTCTTAGAGCTCTGGGAAGGTAAAAGCACTAATTTTTAATATTTACCTGAAATAAAGAGCTGAATCTGTCTTTCACATTTATTGATAAATAAAACGGTTTTAAAGTGTTCCCACACCTCTCTGAAAACAACTTACATGTATATTATGCCCAATAATTATTTTGCAAAATTTATTTTCACTGCTGTTTGGACATACCCACGCTTTAACTCAGACTTGCCTTGCTTCTATTAGCTGAACACAAAAGGCTCCCTATTCTTGGGCCCACGGATAAATGAACCAACTTTACAAACACCACGATGCTCAGGAAACAATGTGCCTGAACACTTGTATTTGTGCATGAAGTAATGAATCATTTTTTACATCAGGAAAGCTGTAACATAGATCTCAATAATGTAATGCACACTGAGCCATTGCTTTCATCTGTTCATAAATCAGGTCACAGTGTAGCCACCATTCTATTTTTGCAGCTTGCAGGGTAGTAAAGTAAGAAGTTTATTGCAAGTTGGTAATAAGAAGGGAAGTAACGGCCTGGGAGGCACAAGGGTGAACGAGTTAATGAGTGAGCAGTTTGAGTTTTCTTATTGGTTTTAACCCTCTATAAATTTAATGGCTTCCTTTTAAATGCCTCTTAATGAGAAAAAGCAAAGTGTGAGTTACTTAATGGTGTTATTGAAGGCTCTGCCTTGTTATTGAAAGGGAATGGTATAGTTTATCCAGGGTAAATCTAGAGAAAAATAACTTTGCATCAGGGTGGAGATGCTCTGTGGGCTTGGTGACAGCAGGAAGGACAAACTGCAGGGGTGTTCTCTGTCAGGGTAACTGGTGAAATATATAATTAGTGATATTCATTAGTTTATAGAGGCTTTAAAGAGTTCAGGAGGCTTAGAGATGTCTGCAGAGGAGCTGCTTCCCATGAGCTGGGGTTTGCAGCCCTGACCCTCTCCTGGGCCCATCCTGCAGCTCTGAGGAGTTTGATTCCACAGTCTGTGCCTTTCCACACCTCCTCAGCTGCTCCTGGAAGACTGGGAATTCTCACAGGAAATTATCCACGTGGGAATACTTTGCATGAATGGTTACATGGGATCCGTTAACTGCCAAAACCATAATTCCAATTCCATAACTTTATCAAGAATCCTTTCTAAATGATAAAAAAGGGAATTCCGAAGGGTTTAGTGCTGGAGTGTCTGAGGTTCTTTGGAGGGACTGGTAAATAATACTTTTACTAATGCAGACTATTATGGGATATAACTCTAGAGGTTATAGCATAGAAATCTCACTATTTACAAATAAAAGCAAGGCATTTAAATAAATGGGATTTAAAATAATGGGATTTAAAGATAAGTTTTCTTTCATTTTGTATTTAAATCAAACCAGCTAAAAGCAAATAAAAAATCAGTGGAGAGAGCATATATTTTTCTAAATTTTTCATGGAAACAAATTGTCATTTCTCATTTTTTTCTAACAGTCATATGTTGCAACTGCAAAGATTTTCCAAGGGTAAAAAGACAATTTTTCTTTTACTAGTTAGGAGTATAGGAAAAAAGATTAAAAGAGGGCTATGACCTGCTTTCATTTACGCCACTATAGATCAGATTTAAAATATCTATTTAATTAGATTTGGCCCGATTTAATGTTTAAACATACCAGATGTGGAATCTGCTGAGGACAGTGGTGATGTTCCTTTTCAGGACACGCAGACTGGGAGATCCATACATCTCATAGAATATCCTGAGTTAGAGGGGACCAACAAGGATTGAAATGCCTTTAGAATAACATGGGGAAATGGCAAGGAAAAACTCTATAAATGTTCTCTGCTTTTACCCACAGCACATCTCAGAAGAATTTCTGGGGATAATGTTCCACCTTTCTTTGCCTTATCCAGCTGCCCACAAGGCAGACGTTTCCTGTCTCCATAGTGCCTCCTTTACCAAACCCTCATCCCTAACTCATGATTAACCTACAAGAATCTGAGCTGTACCTGCTAATTACATTTGCAGCCGCAGTAAACACTAATGTAACAATATACATATATATTTCTATGCTGGTTTTGATGATTCCACTGGTTGTTAATCTTTCAGCTGCTCAAAGTTAAGCCAGTTTCCTACACAGTCATAACACACCTCTTATCCTCACAAATCGGGGGACTTGGTATGGCTAACAATGCACGGAATATGTAAATGATGCTGCAAGACTCCAAACAGCAAGAGGGTTAGATATATTAATTAGATATTACACTCAGGAGACAGCAAACTCATTGAAATTAAATAGTCTAGTGGCATTTCTGCTCTGTGGAGGGCTGGTCCCCTCCTAGGGACGGAGCAGATGTGATGCCTTGAATATTGGCTGAATTCTACTTGACAGCTCCAGTTTATGGCACTGTTTGATCAGGAGGTTGTGACACTGTGGGTGCTGAGTCCTGGCATCTCAGCTGAAGGGGCACTGCTCTATCTCTGCCCACAGCAAAATGTATTCCCCTGGTAAAAATCACATCAGGTAGATCTTTCTTTTTTTTTTTCCTTCTAATCTTTTTAGAAAGTATTTGGTGAAGACATGAGAGCTGTCCTGGAGAAACCTCACTGGCACTTTCTGGCTTTTGAAACCATCCCAGTACAGAGTTGGCCTGGTGTAAGGTGGAGGTGAACTGGGTTTGAGGGCTTCTTGGTCAGGAAGGTGCTGTCCTGTTGCTGCTCGTGATTTCTCCTTTGGCACCCAGGGGTGGGAGTTGCCTGCCAGTGCCGAGCCCTGGAGGCAGAGCGAGACAGGAGGAAAATCTCTGGGCTGTGCTGTATGCGCACAGAAGAAGCCTTACATTTGCTGTTAAATCCAGCCATAAATGCATTCCTGGGAGGAGAAGGAGGCTCAGCAATGCTGTTTCTATCAACATATTAAGGGTACAGTGCTGCAGAACAGAACCCACTGCATGTAAATCAAAGCAGGTAACAAACCAAACACAGGGATGTGTAATGCTCACACAGACCTCCGGCACTCCAAATTCCTGCCCACAGGGACTGAAATTTACTTCAGTATTTTATGAATCAGTACATCAGTCGATATGACTATTTTGACCCACACTCCACTCTTATTAATCAAGGTAACATAGGGATGTGTAAGATGAATTGTAAAGGATTGCTGTTCATAGGCCCCTAAAGCCAGAAAAGACCATCCATCATATGTATCTGGTTGACCTTCTGTGTAGCACAGATCACAGAATTTTGCTTGCCGTATCAGGACTCAGATCAAAAGCTCAGGAAGCCTTGCTCCAGTGCACTCTGGCCACAGAACCTGGTTGTTTCTTCAAGAAGGTTTTAAAGAAAACATCGATTACACTGAGAGCTATGGCTGTCATCTCGTAAGTAAGAATCATAGAGTGATTTGGCAGTGCAATGTACCTTTGGGAGGGATTTTCTCTCCTCTTGTAGCCTTTAAAGCTGCTATAAAGGCCATTTAATATGCTGGAGGAGGACATCCTTGACTGCAGGCAGTGTCTGGCCAGAGGCTGTCCTGACTCAGACTGTGCCCTCAGCAGAGACAGCCAGAGGGTCTGAACCCTTTGTAGTGTTTGTAGGTGTGTGCCTGGGCAGTTCCTGTAGGTAGCAAAACAACCATCAAGCAGCACTGAAAGGGAAATGTGCTGTAATTTAGCAGGGTTTGGGGCTTTTTACCCATTTCCCTTTATGCTGAAGATCTTGCCTGCTCTATAAAAGTCCAGAACATGATGTCCAAGATGGCTTAAAACAGTCTTTATCCCTTCGTTCCTCTAATGGGCAGAAAAAAGAGTGTCCTTTCCTTTTTCCCTTTATGCATTCATTTATTTATTTTACTGCAAAGAGTACACTAGAACCAGTCTTCCGTAATAGCTGACTAAAATCTTCCTTTAAGTAAGAGTTGCTTTGAACTGCAGATTCCTTCCTGCACATCCTTAGGGTTTGTGTCCATGGTGGTTTTTAGAGCTCAGGTGTAGGTACCTGGCCATCTGCAGTGGAGATGGCAGTGCTGTGGGGCGAGGAGCTGAGGAGCTCTCTGGGAGCAGTTCTGGCCTCCCAGCTGTCTCCCAGCTGTGTTGCCGTTCATTTCTGCATCGCCCATTTTCCTAATCATGAGCCCATTTGAAAGAGCAGGTCCCTGGGCATATGGGGCATTTCTTCATTGGAAACCAAACAGTTTTTAACTCTGTTCCTTCCTCAGTTCTGATGAAACTGCAGCACTATGAGGCTCAGCAGGCCCTTCCTGCACCTGTAGAGTCCTGTTAAACTTGAATTGGGCAGGTAGCCCTGGTGATGGATGCAGGGAGCCTGGCTTCACTCTCAAACGCCAAGCTGGTGCTCCTTGGTGACAGAAATACCATCAGGATTTGGTTTGCTTTCCAAAGGTTCTGGCTCCAGCTGCCTGGTTTGGCTCAGCTGTACCCAAACAAGGGCTAGATACAGAGACAAGAGATGATATCCTGCTAATATTATGCATTTTTGTGCCTTGTCCAGAGCCTGTTTCCATCCTTGGTAAAGCTGAGAAGAGTTTTGGTGTTGCTCTGAACTGTTCTTAAGTTCCCCTGGCTTTCAGTATTTTTCTCAAAAGGAGTGATGCAACCAGGATATAGAAAACTGCCTGGATTTAATCTTTTTAAATTGAGCAATGAAATAAAACTTCTAATCCTCCATGTGTATGGAGAATTTAGGTTTTCTTGGACATCAGTGATGTCTATGCAGCTCTTAAAATGAAAATATATGATTCCCATAGTTGAATTCAGACACAAGATGGCAGAATCAGAAAGAGGAGAATGAATCACTGTCACCAATACTGTTCCTCTGCTGCACTGACAAGGGAAGATAAAATAGAATCATTAAACCAGGGAACCACTTACAGATTTGAATTTGGATCTCCTGTACTGAGAATAAACATCTTATTCCCTCAGTACTAAGTGGAAGGAGCATGTTCTCATTGTATTCCACCATTTGGCATTATTGCACAAGTTAGTGAGTAAATACAGAGAAGAGGGTATTAAATGTCACCTTACAGCAGCATTCTTCTAAATTGCAGTCCCTCCTGCTTTCTGAAAGTAGGTGTTTTTCAGTGAAAATAAATTATTTGTATTTCTTTCAGCAGTGGAGCACATTAGAGCCATGCAGGAGGTTGATTATGTAGTTCAGTGTGTGAAGACCATTCAGAAAACTGGAGACAGAGAGAGGGAAATAATTTAGACTGATGACAGTTTAGGCAAGTGCCTGGATTTGGACAGTTGTACCACTTTAAACAGGCTGGGGCTACTGATCTGTCATCTTTGCAGGCAAACGGATGAGAGGACACATCCTCTAACCCTAGAGCCCAGTATGCAAAGGAGGGGGAGATGTTTGTGTAGGGAGCAGCTGTGAGGGAAGGAAGGTCAGGTTATATCCACTGGGTCTACCTGAGTGATGGCAGGATAAGAACCTGAACCGTACATTTCCCTTAGACAGGAGCCACAGGATATTTTGGAAAGGCCTTTCAACCCCTTAAAGTAATTTTAATTTATTGTTACAAACAATGAACTGGGGGGTTGTGCTGACTTTGTCACTGCTGATTGAGGACTCTGAATCTTGAGCAGCTTGGTGAGCAGAGCAGGGCTATGTAAGATAAGCTGCTGTGCCTTCTTCCTGTCCCTCTGGGGTTAAAAACAGGGGAAAAAATATTTAGAAATTTTGAATTAAGTCACTTCATCAAATGTTTTACCCTCCTGTCGTTTTCCTTCAGGTTAATGTAGTTACAACAGGTACAACTGTTGATTGTGCCTGTGTTTTTCTTGCTTGCTTTTTTTGCCAAATGCATTTTTCTGATTTTTCAAGGAATGTTTTGCTCTGACCAAAGCCAGCCCTGTGTTCATATTTTCCCTTTTCCTCACTGAGTGTTTCCCACTCAAGGCAGTGACAGGGATGACATGGAGCAAGGTGCAGCTCATCACAAAGGGTGTTTTCTGGACAGGATGCTTCTTGTCCTCTTGGTGTTCATTTTCCATGAGCCTCATAGCAGAAATCAATAAAGAAGAAACATGCTAGCAATGATATTGTAAATTCTTAGAGGGAGGAAAGGCCTTGGAGGTAGAACTAGGGCAGGGATTCAGCAGAGAGGCTTCAGCTTCCTCAAAGTTGCCTTTGTAGATCTGTGTTTTACTTCCATTTATCCATCCTGACGTGGTAGTGTGTTTTCCATTAAGGACTGGAGTCACAACGATGACCTCTGCAAATGTAGGAAATGGATTCTGTCCCCAGCAGGTTACAGTGGATAATTATCTGTGGCAGCACATAAGGACAGCCTGCTTTCCTGCAGCATTAGATACAAGTGTGCAGTTGAAAAAGAAAAAAACTTCTGTTGCTTTTCACTCACACGTGGGATGCACACTACCCTGGCTCTGTATTCAGGATGAGGTGTAGTTGTGTCATTCTCAGAATGACCTTGTTCTTCTCTGAGTTTCTTTTTTCTTCTTGAATTATTTCAGTCTTTTAAAACCATCAGTGCATATATATCCTGCAGCTGGACTTTTCTGCAAATGTGTGGAAAATAATTTTTTTCATTCTCAAGCATGATGACTGCTCATTGGTAATGGCTGCAGTAAAATATTTCAGTCCATCTATGCAAGCCCCTGTGATCCATAAACATGATAGCCCACAGCCCAAAGAGCAACACAGGAACAATCAGTTGTGAAATAGGTCCCAACCAAACTCGTTTTTAGGGCTGTGTAAAATAGGAGAAGAGAATTTGGTTGGCCAAGGGCAGTTCATGCAATAACTTACAACAGAGCTGGAAAGTCTTTAACTGAAAAAGCTTCTGAGCTGGAAGTCAAAGTTCCTGCCTAAGGTGTCTCTGGAGCATTTCTGTATTGGATATGTGCCTATGCTGTACTGAATGTGTGCTGTTTGCAAACTGACCTCTCTGGGAGGGAATCTTCTCCATCAGGTGGTGTGAAACTCTTTGTCATAAACCCAGCCCATAAACCAGAAAGGAATTTCTGACTTCTGCATAAGAAGACAGACAGCAATAACTGCTGAATAACTGCTGCTCTGAAGGGGGAATCTCTCTCTGCCTGAGTTTATTAGTGACAGGAGTTGGTTTGAATTCCAGCACTTCATCCCTGTTCCTGCCAGAATTCAGCTCTGCAACTCTCACAGCCCCACTTTAGCTTGCTGCCCTCAGCTGTATTTTAATTGAGACTTGTAATATTTTAAGACAGCTTTGTCTTTCCAGATATCAAAGAAAATGGATTAGTAAGTCCCTTGACTCCTGTATTGTACACAAGAGCTGCCTTCCCACAACATGGGAATGAGTAAAACAACCAAAATGTCATTCACAGAGGGCCCAGCATTTGAAGGAGTTCAATCTTAATTGCCTAGTGGGTATTTTCTAGCAGAAGAGACCTAATATCATGACATTCTGTGCTTAGTACAGGGTGAAAGAGCAAAGGGAAAAGAACTTAAAGCTTACAGGATTTTAAACAAAGCAAATTGAAAAAATTGAGGCAGGTGAGTTTTCATGAAGTACCCATAGAGGCTGATGCAAAATTGCTGCTGGTTTCTGGCCTCCAGCTGGACTTTGCACCACTCATCTCCACCCCTGCACTTGGATGTTCAGCCAGTTCTAAATCCATCTCTCAGTCTGCTCACCCAGCCTCTTACCAGCAGCTCCTCTACAAGGATCTGGTAGGGACATGGTGTCAGAAGTGCTGCTGAATTAAGGCAGGCAGTATCCACTGCTCCTCTTGCCTGCCAAGCCATCTCTCATCCCAGAACCCTCTCAGGTTGGCCGTTGTGACTTCCCCTTGGTGAATCCATGCTGGCTACTCCTGATGTCCTCCTTGTCCTTCACGTGCCTGGAAATCTTTTTCAGGATTATTTCCCCCATCATCTTCCCAGGTGCTGAGGTGAGGCTGTTGAGCCTCTCATTCCTTTTGTCCTCCTGCCTGTCCTTTCAGAAGACAGGAGTGGCATTGGATTTCCTCCAGTTCTGGTTTGGGTGTTTTCTCTCCAGGTGTTCTGCAGTCAGCCTAGGTAGATTGTTATTTCTAAGTAAATGAAGAAGAGACAAGTGGTTTTCTGCAAAGCAAAGTGCTGCTTTGTTAGAATGAAAACCAGCGGAGGGGAGTGAGGCAAATTTGAACTTGGAGAGCAGAACCACCATCATTCACCTAATCCTGACTCTGTTAAACCTGCAGCAACCTTTTACAGTGACAAAGAACAGCCTGAACACTTGATTATAAAAAAGAAAGGCCCTCCTAGTATTAATAAAATTAATTTTCTGATGAGCATTCTGTCTCATCTAAGAGTCCCATCTTGCAGGTGTAAACTCCAGGTGTTAGGGATTTTCCTTGCCATGCTGTGAGGATGTTTGTTTGCCATGGTGGGACAGGAACAGCTGAGAGCAGGGATTGGCTTTGTGCAGCACCCAGGAAACACCAGAGGCCACCCCTGCTACGGCCAAGGTCTGTCAGACCCAGAGTGCTGCAGCTTGGCTTCACAACGTCACCGTGTGAGAGTGGAGAGAACCTCTGGATGTGCTTTTTAGCCAGGTAGTGTGGGAGGAGGCACCTGCAGCTCAGGAGGATGAAAATGCTCACCCTGACTCTGTCAGTCTGGGGCATACAGAGCTATCCCTTTCAGATCAGTGTGTGTGTTTTCCAAACTGTAAAAGACTAAAACTCCTTGTACTCCTAGGAACAGGGTAATGTATCCCAGTTATTAAAAAGGAAACCTCTTTGAGAACGAGCCTTGGGTTCTGCAATTCTGTGGAAACACAAGGAAAAAGTTTCAAGTGTGTCTGTATTGTACAGACAAGAGGCACCTGAAATCCCCTTAGTAGGCATTCATTTTCCAGGCTGTGTACTGCAACAATGATGTTACAAGGGAAGCAGTGGGAGTTAGGAAAACTGTAATTTTCTCCCCACCCTTGCCACTGATTGTTGGTGTATTGTGGGAGAAAGGTTGTAAAGTTTCTGAGTCTGTTCTCTGCATGTTGGATAAGGCACATTGAGGCAACAGCCCTGCAAAGGGTCTGACGAGCACATATTGTGCTGTATGACAAACAGGGCTTCTCTCCTGAGGGAGAATTAATTTGTATTTGGTGAGGCAGGTCGCTGACATCAGCTGATGTGAAGTTTTATGTGCATAGATAAGAAGATGGAAGATTAGGAAATATAAAAGGCAAAGGAGGAAAAATGAGATTTTGATCTGAATCCTCTTTTCGTGCCTAGCAAAACACACAGCCAGGTGCTTGAAGTCAGAGTTACAGTGGTTGGCCATTTTGGTGGCAGCTGTCATTGAGCAGATAAATATTAATCAAGGTTTGGATTACTCAGAGTAAAACTGGGAGTAGAGGACTGGTGAGGGAAGTGTACCAGTGGCAGGATCCATAAAGTCAGACTCTACAACCCAGTGATGCTGTGCTCTTCCTTCCTTCAGGAAATCAAGCATTAGGAGTTGTTTTCTTGCTTTGTTTATTGTTTTCCAACACTTTCATTTCCCTCCTACACCAAGTGCTGCAAGATCCTCTTGCTCCACTCTTGCTTTCCCCTGCCATAATTTTGGTTTGAATCCTTGTGTGATTCAGTGTGGTCACTGGGGAAACATTGCTTTAATGATTTGGTATTTAACTGCTCAGTGTTCCTTGCATCACAGAGGAGTGGCAGTGCTGACAAAGTACAGGCTGCCCATGGGGAGCACTAGATCAGTGCAGAGACGAGTTGCTATGGTAATACATTACAGAGCAATGAGGGATTTGGGAAGATGCATCTGACAGTTTGAGGTAAAGGATCATCATTTCCTTGCAGCTTGCAAAAAGTGTCATAATCTGAATTTCATCTGGCTTATTTTTCTTTTTCTTTTGCTTTCGTGAGGTGACACTCCTGCATAGCCCCGAGCATGCTACAAAACAAGAAGGAAAAGGCTCTGTCCTCATATAGGCAAGAGTTCAAGTCAAAAAAAAGGGAAGAGGTCACTTCTGAGGCAATTAATGAATAATATGGGCGGATGACTGCACAGGTTCTCCGTATGTCCCTGACTCTCTCTCACTTGAATACACAAATTTTCATTTTATAGGCATGAGTGATGCATGAAAGGGAAATATGGAACTTGTGAAAAGCAGTCTCTAGTCATAAGACATGTTGTAAGATAGAGTAAAAGATTCCTGAGAATAAGAGCCAAGAAAAAGAAAGCCAGCAAAGGAAAAATTAACAATAGACCCCCACCCCACCTCCCAGCTTGTTTCTCCAATCTGCATGGAATTAGAAAAAAAGAGGCAGTAATGACATAACTTCAAAAATAACTGTAATATTTTATTTTGAAAACGGAACAAACAGGTGTATTTTCTCTTTTCAGCTTTTTCTTCAGATATTTGTCCAAATATTAACACCTGTATTTTATCTATATATGGAGACAGAAGTGGGATATTTTATGTAAATAGGTAAGGGACAGTAAAGTATTTCCCTCCAGGACCAAGACAATAGTTCTTGGGTCAGGTTTTTATATACTTAATGTTTACTAATAATACTTTTTGAACAATTACACCCCTTTTCTCTGAGAGGTGTAAGAACTCTCCAGAATCTGATTGTTCCCAACATTTTCTTATTTTGTACCTTTGGATAGAAATTTGTTTGTGCTGCACACCAGAGGAGTATTTTTACTGGAATATTTGGCACTTAGTTTTTGCTTTCAGCAATTTTGAATTCCAAAACCTACAGAAGTTTCTCTAGGGCAGGTGCAGGCACAGGAATTGCATTTCTGTGTGTCTCTTTGGCACTCTAAAAGTTTCTGTGGGGATAATTTCAATTCATCCTCTGGATAGAGACCTGCAAGGTGTGGCTTTCCAGTGCCCAGCCTACTTAGTCATCCTCAGGTTTACAGCTCTGGATATTAAAGCATCCATGGGCTGTAGGACAGGTTTTGTTTGCTGGGTTTTTTCGGTTGGCTTGTTTCTCTTTCTTTGCAAAAAAATGAGCCATTGTTGGTTTTTAGAATACACAATATCAATGCCTGAATTCTATCAGCTTTCAAAAGGACTTGTCTTCCTGAGGGCCTTAAACAGTTTTGGAAAACACAACTCGTACATCAAACATAGAAAGGGTACTGAAGTAACCCATTCTTGACCTCAGGTAAAGTCCTTCTCTTAATTCAGATATCAAATTAAGGGTTACTGTACAGCATCTTAGCTCCAGGCAAGATTAGAAGCTCGAGATAAGAGCAGACAGTTGCTGCTATGGGAGAAACCAACCTAAGCTGTGTTGTGTAACAAATCATTTCCTCCTATTAGATTTGTCATAAATGCATGAGGAATGGTAATTCCTTGATCTAATATCAAACCTTTGGGAGCAATGTGCTTGAATGATGTCATTACATAATGTTTGAAGCTGTTAATATGATTACCTGGAATCATTGGAGAAGCACGAGGCTCGAGGAGACTGCAGAAGAGTTTGGCTGTGCTTGTTCTCACAGCACTGCTGCCCTGAGAGCCTGTGTGGTGCAGCTGAAATCCCTTCTTTCTCTGGAATTGCTTTTTCTTCTTGTTGCTGACACCTGTGGCAAATGCTGCTGCAGTTATGGCTTTAAAAATCATGAGAGGGAAAGAACCCAGGCATCAAAGCAAAGGTTTTTCAGGTTGCAGAACATGACACAGGGGGAGAGGGCTTGGCTGTGATCAGCCAAATGAGCTCTGGTTTTCCTTGTCATGATGTTTGCATTGGAAGACAGTCACCTCTCTAGGCTAGGGGGTTGGTTTGGTGTTTCAGCAATTTCTGGAGCTGCCATAAAGGATCATGCAGCTCAGTTTGGGCACAGAATAAAGAGGGATCCCTGCAGGCAGAAAAAGTGTCCATCAGAGCCTCTTCATGCTGCAATGAGGCTCTTTTTCGGCAAATGTCTGATTACTGCTCATTTTGCTAAAAATGGTGACAAATAAAAGTAATTATTATTTTCACTTCCATGGAAAACCTGTTTGCATTCCATATTTTTGTCCTGATTCCTACACTTTAGTATGGACTGCTGGGTTCTTCCACAGAAGTGTTGGTTTGTATTTTAAAGAAAGAAGAGAAAAGGAAGAAGGCATGGGCTTTTCTTTTCCTTTTTCATGGTGCTCTAAAGTGACTAAATCTGGCTTTTACAATTTCTGCCTGTGTGATTATGCTTAAAAATGCATGAGCTGTTCTAGGCACATCTGTAAAATGCACTGAGCAGTGCCTATAGTACAAATAATGTCATGCCCTTCCAGCACTTCTCTGGTGAAGATCATGGAAAAATTAACTAAATTATGTGTTTTGCAAAATAGAGCTTTTTTTCTTACCAGACAATTTTCAGTGAAAACATGTACCACATCTATTGATAACGTGTGATCTTTATGACAAAGGAATCTGAGCATGTTTTAGTTTGGGGGGACTAGATGTGACTCACTAAAGTTTTCCATACACACTGTTTATAATATCCTTTGTTCACAGTGCTGTTAGGTCTCCATCCCAAATACAAATCCCTCTCATTTGAAGCTTTCATACAGAGCATACATTGCTCAAATATTCCTCTGCAGACCCCTGCTGAGGCACTGGGGGTGTCCAGCCTCTGGTAGAGGTTAGAATACACATTTTCTTCCTGGAATATAAACCCTGAAAAGAAAATCATTGAACCAGGGTTTCATGTATCCTCTGTGTAGTCAAACAGGTACTTTAATGATTTCTTCTTCACCATTAGTTCATTGCCCACATTTGAAAACTGCTGAGCCAGTTTCACTGATTCTTGCTACTTCTGCTGAGAAAGAGAAGAAGAACTGTGCCCCTCTCACCCCTTTGGTTCTTGGCATGCATTGAGGAAGGATTTACACCACTGCCTCAGTGGTCAGGTGCTCGAGATACAGAATAGAAAAAATGCTGCTCCTTTCTTGAGACCTTTGCTCTGTCTCCTCTCTTGACCTGCTCTGCCTTTTTCAGAGCTATCAAAGAGCCTGTTCAGAACCAGGAGCTGAGATCTGGAACACTGAAGTCTGCCTGTGCAGCACGGATTTCTCTGACCTGATGGAGCTGTTACACTGATGAGGATCAAAGTCCCATAACCTACATTAACGAGCTCTAGGCTTTCTTTGTGTTACATGCAAACACTTTCTTTGCAGTTAACAATGATTTCAGCTTGATCAAAATCACTCTGAATGTGGCAAAATTGATCCAAATTTGTCAATGACTGCTTATGGTTAAAGTATTGGAAGAGATATTTAAAGACAGATGTAACAGTAAGAATTGGTGTTCAACAGGAATTCAACACCTTGTCTTTTACGACATCTGCATTAAATTTCCTGCTTATTTAGACAGTCTATTTCAAAAGTATTTTGGTCTCCATGTTGCCATAAAGAAAGCAAAAGTGGTTTTGGGTATTACAAGTGTTAGGCTCTGGCAGTGGTAAATCTGGTTTAGATGTTGAATACGTGGTTGTCATCGGGGACAGCTAAAAACACATCTCATTGCTCTTTTTTCATGTTGCTTTTTGTTTACATTCTGGGCAACAAAGATGCCTTAGCTTATCAATAAATTATCAAGTATCAACAAATGGGTAAAAAATTTTTCCACCTTGATGATAACTCCATCTTGACTCCTTGCATGTGGCTTTGCAGCCTGAAATCTTGAAGCAACCTTTCATTAAGGACAATCTGCTTTATTTATGGCACAATCTGACCAACAGGTTGAGAGAAATAGCATTGACCTATATATAATCTATATATAATTATTTGATCTAGATATTGGAGGCTGAGTCAACTCTGGAGCATCTCTCTTCCCTTCCTTCCTTGAATTTACTGCTTCTTATTCTTATCAAATCCAGTCAACTGTAAATTCAGGAGGAGACAGGAAGCAGACTGTGGATCCGTCTGAGCCTTATGAGCTCCTGACACTAAACCCTGATGATCTGAACAATACAACAACCATTAGCAGAAAGGTTTCATCCCTCTTTTGTGTGTTAAATCCAGATGGAATCTACCAGGCTTGTCCTGTTTTTCATTCACATGTACCTTCCATTGTAGGTTTTTTTTTTTTTGTTCCCAAGAACTTCTGCTATTCAAGGGTAACATGGAAGTTTCTTTGGTTTCCAATGCCATCAGCTATAGGTGGAGCTCTTAAAAAACACAGATACAGCTGTTAGAGACTCCTCTGTAAAGTCCTTTTGTGATTTATTGTGGGAAATGACCTCTGCAGGCACAGCAATAGTGGGTATTTATTTACCTGATCTCTTTAGACCAACTTTCATTCTCTGCATCCAACTCTGCTAAACTTACACTTCCCTGTGATGTGGAGTTCTGCCCTTGTTTTGGCAGCTTTTCCATGCACTCTTTCTTGCTCCCCTTGATGCTGTGACTGGCACAAAGATGTTGTGGCCTTGTCCAAGGCTGTCACCAATGTCCAAGGCTGTCACCAATGTCCCAGGGTGTGTCTGAACAGGATCTGAGCTCCCTGGGCAGGGATTGCACTGGGCACAGTGGGTGTGCAGAGGGGCTGCTGCAGTGGGACAGGACAAGGATCAGTGTGAGAGCAGCACATGCTACTAAAACTCGGCTCATTTTCCATGTGGCTTGGAAATCAGGGTTTGTGCAGAGCTCTCACATAGGGAAAATGAGACACTGCCACCTGCAACCAAAGTAAAAAGCATGAGTGCTCATCTTTAGTGATATAGATAGAACCTATGGGAATCTTCAATTAGCACAACTACTGATCAGCTAATTTAGACCTCTGGTACCCTGTTGGATATTTTGGAGATGATTTCCACAAATTCACATGCTGAGAGAGTTAAACAGACGCTCCTTTAAGTGCCCAGCTGCTCCTCAGACCTGTGTGCTAAATGATGTCAGCTCTTGGAAACCTGAGTTTTAATGAGTTTCAATAGATGAAGGTGATGAGATCTGTGCTTTACTTCTGTCAGCTTTAGAGCCAATGAGTTCAAATTCTTAAGATCTTTGTTTCTATGGATGTTCTTGGATAGTCTCAGTAAAAGCCCAGTGGTGCATTTTCACCTGTGCAGGACTCTTTACCCTTTTATTTTCTTTTTATGAATAAATATGTTTCTAGTCTGTGCTTTGTGTCTTGCTGTAGAATAGTCTTACAGGAGACGACCTAGAAAAGAAAAGAAATGAAAAAGAGATTGTAGCTTTTAAGAATGATCTACAGATTCAAAATACAGGGAAACTGTGATTTGGGAACACTTTTCATTGCTTTTTCTTTTGGCAGCATAAAATTTAGCAGCATTAGCATTAGCAAACCTGTGTATGAAGTCTGAATATTTCTCTCCTCTTCTGAGGATAGAGAACATTTTTTCTTCCCACCCTCTCTATGTCATATGGGGTTTATAGGCTGTTTCTTCTCTACATTGCACTCTCTTGATCAAAGATTAAAGAAAAAACAACAACAAAAAAAGACATTTATAGGCACTCCATCTTTGTAAGCCCCGTGAAACAGGCAGGCTTTCAAGGTGCATTTTGTATTCATCAGGCTACAGAAAAATAGAACAATATGGGGCCAAAAAGATAGTGGGGAGGTGTGGGGGTTGAAATCATAATTGAATTCAGATTGTAGCGATCAAGGAAGGCAGAAGAGAAAGGCATGAACACACTAAAGCAGAGGTGGGGGATAGAAGTTCCTTTGCTTTGTGCTTCTTTCCAGACTACAGTGGCAGGAGGCTTGTACTGACTGTGGTAAAAGAACCAACTAATGACAATCACATTTTATTTTTACAGCGAGGAATATTTTCTAGGGAGCGTGCTGCTGTGACCAAGGGCTCTGTGAGCCTCAGACTACTCCCTAAGTATTCCTAAATGAGCCTTTTCAAGTTTCTCCTCACCTTGAGAACTCTGCAGAAAAGTTAATTCTGAGGATAAATACAGAGGTTACCAGAAATTCATAAATACTGAGGGGACAGGGACAGCCCCAGAAAACTTAGGGAACAAATGCCTCTCCTATCTAGTCTTCCGTTTTCAGGAAAAAAACCTTTTTTTTCCTAATGTAAGGAGTGGTTTATCCATTGTTTCTATTCCAAGGGCTCCAGATTCCAATTTCTTTTACAGTTATATGTGTCAGGCCCAGGAAACACTAGAGAGCTGTAGACAGCTTAAAATGACAGCCTGCAATCCTGATGTTAAGCACTATTTTTTATTACACATGGAAATTCTTTCAGGGACTTATTAAGCTCAGTGGGATTTAATGTTTTATGTGTATAAAACACTCTGAACAAGTCCATAACTATGAAAAAAGACAGATTTATTTATTTATTTAAAAAACCACACATAATAAGTCCTTGTTAACTCAAGGCAGAAAGGCCAGTGCACACAGAGAACTTAACATGAGCTGCAGGCTCTGCTTTGCCTCAGGCTGAGCCTAAGAGCCGTGTCAGACTTTTGGGGCTCCTGGGAATGTTTTGTTGAGACATGATTTGATTTGTAAATGCTGTCTTGTTAAAAACCCATTGTTTTTCAGAAACGTTTTGGTGTTGGAGAACCTTTGTTGAGATTCCAGCAGGTTTCTTTAGCTTTACAGCTTGGTTTGTGATTTGGGCAACTTTGAAAATGAGAGCAATCCTGACATTTTCACCCAACAGCTTTGGAGTGACAACCCTGATTCCTGAAAAGGTAGCTAGGAAGTATTTTTCAAGAGTCAGAAAACCATTTTGCAGACAGCATTTGAATTCAGAAAATGTAAAAGCTGCTTCTAGAAAGTCAGAATTACTAAGATTAATTACAAATTCTAAAAGAGTTTATGGCAGGCTTGAAAGATACCAAAGGCATGTAAGATGCAGAGATGCACATGACAAACATTTGTAAAGCTTTGTAAAGTGAAAGAATAAAAAAAAATTACTTAAAGCATCTTGTCAACTTGGGCTTCTACATATTTTTGCATATGTTTTTTAGGACTCATGCCTCATTACAAACCAAGGTTTCTTCCTGTTTACTTTAACAACACTGCATAGCTAATTATAATTCACTGAAATCACCCCAAACTACTTTTGATTTACTTATGTGATGGGGTATTTGATTTGTGTGTTTATTTTGCATTAGAGTGGTTAGTGGGTTAGAAATAAATGTTGCTCTTTCTGCAGAACAGAGAGTTTTCTTTTGCCCTTGAGAGCAACCCCAGTCACTTGGGGTTATGTGGTGAAATAGGAGAATCTGGGGGTGTCATTACCACTGAGCAAGGAGCAAACACGAACTGCTGCCTCAGAGGTGACAGAAAGATCCCTCCTGGAGCTTGAGAAGGGGCTGCTTAGAGTTTTCTGTGAATTGGAAAGCCATTGAGTTTCTGGGCTAAATCAGACCTGAAAAAAGAGGTTTATGAGGGCACTGATGATGAGGTTACTTGGACTAAGTAATAATAAAAGCAGAATCTCCCCAAGACCTTCAGAAAACTCAGGGTCTTGTCTAAACCTATCCATGGGCTTACAAGAATCTTAACTAAGGGATAATCTTGAATTTCTGTAGGGAAGGGAAAAGATTTGCTCTCTGGCAGTTGGATAATGGCACACAGAAACCTTGTTGATTTGGAAAAGCACCTCTGCAGCACCAGGAAAATGTGAAGTGTCTTCTCAACAGCCTTGGGTCATTATCCTAGTGCACAGAATAATTAAGAGACACAGTGAGAACAAATGGCTTGAATAGAGCTGTATTGCAGACATGATAGGCAAGCCTGACTTTGAGCCCTGTGTGCAGTGAAACAGGTCAGGTCTGAAGGCCTGTGCCTGGCTCCCCAAACGCCGGCTCAGCTCTGATTGCGAGGGCTACATCGGGCCAGGTACAGCAGTCTGGGAGCACTTTCCATTTTCAGCAAATTAATCCTCTCACAGCATGAAATAAAAAGATCAGAACACGATGTTAAACCTCATTTTGTATTTTCAATTACTAGAGGATAATTATTTTCTTTTTAAGTCTTGGAAGATGACATGATCTGAATACTCGGCTACCTGGCACTTCTGCTTGTGTTCCTGGAAGCAGAGAGAGTTCAGCTGGGGCAATGCACAAGATAATTGGGTTTATTTTGGAGTCTGGCAAGGCTCTGTATCTACCATCATCTGGAGGGAAGTGCAGCGCTTCAGTCTTAGGTTTGGTGATTTTAGGCTTCATAGAGCAGGAGTACAGCTGCACAGAGCGAATTCTGTGTGTGGCCTGGGAGCAGCAGAAGGTGGCTGAGGTGCTTTGGACAGTTGTTCAGTGCCAAGCAAACCTGACAGAACAAGGCTTTCATCTTGTTAGCCCTGATTTCTGCAAAAGTGAACATGGGAGAGTAATTCACAAGAGTTCCCAAAGAGAATGGATATGTTTTTGAAAGTTATTGTGGGGTGGAATTTGGAATATTGCCAGTTTCCCATTTCTTTGAATGGAACAGAAGGAGATTTTAATTGTGTGTATGTGTGTGCTGTGTGTATAATTCCCTGTTATTGCACAGGGTTGCTTTTCTCCTTGAAGATTTTTAGTGGATGAACTCCAGTGATTTCAAAGAAGAAATGTTAAGTAAAATGTGAAAGACGCCAAATATGAATATAACAGAAAATAAAAGTATCAACAGATTTGGCTCAGGTAATAGGTTGTGGCATTGTTAGGATCCAGAAAAAGCTGCATGAAAAGTACCACTGGTAGCATAACTTAAAATAAGTAAACCCTAGCTAATGCCCTGTAAAAGAATCACTATTTAAAAACATATCAGTGCAATGTAATCTCTTTCTCTTCCACACAGAGTCTCTGGAGATGTAAAATTTGTATGCTTATGATTTCCTTCTCTGGATGCAGTGAATTGCACCTAATTTGGCACAAATTTCTGCTTCTCTAACATCTTTACTTCTTTGGATTCAATTGAAGTTAAGAAATGCAATGTCCTAGGTTACTTATGATGCTGTTAGCATTTCAAAAAGCACCACTGTGATGAGATTCACCTTGGGCAGAAAATGGAAAGAGGTCAGGGAATGAAAATGTTAAGAAACACATTAAGAAAACAGTATTCCCTATTAACAACCATCCTACTGAATTTTGTACATCAAGATGCTGTGCTGGAGATCACATTTCCTATGCAGGTATTTTCCTTATGCAGCGAAAGAGTTCCTTTGGTGCACAACAAACACAGGACAGTCTGTATTTTGCTGGGATGTAGATACTGATTATGTTTTATCTTGTGACCTGAATGGGCAACAGCAGTGTTTGTTTTTATTTGCAGCTGACAAAAACAGAGAAATATATTTATTATTTTCTTATGTACCTACAGTTATATCAACCATTAGCGTGGGAGATGCAATACAGTGTATTTTTTTGTCAGCTTTAGTGGGGTTTGCACATGTGGAGCTGTGAGTTTTGGCTTATATTTTTCTTCTTGAAACGTATTTTGTTCTAAGAGTGGATCCACAATAGAAGTTACAGGAAGGGAAATGGCCAGTCCTTGCTTTTTGTGGAAAATGTTTCTTCAAGTATTGAAACTGTCAAGAAATCTTGGTAAGACTGATCTGTCCAAGATGTGACTGTTTCAGGTCTGCATTTGCAGCCAGTGACAATTTAAAATAACAGCCAAATGCATTATGAAAACTGTCTGTAACTTAAAACTAACCCTGGGTGGTTTTACTGGGAGGAGAGCTAAACCTGTCAGGTAGACTCTGTAGAACGCTGAAAGTTGAAACTGGGATGATTTGGGATAAATTCTCAAAAGTATTGAAGCTTTTAACCACAGCTGAGTCTAGTAGAAGTTCTAAACTCCATAGACCCCTTTCAAATTCAGCTGTCTCAATCACTAGGAACTGGAAGCACTTTCTGTTACTTTGAAAATGGAAGGAAGAAGGAATGAAAAGCAGCTAAAAATTTGCAGAAGCCTTTTCCCTCGTGCAAACAGTGATAGAGCAGTCAGATAAATAAGATGCATGTGCCACATGACATTAAGAAGCACTTTATGAACTGTTAATTAAGATTTAATCAGTTACGTATTTTATTCTTGTTGAAGTGGAAGGTTAGTGTAAAAGAAGTGGAAGGTTGTGGTGTTTCCCTGTCCCCTGTTGAAGGAAGTCAATGTAGCTGAACATATTCGTGGTGGATTTGGCAGTGTGAGGGTAAAATGTGTGGATGTGGCACTTGGGGACATGGTCCAGTAGTGGACCTGTCAGTGATGGGTTCATGGTTGAACTTGACGATCTTAGAGGGACTTTCCAACCTTAAGGATTCTATGATTCTATCCTTAAAGGTCTTTTCCAGCCTAAATGATTCTGTGATTCTGTGGTTTAGTGATCTTAGCCTGGTGTGGTAACAAAAACAGACTAGGGAGACACAAGGGGGACATTCTGGATAATGCTGTGAGTGTGATTCAGATGAGACAATGACAAACGAAGCTGCTGGTTTTGCTCTAAAATCTAACTATATTATGCAAGCATGTATAAAGCTGGCACAGGTTAGTTGACTGCTAATGTAAGAAGAAATGTAAATGTTTTCACTCAAGTTCTTCATTTCATGAAGCACTAATTGGTTTTGTGCTTACTTCATTACACTCAAACTGTAGGATCCTCAGCTCAGTTCGACACCACAAAACCATAAAGGCAGGTATAAGCTCTGTGAATACTTAAATAATGTTAAGCAAATAAGAAAGGTTTGGATTTAAATACACTTGTGTGGCTTCCACTAAATGTGTTCAACATACAGAATTTGATATATTTCTTGTTTAAAAACATCTCCCCCCAAATGTGTTTGAAGCAGGTGCCTATGAAATGACCACATGGATATTGCTCTTTGGGAAGGTGGGATGACAGGTTTCAGTAGCATTCTGTTTCATGATGGTGAAATAGCAACAATGTGGTTTGCCCACTATTTCCTGTTAACAACCATAGCTAGATTTATAAACCAGAAATGTTTTTCTATTCCATGTCACACATGTTTTTCATGTTGTTTGATGTTGGCTGGATGTGTAACTTGGAAGCCTTGACTAGAAATTTTAGGCTAAGAATTTCCTAAAAGACAGATTTTTTTGTTGGTGGTGTTGTTACCCAACTCCTTGGGTGTCCGATTTGAGATGAAATAGAGGTGTGATTTTCAGATGGCAGAGTTCAGTGTCTTCTGAAAACAAAGACCCTTAAAATGTCTTGAGGTGAGCATGTGAAAATGAGTGAGGTTATGCTTAACAGAGCTGTCTCACCATCCATGTCCCCACCAGAGTGTGTAATTCCAGGTCATTGTCCCCCTAAAGACACCAGGCCCTTTGCCTGCCCTGGCCTGTAAGCACCAGCACTTTTCTCTGTCAGACTTTGAGAGCAATAAGGGAGAACACTGAGGAGCAGATTATCCTCTACACAGATCCAGTGATTAACAGAGGGATGTTATTCTGCACAAAGCCTTTACCTGCTACCAAAGAAGCTCCAGCAGCAAATTGCCCCCTCACTCGCCCTCTCTTTTGATCAGCATCTTGCTCAGCTCTGAGTAGCTCACAACCCTTTCATGCACAGAGCCATAGCAGGAAAAACAGACATGAAGAGATGACAAATTCAGAAGCTGTGAGAAGGACCTTTGTGCTTTAAAGAAAAGAAAAACCTGTAGAAATCTCCCTGCATACCCTTGTGACTGTGCGTGCAGGTTGTATCTGCTGTGGGTATGCAGGAGAGAGAACAAGGCACTGAACTAATTAATTTTCCCCTCTCATCTGTTCTTTGTTCATGCTGAAGTAATTTGTGCAGTGAAATTTGGCTGAGGAAGAACATTGGCACATTCCTGCTAATGATGTCACTTAAGAAATGCTGCTACTGTGGGGATGATGAGAGAACTAGGAACCACCTAAGCTGCATTAGATGTATTAGGTGAATCTGTGCTAATTTAATTCTGTTTTTGGAAGAAATAGTTCACTAAGTTGCTAAGTGTGGACACTACACTGTAGCAATATCTTTTCTCATGAATTTGTGAAAAGAAGATTATTGTCCAAATCTGTTTCTAGCAATTCGCTCTGTAGATAATTGCTATGGTATCCATTAACATAGTTTAAATCTATCAAATGATCCATTTTTTAACTTTTCTATAGTTCATAGCACTTAAATTCTTCTTTATCCCATTAAAGTTCTTTAAGCTCCTACAGAAGTCTAATGCACATAATTGTTCTAATTCTGCTGAAGTACACTCAAACCTCTTTCACCCTGTTAAAGTAGTTAACATGTCCTTGTTCGAGAGGAGCATCAGCCATTCAGAGTAGGCTTGAAATAATATATAGAACTTTTTATCTCTGTGAAGGGCTTTCAGATTTGATTTCTTCCTTCTCGAGAGTGCTCACTCTGTGTAGGAGAGCACAGAAAGCTCTGAAGGTTAAATAACTCTGGTGTATGCAGATGGATGTACAAAATCCCCAAGCCACCTTCCATAAGTCCAGCTTCTGCCTGTGTGTCCAGCTGCAGGGGAAAAACGAGGTTCTAAGTGGTCCCACTGACTTTGTGTTTTTCACTTATTTTGGTGAACATTTTGTTTCCTTTCATCGTTGCTCTGCTTTCTTTTGTACTGATTTCACTCCTAGACACTTGCTGTTTGCCCAGGCTGTTTCTCCTTTTTCAGACAATAAGTTGCTAGTTTCTAAGTCTTTTTTTGTTTTGTTTTCTTTTTTTTTTTCTCCACTCCCCAGTGGTATGTTTGGATGTTTCCAGTTTGTAGGTACCCCAGCTGCACTTCACGAGGGCACTCCTCTTTTCCAGGCTGGCAGGCATTCCCTTTTGTGCTGTAATTATTTAGATTTTTATCCCTCTTCTAACCAGGCCACCTTTCTGACTGCTCACACTGCTTGTCTTCTGTAAGTTATTATTTTCTTTCTAGAATATTAAATGCATCCTGCACTCGATCCAGAGAGTGAAGTCTAAGGCTCATATATCCAACCTTTCCAAGGGAGCAGAATCGATAGCACTGTCTGTGCCCAGCATGGAATTGGATGTGTGTAGATGTACCCTGTTTCCCAGACAAGCTCTGCAGTGCTGTGGTGTGACTGTTGCTTGACAGACACAATAAGTTGTGCATTTAAGATGTACTGCTGCGTTTTCAGCTTTGCTCCTGGTGTGTATTCTTTAAAAGCCAAGGCCTCTAGAGAGATTTCTGTTTATGGAGTTGTATAAATTGAGGTTTGGAAGTGCACTGGGGTTTGTTTTTCTTCTCAGGTTAGTATTTGAATATGCTCAGGAGCCACTAAGTGCTGCCTTTCAACGTTACAAAATATTGCTGAGTATCTGATCAGTGACATCTTGTCTGTGAGCAAGGGAAGGCTTCCTGCCTTCTGCAGAGCTGCTCTTGGAAGGAATCACAGCTCCTGGCCTTGCACGAGCTATGACAGGTACAGTTCAAGACTTTCCATGTTCCGATGTCTAAGGACTCACGGCACAGGTCCCTGGCTGGGATATGTGGCAGTCCTGGACTGCTGGCTTGGTGCTGCGACTTCTGTGTGCTTCAGTGCTGGAGAGTAAAGGCACTTGTCAGAAGTTGTGCCTAACCCTGCAATCCAAGACTCCAACTGAAATGATTTACACATTCATTATGGAACTAGACATGTCTTACTTTTCCCATTTTATATTTAGGAAAAAAATCAAAGCCTTTGGAATTTTGATTCTCGTGCCATCTTCTTGGATCCATTGCTGGTGTGTTTAATTAACAAATATATTAATAACTATCACAAATATCATTGTGGGAAAGGTCTGTTAGTGCTGCTGGATCTACTCCAAGATTAAATTATGAGCACCCTACTCTGTGTCTCAGTGATTTGCTGCTTGCTCGGGTGTGGGTGCTGGCTGTTTTTAAAGCAGTCCAACTCATTACATTAATGAATATGTTTCCCACTACACAATCCTTGTATCCTAAAATTTGTGTTTGGAATGTAACAGGAGATATAAAAGGAGTAAGAAAATTACTTACCTGCAGGTCTATATACATGGTAGGACTAGAAAGACCAACCTTAAACTCCTTGTCTATATTCCCCAGTACCAAGCCACTACATGCTAAAGATAATTCTCCATAATCACATAATCTTTCCCCAAATGCCTCTAATTGTGCTGCTAAACTTATTTCACTGAGCTGCTTTTCTTACTCTCTGAATAACTTTAAAATAAGAGGTCTTAATCAACCCTGTTATTATTTTCCATTAGCATCTTTAGCATGCTTCTTTTGGTGTTGTTGGTTCTGACCAATGTGACTATTTTCTTATTTATCCATTTCTGTGCTATGAAGCTTTTACATAATCAGTTATTATAATCTGTACAGAACTTTTATTGAAGTGTATTTCAGATACTTTTTGGTGGGAGATAGGTTTATTATTATAAAAGCAATTTTTATACTAATTTAGACATCAACTAATCTCTTATTTATTCAAAGGGAGTAACACTGAATTATGTTTATATAAATTTCTGTGCTTTCTTGGGAACATATAAATTGTTTGGAGCTGTTTGTCATCATTGTTTTGCTCAGACAAAATGTATTATGGTAAATTTACTGCTTTGTACCGTGCTGTTTCTTAATACTCTACCATGTAATGTTTATTTTGATTGAAAAGGAAATTATTCCTCTGTATGTAGTAATGTGATCCTACAAGCCAAGTAACACTTGAACATGGTGAGAGATGGGGCCCTGCTTGAAGCAAGTGTGAAGTTCAGTTTGTTTCTGGTATACAATTAGGGTTTTCTAAAGAGAAGATGGGCCTGGCAGCACCCAGCAGGGTGTTAATTGCTGTAATGATGGTCACCTGGGCCTGATTATCTAATTAGACTAAAAAAATAAAAATATCGAGTTAGCCATCTACCTACCCACCCTGCCTGAAAGGTCCTGTCTGGGTACAGGGACCCTGTGGAAGTGGAGGCAGTGCTTAAAGCCTTCCTGCAGGTGAGATAAATGAGAGTGTCTACTCTCACCTCACCCATAAATGCTGTCATTTAATTGCAGAAATCAGTTGGGATGATCAGGCACCATTGACAGAATCAACTGGGCTGGAAGAGCCCTGTGAGATCATCAAGCCCAACCTGTGACCCATTCCCGCCGTGGCAACCAGCCCTGAGTGCCACGCCCAGGCCTTCCTTAAACATCCCACAACGGTGACTCCACCACCTGGGCAGCCCATTCCAATATCTAATCGCCCTCTCTGGGTAGAAATTCTTTACAATGTCCAACCTAAACCTCCCCTGGTGCAGCTTAAGGCTTCGTCCTGCACTCAGCCTTGGCCAGACCCTGGCAGGCTGTTCCTGACGGGGAACACCTCCGTGTCCAGGTGTCCCTGCAGGCCTGCACGGCCCTGTCACCGTTGGCTGGGGGAGTCTGTCACTCCTGGCCGAGCCCCAGGGCCCTGCAAGCGGAGCTGAGGAGCTGCTGTCCCCGTGGTAGCGCCTCCTTGACCCCTCAGGTGTTGCCATGAGTCCTGCTCCTGACACAGGTGGCCTGAGTTTGGGATGATGGTGCTGGCCAGGCTCCCTCCTCCCAGGGAATGAGTCCTACCAGCTGCAGGGTTTGGGCAATGAACCCATAGGTGCTTCTAGTCAGGCAGGATTAGCTCCAGGTGCCCATTTCAGGTTCTCAGCCGCCTTTGGAGCTGTGGAGCGTTTGTGGAAACCACCAGGCTGTGGAGGTACTTGCTGCTGGCTCTAAGAAATAAGGTATTTGTACCCAGAAACTCCTTATTTATCTACGGAAAATCTCACTGGGTTAGTGTTCCTGCAGGCTTCCACTTTGGTTGTTTTGCTGGGCAGGTCTGTCCTTGGTGTTGCCTTTTTTTAATGTCAGAAAAGTTATATAATGGGTGAATTTAACATTATTAATTTCCATGTTTGAATAATATTGTGAAACCAGAATGGCATGTGGTAACTCTGTCTGATAAGTGGGAAATAAGGTCCTGCAGAATGTGTGGCTACTGAGAGCAGCAGTTCCACTTGGAAGTGTAGCACCTGTGTGGTGGCTGCAGGAACTGAGGCCTGAGGGTGTCCCAGTAGCAGGACTCTTGGAGATAATAGGGATTTGTTTCTTGTAAGGAAAAGTAGGGAATATATTAGCTTTATATGGGAGGGAAAAAAGAGTGTGACAAAGTAGAAAGCAAAGATTCTTTGTGTTCTGAGATTGGACTGGATTCAGGAAGCAGTTGGCTCTTGCCACTAAATGCCTGTCTGATCTTGGGCAAAGCATTTGATTTTGCTTGAGTTCTTTTTTCAAGTTGTGCTCATAGCACTTTTGTGGTTTTTTATCCTCTACTTGTTTCTCTTTCAGTTGGAAGCTGCTCAGGGCCCCTTTCTCTGGTTTTGACCATCTAGCACTGAATGTGCAGAGGATCTCTGCCCTTAGGGCCTGCTAAGTGTCTGTGAGAGCATCCAGCTGGTTCCAACAGCTCACAGAGCTGTCCCAAGGTTATGTGAGCTCCCTGCTACTGTGGACTGGCAACCTGCAGGACAGGGACACAGCAGGACTTGTGCAGGATGATGTGGATGCAACAAACTGGTTTCTTAGGTTGTGGCTTCTTGGGGGCTTTGTCTCTTCAAGCAGTGGTGGCAAGTTAGGCTTTAAAGCTTTTGCCCTAATATTAGATGTTGATATAACTGCAGAAGAACTTGCATTTTATGTAGGCTGAGGTGTTAAAAATAAAGCATTCACCTGGTTAGCCATATTGGTATTGAATTAACTTGCCTTGTTCTATAATGTTCCTTATGTTGCTTTACTTGAAATTTTGGAAGTGTGAGATGAAGAGCTGGTTGTAAATAATGCAGTGCAGGTGCCCAGGGATCAGACACTGGGCTCTTGAGAGCTTTTAAAGTTCAGCTCTGCTCACTCTCAGTTGGAGTGCTCAATGCTGAGTGGATTTGCATTCTTTCAGATTTATTTGAATCTTGTAAGGTGGGAGCACATTCAAAAGTCTGAGAATATCCAGAGCTGCTGTGGTGGTTTTGTCACCCTGTGTATTTGCAGTATATTGAGGTATGTTTGGTATCTACCAATGTGCTGGTAGATATTTACTCCCTTTTGCTTCTCCCACAAATATTTATGTGTATTAAGCCACTGTTTTGGTCCAGCAGTCAAATGTTGAGGAACTGCTTACCAGTTATTGCTGGAAGTAGAACTAATGGAAAGGAAGGCTGAGGGCTGATGTGTTAGATTTTTGACTTGTTTCAGAATTCTGAGGGCCACAGGTGTCTTTCTCCTAAGAGCTCCAAGTTTCCACCTTAACGCTTGAAGGAAACTCTCTTGGGAATTAATTGTCCTGAGTATCACAAAGGCCTGAGAGGCTGCAGTGTTAATGAGCATGAAAACTAGGCAGTCTTCCTGAAAGAAGTCAGAAACAGCAGCAGTTAACTTTGTCAAGTTCACAAATAAACCATTCTTAATGCGCAAAGCAAAATTGCCATGTAAAATCTTCTCAAATGAAGGAAGTTGCTGTGATTTATAGGATTTGAAATCCTAGGAAAATTTTTTGTGAAAGAAGATTACATCCTCTAAATTATGTCATCTTCTGAATTTGAGAAAGAGATTTCAAAATGTGTATGAGGTCTCTGATAAATTGCTGCATTTACTTAACCTCGAGGCCTGGGTGATCTGCAGCATCTCGGGCAAGAAGAAGCCATAAGTCTTGGCAGTGCTTGGAGGAACCTTTGTATTTCATGACTTTGGAAATTTAAGAAGCAGGAAATTTATCCTTTTAGGTCACCAAAGGAGCATGCAGTGCAAGCGAAACGGTGACCCTCATTAATTGCATCATCATTTGATAACAGGATGTAATTAGCACATTTGAAGAAGGGCAGTGATAGTGGCAGCTGTTATTTACAGAGGACAGTGTGTGCCCCAGTGCTCTAATCTGTCTTGAAATGATTGTGGAACTTGCTCCTATCCCTGCCTCTGCATTGGCATTTTGTGCTGTGAAACAGACCCCTACTTGTTCCACCTGGTAAAATTAATTTTGTGCCTACTTATTGGACTGACCTGACACAGTGTGTTATTCATTAATCTATTATTGAATTAAAAGAAGCTTGGTTTAACATTAACCAAAAAAGTGCACCTTAGTGAAATCTCTTAAACAAAATTGAAGTGAAAAAATAGAGCCCTGCTGTTGACTTTCCACTACTTTTGCTGCATATGCTTGGAAAACAGTTCCAAATGGAACCCTCTGAGGTCCACTGTGGAACTGTGAGGTTTAGAGTCTTTGTCAGTGATCTGGAGGAGGTGATGGAATGCATGACCATGGATGTTATGTCATTGCATGACACCAAACTGGGGTGCGGGTAAGGCGCTCAAGGGCTGTCTTTTGGAGGGATTGAGAAAGGAACAGGAGGAATAAGTATCTCATGGAGATTTACAGGGTGAATGCAAATTGCTGCTGCTGAAATGGACTGAATGGTGCTGAGGTCCCAGCTGGGGACAGGCTGGCTGGGGATTCTGGTGGGCAGAGCAGGGGAGCAGCTGTTGGCTCTGGCAGTGACAGGGGCTGAGCTGTGTTCTGTGCTCCATCAGCTCAAGCACAGCCTGAGGGAAAACCAGGATTCACCTGCTGCTCACTGAAGCCAGCCTGGAACACTGTGTCTGGTGTGTGGTTGTTGCAGGATGGGAGAAGTGTGGATAACCTGGAGTGAGCCCAGAAGAGGGGGCCACCAAGGGGACTGAGACACATGAACCATGGGGAGAGACTGGGAGAGAATTGGCTTTGTTTTTTAACAGCTGTTGAACTGTACATGAGGAGCCACTGAGGAGATGGAGCTGGGCTCTGTTCTGAGGCGTAGAGTGGGAGGATGAGAGACTGGCCAAAAATGGAAAAGGAGGATGGTCCCACTGGGCAGCAGGGAAAAATAAAAAAAAAAAATCATTGGAAGAAGTTCCCTGGAGAGGGTTTGGAATCTCTTGCTGAGGTTTCAAAGATCTACTTGTTCTGACCCAGCTTTTGGATTTGGAGTTCTGGAATGACAGACACACCCTCTGACTCGAATGATTTTATCTTTGAAAGTCCTCAGAAACTCTCATGAATTCCTGCTGGATTAATTTTTGTCTGATAAGTGAATGGAGCAATGTAGTTTAGGATCATCTCATCTCCCTACTTATGTTTTGACTGATACTGATAAGTCCTGAAATTTGTAACAGTTTTTGGAAGTTGGACACTTCTTAGCTGCAGTTATTTTTAATCAAGGTTTCTAAGCAAAACCATAAACTTGTCTGCAGACTCCCTCCTGATGATATAAGCTTCTTAACTGTAATCCAGATTTTTAATAAAACCACAGCCAAATGTATCTCTGGAAGGATTTTTTTTTTTCCTTTTAACCAGTGCTTGTGTGCATTTGGTGCCCCCCAGGTGTGATATTAATCCCAATTTACTGTGGTTAATAAATTCACTGATTTCATAGGCGTTACTTGCAAGAGCAGAATAAGGGGTTGGTGATAACTGCAGAATATTCACTGTTCACTTTCTCTTTTTGCCTCTTGAGCTGTGTATGTTTGTACAACAGTTTCATTTTATTCTAAGAGGCAGAGTTAAAACAGCAAAGGCCTCACTGCATTTGGTCAATCTGCAGCTCATTCCCACTTGGTTTTTCCAACCCTGTGTTTAGTGTGAAATGTTCTTGCCAATACACTAAATTGCCTTTAAACACTCAACACTTTTTTCACTAAAATGTCTTTTACGACAATTGGGGGTTTGATGGGTGGGTAGTAAAATGGGCATTTAATTGGTGGATTCTTTATTATTCTAATAAAGACAAGGAGTTTTTAATAATAATGGTCCATCAGTAAAACTGGGGTAAGTTCTGTGAAAGCTAAATTGGAACAAACATGGCATGAGTTGTTAAAGGTGGATTAAAGGATGGTCTGAACTGTTAGCAGAGACTAATGGAAAATAAAAGCAGCGGCTTTCTTGACACAGAAGACAATGTATAAAATTATAAAATCATGCAGGAAGAGAGAAGTGGATTGGCTATTGGAAACTTTTATCATAGTAGTTGATGTGGAAAAGGTGTTTACTTAGTGAAATCCTTCACTCAGAAATCCAAAACAAGAGACAAATCCAGATTTTAGGTATATTTTAAAATAAAATTTATTTCAATTGAGCTTAATAGCTTGCCAGATTGAGAGTCCAATTGTCTGCATTTTATAGTCAAATATTAGGTTTAATTCAGAGTACTACATTCCATAATTTGATACTTTAGAGCCCTAATCCTGTTAAACTTTCAAAATACTGTTCAGTGGTTTGCCTGTATCCAGAGGACTAATTTTGCACTTGTGTGCAGTAGGAAGAAAAAGCTCTAGTGTGTAACTTCATTAACTTTGAAGTAGGAAAAAACATGTGTGGCTACAGTCACAAAGTTTTGTACTTCTGAATTTTGAATTCAGTGAACTTAAGAACTCATGTCAAACATGCAGCAAGCACATGGTATTTGATTTTTGTGTAGTGATATGAAAATGGTATTTTAAAGAATCTTTGGCATGCTTTCTTCCTCAGAGCTGCAGACTGACTGCTCTTGGCTGATAATAGGAAAAAGACTAAATTGACAGGCTGCTCTATCATTTCATCGTCAAAGTGGTCCATTATGAGCAGTGCTATGCAAACAGCTGCGACCTTTCTCTGATGAAGGCAGTCTGTAAACACAGATTTTAGACCACAGTCTGCAGTGAATGATGAGAACTACGTTTTTCTCCCTCAGAGCCAGTGGTGTTTGCATGGGGCAAGGTCTGCGGAACACTGATGTTTGTTACTGCAACACTGCGAAACAACCAAGAAATCCAACTTGATTCTCTTAGGGTTTTTCCAGTTCAAAATGAATGGCCTCAAACCCAGGGAAGTTGTTGGGTAGTCCACCTGTGAGTCAGTTCACAGCATTTGTGACAAAAGAAGGAGCACAGTAATTACAAACTTGTGTTGAAACAAACCTCTGAATTAGGGGAACAAAACCAAAAGGGCACAAGGAGCTTTCTGCTGGAACATGTGGGTTTCTGATGCTTCACACATTTCAAGGAGGGAGGGGTATTTTGATACCTGGTCAAAGATCAGCTGAGGTTTAGATGCAGGTTGCTTCAATAATAAGCACAGGTCATGTGATTTGAGGAAAACCCAAATCCCTGAGATCCATCAAAAACAGAAACAACAGACCCTGGTCCCACGGATCATTAATAACAAAGTGCATTGTTCAGTATACAGGGTTCAGCCTGTATACTCAGCATACTTTTACAGGAAGGGTGTGCCCAGGCCTGTTTCAATAATTATTATTAAATATTATTTTCCTGCTTTTCAGTTAGGTCTTACTGATAGCACAGCTTTTTTTGATCAGCACTCCAAGTTTCAAGACATTTTTGTTTGCTCTTGAGTTAAGACCTGCTTAACAGTTTGTTCTGGGGAATCAGACCTCTCTAGAGTATTTTCCTTTGGGATAAGTCATGTTGTTTTAAGTAAATGAGCTTTTGTGTGTGTCAGGAAGATTGCACAGTGACTTCTCTGTAGAAACTGATTTAAAGGGAAGGAATTATTACAATTGCAGATTCATAATTTTTTTAAAAATTTCCAGTATGATTTACTGAGTAGGGCAGCGAGCTGACAAAGATCTGCATTCTCTCTGCTCTTCTGCTGATTCTCTGCTCTGTGTCCTTGAGCACGTCTCTTCCTCACACTTGGTTTGGCATGTCTGGTTAGATTATGAACCCATCAGACCATGGGCTGTGTCTTGCCACGTGTCTGAACAGCGACTGGAACAGCACTTGGCACCGTGTTCTCAGTCAGGGTTGCTGAGTACAAGAAGACTCCTCAGAAGACGTGTTTGTGCTTTTTCAACCAATGTATTGAAGCAGCTGAGTTGAAACATAAAAGATGCTGAGTCAAGGTGAGGGAAACAGTAGGTAAATGGTTTGTTGGAAGCACAGCATTTTAGTGTGTGTGGTACATCCTGAAACTCTGAAAATATGGAAGGTTTGGCTTCACTGAAGGAAACCCCGGTCACTGGCTCTTGGTTAACAATATTTAATCTTTTAGTACCTGAATTGTTAGTTTAGTGAGAGATAAGTAAACACTTGGTCTGTAGGCCTGCCCAGTCAGCTGTGGAGATACCTGAAGACTTTTATTCTGCTTCTATTTGAATAACACTGAGTTGGACGGTTTGGGTTGGAAGAGACCTTACAGATCAGGGACCACTTCCACCCTCTGCCATGGGCAGGGACCCATTCCACCATCCCAGGTTGTTACAAGCCCTGTCCAGCCTGGCCTTGGACATTTCCAGGGATGGGGCAGACCCAGCTTCTCTGGGCACCCTGTGCCACGGCCTCCCCACCCTCACAGGGAAGAATTTCTTCCCAATATCCCCTTTAACCCTGCCCTGTGGCAATGGGAAGCCATTCTCCCTGCTGATCTTGTGAAACATTCCTCTGGATCTTGATATATCTAGAACTTCCAGATACAAGCAGTATGGGCTACTGTATTAACAAACACAGCTATCGAAGAATCCCAAAACATGGTTTGTTTTGTCCCTTTTAGTCAAAGACTGGAGATTAGAGTTCAGAAACTGAATGATCATTTGAAAAAAAAGCCTTTTTTTGTTTTTAAATCCCTTTCTGGTCACTTTGGTATGGGTGGTGGAGGGCAGTAAGAGAGAAAAAAAAGCTAATGAATTAAGACACCACTGAAGGTTACGAATGTAATTATTTTAACAGTTAAGTCTCTTTAAGTCTCATGACTTTGAAACAAAGGAATAATGTAGATTTTCACTATTACTCTGAGCAAGAAAATTCATGTAGAGCTGTGGTTGATGATACTGGGTGTGGTGGGACCTGGTGGGAAGAGATCCCTTTGTTGCTCTCTGTTATTTTCTCTCCATTTTAGTTGATGATTTTTCTTCTTTCCTGCATTATTTCCATCCCCCCCCCCCTTTGATCCACTGAAGAAATGTAATCTTTTGAGCCTTTCTCAAAGAAAATAGAGCTAATAGCTGTATTTAATATCCAATACAATCACAAAGATTGTACAGCAGCCTGCTGTATATTAAAACTACAGTTGTGTGCCTGCACCTCTGTGCTTGTCTGTTGGATTTGGAGGGTTATATATTAGAATATATGAGGCAGCTTCAGGACAGTAGATGAAATACAGCTATAATTGTCTGTGATCAACTGGAACAATGTAGGTCAAGTAGAAACTGCATTTATGAGCTTTCTCATCTTGTCTCCTGCCTTTGTCTAATACAGTATTGCTTGAAAGGAAATATCAAAACAGTACAAACCCAAACCTCTTAAGAGTATTCATTTAGTTTGCAGAGAAATGAAGCTTTTTCTCAGCTTCTCCTGACAGTCTGAGTTTATATTGTTGACATCACTTGTTCTTATATTTTCATTGCTTCATCTCTCGCTGTCTTTGTCAATCTGGAACCCAATTAAACTGTAATAACTGTTGCATTTCAAATGAGAATTCATTTGCTATCCAGAACCACAGCTTTCTCCATGGTTACCTGCCACATCTGGTTTGGAACTTATTGTGTTGTTTCATTTACTAAGTCATAACCACTGACAACATCAATGGCATGAAATTATGTCAGAATAAGCTGTAAATGCAGCAGCAGCAGCAAAGGGTTGTGGTTCAATTTTATTCTTATTTCTGGCATTGTCAGTCCTCATTAACTCCAGCACCTTCATGAAGGCTGACATATGTAAGTCTGTACATGTGGTATTAATTTTGCACCCCGCAATACACTCAGATGAAAGAGTGTGTGGGAGGTGTCAGACACACTCACTGCAGTCATCCCTGCCAGGACAACCTGGAGGGGAGATGTTACTACATGACAGCACTGGTTTACTCAGGCTGCATTTGTTTAAACAGCTAGGCAGGCTGCAGGAGGAGGAAGAATCAGTTTCCTAAAGATCTTCCTCAGTTTTGCAGCTAACAAAGAAAATATGTGTGCCAAAAGCTCTCACGCATAAAATTAAAATTGGTCTTTTCCATAGTGCAGAATGTCTGACAACACAAATATTACTTAGCATTTTAATGGTGAAATGGACATGATCTTATGGCTCTGTTTCCTTGCTTTCAGCTTTTGATAGATCCCTTTTCTCTCCAAAGCAACAGCCTGATAGGGCATGAATACATTTCATGTGTCTTCTTCATGGGACATAAGAGCTATGTCTTCTTTCTCTGCCAGTGTTCACCTACGCTTAATTTTATTTGTGGTTTACAGCTATCTCTGAGTCAAATATTGCATCTTTAAATGCAGGTGTGGAGTGCCTTACGCAGCTGAGGTCTGATACAGGTTGGTGCCCTGAAGGTGCTGCTGCAAAAGACTCAGCAACAAAGGGAATGAGGAGAGGGGAAAATGTAGTTGCATGTAATACTTGACATCTCTTGCTTTGAGCTATGTGAAGCAGCAAACTGTTGATGAGATTTATTAGATGGCAAACTGAAGCTGAGTTGTTTAAACGTCCCATGGTCTACGACAAAACAGCTGCAGGAAGGTTGCTCTTTTTGAAGTGCTGCAAATTTGTAAGTAGAAAAATGTGTGTTTTCTTTCTTTTCACCTTTGGCAGCCTGGGAAGGAAGCCAGTCTGGTTCTTTCAGCTGGCACACCCTTGCCTGGTTCCTTAGGTACCTGTGCAAAGGTCAGGCTGAACTCTCCCAAAAGGCTGTGAAAGCTGGGCTATTTCCATTTCTTCTGACCCTTGTGTTATGTTGATTGTTGTGCTCCACTCTGGGGAAGTGCAAGAAGTTCTTTTAAAACAGATGGTCTAGGATGAAATTAAGTCAAATGAGACAATATTGTATCTGAGAACAGTTTACTGGTAACAAAAAAAACCACAAAAAAAAAGAGGGAGCTGCCCTACTAGAGAGGACTCCAAGGAGGCCACTGAGGAATGTGGATTCCCAGGTGATGAGGAATCCTGCAGTGGGATGCACGGACGTGCTGCCAGGGAGGAGGGTTCATGGCTGTGCAATGGAACATCAGCATAGAGGGAAAGTGTCAAAGTCTCAGTAGATGTCACTGTGTATGATGTGAATCCTGGGATCACCTTCAGGGATGATCCTTGTCTTTCTTGGAGCTAGGTTTAGACTTGGTTACGAGTCTGTAATTGAAGTGAAAGATAAATCCAGAAGGACTTGTGGAGAGGAAGGAACCTGGCTGTGTTATTCTTGGCCAAACACTTCCTTTAAATGCATGATTTCAGTGAGAAGGTAGCAAGTTACAGCATATTTTTGAAGCTTTCCGTGCACTTGACAGAAGTGATTAAAAGGTCTGTTCTGATTTGTGTAAATGTCAATTTTGTAATTAAATTCCCCGAAATTGAATGCTATGGATTTATCGGATTGACCAGCTGGCCCTTGGGTAGCTGCTGCTGTGGGGTCAAATGGTACAGCAAGGGTGCTTTGTTCTGTAGGGAGGAATCTCAGCTAACTTCAATTTCCTCATCAGAGCTGACAGAATTACCTGTGTTGTGTTTAGTGGGGCAGTTCTTTTAATGATGTGAGTTCTTAAAATGGTGCAAGCTCTTAATTATTAAAATTTTGCTTAGAGGATGCAGAGCTGTGCCTGAGCATGTGCGTTTATTCCTTTACAATCTGGATCTGTATTACTTGAAATAAAAAGAAATTTCTTGAGCATTGCATAAAAGTTTGAGGGTTTTTAATTCTGAATCCTGAAGTATTTGGCTCATGAGAGTATAAATGAACCAAACTATTCAGCACCTTAGGGCAATGTATTTTTTTATTGATCCCAATTCTACGCTATTATTGTTGCTTAATGAGGAACTAATGTAATTTCTAATGAAACCACATGGTTGTTAAGTAGAAGAACTAATGTTGAGTTTCCCTTGTGACAAAATATACTCTCTTCAATTAAAATCCAGGAAGTAAAATTAATACCAATGTAAAAATTTGCAAGAATTAATGTCAAGACTGAATCATTTTATTATGTATATAAATTACTTGGATAATGAGATTGAAAGCAAGTTATTGAGTATCTGGGCAATCCATGAGCTCAATGGAGACCACTTAAATGGTGAAATCTGTAGAGGCAGCAGAAAGAATGGGAGCTCCCTCATCTTTCTACCTGGCATTTTCTTTTCCATTTAGTTACTGCTAAGAACAGGACTGTACCCACCAAATTTTGAACAGACCAGCAGCAGAAAGGAAGATTTACACAGGGACAAACAGCCCCGTTCCAAAATGAAGCCCAAATGTTCTGTGTTCTAGACTGAAAATTATCAGAACAAAACATCCATTTCTGGCTCCTGTTCATTACACAATTACAGCTGGGAGGAAAAGGTCTTTGACACTGGTTGGATGGATCACATTTATCTCATAGTTAGAAAACAAACCTAAAATGTGAGGACTGCAGTTGAAATGAAAGAGTAATTTGGGTTAGAAACAACCTCTGATAGGCTCTTGCCCTTTTGCAGGACAGGACACTGTTGTCTGCCCAGTAATGAGGGTCTTCCATGGTTATCTGTGCCAGAGATGATGGAGAGCAACCCAGAATGATTCTGGCCTGTTCCCACAGCACTCTGATTCATCCCATCTGGTACCACAGACTTGTCTGAACAGTTGACTTTAGTGCTCTGTATCTGCTGTGGGTAATCCTTGCTCCTGCAGCCCTGCTTAGTGGGGAAATGAGCTGATATCCTACTGCAGGGGAGTGGTGCCTCTGCACAGTCCCATTTCTGTCACAGCTGGGTACTACGGGGTGGGGAAGGAAAGAATGGCTGGGCCCCTGTGTCACACCAAGTGCCACAGAATGGTAATGAGGGGACCTCAGTCTGATCATTTCCTAGCCGTAGTCACTCAAAAGTGAAAAATTAAATGCTGTAGGGTAATGAAATATTTATTAAACCAGCCAAAAGGTAAGTGTCTTTATTATTTAATAGAAAGACTTAAATTTCATTAGATGCAATAGCATGTTCTCTCCACCCTTCAGAGTGGTCTCGTTCCTCTTGGTGCTTTATTTGCTTGGCCATGGGGGTGTTTTCTCTTCCCCTTCTGATGTGAAAAGCAGAACAGCTTTCACAGGAGCAGTAGAGAAAACATGGAATTACCTGTAGCAGGCAGCACGAAGAATTACTGTCAGCCAGAGCAGTGGTGTTGTGTGGTCCTGTGCTCCAAGCTGGAATTCATCCCTCTGATTGCCCAGTTGTTCCATGGGAGCCTATTCCTAAGGTCATGTGGGCTGAGAACAAATACCTACATAAATTTCCCTGTTTGAAGCCACTTAACCCCAATGACTCCCTGAGCTAATTGAAATGGGGGTTGGCCCAGGTGTCATCTAACAAAATCACAGAAAGGATGCTTTATTTTTCCATGTCTCTCAGTTTTATCAGTATTGTGACTTCCCCTCTGCTCTTGTGCTAGAATAATTTTTTTTCCAAAAGTAAAATGAATAAGCTATAAACAGCAGAGAAACTGGGTGTCCAAGTCCCTTGGGAAGCTCAAAAAGTCTTGGAAAAACATTTTATGCTTGGAAATTATCCATTTTCTTGCAAGACTGGTCTTGTAGCTGTTCTTTCAAGAAATGGTGAAAAACAATGGACCTGCTCCTGGTTTTTTTAAGGTTTGCTGGTATTTATTTTAGTATGATTTGAGAGAGGGTACCTTCTCAATTAAAATCAAGATATCCAAATATCAGAGAGGATTTGTATCTCTGGTCCAGCTGTCCTGGTCTTGAACCGCCTGAAACAGCAGTAATGCAGAGACTTGCTCTTTTTGGCCTGCTGCTTGAGAGAAACCCTGATGGGTAATGATGAGACTTGCAAGATTAGCTCCTGCCTCAGTAAAAAGGAGAATTTAGAACTTCGTTTAAAGGTTTCCTATGTTCAGAGGTGGGCTGAGCTCAAAAACGTTTTTCTTTGTTTGTGTTGAAAGCAGTAATTGCTCAGCAGAATTGTTTTAGTGAGCACCTACAGAAACTGCAGGACTTGCATGAATCAGTCGCAGCAATATGCTGCCACACTCTCATTTTCTAATTTTTCCCCTTTATTTGTACACTTAATGTGCTCAGCAGAGCTCCTGCTCATTTTCCTGCTGACTGCACTGTGTTTCAGAGTGGCACTCTCCTTCCATGCAGAACGGGAGATGCCCATTGTGGATCACTTGCAGGAAAATGTAATGACTCATAGTGTGAGGTGCTTCATTGCACGCTAATTCAAATTACTGCAATGTAATGATAATTGCTCCTTTATGGAAAGGACCCCAAGTGCAATCTAAATGAATTCCTACCCTCGGAAAACAAAGGGTAGTGCTGACAGGAAGAGAAAAAAGCCCACAGCAGATTTGAGTTGGCGGGTCATGAGTGGGATTTTTTTCTTTCCGAGATTCTTAAATCAAAAATAATTGTAGGTACTAGAAAAAATGCCCAAGGGCCAGGACAGAAATGTTGAGCTCTGCTCAGAATAACACAAGAAGAGTTGAAAATAAAGATCTTGTATACGCAAAAGCTGCCAATCATGCTTTTAACTTTCAGTTTCTCTGGTATCTGCTCTTCCTCAGAAATTATTTATTTACTGCTGCCTGCAGTTTTCTTGTCAGCATCCCAAACAGTTAAGAGCCTGACAAATCATCTAGTTAATTTACTTGGCTTTGAGATGAGCAGCAGAGACACAAATAGTCACCACATGCCCCTGTCAGTCCATCCCATCAGGAATGAACTGGAGAGGCACCAGCCTGCACGGGCCCTGCAGCTGCTGCACCACAGCAGGGCTGTGCTAACACATGTGGGCACCAATTTTCCTGCTCAAATTATCAGCAGCTTTGAGAAATTGTCCATGTGAACGGGGCTAATTTAAGTTGCAATGATTAAATATAGTGCAAAGTACAATAAAGTAGTTTTCAAAGTAGGTGTAAATTAGGGTAGCAATTAGGTAGCTTAAGTTCTAATAAACTGCTTGGGAAGGACAAGAGTGAGGGAAAGGAGCTGTGAAATAACTGGAGGATAAAGTAACACTGAGGTGCTGTGATTTTGACTGACTGGTACAGGGAGGCCCCGATGCCAGCGTTTCCATGCAGGGTTTCAGGGGCACTGGGCCAGTTGTTCTTCTCTCTACTCACTGAGGGTGGTCAGTGTGAGCTTGCCCAGCTCCACACTGGGATTTTTCAGTATTTCCTTGTTTGCCTCTCCAGTGAGTGTCCCCATGCAGAACTTTCTGGCAGGGCTTCTCTCACTGTTAACCCAGTTTTTCCCACAGCATCTGAAAACCTTTTGACACTTGGTTTGCTCTTCAGTTTTTATTCCAGCTTCCAACCTTTATTTCTGGTCTCCTCTTCTTTTTTTTTTCCTGTTTGTTTTTTTAAAGTAACACATTGTAATTACAGGAGGTGTAGCTGCACACTAAAGCTGCTGTATATTTTTGCTCTATTTGCTTGTGTTACAAGTCTCAGCTAAAATCTGTGTGTATGTTTGTGTGTATTTAATGAGTTACCTCTCTGTTGCTTGCATGCCTCAGGATATCCAAGCCTCCTTTCCTTCTGTTGGTTTTCTCTTTTTAAGAAGTAGCACAGTGCTCTTTTTTTGAGCAACTTTCATCTTTGCTGTGGTGCAGTTGCTATTTACACAGTATTAGCCAGAAGAAAACCCTGTTCAGTGACAGCGCAGCCACGAATGTGGTCAGGCTGCTTTTGCCCATTTTCCCAAAGGAGCAAAAACTTTTCTGGAGGTGTAGGGCACCTCAATAAGCTAAATGTGTTGGCCTTTGGTAAAGGCAGATTACAACATTTGCCCTTCATTAAAGAAGATGGGTGTTTGGGGTACTAGCATTTATCTCTTATAGCTTTGAAATGGGCTCAACTAGAGTGATATGGGCAAATGCAGGAATTGTTCAGAGAGATCCCTCAAGTTCATCTCATTGTATAAGCTAATTTTATTTTTTTCTAGTGGATCATGTGTCTGTTTTCTTCTCCCTTATCCATAAGCTATGGTTAGCCCCGAAATCCTTCTCAGGCATTTGAGTGTTGCTCCTTGCTCTAGATTGCAGCTGTGGGTCACTTACTGACACTGGCTCCCAAGCCGGCTGTGCTGTGTGTGCTGCCTTTGTGTTGTGAGTTTGGCATTGATTTTACTTTAGTGACAGGCTGTGCTTTGGTCTAGGAAATGATATCAAATGCCAGGCTTTGCCTTTTCCCCATACCTAAGCAATCTTACCTGGAATTCACAAAGAATTTTGTATTTTCCGGTGTCATCAGGACACTCAGAGATCCTGTAGCCTCCTGCTTAGGTCTCTATTTACATTCCCTTTGCCATCTTCCAGGGAGGGAGGAAGCACTACAACAAATAAATACCTGGTCCCTAATGTTATAGGAGTGAGTCCCCAGTCCTGGAGCTTTCTCAGGTGGCATTTGTGGCACCAGCAGCCTTTAGTGTTACATCTGCTCATTTTTGTGACTTGTGTGTGTGAAGTGTGAGAGTGGGATTTGTAAATGACTGAAGATACCTTTGATTTTTTCAAAGGACATCTGGAAAGGCAGCCTGAGTGGTTTCTGCTATCCCAGCTGCTTTTGTGAGGCTTAAGGATGTGTAAGGAAGGCAGGCACAGCACTGCCCAACTCAAACAGGACAACTGATAAGATGGCAAGTGGAAATAAGAGAGGAAATTGAGGAATGTGCAGGGAGTGGTGCAGCTCTAGAGTTCAGGTCAGCCAGATCCTGGCACTGCTGTCTGTGTGACATCCTTCCTGCAGCTTCCTATCCAAACCCTACAAGTACATGCTCGTGTCTTCCTCTGAATTCAGGCACACTCTCACAGTTCCTCTGGGCACAGGTGAAAGGTGACTGACAATATAAGAAACTCTTTGGAAATCTATCATTTGTGTCCCAAAACCCTGGGACACAAACAGTGATACATATGGAGATGGGCAAAGAGGAAGACTGTGGCCACGAGAAAAAAAAATCTAAGAGGGAACATGAAAAGCCTGGCTGTCTCCCAGCTGGCAATCCAGAGCTGTCCAGCCGTGTCCAGAACTATTCCAGTCCCAGCAATAACAATCTCCTCCCTATTCCCTGGTGAGCAACTGCCTCATTCAAGCAAGAAACTGTTTCCTCTTTCCCAGCAGTTTTCTTCTGCTCCTCCCCACTCTTTCCCCTTCCCTGTGCCAGTGAGAGCAGACTGGCATCCAGACACACAAGGCATTTGGATGTTTGGCAGAGATGGCATCTCCCATGGTTACCCTGCTTCCATGTGCATCCACACCCTGCCTGCAGCGCAGGGTGTCCTGGTGGGATCACAGTAAACTGCTTTCTCACAGATTTCAGAGCTGGGTGACATCTCCCACAGGTCTGCAATGGAGTAAGAGCCTCCTCTAAGGGTTGCAGGTGCAAAATGGGGACCAGGTGTGACAGGACAAACCATTCAGCAGTTGTTGGCAGCACACCCAGAGCTTTGGGAGAGTCAGCAAGCACAGGGTGATGCAGCTGAGGCCCGAGCTGGACAAAGGGAGGTGAAAGCCTTGGAAACCATGGAGGGAGGCAGCAGGGCAGATGTGGAAGTGGTGTTTAACATTGGCATTGGAGTTCTGGGGGATGGAGAGGCAATGCTGCATACTGGTATGTTTGTATTGCAATCCTTAAATTAGGGGTTTAGCTTGTTAGAGACCAAATTTCTCAAGAGAATAATTGGGTTTTTTGAGCACTTTGCTGCTTGTTCTGGATTGGAAGGTATGAAAAATGCTGCAGAATATGTCTGACCTTGGTGTAGCTGCCCTTGGATCCCAACAAGCAGTTCAGTTGCTATTTATGTGTGAAACTCCAAAGGAAGGGTGTTGTTTCAGAAATTTCATTCCACTTAAATTAACCACCCAGTTTACCTTGAGACTAAAAGGATGAGCAAAGATGAAACTTGTTGCTGAACTCAGAAAATCTGCCTATAAGGAATTTTAGTTGTTGATAAATGTTACGTGGGGGGATGCAACAATTGTGTGACTTAACAAAAGTTGTCTCATGCCTTCCTGGGTTGCTGTGCTTACAGTGCAACAAAGTGCGGAACCTGAATGAGCTGCATTCGTGTATCCGGTCTGAATTTTCTCCTTGGGCTTTTAGCATCCCATAATTAATATTTTCTATACTCTCACTCTTAGCCCACCTTATGATTTCTCTGGGGAAATGACTCACTGGCAGAGAAGCCCTGTGAAAATAATCATTATGGTACTGAAGCACACAAGGTGGGTGGATGCTCATGCAAAAGGGTAGAGGTAATCCAAGGGAAGGAAAGGCAGAACTGGCTGGTTAATGACAGCCTTGCCAGGATACAGTGGGCACTCAAGTCTTAGCTAAAGGAGAATATCTTTTAAATGGTTCTGCATACAACAACTGGGATTTTTAACATGCACTTGCACAGAATCACTCACTTCAGCCTGAGAGAGATGGCTTTGTTTAACAGAGACACAGTTTGAATCTGAGTGACCTGGAGGATTCTGCACATCATTGCATTGCTAAAGGAGGGGGGAGATGTCCTGGAGCTCCCTGGGCTGCCCCCAGCACCAAGTGGATCTCTTCAAGTCCCAAAGGCTGATCTATGCCAAGTGGAATCTGTGCAAGGCTTGGCTGGAGCTATCAGACATCTCCATAATCCAGAGAAGTGAATTGAATGAAAGTAGATTTGTGTGGGGGGTTTTCTTGTTGTGCTAAAGCCCTCACTAAGTTGACTCTGCCTTTTCTCTGCTTTGCAAGCTGTGGAAACTTACTGACATTTATCAAACATGGAAAGGCTAAAATTGAAATCAGGAGAACCAGGAGCACCTTATGGAATGAGCCGAGCTGCCATGTGCCATAAGCGAGCACAAGAGAATTTCTTCTGAGTCACCTCAGAACTTGTAAAAGCTCCACTCAAACCTGTCATGAAGCACAGGTCTGTCACTTTTTTTCCTTTTGTAAGGAGGAAGCAGGTAGGGGAGTTGCTATAGAAGCTGGAGACAGTTTTTAAAATTTATTTTATTATTCATCCACTTATTTATCATGCCCTGATACTTCCTGATTCCAGAAAAGATCGAGAAGGGGAATGCCAGAATGTGTTCAGAGGGCAGTTAATGTATTATGCAAGAGGTTTCAGCAGACAATTCCAACATTTAGGAGTCTTAGAGTAGAACTAAACTGCTAAAGCACACTGAGCTTGCCGAGCCCGGTGGGTGCAGTACAGTAGCCTGTCATACTAAGTGCCACATTAAATTCCTTTGTATTTAAATAATGGCCTCTAACCTGCACTTTTGAGGTGTTACCACCTGGTTTCCTCAGAGTTATTTTCCAGAATGCTTTGTAACAGGACACGGTTTGGATTTTCAGAGGTGGTGGTTTTTTTTCTTGTATAGAGTATCTTTCTTTTACCATGTCTAATAGAGTTCCAGATCTTCCCTGAATGTCAGCTCTCCATATTCACTCCCTGACTAATTGCTCAGACTTCCAGCTGTGTGATCCAGGTGCTTCCAAATGAGAGGTGGCCTGCTGGATTCAGCCTCTTCATGGCTGCAAATTTGATTAGTCAGTGATTTAACCAGTATGAAAATAGTTTCATCCACAAGTTTGGTTGATTTTAATGCTTTTACACGCGCGCACACACACACACATATATATAAAATAAAAATGCACATAGTATGTATTTTAGCGTAAGGTTTCTACAATAGTCAATCCCTGTTAGTGTTAATACACTTGTTTGTAATTAACTTTTTTGGAGTGGAAAAATTGAGGCATGGGGGTGATTGATGGTTGCTTTCCCTTGGCCACATCAGGAGTCCAGAGTGTGCTGGGATAGGGACCAGGTATCTGTGGCTTACACTTGGATCACTTGTTCTCCATCCTGGGCATTGAGGAAATCATCAGTTTTCCTCATCTGACTGCAAATGCTTAAAGGGTTGAAATAACAGCATTGCCTGTATTGTGGGGGTTTAATTGTGCACTCAAATTGAACAATCTAAGTGGAGAAGAGTTCTAATAAAGAACAATTCCATTCTGAAAACTTTGCTCTTCCTCCCTCCAGTTTTGGAGATCAAAGCACTTTGTCACTGGTGGGATAAGGGCTATAAAAGATGACATTCTTGCCATTATGAAGAAAATATTTCCTGTTAGACAGTTTATTGCTAAAATGCAGCTCTAACTCTGTAATAATTGATTATGAATGTTCCTTTTATGAGCTGTTAGAATTGGTAATGCAGACACTATGTCTGGAATGAAAATATTTTAGCATTTCTAAATACAAATCTGGATCAAAATCAGGACTGGAGTAAAGATTTCACTATTCCTCATCCCCTTTTATCCTTGCTGAAATTTGTAAAACTGACTCGGGACTTTTTGGACGCAGTGCCCAGCTATTAAATCCATTACTTCCAATATTTTGTCAGGTGTAGCCATGGTTCCTGTGCTGTGTCCCAGCAATAAGAGATGATCTTTCTGAAGTCTCATTTGATGCAATGATCTGGCATTTTTGGTGCTAATGGTTCCAGTTTTGATTGCCTGATGCTACCTATTGCTGCATGGATACACAAAAATATTTGAGTGTTTTATGGATGTAGCTGTATTTAATTTTTGTAAGCAGGCATGTAAGCAAGAGCTGATGTTCCTGTGTACTTCTTGAAGCAGTGAGTTATTTTTTGACCTTTATGGTGGTTGGTTTTTTCATATGTAAGGATTGCTTTGAGTCCACTGTCTAAGCAACTGTTCAAGAATAGTTGTAAGATCTGAGCCCCCCTTTTTTTTTTTGCCTGGGAGAGTTACCATGGATGAAAGGCAGTAGGATGTGGCTTGTTTCTGGCTCAACACTGTCCTTTTTCCCCCTGTTGCATTCCCCACAGCACCAGCCTTTCACCCGTATTCACTTGTTTGTCTTTGAGCCATTTGCTCTCCATGTGTCCCAGAATAGTCTTCCAGTTATTCCATGGGTCTGGAGACTTTGGCCAGTGTGTGCTGTTCTGCCACTGTAAATCCCTAGCACTTCCAAATCCCAATTTTAGCTGTGCTCTTTCTGGTTACCCTGTGGTGTTCATCCTCATAACCCTTACAGGACTGTCAAAGATCACCCCAGAAATGATGGAGTTTGCTTCATTAACAAAGGCCCGCCCTTGTAAAAGGCAATAGTTTGATATGCTGGGTGCTGGTTAGCTCGGGAGGAGAAGGCAGCTGTTGCAATGAGTTTATGAACAGATCTGAAGCAGGAGCTTTACATCTCCCAGAGTTGTTACCAATCTCATTAAGACTGACTGGTGTGGGCTGTGAATGAGTCTGTTTGAGTCCTGAGGCACTGAAGGGCACTGGGGAGCACAAACCTTGTTCCCCTGCTACAAGGAAAGCTGCAGCTCTCCAGTGTCAGCAGGAATAACTTCTCCTGCTTCAGGTGGCTCACTCCTTGCTGCTGCTTTCATTGGGTTATGGTGATGTTTATTTGATGTAACTTGTGTTGAAGAGTCTGTGATAAGGCTGCGAGAAGTGACCATTGAAGGGGGAAGGTGTTGAAGTTCCCTTGTAATATATTTTTTCCTGCAGATAAACAAGTCAGTGTGTGGAAGCTGGAGAAAGAAAAGTGTTCTTTTATTATATTATCCTTACTTTGTTCAAATTACTTTTGTAGCTGTTCCAAATGCTTCACTGTAACATTGAAATTATTGGATTTGATGCTACCACAGTGGAATAGGATTCTGGAATAATTCCCATTTTTTAAAACAATCCCTACTCAGGCTGTTTATTTCAGCATTAACCTGTCTACTCTTTGTGTCATACTCCAGATGTACTGCTTATAGGCAACCAACTCAAGAATTGCAGATAGGCTGTGAAAAGCAATTTTCAGTGTGAGATTTCTTCTCTCTACCCCAGACCTTTTGACTCAGTGCAGTGTTTAATAAATAGAGAAATTATTTATTTTCACAATGGAGTTCCATTATTAATCCAACCAGTTTAATTTTCTGATTTTACTACAATAAGAGAAAATAAATTGTAGAGATGAGCAGTGCCACCTCAGGGACCAGCACTGAGTAAATTCCTGCACTGTAGATGACAAGCACATTCCTTGTAGTCATGTCCTATTTCTAAGTGAAAGGGTTTGGATGTGCTTAAGAAAATAAAATCTCTGAAGTCTTTATTTTTATTGCTATTATTTATTCTGATCTAGGTAGTCACAGTTTGTCTCCACAAAATGCAGTAGCTATAAAATACTCAATGAAGTATTTGCTTCTTGGCAGGAGCCAGCTACAAATGTGATGGATTAAGCACAGTGTAGCTGGCACCCAGAGAAATGCAGGAAACAGCTTCCTAGAATACAAAGGTGTTTTTTTAAGAGCTTGAAATCAGCTGGATGATGGATATCCCCAAGCACTCAGGACAAAGGCAGGGCTGGGTTATCCGTGTGCAACAGGCAGGCATCCACTGGCTGAGGTAATTTCACTTACGGGTTTGGACTGAGCTGTTCCAGCTTGTTCAGCACCTCCCAGAGTGTGGTTGTTCCTCTTTGGAGCCGACAGCCAGGGCTCTCCAGGGCTCTGTATCTCTGTGACACATGGAACAGCAGCACATGGTGTCATGAGCCTGTTAATTACCAGGACAGTCTTTAATTCACCCTGGAATGCAGCAGAACCTTCCTATTTATGCTGGACTAGCATAGAATTCAAAATACGCAGGTCTAGAAGATTGTGTCTGGAATACAAAATCCTCTTGGAATATATCCTGGAGCTTAGCTCTCAATTGTGTTATGTCTGGTGATTGCTCCTAATGATTTTCCTTCCGAACACCTTGTTCTATTCAATCCCTTTATTCCCTACGTTCCCTTCCTCCCTCTTAACTATTGTTTCCTTGTGCGGATTCCTGTATCCTTGAACATCCTTAAGGCTAGAACTTGGGGTATCTTGAGGTCTGCTGAGCCTCTTAAGTGCTGCAAAGGATGTTTCCCCAAAATTTGAGTCCAGAAAACACTCATCCTAGAGTGAGGCTGTTTGGGATGAAGAGCTGAATATCCCCTCTGATGTACTGGGAGAATATTGTTCCATCTGTAATATAGTGAAGGCTGTGGAAGAAATTGTCATCAAAGAGTAGCTTTATGAATAGAGTGAAAAAACCCAGAAGTCTGTGTATGCCTTGAAAAAAAAAAAAAATTTAAAACTGTCATGTAAAACTCTGGAGAAAAGGGAAGTGAAATCTTCATGTTGCAAAGAAAGCAGTAATAGTATGTTCCCAGAATTGTCTCTAAATGGATTTCTGGTGAGCTGCCGCCCCGTTATGAGCAGCGACATGACGAGGAGAGCTTGGGACTTTACAGCGTAGAGCCAAACCTGTCAGATTTTAAACAATTGTCTCATAAAATTGCCAAGTGGCACCGAGCACCACAGGCGTTAAACCCGGCGGCTGCCGCTGCCAGCTGCCGTGCAGGGCGGCACAAGCGGAGGCGGCAGGAACGCTGTCGGAGCGTGTGTCCCGGAGCGTGTGTCCCGGAGCGTGTGTCCCGGAGCGTGTGTCCCGGAGCGTGTGTCCCGGAGCGTGTCCCGGCGGTCGCAGCGGGGCCGCTGCCGGTCCCACGTCCCGGGGTCCGGATGCGCTCCCGGCCGGAGCTGCCGCCGTTCCCGGGCCACACGCGCCCCCTGCGGGACACGCGCGGCGCTGCGGCTGCGAGCGGGCACCGAACCGGACAGGGGCCACACACGGCCCGGGGCCACCTGCCCGGGACAGAGGGACAGGGGCCACACACGGCCCGGGGCCACCTGCCCTGGACAGAGGGACAGGAGCCACACACGGCCCGGGGCCGCCTCCCGGGACAGAGGGACAGGGGCCACACACGGCCCGGGGCCGCCTCCCGGGACAGAGGGACAGGGGCCACACACGGCCCGGGGCCGCCTCCCGGGACAGAGGGACAGGGGCCACACACGGCCCGGGGCCGCCTCCCGGGACAGAGGGACAGGGGCCACACACGGCCCGGGGCCACCTGCCCGGGACAGAGGGACAGGGGCCACACACGGCCCGGGGCCACCTGCCCTGGACAGAGGGACAGGAGCCACACACGGCCCGGGGCCGCCTCCCGGGACAGAGGGACAGGGGCCACACACGGCCCGGGGCCACCTGCTCGGGACAGGGGCCACACACGGCCCGGGGCCACCTGCCCGGGACAGAGGGACAGGGGCCACACACGGCCCGGGGCCGCCTGCCCGGGACAGAGGGACAGGGGCCACACACGGCCCGGGGCCACCTGCTCGGGACAGGGGCCACACACGGCCCGGGGCCACCTGCCCGGGACAGAGGGACAGGGGCCACACACGGCCCGGGGCCGCCTGCCCGGGACAGAGGGACAGGGGCCACACACGGCCCGGGGCCACCTGCCCGGGACAGAGGGACAGGAGCCACACACGGCACGGAGCCGCTCCCCGGGACGGGGTGACGGCGCACACGGTGCCCGGGCTGCCACTACCCGGGCTCCCGAGGGCTTTGATTGGTTTGGCTTTGCAATATCTGCCTCGGCTTTGGGCTTGGTTTTTGCATCTCCTGAACAAACGAGCGTCGCTGCCCTGGTGGTTAATTAGTGAGTGTCGCTAGAGCGGCTGCGGAGTTCCTGGTGCCTCCTTCCTCGTCTTTCAGGCGCTGCAGTGGGAAGGTTTTCCTTACCTGACTTATTGAATGTGGAATAGTGTAGAAGAAAAACCCTAAAAAAGGGAAAACTGAGAGTTCAGATAGGAATTAGGGGAAAAGGGAATAATAGAAACAGAGAACAATGGAAGCAGAAGGGGTGGTAGTTCAGTTCTTCAAGATGAGTTGATTATGAACATGACATCTCAAAAGTAGTTGCTGGGACTGAAGAAAACAGCACCTCTTTACGTAAGGAATAACATAGACCAATTAGTAGGGTTTTTTTGTTGTTGTTGTATTTTTATTGAAAAATTTAACAATGTTATTGCTTTTGATTAGAGTACTTTCACTGAGAGTAATATTCATGTAATAGTCTGCCATCAAACTATCAAAAATGATTAAAACTGTAATGAGACTTTAGTTTCCATGGATGCCATATAAATAGAAGCAAAAAAGCCTTTCTCTCTTGTGTACTAAATCACTATTGAGAGAGAACCTCAAAGCTGCTTGAGTGACTTGATTTGGGAGCGTCAGATTACGGGAGAGTAGAGAGTGAGCAGGATTAGGAAGTCTAAGAGAACACTCCTAGGGAGGCGGAGGGAAAATGATCCCAATATATCAGTTAAATTATGGCATTGTGGGCTATATCCTCATATTTGCACAGATGAAGTGTGTGAGCTTAATCTGGTATAAGTTGTGGTTAGATCTATCTCTGGATAAAAGCCTCTGTGCCACAGCTCTGGCTATTCAGTTGAGTGTTATCCCACCTATCTAAAATGTATCACTACTTCTGTGCAGGCTTGAGGGTATTAACTTACTATTTGCTCTCTGTGGTTGTTCCCCTGTAAGTAAAACTTGTTTCCTAAAACGCTCACAAAAAAAAGATGAAGGACGACCGCTGGTAGAGACAAAGTAAATGGATTTTCTAAATGGCATTGCTTACTCATGCTGAAAGCTTTTGTGGCATTTAAGTGCTGACAACTGATGTAAAAAATGGCCTGTAGGAACCAATTTAGAGCATTCAAAAAATAAGTTTTAAACCTATCCCACACCACTGAGTTCATGTCACACTGACTGAAGATTGCTTGATGCGGCAAGAAACAGTCTGAAAGTTTGCAGATCCTGGGGTAGAAGAGAGCTTTCAGAGTGGGAAATGGGGGCTGAGAAACAAGAGGAAGGGAGTATTTGCAGATAAGCAGCATGAAATGCTCTGACACACAGAAGGGTTCCATGCCATGGCCAAGGTTCCACTTGGCTCTGTGTCGGGCCTTGGTTGCTCCTCTCCTGGCTGATGCGGCTGTGGAATAATTCTGGGACAATTATTTTTTACAAAAACTTTGTTCTGCAATCTTTTGTACAGTTTGCACTGAATCGTCACGAGACTTTTACTGTGCTGGGACTACAGGGCCAGGCTCCGAGTTATTAGTGGATTTTTTGCTTCCTTTCTTCCTTGGATCAGAAGATCCAAGTGGATGTGGGAGCCTGGGTACCTTAAACCTGAAGGTTTAAAAAGGCACTTGGCTGTTTTAGACAATTCTGCTTCTTGTTCACACTGGAAGTGTGTGGGCAGATCCCCTCATACCTGAGCACATTTAGAGGAATTAAGGGTTTGATCCAAGTAATTAGTGATGCAAGTTAGGACCATAAATTAAGTTAGTGATTCTAGAGCTGTTCAGATCCTTCTGGAGATCTGACTTTGAAGACGAAATCCTAAAAGGTTCAAAACTATGTACTCTGCATGTGCAGAAATACTTCCTTGCAGCCTCCCAAAGGACCAAATATACACAGGAATTTAACAGAGGGGGATCTTGGTGAAATGATTCTCAGTGTGACACGCAGGAGCCCTTTGTGATAATGAAATGTGTGTTCAAAATCCATTTGAAGCAGCAGACTTATTTTAAACAGCGACTTGCAGGTGTGGCTCTGAGAGGCAGTCACTGTTAGTTTGCCATTTGATCCGTGACTGCAGTAACGAGGCGTGCATGGATTATTATGAACTCTCACTAATTGTCCAGCAGTTCTGGGAGCTATAGATTCCTTTCTTTGAAGATAATTGCCCATGTCACAGTGAAAGATCACTGCAAAAGAAGCTTTTCGTGCCTTAAATAGTCAATTAATGTGTGATTTAAAATACCATTGTTTGTACACAACTGTGGTACTCCAGGACAGAATTGCACCTGTTTAGTTAAAATAGGAAAATGGTTGGAATATTCCTTAACAAAGTAAGAGCTTTAAAAAAGCTCTGCAAGGTGGTTTCCTTTTTACATCAAGTGGTGTTTCCTCAAAGAGTTTCGAAATATAATCAGTCCCACAAATCAGCTGGGCAAATTACACTGGCATCACCAGCATCTTCCTGCTGCTCCCAGTTGGAGTTCCCCAGCTGGGAGGTCCCTGCCCGTGTGCTGCAACGCCAAATTGGAGCAAAGACCTGTCCCTGGGAGGGCTGGATGAGACTGGAGAGTAAGATTTGGCATCACAGCATTATCACAACTCATCGTTAGCTCACAGTTTATCAAAAAGGTACTACCTGGAGATCATTTTATCTTTGATTTATGGTTCAAACTGGGCCACTAAGGAAATATGTCTCTTTTTCTAAAAATGCAAATAGCTGGTCGAGTCCTACATGCCTCCCACCCTTCTCCTGCACCCTTGGGAGCAGCTGGAACGTGGGATGCTGACATTGCTGATGCCAGGCTCGGTTCCTAATCCCCCTGGGACAACCATGCTGTGGTGAGGAGGAGTTGCCATTCTAGTTGTGACATCTGGAGGATTCAAAGGCTGCAATCATCAGAGTCTCCTGGGAAGCAATAATTTTGGACACTTGGCCATCAGATTGTTTTGGGGAAAACATGCATTGCAAAGGATGCTTTAACACTACAGGTTGTGTCTCTGTCTTTGATATGTTCTTGCTAATTTTAATTGATTTTCCTGAAGTATTTCAGGCAAAACCAAATGCAAACAATAGATAAGCATCTATATAAATATCTACAATATGTAAACAATATATGTGTTCTCTGGTGTAACAGCTGCTCCTTGCAGTGGAGTGTTGTCCACAACACCAAATTGAGTTTATTCTAAATCTGAAGCAGGAATGATCCATGTGTTTTACTTAAACACAGTCAATTATAGCAGGAAAGCCAACTTTCAGAATGAAATGATTTGTATTTCTGGCCACCCAAGTGGGTGGTACTGTTTTATGTGGCACTGTGGGTAGTGAGGAAAGGATGGCAGCATGCAACAGGTTTGTCTTGTGACAGTTTTTGGGCTCAGGGGGATAGCTCAGGTGAGTCAAACTTTCTGAACGCTCATTTGAGCATTGCAGATCAAAGACAAGTCCCACCTGCAGCACAGGTTAGCTGTGCCCTCTCCTTATTCCTGTAGCACCTGCAGCCTCAGGTAAGGAGGAGGCAGAAGCAGAGCCCATAAACAGGGATTTCAAACTCCAATTTCTCTCAGGTGAAAGGGATATTGGAAGATTTTTATCTCAGTTTTTGTCTTGGCATTGATGGATATTACTGGGATGTATTTAATGTACACACATGACAGGTAAATGGAATGAGAATGCAGAATATGAATGACAATATCTGGAGACATGAATAGTACAACTTGCCTTTCTCTCCTGTGAGGTTTAGCTCACAGTTGATACAGCAATTTCTCTGGTTCAGTTGTTAAAGTTTAATGCTTCAAAACTTCTTTCTTCCCATCTGAGATCCCTTCTAATGTAAGATGTAACATGACTGGAGGATGTAATTACAGTACCTTCACTATTTTCTCACTCTTTGTCCCTCATTTGCCTTTCTATTTGCATTGCACTTGGATTTTTGCTGCTGCTACAAAAATGAAATGAATCACCAATCTAATTTGTAGCTGCTGGGAACAAAGAGTACCTAGAAAAGCAGGCTATGCAGTGGATTTGGACTAGTGGGATAAGGCAGCTCTAGCTATAAAATGACTGGTTTCCTGTGGAATGTCCTTGTAACTGTTTCTGATCTTTTATGAACTGTTTTGGCTTTTGCTTGTAATGAAGTTTTGGCGTAAAGATTCACTGGAGCAGTTCTCCTTACTCCCCACTATGCAGCTGGAGATGAATGAGCCATTTCCTGCTTGTGTCATGCTTTGTAGCCAGATTTACTTGCAACACACACCTAAAAATGTGCTCTGTCAATATGATTATTTGATGGTCTATGACTGAGGTTTCTGTAGCTCCCAGCACGTGGCCTTACCCCTTCCCCCAGATGAGCACATTTGTAATTATAAAGGGAATAATACTTGTCCGGTGTGGTTTTGTTTTTTTTTTTTTTTTTTTTTTTTTCCAAGGGAGTGCAAAACCTGAGGCCATTTCAGCTTGCAAAGTACATTTAAATCTCTGCTATCTGGAAACCTTTTGGATTGCTCAGTACTTTTAAAATAGTGTCAGCTCATTGTCAGGGCATGATAGAGACAGGGAAATTGCTGTCTCCCAGCTCACAGCAGTATCAGACAAGCTTTCTGATTCAAGTGTTGCATCTGAAATGGAAAAGTTAATCACAGACCTGTTCTGCACCATCTCTTTCAAGCCAGGGTAAAAGCAGGAATTTTTGATGTTATATTAGAGCTAATTTAGTTGTTTGTAGTGGAAAAGTACAGAACCCATCACCGCCTCCGTGTTTGGGTCTCTAAGGTGGTTATCTCACAATCAAAGCTATCCAGCAATTACTGCTCCAGGTGTAGATGGACATCCTTGGGCCTTGGTTGGGTTTGGTGGCCTGTGCTCTGTCTGGGGACAGCCCCAGCTCAGGATGGAGCTGGTGACAAATCACTTCGAGTTGTGGCCCTTTCCCAGGCTGCTCCCCAGGGGAATATGGAAGCTGGGCTTGCCCTTTGGCTCATCTTTTGGCCTCTTATGGTTGACAAACCTGTGTGGAGTTTTTCGCTCTCAGAAGTCATTTTGAAGCCTTAATTTGAGTCAGAATAAAAGAGCTTCTGATTTGCCCGGGGTTTAATATCTGTCTGTCCTGTTGCTGTGGAAGGCCTTTAGGATGGCATTTGTCACACACCAGGCAGGTTACAGACTCGTGTGTGCACAAGGGATGTACCCAAATGTGCTCTGCAGGCAACTTTGAAGGGATTTGACTGAGAACGTTGTCTGTTTGTGGAAACAAGGAAGCCTCTGTAGGATTTTCTCTTCATTTCAGTCCTGCCTGCACTTACGTGGGGCTTCCTTGTGAGTCCAACCCTGTGGCTGCTGGACTAATTGAAAAGTCACCCCAGGACTGAAAGGTCTTTGGTCATATCTCATTGTTTTTCAGGAATAATTTTCTTTCTCTCAGCCTTTCTCCTCAACTCTTTACCCTCCATGATTTACACCAATTATTTACCTAATTTTATTATCCATAAATCATTCTTCCCACTGTGCTGACTCCAGCTGTGCTGCTTCAGGCCATTCTCACAGCTGCTGTAGTACCTTTAGGGGTATTTTTCCTTTTACACTGAAGCCTGAAGCTCAGTGGGAGATTCTGAGTACTGAAAGGTTCTTAGGGAGTGCTGGTTTGGTCACCAGTCTGGCCTAGGCCCTGGCTAAATCCCATGGTAGATGTGAATTCTCTGCTCCTTGACCTGAATGCACTCTGGAGAAGGAAGTGATGTTTAAATGTAGTGTCATGAGGAAAAGCACATTTTACATAAAACTTCAGTATTTTTTATATCTTGTGCACCTTTTTAACTTACATCCAATCAGAAATATTATCTTTGGAAATACATAATCTCTTTGGGCCTGCTGTATGGATAATTCAGTGTGCTTTTTCTGAAATGCATGTTCTTCCCTAAATGTACAAATCTGGTACATCTACTTGCTGTTTATCTGTGTTCGAGTTTTAATGATGCTGGTGATGGGTTAAAATTCCCCAAACCACATGCAGTGCTGTCTGTGGAAACTGGCACTCTGCTATACGCCATGTCTAATTTCCCAGGGAATAATGGGAATGCTTTTGTAGGCAACTGGCTGAAGGATTTCTGTGTTCTCCTGGCTTTCCCCAAGTGCTGTACTTAGCACGGAGCTGCAGCTTTTTGGGAGCATTCATCAACCAAGATAAAACGTGCCACTCTTTACTCCCACCCCCATGTATTTCAGGATCAAGCAGTGTCTGCTAAGGTTACCTGTTACTCTCATATTATTTTAAATCTAAAATGTTCAGCACATTTATGACTGGAGGTTGTAACTGAAGCAATGCTCAGTGGCTTATAGAGTGTGTACAGAATATGAATTCCTCTGAGTGCTGGTATTTGGTTTCAGCAGGAGTTTATCAAAAAACCAAAGGGAATAAACAGAAGGTTTTGAACTTCTGAAGCTATCAATTTTATTTTGCTGTCACCAGTTATTCTTGCTTCAATTAATGGTGTTAATCATGACCATGACAAGCTACAGAGGACACTTCTGTAACAAAGAAATCCCCTGCCCTACCTCACCCTCCAAACCCTGTTAAGAAACATTCCTGGTGTGGTTCTGCCAGTTTTTATTTCCACTCTGATCAGAGGCACTTACTGGGGCCTTTTAAGTCTTCTGGTGATTTTTTGGATGCCCTGGGATTTTTTTCTTGGGTTGTAATAAATCATCTGAGCCTTTATAAAATGAGCCATTTGATTCTGAAAATGGGATACCTTAAATGTAGCTCAAGTACTCCAAATAATTTTGTCCAGATGTGACAGGAATCAGATGTTTGATCTGGAGTCACAAAAGATTTTCAAGTAACATTTCCCTGTGAGACATTTTCTCTCTTAGTATCCCTGTTCTTCACTCTGTGGCTGCATGAAAACATTCAGCCTTTAAAAATTCTGGTATTTGTAGCACTTTGGAAAGTTCTTAGAGATGTCCAACTATAAGGCTTTTTTTCAGCTTCTTGTGAAGAAAAGCAGCTTCACAAGCTGCTTCTGCAGCAAAGCAACATGAAGTAGGCGCTTGCTCATGGTCTCAATTTGCAAAGGCAGCAAGTCTGTGCAGTGAAAATTCTGTAACAGCCTCCAAAAAGAAAGTTCTTTGAGTGAGTTCATCATAAATGATGCCTGGGGAAAAGTAGGGTAAAGCTTCATTCCTGTTCCACAAATGGAAGCTAAACTGGGTGAATTTACTTAACTTTGTTGGGGATTGATGACAGAACTGGTAATTAATTAGACTAAGTACCGGAGTAGCACTTCAACAACAGTCAGTCTTCTTCCTCACCACCTTCTTTATTTGAACATTTTCAGGTATATTTCCAAGAAATAAAATAGTGGTTTTGATAGAAACATCTATTTATGGCATTCATGTTGGGGTTTGGTGTACATGTGAACACACTGATAGCTTGCAACTCTTGGGTATGTTATAAATTTATAATGGTGGCCATAACTGCAAATATCCTGCATTACTTATTTGCTCTGCAGCCCATAGATTTTACAATTTCCTACAGTTCATTGTCTATTAGCAATTACTTCTTTGGATATCCAGTACTCTGTGTGAACAAATAAGTTATGTTTGCAGTTGTGTAATAATGCTGCATTTAAAAATAATTATTAAAACGGTAAGCAATTGCACCTTTCATTCATGCCAGTTTCTCACTTGACATTTAACAATACTTTTTTAAAATGGGAAAATAGTTTACCACATAGAATGAGGAGAGTGTTTAGAAAAAGATTGGACAGAAGTTCTTCCTGTCCTTTTGACTTCAGATGTACTCAGTGGTTTTCTAAAAGGATTCACGTTGGTTTTCAAACATAATTTGGTGAAACTTGTTTCCCACTGTGTTCCCAGACTGACCCAGAGTAAGTGTTGTACAATGTAAACTTTTTTTAGATTTGAAGCCTTTTTCCCTAGCTCATGTTATGTTTTAATGAGAGGACTTTTAAATAAATAGATAAACTGCCCCTAAAATACGCAGAGGCAAAACTGTGCAAACAGATCAGAGTGTAAACAGCCTTGGTGTATTTATTGCATGGGGGTTTTTAGCCTACAGATTTCAGCTCTATTAATAAAACTTCACTGAATTAAAAAACCAAAAAAACCCTTAGAACTTGTCTGTAAGAAGCTTATTTGAGGAAAGCTTGTCTGCTGGGTTAGAAGGTTTCATGTCAGAACTGTAGCAAGCTGTTGGCACCACAGTTCCTTGACTTGAGGGCAGCCCGTGCCCTCATGGATGGCATATGCATAACAAGCAGGGAAAAGCACTTCACGATCAGCTCTGAGATTATTTTCTTCCAGCAGTTGTGCAAAAAATTCAGTGCATGTTTTATGAAGAAGTGTTGGGCATAATCCTGGTCGTGAAGGAACTAATTTTATGGCATTTTGTGTAGTCAAGAATTCACTTCTTTGATCTCCAGAACAGATACTTTCTGAGACTCTCTTTTTAGGTTTATTTTCCCTTTATTGGCTTTATATGTTGCCTTATATAAAAGAAGAAGGGAAAATATATAATGGACCTTTTAAAATATTTGTAATATTTCTGATTGCTGGCATGCAAGGATCTTTGTTAACAGGTTGTTGAAGGCAATTTAGTGATGCTGGAAGAAGGAAAGGTAAAAATGGAACTCTGAAACTCTTCTGGTTTTAGCAGTGGTGTGAACACCTCTCCTTCCATGAATTAAGAAGTAGGAGAAACCATACCTGATGTTACTGTGGTCTCAGAAATAGAGAAAAAGCACCACAAAAACAGTCCAGGTTCCACTTTTGCTCAGAATCTCATGTAGTTAACTGTCCCCATGTGAACTAAAACGTAGCTAGAAAAGAGGTGTTTGGTTTGGCACCAGTTTTACTGATCTTCAGAAGATTTTGTTATGGCTTAAACTGGGTTTCACCATCCAGCAGCTGATAAGTGCATCTTTTTCAGTGGATTGTGCTGTCAGACATTTAAATCGACAAATATTTTGATGCTTTATCCTTCTAAAAAAGTCTAATAATTAACTATCTAATAAAGACTTATGAAAATACTGTATAAAAAAGGTTAAACTGGCTTTGTTGAGTCCTCAGAAATATTTTCTGTACTCATGCTAGATAAGATTGGCAAAGATTCAGAGTTGAAAAAGTGAAGAATATTGGTTTTCCAGTAGTGTCTTGGCTTGGGTAGCTTTTTTTAAGGTTCATCTGAGAACACTGAATTTCAAAGATACTCAGTAGACAACTCTGACAAGGTGATAATCATGCTCTCCACTGCTGTGATAACTCTGAGTTTAAGCCTGGTCTTACTCAGTGGAGTAAGAATGGTGTAAAGTTGCATTAGAGCCCATCTCTGAATGGACTGTACAGCTGAAAATGCAGCTGTGTGTGTTACTCCTCAGAGAGCCAGGAAAGGCTGCTGCTCAGAGTAACACCAAGTGTCATTATGCAGAAGGCAGCAGGAGTCTGCAAACTGTTGGAGGAGCAGAAATTCCCTGAAAGAAAAATTACAAATCACAGGATGAAAAAGAAAAAAAAGAAAAAAAAAGGGGATTAGTCTCAATCTATTTAGAGATTGGATTTTAGGGTTTGTGCTGGTTCAGGTGCTGCTACGTAGCACTGCGAAAGCTGAGATGAAAATCACAGTGGGACCACTGATAAGACCCTGGAACTGGAAATCATGCATTAGTTACTGAAAAGGTAAGCTAGGGTCTGAGGTGTAATGCCTTCAAATGACTTAATTGTAAGTTAAAATTAACATCAAAGCAGATGCTGCTTTCTTGTTTAGAGTGTTTTGTTTCATCCTGCTAACATTCCCAGGGTCCCTCGTGCATCTTGCTTTGTGCCACAGACAGGCTTTATTAGATGGACAGCCTTCTGAAGAAGTGCAGCATTGCTCTGGAATGTAAAAAATCCCATTAATTAAGATAACAAGTGAAAAATATTTTGATTACACAAGGCTCTTTGGGAGCAGATTAGTAAATTGATGACTTATGGTGTCCACATTTTCGTGATGTGGCCATATGGAAAAATCAGATGCTGAATTGAGCCAGTCAATGCTCCAATCTCATACAGAGAAATTAAAACTTTGATCAGTTTGTAGCCAACACTGCTGCCTTGTTGATGCACACAGACTTAGGAAGTCTCTGCTTGTGTCTGGGAGCTATGTGGATGGGTTAATTCATTTACAGTGCTGACAAATAGCTGTAAATGAATTTTTGGGCCCCAGCTGAGGCAGAAAGTTTATCTACAAAGAAGGTTTATTAGATCTTCCAGTGACAGTGGAAGTCCCAGGGTGTGTGTCTAGCCCAGCTTGTTACCGTGCTGAAGGTTTATTTTGTTGCTTTGGTGCTGTACCTGCTCCTTGTGCAGATTTGTGATGATTACTGTAGATGGCAGCAAAAGCTAAATAAAATACAACGATTTAAAAAATTAATTAAGCCCCTCCCTCCTGCTGTCCTGGTGTGCGTTTTGTCTTGGTGCCTGCCAGCTGTTTTTGAGGATGGAAGCAATTACAGGCAGCAGAAGCCAAATTAAATTACATATTGAATTAAGGTTTCACTCATAGACAGTTGGGGGGGTTTGTGGCTGTGTTGGTTCTCAGTGTGTACTGTCTTGGATACCAAAAGCCAATTTTAAAGCTCTCCTGATGATCTCTGAATTCCCCCTTATTTCCCTGTGTGTGCCATGGTGTCAGGAAGGAGCAGCAGCAATTCTTACAAATGATAATGCCTCTGGGAGTACTTTTATTTTTCCTCCTCTAATAAGCCTGCTGTCTGCTTTCTTTCATGGCAATTAAATTATTTTCCTCTTTTATTTTTAATGTCCTTCCTTGCTCCTTTCGTGTGTTGGCTGTCTGTTCTTGGTAGCCACTTCCTCTCTGCTCAGAGCACACAAGGAAAAATGGTTTATTGTGCCATCATGCTAATTAGCTGTTTAATAAGACACATGATTTTCTCATTTAATCAGAATGCAGGAGAAGCTCAGGACACCCTCAGGACAGGCACTGGCCTTTTGGAAGTAGTTACAGGATTTGGAATAGTGGACTGATCTTTAATGGGAAATTACTCCCAATGTTAAGTTTATTACACAAAGCAAAAGATGACTTTTAAATATTGAAAGGGTATAAACCCCAAATGACTATGGGTGAACTTGAGAGCAGGATTTAGGGGCAAGCAATAAATAATAAATGTACCAAAAGGTCCATATGTGATTAGCAAAATTGCTTGAAAAGAATGAGCTGTGAGAGCTGGGGGTCTGCACTCTTTGTTTTTGCTCTGAAAAGCATAAAACTCAATTTTCTGCATGGAAGACATTTAAAATTAGGCAAAATGTAGTGCATCAAAGTGACCGTGTGCTTTGGAAATATTTCTGAAATCCCTTTAAAATGAAAAAGAAGGACAGGAAAGTATGGAACTGCTGTTTGACAATTGTGTTCAATATACGATGAAGGTGGGTACAAAGCTCTAGGTATTAAAGCTTATGAATGTATAATGCACTGCTTTGGGGGAATTAAACTTTAATATTGATGATAAACCTTCCATAATAAAATGTGTGGAGAGTGAGAGTAAATCTCTCTTGCAAAGTCCCCAAACTATTTAAATAACTGCGTGCAAGCTGCAGCATCTCCTGAGATATATTATGAATGAACTTCTGCATACCAATGCACATTGTGCAGAAAGTGGTTTTCCAGCAGTTGCTTTCTGCCCTGGAAAAGATACTGTCCCAAATGACTGTATTTCTTTTAAGTGATTGATCTCTAGCATCGATTCCACAATATTTCTCTCCAGATATACATCATTCATTACCCAGAGTGCATCCCTGTGGGAGATTCCCTGTTGACTACTTTGAAAAGGTGTGAAATTTCTGCAGTGGCTTTTTATGCCAGCCTGACATTGTTATTTTTAGATAACATTATGGAAGAGAGATTGTAATGCTTTAAAATATGAAATGCTGAGGAGATAGAGGAAATTGTGAGTTACAATAATCTGGGATGTAGCAGCAGAGTATTGAACAAGTATGTCTGGAAAAAAAAATCACAAACTCGTGCTTCCCATCAAGCTGGAGGAGGAAAGTGTCATTTTAGAGAGCCATTGTGGAAAGTGAAGGTGTTTTGGAAGTTGAACTGTATGGAGCTGACATCCAGTCTATTTATCACTTTCCTACCAGAGTACAGGAATGCACATGTAAAATTTGCCTTTAGAAGAGCTTGTGTGGTGAACTCAGCTGCACAAACCTTAGGAACAGTTAATGACTCGAGCAGCTCCAGTGATCTGCTGGTCCTGGGATGTTGCACAGTTTGGATCTATATCTGAAAAGGAGAAGAGAACTGTTATCACGGAACTGCAGATTTCAGAGGGTGTCAGCAAAACCTTGAGGAAAACAAATCTGCTCTTTGTTCTTTGCTCCATTTAAAAGGTGGGAAGTTTTAGGAGAGAGTCCACTGTGTTTCCAGTTGTGAAAAATTCATGAAGAAGAAGGTAAGTTAAAGTAGGAGGCAATTCTAGAAGCCAAGCCCAGATACATATCAGACCTGACAAAAAAGCTTTTGTGGATGGTTATCAATAGCAATAACACAACGCTGAACCATTCAGCTGTTACTATGGCAGCTTTTATTTCAAAAGCTTTACTTACAGGAGTGGGTTTGGTTACTTTGGCATATTGGGTTATTTGCAAGTATTTTATATTTTCAGTTCCTATAGCTGTGGGATCTTCTGGTACCTATAACAAATTGAGCTGTGCAGTCACCAAGGATTCCTAGTGCTGTGCTGTGTTAATCTGGAAAAACTTCTCCCTGTGACTAATTCACCTTTTTGCGAGATGTCTTAATGACCTTCCAAGTCAACAAAATGAATATAGGAACATGGCAGCCCTTTCAGTTACACTTTTGCAAAGAGAAAGGCATTTCTGAATTGTGATATTGGAAGAAATATTTTTTTTAATTTCTACTTAACAGGAAATCCTTATGTCTGATCAATTCCGGGCATTTTGAAGTAGTCATTGCTGCTCCTAAAGTTAATCAAAACTTACTGCTGTGTAAGAAAAATCAATGGAAAACAGATTGAGATCATATAAGGATAATTCTGCTGCAGGGCCTCTTTAGCTTCACCCATCAATAAACAGGAGCCTAAGTGCTAAAAGTTTCATGTGTCCTCCTGATGTCTCTATTAATCACCCAGTGCCAAATCCTCCAGTTTACTTAACTTCACGGATCTATTTTCAGTTACAGGGTGGGTGTTTTTTGATGATTGCACCATAAAATCTTGCCTCCAGGATCTCGCAGAAATTCCGAGATGTTTTCAATGCAGATGCAGTGTAGTGAGTTACAATGAGATGTGGTCGGAAAGGGACGCTTGGATTTAGAGTTCATTCTGGGCAAAAAGTGCAGGGAAGCTTCCCAAAAATGTTTCAGTGTTTCACTTGGACAAACCCTGAATCTTGAGTTTTGTTCTCTATGGTACAAAATGATATTCTATATTTTATAACTGTAGTTGCTATTACTATATAAAGAATATGCCATTATAGAAAAATTGATTCATGTAAATATCAACTATATATTGTATAATAACTACAACTATAAATGTATATATGATATGAAATGTTCTCCACATACACATATTTTATCTACTCAATATTTTTAATGTCCATTAAAAACCTTATAAAATAGAATATAAAATAGGTCAGACTACAGAGTGATTTATGGTCAATGGCAGAACTAGAAGTGTGCATTGCTTTGACTTTGTGGCATGTCTGTATAGCCATTGTCATTGTTGGCAAGTAATTGGCAATGCCACCTGTTCCACATTCAGACTGAACTTCTGCATTGTGACTTTGGGTAGAGTTAAGACAGTTATTGACTTGGGAAAATGACTGAAAACAGGATTTGCTTAATATACAAATTGCTGTCCATTAGATGATTATTTTTTGGTGTTATTGGCCTTTTCCTGCAGCTTTCCCTATTCTTGTGGGCACACTACACTGGGATTTAAACAAACATTTGATGGCAGGCTGTGCAGCTCCCCATCAGCTCTGTGTCTGTCTTCCTGAGGGCTCTTCAGTGGCTTCCTGTGAGTGTGGTTGACATGGATCACACACCAGCAAAAAATATGTTATTCCTATGGTTTTAATTTTTCTCCTTCTCTTCTCTTTAAGATATGTTTTATTCAGTCACTCTGGGAACGAGGTAAAGCTCTAGTTTGCTTTTCATTTGAGGGAACTTGTCCTTTCTTCTGAGTTCATTTATTCGTGCTAAGGACAGGCAGCAATTGCTTCTGTTTGGGTTGTCTGTGTGCTCCCACTGGTCAGCTGAAACCAGGCTGCCCAAATGTCTGTAAAAATAGAATTGGTGTAATTAGTTATAGTTCAGAAGGAATTTTGTGTCTTGTTGCTAGGCTATGACAAAGAAAAAGGAATTACAGCTTTTGCCTATTTATAAAAGTACTGCTCATATTTAGCAAAGGGTTTTGGGACAGTGGAAACAAATTTACTTAATGTGCCCATTTAAAAATGGTTACTCTGGAACTTGCCGTAATTATGTGATTTTATTTATTTTAGGAAACATATTAAATGGTCTTTTAACTCTGCAAGCAGTCAGCAATCAAAACAGGTAAATACACACGTATTTGTGTGCATTTTCCTGTGCATATCAATAGCCACAAGAGCCTACTCAGTGGAGTGGAACAGCATCTTCGTAGTCATCAGGAACCACTAATGTGTGGTTAAATAATGATAATTGTAAAGACCTATTTACCTGATAGATTTTATGGTCCTGATGGAGCTATCAGAAGCTAAATAACAAAGATTTTAAAAGGTCCTAAATATTTCTAGAAGACCTAATAGTTCCTAGGGAGCTCTGTTTACAGTCAGCCTGGCAAGCTGCAGATGCCATTTAAGAAGCTGAGTATGTGTAGGAATGAATAATCTATTTTTGATGCATGGCATGCATCAGCATGGCACCCTGCAGTTGTGGAATAGAAAAAGTCAACTAAAATGAAGCTTTCTTTAATAAAAAGGGGGAAAAGACAGGTATAGCTCTTGTAAGAACATTATTTAGATATTGGTTTTGTCACATTCTTATGGGACCGAAGTTGTGTGCCCCAGTTAGGGATCAGTAAAGTCCTGCCCAGGCAGGGGGAAGGTGTAGTTGATGCAGCTCCTGTTAAACTAAGGAACGAAATATCCTGAGATTCTTTATCCAGGAAGGTAGGGAGGTCTGTATTAACACAAAATTTCTAAAAATTTCTCAATTTTTTTTTAGTTTAGGGTACTAGCAGATGAGTTTAGCTATTAGCAGTAGTAGTTTTTTTTGACTGTGGCCATTGTCCCCCCAGGTCCTGTGTGTGTGTGTCACAGGCTGTTGGTCACTCTGCACTCGAGGCCATGGGCAAACAGATCCTGGGTGCAGTGAAGTTGTTCTGCAGGACTCCAGCCCCAGCCTGCCTGTCGCGTGTCCTGCAGTAGGTGTACAGCTGTCAACTTCTGTGACTTTCAAACCAATTCAATGACCTTCCCAGCTCCCAGTGGCCCCATCCTGCCCAGCTGGGGCTGGAAGAGAGGCATCTGTCCATAGTACCCCTTTGCAGTTCACCTGCAATGGCATTTTCAAGAGTTTGTCTTCCACCACACAGCCTGAACTTCTGTGAGAGATAATCCATATTAAATACAAGAATCAGTGTGACCTGAGGGCCCTGATCCATTTAATAAAGCCAGGTACATTCTGGTAACTGCCTAGGAATGTGAATTCTGCCCTTTAAGAATATTTTTCCATGCTGAGGAGTTTTTCCTCTTTACTTCAGCTACAGACCTTTATCTCTGACCACATAATTATTAAATGAATCTCAAATTTCATGTTTATATTGCTTGATACTGTGTATTAATTTACATTTTTTCCTTTTTTAAAACAGAAGAACTTTATTTTATTTTGTTTTTGAATGATCAGTGAGTACCATGTGAGACCTGAACTCTGCTGTGACACTGGCAGCTCTCCTGGTGTGGCTGGGCAGCTGGTGTGCTTTAGCAGATGCTCATTTTACCAGATTTAGTCTCTCTATTGTTTTCCCAACCTCATTATTCTACCTGCTGTCTGTTTCCCTTTGTGCTTGCGTTATCCAAGGCAAGGATCCGTGCCAAGCACAGTGGAGCCCAGATTCCTGTATCCCAGGTTCCTGGGCATTGCTGCTGTACGAGGGTGAGCTCAGCCAGTCTTCAGGTGACTTTGCTGCTGCTCAGGCTCCCTGAAACAGCTTCACTTCAGGACCTGGTGGCTCAGAAGACACCTGAGTAGGAGAAATTTCTAGTTTTCACTTTCAACCACAGAAATATTTTCCTTGATTTATAAAGATACCTAATGGTTAAATAGGTAAAAGTATTCATCATGCAACAAAAGACTTATTTTTGTTATGGCATGGATAACTTCAAGGATGTTTGGCTTTGCTCAAACTGTCCAGCTAATGAATATAAAATTAAAAGATGTTTGGCAAGAATACCTGTAAGAAGGCACTGATTCTACTAGGGAACACATCTAATTTTGGGCTGGAAAGACAATTCATTAGGAAAACAACCCATAGTTTGAAGTATATTTCATTTTAGTTCTGTGATTTCTTTTCCATGCTCCAAATCTCCAGTGGCTTTGGTTATCTCTTCAGCCTTGCAAAGGTGTCCAGGTTTTAGAAGGAGTAGATGAAGAACTCTGTCATGTAACTGCCAGCTCAGTGTTTAACACCTGCTGCTCTTCCACAGATAAAACTTTAGGAATAGTGGTGTTGGTAGGTATAGATTAGGAGTGTGTGAAGGCCAAATAGCAGAGTAAAAATGCAGATACTATGAATAGAACAAGCTAAGGCAAGTACAGACTTCTCTGGATCTCATTATACAGGAATAGTCTCCTCATTAGCTCATTTGATTCAAGTATTTCTCCTGCTGGGTTGCTATTTCTGGGTTCAAAGTGGAAAAAAAAAAAAAAGGACAAATAATGTGTTTGCTCTTTGCTGCCATTAGTTGTTAATTATGTTTAGAGAGATATTTCTACAAATAAACCCCGTCTGCACCTGTGTGAGTGTATTTCCATCTGTATCAGCAGCAATGCTTATTTGCTAAGAGTGGATCAGAGTTCCTAGAGTGGAGTGGGAATGAGGAACTTGACATTGGAACATGCCAAAAGATGTGTTTTCCTGTGTCCTTCACTCGGAGAACCACTGTGGCTCAGAGATCTTGGGCACAGAACACGTCCAGGATCTCCATCCGCAGGGCTGAGAGTAACAAGCTACACTGGGAGTTTGTAATCTGAAAGGCTGACCAGATTCTAAATTTCACAGCTGTCTCTGGTTTTATGGGCCAGCTGAAAACTCTGCATCTGAAGGGAGCTGCAACTGGGAGTTTGGTGCTGGAGCCAAAAGCTGCCATCTGTGGTTGGGCTTTCCAGGCCTGAATAAAACAACCAGCTCCTGAAAGCTGAATAAAGCTCATCTTTGGGAGTTTTGAAATGACCATTGCACTCAGGAACAATTCTCTAGTCCTGAGGGCTGGCTTGGCTAGGTGTGCATGTGGTTAGAAATAAACAGGTGTGGAAATCCTTTAAGGTTTGATCTGATAATGCTAAAATATCGCAAAAGCAAAGATGTCTGTAAATATGCGTGCATATTTGTTTATGAATATTAATGATTCAGGTGCTATGCCACTTTCCAAAATTGTTGAAAAATTCAAGATCTTTCACATTCAGCCTCATCTTCAATTCTTGTCGTGCATTTTCTGCCCAAACTTATGTAAAATAGCGACTTTTATTCATTGTATTATTTTGTATATGAGCTAAGACTGAAAAAGTAGGGGTTGCTTAGTTTAAGGAAGAGGAAAACCTCTGAAGCTGTACTGGCAGTCTTTAGATGCAGGAAAAGTTGCTGCAGAGACTCAGGTAATGATGATAATGCAGATCCACGGGGAAAAGAGCAAAAGGTAATGGGCTTAAATTGTAGCAAAAGAGATCGAGATTTGGCATTAAGAAAAGCTTTCTAAAAGAAATAAATGGAATAAATGACTTGGGGAAAGTGGAGTTGTCATAACTGAAGGATTTTAAAACCAGGTTAGATGGATGGCCCTAAGGAATGACTTGAGTTGCATATCCTGCTTTTTGAAGTTAATTAACTGTCTTATTCTTGTGGCTCCTTTGCTGATTTTTTTTTTTTTTCTGTATTTTGTTTTCTTTGATCCTTCCTCTTTGTGAATGTTGTAGTGTTCAGAAAAAGTTCTTGGCCAAATATACTATCAAAGGAAAACAGGTTATCAAAACCATTGTTTTAAATGGCAATAAAGCCCCAGAGATTTTCCTGGTTACTTATTTTCGTTAAATAACGAAAGTCGAGTCAGCTCAGTTAAGTCTTGCGCTGGAAATGCAAGGTTTGTTTGCTTTTCTTTTAATTAAAAAAGAAAAGCTCTAACTGTAAACTAGGTGCAGGAAACTCCTGGTGTGTACCCACCTCACTCACTGCCCTCACGGGGTTGGCCATGCCTGCAGTGGGGTTGTTCTTCCACCTCCCTGCCAGCAGCAGCTCCAAACCCGCAGCACCTCCTCTCTAGGTGTGGGTGACAAGAACACGAGGCCATGCCTGGCACTGCAGGTGGCAAAGCAAAGCACTGGGGTTGTGGTGCTTGAAAACAAAGCTGATTTCCATACCATGACAGGGGAAGGGTCTTAACAAGGAATATGATTATTTGTGTTAAATACAGCAATTCCATCTGGTCGAGCTATAATAGACGCACTCTGCTGAGTCACTCCTGATTGCTTTATGCAGAACATGCTCTGCCTGTGCCTAAAGAGGTTGTTAAAGACTGCTGAGTACAGAGAGCTTTAACAAAGAGATCTCAGAGTAAACACTGACATTTGTTAGTGCCTCTGTTTAGCACTGCTGAAGGTCCCTGGGAACTTGGGAAATTGAGCTGTCAGATCTATGAAGATGAAATGAAACTTTGTTCTATGGCTTCAGTCCCTTAGGAAAGTTTTTCAGGTCATTTAGCGTTAGTACTGTGAGGAGAGCTTATTATTATTTTCCTGAAAATTATTCCCTTTTGTTGATAAATGTAGAGTGACAACTTGGCATTGCTATTAGTCTGTTTCTGTTTGGTTAAGGCAGTGCCTGAAAGACTGACAAGGTATTTTGCAGGCAGCTTGCAGTGGTCTGTGGGCAGGACAGGATGACTGATGGGTGTCAGATGTAACCACTGCACCAATTGACTTGTAAATTGTAGTTAAGCACATTCACAGGATGACTTGGCAAGAAAGCACAAAATGTTCTGGGAGGAAGATTCACTTCTCACTCTTCCCAGGCTTAAGAATAGCTGCTGTTTAAAAAAGAGAGAGATTCAGGGGAACAATGGAATGAGAGTGAAGCCAATGTTTGACTCTGAAACTTTTAGACTGGGCTTTGCCTGAGATTTTGTCAGTCTAATCTGCAAGGAGGAAAACCTTAGTGTTTATAGAAGTCTTCTTAACGCTCTCTTTGGATTGCTGCTCTAATGAGTTTTTGTAAAATGTGTATATTGTATTGCCAAGCAATTTCAGAGATGTAGCGTGGGCTGTTTAAAACACAAGTTTTCACCCTGAAAATATTAGTTGTAAATCAGAAAAACCCCAAAAGGCTTCTTAATTTTCATAGTGATTTTCAATTCCATGACTAAGGGCATGGAAAGGGCTCTAGGGACTTAAAAATAAGGATAGAATAGCTCTGAGCAACGTTTGGCTTTCAGTATTCCATGTTGTATGAACCTGGGGGAATAGGGAGCAGCCATCCCTGGTCTGGTCAGTATTTTGGTGTTAGCCCTGTTCTGCTGGGACCCAGTTCTGCAGGTTTTATCTGTCCTTCATTCCCCTCCTTCCCCCAGCCATGCAGGCAGCGTGGGGAGGATTCTATCTCTCAGCCTTCACTCCAGTGAGAGCAGAGCTGGGAAGATGGAGCTGCTCTCTGCACAGCCCTAGGTGATTAAAGACTAAAAATGTAACATAGGCTTAGCATTAAATTCATGTTTCCACCTTCAGGCAGCTGCGAACATTGGCTCTCAGAGTTGCAGTGCTTATCAGTACTTTTCTGCATATAAAGGGGTATTATGGCTTCTGGTATCAAGCCCCACAATCTGCATGCAGGATTCTTTTCCTTTAAGAAGATAATCTCTTTTCTATTGCTTCCTCAGTGCTTGAGGAGTGAAAGAGTGAAGGCCAAAATATGAAATGTGCCAAAATCCACTGTTCCTCTGGACATGCAGCAAGAAAAAGCCACCCTTTATTACAGAGATGTTATCTATAAGCTGACTGTTGTTAATGGATGCTTCATTACATATAAAGAAAATTAGTTTTCTTTGGGACATTAATTTTTGGCTCTGTGCTCGTTCTAGTGAGTGTCCTTTCCTCACAGGCACAGTCAGTACTCCTGCCAAACAGTGAGGTCTAACACTGCTGTGGTTACTTTTAACTAGATGCCTTTGATTTACAATCCAGTGACTCTAATTTAAGAATCAGTAAGCTTCAGATAACAGAGCAGGTCCCAGGTAGAGCAACTTCCCGTGTAAATTCAGCTTTAGTAAATAACCAGGGAGCTGGTTCTGTGTTTGAAACAGATCAGAGCACCAGGAGCCAGTGCTGGCTGCTGGAATGTACCTGCTGTGGGAGGGGGGGCAGGAGATACAAAACAAAGTTCATCCAGATCTGCAGCTGTTTGAATTTCAGCTGTTTCCTGTGGATCTGTAGGAGCAGAGAGGTTTGCAGTGACTGGAAGTCAGTGTCGTCCTGCTCAATGCTGAATTTCAACCCTAGGCAGAACAGGGCCTGCAGCATAGCCCATGTTTATTTGAAACAAATATTCAGCCTATTCTCGTTCTGAGGCTGTCAGAGCAGACCCTGCAGCTCGACTTGTGACTGTCAGAAGCTGTGCATGAGCTCTAGGATGGGAAGGCTCAGCTCTCTGGCAGACGGGCTGGGGTAAGCTGGGGGCTGATGTTTCTTTCCCTTTCTCTCTGTTTCCATGTTGAACATGTTGGCAGTAATGCACTGGCTGTATTCAGTTGGTTTGTTAAAGCCAAGCAAAAGTTGAAATTAACATCTCTGTATCATTTCATTTGCAAATCCACCTTTGGTGAAATCAGTGCTTCCTCACTCTCTCTCTCAAAAAAGGCAGTCTTGTCATTTCAGAAGAATGTGTGATGATGGACATAAACTTGGAAAGTTTTTGTCTTGTAGCAGTGGATCTCTCAAATATCCCAAGGTTGAGCACACTCTTAAATCAGGACTAATTTGTATCTGGAGCCTGGGATGTCTGCTGGGCACAGTGACCCAGGGAATACTGGAGCTGGCTGTGCTGCAGGACTCCAATGCTGGAAGCCTCAGGAAAAGCCTGTGTCCCTTGTGCGAGGGTACATAAGATGGAACCTGTTGTGGAACTGCTGAGACAGAAACCACATCAGGTTTCAGCTGGTTATTGGTGCAGAGTCCATCACAAGGGGAAACTGGTGAAAATTCTCACCCTGCGCTTGTCAATAATGACTTGGAAATTTGCTAAGCTACTTTTATAAACCAGGAGGAACTGTTTAAAATGCTGCTTCTGTCCCGTAAGCTTCTTCACAGATTGTTTAATCCTCCTCAAAGCCTATTTTTAGGGAGATTGTCTGTTTTGAAAGTATTAGATATCTCTCCTTGAATTTGATGTCCATTTCAGAAGTGAATTCTCACCTGTCACGTACAATTTTGTGTTGGCAAACACCCATCCAGAGCCCTAACTGCACATCTTCATGCCTTGAAACTAAACCAGCCACAAATCGTTTGGACTCCCAGCTCTGTTCAGGGAGCAACCAGAGATGAAAGTTTCATCATGAATAAATGAAAGCATTTTGGTGACTTAGCAAGGTTTTAGCTTGTGGAGAAGTTTGATTTCAGTGCTTCATTTAGGAAATGATTCAGCTTTATGACTTAAAGGAGTGAAGGTGTGTCTGTGTTTGGGAGCTTGTTAATATTACGAGGGCTTGGGTGTGAGCTGTCTTGGGCTGCCATGCAGGGTCTCTTTGGTCCCAGCTTTTCCCTCTCTTCTGAGGGAGGAAACCAGGCTGCTGGTGGGTTTTTTTGTGTGACCTCAAGGAAAGGCCTGTGCTGTAATTTCCGTGGTCTGGAGGGTTTTTTGGGTGCATTTGCCTTTCTATCAGGAGGGCACATCTACCCTCTGTCCTTTGCTCAGAGGTTTTTTTTGCCTACTGAGCTACTCTCTAGTAAAACAAATCATTACAGAGAGCTCATTTTGGTGCAGCTCAAGGAAAATTCCAACTTGGCATTTATCTGAGGTCTTGATATAGGGACAAAATTCACAGTGTCTGTGGATCATAGATTTAGGTACAAATGATGGCTCTGGGTTCCACTTCCTTGAGGAGAAGTCTTTAGGAGGATGATGTAGGTCCAGCAGAGTGGATACGGAGGGATGTCCTCATTCAGTTTTGAGTGCAGTCACATACTTTTGCTCTAAGTTCTGATATCTTAGAGCACTACAGAGACACTGAAAATTTGAGCAGAACTCATTTGGCTGCTGTTATTCCAGTTTCCATAACATGCCATGGAAACAGGCTTACCCCAATGGCAGAGAGCAGGGAGGCAGTTATGGGGAAATGACACAAGGATTTTGCCTTAATTTCTGTTCTTGGTGCATCCATTCTCTGCATGTTTCAGCACTTTCTCAGAGCATTTCCCTTCCTTCTCTCTGGTTGCTGTGTTTTGCTGCTGTTTCTCTTAAGCTGACAGGTACTGTGGCACATTAGCACCAGCTACATAATTTCATAGCTTGTATCCCTTCATAAACTCACTGTCCAAAGTATTATTTCCTTGCAAGAGATATAGATTTATTTTTCTTAAATATACAAATTTTAAATTGCCCTCAGGACTTGAGCCATTTATTCTTAAATTGAATCTTATTTATTGTAATCCAGTTCCAACTGATAGAGCATTCCTCATATTATTCTGACAGAAATAAACACGGAGCTAAAGTGCTATCTTGGCAGAGAGTTATATGAGCTTGTAATAGCTGCATGCAACTGAATTTTCATTTCACTTTTATTTATTGGAAAGCTATCCTAGGATTTCGAATTGATTCCTCACTTTTGTTTGCATTTATATGTATTTCTTCAATAAAAGGAAGAAATCTCCTGTTATTTCAGGCCTCATCAACCTTCCTGAAAAATAACATGAATGCTAGTAGTATCAGGAAAATTGAAATACTTAACTGTAGTTTTCCTATCCATGCCAAAAGAAATCTGTGCTAAACCAGCGAGTGTTCAGGGCAGAAGGTGGCTTGGAATTGCAGGTGTGTATTGAAATGGCATTCAGAGAACAGGTATTATATTTATAATCTTTTAACCAACAACAGGTGGTACATATGTTAAATTTTCCTCTGAATGAAGCAAACCTAGGATTACAACACCCTTGGGGGAGCTCCCCAGGTCCTGTGCAGTGCACAGAATGCTGCCCTGATAGGAGATGAGGGAAGGTTACTTGTCAAAAATCCCAGCACAAGGTGTAATGTAGTAATATTCCAAATATATATCTTTATTAGTTCTTATCATTTCAAAGTCATGGAAGTAGAATCCATGGCAAGCTGTTGCTAGTAGCAGAAAGGAAGAATGAGAATGCTTTGGACAGCTAGATGATGCTCTGTGGTATTCACCTGGGAGCTGAGAAGCACTCAGCTGTGTTTCCTAAGGGCATTTAAAGCATAAGGGTGGCAGCCACTGTTTATCCTGTAAAAGCTGATAATTTTCCACAGCAGCGAAATATTTATTTTCTGAGTCAAGACTCTGTCATGTTAGAGCAGCAGCTGTCCCTACAGAGGAAATTTATCTGCATGTAATATAGCAAAGACTAGGAAAAGTGTGTTCTGGTCTTTTTTCTAAAAGACTCCATGTAATACTACTTAATTTTACAGTCATATAAGAGATACCAGTTCTATACTTCATAGTCATGTAATAATATGCTTACATTGATTATTTTCTGAAGTCTCAGCTCTAGAAACTTGATCACGACTTGCCTAAGCATTCAGGGGCAGGACAATGCAAGGTGGGTGGTGTATTGTTACAGCAGAATATTAACACTTGGATTTGTGCATGGCTCCATTCTAACTGGTGCCAGAAAATCACATTAAAAGTATATTCTGTGAAGAGCATCCTGCTTCTGTGATCAGGCAGGTAATAAATTTAAAATATAATCATTGACTGAAAATTCTCTAGTATAAGAAATATTTCCGTGCCTGGGGGAACAAATAATGTGGATACATCCTGTGGCTGATCTTTTGCCTTTAAATTCACTTAATGAAAATGCTGGATAGCTGATGAGTTAAGCATTTCCTGATGGGCTGCTTTGGTGATGGGGTGCCATGAGAGAATATTCCTGTGAGATTTCCAGCAGTTTCTGCTTTGGTTGGTGAAAATCAGGAATCATCGGAAACATTATCCAAGGCTGTTTGGAGTAGAAATACAGCCCAGCTGAGTTTATCTGAGCTTCTGGAAAAGACAGAAACTTTTTATTTCTTATCTGAAGTCGGCTGCAGTGTCATTGAGGCTGTACTGATCAGTACTCCCTGCACCCAGGGCAGGGCTCATTTGCTGAGATCCGTGGGGATGTTTGCTGCTGTTACAGTGCAAGGGCAAACCCTTCCAGCCCTGAGCCCTCAGTGATGATTATCATTGCTCTGCAGATTCTGCTCCTGATCATCTTCTAATACTCCTGGATAAATGTTCCTGAGTGATTTGTAGGTTACTGAAGTCTCCTGCCTCAGTAAACCTAAAGTAGTTCTGCTCGGGAGATAATAGGCAATGTCAGACATGCTCATCTGTGCCCTTTGCGATTACATTTTGAAAGTATTTATTTAACTCTCCACTTGTTTTGTCTTTTTCTCCACCTTGATTTCACAGCAGATCCTGCAATAATTTACCCACTTCATGGACTGCTTGGGCATTAGGAAATAGGTAACCATTTAGTTAAGCAGAAGTAGTTAGGAATATTCTGGGTTTCTTCCTGTGCTGCTTACATACTTCATCTTTGGAAGACATCTCCCCTGTTCTTTATAGGGCTTCATGGTTCAGGATTCTGAAGCTTCTTCTTGGCACATTGAAAAGATAATTTCCCATTAGAAAAAGCTCCTTGCGTGTCTTACACTGCTCTTTCTGCCCCTTTACCTCAACAAATAAACCCTTTTTAAAAAGTCGCTCTTTTCTTGTGTTTCTAATCTTTTGAGCCCTTGGACAGCCATGTCAGGCTTCTGTTTGTTTTTCTGCTATGGAATCTCATGCTATTAGACACATTCAACTGCAAAATGAGTATTTGTATGATTTTAGATAATATAACATTAATATGCTTATCACTCCTAGTAAATCTCATCCTTGTTTCTTGACTCACTGAATCAGTATATTGGCAGCTCCTGACACACAGCCATTATCCTTGGCTTGTGATAGTGGGATTTCACAGAGAAGTTTGCATTAAATAGGATTCAGGACCATGGATTTAAAAAATGAAATATTCTTTTATATCAAAAAATAAATGATTTTTCTGTGACTTTATATTTTCCAATTTATTTCTACATAACCTTTGATTCACTGAGTGTTATCTGTTGGAAAAGGGCAGCATTCCTTTTTGCTAGTATATCATCATAGGGGAATCATTATACTCTATAAATATATGAATATATTAGACTTGATTAAATTATATTTTGATTATTTGGTGAAATGCTGTCTTTCAGATAAAGCTGAATACATGCAAAGACTATAAATATAAAAAATGGATCCACATTACAGTGCTAATTATGAACTATGAAACGGGGGTACTGTTGAGTAGTCCCTGCTCTAAATGACAGAGTTGGGGTTGGTTTTCTCTCTGTGTGCAATAGGAATGTATTTATGTAGAACAAGAAGTGAAACCCCTCAATAATTCCAGGTTCACCCATGCAATAAATGATGGGAAGGGCTTGGACACCACCTACTACTGTCCACCAGTTTTAGAGAGAATTCTGCTGCTGTGACATGTATGCCTGGAGAAACCTGTGGGCTGTTCCATATCCTGGAGCAGAGCTGTGGTATAGATCTCTGTTAGAGAAGCCAAAATCTGTTCCTGGTTTAAATGGTTCCTATGTTAGACCATTTTCTGTAAATTGATTTCAATTTGCTCTCTGCTCAGCCTTGTGGATCCTTATGTTCTCAGCCCTTTTCAAAAGCCTTCAAAGCACTGTTTTACTTTCATTAGAGAAGTCTTTCAGGAATGTGGAGTCCCCTTTCCAGAATATCTGAATATTTGCTTCATTCAGTAACTTCTGCTGCTTGGGTATTTATTGCCCAGACTGTCTTCTGCTGGGGGAGCCAGAGGAAGAAAAAAAAACCTGTCAGGAACTTTGCATGTAATGAGGTACCAGCACTGCTGTGACTTGGACATGGGAAAGGAAAAATAGTTGTATTCACCTTCTAGGAAAGAAGTACCACAGTGGGGAGGAACACAGTGACCAGACCACTCAGTCCTGGGGCTTTAGAGCTTTTCCATTACAGCCCAGAAATGCTACAGAGCTCAAGGCAAACTTTTCAGGAGAAGGGCATGAATGTCCAACCCCTTTAGGGAAATCAAATGTAGTCCTATGCTACAATGGGAGCACATTAAGTATACTTAAAAGAAAGATTGGGCAGGTTTTGACCAAAAGAGAAATGGATTTCCACTTAAAAGTTTTTCCTCCATGGAAGCAGGTGAGAATTTTTCAAGTTTTTTCCCTTTTCTGAATTCTAGGATAGGGAAAAAACACCAAAAACACCGTCACTCTCTTTCCTATTTCCAGTCTTTGCCATTCCACTCTGCTTTCCAATAGAAGGGAAGATTTCTTGTTGCTAATACTATTTTTTTTTTTTTTTGTCTTTTTCTCCCTCTCTGAAGCTCATGCTTGAGGCTACCCACACTTCATGGATCTAAGTGCTCCCAATGCAGAGCTGAGACTCCCTGGATGTCCCCAAAACCTTACAAGGCACAGGCTCCTTGCAGAACCAGATCCCTACACGCTCCAGGCTCCCCTGGCTTTATTTTCTGTTGTAAAGCCTTGTGTTTATGTTGAAAAGGTGTGATGAGGAGGGACCTATTCTGAATCTTTTTTCCCAGCTCCAGTTGGTACCCTGCAAATCAGCTGTACTGTACCATACGGCACCCTGATTTATGTGAGACATCACGTATTGATGCCTTTATAGACAGCAACTTAGTGTTTCAGAGGAGTCTGCATGTTACAAAAAGGGCAGCAGGTGTTATTTAGACTAAATTGACCTTGAAATTGATTTCTTTATTTTATGACTTACTGAGGGGAGATTAATACTTTTTTTTTTTCCTGCAGCCTGAAACAATTTACATGGTAATAGAAGGCATAGTCAGTCAAATAAATTGCTGGAAGCAGTGGTATTCCAAGAAAGAAAATATGGATCTTACTTGCATTGATTCTTTCTATCCTCAGGGAGTAGCTAAGACTTTTAACACTGGGGAAGGACTGCCAAAATTTATTTTTCCCATTAAAGGCAGAAGAATGGATAGTAATGTCTGTTAGCTGACATTTACTCTAAACTTTCTGTTTGAGGGGTGGGGAGTAGGCTGTGCCTCATATAAAATTTAGGGAGCGTTTTATTGCTATTTCTTGATTTCTCTAAGGGCAGATGGATAGTAATGGCAATCATAAGAAACTTCTGGAAAGCCTGGCATGGCCACAGCACAGCTGCCCTTGGTAACAGAACAGACCCTGAAAATAAAATAGCCTGTAAATGGTTGTTGCAATTCCACCTTCGAGTACCAAGTAGAAATCACCTCAAAATACAAATGTTAATGGAAACAAGAGACCCAAAAGACATTACCTGGAGGAGGCACTGATAGGAACATGAAGTGTAGCTCTACAGGAGGGAGAAAGTTTTTGTTTGTTTTGCTGCTGCAGTGCTGAAACTGTGTAATTTCCATTTTCCTGTAGCCTCCAAGACAAGTGCATGATTTGTCAGTGGCACAATACTTTGCATAACGTGAACATGTACGAGATATTATTATGACACATTATCTGAAAATGAGTGCAAAAGCAACTCCACAAACCAATTTTTTGTTTGCTATAAATACAGAAATGGTGTAGAGGAACGTGTCTTATATGTGAAAATTATTATGATGAGAATTAATCTCCTTTGTCTATCAGAGAGCTGCCCCTGAATGCTGCTGTTGCAGCTGTAGTGAGGGAATGGTTATTTCAGCCTCTGTGATACAGGAGGAGGGTGTTTGGTGGATCCCAGTCCAAGCATCTGGAATTACCGGGGAAGGGATTTGGGCTCTTGCTAACAGGCTTAGATTAGTCTGGATTGTTGTTGGAATTCTCTGCCTCCTAAAAACAACCTCGACCTGAGGAGTTTTGCTATTTCGCTTTTATTTTCTGGTTCAATGTCCCTGGATTTTCTCAGGTTGTAAGTGAGTTATTAATAGGGAGCACACCATGCGCTTCCCAAGGAGGTGTCCCACATGCAGCCTTGGCCTAGAGCTGTTTATTAATTTGTTGCTGGTTCACAGAGCTGTGCAACGCTTAGAAATTTAGCTGGGTTGGGGGGAAAAAACAAGTATATTTGCAAAATAGCTGCTTAAAATGTCATATTTATTTGGATCTCGGGGCACTGCCTTCTGGAAAAGAGTTGTGTGAAACGAAATGTGTTGTCTCTCTGTCTGCCTGCCTCTCCTAGGGAGTTTCCCAAGAGGAACAGCCTGCAAAAAGGTGAGTTTGGATTCCCACAGTCCTTCCTGAGCACTGTGAAGCTGTGATCCTGGGGAAGTCGTGCAGCCTGAGGAGCTCTGGAACCAGAGCATCCTGCTGGGAAGGGAGGGGAAGGCAACGGGCGTGGAATACAAATAGCTGCACATCCATCCTGCTGCAGCCCCGTGCACGGTGTGCTCACAGGTGTGCACAGGAAAGCAGGGACAGGCAAATGGCTCTGGGGGCAGCCGTGACAGAGGAGCTCAGGTGAAGGGACAGAAGGGAGGACAGTGACGTGAGTAAACTTGAAGAAAACCTGAAAAAGCAGCAAATACGCAGCTGCTCAGTGGCACAGCAGTGGGTAAGGGTGTGGAGGCACTCTTAAATCATCCAAGGGGTGGAAAAGAGAAGGTTTGCTTTGATGTTGGTCTCAGTTTGCAGCTTCTCAGTGGCCAACAGTGACTGCTGTGCTTTGTGGGAAGCATGGACCACAGGGGTTTGTATGTGAGGTGATTTGATGGTAGTTTGGCATCTATTTACACCTAGTAAAGTCTGTTTGTTGGCAGCTCCTATGAAGGAGTTGGTGTTTACAATAGATAAATTGAATGGACAGTGCGGGATACTCTATACAATTCAGAGGCTGGGAGATGCTCAGGGTGAAGGAGTGGAGAATTACTGCCCTGAAATATGATCTGTCTATTGGGTCATAGCACATCTCCTATAAATAAAGGATCTAGAATCTTAATATATGGAGGCATACTTGATGATGATAATTAAAAGAAGTTCATAGCAGTTAGTCTTTGCTGTCTTGGACACAATGGCCTCAATTTCAGCTTATCAGACTTTAATTCCCAAACATTAGGAGGAACTGTGTAGCTTGGCTTGCCATGTAAATCTGACCTTTATTGATAGGAATGGCATGACAAGAGGAGGCCAGACCTGGGAGACCTTATCAAAATATAAATATGAGTGTAATGGCTGTATTCATTAGGGAAGAGGCAAAAAATTTAGCCTGCTAACTCTTTCTAACATATCCTTTTAAAATCAGAACTGTTTTAATTACTGGCCTGAGTCTTGTACTGGTATTTGTTGCACCTGTATTTAAGCACTGCGACACTTCTATCACCTATTAAAAACTCCTCTAAGCCCTTGTTTCTATATTGCAGTAACAGCAGAGTACTCAGCTTATTCTCATGCCCAAGCCCCAAATTGCTTCGTGACTTGTGGAATGCCAGCTGGGATGTAGGAGAAGCTTCCTGAGGGATAGAAAATGAGGGATTTTATATTGCTTTAGGGTGGACTTAGATGTAGATCTGACACAAAGAATGGTGAGCCAGCATAGCCATGGGCCTAACTCCTGCACAGCCTGTGCTGCAGGGGTTTGGATCAACATTTACGGGGCTGTTGCTAAGCAGGAAAAGAAGTCAAGGTCCCTCTAATGGAACAGAGAATCATTTATCATAAGATGCTGAGAGAATTTTGAGTGGTTGAGAAACTGTCACCCAAATTTCATGTGGAGGCTGTGTGGGCCTGGTTCAGGAAGTGTAATGTAAAGTTTCTGAAAGGCAGTAGCTGTATCATCATCCTGTCCTTCCCACCCCACTGCCTTCTAAAAGAGAGATCAGGCTGCTGGCTTTCTTGGGGGTCATTATGGTAAAACCAAAAAAGTGGGTAATTTAGTCAAAAGGGTCTAAGGCACAAGATGAATGGCAATGAAAATCTCCATAATCAAATGTTTTACTAATGGCTCCTCTGCGTCTAATCACAGTGGTGCTCAATGTTGGTCTTTATTCCTGATATGTAAAGTGCCAACTATTATGTTTAATCTGACTATATTTTTCCCCTCTTTTCAGGACTATAAATCTGATGTTATGACTCTGGTTTCCAGTGCCAAGAACAGTCCTCAAGGTCCAGTAAGTAAAGCATTTTACTGAAGAGATTAGATTTTGTAACTGAGTTTAGATCTTCTTTTAAATTGTTTCGGTCATCAATCACTGGCACTAACTCTTTCCTGTGACACCTTCCTGCTTTTGAAGTGACTGCACTTGAATTGGCTTAAATGCTCTTTAATATGTGAATATATAGAACAGGGAATATCTGTTTTACCAAAGAGAGGCAAACTGATTAGAATTGTTGCAGTTATGTTCATTAAGAGCCCTGTGGCTCTCTCGTGTGCTACAAACTGTCTTGTCTCCATGCACAGACTGGCCTCCGTCTCACTGTTGTGCAGAGAGGGGATAAAATCTGGGGGAATGGGAAGGTGGGGTACAACTGCAAACCCCTCTGGAATTCCATACTGTAGTGAGGAGAGCAGATACAAAAAAAGAAAGCAGAAATTGGGGTGAGTTTGGAGCCATGCAAGAGACAAGCACTCACAAGGGCAAGGCCACTGTTGGCTTGGAAACTGAGCAGGGCTGGACCAAAAGAGAACAACCTTATCCTGGCTTAAAGGCTGGATATCACCTAACCTGTGTCTGTGCTGCATACTTCATTTTCTAAATAATACCATATTTTGTCAGGAAATGTGTCCCATAAGCCAAACTTATGCTGAGGTGTTAACAGACCTGATTTACAGAGGTGCTGGTGATACTCAACACTGTCTGATGTCACGAAGAGTTAGTCATCCGTTGCAGTCAAGTTCCTTTGATCTTTTTTTTGTCTCTCTAAACCAGGAATATTGTGCTACAGTTCCTTTCCAAGTGCCTCTCCTTGGAGAGTGCCAGGAATTGGAATTATGTCAGTCTATGAACACTTAGTTTGGGTATTTCTCCCCCCTCTTTTTCTGATTATCTAAGCTGTATCCCCTCAGACTCGAGGTTGTAGGAGTGTGGATTTATGCCAGAATAAGGAAATAGTCAGTATTTCAAATGTTTGGCAACCCCTTTTTCCCTGTTTGCAGGCATGATTAATGCTGTTTTAAACATGAACATCTATCATTAACAGTTCCCTGAAAGGAGGAGGTGGTTGGACTCTCTCCAAATGAGCACTGTCTTGCAGTTGGAAATCTCTGGCTTCTGAAACTGCTTAGTCACACCAACGGAAATACAAAAATATCTTGAAAAGTGAAAACGTATACAAGAGATTTTTAGCCTCTCTGATGATTTGACAGAATCCTTTTTTTATCCCATATAGTAGGTTTTGGAAGAGTATCGTTCAATAATTCTTCCTGCACTGGCGCTTCCTGCTGGAACATATGCAAAGTCAAGCCTTTCTGTTAGTTTGTCAAAAGTTAACTTGCGGAATGATGTTCTGAGAGGTGGAGGTTTATTTTTAGAAGCTTGGTTTTTTTGTGCTTCATATATTTGCATTGGAATTAGGTTTGTGTCAGTTAAAAACAAATTTTTTGAAGAATGATGTAGTGTTTTTCCTGGCTGAATGTGTTCTCTAAACTAGAAAATGTTTTTACAAGTGCAGAACAAGATTTGATGAACACTTGCCATTTTGTACTGAGAGGGTGGGGGCTTTACTGAATTTCTTTGTCAAACTGACCCAGGGAGCCTTCTTTTTCTTTTTCTTTTTCTTTTTCTTTTTCTTTTTCTTTTTCTTTTTCTTTTTCTTTTTCTTTTTCTTTTTCGTGACTGAATCCTTTTGTTGTCTGTAAGAAAGTGTCCTCAGATTTCGAGGTAGTGACTTAATAAACAAGATTTCATTTGTCTTCCTTGAGCTTTAGTAGCTTAGACTTTAATTATTTTTTACTTATTTTTGGGTGATGGAAAGAGTTCTAAAGGCACGTTTATCAATACATTTTGATGTACTGAAGAGGTTTGTGATGGAAAGAGGAAAAGGTTTCCTGTTTTCCATGATATTTCTTATGCCACGCTACAATGGTGTAAAAATAATGAGTTAGGAGTTGAGCTTATTGCTCTTGAAATTACACTGTCTCTGTTGTTGCTTGGAAAATTGTTTGTTGTGATGGATGGGAAGGAATACATAGATTTTTCAAGTGTGTTGCCAGATCATTGCTTATAGAACAGTCTGGTAATAAAAGGCGAGTTGACAGATGAGAATTCAAATGGACCTGAGAACAAATTATTGAATAATGCCCCAGTTCCAGAGCCTGAAAGGCTTATTTCCAGGTGGATTTTTCTTTTAAATAATTGTTGGCTGCTTTTCCTGCTCTTAGTGACAGATCCTATATGAAAGTCTAATGCAGCTCAATCTCAGGCTGAATTCACATCTGTGTTACATCCCTGAGACTGCACTGAAAGGGCTGGAGACACTGTGGTATAAAAGAGCAGTGGGGAATCAGATCTATCAAACTCCATGTTTCCCGATAGCTATAGCTGCTTAATAGATTGTTTGTTAAATAATTCAAGATGTTTTCATTAAGCTGAGTGATTGAGTCTTTTAAAGCCTTTCTTTTGTTCTTAAATCTCATCAGGCAGCTGGTTGTACCTGCAGAGCTCAGAAAAATGTAACTGAAGGAATTATTATTGGAAGCTTTAGGAAGTTGTAAAATTACTGGCTGCCAGACTCTGGAGGGATGGATTTGGGCTGGATCCTTGGATTTCTGTCCCTTTTTCTTATGGCTTTCTCTAAGTGCTTCACTCTTCTATCTGCAGCTTCACAGTCTTAGGCTGCTTTAAATTCTCCTTCCTGCATATTAAAGGTTTATGTTTTCTAAAGTGCCTTTGCTTTCCCCCCATTTCCATTTCTCCAACTCTTGTCTATATATTGATATTTGATAACAAATATTATGTACTGTTTTTTAATCAAGAAATGTTGAGAAAAGGTAGTGGGAGTAAAATAGGACTCTTCAGGATAATTCAGGAGGGACAATAATGATTTTTGCTGAGAAATAAAATTGCTGCAAGAATTGCTGCCTGTGATCTGAATAGAAATGTGATAGTACCTGAAATTACTTCATCTCTGCTGCTGCTTCAGGAAGGATATCTATTAGCTGGGGATAATGGCTTGCAAAAAAAAAGTGGATTTCTTTAAATTTCAGATTCCTATTGAATGGAATGTATCTTAGCATTCTTAAAAAAAAAAAAAAAATTAATGAATCTGTCACTACCAGAGAGAGAACAATAGAACTGAAAGCAAAAATAACTCTTCCCTGAGCATCATCACAGAGCATTTGGATAATGGGTTAGGTGGGAGGGGAGAGTCTTAGCATACTGGAGAGAGGGGAATGTGCACTGTGCAGGTATCTCAAATAGTAACATAGAGCTGATCTAACTTGTGCCAATAAAACAATAAATATGGGAAATATCTGGCTACATTTGTTTTTATTTCTCAAAATAATTTATAGAACTACCGAAAAATCAAGGAAATTCTTTACAGCTCTATCATGAGGATCAGAGAGTGGTTTATGATGAATGGAATACAGCATGAGGGGAAAATTTTACCTGAGATGCTTATTGTGGGAAGATTTTGTAAAGTTTTCCATCACATTACTGATTTGAGAATCCAGGCACATGAAATGCAGTGCTGTATTAATGCACAGCAGAGGGGAGCCATCAGAAGCAGGTAGAGAGTCCTGAGTTTTGTTCCTTGCATCTCCATCTCCTTGGATGGTGCAGTGTTTTGCTCCCTATTAATGCTCATGGCTGTGTGTTTTTATCCCAGCAGAGGAATTGGTCCAATGGCTGGAGCTTGCAGCCATTATTCCATAAATTATGGATAATATTTTCATATTATCTGGAAATGTCTCCTTGAAAATACCCCAGTATCATTTAGATGACGAGTCAGTGTTACTATTACTGATTGCACAGGGAAAATCCTCAAATTATAAACGTTACTTAGTGATGAACGAAATTAAGACAAACCAGTTATTCTTAGATGCAAACTCCTGTAATATATTGACCCCTTTTCCCTCTGCCATCAGTCTACACTTGTGTGTTGTTATTAAATCAGATGCTGAGTGTTGTTTACTTGGCTTAACCTTGCCTGGAGTGGTAATGGTGTGGTGTCTACAGAGCTGGAGCTGATTTATTATTCTTAGAGAAGCAGATCTCCAGGACAAGTTGACACTGGTGGAGATTTTGAGTTTTTCATTGATTAAAATCAAGTTAGGTGTCATCTTTTCTGGCAGGAGAGATGAAACTAAGAAACTGCCCTGTTCTCGCAGCCTTCCTTCACTTCACCATCAGATTCTTCTGTGTTTGTGCTTTAGCCAAGGAGGTGTAAGACTAAATAAAATAAGAATAAACAATTTCCAATAGCAGAAATTTCCTGCTAACAAGCAGGTGAATCCAGAGAGCTGCTGAAATGCCAGGTATGGTTTGATAAAAGATCCTTGAATCTCCTTGAATACTTGTGGTTTTGGTGTAGAAAGAAAAGCTGGCTCAACACAGAGACACAAGATCTTTCTAAAGAAGAAATGAGCTTCTTTTAAAAGGAATTGCAGAAGAAAAACAAAGGAGAAAACCAAATGCCTTTGCTGCTGTTAGTAATCAAATTTTGGTACTTCTAAATACTGGAATGTAGTAGACTTTCAGGGAGGGCCTTGTGAGCATACTCACAATCTAAGAATAAATGAATGGAGATGAAAAAAAAGCAGGAAAAGGCTGTGTCTTCATCAGAATTGTCTAAAAGCTGTGCAGAAGTTGATGTTTTTCACTGCTAGCAGTACTAAATTGGTTGTAGGGTGGACTGTGCTCCTGGGATGGATACAAGACTGTAACAAACAGGGTCTAAAAATACATTTCATACAGCAGTTCTGGAAATCTCTGCTTCCATCATACAAGTGAAACTAAAGGGAAAGTGATAATTTTGCCTTGATTGTCCTTTGAATCTTAGTTTTCAGTCAGGATTTGTGAACATGTGCTATTGGGAAAAATATGAATATTGATTTGCATAAATGTTTGTGCAGCAAGACTCTTAACCATTGTGTAGCTGCCCATCAAACCAGTTCTGTTTAGCTGTGGTGTGGGAATCACATACCATTCATTTTGATGCTTTTATCAGTCTTAGAGGCAAATAAATCAATGCACCATTAATATGAAAAGTGTTTATTGTTCAGTTAATATATTTTTTTTTCTGGTTTTCTTTTGCATTCTACCCATATTAACAGTGTTTGTAAAGTACTGATACCCAGGATTTAAAAAGAAAATAAAACCAAGCAAACACAAAACTAGAAAACCTGCTTCTAGAATCCAGCAATAGAGACTTTTGAGAATTCTGATGGATGAGGGATATAAATTAGACAGTCACCCCTGCCAGTGGTCCCTCTGAACTGCCCTTTAGTGGCAGTGCTGTCATTTGTACAAATGCAGTGTGGTGCGTTTTTAAGAGCCAATTGATGGGTATAAATTTTCTGAATTCCAGCAGGACAGGATGTGTGGGGCATGAGGGACAAGCCAGGGTTTCCTGTGCTGCGGAGAGCCGAGGTCTCAGCAGGCTCCGAGGGCTGGTCCCGGGAGGTGCCAGCAGCGATGAGCTCGGCGGCTCAAAGCGCGATGCCAAGATGCCATCTAGTGATGGAAGCTGTGCTTCCCGGGCCGGGCACAGACCGGCTCTCCTGCCTCTTCTGGAGGGCTGCTCCTCAGAGCAGAAATTCCATGTCCGTGTCACTCAGAAGTTGGTTTTTTTTTTCTGGAAAAGTGTTTTGCACTAGATTCAACTTGTGCTGTTTGAAACGTGGCACCCTGGTATCAGTGCCTTGGCTCTGGGTTTGCTGTGCCAGGGCAGGCACTGCCACTGCTGCCTCCCAGGTCACCCAGGCTCTCTGGTAAGCCTAAATTGTGCTTCTTGGTGAATTTGGTGCAGTAGTGCTCTCACCAGGCAGAGAGGAGATGTAATGATGGTAGAAGAGAAGCTTTTTTGAAAATAGAACATTTAATTTTTTTCTTTTTAAAAAACCTAGGTTAATTCAAACTTGTGATTATTTGCATGACTTTTTCTGTTCTTTATTGAAAGAAAGATGGATTTATTGATTTATTTTTAAATTTCTGCTTAAAAATATCAGGTGCATAAAATGTCTGTGATTTATTGTTGGGAAAGTTTTTTTACTTTTAGTAGGAAAGCACCAGTTTGGCAGAGACTGAAATGAGCTACCATGGGCAGCCATCTGTGGTTTCTGCTGGTAATAATATGTGGTTTTCTTGGAGAGAGTCAAATCTGGGAAAATCATGTCTGAGGCAGTTTAATTTTGCTCCAGAACTAATTCATTGTGGGTTAGGTGGGAGTGTGCAGTGGCAGCATCCTCTTGGCCATATTAGCACAAGTATGGAGGAAGATATTCCTGTCTGTATAAATGCCAAATGATACCAGGTTTTACAGGATAGAATTTTGGCATGTGAGAGTTCAAGTCAGCAAAGTCCAGCACATCTCAGATTCCTCTGGAAAATGGCTGTAATCACCCTCTCCTTATTTACTTACCAGAGAACAGAATGTTCTGATTCTCACTGCACTTCTCCAAAAGAGCAAGTGTGTACAGATGGGGAGATGGCTGAAGGGGTGATTGGATAAGTGTCCTCACATCACAGAGCACTTGGATATTCTTCATGTGAAGCATGTGAACAGTCTGCTGGGGAAAGGTCAAAGCGGAGATGAGCATTGTTCAGAGATGAGCATTTGAGCAGCTCTCAGCCCCAGAACCAGGATTTGTGGGTATTTGTGTGTTTAAATAGACTCATCGGAGTTTGGATTTTTGAAACATAAATGCAAATTAAGTGCAAAAATTAAAACAATTTGCAATTACCACACGTGGAGATTCTGGCAGTCTGACTGTATTAAGGGTGAGGACCAAACAGCTGAAAATAGTGTGATATTGATCTCTTCCCTTAGCTGTTTGTGTAGTTCCACAGGAGCAGTGAAGGAAGTGTTTGTGTTGAGGGATAGATTTGCTTCTGAGGAGATGGCAAAACATCCATTTAATGCAGAATACTATTTTTAAAAAAAGCAGGAAGAAATAAGCTCCCCAAATCAATCTGTAGCATTGATGCTTTTAAAAAAGGAAGGGGTCACTAGAGTAATTGAAGCAATTGCAAATTCTGCCTGTTGTTCATCAGTGTTTTCCAGTTTACATCCTAAGAAAACTGCCAGTAGTCTCCTGCCTAAGTAAGGTGGAAAGTGTTGTTAAGAGCACAACAGTGGTTGTACTTGGTGAGAGTATTGTGCATGATGCTTTACTCCAGTCTGGCCAGTAACAGGTATTATAAACCTTTAGGAATGAGCAGATGTGCAAGAATCTTTATTGTGGTACTCAATTTCCCCAACTTATGACCTCGCTGTAATGGCTTGTTTGAAATTTCCTTTTTTTGCCTTTAATAACCTCTAATAAATATTCTTCCTAAGTTTTTCTCTAAATAGGTTTTGAACCTGCACAATTTTGGGCATTTGAGGTATTTTTTATTCTGTCTTTTGATCACTCAGTTGAATGGGATTTCTCCCTCCTTGGGGAACATATAAGTTTTTTACTACTACAGTTTTTGCTGTTTTATTTTAAATTTACACACAATAGTGGAAGAAATCTGCTGATTTTTCTCATATGTATACAAAAAGCCATAGCAGAACAATTCAGAATTACAGTCTGTGTCTAAGTGTCTGTTTAATGCCACATGACTTTTGGTTATGTAAAAGCCACTGAAAAATCTCACATGAGTGAGTTGCCAGTGGAATGTTTATGGTGAGTTATAGCTGTTACTAATGCCAAAGATTGTCAGAGTAAACTGTGGGTTTGATTAAACAGTTCTATAATGATGCTATCAAGGCCTCAAGCATCTGAAATATAGAAAACAAATGTGTGAAAGTACCAGCAAAGAGAAAAGTAAAACTGTGAGGCCTGAAGTAGATGTACCAGCGTGTGGGCGTTTGTTATTCCATCTTCATTAATAAAATGCTTCATGAGTACAGCAACAAAATGTGAGTCACTGACATGAAGGCAAGGAACTGGGACTTGAAAGAGATTGAAATCTGATCCAAGAATACCCAAACAATGGGAATGAATTGTGATGTTCTTTTACAAAGGTGAGAGAGCTTGAAATACCTGGTTTGAAACACATTTTTTTTTTGATAAATGAAGTGCCAACTCTAATATTGGTGGGAAATTCATTACCTACAATTGGACAACAGATCTAACCCCCAAATGAACATTTAAATGCAACAACTAGTGAAACAATGGATTAACAGAGGATTTTTCATAAATGAGCTGTACAGCAGTGAAATGAGACTGAGAACCAGAATTATGCACTTAGAGAGGGAATTTGTCCCAGTAAGACAAGCTCACATGGACTCCAGCTGCACCATGAGCAGTGGGTTTGACCCTGGATCAGTGTGAGGGAAGTTTTGAGGTGAAAACATCAGTGGAGAAGGAGAATACACAGGGGAAAAATGGCATCCTAGTGCCTCACAAGTAAACATTTTCTCTGTTCCCTCCAGTGACATAAATATCCAAAGTGTTGAAAATCCATTCTAGTATTCACAATGCCTGTTTGCTCATTAAATGAATTAATTGCTGCAGAATACTGGGATGAATAATAAATATTGAATTGAACTCCCATTAGCATCATATACTGTGGCTAATCTTCCCCCTCAGCTCATTGGGAGAGTAGAGTGCAGGTGTAAAAGTTAATTAAAGTTAACTAAAGTCAAATTATCTTTTTAAACTTGCAAAACAAGTTTTTCCCCTTCAATCAAACTGCACTGTTTTCATATTTTTAATACAGAATATAGAATAGGTATTTTTAAATTGAAAAAGTAGTATTTTTATTTAGCAACAAATTATGATAGTTATTTACCCAAACTGGGGGGAGAAGAGTCAAGGTTTTGACAAAAGTCTTAAAAGGTAGTGCACAAAAAAAGTGCAAATATTTTCAAATTTTTGTTAATATTTCCTGTTTTTTGCTTTTTCAAATCAAACTCCATGCAGAAATCTATTGTTTGGAACACTGTTGTTAAAGACAGAAGGTCAGCTGACCCACTTGCCATCTGGATCTTTTGGATTTTTATACTTATAATTATGGAAAAAAAGCACTTGCCATGTAACAACCTATAACTAATTTCAGAGTTGAAGTGAGTTTCTGTTTCTTCCCCTCTCATAGAGCAGGTGCAACGTTGTCACCGTGAGCTGGGCTGGGGCTGCTGCTGGACAAGGGGTTTTGTCCTGAGAGGCTGCTCTGGGAATTGTCACCCAGGGGCAAGTGACACAAACTTCCACAATACCATTACAGAGCACTTAAATCACAGCATTTCCCCAGGCACAGAGAATTTCCAGTGATGTTTTCACAGGAATTGCTCTGTGTGTTCTCTGCACAGCTACAGGACTTGGGTCTGTTACAGCCCAAGGTCAAGGCCAAGTGCAGCCCAGCAGGGTTGGTGCCATCCCACTGGAGAAGGTGAAATTTGGATGCTTTGTCTGCCTCAGGTGTGCCTTAATCACTGGCAGTGAATATTTCAATATATTCTGAAGAGTAGAGGCCACATTTTTCTTTACCTGCCTCGGTGTGTGTGGGAAATGCCCTTTTTGTGTGTAACTTTGGTGAATGACCCCAGCAGCAGATGCTAACTCAGATGAAGTATTTGTGAAAAACACATTTGTAGCCTTCAGGTGTTATGTCTCCTAATACCTTAAAAATATTTTAAGGCTACACTGTGCACCTGCTGTTAATTTTAATTTCAGGAGTCTTTTTATCTTTTCTCCTCAGTCCTAAATATGTCTTTGTGAATTCCTTTAGCCCTGAACTGACATCTCTCTTCTCCTCAGTTAAAAGTACATTTATTCAGTTGAAAGAACTAGGACAGAACCATTGACACATTAATATTTCCTACATTCTCTGGTTAAAACTCAGGTGGAAGCCAGGCGTGTTTGGATATCCTCTATCCTAACATGTAGCCAGGGGCCTTTTACTGCTCCATACAAATTGGACAACTTTTCTATGTTATAGGAAAAATATCATAGCTAAAAAAAGTAATTTGTTGCAGCTATGCAACATTTGCATTGGGCTTTGTGCAAATGCAGCCTGTGCTTTTTTGTTTCATGGAAATATGGCACTGAATCTTCCAAGTTCTCATTAAGACTATTAAAGGAACTGCTGTGGCTCACACTGTGGTGATGGGTCATTGCAAAAAGTAGCTGTGATTGGTGATTTTTGTGGTATTTGTGGTCATCTGGAAGAAAGTTGAGCAATTTAGAGAATAAAAGCTCTGTGCTCTTGTGTATCATGCAATCCTGCAAACCCATGGGTGTCATATCTCCACACCTATGAACCAGGTAACCCTTTTGGTCATGATTTGGGTTGGAAAAAGTAAATAATTTTTCATGACAAAACCATGAAATGACTATCCAGTCTCAGGGGTGTTTACATCTCAGAATCCTACCCAGTCAAGACATCAACAAACTGGCAAACTGTGTCTCTTCACTCACATTCATCTGCGTGAGAAGTATTGCATGAGAAGGGCTGTTATTTCAACATTTGCTCTTTGTAAAGGCTTGACAAGGGCCTAAGATGCATCTATTCTGCTTTAGGGTCATGGACTTTGTTGAAGTGGGCTTGCGCTTTCTATTCAGGGTTCTGCCTTTCTGAACATTTCCCCTTTCCTGAGGGACTCTGTTAGGAAATGCATTTGAACAAAACAGATGAATAGGCTACAACTTCATTCATTAAGACAGATAAAGCAGTTTCCATGCTTGTATTTTTTCCCCCTTTAAAAGTAAGTTGGAATTCATATTTTATTTTTCATAGGAAAACTTATATGTGTCCTTGAACCCAAACTAACACCCAAATCTGATGGGGGAGAGCCCTTCTGCTTTTAATGTGCTGGTCCCAGCATTCTGGATTATCTAAGTCATGGAGAGTTAATGCAGAGGTATTTGCCCTCTAGACCTGCAGGCATCAGGGTGAAGTTCTGCTTGATAATCAGAACACAGTATCAGTGTTTTCTGCCCATTCTCTTGTTAGCTGTGCATTATTAGCAGTTTCTGAGCTAGTGCATGACTGATTTCCCAGTGAATCTGATTTCCCTGTGCTGCTCTGCCTAACCCACGCTGCTGTGGAGCAGATGCTTATTCTGCTCCTGCAGCACCTAAGTCCAAAAAAGATGGCATTTGCCAGGATTATCCCAGGTTGCTCTGAAAAGTCGTGGAATTAATTAATTGTCTGTGTTTAGGAAGCTGGCCAGTGTATAAAGAATGGTGTGAAATATCCCACTGCCACTTGTGTAGGAGTTGTAGGACAAACCCTCTGCCCACAAAGAGCAACCAGTTGTGGTGAGAAGTCCCAGCTGGAGATAACTGGAGGTGTACAGAGCACATCTTCCTAAATGAGTAGAATAAATGGAAATCAGGTAAAAACTGGTTAGCAAAGCAAATGGTGGGATCTCTGTTTTTGAAGAGGGGATAAACATCACAGCCTGCGAATGTAGTTAAATTCCTGTGTCTTGTTTACAGAAGTGGGCTGCAGACAGAGAAACTTCTGCCACAGACACTGGGTTATCAAAGAATGTCTCTTGACTGCTACATCTTCAAAAGTCTTATCTGCAGCTACAACCCAATAGAACCAAACTAAGGCATTAAAAGATTTGACTGTGTTTGTAATGGCCTGGATTTCGTATGCTCTGTCAAAACAAGGACCTCTCTATTTGGCCTTCTTCTCATTGTGAATGATACAATTGAAAGGGAGGAGTATAAATGAAGTAGCTTTGAGGAGGTCCTGTTCTCACATATGGATGCTCTTTCATCTGGTTCCGTCCCCCTGTGATTTTCTTTTTTACTTAGTTTCGGAGTTATCTGAGGAACGCTACTTTAAAAAGGAAGTGAGTTATCTGAAGTTCAACTCCTAGGAAAACACAGATCTTACCATCTTTTTCTACTTCAGATGTAACAGTATCTCTATGCTATCAGGAAGTCTTTGTGGACAAAACCTTGTAAACTTCCTTTATTTTCCTGGGATTAGACAAAGGAACTCCAGTTTCTCAAAGTAAAATGTTTACTTGTTCCATGTTTTTATTAGAGTAGTTTTTAGGTCTGCCCACCCCAAGGTTTGGCTGTAGTAATGTGGAACATACTCTCCAGAATGAACAACTCTGAAATCCCCAGTAATTATAGTAAAATCCTGTAATCTGCCCTTGACTTCTAATAGCAAGATCTGATTTCACCAATTCCTGATTAGCTGTATTAGCAGGTTGGCATAATTTCTACAGGCAAATTTGCTGTCCCCCTGATGATAAATGGACCTGCTCTCCCTTTACTTAATATGTTCTCCCTGGGGCCTATTACGGTGTCAACAGCATTTTGAAAAATTGCTGCAGAAATAATGAGGACAGGGTGGTATGTTTGTGCCCATTTCATTCATCCACCTCTGTCCCTTTTTTACTTACTCTGTAGCCTCTTAGTCTTGTCCAAACTACTTAAAGAAGGAAAGTGCTGGAAGATTTATTTCCAGTGGTATTTTTCCTGTCTAGTTTTGTTTAGAAATACCAGTTCAAGGTCAGATTAATTGGGATGGAGGAGGAAAGATTTTTGTCTCTTGATTTGTAAGAACTTACACCTGATTATTTTGCAGAGAATTTGTTTTCGTGTGTTGGGTAACCTCTGAATGCTCGGTGCCATCGGTACTGCCAATTGTTCTGCCTTACAATGAGGAAATCACATAAATATAGCAGGGGAGAAGGAACATCTATTTTCTTTTTGGCCAAGCAAAGCATTGCAAACGCAAGAGCTTTTCTGAATGTGATGGTGCTCTTTCATAACACAGAGAGACTATCTGGGGGTCATGTGTAACTTTTTAAAGAGCTTTTTCAGGGCACTTAAATATTCTGTATTTATTCAGAACTTTGAAGGTTTAGGATTGAGTCCAAGAGCTACAGACATTCCCAGTGCATGTTGTGCATATATTTAACCTTCAGCTCAGACCCTTTTTCCTCTCAAAGACCTTCCATTTCAAGCCTTGGAGCTTGTGTTCTGTATGTCCCCTATGATCCAAAAAAAGTGCCTTTCTGCTTTTTATGATGTGTGGGTCCTGTTTATCTATCACATTTCTGTTCCAATACATCAAGAGCGAGACTGTGATAAGAGTTTGTCCTCCTCAGGCTCTGAGCCCCTGCTGTTCCCAATGGCTGGTGTGCAGTTGGGGATCATTGGAATGACTCTGACAGAGCTGCACTGGCAACACCAGGGCAGGGCTCTGGGGCTCTACAAGCCCCCCAAAAGACACTCATTTATGATGGCTGAACCAGTCTTATAGCAGAATGTGATTCAAAATTTACAATTCCGGTGTGTAAGGAGTTCAGAGAATTTTTATTTTGCAGTGTTTTCTACCTGAAGAACTTAAAATAATTTACTTAAAAACAAAAGATTAAGGTTTATTAAAGGGGATAAGAGCAATACTGTAGCCCAGCAAGCCTCTAGCATGGGATATTGGGATGAAAACCTTGATGCAAACATCCCTCCAGCCACTGGGGTTGGAGTCCTGGGTGGGTGTGCATCCTTCAGGGGTGGGAAGGGCACATGCAGATGAACTCAGACTTTACAATTGTATTATAAAAGATATATTTTAAATACAATAAGTACTCAGCCAAGGTGTTTGGGTTTATTCTTTCCTGTGTGTTTGTGAGAAGGTGAACGCATCAAGAACGGAGGTGTGGGCCTTGCTGTGTGTGACTGACAGCATCGTTCCTCTGTGTCCTTGGTCATGCAGATATGGAGCAGTGCCAGGGAACTGGGCTGAAAGCAAATGTCAGCTTCCACAGATGTGAGATGAGACTTTGCAGCTGTTTCCTGTGTACTCAGGTGTGGTGCTTATCTTGGGAATAGTGCAAGGGAATGGAAAACTTGAGCTGCACTGTGGTGGTCACAGTTCCAGCTCTGCAAGTCTGGCTGGCCACTCTGTGGTCAGCCTGAAAGACACAGCAATCATCAGAGACATAATTTAGTGAGTTTTTTTATTTTATTTATTATTATTAAACAAATTGAATAAAAATAAGTGTAGATCCTCATGTTTTAAAGACACTGACAAGTACTGTTATACCACTGACCCTAATGAAGCATCTTAAATGCATCTTTATGCATCTTTTCAAGGCATATCACTATTTCCCAATATCAAGCATAACCTTTATAACAAATGTACAAATTTAGGACCTTGTAAGGCTGCTTATTCTCAGGATGCAAATTTCAGAGCAAATGGAACCCATTAACAAGATTAGCAATGCAAAAAGGCAAAGTTCAAGGTAAGGAAACAATCGAAGCTTTTCTGAAGGTAATGCTTCATGTTATTGTGGTTCAGCTACGTGCATAATATGTTCTCTTTGGTTTCGTTTCTCCCTTTAGAATAAATTGACATAGGACAGAATGCTATTTATCTAGAGAAAACCAGCATTTTAGAAAAGAAAGTAATTCTTAGGACACTGTATTTTGCTTTTTAGAAAACTGATTTCTAATACATTGCAATATTAAAATAGGCAGCTATTTAATAGTTCAAAGTGGTGAAAGAAAAGAGTTTGCTCTTGAATAGGAACATTTATGATTACAGAGGGTATTTTTTTTTAATATGAGGAGGGAACATGCAGGGGAAAGAGAATCCCAGTTTGCAGAAATGGAACAGTTTTCAGTGAGGGCAATTAGGCCTTTAATTTACATCCACTGGCAGCCTTGTTATTGCAGTAAGGCCATGACAAGAGTCTTTAACCAGTGCACCTTCAGCTTTTGTCTTCAGTCATCACTGAAGACTGATTTTGAAACTAGGTTCTCCTTTTATAAAGGCTTCATTCTCTGAAGATACTTGAACATGCTGAAAAGATTGTTGAAATCTTGGATACCACGATGAATTAATTATGGTGTGTAGGATGTGATGCGATGGTGCTGCTGTGATGTTGCTGCTGCTGAGTCTCTGTTATGAGCAGTTTCATTGTTAATCTCTGCTTTTTACTGTTTTATCAGTTGTCATTGTAACTTCATCTTGTAAATGCTTCAGAGTGATGAAGTTATCTTGGTTTTGGGGCTTGGCACAAGTGGGTTTTGATTCTTGAGTTAAATCAGACACTGGAAGACTCAGAATGTTATCAGGAGACACAGATGCTCATTTAAAGGATTTTTTGCACTTGCTTATTCATACTTTTACTCACTTGCTCTGCTTTATAGGTGCTGAGTTTTGAATCTCTCCTATAGCATCTCTGGACCTCTACCAGTGTTTGACCATATTCCTGATTAAATTTGTTTCCTTTCTTTCCAGTCGGAAGTTCCTGCCTCTTCCAGGCTGTGTCAGTACCTCTTATTGCTGTACCCTGTGTCCAACTCTGTCTCTCTTTCCCAAACACTGCCTTTAGGGACTTGAAGGGAGCCAGAGCTTCCACTTGTTCCCAGGGCTGAACCATCCCAGTTCTGTCACTGCTCAGTCCTCAGTGCTGCAGTCCCTGACATCTTCATGGGCTCTGCTGGCCCTGCTCTGCTGTTCCAGTGTCTGTCTTGGACTGTGAGGCCCCAAACTGGGCACATGTTTGGTTTCACAAGTGCTGAACACAAGGAAAAGGTCATTTCTTTCAACCTCAATCTTGCCAGGTCTTTTGACACCCTTCTAACAACCATGAAAACACTGGAGTTTGCTTTGTTTCCCAGTCTTGAGCAGCCAGGTCTGTCATGCACAGTGATAGCTCCCAGAATCACTTTGCTTTTTTACCTTTATTAATTTTGTTTTCTTGAGACAGTTTCTAGTCCGAACAGTTGAGATGTGGAGACAAGAGCTCAGGGAGCAGAGTCAGCTAGAGGTGATCTTTAATCTTACATAGACAGCTTTCAAGGTAGTTGCAGCCCCCATGGAATTGTGGAGATGCAGCACTAGAGATCCCTTCCAGGCTCTGGATGAATCCTCTCCTGTGAGGTGTGGGGTTTGTGCCTGGCTGGCAGACACTGAGAAGCACCTGGCAGCATCTTTGGTGGTGTGAGTGGTGGATCTTCCTTGCACTGACTCTTAGAGGCAAAGCACAAAGTAACCCTCAGGTTCAGAAACATCTTTCCCACCAATTCAGTTGCCTCAGCCTGTGCATTTTAAGCAGAGCTGCCTGTTCAGCCCTGCATTTGTCTTTTCTCAGCGTGGCCCTTATTTCTAGGTTGGGGTGTTCACATAAGCTAAAGTAGGAAGGTAAATAATACCAAGTAGCCAGTTCAGTGCTCAGTGCCCCAAGGGCTATTTCAGTGTTTCATCAATACAAAAAAAGTGGTTATTTCTGGAAAGTCTATGTGCACATGTGTGTATTGGTGTAAACGTGTCTCGTATTATTCTGTGCATGGGGAATTGGATGTGGGTTAGGATCTGAAAGTCAATTTCGTGTCTTTTTACAAGACTGTCCTAGTGACAAATACAAGCTTTAAGTCCTTTTGTGTATTTTTTGCTGTAAAAGAACAAAGTTAATGAAGGGAGGTCATCTTTGGGCAGAGACTGAAAAAGCTGATGTGATGCAATGATGTTATTCTGCATTTGGTTATTTTTGGTGAAGTGTTAAGTGAATACCCTCAGGCTCAGAAAGATGCACTGATACCTCTCACAATGTACAGAGGCTTTCTGTTTTTAAAAAAATTCAAACTTACATTATTGATTTTGGGAAGTGCCTAGTTGTCATATTGCAAATACAGAAATATTCCAAGCCAGTTTAATTCTGCATAAATAACACCAAAACTTTCTTTACAAATGTGGGAGCTCTCAGCTAGCTTCCCCTTTTTTTTCCCCTCATTGCCTTGCCTGTAGTTTATCTCTGTTGTTTACCTACATAACATGCAAGTAGTGCCAGAGGTTGTGGCACTGCTGCTGCTGTTGGTGTCAGGTATCAAAGCAATAAAGGACAAGCCCTGGGTGGCAGAATTCAGCTGCTTGCATTACTTGCAAACTCCTGCCAAGGAGTGCTTGGAGCTGCCGAGCAGGGAACATTGGCACTGCTTCTCTGTTCTCTCCCTGTCAAGAAGCAGCAGCTTGACAAAAACAAAAGGGAGATCTGGAAACAAAACATGGTATTCCTGACATCGCCGCAGCAATTTTTAGTCTTCATCTGTTGTGCTTTTTGTGGGAGCTCTCCCTGCACTGCTGCTGTGATGGGCTGCAGCGGGGTGACTCTGCTGTCTCAGAGCCACCCGGAGCTCTGCAGCCACCATCCTCAGCACAGCCACCAGAACGCTTGGCTGTCCTTGGGAAACCACACTGAAGAGTTTCATCACTGCTGGCTTTGGTCTGTGGTACCTTATCTAAAGCTCAAACCCAGCTGCTCTCCTTCTCCTCCTCTCTCTCTTCTCCTTCTGCTGTTGGGAGACCTGAGGTGTTTGCTGTGGAGAGAGCAGTCTGGGAGCAGCTTCTCCATCACCTGGACACACCAGTGGCCACTGGTCCCACACAGAACAGAACTGAGAGAGAGCAGATTTAAGCCACTACTTTGAAAGTGCAGAGTTGAAAAACCATTGCAGCTTCCTGCAATTAAACATGGAGGAATTAATTATAGTGGGGAGAAATCCATCCACTTTTGAGTTTCAGGAATGATTTTTTAATGTGGAAAAGGATGTTAATCACCACAGCAGTGAATTTGGGAGCCTTATTTAGTGCTGCTAGCTGCCTGGATAAACAATACTGCACAATGTTTATCTCTCAGTCCATCACTCAGTTCTCACTGTCTCTCTTTCTCTCTTTTCCCACAGTGTGATATTTTTGTGTTTCAAAACAAAGGCTCTCACTTCTTTCAGTGTGAACCTTTAAACTATGCCAAATGTAAATTTATGTACTAAATACCCCACTTCTGTCAGAGCAGAATGGCAGTGTATTGTTTTCTAAAGAGCATTTGAAAATGCACTTTGATTTCAGGAGAAATAAGACCGCTAATTTTGATCAGAGTCAGTTGAACATACAGACCCTGTTCTGCTCTCAGTAGATCTGCTCTGACTTCCCCAGATCTTATTGTCCTTTAGGAATGGTAGAACTTTTTTTCTTTTACCGTTCTCATAGCAAAATAAAGATAAGTTGGCCTTTATTTTGTTTCTTTCCCTGCAGCTTGTGATTTATGAGAGCAAAAGAATATGGCAGTGGCTGTCTCCCTAAAATTCCAGTTTTTCAGCTTTCTGAACTTCCAGAATTCTGAAGATGAGCAAATAGTGTTTGCTCAAGTTCTCTTTACTCTGCCTGTTCTTCTAAGTCTGAATGTGGAATAGAAATCCATGATAAAATTCAAGTCCTTGGATTGAAATTAAAGGTGCTATAGTTGAGGAATCTAAATGCTTTGCCAGGGATCTTTGTTTTCAGATGCTGATCCATGTACACTGTGAATGCCTTCTCCTTTCCAAGTGGAATTTGTCATGTAGTGGCTGGAATTAGTGACCAAGAGATTTCCTCTCGTTATTAACGTAAATAAAGAGTATTTCCACTGAAGGGACCCTAAAGTCTTTCAATACATTAGGACACATGAGCAGGATCTTTATGGAAAGACAAAACAGGCACAAGGAATCTTTAGCAGGAAGCTAAAGCAGGTGAAAAGCCCCCAAACCAACAAATTGTAAAATATGATGGCAGCAATTGTTGTCTGCTAAAATTGAGAAATTGGTAACGATGAATCCAAGTTCAATTTTGATTTCTAGGGCAGGATTGATACAGTTCTATGGCAAAGTGGGATTTCCAACTCTCTGCAATGAAGCCCTCAGGAAACTGGCAACATTTTACCCAGCAAATGCAGTAACTGCTCACCTTTCTGAACAAGGCAGTACCCAGCTGCACACCTTCCATCTGCACACATCAACCTGGCCAACATTTAAAAGGTCTTTTTTTTCCCCCTTTTTTTTCCTCTTTAAAGCTCCAAGCAAGGGGGACTGTTAGCAAGATGGATCTCTAGCAAAGTATATTATATAATATGCAATATAAGGAAATATTTAATTGGCACTGCTTTTTAAAATGTCTGGCAGTCTCCAGACATTAATTTAGCAAATGCCTAAAACCTGAATAATATTTCTCCAAGCACTTTAAAAGTCTAGGGAACACAATAGGAAGATCTGGACCATTAAAATAGTTAATGTTTTAGTATTTGAACAGTAACAGAGCTAAGGTAGGACTAAAATTCTAGGATCGTTTCAAAGTATCTCTGTCTCATTTCCCTTTATAGCCTCATGCAGATGCTAATCCATCACGTTATTTTGTAGGACCTCAGAAAGTTTAAAGGTTGTTTAGTTGGTGGAAGTGCTCAGGATGATTACTTCTAGTTTGCTTATTCTGCACTTTTTAAAATCAAACAGTAACATTTTATGCCCAGTAAGCTCTATTACTCCTCATTTGTTTGTAATGCTTCACGTCACACGCAGGTGCCAGGTACCTGGGTTATTATTCATTTTTGAAAAATGCTTAGTGCTGTTCCTTGTGCTGCCTCCTGCAGCAAACAGGCTCTGATTGATGGCGCTCAGCCCCTGCAGCTCCCCGAGCTGGGGCTGCCAGTGCCACGTGTCACAGCTACCCAAAACCACCCCGACACTGCCACTGCTCCTGGGCAGCCTGAGCAAGAGTCTTCTCACTGCTGGGGTGCGTTTTGGGAGTCATGGATGTAGCTTTCTTTAGGAAAATTGGGTATATTCAACACCTTATTTTTGTGTCGGTGTCATTTATAATTAAAGTGGTCAAAATATTTTATTAAAGGATTTATAAGAACATTATCTGTGATTTAGAGCATGTTTATTAAATCAAAGAATACATTTTATAAATTTTGGCTTGTTAAGTGTAATACAGTTTATTAGATCACGTATTGACAAACTCCAGATCATGTAATTCACCATTTAGGTGTTTCTTTTTTAAGCGCATGAAAATAAGCAGTGATGGCTAGCAATGAGAGCCACTAAGCTGAGACTCTAACTATTGATTGGCATCTCTTTGCCTCTTGATGTGCTGGTTGGGATTGAGAAAGGGTCGATTCTCCCACGAGCCTGCAGCAAACACTGTAAGTTAAACCCCAAAACTGGGAACTGTGGGTGTGTTACGAGAATGAATCAATAACTGGGATAGAAACAAACTCCTGCTCTGGGGTCGAGGCCAGGGCCTAGGCAAGCTGTAAATATTAGGCAATATAATTTCTTTCTTTATTTAGCAAGGCAGCTGTTGCTGCAGGGAGCAGAGTGAGGCCTTCTTTAACATTCCTGAGGAAGAGATAGTCACAGGTGCTGTTTGTGCCTGTGCAATGCAGCCTCCTCGTGCAAAGGCACCTGTTGTTAAATTTTCAAGGCTGAATCTGTTAGACCTTATTAGTGGGTGGAGAGCTTTGAAGAAAATCAGGCTCAATTATCTCTGCATTTTCAGATGCTGGGAGAGGTAATCTTGAAACCCCATTGCTTTTTGTTAAAGCTGTTGCTGTAATGGTACAGAGCTTTTTATTCTTACTCTCTTACAGTGGTGGAGAAGTTTAAGGAGTGATGACAGGTTAAAATGGAGCAAGGCCAGAGGGTGAGTTATTGCTCCATAGAATGATGTAGATTTGGTATTAACTTGTCACCTCTTAGTTCATTCCAGTGATGCCACTTTCCCTAAAGCCTCGAAGCAAAGTCTTTATTGCTGAGGTGGTTTATGTCAGTCCTGTGACGTAGCTGTGGCTGGGCACACAATTTCATGGAGCAGCCTTGCAGGAGGAATGGGTTCTCTGGTGGGTTTCAATGGGGAAGTATGGGGACCAGAGGGAAGGATAGGCTGTCCCATGCCAGAGACAGCCTGTTCCCATCAGTTCCTTACATACCAGGGATCTCTCCTTGCTGTAGGGTTGAGTTCTGTATCCCTCTTTAATATGTTATCACATGCTGTTTAAAATGGAGTTGTTCAGCTTATTCTTTTATTTTATTAGAAAGAATGCAGATGAAGTTGCTAGGAACAATCCTTGGCTAAACTGATGTGTAGGGAGTCGCGGAATCTCCTGTAGCCTCTTGTGCTTCCAAAGCCTGGATTTGTACAGTCACCTCTACAGTGTCTCATCTGTGGGCAGATACTCATTGAGGGGCTCATGAAAACACCTATCAGGGAGTGACATCTGTACCAGCAGCTGACAGTCAGGAGGGAGTGGAAAAAAGGAAAGAGGCTATGTGGGGTGCTGGGTTGTGAGTTTTAATTATTTACAGCATTTTTCTGAACTGGGCAGGGTCCCATTCATGAAATGAATAGAATAAGAACCGTTTGTGGTTATTGGACAATGCATGAACAAGAGAGCAGAGATTTTTGTCTTTAATTCTAAAGCAGTTCTACCACTTTAGGGTGTGTTTATATGATGTACTATGAGAGATGTGAGGAAAAGCAATGGGGAAAATTTTCAGGCCTGGCTCCTGAGAGGGAACAGACCTGCATTTAGATCCCCTGATACACTTGGCCTACTTTTATAGTAGCAATGCCTCAAAGTCCATTAAAAAACTGGGCTTAATGTCTGTAGGTGAAAACTGAATGTGGCTCTCCTTAGAAGAGCTGAGGAGCAGCACTGCAGCAGCTCAGGCCATCGGCTGAGACCTCTCTCTGCTCTGTGTGGAATGGTGAGTGCTCAGGTCAGTCACTTGCAACCAGGGAATATAGAGATTGTGGTCTGTATTTCTGATGGTTGTGATCATATTTCTCTTGACGATGAACTTAATCAGTTAGGAGAAGAATCTTAACTAGGGCTTTCAAACAGTTCTATTTTTTCCAAGTGGGAATCAGGAGCTCTAGCTGATTTATCTGCCAGTTTGTGGTACTGAATTCTTGAATGCATTTCCTTCTGGCTCTCAGGGTAGTGAAACCACTGAACCCTTCAGGATTAACAGTCTCTTGTCATGAGTAGAGATACCCACACTACCACTGCCCTTGTGATCAGCCATGGAGAACCAGAATTCCCATGGCAGCAAGGATTTCAGTAGTGTTGAACACAGAAGAAATGATCCCTATTGGCACAATTGCTTCTAGGTTCTTTAGAAATGGATGCTTGCAAAGGGATCCATTGAATGGGTAATTCTTAAAGCCCAATTCTTCCCCAAAGTGCAGTTGTTTTGCAAGCAGAGTGTGTTTGACTCTCATGTCACACAGTGCAGCCTCCTGAATCAACCCCTGCTGAATGTGGTGGTGGTTCACACCTGACCATCAGCCTTTGTTATCGTAACTGGCACTCACACAGGACTTAAAATAGAAATGAAGTAATGCCTCTCATGTCCCGGAAGCTCTGTCCCACTGTGGAGCAAGTTTGTATTCTCAACTCTTTGCTGTATTCACAGCTAACAGACCTTTTTTTTTAACCAGGTTTCATTACATTACTTTTTTACACACACCATACACAGAACATGTTCAAATTGACTATTTGAAGCCAAACTGATAAAACAAGCATCTGTACATTGTCACAAATTATGCCCTGGGATGCAAACAGTGCCTGTAAGGGTGGCTGAGGCTAAGACATACCTAGAACGATGATGATACAGATTAATTACATAAATGGGAGAGATACCAAGCTGATCATACGTGTTGCTCACCTGAAGCTCAAGCAAAAGGGAACAGAATGGTAACTGGCATTCTATAGAGAAGGAAGAGCTTAAAACCTGATCTGCAAATATCTGAAGTAGAGTAGGTAAGAAATCAGAGGGTTTGGTTGAAGGTGAACAAAGCTCAACATGACTTAGTGCGGCAGATCCTGGTTTTAACACATACATCAGGCTCATCACACACCTCCCAAAAGGACTGGCAGTAATGTCCCTGAATTTTGAGGATGCCCTTGTGTGTTCAAAGTGCATGTTTCCCTCCATGCCATTTGCATTAGCATTTTAAATGTTAGTCTCCATAAAAAAGCCTGTACGGTACATTTTTAGCTTACAAACGAGGCTCTGAGTTAGGGCAATGTTCACCTGGAGGGTCATATATTTCATGCTTCATTGCTTTCTGCTGGTGATTTCTGAGGTAATCTGCAGTGTCTCTGAGAGAAGGTGCCAGTTACTGTGCCATGATTGCTGTTTGGGGAAGTGTGCTGTTAAAATGTCTGTCTGGCAGTCAGATTAACCCCAGATTTATACGCATTTGCTGAGAAAAAGATTTGGCCTTCTAAATCTTGATTTCTAATTGGGAACAAGTAGGATTTTATATTCCCCTCCTTCCTTTTTTTCTTCCTGTGAAGCAAGTAGAATAATGTCAGATATGTACTGATATTTACTGGGATCCTGTTGTTATTTGGTAGTGCTCTTTTATAATTTAGGTGTGTACTGGTCATCTCCTATGGGTCCATGTACTCCTTCTCCCTTGATGGTTTTATTTCTCATGAATCCCTGAAAAAAATTCTTCCTTTTACTGTTTCCCTGCTGTGTTTCTTCTTCAGTATCAGTTTATCAGCTGGAGGTGCTTTTTATGTTATATAAGTGAGAAACTTCTTGCCATCTCCATGGAACTCTTAAGTCTTCTTCCCAGAGTTGGAACAGGTTTACCTGTGGCCTGGTCTCTTCTCTATACAGCCAGCACTGCAATATTGAGAAACAATAGTTTTCTCTGAAAATTGAAACCTTTTCTTATTCCTCTTTTTTTCATCCATTGATGAAACTCTCCTGAAAGAATTGCTGTATTTCCAGAATAGTTCCTTATTTTGCTGAATCTGTTTTCTCTTGTGAAACACTGGTCTGGGTTAGAATTTCCTGTCCTTCCACATGATACCCTTTTCCTTAGTTTTGCAGCTTTTCCCCAGGCATCCATCCAGGACACACTGTAATCTCACATCTTCTTTTGGGAAGGACATGTCCCAAACCAGTCCTGAAAACAGTGTGCATTTAAATATAGGCATTTTCATAAGTACAGTCAGTCCTTTTTTAAAGAGAAGACAAATGACAAAAGATTTAAAAAATGAAAAAAAGAAGCCTATACCTCATATACCTTTGAATAAATACACTAAGTAAGGAATCGTGTCAGAACTAGTAGATGCAAAGAGAAAACAAAACCCGGAGAAGACCAGAGAAAAGCAGAAAGGGCAAAAGGAGCAGATGCTGAAACACTGGTGGTTTAGTATTTTTGTTGTTAATGGTTTGTTTAATCATTTAATTATGTTCTAAATATATATATAGTTTTAATTTGGCCTTTCACTGTCTTGAAGTCCTTTAACCAATAAAGTCTGGGGCACAGGGTCTGGTGTCTGTCTCAGAACCAATTCAAAAAAGAATACTTTTGAATTATAAATATTTTCTCCAGAACCCAATAAAAATAGATGTCTTTGTCCCTGGCGTCACGTCTGTCAGTCTTGTTGTGATCTAGTCACCAAAGGGGTCTGCAGGGACAGGCTGTCTCAGCCATGGAGAAGTGCATCTCCCACAGCACTTCATAGCCCAAAGAATGAGAAGAGAGGCTGCTGTCAGCTGCACTGAGCCTTGCAGAGGAATTCACAGCAAAGGGACTGAGGATGTGCGGGTATCAAGAGGGGAGTGGGAGGGTAAAATGTGTCATGAGGTGAAGGGTAGAAGACAAAGATCATTAGAACTGCCATATGCTCCAGCCTGTCAAAGTTTTACAAGGGAAATATTCAATATTCTAGGAACATATTAATAACGAAGCACAGAATTTGATGGGGCTCATAAAGAAATCTTTTGTGACTCTTTCCCTGATAAAGGCTTTTCTCAAACCACACACCACAAAATGCTGGGCTGCAAAGGGACGAGAGCCTCTTCCAAGCTCTTTGCAGACTTTGATGGAGATGACATTGCAGACAAGAAAAAAAAAAAAAAAGGCTTCTGACATGTGGAGGCTTTTGGTCTTTGAGTGTTGTACTGACTGAATGACCTTGTGAAAAAAGGAGAGTGTTCAAAACAAGATCTGTAGGTGCTTGATATTTGCAATGTTGTGGGTAAAGCAGGGACCAGGACTATAAGTGCATTTGGCATTTTCCTACTTATTTGGTTTGAAACTGAAGCAAAAGGACGTGTTTAGGAATTTTTGTAAAGTCATTTTAACAAAAAATAACAGTCTTCAGAATTTGAAACCATAAACAATAGAGAACTTGCCCCAGTGACACTTGCAACTCAGAATGCTTTAAAGTAAATTTTAGAAGTTGTGAAAGTACCCACTTTAGTCTGAGTATTTTCAAACTGGTACATTTTTCCTCAAGTTGATTTAATTATTCTATTTTGAAATTTCAGTTCAATTTAGATACGCATTTAAAAGTGAAATAGAAGTCAAAAGCATATCAAAACTATTTAACAAAGCATGATTGACTTAAAGCGACAAGTTCAGTGCGTTGAAATTTCTGATGTTTTGCTGAAACTCAGTAGGCAAACACATGTTGATACCTTTAACATTTTCATGGGCTAAAAAGGAAAAAAGCCCACCACATTTTGTGCTCAGCCTCCAACAGAACAGGCTCTGCAATCAGTCACACATGCACTGGGATCTGAGTGCTGCTGCTCAACAGGCTCCCACACTTGTATCCGCTGCTGAATGGCATTTCCAAGCCTTGATGATCTATTTTTGGTTTTGTTGGTTCTCATGGAAGTGAGACATTTGAAAGCAATCTGCAGAGTTAGAAACAGGAGACACTGAGATTTCCATATACAATTCCAACATTTAAACTGAATCTCTAACTCTGTATTTAAATGCTTTACAGTGCTTGCCAGTTCACTGTAGCTAGAAGTTTATTTAACTCTTTACATTGTGAGTTCTAAGAGACAGGTGTGAAAGTTCCATCAGATTTCTTTTTCTGGGAGGTCTGTGATGACAGAACTTGAAGTGTCCAATTTAGAAAAGAAATATAGTTGGTTAAGCACATCAGCTACATGTTTTTGTATGGTGAATTTGTATGTAGAATATTCTACTTCAAATGTTTTTGATCAATATGTGGAATGTGTAAGGTACAGCCACCATTATGATGTTTTTCATTTTATTTCAGTTTAACTGTGTCATAACCAATTGTTCTAAAATTTGGACCTAAAACTTAGAGGTGTTACTATCTGGGCTGCTGGAAGTCTGTGGGAAATCAAAGCAAAGCTTTGCTGATTTCCAACTGATCTTGGCCACACCGAGTTCAGATTGTTTTCTACATCCCAATCTCAGCAAAGTGATTCTGTTTTATTCAGCCTTGGGACTGCCAAAGTGAGACATCATGGGTTTGTAGGATGCCTTGGGTTCAACTTAAATATCAGGGGCTTTTGGCCTGTTTGGGAGACCAAACCACTATAGTATTTATAAATAAAATCGTTTTCAGAGCACCTCTAATAGTCAATTTGCTTTTCACATTATCCTACTTTCTTCCTTTCTATGATTTTTTTCCCCCACCCCCTGCATCAAAAATCTTATTTCAAATGAAAGGTAGAAATGCCACTTTAGTATTTCTCGAATGAGAGGAATTTTTAATGAATTAAATATTTTTATCCTGCCACACAATGTCTGGCCATGAAGTCAGGAACAGTTACTATTTTTACAGATCCTCTCCAGTACAGAGCAATGGAGAAATAAAGCCCAGGTCTGCTCCTGATTGAAGTGTGGAGAGATGTCAGCTTGGTGCTGCTGCTGCTTTTGAATATGCTGATTGTGCCTCTGGAAGGAGGCTGGGATACCCTGGAGATCTGTGATCTCTGCTGCAGATTAGAGCTGTCTCCCCAGTGAAGCAGCACGAACCAAATACATAACTTTATGAGTTCTCCTGGCTTCAGATCTACACTCAGATGACAAAAAGTAAAAAGAATTAATCAGGGCCTAATGCAGCAGAGCATTCTGCATTGTATCTTCATTAGGCTGCTTTTGTTTTCCTCTTTTGGAAGGTTCTTTTATTTACAGATTTCAAAGCCAGATGACAAGGAGAGCTGGTAATGCACTTCAGCCGCTGCAGCACTGAAATTCAAAGGCAAGGACACAGGAGGAGAAAGATTATCATCTTATTAGTGAAGGAGGATAAAGATTATCAGGCTGCAATGATCCATTATTTATAGGAATGCTGTCCTTTCCTGTGTGTGTTACTGAGGCATTTAATGTATTTGTGCTAGAGATTAACATTGATGTTATTTTTTTTAATATCTGCTTTCAGTCTATGCTATGCAGGTTGGCATTCAGGAAACTCAGCCAGAGGAGAAAAACAATAGTATTAATTAGGAGCATCAGTCATGGGTGTTATGAAATTCAAAATTGCCAAGTTTCCAGTGCAGTTTAGTGGTAATTATAATAGAGTGTGGAGACAAGCTGTTCTGTTCCCTCTAAAGAAATGCAGAGTTTGTTGGATCAAAGTGCTAATGCAAATCATGGGAAATGCAATGCTGTTTCTAGAGTCACTTGGACTTATTTATTTTATTTTGTTTTTGTTTTTAAAGGATGTGTTGCCACAGCTAATTCATCAACAGTAGCACTCTCTTCTTCTTCAGGGCTGTTTATCACAGGATCTCGGTCTGCTCCATAAATTATCCTCAATTTGCAAATGAGAACTTTGGCATAATAAAATAGAATTAATTTAATGGGGCTTATCTGAGTCATCAGCAGAGCTGGACATTGGAATCAGGTTCCACCTGAGTATTTCTTTATTTCTCCAGAGTTAGAAACCTAACGCTGCCCCCTGCTGAGCTTCTGGGGACTGGTTTTGGATCTGCTCTGCAGGCTGCTGTGGGGAATTGTCAGCAGAGTCCATGGCTGTGCTCAGAACACTCCTATTCCCTAGACACAATTTTTTTTTTCCCAATGGGAAATCTATTCTCTTCCACAAAAAAACCCCAAGACAAGCAAACCAGAAAAAGTTCAGAAGCACTAGGGAGGAAAGCTGGTGCTCTGAGACTGTTGCAACCTTTGCTGAAAGTACTTGGCTGTTTGCAAGGTTGGGTTTTGAGCATGAAATGTGAAAAAAGAGCATTTTATTGACGAGTTAATTTAAAGTTGACTGTCATTGTCATTTTTAATGAAGAAAAGTCTTCACAAAGTTATGCAAAACATAAGCAGTCTAAAGGTTTCTTTTGCAAAAGGAAAACATCAGGCTCAATCTATGTTTGCATTTGAGTAACGCATTAAAAATCAATTAAATCCATTTGAATAATTGAGGTAAATTGGTAGTAGTGAACTGGGTTGTCCTGACTGAGGATGTAATTAACTTCAAACTAAGTAACTGTAAATTAATTAGCAACAATGTATGCTCTCCATCTTGTAAACATTTTAGTTAAGGATTTGTTGGGAGCTGAAATAATAAGGTTAGATTAGAATCAACAATCGAATTCAGGGAACATTTAAGGAAATAACCCAGGGAATGATCCTGTTATAGGAGAGGATTCTTGGTTTTCATTTTCCACAGCAGGGAAATGGAAAGAATAAATTTTTTTGTGCTTACATAGCTTTGCTACAGTCCTTGTTCAGTATTTGACTGAAGATCTAAAGTAGCTTCTCTCCTGAAAGATTTAATTCTAATACTGCTGATGGAACGACCTTCTCAAACCTCAGTTTTTGTTACAGATTTGTATTTCCAACACTGCTGTTAGGTTTCTGATGTTTTACTGGCACCAGGTTGTTCAGAAATAATTGGGTAGTTTAATATCAAAAGAGACATAAATAACTTAAATTGCTTAAGGAATTTTATTTTAATATTCCTTTAGTGTATATTTCTTTGTCAAATTTCAAATTATTAAAATGATCTGATTTAAAATATTGAACAAATGTTTTAATATAAAATTTAGAAGTCCTCACGCAGGTAACCTGGTAGGATTTTCTGACAGGCAGGCAAACAAAAAGTAAAGACAGCATGTCCTTAGAACTTCCATTTTTTTTTTCTTTTAAAGCTTAATAAACTCACTTAAGGCTAAGTTAAAAGTGCTGACATCTATCACTGAAATGGAATTGACAGACTTAAACTTTGGAAAAAAATTCCACGACTCTCAGTTTTAATGTAAAAGCAGATGAACAGAAAGTTCTGTAATTTTAACTCCTCTGATACATAGAAAACAGTTCATGAGCGTTTATTTTCCCTCAGATTATGGAATGGACTGCAGTGCCACTTAGCTGACATGTTTATTGCTGAAGTGTTTATTTTAGTATTAATGCTTAAAAGCCAATACAAATTTAATCTTTTCATAGCTGTAGCATTTTGTGATTCAGAGTGAGTGATGCGATGAGTAATGGTAATTCTGCTGATTGCACAGAATTGGGTATGAAATACTTTAATCAATGAATACGTTAGTGAAATATTTAAAGAGAAACTGCCAGGTTTCCAGGCCCTGGTTGGTTTTAGAATTTGATGGTTTTATTTTTAATATTTTATTTTTAAATCAGGGGAAATTATTTCGTATGTGAATGGAAATACCCTGAATGTTCTTCAGAGTGGAATGATTGGAGGGAGAGGGATGATTAAACCCTGCACAAGGCAGCACTGTGCTGGTGAAATAGGGAACAATGGAAGGGGGAGCATGCAGTAAATCAGCGTTCTGCCTGCCTTGTCCAGGTAAATGGCCTGAGCTCAGGTGTGATACAGGAGCTGCTGATGTGGTGGCCAGGCAGGACCAGGACACAGCATTTCAGGGAGGTGCAGTGCAAATGCCAGGGGTTGCATTAGGCAGGTTTAAACTCTGAGGCTCTCGTTAGACTTCCATCTCCCCTGGGTTTCTGTAGTCCCTTCATGTTACTTAAGAGCTTTGGAAGATCAAAATTGCTGAGCAAGTCCTGAAAATGATGAAAAAAAATGCTTTGGTTTTGATCAGCTCAATTTTTATAATAGCGAGGCAGTTGTATGGATCTTTAAAAGTATCATGATCTGAGCCTGATGTTGCATTGCTAGAAGGGACTGACTCATGGATGATATGGGGTGAAGACCAAAAAAAACTCACCCAGTTTGCAGGAGCACATCTGACTGCACAGGGATGAAAGATGAAGCTCATTGCAAAATATCTTCAGGCCTGTTCAGGGCATTATTCATTCCACCCTCAATGAGCAAACCTTGGCCATTCAATTTGCAGCAGAAATAACTCTGACCATCACAGATTTAAACTAGAAGTCGGTGCTGTGCTGGGCTGTGCAGGCAGATAGAGAAATAAGGGTAGAAAAAATGAGAACAAGCAGTGGTGGCAGCTGGCTGTCCTAATATTCATGGTGGACCAGCAATACAATAGTGGATCAAGTCTGAGCACTTTAAACTGCAGACAATTGGCAATGCTGAAAACACAGCTGTCCTAGTCCCAGTCAAGCCTATTCTTTAAGCCAAATAATAAACAAACCAGACAATGTTGAGGGCAGAGTAGACAGATAAACATAAACATGAAAATTGAACTTGAATACCAAGCGATTTTTGTTTGTTTTGCAGTATCACAAAACAGCAAATGCAATGGCTTTGGAAGTGTTGTGGAGATTTCCAAGCCTCTACAACAATTCCATCTGTCCTGAGATTTATGATTAATTACATCTGCTGGGAAAAAGGAATACAGACGTTTTTTCTTTCCAACTGTTTCTTTTAGTAAACTCAGTTGATAAAAATGCATGTTGGTTCCTACAACAACAAAAAAAATTCCCTTTGGTAATTGTGAAATACGTGTATTGTACAGCAAGCTGTATAATCCTCTACTTGTGGAAATATGATGTAAGTAATCACATAGCACTGATGTGATGAAGATGAGCTCTTGGCATTTGCTGAACAGTATGGCTAAAATGTATTTTTTCAGGCTAATCTCTGAAGCAGTGCGAACAAAGTAATCAGATTGAGATGAAAAAATTTAAGTGGATCGTCAATATGACAGAAAAGGTTTTGAGAACACTTCAAAAGATGGAAGAGAAGGATATATCTTCTATTTCAGTTTTTAATCTTAGTGAATTCTATTTTGCTTGTCTGAAAAATGACACATTATTTTTCACAAGGATTCCCAAGTGAAACAAAAGTTGTGTGCTAATACACTAAAATCAAATAATGTAGCCAGGTTTTTTGCTTCATATAAACTGGAAATGAATTTGGTTAAAAAAACATGATAAAAATTGTTCTGTTAATCAGAGACTAAAGAGTTCAGTGTTGAAAAAGAGTGGTTTTGCCAGAAGCAAAACATTATAATGATTCTTATTAATTAGTTTAATATTTACTTTGAGGAAATACAGGAATGTGATAGAAGGTATATATATAACTATTATAAAAATACAAAATGAAATTTAAGACTTAAAGTAAAACATTTATTTTAGAAATGCACAAACCCAAGAAACAGATAAAGAACACGTTTGAAAATAAGTGTGTTTTCAATTTACTTTGCTTTGGATCATGACAGAAACAAATGTCTGCTAATGATACTTCTCCCATTGTTTATTTTATTTAATAGTAGGGATGAATGGATCTTTCCTTAACCTTCCCTGAAGATTAGCTGACGTAACAACTCTGTGTGTGTTAAATTCAAAGCCTTTGGAAATCGCTGACTGCTTTCAGTGAGCTGTGGGTCAGAACCTCACGTGACCCTGGCAGCTGTTTGACCGGATTGCCTGAACTTGCAGTGGAATGTTCCCATAAATTTGATGGCATTTGAACAGAGAGATAAATTTCAATAGGCTTCAGGAGGAGTTGGCTCATCCCCTGGACTGGTAGGAGTCACTGGAAGGAGCAGGGCCAGTTTCTTCCAGGTTTTCCTGAGTTACTGAAGTGCTTTATGTGCTGTTGGTTTGCAGAGGTAAAAGGGATGGGAAGATTTTGGATTTTGCCATTTTCACCTAGGTTGTACTTTCTCATTTGGAAGTCAAATCAGGTTTTGCAGTTCAGTTTAAAGCATTATGTGAAAAATGTACCTAAAATTTTTGCAGCTTATCTAAGAATAGCTTTTTAAAAACTTTCTTTCGAGTCATAGTACTTGGTTACCGCATGCTTAACCTATGTTAAAAAAACAAACAAAAACCCCCAAACTTTTCTTTCTGTCAGCTGCTTCCCAACTTGCTGCTCTATCCCAATGGTGTAAAATCTACTTCCCTTAATGCTGCTAAATTGGTTTGGGCCCATGCTTTGGCCTCCTCTGCAGCTGTTACTTTATTCCCCTGATGAATACAGGAAACCAGGAATGTGTCACCCCTTCTTTCCCAAAGCTTCTGCAAGGTTTCAGCCTCATCTCTGCAGCTGTCTCCCAGTGCAAAACCTTTGGAGGAAAACAGTGTCTTGTGGCACCAATCAGCCTTTAAGGTCTAAGGATTAGTCTTTGACTATAACTGTTACTTTATTTTAGATTAGGCCTTCAGGTGCTAATTCCAGGCTCCAGAGGAGTGCAGGGAATAAATTCAGCAATTCCCTCAGGGGATGCTGTGCCTGCAGCTCTCTTGCAGTGAAAGATGGGATCTTGCTCGAGTGCTTTTTAGATAAGCTGAACTTTCTTAGTCTTGCCTGAAAAGAGAGTTCCTTTCAGGGCAACCAGTAGTAGAAAGATGATGCTGTTTCACCCCCACGTGATTCATTTCAGCAAATGTACAATGCTGTATTTGTAGAACTGGGTACTATTTTAGTGGTTGGTGTGATAAAGGAAACACAAATGACTAGGACATATTTCAGTTCTTTTGCTTAGTCTCCTGCTACAAATTTAGTTCATGTCCTCATTTCTGCATATATTTAATGATGAGATGAACACCAAAAAGTAAAGTAATTATCTTTTCTTGGCCATCATGGATTATAGCATTGCAATTTTTTTGGTCTTCTGCAGAATCCCCTTATAATCCATTATTCCACTGGAAAATGCCAGTGGGATCTGGCATTTGGTAATGGTTTATAGTGCAGATGTTTTTTAATGTCGATTTTAGTTTCTTTTTCCTCTTATCATACAACAAGGCATTTGAATCTAATTATCTTACTTTGATTTCTTACTGTATTTCTAATACCACTGTAAGGAGATCACGTCTATTCCAAAAGAAAAAGGGGGTAGAAGATTCTCTAGTAAATTAAAACTTAGACAACAGACAAGATATAGATATCATAAGAGTGAGAATAGTTTAGCCTTTGAATAACTTCATTATGGATGCAATATGTTCTCAGTTATTTGACATTTAAATACAGATGCCTTCTGCATGGGATGTGCCAGAGCTCTGAAGTTCTTTGTCATGCATAAGGCTCAGTTAGGTTTCCAAAGTGTACAGCTCTGACTTAAACTTTATAAATCAAACCTTGACCCATATGCTGTGTTACAGGGGAGTAAAAATTAACTTACGGAAATTTTTATTTTGTAAACATGAGTTCCACTGATCTCTGCCTCTCATCCATTCATGGGCAGGACTGGTGGTTATTCTGTATGTTGCTGCTCACCACAGTTAGTGGGATATTCCTGCCTGACTTTTAGCTGGACCTAAAGCTTTGCGCTCTGCATCCTCTACAGTAATACCCAGAATTTTTCATGGAGTAAATGTCACAGAAGCTGTAGGACCTTCTTCTACTTTGAGCCTTTCCAGTATGGTAGAAAATTTCATGAAGCTTTTAGGAGCACTAATTGAAATTACTATTAATATAATGCAATAAACCCTGTTTATGATGGCTTTTTAAAATTAGACTTCTCTGAAAGCAGGAGGTTCTAGTGAGCTTACATGTTATTTCATTCAGTCTGTTTCCCAGGAATATGAACGTATTTGGTCACAGACAAGGATATGTTTGCATTATGATCCCACTCTTAAGTATTCTTTAGTGCTTTCACCTTTCTATTTTGCAGTTTGTCTATCTGCAGAGGACTGTAGTGATATTTGGTAATTTGCAGATTGCCCCATCCCTTAAAATTTATCTGTCTTCCTCACTCCTCTGCTGAAGTTAAACTCCATAATCCCAGCAGTACTTCAGCTAAGGCTGCCCTCAACCTTCCCAGCTGTTGCTAGTTTTTATTTCTGCTTGTAGCAGATCCAACAGAGCAAATCCTCTCGCTGTCTGAGTCCCCCTGCTCAGGAGTCACTGAGTGCCTTTGAGTTTAGTGACTGGTGCATTTTCCATAATGAAAACCAAAAAGGATCCATGAGCAGATAGAGGTTAATGACACCCCCACCAATGTTTCTTTCTCTTGCAGCTCCTCAGCCATGGGTGCTGCTGAAGTGCAGCTCCCTGTCCATTTTAGGTCCAGGTGTCATCCCTCTGGGAGAAAGTTCCCTCCCAAGAGAGGTTTTCTCTGGATGTGAGAGACCTGTGAAGAAACTGTGATGTCACAGGCATTCCACAGTGCCTCTGTGATAGGGATGGCTCCAGCAAAGCTCACACAGGGGTTTCCTAGAAATACTGGAACAAAACACTGACTTAACCACTTTCCCATGGGATAAAATACTAGGAGGAATTGTGTGCTGGTAGATCTGTGGGGTGTGTGCACCTGAGCCTGCTGCAGCTTTGGTGCTGACGGGCACTTTAGAGGGGACTCGAATAAACATGGATCAGCATTCCAGCAAGAACCCTTACTGTTCTTCTATTTCTTATGTACCTGCTGTCTTTGAAGTAATTTTTTTATTCTAGACCTTAGAAAATTTGTGATACTCCTCATGAAGGGATACAGCAGATACATGACATGGGGCACTTTAAACACTACTTTGCAGAAGTAAAAAATAAAATAAATGCCACAGTAAAATGAAGCCTAACAAATAAAGGTCTGTGACACAATTTCACACATTTTTCAAGCTCACTCATGCCATTGTGTGAGCAGTCAGGGTTTATAAAGTGGTAGGGAGCAGATCCTGAGATCCTCCTGCACCTGGAGACATGGTATGGTGATGTGTGAACAGCAGTTCCTCCTTCCTGCACAGCCCCTGTGGCATGGGGAGTATCAGGGAGAGGTGACTGGGAATTAAATCAAACCCTGAATGAGCAGAGGGAGTAGAAAAAAAAAGACCCACTCTTTAAGGACAAGGTAGAAAACGTGATTGAATTGAAACTTCTCTACCCAGAAGGGTTTTGTTTGCCTTCCCCTGAGGTCATTAATTAGCTGGGTTCATTGCTCCTTGAACACCCCTGCTGCTCCCACCATCAGGAGCAGGGAAACCACTAAAGCACAGCGGTTGTAAAAGGAGGGGAGCACAGTAAAGTACTTCCCTCTGCTAAAAAAGTCCGTGTATTCCCCTGGGGGGTGTGTACAGCTGAACGCAGCTGCTGAGGTGATTCCTGGCAGGGCCAGGAAGGTGTGCTCAGCATCCCTCACAGCTGGGAAAGGCTGAGCGCTCCTGGCACCTGTTTCCTTACTCGGTTTTTCATCCACACAAGACAAAGGAAATAGAAGACAAGTCAGGAGACATTATCTAACCATTACTTTCCCTTCTAGCGTGGATGCTTTGCAATAATTTTTCCTTGAGAGCAACCTACCTAACTCTGCCCCCATCTTGTCACATCTTTTATTTTCACCCCACTGATCCCCTTTTAACTCTATCTCCCATTAAGAGAATATTTGACATAGGAAGGAAACTGTAATTCAGCTTTCTGTAAGTGTGATTAATGTAGAACAGATTGTAAGCATATTGTTTGCATTAGGAAGCAGCAACTGAATGTTTCCATTTAACTTGCTGATTGCTGCAGTTGTTGCCATATGATAGAAAGTCTATTAGTTTCTGTGCCTCCTTAATTCAGCCATATGATATAAAATGTTTGTGTTCTGAAAATAGTGTCTATTACAATGACACTTACATGAATTATCCACAGTGGAAAGCAAAACACAGCCTGCCACATGGAGAATGGAAATAAGCAAAATTGGGTCCTTGTTTTGCTTTAAACTGAGTGATCTGAACTAAATCCACCACTTTGCTCATAAATGGTCATGCTGAGTCATATCTTGAGTTACATGTTTTTCTAGTAATAGAATGATGAATGATCAGAAACATTCTGGCTCAAAAATAGGTGATGGGTTGTATAAAATTATTTAAGATCATTTTTGTGGGTCCTCTATCTATAGATAGATTCTGCTTCATTATAATTTTCATTTATCAGAAGAAAATATTTCTCCTGGTTCCAAAGTATTAGGGTGGAGCTAAAAGTGACCTAAATGAAATTTGGAGACTGAACAGTTGAAACCAAGAGCTGATAGATCTGTTGTAGATGCTGACCATGTTTTCATGTAAGAATAGTCCTTATTGTAGTTTTCAAGGTGGCATTAAAAGGGCACGAAGCTTATCAGGACAACATCAATTTGCATTATTCCATTCAGTGACACAGGGTGTATCACATTGTGATGCCATCAATATTTTGACTTCAAAAGACTGTATGAGGATGATCCATCAGTGGTCATCACTCAGGATGATGAGGAGGCACTCTGGAATCGTTCCCTCCTTGTGAGCTCAGTGCCTATGGAAAGCAGGTTTCCCCCTGCTGGGCTCATTGCTGGGTTACTTGAGTTTGCTGTCAGCACTTCTTGCTCTCTGTTAAATGGACCAAGAGTTTGGGGTCTGATTGGGTACCCACAGGTTTGCAGAGAATCAGAATGCAAGTAGTGCAGTGAACTCTTACTTGTAGCTCTCCAGATGATTTAATTTTTTAACTCCTGCACTACACAAACCACACTGAGAGCTATTAACGTAAATTAATTATTGCTCCTGCTGGCTTCTTTACAACTTACTCAGATGAGGGATTGTTAAATGCATCATGCCTTGCAAATTTGCATGCATTAAAAGCCCTGTGGTTGCCTGTGCACTGCTGGTCTCCCTCAGGGGTCCGAGAATTAAGAAATTCTTGCTCAGCCATTTCACTGGGCAGCGCTGGTCTGTGTCCACGTGGCTCCAAAACACAGCAGAGTTGGTCACTGTGTCCATGGACCCTCCTGAAAATCCTAAACTGTCCAGGGCATGGAAATCCCACTGCCCTTGGGCCTTGATACTTTTAACTACCATGGAGAAGGGAATTATAGGATGCAGCAGAATATGTATTTTTCTGATTAAATGTGGGGTTTTTTTGTTTTTTTTTTTTTTTTTTTTTTTATTTTCAATTTCTGGTTCAAACAAGTAAGGGAAGCAGATAACCATGGTAACCCAGAAAGATGTGGAATGTAGATCTGCTGGTGTATATCTGTGGATAGTTGAAGAAATGTGTAGAGGGGTACTTATTTATTTGTTTACCAATTTATCGTATTGTTGGCTTTTTGATCCTAAACAAGGATAAAAATCTCTGGAAAATGGAGAGCTATAAAAAGCCCCTATTTTTTCAGTGCCTTTCAAAAGGTTTTGTTTTAACACAGTTGTAAATAATTTAAATTATGAACTTTCTGCTTTTACCATGATTTTAAGTAGAGAACTCTGAAATTAGGTCATTTAAAAAACTTTAAAAATGATAAAATATTGATGGGACAGCTTGTTTTTAATTTTAGCAAGAAAAGTTTCAAGTTTGATGTGTACTTAGGTAGTGCATTGACATGAATCAGCTCTTAAGTGTTACTTTGGAGGAAATCTTAGCTGTTCAATCTACTAAACAAAGTAAAACAGACTTTGAGAGTCGAACAGTTTTGGTTCCACTGGAAAGGGTGTGTGTATCAGAAATAATTGCTAAATGAGAAACAGTAAAAGAGTCAGGGCCCTGAAAGTAGTGCTGGCCAGAGCCTTTAGACGCTCTGCAGGTTTTACTTTTCCAGACAGCTGTGTCCACATAAAACCCTCCAGTCCCACGTGTGACAGCTGAGGGAAAAGGATTTGTGTTTGTGGCTCTTCTGCCCTCCACTGAAGTTTCTGTCCCCCTTGCCTCCCCAGTTCAGCTGCAAATGTGACCACCCAAATTCACACCAAAGCATGTTGTTTAGGAAGGGCCTGTCCATGGGAGTTTTGAGACAAATGCTGAATTTCTGCTTGACTGCAGCATCTGTCATTATTACCCAAGTCCTCTGTGCATGAAAAAGGGGTTCTTGTCGGTGTCAGGATGTTTATAAAAGGTTATTACTTCCAGGGATTGTCATAATTGTCTCGTTGATAATGATAACTTCTTACTGGTGTCCTTTCACACAGAATTCAAAAGGGAAAATAGCAATGTTAGAACTGTATTTCATACTTTACTGCAGATTACTTAACCTAATTTTTTTCCTGTTTCCAGTAATGTTACAGCAAACACATGGACAGGTTTCTAGTCTAGGTTCTTAAATCCTTCTTGTAGGTGAAAAATTTGTGCATTTGGATTCCTTTCCTACGAGTGCATTTTGAAAAATATTTTTGTAGAGGTATTTTTACATTTCAGCATTTTAGGAATGTTCAGACCTTACAATTGTGTCTCCTTAGTTTTTTTTTGTAATGTTATCTGCAAAGATTTGGACGTTTTGCAATTGTACAATACCATAATAAGCAGGCATCTGCTTGGCTCTTAAAGATGGCCAGAGGGGTGAGTAAGTAGATTTCTGTGGACTGTGGTTTTTTTCCCCAGTTTTGTCAAAAATCATGATTCAAACTGCGAGTTAACCCCGTATTTTAAAAAGAAGTTCCTGAATAGAACATGTAACAGCACTGCTTCTTTTGGGAAGTTGGGCTCTGTTGTAATTCAAGTATCAAGAGTTTTGTACTGCAAAAAGTTATATTTCTTTTTTAATGTTGTACTTTCTAACTACAACTCTCTGTGGATGTTATAATGTTGACAATAGAGAAGCTACTGTTGGTAAAGATTGGTACATTCCTCTGGTCTTTATGTTTATATTACGATAATGCAAAAAATTTATAAGACTATATTCAAAGGTTCTCAAAATTAAAGGAACTTGATTACTTCAGACTTCAGTCTAAAGAGTCTTTAGTCTACTGTTAATTAAATTGAACCCAAATGTGAAATTTGGGAAGTTTGTTTCTGTTCATTGTTGAATTGACTGGGTAAAAATAAAAATTGAGAGTAAAAATTGAAACTGATGCTAGCTTCTGGGAGAGATCCCATTTTCCCCAAAGCATGACTGACAGCCATGTGTCTGAGCAATTCTGCTGCTCTGGGTTTTTGAAGGTTTGAATCCTAGAAGATGGCAGCAATTCCCAGCAGGGTGGCTGAACTGTGCTCAGGCACCTGTGCTCCCTGAATTCAGCTCTTTCTCTCTGCTTGCTGACTATGTTGAGACAGGTTTCCTGGGTCACTCGGTGAAATGTGAGCATGTTTTTCACAATATGGTGTTTGAGCATGTTCCTGCTCCCCTGCTCATTGTGCTTCCTTGTTACCAGCTTGTTTTTCTTCTGAAACCGGGTGAAGCAGCAGGAGCAGGAAGCAGAATATCCAGTTTTAACTAAGATGTTAATATTGAGGGAGATGTTAGTGCCAGCTGAAGATGTTGGCATTGCAATAGCAGCAATAATTCTTTCTAAGATTTGTACCCTGTATGGGTACAACTTTGTGTCCCTCGAAGAATTTGGGATCAGCTGAGGAGCTTATTAATGGCTCCTGGTTGTTTCTGGGGATGCATGTGACCCAGCTGAGCAGGGTGGACATGGGGTGTGTTATCAGAGAATCAGAATTTGGTTTGTGTTGCTCTTTGTTACATAAAAAGTTGAGACACAGGCACCTTTTCCCTAAAAGTAAACTTTTTACAGTATTCATTGCAATGACACACTTCAGGCAAACCATGTTGATTCTTCGGGGATTTTGTAGAAGATGAGTTTATATTGTTTCTCTAATAAAGGAACACTAAAGAGTTAATAAATATATCAGAAGACTTTCCACTGCATTTTGTTTCCTTGATAGCAGCATATTTTGTGTCTATAGCTACAGTATTCTACTGGGTGAGGATAAATGGATTTCAGAATCTCTCACTGGGGAGAAAAGTGAGACTGGAAAAGATTGGAGCTACATGAGCTGGATAACTTAAGATTATAGCTCTGAGAGGCAGAGCTCTAAAAAGCTATTAAAGATGTTACCTTCTTGATTGGAGATTTAGGAATTGATGCACTGCCTTCAGTCCTGCTATGTTTCCAAACTTTCATTAAGTTTATTTCATCTTCCACCTGCCCTTTCTAAATTGCTGGTCTGAAAAGAAATCATTTTTTCAATCATATGTCTGTTATAAGTAGATTCATCTTCCAAACAACATTACCATTTCTTAAAGACTGGATTTAAATCCATCAGCAGAATATGAGGGAAAACACATTGTATTATTTTGACATAGTATTCATTGGGATAATTTCTTGATGGGCTTGTGCTTAATATGTTGAATTATCACAAAGGAAAGTCCATTATTGGTTTGAAGAAATACCATAACTGGTGATTCCAGCTGTAAAAAAAGTGAAATGAAATTTTAGTTTTGGAAAGGAGGCTCATAAATTTGTTTTGTCTGAAAGAACTGCTACCATTACAGAAAGATTTCGTGCTGGGATAGGGAAGATTTCTCTCACAGTGTGATGCATTTAGTGAGATTTGTCCTGTTACCAATTTGCCATTTGATTGCTGGGCACATTCAGAGAAACTGGAACTGTCAGGTATGGTCAGCCATCCCTTAAGAAATATCCAGTAGCTTTAATAGTTTTAAAAGTGATTAAAAGTTCATTGTCCTTGAATCCCTGGGGTACTGTTTATGGTGGGGTGAGCTCAGCTTGGCTGCTGGGGGCTGCTCTCCCACTGCACATCCAGGCAGGACAGGGGCAGAAAATGGGATGAAAAACTCTTGGCTTGAAGTAAAGGCAGTTTAATGAAAAAAAGCAAAGGTGATGTGCAGAAGCAAAGTGAAACCAAAGGAAATTTAATCTCAACTTGCCATCAGCTGCCAATTTCCTGCCACTTTCCTAGAATTAGTGCCTCAGTATGGGCAGCTGTCCCTGTCCCAAGCCTCTTGTGGCAGAGGCCACCCCTGCAGCCCCCACTGCCAAGCCCTCACCTGCTGCAGCCAGTGCAAGATATGGGGCTCAGATGCTCTTGGATTAATAGATAAGCAAATAGTCTGGATTTGTTTATACCACCACTTAGGACTTCAGATAGTCTTGATTGCATTCAGTGCCACTGGAGGGATGAGGTTGTCTCTTCCTGTCTGTCTGCAAAAATATTTCAGTCTGTTAAGTTTTAATGTTCACTTTGGGGAAGAAGATTGCTACACGGCCAGTTCTTTAAGTGGGATTTTCCCCGTTACTGGCCAGGGATTTATCAAGTCCCTTTATCTTCTGCCCTGTTGATACATAAAGATCAAAGAGAGAGTCTGCTTAGATGAAGATATGCTGGGATAGAAACGTTATGAAAATGGAGAATAGGGCTTTTTCACACATCTGACCTATCTAGTTACAGGCTTCACTGAAAACTTTATTTTTTTTTGGATAGGAAATTATTTTAGGTTTAGTTTTAAAAGGTTCTGTTTTAAATCTTGTTTGCTTTTAACCTCAGAAATAAAATTCAGAAATCATGCAGATTGCAGGTAGTTAAAGGGGAAAATGTTCTCACTTTTTTCAGAAGAATCACCCAGGTTCTCATCTTGTGTTTAACTACAAGAGATCAGAGAGACTCAAGAGTCAAAGAAAACTTCAAGGCACAAAGAAAGACATTTTGGGTAGATGTGCAGTGAACCTATGCAGAGTGCAATAGGGAATATTGTACAGAAAAAGTACTTTGAGAGTAGAAATTTGGAAATCACCAGCCAAAGAGTGTAAGATAAGTTAATAAAAGGCCCAAATCTTACATATCTGGTTTTCTAACTGCTGTAATTTTAGGGCATTAAGCATAAGACATGCTGGGTTTGAGGGGTACTGTTAGTGATGGTTCCTGAAGGTTTTGACTTCTTTTGCTTTGTTCCCTGTGTTTCTTTCAGAGGAAAACACTTCTTTTCGGGCTGGTCAAAGCCCATAATTCCTATTGCATGGGAAATGTCTTTATTTCAAAACTTGTTTTGCTTCTTAGTTGAAAATATTTTTGATGCTGAATTTTTGCCCTGCCCTAAGTGATGTATTTCCCTGTTCCCTAGGCAGTAACAGCTGGGAGCTTTCCAGCACGGTGAGTTTGCACACCAGTGGTAAAACCCTTCTGGTGAGCCCCATTTGGAAAGCCAAGCATGTTGCTGTCAAAAGAGCCAGGGCAGTGGTGAACTGGCTAAAGAGAGAAGCTGCTCTGGAAGATCAAAGAGAATAACTTCCAGTGTTGCCAACAGTGCCTTTGCATTAAGCAGAAATCAGGAACTGCCAAAAGCCCTTGTATGGATCTGGGAGCCCACAGGAAACCCTGGGTGTGCTCACAGCTGGTGATTCCTGAAAAAGCAGCATTGCTCTTAGCCTGGAAAAATCTGCAACAAATGGGATCTTATAAATGGGAGAGCCTGTGAAATACAGAGCAGCCACTAAAAGGGAAAAGTGTGGGAACTCGAGCCAGGGAGACTTAAAGAATGAACTGAAAATGTGGCCCAGTATGTGTAAAAATAGGTTGGAGTAATCCACTGAATCTTTTTTAACCAATGAATAATAAGTTTTACTTGGATATTTCATAGACTTATTTAGCTTGGAAGAGACCTTGGGAGATCCTCTAGTTCAGCATCCTTCTCAAGCTCCAGACTTAGATCAGGACTGTGCCCTGTTGAGTTTGTATTATCTCTGGTGAATAGACATTCCACAGACTTCCTGGCCAACTGATTCCAAATTATGGAGAGAATTATTCCTGATAATTGTTCAGAACTTGTTATCAGTTGCTTTTTGGCCTTTTCCTGTGCATGTTTGAGAGGTATCTGGTTCCTCCTTCTGTGTAATCACAGCTAAAGCAAGGCCAATGCCTTTAATTCTGTAACTTCAGGCTGACTAAACCCAGTTCTCAGTCTGTCCTGTCTGGTAGCCCTGTAAACATCCTGCTGCTGTTTTCATCTTCTCCTCTGGGCTCACTCCAATTTTGTATGTACTTAGTACAGGAAACTGGACACAGTGCTCAGTGCAGTGCCCAAGGTGACAAATGTGGAAGGGATAAACAGTGTAGAAAAAGGCTCTTGAAGGCACTGAAGGCAAACAAATCTCAACTTGTTGAAATGTCAAATGAGAGTTCTGGCAAAGTGTGGAACAGTAATTTTCAGCTCTTCAGTGTTCCCACAGACCTCTTATTCTCATGGAGGTGCTCTGTGGAGTTGTCCTGTAGGAATTCAGGGATCCCCCAAAATATTTCGGTTTTAACTAGTCCATATGATAAATACTGTCTGCTCAGAGGGCTGAGCTTCATTTCAGAAAGAAAGGTCAGAATTTCTATAGGGTAATGCTAGAAATGTTTGAAAAAAGGAAATGTGAAAAATTTTCATCAAGAAATAAATTTGTGTCTGTTAAGATATTAAAATTCACATTTGAGGTAGGACCTTTGAGTTATTTTTGAAGAAACAGCTTTCAGCCCTAACAGACATTACAGGTTTGATACAGGTAGTGCTCAGTGAAACTCTTTGGTGGTGCAGGGGAGCAGAGTTCAAGTTTTATTATTCACTGACTGTAGGGCAATATTTTTTAATGACACTGTATATGCAGGAGGAGTATCTTACCTTTCTAAAAGACTCAGCAGCCTTGGAATTTCTGTGGTGTTGACTGCTTACTCATCTGAACATCTTTCCTGTCATCTGCTGGATGCTTTGCCATATATTTTTCACGCACCATGTTCTCCTTGTGGTTTTCCTTCTTAGGCTTCAAGGGTTGTGGCTCCTCCCACTCAGGGCTTTTTTTTTTTTTGTCTTGTGCCTATGGTAAAAGGAGCAAAATCCTTGTCCAAAACCATAAGGATTCTTGCCAGAGGATCTGATTCTGAAATAGATGCCAGCACTGTGGCAAATTTGATAGATTGCTTTGTCATTCATTTAGAGGCCCAGGAATGGCTTGATCTTGACCCACTGAATATCTACTAGAGTAGAAATATGTGAAACTGTGGCATTAAAAATCATGGTATTAAGACCTAGGGCCCAAAAAACTGAAGTATAATTGGCTTGCCCTACAAAGGCTGTTTTTCCAAACTTTCTGCTGTGAAGGAGGCTTGTGTGGCTTGTCCCTGCACAATACACAATAAAGCCTCCTCAGTGGTGTGATCAAACCCACAACGACTGGGAATTAAATTTCAATAATTTAAGTAATCCTTTTGGCATTGCAGCTCGGGGCACATCAAATTGGAAATCCTATTAAGAAAAAGAGTCTATATTTATAAGGACAGGAGGTTCAAAAAGTGCAGTTGAAGCCAAAGCTTTCAAGATATTTGATTCAATGGGACATGAAAAACTCGTTAAAAATAATGGTGGGGAGTTCACTTCACTTACTGAGAGTTTTGACAATTAAAAAAGTGTAAAGAATCTCCGTGAAAGTGAAGACTGACAAAATAGCTTTTGTCAGGGTAGGAAGAACAAGTGGAAATATGCAAAGTATTAATGTGCATGTTCTGTCGTCATGTGTGCAGTAAATAATCTGTGCAAAGAGAATCCAATTACTGTACACAGGAAATTAATTGTTATATTTCTAGTTTTGTAATATATTTGTGTGAGTGATTTCTGTGTTTAAGCTCAGTTATGAACATTTATATTTAGAGTAGATTTCCAGTCAGACACCTATACTGCAGTCAATTTAATTGGGAAACCTCAGTGAATCCTGTGGCAATGTCTGAGCTCCTGAAGGAGCCAGGTTTTGGCCTGGATGTCTCTAAGGAAGGGATATAAGTGGCAGCTACTTCTAGATTTACAGGGTTAAAGAATTTGATCTTAATTGTCTAATCCAGAGTGTCCCATTTTGAAGCAGAGCCTTTGATAGCTGTGCTGTCTGCGTGGATATCCATGGGTGTGAATATCCACACCCACGTCTGTCTGCAGAACAGAGACAAACCCTCTTCCACAATGTCATGTATTGGCACAGAAATCTAAAAAAAAGACATGGAGAAAATAATCTATCTGTTTTGAAGGATATTGCCAAAATGTTAGGAACCTAGAGAGTTGAAAATATTTTCTGTTGGAGAAACTATGGATTTTTGTTTGGTTTTTTTTTAAATGTTACTGAAAGGAGGTGCCCAGGACAGCACAGAAAATCCCTTACAGATCTGGACATTGTACTTGACTCTGTCTGGACTTGCATTAGTAAATCCACAGTGGTGATCTGCCCTGTCCCGAATATTCTCACAATGTTACAAGACAGATCTCAAAAATGACAGGAAATAGATAAAAATATTTCTGTTTCCTCCCCACTATAAGAGTTTTAGACTTTTTGATAAAGCGCGTGAATTTTGAGAATATTTTCAAAGTACCCCAGGAACAGCGACAGCACCCACAAACTACTGTTGTTTGTTTAAACAGTGCTTTAAATTGGAACAGCTGAGCTCCTTGCTGGTAAGGATACATAGTTAATGCTTGCTAAAATACATTTTTTAGAAAAGAAAATGAAACCACAGAACTAGTCTATTTTTGTACAGATGGTGAAGACAATAGAAATTTTTATACAAAAAAAGGGCTTGATCCTTTGGTTGTCCATCGTGTCTCTTCCACTGTTAATTCTGGCTTTTGTTCATTTAGTTGTCTCCTGAACTTGCAAATATTTGATTTTCTGCAATCCCCTAACTACAGAAATCATGGTCTACAAGGACATGAATGTTCCTGTCTTGTCTTCATAAATGCAGCTACGAGAACTACATATTTGTTAGATCTGGACCACTGTCTGCAGGGTTGGGGTTTTTTTTAACATTTTGTGAGGAAAATGTTTTTATAAATCTAACATAAAACATGCAGTGTGTTAACAGTTAAGTTTGTGGCTATTGGAGCTGGCCACCAGTTTATTTTACACTGTGGTGTAGTGTAGGACACGATAATGGAGCTTTATTCCAAAGAGTTTGTTTGCCTAAAACAAATGTAAATTAAGAGTATTTCTGTAGAGAGGTAAGCTTCTCATGCTGCTTGCCTATTTAAGGGTCTCAAAAAAATCCACATACACATCTATTTTGAAACACTTTCTTCTAAACCTTTCTCAGCATCTACTCAATGCAGAAGGGTGAGAATGGCAAGATATTCCTGAAGATGGTAGCTCTGAAGTTGTTGGCACTTATACTGTGTTAAAGCTAAATATGTGGCTAAGGAGTTTGCATATTGTCTTTTTCACACTTGAACAGCAAAGTGTGGAAGAAACCTGAGAGATAATAATTTACTGGTTTCATTTCCCAAGACTGTTATTCCTCATCTTGACATACTATTAAAATCATTTAATTATCAGTATCTTGTCATTAAGTTACTGATGCTTCTGTTATCTTCATTTCTAAAACCTTGAGTGCCCGCACATAGACCTCCCATTTATATGCACATATTTTGCCAAATACTTGTATTGGATCATCTGGTCTTGTGCAAAACTTCTGGCTAATTATAGTCTCTGTTGAGTGCTCTGAAGTACGACAGAATCAGTATAAATCTGCACACAAGGAGGACAATTTGACTGCTTGGTTAATTTTCTAACAGGTTTGGTTTGGTTTTTAGTTTGTGGCTGTTAGTGATATGCAGATACACAAGCAATTTATTTTTGCAGTCGCTAAAACTCCTAGAATCATTCTTTAAAAAAATAGTGGTGTTTCCTGGATATCAGTTTCTCTTTTGGTTCATCATTCTATCTTTGGTGCAGATAACAGGATTCAGCTCTGCCTGTCCCATGTTCTGCTCTCGGGACTTGTTTGGTTTCGTTGCATTTTCAATTTTCCAAGCTGCTGTAAACATGTGAAGGTGCCCTGCTGGTCCTGTGTGGGCTGAAGTGCTGGGGAAGGGGTTGGTCAGTTCCTTCCACACAGACTGAGCAGGCAGCGGAGCTGCTTGGAAACACAGCAGCAGCATGTGCCAGGCTTGCATTTGGGATTCCATCAGTGGAAAATGGCTGGTACTGGCTGTTTAGCTCCCACAGCTTCGTTGCAGACAGATCCTCACATGTCTGTCTGGAGACTGATTTGAACATAGCACAGTGCAGACCTGCTTCTTGTGCCTTTGCATCCAGAGGAGTAGCAATGATTATTAGAGGTGTGGCAACTTGTGGTTCAGTGGAGCATGGTACAAACTTGTGGAAATCTTGCATTTGTACTGGAGGAACTTCCTAGTGCTGCTGTGATTTTAGTGCCAGGCACACTGGTAGTCCAAGGACAGGAGCCATAATGTGTGAAATTCCGTGTGTGTGTACATCCACCTATCTGTCTGTATGTGTATAACATTTTTATCCTGAAATTGGAACAGGTTGCATGTGTGTGGGTGGAGAGCAGGAATGTCAGGTGTCAGAGGTACTCAAATACTCAAAACTGGACCAGACTATTCCTGGGCAGCCTGCTCTGAGTGGAGGAGCACAAAGCAGATTGGACTGGGTGACTGCCAGGGGTCCCATCCAGGTGCCATCATCCCGTGATTCTCTGAATTGTAAGTGAAAGCAAGTCTAAATATGAAAGAAAGTGCAATTGTGTGGAAACCGAAAACTATTTCAGTCTACTCATCTTTCTGAGGCTGGAAGATGAATGAGGCAGACTGGGGAAATAGCGTGGGTGACCTGTCCAGGGAAATTAGATCTCCTCAGTTTCTGTTTTAAGAGGCTAATTTGAGAACTGCATCTCTCAGGCATGATGAAATTTCCAAGTTCTCTTTTTTCTGTTTCTTTCAAGTTACAGAGACAGTGAATAACTCATCTCAGCAGCCCAGCAGGATGTGCATCCCCTGAGATTCCCTTGTCTGACAGGTTACACATTTGTAGTGCAGGTAGTAGTTTTGATAGATGCACTGACTATTAATGTGTAACTGCACTCGGAGCAGCTCGGGGATCTGCTCAGCTGTTGGCAAAGTTTCTCTGAGACAACTACAACTGCATTTTATTAAAGATCCCCTTTTTCCATTATTGTCATGGAGAGAACACCTTATTTATAGTCAATTCTTAGCTCCCCTTCCATCTAGAATGTCTTGATTAAACACTACTTTTAAAAATGACCCAATGGCAAATAGTTCATCTTATTCTTTAAACTGCTAATTGTACATTCTTGAAGCAGAGCTGTGATTTTTCAGATGTACCATGTTTCTTCATGTCCTGCGAGAATGAATCATTATGTTTCTGAAGGTTTTAGTTAACAGTTCACCTTTTCTTTTGTGTGGCTCCTGACAGCACCCCTCTACAGTTTGTATTCTGTTACTTGCTCATATGTGTCTGTAAAGATGCAAACACAGAGGAAAAAATGAATTTGTCAGTAATTCCTTATGTGAGGAGCAGTACCTTGAAAAAAACACCTGAAAAAATATATTCTTCACTCTTGCTCCAATTCTTCCTCCTGTACACATATTCATTTATATATACAAACACAAAGTACTTAAAAATGTTGTCTTTTCAATACACTCACAGTTGCTTGTGACTTTTTTTAACTTTTGCTATTTATCAGAGAAAACAATGTCACTCTTGTGGAAATAGAAACTTATACCACTTATACCACCTCTTAAGAACTAAAAATGTCAAGGGGGCCATAAAAGGAAAATAACACAGTTTGTTTTGGAAATTGTTCCATGACAACTTCTGTAATCATTTTGACAAAAGTTCTGTAAACTGAAACCTTTGTACTTTTTCAATTGAACGAGGTCTGAAGGCACAATGCATCACTGGAAATAGAAATTAAAGACTTTTTCTTTTTTCTCGGCAAGAAGCTCAGCACTCTGTGCCTCCAGAGTAAAGACATTCTCTGAAACAAACAGAGAATGTTCGTGTGTGATATGTTATAATGTGCACTTCTTCCTTGACTTTTTATGCTTTGTGCTGCTCTGGAAGCAAACCAGATCTGGCTTCTTTGCATAATAATAAACATTGCTGCTTGTAATTATTCAGTAGTTACAGTAGTACTCCTTTGAGATGAATCTCTGCTACATTATTTACTTTGTTTCACTTATTTGGAGCCTTTAGTTCAACTTTAAAACAAGGCTATATTATTGTCGTGATGTTTATTACCTTGGTATTTTTTCCATCTGTAAGGCAAGGATTGGAGCAGCTGTTTAGGACCTGATTCTCTGAAAGCAAAAGTCACTTTACAATATTTTGATTAAAAAAAATTGTATACCTGGTACAAAAAACTTCACTTGAAGATTCTCTTCTATGGTTTTAGTAGAACTCAAGGATCAACCTCCATAGCACTCTAGATCAGAGTGCAGAAACTCCTCATGAGTTGCCATCAGTTATCAGATATATGATATTTATTTTGTGTGATGGAAGATGTGTAATATTTATAATTTTGCATTTGATACATGTTTACCTCTGGTCCTTTCCAAGATGTTTGCCAAGTTTTCGTTTGACAGAGCCCAAAATACAAGTGATTACAAAAACCTCATTTCAGTTGAAGTTAATTTCTTTGAACATATGGTACCAGTTTTAGTCTCAAGCAGGTACAGAAAAAAGAAGAAAAGAAAGCTAAATAAGTAGACGACTTGAAGAATAAACAACTGTAATAGAGGAAAACTTCAAATAGTATTCTTTAAATCAAATCATGATCAAAGTGGTTTATTGATTTATTTAATGGCATGTAATTAACTGGCAATCAGGGAATTAGGCATTCAGAAATAATCAGCCATTCTGTAGATAAGCCACAGTAGCTGACATTTGTGAAATACTAATATGTGACTATAAATTTCTAAACACTTCTATAACTGATCCCTGAAAGCTTCTGTTTTCCCCTACACATGTGCCCTGTTTTGCAGTCACCCCTCTCCGTGTCCTTGTTGTGGGGTCCTGCACAGCACCCCACTTTAGGATTCCTCTTGCTTAGGTGGAGGTTTTCATGCTGTTGGGGTCACATCTGGCAGATTTCAAGTCAAATATCCCACACATCATCTGTCACCCTCCTCTCTCTCCCCTTTGTTACAAATTTTCATGTTTCTCAGATGTTTCTTTTCAAGCTTTGTTTTTTCCCTTTGTTACAGTTTAACCCAGCAAACGGCCTTTGGCTTTAGCATTATCAGTTCAGGAGTGCTCCTTTCTCAGTTTGGGGGGTTTAGGCTTTTGTTTCTCTTCAACCATGTGCCAAGAGAGGGACCCACATTCATTCCCCCACTGGAATCAAGATCACTCAAGGAAAGCAGCAGAAAGGTGGCTCAGGTTCAGATGTGGAAATGAGAAGAGTTTGGGTTCATTCCCCACCCCTTCACTGCTGCACTCATCTTTCACTTTACACAAGGAGCTGACAACTGCAGGAGCCTGTTCTGAGTTAACTTTTAAATTAGTTGTTTTTCTTTTTATTGAATATTAAATTTATTTTAATGAAGATAAATGCATGGAAGGCAGTGACAGGGTGAGAACAGCATTCAGCTGAGGAGTCAGCTCTGCTCCATCAACATCTGTTTCATCTTGCTTTTGGTGCTCTCCTTTCTGTGTCCTGTACTCCTGAATAGACCCTGAAATACAAACAATTGCTGATGATGCTGCTGGCTCTGATAACATAACTCATAATGTTGCCCTAATTACTTACATTATAAAACTGTCAGGTCTGGAACATTTGGTCTCTCAAGGCAGCTCTCCAATTAATCTTTTCCTTTTTTATTAGAGATCTTGTTATGTGATTGTCTTTTGGGGAGGAATTAGAAGGTTTTATGTTATAGTAGTGGGTGGTTTTTTTTCAAGCTTTCACTGATAATAGAGCAAGAAGACTTCAGAGTTACACTTTTTTTAAAAAATGATTTTTGTTGCAGCATCGGAAAGAATGTTGTCCTTACTATTAATGCCCAACTTCTGAGGGAAAAATCATAGAACAAGCCAGGTTGGAAGGGTCCTTGAAAGATCATCTGGTCCAACCTCTTGTGGGAAAAGGAGCCTTTTTAGTACCCTGTCCAGCCATGTTTTGAAAAGCCTCCAGTGATGGGGATTCTACCACACCCATGGGGAGGTTGTCTCAGAGCTTCCTTGTTTTCACTGTGAAAAAAATTCTTATATAAAAGATGAAACCTCTCCTGGTGCAACTTGTACCTGTTGCTCCTTGTCTTCGAAATGTGGCTCCTTGTGAAGGCACAGCCTCCATCCTCTCTGGAGCTGACTGTTCTGTACTGAACACTGTGAGGGGGTCACCCCTCATGGAAAAAGGATTGCTTCAAATCTACCTAAAGTAATGTTTTCTTCATTCTTCAACCCAGAAAGTCTGAAAGCTAACATTTTGATTGGAATAAAGGATTCTGTTTGATAGCACTCTTCTCCCTCCCCTGAAGAGGGCAAATGCACCTGTGGTTAAAGGAAAGTTAGTGAAGGTCCAGATCCTGAAAGTGGCTGTTGCTGCTGTTCCTTTTATTTTATATAAAATAGGAGGATCATGTTTAAATCTCTGCTTAATTCAAAGTATAGATTTGAACCAAGGTCTCTTATTTCTAAAATTGTGCACCGGGCTGCATTATTCTAGTATAATCTCTCCCTGTCTTTCTAGAAGTAAATGCTTTATTTTTCTTCTAAACAATGAAATTCTTTACTGAAAAATAAGCTAGCAGATCATTGTGCTTTATTTCAAGTAAGTTTCTAAGCCACTAAAATACAAACTTAGCTTTCTCTATCTAGATCTAATTCAGTGATTTTTAAACTATTTTATATAAAATAATTGTTCTGATAGCATCGAATTTTGCCAGGATCTGGGTCTGTAGGCATAAAGCCTGTGCCTCTACTTGTTAAATAGAGGTTCAAGACTGGTCAATTTTTTTTCCACTCTGGAAGTCTTGATATACTTAAAATTAGTTTGCAGGAAAAAAAATTAAAATCTTGTCGCCCTCACAGAGTGACAGTACTGGGATTTTTCTCTGTGTATAAATCTGGAGTTATAAAAGATGACAATGATAAAAATGTGATGCATTGTGGGTTCAAGAATGCATCTGCAATAAACTGTCCTTTTGTTCAGTGCAGCTCTAATGCTTTAATTCACCTTGTTCGTAACTATTTCCTTTATAAATTATCATAAGCCTGAAAAGATGGGTTATTTTTGAGGTTTAACATAACCAGCCCTGCCTTATTTCAAGATCTAATACAATTATGAACACACCATAACTTTTGGATGATTAAATTGCAAATTGTGGGTGTCCATGAGGCAAGCAGATATATTAAATTTGTTCTCCTTCATAACTCATCCTCACACACTCTGTATATTTTTCAGGATCACGCAAAGCTGTGCTTGTTCTGCCTGAGGTACATTCTATAGTATTTATGGTTTATCAGATGTACAGGATATCTTCTTCAAGGAGATACTCATACATCATTTGAACTTCAGTATTTATTACATTGTTTTCATGGAAAAATGTTATAAATGAATGAGTTTTATTCTCTCTGAGGCACTTATATTTTTGAACATGACTTTCTCGATGCTGTTATTTTTTCACTCTATGAGAACATGAACTTCTTGTTTATTGCTCACTGATTTTATAAACATATCTCCTTTTCTCCTTGGAGAGCTATAAAGAAAAGAGGTCAGAAAGCAGAAGCTAAGTAATCAGAGTGTAGTTTTACAGAAGTTTTGTGGAGTAAACGTGATACCTGTTAAAAAGCTAAAATCAAAGTAATCAAGACAAACACTTTACCTCCTATTTGCATTGTATTTGAATGAGGGATATAATCTACAAAGGACTATTTTAAAGTGTGGTTTTGATTTACAGCTGTAAACTAAGTGATATCTGGCTTAATCCACATGGAAAATACCTGCAGTTGATATAAACTTACCCTGTGAGCTCATCAAATAAAGACTAAGTCTCCTTATCTTGCAAACTGATCCCAGCTCCCCGAGAAGTGGGTGTTTTCATGTTTGTTGGTGGAGATGAGAGCTTTTTGCCTGTACCTTCATGCAGAACTCTTCTCTCTGATATTGCCTCCACCCGAGTGGAGCAATGCTGAAGGTGCCAGGCTTACCTGGCTGGTTCGAGGTGCTCCATTTGTCCCCATTTCCTTTTCTATCCCTGTTACATTTGTGGTTGCTGACCAAGCCCTGTGCAAGGCAGCAACCCTCAGGTGCCCATGTTGTAAATACATTGTTTTTTTCCTGCAGGATTTCCTCCTGCATTTTGCTTGTCTGGGTCCCAGCACTGGTGACACAGAACCTCAGCTCCCCCACGTTGCCCCGGGCAGTGGCATTGCGGAGCTGTGGAGAAATGTTCTCTGCCCACAGCTCAATCTCCTGATCCACGAAGATCACTGTGCTCCTCTCCACGCCTGCCACAGCAGTCCTGACGCTGGGAAGGGCTAAAGAAGGGTTGGGGGATTTCAGGCTTTTGGCAAGGGCAGTGACAGAGACAGATTAATTTCTGCATGCAATTTAGGAAACAGTTGTGTAGTTCAAAAAAAGTGCAAAAAACCCCTAAATGCACATTGAATCACCGTTGTTAAGCTACAGTGTGCTACCCAAATCTGCAGCAGTTCTCCCAGGGAGTGCCGTTTGAATGAGGAATGCTGATAGCAGAGAGAACCGGGAATGCCCACAGAATGCTTGGACCTAGCAGAAGTGTGAACTGAGAGATCCTGAGATCGTTTGCACATGAGTTGGAGCCACTGTGTCTCCACTTACTGGGACAAAAATAGGTCCAAGTAGCGCTGGCCTTGTTCCTTTCTTGTCACAGGTGGAAGAGCTGAGGACATTTTGGATGTGTTCTCCAGAGAACTTAATATTTGCTTTTTCTTTCATTTATCTTTTACATGATTGCACTGGATAATATTGCAAAGTCATATAAAATTAAAACTAAGTTTAAAATAGGGTTTGTTAATTACAGTATTTAACTGTTGTGGTTATTGTTTCCTAAGAGATTAATGAGGTGAATTATTGTCACATAATTGAACTACAGTATATCTAATCTCTTGCATACCCTTGTGGTTTACTGTTATTCAAGTATCACTTGAAGGTTAATTTCACTTAACTGATACATATTTGACTTTGGCAATACAGTTTATATCGAAATATGTTTTTAGGTATATTTGAAAGTCATTAGGCAACTGCTTTGCCGAAATTATCACTTTAAGCTTTACAAGTGAAGGTGAGGCCATAAACAACAGTTAAATCAGCAGGATCACACATATACAAATTCTAAACATCCCCTAAAATGTTTTTGACTGGAGCCTTTTCCTAGAAGCAAGGAATTCCTCAGTTCCTGGTCAGAGTTTGTGTCTGAGGCTGTTCAGATCAGCTCACTGGCTGTTTCCTGAGGTACTTGGGAAGGAAATCCTTTTGTCTTGCCACATGAAAGTTAGAAACATGCAGTAATATCTTTATAGGAAAAGACAAAACTATAGAGTTTTGTTGAATCAAAACTTGCCTTTTCTCTCAAAGAAACAGATTACTTTGTATACTTCCACTTTTTTAATCCCCAAACCCAACTTTTTTACTCCTCCAGCCACACACCCAGCATCATCTTAATTCACTAGTCCTGATTTATTCTCATGCTGGATCTATTTAAGAGATGGGTATTCCATGTATTATACTACAATAGAAAAGCTGCTTTTTTTTCCTTGTATTAGTTCCAGTCACAGACAGTTTTTTTACATCAATTTTTTGCTTTCACTTCAGTAATCCTAAGAAATTACCTACTCTATAACTCTTTAATTTCCCTCAAGTTATGGTGCCAAAGATTTGAATCTACTATATTCTCTCACTTCTCTCTCATCTAGTCCCTGGATAATGTGGACAAAACTAAAATTCTTTTCCTAAAATTAAAGCTAAGTGTAGAATCAACCCCAAAATGAGACCTTTTAAGAAAATAAGAATTCAGTGTCATGTAATTTTGTAGTTCTGATATTATTCCACAGCATAGAAGTTAAAGTAGTAAGTGGTTACAATTTTGAATCCAGAGATTGTCTCTCTTCTGGACAGAAATCACAAATCTTTGATGTCTGAAAAATTCAACATTTAATCTAAGTTGTATTTTATTTTTAGAGATTTATCAGCCAATGTTGAAACAGTGAAATTACTCAAAAACTTTCTTTGTTATAACCCTCTTAAAAGATATCCCACTGTGCATTTCTAGAATCATTTCCTCTTCTATATAGTTTGCACTGTTAATACCCCACAACTTGTTTATTTTTTCTCTGTGATGAGGTAGAAGAGGATCCTTTGTGTCAAGCACAATGCATTCCAGTTTTTCCCACTGACATGTTTTCTTTGCGGTCACTTTCCAGTACTGGGAATTACTTGAGGTGCCTGCTCATGGCATGTGTGCCGTGGATAAGGCAATGAACCTAAATTATCCAGGTCACTCTGAAATTGTTTGCTCCTTCTCTCCTGTTTCTGTTGCCTCAGAAATTGTGTGCCATCAGCAAATGTAACAATTTTGAACATAACATGCCAAGGTCAGGACTCCAGAAAATAATCTAAACTTGTAAACTCCCAGGAGCTCCAATTCTCTCTGTGCACTCCACAGCTGGCTGCTATGTGTCTTTGAATCTACTGGAGTTTGTTTTGTCAATCCTTTGCAAACATGTTCACCACCTTTTCAAATCAATCTGCTCTGTGCTGCGCTACCAAATGCTTTTCTGAGTTCCAGACAAATTGCCCATTACATTGGGATTGTTTCCAGGTAAGTAACATATGAAAGGAATTCAAGTCGAGTTGTCTGCCATGACCTCCTTTTTCTCTGTATTCAGCCTTCTGTTGTGGTCTTCTAAGTCAGGCATTTCTAAATCTGGCTTAATAATTTTCTGTCTTCTGCATAAGTGAATGCAGGATAAGAAGCTTGGGCTTTCCATGGTCTTGGAGCCGTTTAAAGTAAAAAGAATTACATTAACTGCTACTCTAGTTCCCAAATAGTGCCTTCCTTCCTTCATGAGTTATCACAAATCCTGCTGAAGGCTTTCCTTTTCCCCTTACCATTTTTCTACTGATTTCTCACTTGTAATTCAACTAGGCCTGGAGCTTTGGCAGTGTTTAATAGTTATAATTGCCTAATAAAGGTATCAGCCCTAGTAGACCCGAAGCCTTCTTTCTCCTCTGTCTTTCCAGTTTTCAGGAGTGTGTTCACCACTTCTATCAGATTCTCCTCCTTTGTGTATTCATTATGAACTGTCTATAAAGACATGAGTAATCTGTCTCTTTATTTTTAAAACTGCTTTGCTTGAAGATACTTCTCTCATTCCTATCAGGCTACCAGTAGGTAAACAAAAAAACCCCACAGTTACACAAAAAAAATTGATGTTACTGTCAAACAGTGGAAAGTTGTCTTTTTCTTTGCTTTTCAGGAAAATATAAACTGTGTAATAATGGCATGTGTGCACGAGAGAGGAAAGGATACACTTGGGGACTGAGTGTAACCTGTGGTGATAAGAAGGGGTAGAGATAATTAAAGTTAATTGGCAAAAAATGAAGTTAAATCCTGCCAGGTGAGGGTGTTTTGACTGTGACAGTCACTGGTGAGTGATTCCTCTGTCTCTGCTCCAGCCTGGGAGTTTTTTCTCTCCAGTTCTTCCCACTCCTTCCCTGTCCCATGGCGGGACAGAGCACTGACCAACAGCTGGGTGAGTGCTTGGCCAGCCCATCACGATCCTTGAGCTCAGTGTTAAACGGGAGGGGACTGAGAGTGCCCGTGCTGGGAACACTCGAGGGACCCTGCCCTGCCTGCCCTTGCCATTCCTGTGGGGAGCTGCAGCTCTGGGCACCCATTCACAGACAGCTGAGCAGTGCACTCCTGCGATGTGTGTTCCTTACCCAGCCCCAGGGATCCATCTCCCGGGCCAACAGGGAACTGGCTGACATGCACCTGTACAGGGGAGCGCAGCTTTAGGGTTTCTGAGTGTGCTAAATGTATGGTCAGCCATTTAAAATGTTGATATGTTTGTTGTATTTACATAGTTCCTCCGGTTCTTCTCTCTTCCTGAAGAATTTTTCAAACTTGGCTGCACAACAATGATCCAAACCTGTGTTTGAAAAACTGAGCTGTCTTAGTTCAGGTGGTGTTTGTCCTTTAGAGTTCTCTTACAGTGTGCTAGGGAATTAAAACAGTTTCCTTGCAGATGTTGGGAAGACTTGTTCAGTCTGTAATGAAGCAAACAAGGGGTGTGTATCCCAAAGGAAGTTCTTCCAGAGCTCCCTGAAAGCCCCAACAGCCAGTGGCAAAGGCAGGGGAGGGAACTGCCAATCTGCTCCCCTATACGTTTTGTTTTTTCTGTCTGTAAATCTTGTGTTTGGCTCCAATTTATCTTCAAATCTATTCCGGTAAATAGCACGTTTCCTTTCAGAGAAGACGCTTAACATTCCACAGAGGATTTATACTCTTTTCCTTCTTTTGCCCATTTCACCATCTGGGGGCCTTATACAGACAATTAGATGTTTCCTCTGTAGGAGGAAAAAATGTCATTGAGTCACGTGTCATTTCACATGTGACACTGGGGTGTGTGACACTGTGCCACCTCCTGCATTGAACTGATGGAGATAAATTGTGCCAAAATTACCTTTACATCACTTAGCTCTGGTAATTGTCCAAGGGTTACAGTTACAGTTTCTGGCATGTACAGTGGCTTCATAAAGCAGAGCAGGGGGTGAGTATGAGTTTCAGAGTGCCAAATTCAGTACAGTTTTTGCAGCAATGTTGTTTTCTAGCTCCTGATATTATTGTTAATATGAGGGAAATACACTATTTTGGAAACGGGGATGTAGACTGTATGGACACCAGCTGTAAACAATACAAAGAGAATAAAACTTAGTGGCACAAAATGCAGTGAAATTTGAGGCTAACAAAATTTTCAGGTAGAAACTAGGATCTCATAAAATTAAAATGATGGAAGGGGAGGGTGCTGACTTCATTGCAACAGTCTGTTCTGGACAGAAGTGAGCTGAGACTGGAAGTCTATGGAGAAGCAATGTTGTCTTTATAGGAGGAGGAGTGGGGCCAAGAAATCAAGAGGATGGACGTGGTTATAGGAGGGGACTGCAGGCAAAGGCAGCAAGGTTGGGGAGCAAGGTACGGTAATAACTTGGGCATTACAGCACTGCTGGAGGCTGCAGTGGCAATATTAATGTGCCTGGGGCCTGAGAGGGATATAGGGGGCTTCAGGAAATTCACCTGTGTTTGCACAGGGACTGAGATTTTATTGCCAGGCTGGGGCCTCCCTTTCAAGCTGGAGGATACAGTGGGAGCTCTGCAAGAGGAGGAGGCGCAGGGTAGGGGATGAGGTTTGTGGCCACGGTCGTAGGGCAGGTACAGAGTGGGATGATTCCACTGATATGAACTCGGGTTCACTTCTTTCTAGTGGGTGGTGATGGATAACAATACTAGAGGCATGATTTGCTAATGTTGCTGAGAAAGACAGGAAAAAACTTTCCATTCTGACTGTGTTCCCATTCATTCCCCTGGGCCTCAGCATGCAGTTTGTAGTTTCATGAGCTGGACAGTGATTACAGCAGACAAGAAGCAGGAACAAGGCTTTTAATTAATTCACACCTGCCTTATTCTCAATGTTTCCAAAGGCTCTGTCGGCTCTGCACCAAACAGATCAGAGCTTTCCACATGGAAGGTCCTTATGGCTGGTGGGCAAGAACCATGGCCAACCAGACAGAAAAACAGGGCAGAGTCACTCTTCAGACACCGCCTCCTCACTGCCCTTTCAGGTTTCTCTAAACACAGCTACTAAGAAGTGTAAAGGGATGCAGCTTCTCTGTTTTTCAAGCCACAGTGGTTAATTATAGTATCTGTAAATCTTTCAGAGGAAAAAAACTTGTGTTGGTAACTAAAGAAACAGTTGAAATAATAGTCTTCGAAAATGTTCTAAACCAAACATTACCTTTTTGAAGAGACACATCTCGCCCATAGAACAAAAAATATGATACTGGTCTCATCAGACATTTTTCCTTTTTTCAACATTTGTTGGGTAATCAATGTTCCTGTTTGCTGTTTAACTGCTTCTTAAATTTTAACGAGTAATTCTGCTTATAATTATGACACCGCATGATTTTGCAAAAATTGGCACCTGCTGTGTGCAGGATAATAGCACAATTCAGTGTGCACTGTAGGAAGAACTGATTTGCTGCTCATTTTTCCTGGAAATGTCTGAATTATAAGTGGAGTTACCCCGTTGAAACTCACAATTACTGGAGATTTAGGTAAGTGGGAGTAGAGATTTTTTTTCTTGAGTTACAAGAAGAAAACTCCAAATACATGTGATTTTCTTCATCAGGGATGAAACGTACCAAAAATTAATTTGACAAAGAAAAAGTGGTTGTTTTACTAGATTTTATCTGTGATGTCCATTGGTTACAATGAAGCTGGGGAAAGATTTGTGAGCAAATACGAATAGTCACTTTTGACCTGTGATGAAATTTGCAAGAAAGAAATTAAACCTGTGGCAGTTACTCATCTAATTAGCAGATGAATGTCGCTTTGGTAATTCTGTATGCACACAGTACACCATGCTTCCTTCTTCCCAAAACAAGGGGAGATCCCAACTTTCTTGATGTAACATTTGCAAGGGCTCTTGAAGGCCAGGAGCAGAAAAGGATAACAGTAATTTACTGCTGCTGTTCTGGGGGTTGATGTCTGTGGCAGGCAGTCGCATGCACGGTGTTAAAACTGGATCCTGGTTATGCTCGTGTGCTCAGGGCTTGGAGCAGGGGGGGCTGTCCCCTTTCTCCAGCCTACAGTGTTGTCATCCTCAGTGGGGACCTGCTGGAGCCACAGAACCCCAAACTGCAGTTGCCTGATGAATTGCTTACCAAAGCTGGAGACAGCAGCGAGGGGAATCCTTTCACACTTTGGAAAAAGAGCAAAGAAAGGCTGCGTTCTGCTGGTTTTCTGTGAGGCAGTTTGAGAGCCCAGGACTGCATCCAATAGCTGGAGCAGACAGTTTATCCTGAGGAAGATGGATTTCCTTACTTGGACTGCTTTAGGTGCTTGTAGGCTGGTGAGCTGGGATCCTTCCTCATGCCAGAGGAATTGGTGAGCTGGGATCCTTTCTCATGCCAGAGGAATTGGTGAGCTGAGATCCCTCCTCATGCCAGAGGAATTGGTGAGCTGGGATCCCTCCTTATGCCAGAGGAATTGGTGAGCTGAGATCCTTTCTCATGCCAGAGGAATTCGTGAGCTGGGATCCCTCCTCATGCCGGAGGAATTGGTGAGCTGGAATCCTTCCTCATGCCAGAGAAATTGGTGAGCTGGAATCCTTCCTCATGCCAGAGGAATTGGTGAGCTGGAATCCTTCCTCATGCCAGAGAAATTGGTGAACTGGAATCCCTCCTCATGCCAGAGGAATTGGTGAGCTGGGATCCCTCCTCATGCCAGAGGAACTGGTGAGCTGGGATCCCTCCTCATGCCAGAGGAACTGGTGAGCTGAGATCCTTTCTCATGCCAGAGGAATTGGTGAGCTGGGATCCTTTCTCATGCCAGAGGAATTGGTGAGCTGGGATCCTTTCTCATGCCAGAGGAATAACTGTGTGGTGACAGTGCCTAACTCTGGAGCCCAGGCTCAGCATGTGCTGCAGTTTCCATGGTGGAATTTGCAGCCCCAGCACTGGGAGAGCAGATGTTTGGCAGGGCCAAGGAGTGCTCAGGACACAGGAGACGAGGGAAGGGCTTTGCCATCAAGTGTTAAAGTGAACAACAAAACCACAGCAACTTTAGTTGTTGCATATTTACTGTTTATCTGCCTGAGACCCAGGCAAATTAACAGCAGCCATCTCATTTTTGTTTCTTACAGATTATTCTCCTGTGACTTTTAATTAAAACTTCCCCTAGGCACAGAAGAACCATCAGTGATTTTTTTTTTTTTGTTTTTTCTGGACTGTCTCAGCTTTAATTACCTTTTAGGATTTGAAATAAGCCTTATGTTTGCACCAGATCATGTTTACTACAGAACAAAGTGGCAAAGGGATCAGCAGGGATATTTACTATAAAATCAAAATTTCACATAAAATATATTTAAAGTATAGTCAAGTAAACACTCCCTTCCCCCTCCTGAAAACCCTATGGCCAGGTTTAACAGTCTTTCATGTATTTTAGACTGAATAACTTGTGTTGAATCTCCCATTCCAGCACTATTCAATTTTTACTGGGAATATGATTACACTGAAATGAGACTCCATCAGAGAAATAAGATATTGGATGGGCAGTAGACCAAGGCAAATTTCTGAGCAGTTTGCATAAGTGTTTTCCCAACCATAATAGCAGCTTCAGAACTTAAGCAGAAGAGCTAACCTGTCAGAATGCAATTTCTATTCATTGCTGCTCCAAACACCTTGTTTGCCAGAGAATCATCCCGTTTGTTTTGTGTTTACCTGCAAATAAATTTGATATAAAAAGAGATCAAATGGGTATAATGTCATTCCAGCTGGAGAGAGGGGAGGTTTTTAGCCACTAATAGGTGTGTTAATATGGGGCACAGTGTATTCATGCACTGTTGAGGCACCTTGGTGCCAGGGAAAGCGGAAGCAGGGTGAGTTAATGGGCTGAGCTCCCCAGGACACCCTCAGGGAGCAGGCGGTGTGGGCTGGAGTGTGCAGCACAAGATGAATAAAATAGCCCTAATAATTTCCTGCTGTTGACTGGAGAACTGCTGGCAGGTCTGTTAAAAGCAGTTGAATTGCAGCAGGCCTTAGAATAGGGATAAATGTGTAATGCTGAGAAGACAAAATATTTTTGGGAAGCATCTTTGGACTGAGGAGATCCCCCTTATGCTCTCCATAGTGATGGGTTCCTTGGCAGGGAGACTCTCTGCAGGTTTAGCTGCAGCTGGGTAGGGACAGCTCAAGGTGTATTTTAGTCATGGTTTTGGGGTGTGTCTATCCAGGCACTATTTGTGTGTGTGTGCATGTACATTTCCAAAGGGTGTGGATGCTGAAAGCTTGATCACAGAGAAATTTTCCAGCTTTCTGCCAGTATCCATGTGAAAGTTTTGCTTTCACACACACGCTGGCTGGGAACAGTGAGAGGTTTTTGTAAATCAATACCTTTATCTTGCAGCTGCAGCTTGTTATGCAGCTTGTTATGTTACTGACTGGAGAAATATTTTGAAATGGGCGTTGCAGGGTTTAACCAATCATTCCAAGAGGTGGATGGTCAAAGGACCAGTAACCATATGCCCTTCAAGCAAACCAGGTTATATAATTGAGTTTGAAAATTAATAATAAAAATGCCCTTCCTCTGGACCGAGGTCTGTGGTGCTTTTCTCACCGTCCCCGGTACAACAGCGACAAAAGGGCACAATCCAGCCTTACCCCAGCTCATCAGCATGGACCATGCAGCTGAAGATGCACTTCCTCATTTTGCTTTTTTGTCTAGAAGTGAAGAAATCTATGAGGGGAATAAGGTCTTCCATTGCCTTATTGAATTGGGGATGTTTTGGTGGCTGTTGTTAATCAGATGATAATATTACTGTTGGCTTCAGTCTAATGATTTTTTTTTAATATCATTGACTGGTTGGCTGCTGCACGTTCTTTTCAGACAAACAGGAAATAGGGTTAGAAAAAAATAAAATTAGCTTTTCTTTCATTTACTTATTTCTGACCTGGTGTATCTGCCCCAAATCCCCAAATAACAGGCTTAGGCAAGTCTTGCTTTTCAGGTATTTTAGCCATTGAGGAATGGCACATGCAAATCACACTTCTGGACTCAAAAATGGACTTGATTTGAAGTTATCTTTTTCTGCTTCTATATAATGGGCATTCTGCACACAAATTGGTTTTTCACAGATGAATATTCTGTGCATTTAATTTAGATTCTGCATATGGCTGTGTGCATTAGAGCTGTTTAGCATAAAAAAAGATGAAGAGGAAGAATGGAAGAAATACTTTTTAAATTAATGGTATAAAGTTAAGTGGTGTGCTCCTGTTTACCCTTCCTAACAATATAACAAACCAAGGACATTCACCAAGAAGAAAGGCAGTAATCAATTAAGTGAAATATGATGCCGTGCACAATTAACATGTGTTACAGCATGTCAGGAGATTCATGCCAACAATACAGTAATGTTAGCTAAAGGATTTGACATTTATGTAGATAATAAAATAATGACAGTTAAATTACGTTTTTTTAAAAATTGTTTTCTGAAATAAACTCTTTGGCTTAAAAACCTATACCAGATATGATTATATGACCTACAGGCAGCCTGTTCCATAAGAATTCAGTGGGCGTCAGGCAGTAAAATACCTTATGAAACAATCTGGCATTAACTTAGTGGGATTTGTCATTGTATCCCATGTAGAAATATTTTCTGTGTTAAACAGCTTCTTCCTTCGTATTTAATCATCTCTTTGAGTTCTTAAAAATGATCTCTCCATCTGAATAGATGGCATCACCTCAGTCCTGCCCAGTGTTGTTCTCTCTATCCCATTTACTTCTTTTCTAGTGTGTGTACATCTCACTGCTCCTTTCCATGAGGGAACCTGGATGAGGTGTTTTTTGGATTCTGTGAGACACAGCAAACTGTGATCCCTACCTTGTTTTATTCGTGCCAGACAAACTGGAGGCATAAAGGTTGTAAATTTGGTGATAGCCTGCAGGACAGCTTGAAGAGTAGGGTTACATTTTCTCTCTTCTTAATTGTATTAGTGGTTGCTTAAAGGAAAAACATCACATGGAAATCACATTTCTGTCAGAAAATCCTGGACTTGTTATTTCTACAAATAAGCTTTAGATTAATGAAACTGAAAGCAGAAATCTTGCACTTATTAGGGCTGTAAATAACCTTAAGATTGATGAAAATGAAAGGAGCTGATCAGTTCAAAAAGGCTTTTTCTCTTATTTTTTCTCTATTTTGGTAAGACTGCACAACCAGGGGTACTTTCTAAAGCATTTTTCTATATTAAAGGAGAAATCACAGGAAAGTCTTTTAAGAATATCCACAGGTGAACAGATGGAGACCCTTCTGTCTTTCTGTACCACTGTTTCAAGGGAATTTCAGGACAGAATTTTCTAACCATCCATTTTTTGGTGCATCAAGATAAATCACAGGCATGTTCCCTTAAAGGTTCTGATGGCAGCTCCAGTCCACTTCGAAATTCTCCACTGGAATACTGTGAAGGAATCGGGGTCAGGAAATTGATTTGCTCAAAAGCAGTTTATTTCAATTTGAATATTTTGAAATTGTGCTGGGTACCTCCGGTAGCATGCCTGAAGCAAGATGATCCTGTTACCATGGTTTCAGGCTGAGATTTGGGTTACTATGGTGTGAGCCTTTCCTTCTTTCTATGCAGGAAAGTAGAGTGTGACCTCGGCAAGGTCATGGAGACTTAAATCCTCAAAGAGGCTAAGCTGGAGCGACAAAAATTAGTCACTGCAGAGAAGGGCTTTTAGACAGCTGGTACCTGAAGGAGACACTCAAGTCCTGTGTGTGCTTTCTTGGAAAGTGCTGGATTCCAAGCCAGGGAACTCAGGATTCCTGCTGGAGAGAGGGGGCCCCTGGCAGTCTACTGCAAATCACAGCCATTTTGTCCAGCTAGGGTTAACATCCAGGCATCAGAGGCACGCTCCTCTCTCCACAAGCTGTGGGGATTGCATCCTCTCCCATGTAGATGGGCAGCAAAATTGTACTGTCCCCCATTTCAAATGGGACGTGGGTTGAGGATACAAACAGTCTTTGGAGTGAGAGCTGTCACCATAAACATGTTATTGTTGCCTTTCTGTTTTCCTTTGTCATTTTGATTGTTCACAGTGCTAAATATGGATTTTTATTTTTCTTAATGCCTTTTTTTTTACCTGAAAGTGAAGCAAGCTGACCTTTTATTTCACGGTAATAAATTAATTCCCTGTATTTTAATAAATTAATTCCCTGTATTTTCTTCTAGCTGTCTTAAGTAGTTTATAAAGCTTGAGTTTTCCTGCTTGATTTTTATATCTTCATGTCTAGATAAATTGACCCTGTTACTCAGAAACCAAGTTGTTTAAAGGGCTGGCGCACTGTAGTGTGGGGTGTTGCTGAGGAGCTCAAGCAGGTGCCACAGTTGATGGGATTGGATCACAACAAGCAAAAAAAAATCCTTCAAAGCTTCTTTTCATAGAGAAAGCAACAACATGCATGGGAAACCCAGGCTGCAGATCACAACACGTAGAGTTGGCATTGAGCACCATCTGTTCAGCACCAAGAAAAAGCCCCAAACTTGATGCACAACTGTTCTCCAGGCCCAGAGAACCTTGCAGCAAACATTTGGACAGTAACAGGGGTTCTTCACTGTTTGGTTAATGGACTAGTTACTGTTGGGTTCTTTTTCATTTGTGATATGTTTGGGTTTGGTTTTTCTTCCTTCAAATAGGGTTTTAAATTTTGCATTCTGAGATTTGAGTACATAAATTCCACTTAAGTCTTGTTCCAGCTTCTTAAATGCTGCTGCAGTATTTGCCTTTTGAGGTTTGATTTTGGCTTTCTCTCTGTAATCTAGAGATAGAGTTACATCAGAGGGCTGCTAGAAGGATGATATCACAGCATTTTGATGCCATGGTAATAGATGCAGACTTAGTCTCGTATCTCTTGATTGCACCCGGAGAAGTGCCAATTTATCTATTTCATCACAGTGAAGCAGCTCTTCCCTCCTGAGTGTACAGTTCTTCTAAGTGTTATTCCCAAGTAATAACATTATCTCTCCAGCTTATACCTGGAGGGGAATTATGTGAAGTAGCAGTACAGTATAATTATTTCAGTGAAAAGCTGCAGCCCTGACCAAAACAAACAAAAAAGCAGCTCAGTTTTAGTTCCACATGCGTGCAAACGGGTACAATAATCAGGGGCACAGCAGTGATTTTCATTATTCTAAATCAGTCTGACTGGTAGTGATCTGAATGGCACTTTGGAATGCATTAAGGACATTGCTCCTGAAGGAAATTGTGTTACTTGGAATGAAACAAATGTTTAACATTTCTGGTTTCTCTTGCTTGTTTCATCTTGTTTTCTTGCAGATGCACACTTGCTGTTCTCCCCACGTTTCTCAGGTCTGTTGGGCCACATCTCTTCTTTAGCCTCACTCTGGGTGTTACCATTTGGAAGTATGGAAAGGAAATCAAAGAATCAAGGGCAAGTGTAGTATTGGAAATCAACTACTCCTTAATACTTTCTTTCTTGCCCACACAGCAGGCAGGGCCAGGATCCTGCCATAGTATTAATGGTGTTACTCAAGAAGAGGACATTGGTAGAATGATTATTTGCTTTCAAAGTCTGGACTTGCTAGTTGCATTTTTTTTTTATTCCACTTTACTCTGCTTTCCTGTGTGCTAACGCCATGTTCCTGCTGCATTTTTGATTTTATATTTGCATTTTGGATGCCCTGAAAATCCTGCTCTGAGAAAGGAAGCGTAGAGCGAGCTGGAGTGAGCATAGCCCTGATAGATACCTGTGCTGGGCTGGTTTGTTCTGCTGGCACCTCTTCGGTGCAATCAAACCCTGGAGTTATTTTAGGGTATACCCAAGTCTGGGCTGCCCAGAAAACTTGTTTGTGAGTGCTTTTGTGTCTGAGCAGTGTTAGGGTGCTTTTCTAAAGGCTCAGCTGGCAGCAGGGTTTAGACTTAAAGATGGGGATAGTGTTGAGAAGCAGCTGTGTGAATATGAACTTTGTTTTCTCTGAAAAAGCAAGATTATTTTCTGACAAACCAGAGGAATCTATTGCATTGTTAAATGGAAATCTTCATTGTTCTATTTGTTATCTTGCTTAGATTTAGGAGTTGCCAGATATTTGCTCACTAGGGAGTAGAAAATCAATGACAGAGGTAAATGTGCAATGAATCAAAATCATTCCTGATTGCCAGACTAGAAGATGATTGTTGTTTTAGTCTTCTCATGATCATTGTTATCTAAAGAGTAACCAGGAATGAAAAAGGCACGTATATAAAATAACAATTTTAGTCCTTTTTTTTCCCCTCCAGTAAAACTTGAAGAGTTGCTAATCTTTTTTTAACTCAGTAGATTTTAATAACAAGCTTGCAAGTTTAAAAACCAGAAAATTTGACTGAAGTTCAGTGAAGAATTAACTAAATTTCAGGTAGATCAGTCTGCAGTAGCACTCAGCAAGCTGACAACAGCACAGCCCTGACTGTAAAGATGGACCTGAGAGCTGGTGCCTTGGTATTCAACTGTAGAACTTTGCAATAATTTAAATTATTAAGATAAACTGGCACACAACAAATGGGAGTCTCAGGGGGCATCTAAATGTGCCAGCAGTTTATACAAGTCGACCTCAGACTCTCTCATGTGTAAGCAAGTCAAGGGGCACCATCTGTAGCTGGCCTTTGGAGCTGTTAGGGGTCATGGAGAGCTTAGGATTGAATTCCAACCAGTTATTTATGGAAGAAAAAGAGAGACTTTAAATACCCACACTTTTAAGTGAATTATTCCAGGCTTAGTGGGCTTTGTGACAGTTAAAGATTCAAGCAGCCTCTTGCAATCGTGCTCATTTTCAAACACACGCGTGATTAAGCTACTGCAGACATCTGAATTGGATTACAAACATCAGTGTTTCCTAGGTGAGATGTGTTCAAGTGTGTACACTGAATCAGTTTTCATGAATTGAAGTACTATGGCTGCGTTTTTTTACTTTCTATTTTCTGCATTGAAGTTAGGTTTTTTTAAAATGCCTTAACACTAAACAATTTCACAGGACTGAGGCAACTGTCTCTGAAATCACTGTCATGTTATACACCAAATTATCATGGTTTTTACTAGTATAAAGTGAGAACTTTCTGTAATTATTCCCTTTTTAATGTTTGGTTTTTTTCAAGATGAAAGCCCAAAAAAATGAGGCACAAAACTTTACAGTTATTTCTGAGGCATATTGAGGGTGTGATGTGATACTGCTAGGACTGGCTGCTGATTAGAAATCACAGAGCTGTAATTAATTTCATTTTTCACTCTGAGAAGTGTGGCTTCTAACCTGAAAATATAGGTGAAGTGACCTTCTTCATGCAAAAAAAAAAAATATATATATCTATATATATATATCTACATATATATCTACATACACCTTCTGATACAGGCACCCCATAGGGTCACAGGAGACTATAACCTTGCTTTTTCTACATGCACCAAAGGTGTGGATCCCTTACATGTTTCTCCTTGAATATCCACTCAGGCTGCTCTTATAGTAAAGGTTAATTGCAGGAAAAGGTGTTATCCTGATGTTAACACAAGACTGTGCTAGTCCCATCTGTAGAGTGCCAGAAAACACTGGAATGCTGTGTAGCTGTATCTTGTTGTAGAGCTAGAAAATCCCTTCCTTGCCTAAAGAGAATACAGAAATTGACCTTTTTAAATCAATGGTGGAAAAAAATCTAAAAGCAATTCATTGCACTTTGGTAGTGCTGTGGTTTGTAGTACCTCTGACCGAATACACTGAAAACACTTTTAAAGAATAAAATGAGAATAATATTATTCATTTGTGAGTAACTTCAAAAAGCATTTCTTAGCTGTAATTAAATCACCAATCAGGTTAAAGTCATCGATTTACCATCTCAGATAATCCTGGGTGTTTTGTGCACTGTGATAATGGCACTGTGTTATGACCTGACATTGCTCACAGGTGTATTGTCAGCCAGCCTGCAAGGTTTGATCATTAGTCAAAAGAGAGAAGAACAAAACCAACGTGGGAAACCTGTCTGTTGGAAACTATTTGAGCTTAGCTGCTTTCAAACCCAGAGTGCTATTTGCAAACATAGTAAAGGAAATAATTTTGAGTCTCTTGCCCCTAAGAAAGGATTATCTGACTTGTTGTGATGAACTAACCCAGATTTCATGGCAGTACAGGTATGCTGGCAAGGGTATTGGTGGCCTGTATCCCCAACAGAATCCAAACAAAACCTTGAGCTGCCTGAGTTCAACTCTTTTGATCTGAGGACATTTAATCCTGTCACAGACTGAAAGGGGCCTTGCTTTAAGGGAAAGTCATGTCCTGTGGTGGTGTTGCAGCCCCTGTGACTGTGCTCCTTAAGACCAAGGTGTGATTTCTTTGTCCTCTGTCTCTTTTCAGAGTCCCTAGATTACTTTTTGACAGCTGCAGCCCTGTCTCCTCTCAAGACTTTCCTTTTGGTAGATTATCTCAACAGGAATATTTCCTGTTTTTCCTTGTGTGTTTGCATGTCTGTGATAACTCTACATCCATTCCTGGAGCCTCCTCATGGAATTAGCACTTGGCTTGTTGTGTTCAGGTGCTTTTGGAACCTGTCAGGACTGGGAGGCATGGCAGTGTTATTCCCTTTCGACAATGAACCACTTACTCATTTTCTTCTATGCTATTTTTATTTTAGCCTTGCCTCTTACAGCTTTTCAGAAGTGTGTCTATTCATGCATTTCTTCTGATTGTGGATCTGGTACAACTAAATCACCCATCACCAGGCTGATAGATATATCATGGCCATGCTAGCACAAGATGTTTGGTTTTCTTCTCCAGCTTGCAGCAGTCCCGCTTTCTGACTGCTGCTGTGTGTGGCACAAAGTGCCTGAGTGGTATTATTAGGAATTTAGGAGATAATGTTGTGCATAATATTTTTTCTCAATTCTTTTCTGAGGAAATGTGCAGAACGAGAACTGTGGACTCAAGATGCTTCACTGATCTTTTTGTGCCTTGTGGAAAAGAGTATTGTAATTTCTCTCAGCGTTTTGGTTGTTCGGTGTCTCTGACTTTTGACCAAGAGGGCATCCTAGTTTGGGACAGAATTGCAAACTGCTTTCATTGTGGTCACATGCTTTGGTCACGTGCTCTCCAAAAATTTTGATTCTGAAAGTGCCACTTAGGAATTTCTATTTCTGCTGGTTAGGAATTCATATTTCAGACGCTGCTGAAAGCAGCAGTCCGAGAGGATCTATGTATAGCTGTCATCACACTCTCTCTTCAAATGGAAAAATTTGTTACTGTGACATTTTAAGAAAACAATAACAAAAATCACAAATCAGTGGAAGCACTATTTATTTCAGTGTAATAGATGAATAGCACTGTGGATAATTTTAACACTCCTATATTTAGGGAAACAAGGCCCTATAGTATGTTGGTAACAGCAGAACTTGATCAATGTGAAGCACCAGCTGGTGTTCTATAAATGCAGATCTTAGGGCACACATCCGAAGAACTCTCAAGCTCTGTGAGTACCAGAGAAATTATAGTAACTGCCACCAAATGGGTTATTTCGTGGATAATCACAGTCTGGTGAGAAAGACATTTCCCTTTAGGAGGCAGAGTGCCAGGGAAAGCATGGGTTAGCTCAGTGCTTTACCTGGAAATATCTCCCCAAATGAAACCTGGATTTTTGTGGACTTGGTAGGTGAACCCTTCCCAGGCATGTCCTGATTTGTCCCTCCCCAGGGCTGTAATGGTGTGTCCAGCCATAAGATGTTACAGCTCAAAGCTTTGGTTTGTGCTCTCACTGTTTTGACAAAAGAAATGCTTAAGCCTGAGGCAATTGAAAAAATAGTCCTGTGGAATGAAGGGATCTAGACAAAACTAATAAATGCTTATCTGTGTCGGTCCCAGAGTTTTCCGGAAGTTTAGCAGTCGGTGCCAGTTATGAATTTAATGTACTGAAAACTGAGGGGAGCTTTCCTTAGCTTTAATGCTGTATAAATGTCCCTTAGCTTGTACAAGCAGTTGTTTGAGGAAATTGGCCTGACTAAATTGACATTTACCTATTCACATGGAACTGGATTCTTTGTTCCCTGAGGATCCTTGCCAAGATTTTCACACAATTAACAGAATAGAAGAATTGCTTTTGCACATCTTTGGTTCTTGTTTTTATGGGAAGTGGGCAGCTCGGTGGCTTGGCCCTTTTCCTTTGTGAAGCTCAGTTCAGCATTGCACGGGATTTAAAAGGTGACCAGTGCAGGCACATGCAGGATACAACTCTGGAAGTTGAGAGAAACTGGGAATCAGGTAAAAACTCTAACACAAAGTGAATTTCCCCCCTTCTTTTCATGCAAATATGTGATCAGTCCCTTACTCCTTGTAATAAATTTGCTGGTGACATCTTCATTGCAGTGGCTACAAGGGTGTTGTAACAACTGCTACTTGTAACATCCTATTTAGACACAGGTTTTTATTTTCATCATTTTAAAACTTTTACTGTTGCACAGGAGCAGCTAAAATAATTATCTTCTACTTAAGATTTCTCCATTATTTTGTCACGTCTTCATAGTGTTGGGGAACAATTGAGCATTGCTGATGTGAAAGGTCCATTTTAAGGTAGGTGGTTAGACAGATTCCCAGCAGCTGAATGAGAAGAAATGTAGATTTTGACAAAAATTAAAGGTATACATCCATAAAGTTGGATAAACTTTATAAAATCCATAAACATACCTGTTCTTAGTTTTGCCAACTATTAAGTTAGGGAACAGTAGTAAAAAATGTAATCACATCCTAGTGCAGATGAATAAAACATAAGAAATATCCCCTCTGTTTGCTCTTTCTAGACCACACTTTTAAACTTTCTCCTGGAATGTGTGGGCTGTAATCACGGAGCAGTTGGGATCCTGACCATAAAACATGTCTAAAAATCCTTTCCACCTTTCTTTAAGAGTAGTTTTTAAAGCACCATAGGTTTCACGCTGGCCTGTCTCATTATTTGACTGTCCAGTTGTGATGGTTTTGGCTGGGACAGGGTTATTTTTCTTCATCAGAGTTTTGAGTTTGTTACCAAAACACTGTTGATAATACAGGGATAGTGCCTTTACTGCTGAGCTGTGTGATGCCAAAGCTGAGCTGAGGGGTCTCAGTCACACCAGCAGTTTGTTTAAAAGCTCCAACAGAACCTTTGCCTTCAGCTTTCCATCCAGGTAAGATGCATCACTCGGGTGGTGGCAGCAGGGGGTTCAGATCCATCACTGTAATCACTGGCCTGTCCACACCGACTGCTTCTCTGTGCCACACATAAACAGAGATGGCAGCAATTTATTGGCTTAGAATTGCAGGGAAAAGTCCCTGTTTACTCATTTGACAGTGGTGCTGACATTCTTTTGTCCGTGATCTCCTTTGCCATCGTTCCCATCTGTTCTTATTTATGGCAAAACTTAACAGTAGTTTGAACAGATTTTTTTTTTTTCAGTTCTCTCTGCTTTATTTGTGGTGGTTTGGGGTTTTTTTCATTATTATCATGGAATGAAAGATCTTGTAATCACTCCCAAGTGGCTGTATCTGGTAGAAAGTTTGATAACATGCATTCTAAAAGAAAAAAATGTAGTATTGCTGTATTAGAACAGCTTTGTGCGTAGAAGGATTGTGGCTTATACCTAATTCATTTCTGTGACAGACACCATTTCCATCTCCCTCTCTTGCTGAACTAGGAAACTTCTAATTATTTATATGAAGTGCCCGTATGTGGAAATATTAATATTTTCAAGAAAACAAAATCAGATGAAAGTGTGAACAAAATGAAATTCGTTAGGTTACTGAAACAGGAAAATAATCCCATATTATCACCTTGTCCCCTCATTTATCTGCAGCTTGTAAAACAATAGTGAGGCCATCATTATGCTGTAATGTTATTTTAGCGTTGCATGAGCTTTCTCCAGGTACAGGCAGAGGTTTTCCAGAGATCTTGCAGTATTGGTTCAGAATTCTTATGCATGAAGGAAGAATTGAAATATTCATGTGATAATTTTGTGAGAGGAGTTAATCTCTCAGCATGGAAATGATGCCTTTTTAGCAGTGAAAGATGATCCACGCCATCCATGGGGTGCTAATAAAACATTCCATATGCCAGAAGAATCTGTTTCTCTTCATCCTTAACAAGAACATGTCTGTATCTAATAGCAATGAAGTTTAAGCTATGAATGACTTATATTGTGTCCTTTCAATGGAAAAACAACAATTGCTCTAGAAAGCTGAAAGGTGGGAAATGTTTGGTGACGCCACACCAAGGGATGAGCAGCAGACAAAAGGATCTTTGTCAGGTTTGCCACCCAGCCACATCCCCAGAGAAGGCGTGCAGTGCTAATATTGGGTTATACTAATTTTAATACTCAGGTGTGCAAGACAAGGAAATACACAACGTAGAAGGTCTTCAGTTACATAAAGCTCTTGAAGAGCTGATGGGATCGCCTTCCTTTTCCTTCAAGGGATGGAAAGAAATGAGGAGGAGAGGTTTTGGCTGATGTGGAAAATGAGCAGTGGTGTTTTACATGTTCCATCCTTGTGGCTCTGAAGCTGCAGAAAGCACCAGGTGCCAGTAACAGTGTAAATAACAGTAATTTGAACTCCAAGTCTGCACATTTTTTCAATGTTTTTGCTTTAACTAGAGAGTATTTTTCTGGGAGTTTAAGCTTGCTCCTTACTTCACTTTTTCTTCGAATCTCATGTATTTTTAACAGATACATTTACTTGGTGATCTTCATTGTGAAACTGTCCCTGTGAGAAGCTGATGGCAATAATTGCCATTTTTAGTGCTAGAAACAACCAAAGCACAATTTTAAAAAGCACTTTGCATTGGTTAAATTCTAATTTCCTAATTTTCTCAAGATTGAAGTTAAATCAGTCCTGAATCCTAAAGATCTGACATTAAGATATTATTGTGCATTCAGTTCCAGGGATTCTTCAAACTTATCCATGTAATTCCTGTAAGAAACATGCTGAAGCACAAAAGTGATGTTTCTGGCTGAGACGTTTTTTCAATAGCTTCCATGGCACAGAGGGCTGGTTTTACAGTGAAAGTCCCTCGTGGTTTCCTTGCTTCCATCAGCTGTGTGTATAAAATCTTGTGGTCTTTGTGTGCCCAGAGCAGCCCTGTCCTTGTGGGCATGGTGCAGGCTGGGCATGGTCCTGTGGGAGCTGCTGGTGTGTGCTGGTGGCCTTGGACAGCTTTGGCAGATGGCACTGGACTCAACAGCATTCCTGCTCTCTGGAGTTTGCCTCCTCTTGGGACACTTTCCCAGATACTTTTCCAGTGCTGTTTTCTGGCAACTCCTTCCCCATTTGCCTCCACTGGTATCTGCAGAATCCACTTGCACAGCGAGTGCTTCTGTCAGTGAAGTGAGTCCGGTCCCTACTCCAAAACTGCTCCCCTGCTCTCATTTCTGCACTGCAGGAGCACCCTTTGCCAAGATGTTTGGAACCCTGCACCTGGCAGCAGCTGGCAGTGCCATGACAGGTCCTAGAGCTTTCAATTGTGGATATTTATAGAGCTGGCAGCTTCCATTTATTGTTCACCGAGGTCTTGCTTCTGTATGTTCAACAGAAGTGTCACTGGTAATCAAGTCATGGGCAGTTTAATCTCATTAGTCCCCAATTATGTCCTAAGCCCAATGAAGGGAAAGGCAGGGATCAGGTTTACAGTTTGTCCTGCTGGAAGTGTTCTGATTCCCCAACATCTATGGAGGTTTCTGCCCCACATCTCCCCGTGGAGAAAACGTGGACTGGGATTTGTCCAGACACCACAGATCTCCATTCACACAAATTACAGCAGCACTGCCCAGTATTACAAGGCAGCTCTTATGTCTTAGGGGCTTCGGTGAATACTTAGAGTATACTGCTACTGCAATTTAGAGAAAACCTGATTTTCCACTTTTAAAATGTCTGTAATGTATTTAAAAACAGCCAAAAACAACCCCACAGTGACTTCCCCGTACCTACCCCACTGCCCCAGCCTGGAGTGTTTACTGGCATTCCAGGATTCATTCCTGACCAAGCTCTATTTGCTTTTTCTCTTTTCCCTTTTCTTTTCCATTGACATTCCTGGACTGGTAGGTTTTATTGATGTCAGCATCCATGACTGTCAAGGAACAATGTAGTAATTTTCAGCTGTCCCCGTTTTAAGAAAATAAATCAAGGACATAAAGGTTTTTAAGACAGTGAATTAATGGAAGTGTAGACTGATCATTTATTATATCAAGCTCTACTTCTGACCTACACAGAGGCAACGCTGTCTGTTCCTCTGCACGTCTGTGGATTCCTTGGGTTGGAGTTTTCCTTTTACTGTAATGTGGACATTCCTTTGTCCTAGGAACAGAGCTCAACCCAAACGAGATGAGCTGTGGCAAATCACAGGGAGCTGTGAAGTGGTGGAGAGCAGGCAGGAAGCATTGCCAAACAATGATGTTAGAATTCCATAAATTTATTTCCCTTTTACAGCAGGCATGGCTTCAGTAACGTGAGTCATTGATGTCAGTGTTTCTGTGATCCTTAATGTAAAGTAGATTTTTTTCAAGTCAACAAAAAAGATCATCTGGATTAGCCTCATTAAAGTTGGTGCAATTTCTGGCCAAAGGATTGTCTTTATATGTTCTATGAGTAAAACAGCATGTAAAATCTCACAGCAGTTTTCAGTGATTTATTACCTCTAGTTTTTTATGATTTTTAATCATTAAAGAGTATGTAAAAACATATTTTATACACAATCTTTTATCTTACATTTATTTTTATATTTCTTCATAGCAATTTATTGCAATAGATATATCACCATTACTATAGACATTTATAGTGCTATTAAAATTCAATGCCACTATAAATTTATGCTCCTTAAAGTTTGACATTTGTAACAGCTTCCACAAGGGCATATTTTATACTGAAAGTGAAACTTGAAGTAGAAACTTTTCTTAAATTTAGGATGTAGTCAAGGAAAGAGATGTCTTTTATCTGCCTTTAATAAATTCAATAACTTGGGTGAGACTGTGTTAGGCCCCACTTTTGGATTTCATTTGCTCAAGACACTTCAAACAAGTTCCAGGTAAAGCAGAATATGCAAAACAATATTACAAAGCTATGATTTGCTGGCTGACACACAAAACATAGTACATCATGAGCTCCATGAGTATGAATGAATATCTTGATTCTTAATTAGAAAAGTTAAAAAATGACAATTCCAAATCTGGAATGTTTAAGATTATTTAAAGATCATTGCAGAACCAGGCAGGAGTTTCTCTCTCTCTCATATTAGTTTCTTTATTCATAGAAAAAAAATAGACTGCTGAGTAAGTATCAGCATGGAGTTGAATGTAATGTGCAAGTGAATAGCAAGTTGATTTTCCTGTTGCTAATGTTTTTTTTATGGAAGTTCAAAAGGGAAAATATGTTTTCACGGTTCAGAGTATGTTGATAATAGTCCAAATTACCAGTAACCTTTCCCTTGCATCCCCTTGCATCCCCCCTTGATAGGGGGATGTATCAGTTCTCCATGGAAGCATTTTCCTTCTGAGATCCACCAGAATCCAGCACAGAATCCACCTGATCCAATAAGAGAGGGACTGGGCATCTGAGAACAGCAATCCTATGGGGATTGCAGCTGTTGGTCAGGAGAGTTATCAAGGAACTCTTTGCTTTCATGAGGTGTTCTTATTTTCAGCCTATTACAAATTAAATGGCAGGCATTACCCACATTTATTTTTATACACAGAAAAAGCATAAATTTACTTATTTGTAGTAGTGTGTGAGGAATATTCAAGTAGCTTATATCTGCATGTTTAAGAGCTGCACTGGTAACATCTAAGAAAAACTGAATGAGGAACAGGAGTTCTGGTGTAGCATCAAGTAATCGCCCTGAATTAGCAATAAACCTGCATTATATTCAGCAGGAGTAATATTTCTATGAACCTGGGCACAGATTTGATAGTCAATGAGAGGAAAGTGAGAGTGCTGCACAAGTGAAGCAAAGATAGAAAAAATAAAATTGTCACTAATACAGTCATAAGCAGATTTTATCACCTTTATTTCCTACTGTGGTTTATGAGATGAGCTGCTCTGAAAACAGAGGTTGCAACGTGGTGATAAAGAATTCCACAAACCAACAAATGTGCTCGAAAACTCCTTTAATATTTCAGTGTCAGGAATCTGGAGTTTGTCATCCTGTAGTTGGACTGTGGGTTTTTTCACCATGCACTCAGACAACCGAAGCTTCACAAGGTAACGAGAAAGGAAGATCAGTCGAGTGCTCCTGGCAAAGTCAAAAGCAAAGCTGGAGTTCAGGAAAGAGGGTTTTTGACACAAAGTTGGTGTGTGATGCACCTGTGTCCCAGCACAGTTCACAGGGCTGCTGCTCTACTCAAAGCTCTCTTTAGAGTCAAAATTAAGGGACCTGGAGGGCTTGCAGTCATTAGTGGTGCCACAGGACCTTCCCCACAAAGTGGCTTGTTAGTGCTGTGGTTCTGACTAGCTGATGTAATTACTTTCAGCCAACCTAAATTACCCTTCAGTTTCTACTATAGCAAGAGATTCCAGGAGCAAAATCTGATGAGGTTAACCAGGAGGAGGTTATAGGATCACAAATTATAGATAACTACATCAGGAGCAAAACTTTGCTAATGAAGGTTTTCCAGTCTATCAGACAAAAAAGTTTCAGAAAGGCTGCTGGAAGTAGGTGAAACAAAAGGAGTTCATTTTGGGGGGGAAAAAAAGATGTACATTTTCCAATTGTAAATGTGATTATTTGTTCTGGTGAATCTTCCAAGAAAGCTTGGGGAAAGTTCTTTATTGATAAGAAAGTTAAAATCAGATTTGGATGTCTTTCAAGCCAAGTTTGGATGCTTTTTACAGGGTAATTCTAAGTGATCTCAGTCAGAACTTGCTGTACAGGAGGTAAAGCTTGTGCAACAGCATTATTCCTGTATTAATGACAGTGTTTCCCTGTGCTCTTTCATTTTAAATCCTGGTGTGGTGTTGGCCCAGGGGGTGTGACCTTTCAGATGGGGAGTGCAAGGATCTCTTTTTCCTTGGCAGCAGGTGAGGGACACTGAGATTTGTCAGTGGCCTCTCGTGCTTCCTGCTGTGGCCAGGACATGTGTGGTGTTTAGAAAAGCTTTCTCACGGCCTCCTGTTTTCATGTCACAGGATTTTACCTCAGTTTAAGTATAACTCACCATATTAAGATGAATAAACCTATCATTTGATTTCCATATTGCATATAGGGTATCTAATCAGTATTTATGACATGTAAGATTAATCCCACTCATGAGGAGGGGCCTTTATAATTTATTAGTGCCATCACCTTGCTTGAGTTACAAACTGTTCATTTCATTCAAGGCAGAAAAATCCATGTCTTAGGGAATGTTCATCATGCCTCTTATTTGTGAATATATTACTCTTCTTAGTGGGAAAATTTTCAATGTAAAGATATTTTTCAGCAGTAATTATTGCATCAAGTCTTTGACCATTTCCATGAAAATGTGGCTGACTTGGCAGAAAATAGCCTGGTCCTTTTGGAAGCATCTCAGAGTTGGGGAAACTGGAGATCCGGCTTGAATAAAAGGGAGAGGAGGAAGTGTTGTTTGAGGTGTGTGTTTGGAGTTGTGTTTGCTTTGCCTTTTTACTCAGCTCTGCCTGTGGGAGGGACCCCTGGTGCCCCTATTCTGCATTGGTATCAAAGCTGCCCTGCCCTTTCCTGGACACAGATGCTTCTTTACCTTCTTCATGTGCAGAGATACAAGGATTTTTGGAACTGAACATGTAAAAGCCGACATGATCATTTAGTTTACTTAACAATTCACATTTAAAAATTTTTTTTCTTGTTTTTTTGGAGCTATTTAAAAAGGACTGAAACTGTGCAACCCTCCAAAATTAACTGGATTTTTCTTTGTAATGATTTTGGTCAGACTCTTCTCTCACTGAAAGAACCTCCAGTATATCATCCTTTCAAGATCTGTCATCTTCCTTATTTTGAACTTATGTTTTACAGCACATCATGAATTCTGAGGAAACATTAAATGTTTCGATCAGTTTTCATTCCACATTGGAATATTTTGGGAAATTTTAAAATTTTGATAACTTTGTTTTTAAGAAAGAAGCAAAATATTTGAGTGGTCACAATGATCTGATTTGGTGTGTTTCAGGGAGAGCTGCTTTCCCATGAATTTAACTGTCCTTGTTCAGGTTTGCAACTTGCTTTTTTCCTAGAACATCTTACAAATGATTTTCATTTTTCAGGCCAGCTTACACTGGTTTCCAGCCTTTCAGGGAAGAAATTTTGACCTATGTTGAGCAGCAATATCTAGAAAAATTGTTTTACATGCCTTGCTGGGCTTTTCTGATGTCCTTTGCATTGCTATTATGAGCCAGGACACTTGACACAATAATCAGGGGGATTCTGACTCTTGTGCTGGCTGTTTGAGTCCAGTGGGTCACATTTGGACAATGATCACTTTGCGATCACTCAGTGCAAAATCCTCAGTGATTTTGATGTGGCTCTTTGAAACATTTATTCATTACCTGAATGTGCTTTTTCACTCTGTTCCTCGTGCCTGTGGGCAGAGAGGATTTGTTGCAGAAAGCTGTGCAAACAGATCTTGCTGCAGTTACCTGCTCTTCTGAAAAGTTTTATCTGAAACTGCTTAGTTGCCCTTTGCATATTTGTGTGAAACAGATGCTATTTAGAAAAAGCAGTAGCTGTTTGATCGTGGTCAAGCTGATGCCTGTCTGTCAGTGTATTCTCTCATGTGGAAAAAAAGTGGTTTTTATGAGGCTGGAGCTTTCCTGAGGTTGAGCCTCCCTTTTTTGCACAGGATTAGATGTGATAAAAGCAGAGTAGACAAAAGCAGATAAAATGCAACAAAACACAAAAAGTCAAAACTGCTGTACCAGGGGCCATCTTGTACCATTAGTATGCTGAGGAGAGTCTTGGTTGCATAATAACTGATGATTCATCCATGGTGAATTCCTTACCACAGTGTACTGTGATTTCTGATACACCCTCCAGTTTTTATTTGAGATCCCCATCTAAACTAAACTTCAGTTAAACACTGCAATAATGGTATAATTTTTCTCCAGCCTGCCAGTTCTATTAAATTTTATTGGTGTAGGAAGTTTGGCAAAAGTCATGGCATTGACACTGAGTTAAATACAAAAATCCACTGAGTTATACAGAAAACTCCAGCTGTTCTCCAGTGACAGCCGTGGTGTGGCTCGGGGTCAGGGTTGTTTCTGTGTTGTGCTCTTCAGACCCTTGTGTGTTCCAGAAGCTCCCCAGCTCAGTCACCAGTGGGAGAGAACATGGAATTGGCTGAACACCCTGGGCTCTTCCCAGCTAAGGCAGTGACTGACTGCTCTGAGACTTCTCCTGGTGGGAATTTCAGACAGTCCTGGCTCCTCCAGGCAGCTCCTGCAGTTCACACTCCAGCTCGGAGCATCAGGGTGGGGAATCTGACAGCCCAGAGCCTCCCCCTGCTGCACAAGTGCCCCGAGCCTGGGTGCACAAGGAACAGGCAGCAGGAGCCCTGCTCTGCAGAGGCAGGACTGCTGACACAGGGCTGGGGAGACAGGACAATCTCTGTATGTGTTTAGCATAGCTGGATGCTCTGTCAGTGGTTTAAGATCATGCCTGAGCTGGGCTGGTCTCACAGGAGCATGTAAGGATTCAGCAGAACAGTTTTGGGGGGGGGGGTCTGCCTGGCAATGGGACTGCAACCCCCTTGGAGGCTCCTTTCACCATTTGGGCACACACAGGTGATGTGGGTCAAGAGGTTTGATTCCCCAGGCAAGCACTGGCCCTATGCAGAGCTCCTGGCAGTCAGGGTAAGGATTGTTTTGTCCGTTTTGTTATTGTGCTTTGGTTTTAAACAGTCCTTGAGTGTCTGGGCCATAAATAAAATTCTGCGATTGCATTTAAAGCAGAACCTCCCCTCAGGATATTCTTTCCCAGCTAAAAATAATTTTTGTTGACACCAGAAGCGTACTGAGGCTTTTGGCACCTTGTTGTCAGCCTCACCTGCACGAGCAAGAGGCAGAGCCCAGGGCCTGAGCTAACAGGAGCTCTTGGGCCCTGGGTGTCAGTCCTGGGTGGGCTCAGAGCCTTTAAAGCCTGTGGGTGCCCTCCAGGTGTGTGACATGTTTTTCCATCAGTTTAGCACTGTCAGTCTCAAATGACCTCCTGACAAATGAGATCATAGCTCAAGTGCAATCAGGGGTGTTGTTTATTCGATGTTAGCCCTCGTTACTGGGAGAAGACAGAATGCAGCACCAAAACCAGCTCCTGGTTTGGAATGTAAATAACAATCTATGAAGGCTTCTAAATAAGTAATGCCATTAATCCAGGTGTGCTCAGGGTTTTTTTTGTTTTATTTGTTGAAAGGTAGCAATGGTGTTATTTATTCCTAGAATAATGTTACTATAGTAACTATTGTACCTTATTAGCCGTGCACAGGAGTTGTGAAGTTACTAGGGGGGAGATAAGAAATTTGTCCAATAATTGGTTGTTTCAATAAAACAGGTGTTTTTCTGCCTTGAGAGCCTGAGTACAGCAGAGGATCTGAGAGCTTTGTGAGGTGTGGGAGAGGAAAGCAGAGGGAAGAGTGCTGGATGTGCAGTGACTTGCACTGCATGAAGTTGGCTCATTGTTATAATTGTTTTACCGTGGCAGGTTTGCAACGTGAGCTGTGGGGGTAACCATGGAAACAGAGACTCTACAAATTGAGGCCTTAAACACGGTGTTGTGCGAGTCCTTCAGATGGGCTGAACTCGGTTTTTAGAGATGTAAAGCTGCACAGATCTCACACAGGGAGGGGGAAAACTACTGCTTTGCTCTGTTTCCCAAACCCCAGACTGTCCTGAATGCACAAGGCTGCCTTGCAGCTGCCCAGATGTGAAGTCTGGTTGGATGTGGGGTGCAGGTGAGGGAGTCCTTGAGCTGCTGTGGAATTTGTCCCATGCACTGGAGAGCAGGCGCTGGTATTTGGGAGATAAGCGTGGCTTTATCTCCTCGGGCCTCATGGGGTCTTGGGAAGAGGACAGGGCATCCCCTTCCTACAAAAGCCAGGCACGCTGTTAGCTTAAAGAAGGTCCTGAACAGGTAGGAGGAGAGTTGAGAAGAATCTACTTAGCATTCATTTCTTTTTTCTGCTTTTCTGGCTTAGATTTCCAGGCTCACTGGTGTGTTTTCCTGCATGTTCCAAGGTGGTTCATGTGCTAAAGCTGTGTATGCTTGCATAGTAAAATTTGGAACATTTTTTACACTAGCTAAAATTATATTTAGCAGTGTAGTAGAATCCAAATCTTTGGAAGACTCTACTTTGTGTGCCAGCTTGTTTTTTTAACACTGTAGTTAGTGCTGTGCTACAAAAATATTTCCATCCTGCCCTTACTTTAGTAGCATTCTAAATTGAATCCAGGCAATTTGTTAACTACAAAGCCAGGATGGGGGGAGAAAGGCAAACAAACCACAAGCTTATGCTGGGGGAAGTGGGAAACTGATTGTATTGGTTAAAGAAAAGCCCCAAACCCACAACTTTTGTAAGATAACAGTGAAGAGTAATTCTGTATTAAAAGTTAAGAGGTTTAGGTATTTAAAAACTTACAATGATACACTGAATTTCTTAGAGTGTTTCAGGGTAATGGGGGCTATCAGAAAGGATTATTCAAACAATTTGGAAATATTAGTACACGACAGCGAAACTTTGTATTGTCAGTGACCATGGCTTTTTTTTGTCTGAAAAAAAGATTTGGTTAATTAATGTATCCCTGATTACTTTTAGAGTGCAATATGTGGTAGGTAATATGCAAGCTGGTTATTACCTTAGATTAATTTTTATGTCAGTCTGAATTATTAAAGCAATTATAATTCACCATTCAAAGGTCTGAAGGAAGTAATATATGCTTTAAATTTCATGAAACACTTTACTAATGAAAATCCCCAGTGATGTTAAGAGTGGTATTAATGTGCAGAAGGTGAGCAGGGTTTTAGCTGGTCTGACAATAAAAAGTGATAGACTGGAAGAGTTCTTTATGAATAAATTTTAAACCAGTACATGTCTAAACCACTTTTGGATAGAACACAGTATTTGCTGTAAAATAACATGGTCTGTAGCAGTTACCCATGGGATTCACTGACATATTTCCAATTAACTGTTGGAGTGAAAACCAAAATGAAACATAAATATATCAAACTTCTGAATTGGAGTAAACTCCTTCCCTATGGAAGGGTGGGCATTGACAATAGTGTCCTCAAGACCAGATCCTGTTACCCATGTCAGTGTCCTTTTTATTTCCTTCTACTGTATTCCTTGGAAAACAGAAATTGAAAAAGTAACAGTGGCAGTTTGAAGTTGATTCTGGACTAATACAGGGATTCAGGAATAAAATGGTAACAAAAATTACACGATTTTGTTCTTTGCAATATACCTTTTTGCACAAGACTAAGTGCTGTTTCCCTAATAACTCAAACCACTTAAGCAAAAATTTTAGTCAAAAACCATGTGATGTTATTTGTAGCTTTTTAAAAACTCTTGAAGGGTCTAGAAGAAGAAGGAAAGGTAAACCAGGATCATACACGCATTTGTGCCCCAAACATACATGTTTTGTGAAATAATTCCACTAACTTCTTTAGATAAATATGTATTTATTTTAAAAATCAAGTCGAGCAGAATGCCAGCAGAGCCAAAGCATCTTTTTCTTTAGCTGCTGGTGTAGGATAAGAGCAGCAATGGTGCTCTGTGAGCGTGCAGCTGATCTGCTGGTTTATAACAGCACATCAGGCAAGTGTGGAGCTCATCTCCTCCACAATTGCAGTGAATGTACAGACCCGAGGGAAAACAAAAGTTTCCCCAATTTACCATTTTATTTCTACAGCTCCTTTAGTCCAAATGGTTGACTTGAACCACAAATGCACATCCCAGTGCCTTCCACTCCCCTTCATCTGCACTGCTCAGCCCTGGAGGAAAATTTCCTCCAGCACCTGATAATCCAGCCCTAAAATAAATCTCCTGCTCCAAGGCTTCCTGGGAGCTGGGAGTGCCAGGGGCTGGCGTGGAGTCACTCCATGCTTTCTCATTAGGACACTGCAGCTCCTGAGCTGAGGAATTCAGCTCGCAATGCTCCGCCTGGCAGGGCAGGGCTCGTCCTCCACCTCACCCTGCCAGCTCAGCTAATGGCTCTTCAGGAGCCCAATGGATCTTAATAAAAGATGGAAATGGTTTTGCCCCTTCATTTTAATTAACATTATGTCTACATTTCTATGATAATGGATAATTAAGTGAGTTACCTTGACATTGGAATGTTCTTGGAAATAATTTACTATGCAATTTCATTAGGTTAAAGACATTTGTCTATTTTATTTTGAATGGAAGTTTCATCATAAATATTTCTGAATATGATTTATACATAAACTAATTATCATTCATAGAGTCAGGACTTTCCAAACTGCAAAATTCGTTATGTGCATTTTAGAAATCTTTTTGCCATCATACATAGAATGTATGTATTACTTCAAAAAAAATAGTCCTTTTTTTTTTTTTTCCTGGAGTCTCCAGTCATCTGTTATTCTTTAAACACATAAAGAGGCACGCAAGCATTCTCATGGACTATTATTATTTTGGGGATAGCAAACTTTGTCTTCATAAGGGCTGGTTTACTACACTTCAGAGAAAAGTTTTCAATGAAAACTGTTCTTTGATAAAATCAGAAAGAAATGGAAAGAGGCAATTTTTACCTGTATTTATTCACCAAAATTTTTTGCCTTTTGGCCAGCTGTGGTATTCCCCTGTAGCATCCTGTTCAAGCATAAATGAAAATGATAAATGAACTTTCTAGATCTAGTACGGACCATGTCTTGTTCATAAATCTTTTTGCATATCTATTTATAAAGAAAGGGGGGATCCATCAGAAAAATACTTCAGTAGCAGTTCTATTCCTCAGCTCTTGCAGGGTCATGGCCTCAATTCACAGAAACGCTTAACTGGGTTTTGTGCAATGGAGAGACTCTAAATGCTACTGCAGAACTTCTGTATTTTGAGAGGTGCCCATAGCTCACTTAAATAGTGATGGAATTGCAAATTGGTGTGATTGTATTATGTTTTAGTTACTAGGCGTGATTCTATCAAAATATGCATTTCACGTAACCCACGGAAGGGGGTCGTTAAAGACAATAATTTATTGGTAATTTCTGATATGTGAGAACTAAGAGAAGGCCACCGTTTCCTTCAAAGAAGGAAATCACACTTCAAAGAGTACTTCTAATGTCAGTAGAAGAATTTTTGGGAGATCTGCTACTTTTGTGATGCAAATTATCAACTGCATCATGGAAACAAATAACACAGTTGTTTTGGAATGTAGTAAATTGTCCAGTTCCAGCACTGCGACTTTGCATACTATGGACAAGGACAGGGGCAGGGGATGAAGAGAAAGGGAAGTAAATCATATTTTGAGAATAAGAACTTTAGGACAGTAATTAACTATATGATGTGATACAGTGATCTGTGAAAGAACATTTTATTGCAGGAAATACAGTAGCAGTCACCATCAGACCATTAAATGGTACAAGAATATCAGATGTCTCCTGGAAACTCTGTGGAGTATTGTTTAGTAACATTGCTCTGTCTGTAATTAATCTCTCTGAAGCCTAACCCTACAGCTGATTCTCTCAGGGACACTGGGAATTCGGGACCTGGGGTTACTTGGGCTACATTTTGCCGTTGATTGAATCATCTGCTGGATCTGTGGGAACAAAAGGGCAATTTAAGTTTCCACAAAGCAGATGAATTCATGTGTTAATATTTGAGATGGACCAATCTGTAATAGTCAGCGACACACTTTCATTTTCCTGTGTCTCTCAGCTAAAATCTGGACATGTTTCCATTGAAACATTTGAGAGAAACCAGACAGGCAAAGAGTTTGCTGCTTTGTCTTCTCCCTTGTCCCGTCCAGTCCCATCCCCTTCCTGCATTAGCCAGTTGAAATAAAGATAATTTGAGGCTCCTTGGGGTTTGGTGATGCTGCATCCTGCATAAAGGGCTCCAGGTGTCCTGCTTGCCTAGGGAAACTCCTATTGTCCTCCATGTCTGGTGAGTTTGCATAGCTCGGTGAGCCACCACTGCCAGAAATTTGGACCTTGTGGGATTTCTCCTTGGCTATTCCAGGGACAGCTGTGGTCCAACCCATCTGTGAGCAGCAGCCAGGGGCAGGGAGGTGCTGGAAGTTCCATGGATTGGCTGGGTGGCCGTGCAGAGGTCCCTGTGGAGCTGGCAGCTGCTGCAAGGACCATTCTGTGCCCCTCTGTGCCACCGACCCCAAGGGGACAGCAGGAGGAAATGAGTGAGAACGGGGCAGGCAGGCGTGACCCCAGTCTGGGGGGACACAGTGCCCCAAATCAAACCCTCAGCACTAAAAATCTCATTGCTGCATAGTCTGTAGCACGCAGCCAGTCCTACCCACAAAGCCCTGGCCATTTGGTGAGTCCCTTTTCTCGTGAGTTTGTTCCATGAGGATTGGAAACTGAAGATCTCCTTTAAGCTCCTTTTACCCATCCCCATAAGACATCTCATTTTAGGCAGCAACCAGAAAAAAAGCACCAATTTGTGCTGGCAACTCCCCCATCCTCAGGTTTTTACTGCAGAGGGATGCTCTGGAGAACTATTCTTGCAAGTTTTGTTGTTTGTTTTCTCCCCTCACTGTTTTGTTTGTTTTCTCTCTCTCAGTTCTTTACTGAGGAAATATCCAGGGTTTGAATTTTTTTCTCCTTTTAAATATTGATTCATACACTGACTTTAATAGGAGCAGAGTTGGATAATGCTGATTAATTAATAATTAATACTAAATAATTCCTAGCCTGACCTAAGTTACAGATATGCAATCCATTAAGAATCCACTCACACTGGCAGAGCTGTTTAACAGAGGAAAACTGAAATGAGCACAATATTTAAGTTCCTCTCTAAAAACTATTGCTGTCATCTTTCTGCCCTCTTAAAGAGTGTCCTTCTACCAGTGACTTGTCATTAGGCCACCTAACTGAAATAGATATCAAGAAATTTACTTACATTTTCATGGGGGAGCCAGGCTTGCCAAACCTAAATAGAATGGAAGATTTTTGGAAAGGCAACTCCTTGGATCAGATCATTAACATGCATGCTGAGAGGATGAAAAAGATTGAAGGTAAAACTATAGCAGGATGTTTTTTTCAACTGCAACAATATTTTTGTACTTTAGATACCACATGACCTGTTTTAAAAATCTAAAAATGGAAATATTTATGAAATACTAACTGAATTCCAGTGTCAGAGTTCTTCATTTATTAATGTAGACACTGATACTGAAAATACTATGTATCCTGTGCATTATACATGACCATTATAAGAGAAATTTTCATGGAAAAAAATGTTTAAAGCACGTTACACAATAGCTTAAAAAAGTCAGTTCTATAACTCTCTTTCACATTTTTTTTTTCTATGCTGCAGCTAATATGACTTTCAGATCAATTTAAATGTATCCCCAGCTTTATGTCATGTTGAATAGTGTTACTCCATATAGAATATATAAAATATAAACTATTCTTCAGATCTCGAAGGGGAGTCAGTTCAGATTCTTGGGGGAAAAAATGTTGGTTTCACCTTTGTGAACGCCCGGATGACACAAAGCACAGAGATGGTTGAAATACCTGAAGTTTGTCTGCTTTTGGAAGGGAATTGTGTCTATGCTCTTTCTGTCTCTGCATAAAAGGAGCCTCATTTTTGAGCCTGCACCCTCACTCCTGTGTCTCTGCAAGTGTCAGTGCTGGCAGCTGACGAGATGTTTGACTCTAGCTCTGACATCAGTGTGATAGACAAGGCTGCCATGCTAACAAAGCCTTGATCAGAGTCTTACACTCCTTGTACAAAAGAAATTGTTTTTTTTTTTCTTTCTGCCTTTCCTTTTTTTTTTTTTTTTTGAAATAGAACACAAAGTATGAAAGCTCATCTAAGGAGGAAAGATTCATCAAAATCTCTAATTAAATACATGACAGCTGGTGAATTAGAGCATTCTGTCTTAGTGCTGCCATCCTATAATACTTCATAATCCTAAGAGTCCAAAGTATGAATTAATTATGCTTATAAGTATCCTGATAACCAACTAAAGGGGAAAAATAATCAAAAGCCACCCTGAAAGGTCTCTGAGAATGTAAGCAGTGCTGCTCATCACAAGTGACTATGACCAATCATTCCCAGATTACCAGTCTTTGGAGAGGCTTTGCTAGAGAAGATGCTGGTATTACAAGACTATTCGGTTACAGAAACTGCTTGTTTTTAAAATAATGTGTTATAAAAGCAGTGTTAGAAGTTCTGTGGTTTGACCCCAGCCAACAGCTAAAGCACCACGTGGCTGCTTACCCACTCTATCCCCAGTGGAATGGGGGAGAGAATCAGAAGGATAAAATTTAAAAAAAATATGAGAAAATCAATGAATTTCAATAAAAATTGTTCAATAGCTAAAGCAAAAGCTGGAAAGCAAGGAGTTCATTCCCCATTCCCATGGGCAGGCTGGTTCAGCCACCCCAAGGCAGCCAAGCTGCACCATACTGACTTGGAAAGACAAAAATACATCAGCCCTGCTCAGCCATTACCAAAACATCCCTGTGTTATCATCCCTATTTTCAGCACAAACCCAACCCACAGCCCCTCACCAGCTGCTGGGAGCAAATCCGTGCTCTCCCAGCCAAAACCAGCACAAAAAGCCAGGTGTTAAATACCAGTTCCTAATAGCTGGCACAGTCCTCAGCCTTGCAAAGATAAATGTGATAAAAACCCCCAAAGTCGTAGTTTCAGATTAGTCCTGTTGTCTTCAAAAAACAGATGTTTAGGGACAAATCTGTGCAGGTGCTCACGTGTTGTAGTTTTGTTTAGGTTTACTGGTGAAGAGGTTTTAGTTGCTTGTTGCTACTTTAGGGGAAAAGGAGCAGAACTAAAGTAGGAATTTTCATGCAATTCAGAATACCCTTAAACTGAAATACTTAAGGTTTAGAGTGTGTAATTTTTTAACATTGATATCCAGAAATTAAATGTTCCACTGAAAAATTCACTTTAAAATTGCTCCATCCATAATCCAGATCTGAAGCAGATATATTTCTAAGGAAAAACCTTTAAACAGCTCTGCTGGTTTGTATCTAGCTTCTGTTTGATTATTTTTGCTGTCAAGACTTAAGGGTTTTTTCCCCTTAGGTTTTCTAACTTAAATTTTTCTCATTAAAATTTTTCTCATTAAAATCTATCCTACAAAACATGACACAAATATCATTATATTTCTATTCCTGTATATTTTCAACAAAATTGGATCTGTATGATAGATCTTACATAGGCCTCTTCTTGCCTGTTTATTTACTGGTTTTACTGGTTTTTCAGAGGCTTTAAAATTACACTGAAAACATACTTGGGTTTTTGGATGTCCCCAAAATCCACATACAGTGAATTCTTTCCATGTGAGGGTTCTTCCTCATTTTGCTCAGCAGAGGCTCAGGTGTCAGTATCACGACTGGGATGTGAGGAGATGATTAAATTCAGACACACTTGGCCTGAAATTCCCGAGTTCACATATTCCTGTGTCAAGAACACTTCTTCGGAAGTACATTATAGCTCTCTTTTGAAGTGCTTCAAGCCGCTAAAATTTCTATTTATTTTCCATAGTTGTTAACTGGTATCATTCATGAACTGGCTCCTGGTTACTGTTATTAAGAAGCCAGACTAAAACTGCAATCCCTGCAATTCAGGTGTTGGGTCCTTTTTGACCTAGTTAATAGATAACTCTGTGTGGAACAAGAGAGGGGGGCAAATGCCAAACATGTCTCATGATTAAGAAGACTTTGAGGAAACCAACAGATTTATTGGATTTTAGCTGTAAGAAGTCCACTGTTACTAAGAAAGGAGCCCATTCAGTGGCATGCTTGGATGGAGAAGAGTCACTGAGTAGCTTTTAAGTAAACGGATTTCTCTCCTGAAGGGTTCTGCTATTTTCCCTAATCCATCTGCTGACCTGCCATTTTGATGTAAGAAAAGGTGGAAAAGACTGCTGATCTTGGATCAGCTACACAAGAATGACTTTCACCAAACGAGACACTTCCATCATTCTGGTGGGCTGAAAAATCACTTGCCACAATCCTGAGAAATGCTTGTCACAGAATCACAGAATTATTCAGGTTGGAAGGAGCTGTGGGAAGTTCCTAGTCCAACTTCCCAGTCATTTCAGCTCAGCAGGCAGCCAGAGTGGTCAGGTGTGATTTATCTTTGTGAGCCAGTGATGAGTGGTGGTGGTTTTGGCTTTGCTGCCACCCTCCCTGCATGCCCGAGCAATGAGCTCGTCCATCTTCCTCCCTCATAGCCCATCTCCCACCTCCAGCCTCCATCCTGTTTCACTGGAGATCAGTCATAACCTCCCTTCATGGCCAAGTTCATGTTTTGCTGCAGCTCTGCCTGGTCCTGGCTGCCAGCATGGCCTTGGAGGGGTTTGTCCTCAAAGAGCTGCCAGCTGCTTTGAGCTCCTTCACCCTGGGAAATGCTTGAGATCTTCTTTAGGCAAACGTTTTTGCTTAAATATGGCTTTTAATTACTACTATTCTTATGTCCATTTGGCTGCCCAGGCTCCTCATCTGTGTTACAAAGGGTGGGAAACTGAAAATGTGCTGACACCCCATGGGAGACACTGGCCCAGCAGAGAGCAGCTGTGTCTGTGAGAGATGGGCACGGGCTGCGCTCCCTAAGGCACCAACCAGCCCAGCCAGACACGTGTCAGCCCTGAGCAGAGGCTAAAACATCCCATCAGTTTAACTCTGAGCTCTCTGCCTGAATGCGTTGTGTCACAGCAGCTCTCTGCCACTGAATACCCACAATGAGGAAAGAACATAAAGCGTACACTGAAACGCTTCAACACTTCACATGGGATGAAGCGGGATGCAGACGAACCTGTCAGAAATTTTCCTGGGAACTCCAAATTTGCTGTTAGGTTTGGTTCCCAGTGCAGGTGCCAGCAGATGGCACTCAGGAATCTGTAATGTTGTTACCTATGGGGCTTTCTGTGACCGAGGCAGCTCCGAGTTCCCAGGGCTGGGAGCTGCCCCTTCCTCACTCCAGGACTTCTGTGGCTTCAGAGGGGCAGAAACATTCCAGCCAGAGATGACTGATGTGTGGCATGGTGTGGTTCATTCTTGACTGGGAAAATAATGAGACCTGGTTTGAATGTTCTGAACTCATCGCTGTAAGGAGAGCTGAAATGTTGTTTGTGTATTAAAATATTGTGTTGGCATATTGTTGTTTGTATGTGGATTGAATAATGCTGTCCAGTGGCATAGATTGCATCATTTAATCAGTTTTCAGTTTTGATTACAGATACCAGCAGGAGACTCAGAGTTGCCAACTGTAATTAAAATGTAAAAAATCCAAAACCAGACCAAAGAACAGAAGCAAAAAACAGTTCAGAGATAATTAAAGCTGAGAAACATTTATTTTCCTGTGAACTTCTGTACTGCTGTGCTGAGGAAAGCTGAATATTATCTGTCTTCTAACATCCCTTTCCTTGGGTTGTCTGGATGTGGGGTTAGCTCATGATTTCCATCTTAGTGCAGACCTTTGTCAACGACTAATGCAGCTAACACTTGTATAATTTGTATTAATACTTCTGGAATTTTTCAGGGTTGCAGTGTAACACAGGAGTTCTTTATTCTGATTCTGCTCCTGTTGCAAGCAAAGGTAAAAGTTTTGCAGTGGCCTCTTTCCAGGTGCCACTGGACTTTTCTCTCACACTGGGAGCAAAAAGATAATGCCTCTGTCTTGTACAACAAGTAGATTTACCTCCCTGGCTCCTGGTACCTTGTATTTGGGCTTTATCATCCTTAGAAGCTGATCTGCAATGAAAAGATAAGGGTCTGACCCTGTGTCTCGGGTAAAGGTCAGACATTTATAAATGTACAAAACTCCCCTGGAAAACTGTGTCAGAGGCTTGGTCTTTCAGTGAATAGAAACCTTTTATTAGGAATCCTGAGCTTATTCTTGGGCTGTTTATATGGTTTTGCACAATCTTATTTAGTTTAAATAGCTCTGCCTCTTCTCTAGTCTGCACTTTTTTTTCAGTGTTTTTCAGGTTTATCTTAATAGACAGGGTCCCTCTGTGTTTTTGTTGCTAAACTCATTTGTGATCTCACAAAGAAGACCTCCTGTTGATTATAGATTCGAATTATATTATTCCCAGCCCCCCCCTTTTTTAATGTTTTCACTTAGAAATAGCACAACCCCCTCTGTAACAACATGGATTTGCAATCCCCTGATGAGGACCCTGTTACTTCAGCCCTATGCTACCTAAACCTGGAGAAAAATTCATCTGTGGGGGTGACTTCTCCTGTGTACTTCTCTACCTGATGGACCTGCCTTTTTCCATATTGGGTCTAAAGATGAAAAAAGTCTTTAAAGTTATTCATGTGTCCAAATGAACTCTTGACTTGCAGTCTTAGTCAGGAAGTACCTGTACAATTTGAGACTTTCCACCATTAGTAAAGTAATTTATTTGCACCAAGTCCTGGTGAAGCAGGACTGGAAGGCCTGGGCAGGCTAAACCTGAGGATCTGAACCATTTTTGGTTGCCTGTACTACAGAGAAATGAATAGATTGATGGTTTTTTAATGTAGATGATGATTTGCTCGAAATATTCTGAACTGTCAGCTTGGCAGGATCTTCATACACTTTTGTTAGCTAATCAAAGACAGATTGCAGGCAGGAGCCATGTCTAAATTTATTAAGAAAATTAATAGACCATTTAAATTTTACTAGAATTAGGCTAAGATGCAATAAGCATTTGCACCAGCAGATCCTCGTTAGCTGTGCCATTGACCTGGTGCCTGGTGTGTAATGGGGAATTGACATCTAGATTTGGGGACAATGGTGCTGCTAATAAAAGTTTGAATCATTAGGAGCTGGGAAAAAAGACTAATTTTATACATGTCAGATTTTACTTTTCATATTAATTTCACTGTGTGAAATTATAGACTATTATGGACTGCCAAGTGAAGGTTTCAAGGCTTTTTTGGCCTAATCCAGGAGTTTTGCTTGCTCTCTATTCTGTAAATCTCTGTGCACTCTGGCTATGAGGGAGAGTTTTATGTATTAATGTATTTACATAATATTTTTGGAAAGTGATCAACTTGCTGAGTTGAGACCCTAATTGTGTATTTTCCTGAGTGTATCAGTCTTTCTGGGTTAGATTAACATGAAAACAGATCCTTGCAAAGCTTCAGCACATTTAAATTGGGGTTTAGCACATTGAAGCCTGCATGATAATCTGCCTCTGCCTTATGTTGATATTTTTAAATCTTATGAAAATTACTCCTTTTCTTTATTAGGTGATTTTTTCAAACCTCTATAAAGCTTCTGGTTGGGTAGGATACTTCCTTGAAGTGAATTTTCACTCTCCAAGAAGCTGCCTCAGCAAGCCTTAGTGAAAATAAGTGTGTGCAGTGGGAATCTGTTCCCCCAAGAGGACTGTTCAGCACTTTAAAGAAGATTATATAATTCAGGCCCAATTATTTTGAAACTATTTTTTTTCTGTCTCGAAATTGCAAGCATGATCAACAGTGAATTCTGTGTATAAAAATTCTGAACACTGACAAACAAGATGGCCTGGGTTTGAAAAGTTGATTGTTTGTGCCATTCACATGTGCAGGTAATGCTGAATTTATGAACTGTGCTTTATAAATAACTTTTAAGAATGGCATTGGTGATTTGTTCTGTGGTCTAGGGACAAGAATGAGGATTGATAGTGTTCTCAGTACTGCTTGTGCTTTGAGCTGCACATGGCCAAATAAACACGCATTTAAAAAAATATTCCTCTGCCCTTTTAGATGATGTTGCATCTAAGAGGCATTGCAAGTAAGCTGTAGAGTTCTGAGAAGTTTCTGTGCCTCTTGTCCAAATATATTTAATTTCCAGCACATCAGCACCAGCTTCAGCCCCATTCACACGTTAATGATCTTGTGATGCAGGCAGCAACCAAAAACATTTGGCTTAGGGAACATGAGCCATTTGAGCATCAACGCTCTGCTGCCTTCTAGCCACGGCTCCTCGTGCTGCTGGCTCTGGTCAGTGGCTGCCTGATTCCCTGGGAATTGGGATTAAGGGATTGTTTCACAAAGTGTGTGGATTTGAGATGGTTCTTGCACCTAGCAGTGCTGGTGGCTGCAGTGGGTAACTCCTGCCGCTGCTCTCATGTGGAAGGAGGTGGTTCCTCAGCTGAGGCTGATGGAGTGAACAGCTTTCAGGGTCTGGGGTGGCAGCTTTGCCTTCCTGTGGATCTCCTGGGATCCTGCACTAGAGCTCAGCTCGCCATGGCTCAAAGTGCAAACCATGCAGCTGAACTATTTTGGGCTTGGGCCATCTGGCTTCAATATCCCTTCATTTCTATGTGGAATCCAAATGAGTTTGGTCCCCTGGCAGGAGCTGGAGGCCGACAGGAAGCGATACAGTTGACCATGCTGCCAACAGCTCAGGACACACATTTCAAAGCAAGCTGGTGTTTATCTGCCAGCTCTGATACAATATTTAGAGTTCTATCAGAGTGGCAGAGCAAAACTTAGATGAGTGAATGTCACTCTTCTCCCTGGTCTGCAGCTTTCAAGGTTTCTTATCTTCCTCTCTTGCTGCTCTGCAAACACAGCCCTTATACTCTATTCCCTTCACACTCCCCTGCCAATTCATACCTTCTGCACTCCTGGCTGCAGTTGTGTGCCCAACTTGCTGCTCAGCAGAGCCAGCTCTGTCCCTCAGGCAGGAGTTTTTCTAACAGTTCAGTCCCACCAGGCTAAGCCAGCCTGCAAGCCCTGCCAGTGTTTGCCATCCTTTTATTCCAGGAAGGACTTCAATCCCTTCAGTCCCAGTAGGTAAAAGCAGATATTGAGCGAACTGAATCATTTTCCTTCTATTTCAGAACTATTAGAGATATCCCCACAGGTGCTGATGGCTGCTTTACAACTGCTGGGGGAGATTATAAAGGAAAGGAATGAATGTTGTTTGTTTTTATGTAAGTTTGACCTACTTATTCTATATACCTCATTTTCTTTCCTATGATGTTCAGGCCAATAAACAAAAATCCCAGACACTGACCAATCTTTACAGCTGGTACGGAGCAATAGGTCTTTGAAAGCTTCAGTTTTTCATCCTGAGCAGGAGCAATCATTCTGTTTTTCCTTCCCATTGAACACTGAGGTAACTCTTCTTCTGTTGCAGACAGAGCTGACAGCTCAGGAACTTGTAATTCCAGTAATTATTCCAAAACTTTTAAGTTCTGCTACTTGTAGAGAAACAAAAGCTGGGCTAGCAGTGAATGTATAATATGGAAATGTGCCCTTCCTATTTTGTTCCCCTTGGGTTTTGCTCACAGGAGAACATGTGGAACTCGCTGAGGCAGAGATCTCTAATCTTACTGAGCAATCATGCTGGTGCTAGAAGGATGTTAATGATGTTTTACCACCTAAGAGGGTGATGAAAGGAGAGCATTTGAACACCTGAGCATGTATAATTTAAATGTAATAAAATCACAATATGAGTTGTAAGTAGAAAAATTAGCATCGCTAATTATTGCTTGCTGATTATTGCTGTAAGCTGTTCCTCAATCTTTTTTTTTTTTTTTTTTTTTTTAATTTTTTTTTTTAAAATTCATGCTGTTAGTGGATCCAGACATCAGGAAAATACCTGACACCATATATGCTCAAATTCCTGGCTGTCACCAGCTTCAGTTCTTTCTCTGTCAGTGATGCGTGGCACAGGGTCCCTGAGAGGGAAAGGCTGGGCAGAGGTGGGAATACCGGAGTGCTCCTTAGAAAGGGAACCAGCACGCTTCTGTTCATTAGCCTCTCATCAAAAGTGCAATATGGAATGGACCAAACCATCTCAATCAGTGCAGATGGGGTGAGAGATGGGAATACTCACATATCACACGCTACTCGTGCACTGTTGAAGACAAAAGTTATTTATAACATAAGTACAAACCCCTCCTCTGCTGCTGCAGGAAGGCCTCAAGGTTACTGAGCGCATGTGTGACAAAAATGCAGCAGAGCATTTTAATTAGATTCTTTCACCAGAACTCCTGACCTTCTGTGTAGCACATTAATGTATTTTACTAATTATAAATGCAATTAAAAAGTACTGAAATAAAATTAGGCGGATCTATCTAATTTACATTAAGCACTTTCAAATTATGCAGATTTTCAAAGTCTTTTTTCTTTCTTTCTTTCTGTCTTTTTTTTTTTCCCTTACAATTTGTGTTTCAGGAAAAAAATGTCTGCGTTAAAACAGCTGGAAAACAACCTTGTAGCAAAACAAATTTCTTTTCTGTGATTATTCACAGTGTGTGAGTTAATTTTGCAGGCAGTAATATGCTTAGCTGTCGTTAGGGCAGTGACTCACACAATAGAGCCCATATGTGCATTGGGTGCAGTGCTGGCTCCTGTACTGGGTGGGTGCTTCTCCAGTTTTTCCTCTTGGGAATCAGGTTCAGAGTCTAACTAGGGAAAAATACTGGTACCATGGTCAAAAATAGGGATTTATAAACAACAAGGAAACAACAAAACCTGTGTGTGAATAACACAGGTGAAACATCTGGTGTGTTCAGTCATTAAACCAGGCTGACTGTTATCTTTACTGCCTACATGTTTTGGTAGTACTCTCATAGAGTTTGAGAGTTTTAGACATGAAAGTAGAAAAATAACAACATTTCATTATTATTTTTGTCAAGTATCTAAATGGCAGCAGGGGCTGAGCAGCAAACAGAACACAATCCTTACCCTGGAGAGCTTCTGATTTAATTTTAGATGGGCTGCAGAAACAGAGGCAGCTCTAAGTACTGAACATAGATAGAACCAAGCTTAAAGGAGGGAAATTTGTAGAGCTGCCCAGGCACTTCAGTTGATGTTGCTTATTCTTAAACCCTTTCCATATTAGGAAAATTAATTTCATAAATGTGTGTGTTTTTTAATGAAAATTTTCTAGTTTTTCATTTAAAGAAGGAAGCAAAAGTGCCTCTTTTTTTTTTTTTTTTTGTCCTGTTTTATCCTTTCCCTAAAGAAGTAATGGAAAAGAGCAGTGGAGAGCAGAGGAAGAAAAACCGAAATGTGAGGAGATTAGGGTAAATGAACAAATTCAGTGTTCATCTAATGCCAAATATAATGCATTAGGACCACACTATTTTCCTGCTATATTTTTTTTTCTGTGTGTTTATTGAGTTTTGAGTCTTTCCCACTCAGCATTGAAAGCAGAAAATCTAGAATCAAGCTGTGCTCATTATTGGTGCTCATTTTTAAATGTCTCTTAGGTGGTACCACAGGGAGCACTGGGATGGTGCTTCCTTAGTGATTATCTGTCAGACCAATGAGAGACTAAGAATATAAAGGAAGGAGGAGGGCATGTGAACTGGTTTGCTGATAAAATTAAAAATGTTAAGATTAGAAATTCATCCCCCCTACCCTGAAGATCTTACTGCTGGACAGATCTGGAGTTTCCTCACACTCTTCTGGCAGCAGCAAGCACTGTGCTGCATAAACCAGCCACGAGTTCTTGTGGCCTTTGCCTTGGAGCAGAGTGCACCTTCTCATCTCTTTCCATGAGAGGAATATGCTGATTTCCAAGTGGAATTTTGGTCCCTAAAATTCTGAGCTTCTCCCCTTAGTTTAGCAACACATGTAGAGCATTAAGTTTGTATCTAACAGGTCTTTTGAACTAAGTAAATACTTCAGCTTGGAGAGCTGCACTATTTAAATCCAGGTGTTTTAATTGATGCCCATGTTATAAATCAAGGTTTCTGCACGGGTGAGTGGAGGAAGGAGCAGCTCCAGCTTTAAATCACCCTCTGAAAGATGTGTCCTGTACACTGAGACAGAGCTGGGATCAGAGCTCTTGCCTTTCTCAGAATGGATTCTCTTTTGGGGAAAGCAGCTGCCCCTGTTTGGGAGCAGGGCCACCTGACAGAACATCCTTGCTCTGCCTGCGGACAGTAACTACTCACCAGGGATCAGAAAACGTTGCTGTGTGCAACAGCAAGGACTCCCTTGAAAGAAAGTGCCAGCAGTTCCCAAATCCTGCTTAGTTCAGATTGACCTTTAGGCTGGAAGTACCTCCTAACTGGGAATCAGCCACTTCTCTCAGCAGTACCCCATTCTGAGGTAAAAATATCATACCATGGTCAGGCCATCCTCACCCCATGGCTACTGTAAGCCAGTGATTACCTACAGAATATTCACTGGGTACCCTTTTCTGTTTGAAACATTAGCACAGGACAGAGTTTTGGTGTCCTTTTGGCATGGGTTTATAAATGGAAGCAAGAATTGCTGGGGGTTTTTGCAAATTCTGTGTTTAGGAAAATGTTTTAGGCAAGGACCTGGAATATTTGAAATGTTTTGCTCTGAGCTTTCTCCTTCCCCAACACCAAATATATGTAGTGACACATCACAGTTAAAAACCAAAAACTTTGGAAATTGATATATTCCCATAAAAATACATACTGTACAATCCAAATTTAAGTGACAGCTTTTCTCATATTTTAACCATGCTGGGGTCTGCTATCAGATGGGATTGTTTGGTACAAGTAATCCAGCAATGAATTATCAATAAAGTTTGCATGATTCCTAATTTATTTTTTAAAGTTTATTTTAACATTTGATTGTGCATAGTTCAGAGCATGGTTATTTTAAATGTGGCATTTGACAAGGGTGAGATTTAATTCTTCCATCAAGAGTGAATATAGGGTAGAACTCCAGACTGGCACAGCCTTGGTAGAAGCCCCCAGTTGCCCTCCATCCAAGCTGTGGTGGTGTCTGCCAGCACTTCTGATTAGGAAATTAAATCCTGCCAAAGTGCTGTGTTTGACTATTGGTGTGCTCTGTTGGCATGAGATGGATTTAGGCACTGGGTTCAGTCCTCTGCTGAACAGAAATCTCTTTAACTGTGAAATTCTTCATGGGGAAAGAGATTAATCACATTTTAATATAAGGGGAAGCAAGGTTTAAACTACTTATTTGAGTGTGTGGCTGAAAGAATAGAGTAAGAATAGGATATTTAAAATTGCTGTCTTTTGATTATGTTTTGCTTAGATGTAGTCATTCTTGTTCTTCATAGGCATTTTTGTTAAACTTTATCATAGGGCCTCGTTCAAAAAATGGTTTGGGGTTTTTTCAAACTATGAGGATGTTTGCAAAAGAGTATTTGTAAGATATAAGTTTGTAAGCCTTTGAAAGCCTACTTTTCTTCTGGAAATATGGGTCACTGTGCAAGTAGGATGGACAGGAGCCATGTGTGCCAAATTACACTAACAAAGAGCCGACAAGAAAAAAAGATGAGTCTTAACCTACCTAAAGTATTTAAAAGCCAATTATCTGTTTTCTACTTGAAATGTCATGTGCAAAAACTTGTAAGGCACCTACCAGCGAGCTGGAGTTTGCCGGCTCTGCAGTGAAATATGACAGGCAAAGTGCTCTGGGTAATAACTCACCCAGCCTTGATAATAGAGTCTTTCACGGAGAGAACGAGTGTGCTGGCTAAGACACTGGGGTTATCCTTCTGGGTGGCTCAGAAAAGAGATGTGTGATCATTAACTCCTGCTTGCTGGGTGGCTGGGGGGAGTTTGATGGTGAGAGTGTGACAGCTCTGCAGTGAGAGCTGCAGCGGGGCCTGACTGACACGTGAGGAGGGTTTGAACCCTGGGGATCCGGCAGCAGCCACTGCAAATTGACACAACTCGATTCATTTCAATTAAGTCCCACCAATTTACACAAACTGAAGACATGGCCCATTATGTCTTCCTGCCTGCTCTGGCAATGAATCCAAGTATGTGATTAAGAATATAAGAACGCTCATTACAGTTAATGCCTTGTGCTTAAAGCCATGAGCTTAAAGTTAAGCAGGTACTTAGGTGCCTGGTGGGACCGGCAGCAGAAGGCAGAGCTGCCTGGTGCCCGCTGAGGTGTCCTGACAGCAAGGGCTGGGAAAGGCATCTTCATGTTTGGGAGCACTTTCCTCTTGGTCAGCATGTGGCCAGCTGGACTGACTGTTGTTTACAATATTTTCTTCTGCCTCAAACTTGTTTCATGTGTGTAAGAATAAGGAGAGAAGCATTGAACAGTTTCCTTAATGACAACCTTTCTTACTGAATATGATTGGTTTTAATCCAAAGCAGAAGTCTGAAATTCTTTTCCAAACCCTGCCTTGGAGTCTCAGTAAGACCTTTCCCAGGTGATATCATCTTTTAGCTCCTGTAATCCCATGGGTATAATGTTTATGGATTTTTTTTTTTTAAGAAAGACAGAGCTAACATGTTATTTTTGTCACTGTATATAGGAATATAGGGTACAGTGAGTCTCAGGATATGTTTTTCCTTTCTCTGAGTGTTTTTAAAAGCAGAGCCCATCTTGCAGTGCTCTGTGTGCTGGGCAGTCACAACCAAGGCACATCCCAAGACTCACGGAAATCCATGTTCCTGTGAGGATGGGCTTGGCTCACCAGAACTCCATTTACCTGTAGTGCTCCTGCTGGGAGAAGCCAAACCAACTTGTTTGGTGTGTCCTTAGGGGCTGCAGTCAACAACCCAACATCTGCAGGGTATGGTGAGGGTAGGGCTCGTGCACCCTCCACCTGGAGCTTGCAAACAAAACAAATGACCGAGAACTCATCTCTCCAAATGTGGAGTTTGACAAAGAGTTACTCTTGCACGTTATTTTCACATTATCTTTCATCAGTTAGACCTTGCTGCATTCCCTGTCTTTACAAGCCCAGCTCAGGATAAAGATAAGGCGTTTGTCTTTAGGAAAACATAAAAAAAAAAAAACTCCAGCTCTTCCTTGCTCACTAATCCAAGCGAAATTCACCCTCTCATTTCTGTGACAGCCTCACTTTGCCAGACACAGACACTTAGCAGGTGTTTTCATCATGACATTAATAATAAGAATTGACACGTTCCAAATGAGGAATCCCTTGTTGTGCCTGGTAGCACTGATGGATATTTGGGGAAATTGACAGCTCCTGAAAAATGTTTTTGCCATGACCAGCACTTCTCTGACAGATTTTTAATGGCTCTCGCAGAACCCTCACTAATTCGAACACTCTTGCAGATGAAGTGGAAAGTGGTGAAATGTGCTGCTTTAACACTTTCGAAAGTTAGTGAAGAAACATGGAACAACTCTGACATTTGCTTCTAAATCACAATTCTTTTTTTTTTTCCCTGAAAATATTTGTTTCTATGTCAGTACTCAAAGATTGGAATGAATTAGCTGAGGGGACAAGCATTTGTTATGGTACACCAGGACCCAGCCACATAACCCCCATTAACCTTAATGGGAGCCACAAAGCTCATCCTCCTCATTTAGATGGAAATATCCTCCTGCTCATCAGGGATCAATGGCACTCTGGGTTACCTGGTTTCAGTGGCTCGTTCAATATGGGAGAAGGTGTCATGACCTTGCAAGCCTTGGACTACAGGAAAGGGAGGACAGATAAAATGGGACTGTGAGAAGAGGAATCAAATAAAACTATAAGCAAAATAAAAGGGAGAGAAAACATTACAAAGGTTGTTATGTAACTCATGTTAGAAGTTCCAGGGAAATGTAATTGCAATTAAATCACCAAGCACACTTTGCAGTTCGATGTGATACTGCAGAAAATCAATACAGAGATAACAGTGCATCATTGTGTGCAGGTGCTTCTGAGAATTCTTACGCTGAATATGATTTTTCAGGAAGAATGTGTTAACTCTTCTTTTTTTTCTAAACTTCCCCATAAAGAACAGAGCAAGATAGTGATCTTTGTATGTTCTTATTTTCGGCTCCTCCCCCCACGTTAATCATTGCATCCATAAACCTGAGCTACTCAGGGTGGCGTTATCAGAAAAGCCTAAGTGGAAGAGATGCTCATCTCTTTTTGAAAGTCAATTAAGCTTATGTGCCTAAATCCAGTGTTTATGTCTGAATCCCTGTTGATGGCTTTACTGAAAAAGATCTCCAGTTGCCTTTTAAGTGATAGGAGGATTATGACTAAGTATAGCAAAAAGCTCAGTTCTATGCTGACATCTCTTATCTCTCACTGATGAAAATAACATGCATTCTGTGCCTCAGAAGAATTCTGTAATTAAGGAAGGGGACCAGAGAGGACCTGGCAAAGCTGTGGAAGGAATGACTGTATGGGGGAAAATTATTAAAGTTTTTATTTGTGATTTGAGGCTGCCCAGTGCAGATAACAAAAGACATGGAGGCTAAACTTTAAATAAATATTGTGCTGCCATGGGTGTGATTTCCAATATTGCAATCTGCTTCATTAATGTAAAATAAGAACCCCTGCCTTCAGGTAGAATGCAGCAATCTCAAAGCTAACACAAGACAAGCAGTACTGGTTTCCAAACATCTCTCACAGCCAGAAAATTACAACAGAACTACAGATAGAATTCAGGAAAATTGTTTCCAATAGTTTATTTTTCATGCTTGGGGATAATTGTTTTTTTTCAGCTAATCATGACTCTCTCATCATAAGACTTGGCAATTCTAAGCATGCAACAGCACCACTCAGGAGACAGTTTCATCTACTGCTTCCACAAATAATTCCTACTGTTTCTAGCACAAGTATGCAGGGTCTGCATGGGTAAGAATAGTTTTCCTGATCCCTAAATCAAAGGTCACAGTGATATTCAGGAGAAAGATGGAACTCCATGATATTGGCCAAATTGTTTCTTTCCAGCTCAATAGAGGTTTGTGGTAAAAAGCAAAAAAAAAAAAAACCAAACCAAACCAACAAAACCAAAAACCCAAAAACCCAATCAAAACCCACTTCCAAAAACTTTAGTTGTTGGTTTTTGGTTTTGGGCGTCTTTTAGGTTTCTTAGATGACAAATATTATGATGCAGTCTGGGCACATTTTTCAATTATACTAATACCTAATATGTAAGAAAGTGAGTTGTCAGTTTGGCCAGACATGGACCAGCCCTAATCTCTTAAATCCCAAGACTAAGATTTCATGAAAGGGTGATTCTTCCTCAGAAGATGAGTCCAGACGTGCCCCCAGGGACCCTACAGCTCGTGCCTCCTCCACGTCGGGCAGCAGCCGCAAGCCTCTACACTGAAATTTCCAGTTCTGCATTCCAACACGAAGACTTAATTGCAGTTGTGTCCTGGAGGTTATAGTGGTGCTTCACTCAGCTTTGTGCTGAGATTGTCTCATTTTCCAAGCAGTTTCCAGCGTGCTGGGAGCACGTGCACGCCATTCCCAGTTATCCCACCCTTTCCCTCTGCCCGCTGCAAACACAGATCAGAGCACGTGAAAGACCTCGACATCAATCCCGTTTATCAAGATGCCACTCAGGGCTGTGCTGGGATGGTTTCTCCAGGATCAATTCCTCCTCACAATTATGCAAGCAGGTCTCTGGGTTTGGCCTGGTTGCAAGCAGAGCCTTTGTTGATGCTGGGCAGAGGGCGACCTGCCTGCAGCTCCACGTGCCGGGATTACACATCTCGTTGACAGCAAACCCTCAGCCCAGGCTCCTCAGAAAGGCCCCAGTGCAGAGGTCAGGCACCAGAGGCTGCTGGAGGAATTCAGGGTTTAGACGGCAAAGTAAATATCTTCTCTCTGAGCAGATTGAAAAGAGAACATCATTGGTACCGTGGAGTTGGGTCACTGGTGCAGTTACCACTGCATGGGCCAAATACCACAGAGAGGTTTTCAGGATTTGGGCTTTTCCACCTTGAAGTAGCTGGGTCTTTTCATGAGCTCTGAAGGCTGGTTGCTCTATTTTAAAACTGCACTAGAAGTATCAGCTGCTGGTGTGTAATCACATCTGAATGCCTACATTTCCACTTCAGCAGTGGTATCTTGGGATCTTATTTGGAAGTGGTGATTTTAGTTCTCATAAATCCTCCTGTGGATGGTCACCGGGATTTTATTTTACTGAGAAATGGAATATAGAAATAGATGAAGAAAGGCATTTTCAGATACTTCTAGTTCCCCTTCAGAATGTTTTCCAGTGCTCTGTTTATTGTGGCTGGTTTGTGCTTTTCCTCCAGTTATAAATAACTGCTAAAGACTGATGTGTTTACTTTGTTTAACCATGGCCATGATGGGTCGAGGACACATTAAATCATCCTTAGGCTCTTATTTGCAGCCAATTCTGAAATAACCAGAGTAGGGACATAAAATTACTTATACTGCAGAGATTTTTATATTGGCTTAAGCCTCTGAAGTCTCCAGTGTTTTACAACAACACACTTTAATGGTGAAATAGTGACAGCAGAGATGAAAGTCCATGTGGAGTTGTCTAACAAACAACTCAGGGTTTGTTTAAGTTGCAAAGGTATGGAAAAGGGGTGTTATTTTCTTCAGAGGTTTTCCTTGATGAGTTTACAGATCTCGATGTTGTTTATTCAGATTTAAAGTTTCTTCGTATTTCAGGAATAGTGATGAAGGACAGGAACACTCTTATTCTGATGAGACTAAAAGGGGGAAATGTTCCTTCGCTTCAATTTCTATAGATACAGCCTCTGTATGTGCACATTTGTGCTTCTTCTCTGAAAACACCATTTGCTGGTGCTTCTGTTACTTTAATTTGGTTTGCAGTTACCTGCAAGCAAACTTCTCTGTTTGTAATTGTCTGCTGTCATCAAAAAGAAGAGTGACTGTGAAAATCAAACTTGTGCACACAGATTAGTATATCTCCTTTCCGTGGTCAGTTGTACATCAGCCCAGTGCCTGCACTGTCTCCTTCTACTAATATATGAGTAAGATTGTATCTCTGGTTGATTGTCTGTAATTAGCAATGCCTTAACAACGTGTGTCTGGCAATTATATCTCTATTTGTTTGTATTAGAAAATGAATGGCACTCAAATGGTCTTCCAGGACTGCTTGGTGCTCACTCTGAAGGTATTTCCAGAAATCAGCCTCTAATTCTCACTCCACTTCTTTCTCAGATGTCTGAGAAACAAGATAGGCTTTCTCCTGAGGGTTTAAAAGTCTGACTTCAGTGATACCCTGCTTGAGAATGAACTGCAGAGCTTGGGACCATTTCTGGAATACCATTAGGTAACAGTGCAGTATTTAAGTCAAAAAATTTGTAGGCCAGAAATCTTCCCTGGAGGAATGAGGCAGTGCAGGAGTTGGAGAGCCATCGTACAAAAGCCTGGAAAGAGGGACAGGTGCTGGCTTGAAAATCTTTTTGTTTGCATAGGATTCTTTGAAATTATCATTTTCACAGTGGTTTCAATCTGTTTTAAGGGACGTAATTAAAGCCGTACAGATCCTATTTATTAATGCTAGTGGGAACAGCAGATAGTGCAGCTGAAACTATTGGAAGTTATCCAAAAGAAAATTAAGGCTATGGACTGATGGTACACTGCAAACAAACCTATTTTTGGAAGGGTTCTAAAGGCATCAGAGACTTTACACATCTACTTCCTTGTCAAGGTAGATAATAGTGTTATATTTCTGCTGTAAACTTTTGCTACCCTGCACTTGGAGGAAACACAAACAGATATTCAAGCTCTTACTGAGCATAATTTCTTGATTTCCCTTCTTGGACATGAACATATTTAGTACCCAAAAAGCTACGTAGCTGAACCTCAAATTTTTCCATAAAACTGCATTTTGTAATGCTCTTTTGTTTTGCTTTGCACAGATGTTTTGGATCCTGTAAATTCCCTTGACTTGCCTATTAAGCTTTGCCTTTGGTTTTGAAGGTGATTGAGAAAAAAACATGGTCTTTATTTCTTTGCGAGACAGAATTTCAGTTCAGCCTCTTTTACCAAAATTATCCATAAACCGCTACAGATCTAAGTAAAGAAGGTGAAAATTACAGCTGTTTATAGGATGGATATGGGGCATTTTACATGTAGTCTGAAAACTATTTGCATAATATTTTGAAATGCAGTTTGGTGAGATAAGGCACCTTGTTTATTATGAATAAACCAGTCTGAGGAATGTGAGACAGCGAGTGCTGTCTGTGTAAACATGGCCAGTGCAAAGGACAGGAATTCTGATCCTTAGTGAAACTACCTGGGTTTGATCCCAGAGCAGGTTTTTTCTCTCAATACTATCAATGTTTAGTGCAAAGAAGGGGGAAGGCAAGAGACAAGGGATGAAAATTCCAGAAATGCAAACTATTACTTTGGAGCACAGTAAAGCTGTAAAATCTGGGTAAAACTAAAAATTGTTCAGAAAATTTAAAATAGGTGGTCCCTTTAAGTAATAGAAGCTTAAGGTTCTAGATCTGAGGACAATTCCTCAGAAACAGTCAGTATTCATGAACTTTCTAAACCTATTAGAACACTTTATCCAACACCTTGTCAGAAATTGATTACTTTTAATGCTGTTCACAAAAACACATTTTACAGTTAAATACTTCAGAGACATAAGAAAATCTTACGAGAAAGCAGAACGGTCTGGGCAGGGCTCAGATTTGGATGGTCTGTTGTTACGCAAGGTTACTCCTAATACTTGTCCCTTCAACCTCTAGTTCTAAGAGCTTTTCCTCTAGAGAACATCCCATCCCTCTCTGTCTTCATGAGAGGGTGAGCATCTGTCTCAATTGCTGCTTCTGCAGGAGCTACGAGTAAACACGCCTCAAGCTGACTGAATTTTGACTATTTCAATGTATTATTCACTAGCACAAACCCCTTCCATGACTGGTGACAATGTTTACGTCTGCCTCTTGGTTGTAAAGGTGCGTGAAAGTGGGTGAGTGTGACTGGGAGGTGCAGGAGGATCTGCTGCTTGTTGACTGCTGTTCATAAACTCACAATAATATTTTTTGCTTCACGAGGCCCAGGGTGAGAAGTGGGATTTTCCAGAGTCTACCTACTCCACAGTTCTGTGCATATCCAAATAGGAACTAATTTTCTTTCAAATAGCCATAATTCCCATTCTGTGCTTGCATGCCCTTCAGGGAGAGGACGACTACAAAGCTAAAGAAAGAGCTCAGCTTTTTCTGTGGTGTCAGAGACACTTCATGTTGCATTAATAATAATGAGGATGAGGAGAGGCAGCGTGAATCCAACAACAACATGCAGAAATTTTGCAAACGTAAAATTGTGAAGATTTACAATTGCACCAGATATAATTCAATATGAACTCTTTATATGCAGAGCGAGTTAGAGCATAAAGTGTTCATCTTGCTGAAAGTTTCAAAGCTCTGTGTAATAATTCTCCAGGAAAATAAGTAGATGCAAATTATTTTTCAGAAAAATGAAAACATTTTGGTTTGGTGAAGCAGTCTTTTTTAGAGACAGGAGCACTCCAGCTGAATTGCTCTGAAGGACTTGGTTAAGGTGTGATTCCTGGGCTGGGCTGCGGTGGCTGCTGTGCCCATTCCTGAAGATTGTTTCTGAAATCTCAGAGTAAAAAATGCAACCTGTGTGAATTCATTCAGAACAGCAGAATTCTGACTGGCAAGTGATGCCAGAGTCTGCATTTTGTATGTTGGTTACTGTGATTTATTATGCCTTCTCTTGTTTCCAGTCCTTTACTCTCTGGGTTTTATTTATTTTTTTCAGTTAAGTAAATTTGATAGAATATACCATCATGTGACAATAAGAGAACTAAACTGGAAAATAACTCACGGTGCAGTATTGATAAATGCCTGGTGCAGTAATAGCAATATGTCATCAATCACCTGGGCTCCTGTTTGATGGCATCATATAACCTAATTCAGGATGAACGTCCTTTGCTTTAACCTTGGTAGTATTTGCAGCTTACTCTAGAGGAAAGTAATAATCCTTCATTAACTGGTAGGTGTGAAACATTCTCTATCAAGAGGGTAGAGGAGGAGGCAAATGAAAATTGGTTTCAGAATGTGTCCTGAGTCAAAATCAGTCTTTTTCTGCAGACTCATAAACTGCATAAATTATTATTATTATACATTTTGAAGGGTGTGGAAGTGAATGAATCTTTGTGTTTTGCAGCTTTGCTCTGTTTCTCTTTGTTGCTTTCCCCCATCTGTATTCAAATGTACATATAAAAAATTCAAGGACACATCAAGTCTTTGATCCTGCTACATCTTTAATTCTTAAGAGCCTATATAAGACTGTGCTTTACATTATGCATTAAGGTACTTGTAATTAGGAGCTTGTGGTAATGACCCATTCTCAGGCAAAGTAGCGCTGTTCCTTGTTTTCCATTAACTGCATTGAGGGTTTATTTGCTGAAAATTGAGTTTAATTTGATTAGCAAGAATTGTGAAACATTTGCAACACAAGGTATATTAGCATAGCACTTTGTTTGTAACGAGAGCCAAAAAGCAGTTAGGGGAAGAGCTAATTACTGAAGATTTTCCTTTTAATAAGGAAGGTCTAGCTGAATTTTAGTACTCTGCTCTCAAAATCCCTTAAGCTTTAACTGGTGGCTAAAAGAAAAACACAATGCTCTGCAAAAGTTCAGCAGATGTTTTCTGAAAGTCACCATTGGGAAGGTCCAATAATTTACTTAAGAAAGAATTCATTTAATCTGAAAATTTGACAGCACCAGCAGGTTTTTTCCATCCCTTTCTTAATCTGATCGTGGTGGATGTTTGCAACAGAGCAAAGACATTAATGGTGTTCAGGAGGGAGCCCCCCACCTCTTTGTTTCCCCCCAGGACAGGGTGGTTTGTTCTGTAGCAAAAGTGTGTTCTCTACTCCCCTGACTGGAATCTCTTGGAAAGCCCATCCCAAAATCCCATGAAAGCACTACTAATTCTAGTAACTTACTGGGAAGGTTTTACCACTGACTTTAACTAAGGAGCAGTGGTTTTTTCCTGTGTGCTGAGTAACTTTCTGTCAGTGTTCAGACTCCTCCTGCTCAGATGAAGGGATGACGATTTTATTGTCACCACCAAGTTCCTCTCTGCCCATCTGTGAGTTCCTTGGAAGTAGCCATTGGGTTGTTCAGAATCTATGAAAGTCTAGGTGAAGCATATTTTCAGTCAAATGAGACAGTCAACAACCAGGTCCCAGGTCAGTAAAAGATACCTTAGTACCAGACAACATTTGAGCAACCTTTATAAAGTTTAAATCAAATCAGTTATTGATAAAATCAAATCCATAGGGTCCAGAAGGAAGATGCAGATAATTTGTTCATGGATCAAACTGTTTTATTCTTCGTGTTTTCCTTCTCAAGAACAGGCACTCATCTCTCCTGGAAGTAATTTTCACTCTTCTACCCTTAATTCTTCTGTGCTTCTGTCATTTGCATAAGCTGACAATCAGGAGGTAACTGTGTTCCTTAAATAGGGTTGCTTATCATCCTGGAAGTGTTCCAAGGTAAAGTAGCCTCTTTATTAAATACACAGTGCCTTTTCTTCTCCATGTCCTCTCTGCCTGCTCCAAACCAAACATTCCTGCTCAGCTGTAGTCTCTTTTTCATTCCTTTATGTTTAACCTAATTCATTTTAGCTGTAGTGATGATGTTAGCAAATAACAGCGTATTTGTCAAAGGGGGATGTAATTGAGGTGACAGCTGACTTTAACCTAAAGCTGTGGATATTTTTGCACATCCTGTGAGGTCCCCAGAAATGTTTAGAGCAGATGATGGCAGTTTAGCTGCCATCAGCTGCTGCATGGTGCTGGAAATCCAGGCCAAAATAGTTCCTGCTTTACCAGGAATCCTGGTAAAATGCTCAAAACAAATTCAGGTTCTGAGAGCTGGTGCTCAGTTACTAAATTCAGCCTGAAATTGTGGTTCATGCCAATTATTAATGCAATTTTATTAGTAACTAATTAATCATGCCGACTAAGTAAGTTTTCCTAATAACAACTTGCTTTATATTTCTTTGTTTGGAGTTTTGGTATTGTGGTAACATTCCCTTATTAACTCTGTTTCCATCACCACTATACCTGTATTTTTTCTCTTCCTTTAGCAATTATTACTTTGCTCAGCCTGATGCCAGATTCTTTTTTGTCTTTTGCTTAATTATCCTGGTTTGACTGGATAGAAATTGCAATTACAGTTAGCCAAATATGAAAAGCACATTTCCACTCATCTTCTAACTTTAGTATTTGCTTGAAGTTTTGAACAAATTTAATCAGAGTTCATTTGCACCTGCTTTGTGTTTGCTTTTCCCAAATGCTCTGGCAGATGAGTTTATTGGTATTTAATAAGCATGCTGGCATCAAGTTTTCAACAAATACTTCAGAATATTTGCAGAAAAAGAATTTTAACTTTGATTATCCATAGAGGGCTGTTAATAACACTTATTTTATGGTGAGGCCGAGTTATGCAACTGTATATTTACCCAAGACTGCTCACAAACAAACTTCAACTCAGCTAAAGAATTAATCACAAAACACATTGAGAGGTTTTTTTCAGCGACTCAATTAGGGAGCTTGCAATGCTTCTCAACATCTTGCTGCTGCTTTTCTCTGCAATGACCATCAAACAAAATATGGGTTTAGACTTATTTCATCACCTTTGTGACGAAAGCACATCAACCCAACAGCTGAAGTGACAACACAGTTCTGCCTTGATTGTTATTTGTAATTTGTGTATTTGCCCACATGGCCCATGGTCTATAGAGGTGACCATCTTCTGCTAAACAAAATGTAAACAGAACAGGGTGATGAGCAGATTAGGGGAGTTTGAGCTTGTGAATTCTCTCTTTTTTCCTCCACAGAGAATTTTGCATTTACCAACTGCTCTTAGGCTTCATTCATGGGTGGGAGAGAAGGGGACTGGAAGTCTCCAGGAGTGTTCCCCTGGTCTGGGTGCACTGTGCAGTGCTCAGCTGCAGCCCTGGGAAGCTCCCACCACACCTCCCTGACCTTTCTGGCCCGCAGAGGAGGTTTCTTGCTGCAGGCTCTTTAGGAAGGGTAGCCACGCTCCCTTTGGGAAGCTGCAGGAACATTCTATGGGGCAGGTCAGCACAACCCCCAGCAAGCAGTGGGATTAATCTCACTCCTCACTGTCCCTGCAGTTCCCTTTTCAGCTCTGTGCAGTGTTGTTTCAGTTCTCACAAACCACAGCTCTCAGTTAGCAAGAGACAAAAGCACGAAGACTCCAGTGGCATCTGCCTTAGAAGAGTGATTTGTCCTGCTAGAGTTATGCCAGCTGGGCCTTTCCCTCTCTCATCTGTGGTACTTAGAAAACCAGAGTGCAGGATTTTAGTGTGCATTTGTTTCTCAGTCTTCTTGCCTCATGACTTGTGAAGAACTCTTGGTCTATTTATTGCTGTAGTATTCCCTTTACTGTTATTTGTTATCCCTATGTGGCATGGTTTTGCTGAAATCTGGTATTTTCAGTGTCTTGGGTTTGGTTTTTCAGTCTTTTGGCTGTTGATGCCATTCACACTGAAATTAATGTAAGTTTTCTTTTTTTCCCAGGGTGTTTACAAACTAATCCAAATGTAGCCCAGCAGGATTCTGGTCTGAACTGAAATTAACTGTCATACATGGGATTTGTTTATCTCTTCACATCCCTCTGTCACAGATGTTTGTCCTTTGGCTTGTTCCTTTTTCTAATTATTTCTTGATTATGTTTTGAAGTACCTTCTGTCTAACCAATTTCCCCCCAAATCAAATAGGGCATTTCTTTCTCCTTCACCTACAGTGATTCCCCCAAACTAAATGTTATTTACTTCTGGTGGAAAGTGACCTTTCTATTAATCTCTTTCAGATAAGAGTTGCATTTTGATGCTCTGCTGTTGCTTATTCTTCTTGAGTCATAAATCCACATGTTTTGTGCTGTGTGTTGTTCCCAGTGATACACAGTGTAAGATGAGAAGGGTATAGCTCATTTTCCATGTTCATGCCCCAAAAGTTCTTTCTGGGGTCACTGCTAAGTCACAGGTAGATGATTGAAAATTCAGAGCGATACAAAGAGAGCAACCCTGACCAAAACAATGTGACAGGCCACCAACAGCTCCTAGAGCATATAATTTCCTTATTTCCTAGCCAGTTTGTGGAAAGCAAATGCATGAAAATATATGAATTTCCCCAAATGACATCTCAGACAAGCATGGAAGGAAACTGAAATTGGGTTGCTGGAGCTGTTTGCAAGTTCAGCTTTTGTCTGAACAGACTCTGCTGCCACCCATGCTAAAGGCAGTGCTGAGCCACAGCTTCCAGGCTGTGTGTGCTGCTGAAATATTCTGCACTGCTCACTCGGGGAAGGGCCAGGCCAGGAGACTGTGTCAGGAGCCTGTCCATCAGCAGAGCAGGGCAGGGGCTGCAGACATGCTCCACAGGACAGAGAGACAGTGGGAAACTGCAGAATACACCAGGGGGCAGATGGACAGATGCTGTTTTTTGAAAAGACCAGTGTAAAATGGGTTGGACAATCTCTCTCTGCAGTGCTGCTGCACTTGCTCTTTCATCCTGAGCTCTGGGCAGCCTCTTCTTGCAAAGTCAGGAGAGATTACTGGAGAGAAACAGAAAGCATGGAGGAGATAGCACAGGCACCTCTGCACAGTAATTATAAGAGCTGTGTGACAACTCACTGATGTGCAACTGCTGAAAATGGTGTGAACTCCACAGACAAAATGAAGATAATTTGCCAGCATTAAGCAGAAAGCTAATACAGGGCTGATGGCAGAGAAAAGCACTTTATTTGATCCTTCAGTTCTCTGAGTTGTTCAGAGCAGTGTGTAACTTTACTGCCTGGTTCAGGTGCTTTGCTGAGTGGCTGTAGCTGGTTTCCCTCCTCACACAAACACAGTCAACTCAGGCCAGAGCTGCTGAACAATGCCATGAGGTGGCTGTGGCTTCAGGACTGATGCTAATGGTGACCCACGTCGGTAAAATCATTTCTGCCTCCAGCTCAGCACCAGCTGGGTCTCCTCTTGCTCTGCAGTTGTGATGCTCTTGGATGCTCTTCTACCTGATTGCTCTCTAAATCAGTTATGTGAAATAAGCTGGGTTTGAGAGGGGAAAACAAGTAACACATGTTTAGGGAGGGTACTTGAGTCCTTTCAGGGGTGGGGCAAGGTGGGGTCTTGAATATTCTATAGTTCTGCTTTGGATGGTGTTAAAAAAGTGAGAGGTTGAATTAAAGCAGGTTTGCATTTCAGTACAAATTTATATGTAATCAATGGAATTGTTCAGGCAATCAAAGCCTATGCCCACAATATTTAAATCACAATTACAATAGGGAAGTTTTCTGATAAGCACAATTAAGACAATTTTGTTTATGTCACTTCATTCTTCTAAATTAACATTTTTTTTCTCCATTTGCATTTGGAATTAAGTCTGTTAGCATCATTTAGACAGACATTATTTTGGTAATGTTGAAAGTTTTCTGATTTTTTCATTCCTTTAGTATGAGCCTTCTCACAAGGTTTCCACTGGCAAGTAAGCTGTGAAGTGTGAGAACAGGTGAATAATAGGAGAAGATGCAGTTTCCTCCCTTTCCAACAACAGGATAATGGCTATCAGGGATCCTCTCCTTGAGAGGAGAAATGGAATATGTCTCTTCACAAGTAAGAATATAAAAAAATCAATGATACATGTTTTCTGCTAGTCAGGCTTTCCTACTACCCTTTCCAGTGGGGAAATTAAGGAAAATGTTTAAATTATTTTCAATTCTCTTTTCACAGAAAAACAACCGAGGAGAAAAATGTGAAGTGTTTCTCTGACAATTGGTTTTCTGTAGCATACACAGCAGTAAAAACAGCTTAATTGTGTAATACTTTCTAGGAAATACATCTTTCAAATCTCCTAGGTAGAAAGGGATGTGATTTTTTTTTTTTTAACTGAAATGCTGGAATTTGTATTAGGCTCTAAATGCAGACAGAATTCCAATTGAATCAGTTTCTTGCAGAAGTTTTATCCCACATTTCTCTATAGAAAATTCTCGGTCTCTGAATGCAGAGGATGCTCCTCTTGTACCATCCCTTGTCCTGTCTAGGGGTGGCCATTAATTTTGCCTCAAGTTTATAATACGAATTAAAGCCTAGTTTTGGCTTTAAGTGTGTCTCAGGTGCTTGGTTGTACCTCTTTTACCTGGGACTTGTCTTTTGCACATCATCAACACTGAGTTTCCCTTTAGAGTGGAATGGGAAAGTCTGGAGTCCCAAAGACTCAGAGGAATAAAGACAAATTCAGGGCTAACATATCTGAACATTGATTGAAAGGCTGTGTAGAAGGTTCCTAACTTGGCTGCATAGGTTGAACTCTGGATCAGTCACTCCAAATTGAACTTAGAATTGCCAATATTCACTTTTTCCTTTTGATTTTGAACTTATGTGGAAAGATGGACTCCTTGGTTTCTTTACATGGATTCAAGATATTTGCATCTCTTTTTTTTTTTTGCAAATGGAGAACACAGACCTCAAAAACTGAGACTAGAGATCATAACAGATTGTCTTGTATAACCTTTATAGCTTGACTGGATCTCCTGCTAGTTTCTTGCTTGCTTTGATTTTATCATCTCTGTCAGGGTCCTTAGCAGACCTTCTGAAGGTCTAATGCTATTGTATGAAGATCTATTATAATAATTTATCTCCTGTCTATAATTGCTATCATTATCTAAGTTATAATTTAGAGTTCCACAGTAGGCTGGGGGCCGTTAGGTTTCCAAAAAGAAATATCAGGTACAATTTCCCTTTGCTTACAGGAAAACCTTGGTTTTATTCTTTTGCAGCTGATTGGTTGTATTGCAATGAACCTTCAGAAATCTAGTCTGGCACAGAGTGAGAATTCCTTTTTTCTCTGCCCCTCTCATGGTGTAACTCTGAAAGTACTTTTCCCATCGCTATCCAGTGTGTCAAAGAACAAACCCAGTGATATTGCAGAGAATACTGAAATACTGTTTGTGTATTCACAGCTGCCAGTTCAGATCTGAGAGATTCACCTCTGACAAGTTAATATGAAAATTTAAAAAGGCTGGGGGGCCTCCATCATTGGCAAGAAATACTTTTACATTATTTCATTTATTATCAAGATGTTACTGAGCCACAGGATAATTGGTGTGAAATCAACAACTTGTCTGAAAACAGCGTTGCTTTAGATTGGGATTTTTCTGTATGTCTGAGAAGGCTTAGGGTTGCAATTCCACCTACTGTGCCAGAGTTTTATGCAACAAAAATATCTTCTTTTTCTTTTTTTTTTTAAATATAGTTTTCTAGGGGAAATAATATAAGCAGTAGAACTGCTGAAATGTCAGAAAAGTAGTGGTACCAACACTCCTGGAATGGCAAAAGTTGCTTCATTCTGCAAGATGCAATTACTCCTGATGAACATTTTGGAGTAATATATGGAAAACATAGGTTTAAATATTTTTAAAATTCCTTTAGAATTAGTAACTGTGAGAGACCTTTGAGAATTAATCCAGATTTTCCAAGTCAGAACTCGAAAAGGCACTTGAAGTGTTTGAATAGTTAACATTCAGTAACTGACTTTTCTTTAGAATGTGTCCAAAGGAACAGATTAATTTAATTAAACTCTATGTTAATAATTACACTTGGAAATTTGATTGATTACAGAAAACAACCCCAGTAGGTTTGAGTAGGCTCAGGTTGGTGCAGGGGCTGGGCTGAGGAAGGAGACGTTTGCAGAGGGCTCTGTGCAGGCACCGTTCTCCTTTCGGGGGAGAAAATCTGTCACTTTTTATGTCTTTCACAGCCCAAGTTCAAAACTTGACAGCAATAACCTTCCAACTGTATCTACATGAATTGGATGTTATGACTTCAATGAAAGACAATCTCGTGTGAGATTCTTTTGGTTACATTTCAAAGATTTATTCAAACTATATGAGGTTTTCTAAGAACGAAGCATAAAAGATCATTTTTTTCCAGGCCCTGGTTCAATAAAGCCCAGAGGATTAAGTATGTCATTGTGAGCCTGTGGCTGGACCTGTGCACATAAATGAAATCTTGACACAATCTTTACAACGGGCATATTCTTATAACTTTGCTAAAGAATGACTTCAGAGAGGTAATTAAAGAGAGATATTTCTCTTGAGTCAGGTGAAACCTCCTGCACAAAACTGGCAGGAGATCCATGCATGAGGTTTCTTCTGCCTGTCAGTAGTCTGTCCCCAAAATGTTACAGAATAAATATATACAATGTGTATTCTGTTTGTAAGCTTCATAATGAAGATATTTGTCTCTTCATTAGTTGATATTTTCAGTTTCCCAAGAAGTTCTGCAGGATGTTAAGGGCATAAAAGAGTCTTTGTCACATCATATGAAACAGATCATGAGTGTGAAGTATCTGAACTAACCTTTCTTAAAACAGCATTACTGTGGGTCAGCAAAGTTCAAGGATTCTTCAGATCAATCTTTTTCTGTTCATGTGCAAGGGAAATTTAGGACAGGGCTTATTGTCGTGAATAAGAAATATTCTTGCAATCTAAGCTGCCAGCATCTCCGAAGTGCACACTGTAAACATTTCACTGCCTCAGTGACAGCTAAGTGAGGATGCCTTCCTCATTATCCATAAAGAATATGTGGCACAGATGAGCCCAGAATGTAAATTTCTAAGGAAATGGAGAAAATATAATTCATTTTTCATGCAGAAATGTGAGATTTTTTCTTTTTCATGCTGAAAGGTTCATGGAAAATTAATTAGTAGAAATCTAACAAATGTGCCGGTAATGCTGTAAAAGTACTTTTCAACACCAAAGGAAATAAGGGAGGCTGCAATCACTGAGGTTAAATGGAAAACAGGAGGAGCAAGTGGGCCCTCAATAGCAGCTCTTCATTATAGAATTTTTAAATAAATGACAGAAATTAGGAGAAATCTAAAAAGGGAGATGTAGTTTACTGCAATGGGGGATGAAATGCAATAACTGTGTTAAAATTCACAAAAGCTTCTGAAAATTTGTTAGCGTTTTGCAAAATGTTCTCTGAAGGGAGATAGTTGCACTCAGTGCATCTTTGTGAGCACTGTCACAGTTAAATGTCTGTGTGCACTTACCAAAACTGCAGCCATTTCAATGACACATTTAATTTTCCTGAAAGATGAGGGATTTACTGCAGTGCAGAGAGAAGCCTGTTTGTTTACTGGCAGGTGAGTTGGGGCAGGCACGATTTAAGTGTCCCAAAACAACGAGAGGCTGGTTGGTATTTCTGGAGTCGTATCCATTATTTACATTTACTAGGCGGTGAGAGTATTTGCAGCAATGTCACACTAACCTCCATGAATTCTTGATTGAGAAATAAAAAATTAACACTATGGACTGATGGGAACACTGGTGGATAGAGACAAGTGGTTTTAGAGCAAGCACGGTGTAGGCAGGCTGGTACCGCAAACACAGAGCCAGCATCTCAGAGCAGCATTTAGTGCAGTAGAGCTTCCATACGGGATTAATTCCATGCCAATCCTGCCCTTCACACCTACCCACAGAGCTGTGACTGGAGAGGAGTTTGTTTTTTTTGCTTGGATTTCTAGATTTGCTGGGTTGTCTAAACTTCCCTCAGCTGTGGAAACAAGATTCAGAGCAGTTGTTCGAGCCACGATTTCCCTCTGTCAGGTTATGTCAGATTATCTTTTAGCAGCCTGAGGAGCTGCTTGTCCCCTGTGCCCCCTCCCCTTTTAGGCGGGGGTTCTTTCCCTGAGCCTGTTAGGATGGGGGTCCTGAGGAAATCAGCAGAAACGGGCCCTGCTGAGGTGACAAACAGCCTGGAGTCAGCGAAGTCAAAAGGCAGGTGACAGCCTCACTTTGGTAGCCTGTGGAATAACGGTGATGATTAGTCAGAAGTACAAAAGTGAAAAGCAGAACTCTTGTATGGTTTGTTTCTTAGTAACAGCTGGAGGAGGAACTGCCCGTGATGCCAAGGCTTGTGCTGAACACCACTGGTTTTAGGAACTATTTGTGTTGGACTGGGGGCCACAGCCTTGGCTGCTCTGATACAGGGTCTGGGTTAATTTTTTGGCAGCTCTCGAAACATCACCTGTAAACTTCTTCTCATTTAAAGCAGTCACCTCCCTCAGAACTAAAAGAAATCAGGGTATAAAAGGGAGCCAAGCCTGCACACACAAGTTACATCAGCAGCGCACAGTTGTGTGCTCCTGATCCGCTCTGGCTGTGGCTTGGTGCTTTCTGTGGGGCTTCAGTGATGCTTTTGTGTTCTTTTTGTTTTTAAACAGTAACTTCCACTAAAGTCTCCTTTAAGTGAAACTGAATTTACTTTTATTTTATATTGACGTGATTTCTCTCTCCCAAATCTGGTTGTTGGTGTTTTTTTTTGCTGGTTTATCATCTTGAACAGATGGAGCCCTGTAATGTTCCCTTGGTCTAAACAGAAGGACCTGGCTCAAGGTTCATAAGCAGGAGGCTTTCATCTGCTTTGAAAGGGGTTTTCAACAAGACCTGGTTTAGTATTAGAGCCTTCTGATCAAGGATGTTTCAGGGGTACATTGTAATTGGAAAGCATTTGCATGGACTTCTTAATTATTTTTAATCGTTCACTGTACAGAAATCCTGGAGCAGAGAGCTTAAAGAAAAGCTGATTTATTTTTGAATATGTTTTTTGCACAGGGAAGATTCCAAAAGACAAGGCTATTTCTACAGGACCCTTGAGGGAAACCATTTGTTACTGCATTTCATTACATTGCTTAGATTTTAATTCTGAAATGTACAGAATATTACCTGTACATTATCCTGCTTTTTAACCACACCTTTAAAGCCAGAGGATCCTCTCCTGAAGAGAATAGGTGTTGTTTATTGACAGTTTCTGCTTCCTAATTTATGGCTTTCAGTAGTGCCCATATTTAGAGTATTTTACATAATTCATTGCACTATTTTCTTCCTGCTCTAGGAAATTATAAGCATCTCTTGCTGTGCTCTTTCATTCCAAGGATTAAGACTCTTTTCATATTCATACCTGTTAGGAATTCTAATAACTGGTGTGTCAGTGAGCTCTGGGTGATGGTCAGAAGGGGAAGGGGAGGCTGTGAGGATGGCTCCTGCAGCACTGCTGGAAGTGCCACTGTGCTGGGGGGAGTATTTATGGGCAAAATTTCAAATTTATTTGTCCCAGTTCAGAGGGAGGAAGGTTTGAAGCATTAAACACAGCCAAGAGACAGGTATAACCCTACTAATGCTGAGAAATCAGGAGCAAAGGATTTGAATAGCTTACATCTGGGTTTGAGACCGAGTGATACATCTCTTATTTTGTCTGCCTATCAGTACTGAATGAACAACAGCTGTAGCTTAGAAACAGATGAGTCTTTCTCTTAGGAAACGCTTCTGTTAAGGGCTTTTTACAGCCCTGTCACAGTTTAAATGGATTTTCAAGCTGTGCTGGTGTTAAGTCCCCCGTTTGGGGCTGGGGTAATGGAAGAATTGCTATCCATTTCCTGCTACAGTGACTGTCTCATTGTCAGAAGTTACATATTTTAAAATATGACTCAAAATTCTGAATCTTCTGACACATGGCACTTATGTAGCTAACTCTTAGGGCACTGATGCCTTTTGTGTCATTCATTTTGCAGTAATAGCCCCCAAATATAGTAAAATTCATTTAAAGGAAGTATTTTAGGCAGTTAAAACTGAAAAATACTGAGCACAAATCTTAAACTTCCCCACAGGTAAAGGGGCTGTGCACTACTTTATCCTGGTGAAGTATCTCACTGCTCTCATCCTACCGATCTATTCCCAGCTCCTTTTTTAATGTTTTAAAAGTGTTGCTGCTACGAGGTCATTAAGAAGGAAGTGTTTATTTCAGTTCAGACATCAAACTACCCCAGACCTCCTCCCTCCCAGTCATGAGGCTGCTGCTTTCCCTAGTGACTGGACTCTTTGGGAATGGTGATGTCTTCCTCCTGTGCAGTTTACCACAAGAATCTCACACCAGGTTAACAGAGCTATGGATATGCACCATCAGCTCTGAGTCGTCCCAGCAAAGAGATGGAAAAATACTTGATTATCTCTACCTCGGTGTAAGACAGCGACCTGAACTGGAGATATACTCAAGCTGTGAATGTCAGGGATAAATAGGCAGCTTACAAATGGCATTGAAAACGATCTGTGCTGCTGAGAGGAAAAAAAGATTTGGTTTCTCATTGTTCTGCTGGCTTCGGGTTGATTTTTAAAAAAAAGAAAAGTGGTGTGTTTTGATGATGATTATACAGAGTAATGGCTTTGGAAAGTGCAGGAGCTCTTTTCTTCAAATGTTTGCATTTTAGGGTGAATTTCTTAGACTGGGCTGCTTGGTGTGGCTGGTTTTGCCTCAGCTCATGCAGTGACAAGCAGGAGCAGCTCTGTCCTAGTGCAGCACAGGCCTGTGGCATTAATGTGTCAACATCTGTTCGCTGCAGCAGAGGTACAACGACCTTGGCGTATCATCATTAATTTCCCCAAAACAAACCATCCAGAACTAGTGCTGGTAGAAACAATTTGAAGAACATCAGCATATAGTCAAACTTGTTTAGTCTTTGACATTGATAGAGGGGTTGTTGCTTTTATGACCAAAACTCATCAGGACCATGAAGGCGGGGCCTTGCTTTGCCCAAGGGCTGTGGACAGATGTGCTGCCAGGAGACTCATCCCTGGGAAAGAAGGAATGAGCACCCGGACCTGAGAGGACCTTGGCTGACTTCACAGGCTGTATTTTAATCAGAATGCATGGGAGCACTGGCAAAGAGCTCCGTCTTCATTTCTGTGCCTCGTGGCCTCAGAGCACGGGTGGATAAATGATGGAGGAGGCAACATGTCCCCCTGGGATACGGGAATTTGTGTTTGTACCAGGCCAGACCTTCAGCCCCTGGCAGCTGAGGACAGCACAGCCGTGCCCTGTGGCTGTTGCCTCAGGACCTGGCCCACACTTCGTGCTGCTTCTCATTACTGTCCCTCAAACCCACAGCCGGCTCCAAACAACGCCCTGAAACCTGGGAGCGCGCAAAGGTGCAGCTGCTGTTCTCAGGGGAACGTTGTGCTCGTAGAAGGATTTATTTGGGAGGGGAATCTCTGCTGGTCGGAGCAGTGGCAGAGGGGCTGAGAGGCCACTGTTGCCCATGGCTAGTGGCTCCTGGGGGTGGCTGTTGGGGACTGAAGCACCCTGGGCCACCACACTGCCCAGTCTCACTTCCCAGCTCCTCCCAGAGCTGCCCCAGCTGCTCCTCACACATGTGTGGGACTCTGAGGTGCCCTGAGTCCCAAAAAGGGGCAGAAAGAACTCCTTTGTGCATTTGAACTCCTTCCCAGAAAGGGGTTTAAATGAAGGGAAATCCTTCCTTAGCCTCAGGTTTGGCAACAGTTTAAATTTAAGGAAGTTATAAAGGTATAATTGAAGTGCTTTGTCCTGCAAGCTCTAATGATGGCAAATCAGATATATTTGTATAAAAATGAATTATTTATTAAGACAAACGAACAGACAAAAGATAACAGATGGAAGATCTTAATCAGACTTACTTGCTACACTGCATAAAACTAAAAAATTATAGTAGATTATGGCATCATAAAACAGTGCATGATATCCAGGTACCTATATTAAAGCTTGCAAAAGTAATGGTATTGGTTAGGAGTTGAATGTAACTTACCACCAAAATAACAATAATGTACAGATTTCTTCACTTAACCCCAGGGCAGTAACCATGGAGTAGGCACCCTACTCATGGGAGAAACTCCATACATTTCCGGGAAAACACATGGAAGATTTCTACTCTGTGAAAGTTTGGTGAGGCTTTTATGGTTGTAAAGTGGATGGATGTCAGACAGAAATCCAGCTTACCTTGTCAGATCTCCCTTCAAACCAAGATGTTTATTGGCACCTGGGAGGTGCCAGCCCAGTGTTAACCCCATGGCACCAAAATGACTCCCTACAAAGACAGCTTGTCCTGTTTGAGTTATCTGAGTGGTTAACAAACAGCTGATGAGATTTTATGGGGGGTAAGATGTCCTGCTACTCCTGTCCATGGTGGTGGCTGCCGGCAGCATCACCTTCCCATGACCTGGGCAGAGCTGGGAGATGTCTCAGCTCTGGCAGTGCCACTACCCAGCTCCTGTCCCTCAACAGAGGAGATGAGACCCCGAGGGTCCAGGGGTGTCCCCTGTTGTGGGCACTGGCCCTTCTGTGGTCGGCACTGCCCCAGGGCTGGTGAGCCCAGGGCACAGGGCAGCAACCAAAATTCATTAAACTGCTGGAAGTTTCCAGAAGTGTGGGCTGCCTGGGAGATGCGAGCCATGGGTCACTGTTAATGGAGTTACTGGGTTAAGTTCATCATAATGTTTGACCTCGTGTTTGGGAGGCTGATGGTGTGTGAACGCCTGGCTGCCGCACAGGAGGGATGGGGATGCAATTTTCGGGGCTAATGATTCTGCTGACCTGATGTCCTCATACAGCTGCTTTCTATTACTGTCACTTAACTGGGACAGGGGAGGCTCAAGGGACTGACTTGCTATAATGAGCTGGCTGTGCAATTATGGCAGTTACTGCAGGACACCGGGGCTAAATCCATCTCGTTTTTGCTTCATCATCTATTTTTATATTATTCTGGCATAATGTGGGCATTCCAAAAAATGTGAGTTTATTGCTCCTGGGTGAAATGGATAGTGCTAATAGTGCTGCTGGGTGTTGTGAGGCAGGCATGGCAAGGGAATTTTTTCATTGCTGCCTTTTCACTCTGTCCTCTTGCCTCGGTGCTCTGGAGCCTTACAAAATTATTGACACATGAAAAGAAATCACCAGAGATCTTTCTGTTTATATTTATATTCCATTTGTTTGGGTTTTTTTCTTGCTAAATTAAGCAGGGAGCATTAATGTCATTTTTACCAGAATCCATGGAAAAGCTGTAGTGGCTCAACAGTTTACTTGAAAATGCTTTGTTTACCTTGAATTTCAGATTTAGTTTATTGCAGTTGCACTCTGGATCATGAACTTCTACCATCTAACAAGTGTGAAATCCTACTTTTGTTGACATATAGAAATTGCCAAGATTATCCTAGGAGGCAGTGCAGCAGTGCATGTGGATATTTTGCTAAAGGTGTGGATAAAGTAGATTTAGGTTACTTTTAAAAGGACAGCAAACAAAGACCATGCATTTCATTGCATACAAAATGCGTGTATTTTTTTGTGGTTAACTTATCATGTCTTGATGTTTTCTCTCATTATGAGAGTAATGGAATTTATTCCAAATATTAAAGAGGAGCTATTTGGCAAGTTCTGTGCAGTTCAGGTTGCTTCGTAAAAGTGAGTTCCATTTTCAAAGAGAAAGTCGTGTTATTTTCCAACTGCTTTGTACTAGACACACAAACAGACAGAACCTTTCATGAAAATCATTGTATAAATTAGTTAGAACAAGTGTTTCAGGGATTTTTTTTCCTTCTATTTATTTATTTTGCTGAGTTTATTCAGGTTACACTACAGAAATTATTAAAAAGATGACATTATGACTGAGACTTCTTATATTAAGTGATCTACAATAACTACTCCACATTTTGCAGAATGATTTAGAGAGAAAATTCAGCTTAAAAATCTTAAACAGCCAATATTAACTGAGCATCACAAATATTGTTAGAAGTAGTTAAGGGCAGAGATATTTTTCACCAACTGCTAAAGTCATTGCCTGCATACTCACTGAGTTAACAGAAATTTGGAGTAACCTGATGCTGTTACCCGTGGCAGTAAATAAACTGAGTAAAATTTAATTAAAGATACATATCTATGAAATATGAGTCTTGATTCCCCCTGTTGTCCCTTCAGCATATTCCATTCATGTATGTCTTTAATAGATTGGATTTTTTTAATGGGCAGTCATGTGTAACAACCACAGGTTGTTATGTTTAGCCTTGTGGAAGCCCTAGAGAGCTGACCCTGCAGGATATCCCAGGAATTTCTCACTTGTGCTTTCAGGAGCAAGTACTGAAGAGCAACATTTTACCCTCACAGCTTCTGTGGGGCCCAGGGCTTTGCTTTAAAAAATTAAACCTTGGCGTTTGAAAATATAGGTGTTCATTTTGATGTCCCAGGCAAAAACCTGTCTGAGAATTCTCTTTTCTAGAGAGTCTCAGTTTGTTCATCTTGTTTATATTGTGAAGAGAGGAGTTGCTATAAATAAACCTCTTAAAGCCTTCACAGCCAGTTTTAAAAAAATATCCAGGATGTTAATCAAGAAATATTGTTTTAGTTTAGAACTTTATCTGAGCATTAGTCAGAACAAGGGTAAGAACACAAATGAAAAAACCCAGCCTCCATGAGTGAATATTTTTGGGTCAAGTTCCACCTTCCTGATACTCAGGAGCTTTGGTGACCATCAAGGATTAGGTTTATAAAGGGTCACGTAGAGTTTCTTGGTAGTCTAAGGACTGGGCATGTAAAAGTTAATTTTGCTTCACTTTCCAGAATTGCTTTTAGAAATCAAGAAGGAGGTGAATGAAAACTAATGAATTATCAAGAACTGCTTTAGCAAGAAGGTGATCTCTCTTGCATGCTTATTTTTCTATGCTTTTGAGGGAGAGATTTAAATATGTTTAAAGAACAATTGAGATTTATAGCTATATTTATCATGATTTCTTCACTAAATTTGGCAAGATACATTAGAATTCCATGTTTCAAAGGCACAATGCTTTAGGAAGTGAAGTATTACAATATGGTTTGGCTTATTTTTCTAATTCTGTCAACACTAAAAGTGCCAGAGACTACATTGCAATATTCCTAAAGGCTTGTTGGTTGGTTTGTTTTTACCTTTTTTTTTTTCCCTCCTGTTCCCCTGCTGTTGTTTATCACAGTGAAGCAGTGATATTACAGGTAATTGTTCACATCATGGAGTCAGAGGGAGTGAAGAACACTCAGGATAGCGCTGCTTTCTTTACACCCTGTCATGAAATAGCTCCAGCAGCTCAGATTCTGCTCAGTGGCCTGGACGGTGAACCACAGTCATAAATCTGTTCTGAATCCTGAGGAGCCAGGCTGGCAACTGCTCCAGGCAGACAAAAAATGGGGAAAGCCAGTGGGCAATCAATCCCCCATCCCTCCCAACCCACAGGTGGATTCCCAATTTAATAGAAGGCTGCAGCACCGTGATTATCACAGTGTAATTTGTAATACTGCCTGAGCTCAGTGAGACAAACCTTTAAATGCAGACTTGCACGTTTGTTCAGATAAATGCCAGGACATCCTCTAGTCAAGTCTCTGCCCTCGATCTCATCAGTGCAAATCTTGCTGAGTTCCCTTGTAGGGTGTTACGGAGCAGATTCAAGACTGGTTCAGCAGTGGAGGTGTTCGTCTCCAGGATTATCTGTCTGTCAGATATTTTGTGTCTAAAAAGAAATAAAATTAATTCTATCTTGTCATTAAAGCTCCAATCCCATTAATACTATTTCTAGGTTTATATCTTTTCTTCATGCTTAAAATCCTCTTTGCCTATTATTCCAAACAAATTTCCAAAGTCCAAAGATGGTTTTCTTTAGCTTATTTTGAGTGTTTATTTGCAGCATATTTTTTTTTCTAGTCCTGGCCTCATTTTTTTCAAAGCCCTTTTCTCATTCCATAGGAACCCAGGAAGGGGGAAAGATATTAAAGGTAAAAACTGGTGGGTTCTTTTTTTTTTTTTAAGGATTCAGATTGATGTGAGAAGGTGAAAAAAATTAAGAAAATATTTTTTTTAGAAAAATAAGTGACAGAAAAAGGGCTTCACACGTGGATGAGATGGGATAGTTCAGTGAAATGGTCACTCACCTTCAGGGACATGGTAGATGAGAATCCTGGCTCAAAACATGTACCTTTCAATTTTTTCCTTTTTTTTCTTGTCTTTGAACTTTTACACAGAGAATTTCATGTACTTTTAATACAAAATTGACATTAAATTAGCTTTCCAGTTTCAAGTTTGAGGAGCTTTCTTTGTTCAAGAAAGTTTCCTTTATTTCCTTCTGGTAAGGTGTTGGCTTGAGATATGTAACAAATAGCAGCTCTTTGCTTTTTGGCTTAGAACAGCAAATATTGTCCTGTGTTCGTTCTGGAGAGAGGAACTACAGATGCATGCACCTCAAGATAAGACCTTTCTAAATGCTAAAAGCAGTAAACATAGTTTAAAAGACTTTTTTTGCAGTGTTATTACCATGTCTATGTTTTTGTCAGTATTCACAGGATTCCTCCTGTAAAATGGGAAGTTCTGCATTGAGTGCAACTTCCAGGAATAGCAAAAAAGCCATTTTTAAAGATGTTTTCTGTCAGTCACATCTAGCTTGTAGCACAAGAAGAATAAATTGCATCTTCCTTGAGAAAGTGACATAAACCCATGGTTTTGTTATGTCACAGAGGGATTATGGTGAGAGACAAGGATCCCTCAGCTTAGCCTTAATTCCTCTTGGTGAAATTGCTGTTTTAACTAGGGCATAAAATGTCATGGGGGAGCAGCAGGAGCCAGTAAATGAACATCATCCCTCCCACAACTCGTGGGGCAGAACAGTAGATTACTGCAGTAGGGGGATCTGCAAAGGGAAACGAGATGACCTAATTAGGACAGCACCTTGTTTGTACCCCAGTTCTCCTCTCTTCTCCTCCCTTGGCTTGTCCCACTCCCACCTTCTGGAACAACTAGCTTATCGTGGAGACATCACTCCAGGTACTTCCTCACCCAGGATTGCCTGGGATGGGGGTGAATAAATTGGTTTTGTGTCTCGGGTGGCTTGGCTGCAGATCTTAGTGCTGCTTAAGGGGCTTGAGAGCTGGCAGTGCCTTCTCAGAGGATTTAATTGAGTGATCACACGGTGACACACAGACACTTCCTCAAAAGCCTCTGCAAAGAATGACTCGGAACAGCAATTCTCTGTCATACCCGTTATACTGCTCCCATGTCTTCATTCACTGCCTTCTCAAACATGACAGGAGATACAGCTGCTGGTCTAGAAATTACAAGTTTCAGGAACAGGGGGGTAGGAGTGAGGGAGAGGAAGAAATCAGTCATACAAATAGAATGATAATCCACTGCGTTGAGACGCATTAACTTAAATAAAAATAACTGTTAAAACTTTTAGATAATTGTCAGGTCTTCCCAGACTGACAATAGTCAGATCATTAATTTCATTAGTGTTATTTGACCCATAATATTAAATTACTGTGTTTTACTGTTTTTTAATTAAACATTAGCTTGGGGAATGTCATTATTTTAAGTAGGAGCACTCCATCTTTGTCTCCATTGGTACAGTGGTGAGTATACTATCAAAGATCCTAATCCCTCTGGTGGGAGGATCATTTTGCAGAGTTCCCAGAAATAACTCAGGGTGTGTTCATGTCCCTGTGTCCAGCCTGGATGCAGATGTTCTCTCAGCTGTGTAGCTCGGGCTGCTGAAGTATCTCACCAGAATAACTCTGGTGTGACAGCCTGGCACCCTGACCTGCTGTACCAGGGGCAGCTGGTGCTGCACTGCTCAACATAAAGCTCCTCTCAGTAGTGTCACTCTATTGAGTTATTTGTCATTTCATTTGATAATTTTTCATTAGTATGCTTGGCCTAAGAATGTGCTAATGGAATTGGATAAAAATGTAAAGCTGGGAAGAATTACTAACATAGAGGAGCCAGGTGTGTTATCCAGGAAGAGATGGATGGGCTTTCAGATTGAAAAAAAAGTGAATTAATGTTAGTAATAGCAAGTAAAAGGTCATGCTTCTAGGAACTAACTGGAATTCAACTGCTGAGCAGGGATTTATCAGACAATAACTTGGAGAAGAAAGATAGGGGCATAATATGTCCAGTGGTCCAGCTGGCCACTGGGTGACTATAAAGCACCAGGAAGGTACAAAAATATAAAAGAGAAATACAGTCTCTGGACATGTAAGGTGAATTATTAAAACAGAAGAGTAATTGCCTTGCAAGGCATTAGTGAGTCCTGGCTGGAACAGTGACATTGTTCAGTTCTAGTCACATTTCTTGCATAGCTGATAGAGAGAGAAGATAGGCACCTTTGACAGAGGGCTTAGAGCAGGATTTATGGCAGCTTCAGGAAGATCCACTCCAAATTCTGGTGGTTTAAGACAGATTTTTGGTATATCCTCTAAGATACGTGCTTTTAGTCATTTGCCTCCAAGAAATATGTAATTAAATTGATATAAGTGGACTGTAACTCTACTGAGTCTATTAGTAGAAAGACCTTGTGAGGGGACAGTAGCAGAGTGACCTAAGGGAATGCCAGCAGGGAATGGATGGGATGGCTTTATGTATGGTTCATTTTGGAAAGGCAAAATAACTGCTAACACTAAAAAATATTGATGAAGAGGAATAACAAAAAAAAAGGAGGTGATAGGCTGTTTGTAAATAAATAGAATTTAAATAAGTTCAGTTCTGCTTGTGTGAGAGAAATTCTTGAACAGCTTCCAAAATCCCATTAGTGACAAAAATACACATTTCAAATAGAGCTGAACCTGGGTTTGAATCAAGTTAAATTAAATAACTGTTTGTGACTGCAGGTACCGTGTTGTGATGTGACAGGAGTTCATTTCCATTCCTAAATTCCTTTGGAATAAGGTTTTGACGAATCCACAGATGCCTTCCATTGAACAGCAGCTCTGCACACAAATTGTCTCTTTTGCTCTGCAGGCTGAGCTCTGTTCAATAAACACTGTGCTCTCCTCCCCCATCCCTCAGACAGGGTCATGGCTGGGCACTCCTTCTCCTGCTCCTTGGAGCTGGGGAGAATTGGTGGTGTCCTTTAGAAGTGATGATGAACACCAAGATAAAGGAAGATCTATTCTCCTGGAGACAGAATTATAGCTAAGTGTCAGTCTGGAATTTGTGAGGAGATTATTAAGGGCTTTTCAACCTAGTAAAGTGGTAACAATATTGTGACAAAGTTCTAACAAAGACTTTTGTTTTACAAAGACAGTTTAACAGCCTTCAGAGTCCAATAAAAGCTTACTAACTTCATGTCTGCTGTTTGACCTATAACAATGTATACGTGTCTTAAAATGTTTAAGTTGCTTTAATATAAATGATGAATTGATCTCTCTTGCCAGAAGTGGATTTTGTGCAGTTTTTCATAGCAGTTGACTTTGTATCTCCCTAGTGTTAGACACTGACCTTAACTGAGCTCGCAGTAACCCTTGAGTAGCAGAGAACTCATTGATGTTTGTGCTCAGTGCAGCTTTGGTTGCTGAAAGTCAGCACTGGAGCTCCCAGGTGGCCAAACCCTGGATGCCTGTGCCCAGCAGACTGGCCCTGGAGAGAAGGGTCTGGCAAAACTTCCTTTGTCACACTCCACATGGAGCGTGGTCTTCAAACTTTGTTGCTTCTACCCCTGTAGAACTGAACTCTTTTCAGAGTGTATCCTGGGAATTGTTGGTGTTGGAATAGTTTATCGTTGCATTGCTCATCATCTCTACTCAGAAACAAATTAAAAATTAGTAAAAATAGAAACATATTTTTCCAGTTCTCTTTCGGTATATTTCCTTGATTTTTACCCAATATTCCTGAATTTTACTGTAGTCTTAATATATCCCTGGTTCTGCCTCCTGATGTGCATGAGGGGTGAATAGTCTCAGTGTGAAAGACAGTTCTCTTCAGTTCTGCTCCCTGAAGCCATAATAACCAATTGATGTCAGTTACCTCAAAAGCCAATTAATCCCACTCCTGTTTTGTAGGATCAATACTAATGCATTTTTCCTGTAATTTTCAGGTTTTGACATCGCTGGATGCCAGCAAAGCTGAGGTAGGAAATTCTGTCTTATACTGGTAGAATGTTAAGTAGCTGTCTGTGCTTCTGATAGAGGGCCCAGCTTGCTTACAGTTTTTGGGGTGAAAGTTTAAGTTACTTCCGGATGGCATTTGTGCTGCTTCTAGTGCTTCATGAGCCAATCTTTGGAAATCTGGTCATGGTATAACAATATTTAAGCTCATAAAGTCCTTCTAGGAAAGTTTTGCCATTGTGCAGGTATTTCTGAAGATTTCCATGGCATCAGAACCACTCAGTTCAGAGGTTTTTCAGTGCATGTTTTATTTCCCACCCCCAGAAGGTGCAAGCTGACCTTTCCCTGTGCACTGCCATTTTTCTCCTTAGCTCCTCAGCCAAGCAGGTTTGTATCTGCTGCTGCAGAGGCAGTTCTGGGGGCTGGCACCTGTTCTGTCCATGTCCATACCCAGTTTGCCTCATTCTTCTTGTACCATGTGCCATGAGCTGCTTGAGCAGACTGGGACATGAAAGAACAGATGAGTTTTGTGATGAGCTGAGTTCTCATTGAATTGTGGAGTGCCACTGGCAGTGTTGTACGTTGCCTACCTTGGGTGCTTGACATTGCTCCAGGTTAGCTTGGTCCTTTAGGACTCACATTTATTTTGTCAGTTTTTCTCTTGATGTTTGAGTAGCTCTGAATGGTCTGAAGGTGTTCTTAGAGGTGAAATGATTCAGATTATTGGAGTATGTTTTGAATAACTGATTGCTAAAGCAAAAGTGGCAGTCCTTTGTGAGCACAAACGTGTTCAGCTGCATTTGCATCTTCTGAACGTTGCTGCTGAAGAAGTCACTGCACTTTTAATAACTGGCAGATATTTTAATGTGGTGCACAGGTCCTGACTCATTTATTTGTAATGTCAATTGGAAGCTCAGTGTGTTCCTCTGTGAAACCCTTCTCGGACTCACAGTAGGGAATTTGTGATGTGCTCCAAAGCTAATGTTTAACTGTGACAAAATGTGTAGGTGACTGTAACTGCTGGAGTCAGATGAATTTTTAATACGAACCTTTGGTAAATTAAATTGCATTATTAAAGAGAATAGATAAACTGTGCTAGTTACTTTAAAGAACAAGAACACAAGTTCAGTTGCATACTGCAAAAGAATGAGATCATTCATTTTTATTTAGATTAAGACTGTAATATCACTGTTCAATTTAGCTGGTCTGATTCAATTGCATACTTGGCTTGTCTCAGGGAGTTTCAGGAGTAGGATTTGTATCTGTTTTTTCACTGTTGCACCGTTCAAATGTTTGGTGCTGTTAAATCAAGAGCCCAGTGACAGTCATTTTCAGTTTCTTGTTTTGTAATGGGATTTTGGGGGCTGAGATTTGTCGCTGTGCGGGTACTGCTATTGACTCTGCTGCCTTCTACAGTCTGTTTTCTTATTTATTTGTAAAATGTTCTCATGTACTTTTTTCTCTTGTGTGTGTAAAATTCTAGGAATATTGCAAGTTTCTGAGTCGGTCAGTGGAGTTGCTTTGTTTGTTAGTACTCTATTAATTTGAAAACCTTAACACACGTGGCTGTTCTTTAAGAGCTTACCAGCTGAATTTTGTGCCCCAGCCTGTGGACCTGCTGACTTTGTAGGCACGGATCTGTGTGTGAGAGGTTATGGTTGGGTGCTGTTTCTCCCATTCATGGAAGTACTCAGAATGATTGCCAAAGTTCCCAATACAGGGCAAATCCTAACTGAAGATAAAGGTTAATGAAATATTTTCCCAAACCAGGGCATTAATGTTGTTTGGAAATAATCTGACTGAATTCAGTGGAGTAATTCATATAAAATAGCAAATAAAAATACAATAGGCATGCAGAACTGGTTGATGAATTTTCAGCTTGAGGGAAAAGACTCCTTTGACATAATGGAAAACTTCCCAAAATATCTTCCTGAAACCTATACAAGCACAGCACTACAGTTCTGGTGTATTTTTGAGGCCTTACATAACTTTGGGGATTGCAAGACATACAGGACATTGCCTCCGTTTTGACAATAGTAGCTCTGTGTTTTGCCTGACTTGATTTGGTTTTATTTTGCTTTACCTTTGGGTCTTCATGAACAGTTCTGAGAAAGATACAACCCCAAATCCCCTTGTTCTGGCCGACCTTTGTGTCATGTCTTGTCCCATCAGAGCTCCTCCATTGTTTGCTGCTGCAGTGCTTGTGTGGAAGATCTCTGGCTTGCTTTTGGATAAAAAAAACACTTATATTTGTTTTCTAATATCTTTTATTAGAACCTCTACTTGGTTGCTCTTGAACTGTTGATCCAAGTAGTCTTGAAATTTGTTTATTCCTCTTTCTCTGTTCTTAGGTGACACTGCTGTGTTCCCTTACTAAATTTTGTATGAAGTCTGGATGAAAACTTAGCATGTTTGCACTGCTATTGAATGTTTTAGGACGATACAAACCAGCTGGGTTTTTTCTAAGTGTTGGTTGCCACATAGCACTATAGAGACAAGAACATCTACAGGAAGCTGTCAAGTGATCCCAGGACCTTCCTTCCATCTTTTAACCCAAAGGGCCAGCAAATAGTGACAGAGTCGAAGCTGTAGGCAGCAAAGCCTTCCAAAAATAATTGCCAAATCTGCCCACAGAGTGTCTTTTAGGGTCATAGTCATGTAAATATGCAAGTTAGAGGCATCTTAAAAAGGAATAACTTATGCATAGGTAGTCAAACACAAAGATTTTTATCACAGCTTACCCTGGTTTCTTGTTCAAACCCATAACAGACTCTGTTGATGCCATTGCAACACAGGCCTGAGATGATCTCAGATACAGCTAGATACTGTAGCAATTGCCATAACACACACAATAAAATAAGTTTTCATGTTATTTGCTGGAACAACAGTTTGAGGAACGCCTTTTTTTCAGTTCTGCTAACTTTATCTATTACAGATATATGGCATCTAGTCCTTTTATTGTTTTTTGTATGCACATTTTTCCCCATGAAAAGATGGCTCATTCAGGAAATTATTTGACTTTCCAGAGTGTTCTTCTTTCTAATTAGCAGTGAGTATAAATGATCTTTATGTTAGGAAAAGCATAATTTCTTTTCCTCTTTCTGAAACAAATGGTGTTACCAAAATAGAACACAGAAAGCTTGTTGTGATTCCTCTTTTCCTCTGCAATATTTGAATAAATGATGCAGTGAAGTTCAAGGCCTTCTTGTGAGAAGTGAGAGGTCATGCCTGATTGACATACAAGTTCAGCATAACTCTGTGTTAGCTCTCTGCCTGCTTTTATGAGAGGAATGTCAAGGCAGCCTATTTTTTACTCTCAAGGAAAAAAAGGGTGCCGATATGTCTCAATAAAATGGAATCAAAATCAGCTCATAGCCCAAGGAGGTTATTACAGCAGAGTTTACAGGGAACCCAAGGATAGTAAAGAGAAGATGGCTCTAATGATAACAAAAGTGTGACTCATTTGTACAATGATCCATCAGGGCCTCGATTATCAGGAAATATCACCTTTAAGCCCCCCACTTCCCTGACATGGAAGGAACAGGTCAGGCCTGGGGAGCAGTGTTGTTCAGCAAAGGCCAGCACATTTATTCCCTTCATCCACCCTTTGCTGCTCCCTTTGCGGGGTGGAGAGAGGAGAAGAATCCTCGGACAGGACAGACAATTTTCACTGGTTTTTTTTTTTTTTATTTGTAAAATGTTTATGAAAAATCATGTCTACTTGCAGGAAATATGTTTGCATGAGCGATGGGAGCGATGTATATGCAAGCTGTCCATAGCAGATATGGTCTGAAAGGCACTGTGGAGGGTGATGGGAAGGGTTTGTGCTGGCTGATATTATTGTCTGCTTGCCTTGCACTGATCCTGGGGGCCCCAGGTGCAATCCCAGCCTGCCAGGCTGTGCACAGGCGTGTGTTGCACGCTCTGCCCAGTGTCTGACGCGCTCTGGAGGTGATACAGAACGTGGCTCGAGAGAAGTGAAGGAAGCCTTGTGGTGAGGCAGCAGCAGAGCTGGGGGGCTCAGTGCCAGCAGGACCATACCTGCTTCTCTTTCCCGCTTCTAATGCCAAGGTGAACGAATTCATTTTGGAAAAGGAGTCATAAAATTTGTGTGTAAACAGATAGCAGAGCTTGCTCAGAAAATACGCCTCTACCAATGTTCCACTGTGACTGGTTTGCAGCGTGCTCTGCTCCTGGTACACTTATAATTCTTTCTGCTAGCGCATGAGGAATTTTTAAATCCTGTTGGCTGTCTGATTGATTTCTATGGGAAGACTATGATATCAATGGAAACTTTATCTGGGGAAAGATGAATGCTTGGTTGGATGCCGTCAGGGCAAATTGCAGGTGCTGTATTAAAACCCCACAGCAGATAAAAACATGTCATTCAGTCTTCCTCCACTCCCTGCCCTACTTTACTCTCCCAAGCACACTTAACAGGCAAGGAGCTCGTGTGCCATCACTGCAGGGGATGTGCGTGCTCAGGACAGGAGACATTTCCATTTCTATTTTTGGGTTGTTTTTCAGGATGAGTGAGTGGATTACAGCTTCTCCCTGTTCTGATGCATCAATACTTTGCATCAGCCACAGCGTTTGATTGAAACTGTGCATTGTTAATCTTATCCAGCTCTATATTCCCTCTTCCCTACAAGTGGAATGGGGCATGGAGTGATCAATCATGCTGACTAATAAAGAATTTGCTATTTATATATTTTTTAATGTTCCTACCTTTAATGTATTTACAGCAAGAAAATATTTGCATTTTAAGAAAACTACCTATCTATAGGAGTATAGCATAAAGCTTTCCTTGTAGTCATAATCTCGATTATTTTAAGGGGGTTTAAAATCTCTGTAGGTTGTAGTAGGACTTTAGTATTTATCAAGAGGATAATTATTGCAGTAAGATTGTAATTTTTGCTTGATCTGTTGAAATCACTTTAGATTTGGCTAAATCAAGCTGTCACAAATTGTGTATAAATAAGTACCAGTATTTTTTCTTAAAAAGATAATTATGGCGATAATGTCATAATTCTGTAAAATGTAACTAAAAATATTTATAATTTCAAGTGTAAAATCAAGAATTATTAATTAAAATTATTTTTAATTTTCAAGCTTTTAGAGCTGAACAGTTGTAACTGTGCAGAAGTTGGGATTTTGATGTCGTGCCTTAAGTAATTTCCACTAAAAAGTTTTTTTCAATCATGTAAGCTGAGTAAGGGTCTGAACTCCCAGTGGAAGGTGTTTCTGGGTAACTCAGTGTCACGTATAAATCCTGCTGAGCACCTACTGTGTCTCCAGATACCCAATAAACCCTTGATTGTCAGTGATGGGAGCTCCCAGCTGTAGCAATTATCCTGACAAGTTAATATGGACATTCAAAATGTGTCAGGAAGGAAATTCATGGCAGTGTGTGCCTGCTGGGTGACCCTTGGATGTGACTGAACCTATCAAATACCTGCCTTCATCAGGTTTTGATGGATTCCCCTCCAACTTTTTATTACCAAAGGCAGAATTCTGACTTCCTTTTATAGTGTTGAGGTTTAACCACATTAGCTACATATATATGTATAAAGACTGTACAAAATGGATGGAGAAGAATTATACAAAGTTTTCATCCATTTTTAACTTGAGCATGAATTTCTAGGATTGTGCTCCTTCTGTCTGAAATCCTGTGCAGTAATTTTAAGCCGTGCAGTGTGAGACACAGTCTTGCTGTAGCTGCTACTGTAAAACCTAATTTGCTGCATAAAATATGAGAGCTATAGTGAAATATGAGCCTGGAGAGCAACTCTTTTGATCTTGAGTAGTCAAAAGGTTGGCATGTATAATGGTATGAAAATAAATGATGTCAAAACTGTAGGATATAATTTATGGTTTGGGGACTACTTTACTCACGGAAGCAGAAGCTTCCACCACTGAAAAGCAAGTAGCTCAACAAAAGATAATGAATGGAAATTACAAACTTTCATAAACCCCCAGATAGATTGAATCGTGCAATACATCAGTTTAGGCACAACCAGTTGTCTAGTTTACTGATTACATATTATTAAATACAGCATTTATAAAACATATATGATTGGAACTAGAGCCTTCATTTTGTATTCCTTCAAGTCAGTAATAGGCTTTAATTGTCATGCAGTTTGGCAAGGACTTGGACACATAAATTACGTTTACTCAGGTCGAGTGACAAAAGCTTGGGTCTTGTAGGCTCTTAAAAAGGTGCTTTTTCAGCTGTCCCAGCACAGTCTGAAGAGTCCCCAGGTGTGTCATGGTGCTCTGAGGGGAGGGATTACAAAACAAGGCCAGAATATTTGTTGACTGAAGTCTTTATGGCTATGATACCACACAGGTTCTTCTGTGTGGCTCTGGTAGCTGAGCCTCTGTTGCCTACACGGGCTTCAGAGTTCGATTTATTTTAATGTACCTATGAAAAATGGTCCATGGACTAATTCAGTTACCTCAATATGCTTCGTTCAAAGTTGCACAACCTTCCCCAGTAAAGTCTTTATCTCAGCAAACAGTCTTTTAACTGGCTTTGGGGTTTTGTTTGCTTGGGGTTTTTTTTGATGGGGGTTGTTGCTTTTTTATTTCTGGCTGGGTTTTTTTTTTTGCTTGTTTGTTTGTTTTGGTTTTGTTTTTTTGTTTGGTTGGTTTTTTTGAGCCCCTATCTTTCTTTTGAGGTCTGCTTTGTGAAGTTTGCATAGGCTTCTCTTTTGTCCTTCTCTCACCCAAATGCTGCCCAGTCCCTTTAGTCAGGGCTCCAAGGCTGTTTATGGGACAGGGTGGGACCCACAGCTGGCGTCGCTGTGGAAGTCACTGCACTTTGGAGAATGAGCTCCTGCAGGGGAAATGTTGTACCCAGACCTCCATAGCTCTGATGTGGCTGTTTGGGTTCATATTGACCACTGAGCCTGAAACTGGAATTTTCCCCCAAGGATCTAAAAATTGCATTGCCAACAGCAACCCCCCTGTGCTACCCAAACCTATTGGGACCGGACTCCTAAGAGGCTTCTGAAGGAAGTTAGATTTAATAATGACAGCTGTGCAGCATCCTGCATGCCTTTTCTGCATGTGTATATATAGACACACCCATTTTTATGGACATGTGTCTCCAGAATGTGTTCCAGTAAAGCACATCAGTAATTTGATGGCAACGGATGTGAATATAAGCTCGTCTCACTAAAGGGTTGGTATTGACTTGAAAATGCACTTTGCTTATTGATTCTGTTTCTTACTTTCCTTCCATGTCCTCTTGCTGAATGCTGTAAGTTTTCACTGCCTATAGGAGAATTTGGACGTGTTTTGATGAAGGTTTTAAAGATGCTGCATTAATCACACTTTTCTCAGTGCTCACTTGTGGATTTCAAGAGTATCACACTGTCACAGCTCTAGATGTGCCATATTGATCTTGATGATTAAATCAGCCAAAGGAAACTTGATTTCTGAGGGAAAACTTAATATTCTCAAAGACCAAATGTCTCCTAAATATTTATAGGTTACAAAAGTGGATCAAATACCTTTGTTCTCTGATTGTTACAGTGAACAGCAACACTTAGTTCAGATTCTCTTTATAATGATGTGATGTAGTAATATATAAATTCCTGTTTAAGTGTTTTCAATCATGTGAGTACACAGAGGTAACTTTTTTCTTCTATCTTGGCAAGGCAGGAAGATAAATAGGTGAAAACGTGTATGTGTTTAAGCGATAAAGTTGGTTTAATGGCTCTTGGGGAAAAAATTTCCTGTGGTACATAGAGCAGTGACTTGATTGAACAGGACAGAATCATGCAGTTCAATTAATGTGCAAATATGTGTTCACTGAACTTTCATTCCATTTACCACATGGACATGGAAATAGGGTCATTTTTTATCTCTGTATTATGTATATGACATCTTAGTTTGCTTCTTGCATGCTGCTGTGGGGAAAATAGCAATGTGGCACACCACAGGCAAAAAGAATTGGAGATAAATTCCTCAGCTGTCACAAACATATTTAAGTAGATCTTTGTTTGAAGATAAATCTCTTCCTTCTGCAAGGACTAACATTCAGAAGGCCTTTGCACGCTCTTCCCGTTAAAACTGGATGTATTCCTTGGCTGTATGCTGGGAAAAATCATGGGCAACAGTTGTCATGTTTATGAAGTACATAGTTAACAAAAGAAGTGTACTCACAGAAAAACATCAAAAGGAAATTTTAGCTGAAAATACATTAATATTCACCACTGGCTGTTTAAAATAAGGAGCCAGACATTTCAAAGTAACTTTTTTCTGGTTCTTACAAAGGTTTCCTTCCATCCTCAGGCCTAGTGAAATTTGTTTGGGGTCTGTTCTCTTTCCTTTGACTAATTATTCTAGATCACCTTAGCAGGAGTACAGGTGGTTATTCAGTTTATACACTGAAAACCTATACTGGAAATTCTGTTAGCAAAAAGTAGAGCAAATAAACTTCTTCGTTTTATTTTATTTCTATAATTGGTGAAAAAAAAATTATTTTCTCTTGATATTGAACAAAAATGATTGGCAGCAGCAAGGGCGAAAGATGAAATTTCATAGGTAGATGTAAATAAATGTGATAAAAATTCCTTTCTTAAGTGCCTATAAGAATACCAAAAGGTGGTTAACATTTTCATTGTTCTACTTCATTTAGAGTCTAAAGTAAAGGCCTTTTGGCTGACATGGGCAGCTGTATAAATTAAAGAGCAGCTGAATTCCACATGGAACGGTAGTATTTGTGGGCAAGGCTTATAACCTTTAAACAAAGCACAGGCCAAATTCTCTGCCATGTAAATTGGCAGAGCTTCATAAACTTTAATGGAGCTGGGCCCTAATGGAACTGTGACAGGTTTTAAGAGCAGTGAACGTGATCTCAGTTTAGGTAGAAGGTGGCAGAAGCTGAGGAAGAGAAAGGGGAGTTTAAATTGTTAATAATCAGTCCTCAAATGTCACTTTTAAACAGATAAAGGTCTCAGGCTGAGAACTGCACTATCTGATCAAAAAAAGATATCTTTCCACGAGGTATTTAGTTCAACAGCTTTAATTTATATGTGAAAATGCAGAAAAGACTGGATTTCTTATTCATTGAACCTTGTACTGGTGCTTAACATTGTGCACAAAACGGGCAAAAGAGATATTTTGGGAAAAGTTTCTGAATGAAATGTGAGTAGTTTGGAGCAAACAAACCATAAGATCCACAGCAGGACAAAGGGAATGTTTCCATCAGCACAAACACATTGATTCAGCACTTATAGAGCATGAGGGGTTTATGTTTAGGGGAAATAATGTCTTTATAAAAAAATAATTGTAAATATAGGTAACATCTATTCACAGATAAAGCAACTGTGAGCCAAGCAGCATTTTGCTTTGGGACTTCACTAGGAAGGTGTGGAAAGGTGCTGCTGCCCATTCACGTTGTACATTTAAAAACCAATTTACTTGGTAGCAACACTCGCTGCAGGGGTGAATAACCAGAATCCTGAGGGGGTGTTTGGGGGCAGTGTGTATTTGGTTTAATCTTTTGACTGAACTACTAAAATATTTTCTTTCCCATTCATGTTTAACAGCCACCAAATGTCTTTCCTGCCCTTCTGTAAAAACCCAGGGAGGGTTTGAGGCGATTTTAAACTGCAGTAGTTGGTTGGAGAAATGTTCATGTTGCTGTAATAGGGGCAAGAGAAAAAGAAGCATTGTTCTCTGTCTCCTGCTTTTCATAAGCTGGATCCTGGGAAGGTGAACAGTAGTACCTGTACTGGTGTAGCTGCTTCAGGGAGAGAAAAAGAGAGAAACTGCTGCCCAGCATCGCAGAGGAGGAGAAAATAAATGAGTAGACTGGGGGGAGTCTCTCATGTGCTGGAGGAAAGTGGGAAGCTGAGAAGTAAAAGGTGAAACAGGCCCTTTCTCCTTCTCAGTAATGGCAACTTTGAAGAAGGATCAGTAAAGCATTGCTAAAATATTTCCTTTTCTTGAGTTTTCTCAGAGGTCATAATTAAAACATGTCTGATGTAGGGGAAGGCACTCTTTGCTTTGGGAAGATCTCAGGAAGCAGCAGATGACAGAGGCAGCCCAGGGTGTACAGTTGCTTGTTAAGGCACTTTTTTCCCCAGCAGTTCCACATCTCTTTGCCATTGAAACATGATTTCAATTTCTGGTCTCATAAAGGGTTTCCAATTACTTGTGGTCTGGAAGTGGTTTATTCACATTGTAACGAATTATTTGCATATGATGAATTATTTGCTGAATTACTGAAGTGCTCTCCTAACTAAAAGACATCGTTGGATTGGGAGTTTATGATTTTGGGACGAGGATAAAGTCTTCAGAATCATCTTTACAGGGTTTCTACAACAGAGTAACTCCCAGCAGTTGGTTTGAAAATTGCTCTCCTCGCTGTATCTCATTTCCTTCTTCCTTAGTGCCCTTTGTTCCCAAAGGACACAGCGAATGTTGTCCTGAGTAGGATTTGAAGAAATTCAGAGTTCATTCCAAACTATCTAGAGAAACTCAAACAGTTCAATCTTTTAAATTCAATTACTTTTTCGTGCAGACTTTACATTCTTAGACTTCAAACATAACACGAGAATTTCTTTCCTGCTCTGGATTCAGTGAATGTTTTTTGCTGTAACTTCTCTGGGGAGGCAAAGCAGCTCCCAGCTGAACAGCTCTTCACGTTCAGCAGGACTTCTGAAAACATGAAATTGAAAACAGCATTGTGTTTGAGCTCTAGACGATTTATTCTGACAAATAACACAAGGGCATCTACAGATAAACATAGATGATTACATGCTGGTAAAGCCACCGATTGTCAGGAGACCAGAATAATGTTCCAGGAGGAAATATCTCTGTGTTTGATGAATTTTAAAGCATCACTCCAAAACCTGTGTTTCAAAACCACATTTTAAATCCGATACCAAGAGTGTGCTGAATTTATAAAATGAGTGCTCAAGAACTGAGTTGTGTTCATTAGTTTAGTTTGTCTTGCATGGACTTAACTCAAGAAGGCAATTGAGTACTGGTTGTACTTTTCAGAAGTAGCAGGTTAAGGCCTAGACTTACATAAACAGAAAGCTGAACCAAACAGGCAGATTAATTTAATCCTGTTTCAGTTAAGCTTTCACTAAATACTTTAGTCATTGTAATATGGATGATATATTCAATTATGATTCTGCTCAGGACAGTGTTTTAGGAGAGATCCTCCAGAAAGAGTTAGTGGCAGTGACAAATATTCCTGAATGTGGCTGTAACTATCAGAAATTTTGGTTTATGGCTCCTTACTTAATACTTTAAATAGTAAATTAAAGGAGCCGTAGAGAGTAGTCAAATGTATCTTTTCTAATAATGATAAGAGCATTATGGTAGAGAGAATGTGAAAGTTTAGAAACTATATGAGCTATTAATTCAGCTGCTTCTCCCACAGGTGGTGTGGTATCTAATTCCTTATCACTCACAGCCAGTGGCACTGGGATACTCTGCCATAAGGCGTAGGTGCCTTCACCTCAGCTTCTAGATTGCAAACCTGCATCTGAAATATCTCTGCTCCCTTCATCTCCTGAGCAGGAATCGTGATATGGAAAATTGAAATATTTGGTTTATGTCACCCAACACTTAAAACCAAAACTAACTAAACAAAACAACCCCCCCCCCCAAAAAAAATTAAAAAATCCCTTTTGCCTTTTATAAAATGATGTAAAGTGAAGACATATGACTGTATTTTGATTAAAAGTAATTACAAGTAACCTTAATTAGCTCCTGGTCCCGTGAGTTTAGGGGAGTGCTCTATTTAAAATGAACTAATGTGAAAAAATTAATACTTCCATAATGAACAAGAATGTTTTTTCCTTCATGCTTTCCTCATGTTTAAAAGTAAAGGACTCTCAAACATTAAATCAAGTATAAAATGCCTGGAAGAGCACTGGAACCATTAGGAATCCTACTGTCATCGTTCCCATAACTGGGTTTAAACATGGCATTTTCATGGATAGGTAACCATTTACTTTCTACATGAGTTGCTGTGATAAGAATTTATTACAGGACCTCAGGGAAATGTTGTTACATCTATTAAAAAAAAGTTACCATTAATTTTGTAGAATTAGAACATCGATTTAATTTGGCCTCCTTTAATTGATGTTAGGCAGCTTGGGAACGGATGTCCTCACTTTGTAAATGCACTTAATCACTTCTTGCTACAAAACCTCGAATGTAATTTTTCCAATCAGAGCTGACAGTTGTAGGGTTAAAGCTCAACACTAATAAATTCACAGGCACTAGGTACTGTACTACCTGCTATCCTTCTTCAAAACACTGACAGTGCAAAGCAAGTCTGAATAATTTTAATTAGACAATATCACTATGCGTTCCTTTTCTAAATAAATTTTATTTGCTCCTGTTAGCACAGTAATTCAATTTGCTGGTGTTTCTCTTCATGGGAAAAAAAATCCTTGTGTGCTCATAGGGCTGTCAGGAGGCCCAGTGCACAACAGCTGTGCCTGTGCTCAGAGGGCCTGGAATTCAGTGGCACTTTGGGTGGCATTCCTGAGGGCAGAGAGGCTTTAGCAGCCTCAGGGTAAAAGTCAGGCAGTTCAAAAAGCAAATATCAACATGTCCAGGTTAATGATGGCACTGTAAGGGAATGATATGGGGAGAATTTCTTGAAAAATTAGTCTGATTATTTTCATTTGTGGTGATTCTTCAACATTTTCCATTTTGCTTGAAGAATAAAAGATTTGTGTGCGAGGTGTTTCAATGACTTCTGATGTTTTATCATTGCTGTAATCAGGGTTTTCCCTGGAGATCATGGCCCAGGTAAGAATGAGATGTTGCTTGGGGGAAGAAATAAGAACTCCAGAAGAACTCCTTTTACTCCAGAATACCACTTTGCATTGAAGTGATTTCCCTCCCTTTATTAGTCTTGTTTACAATTTCCTCAGCACCTGGGAGGAGCAGCGGGATAAGACAGCAAAAAAAGTCTTTTGTCTTAGAAAATCTCCTCAAGTCGTCAAAAATTGAGATTTCTTTTTTTTTTTTTTTTAACCAGTAAAGTGGTGAAAAATTTCTGTAGCAGCTTTTCACGTTATTTTTATATTACCCTACTTTTTTTCTATATTACTAATGAAGAAAAGCTCTGGTTATCCATCCCAGATAACTCTCTGCTGCTTCAGCTGTTTCTCAAACACAATTGTTGGGCTTTTCTGCTTGAGTCTCTGTGGGATTTCCCCTGTGGAAGAAGAAAGTGATCTTTCAAGTCACTGTGACTTTGTATGTGTGTTTTAGTATAGTTTTTAGATTCCATAAATTGGGGTATGGCTGATTCATGCCTCTCTTGAGCTGGCAGTGGGAGCTCATCAAAATGCCAAGCTCAATTCTTCCCTCAGTTCTCACAAAAAAAAAAAATGAGGTGGGCAGAATAGAGGAAATTTGTGAAAAGCAAAAACATGTTTAATGATTCTAAACTGGGTGAATGGGCAACCCAGCAGACCTTGAAGCTGAGGCCTTTCAAAGACATAACAACAGAAGCTGACCATGTACACGAGCTGTTCTATGGACTTCCTTTTTCATTTAGGCTTTAGAAACTTTATTTGTATCTAAGGGCAAAATTAGTTGGGTTTTTAGTTCAGTGACCTGAGGATTACTCTGTAAACAAATAGCAGAGAGAGGCTCCTAATTGTACATTTTCTTTTAGAATTGTTTGTTTTCTTAGTCAAATGAAGATTTTTCATAAAAACATTGTAAAATTTGTCTTCTCCTGCCTTAAAAAAGGGAGATAAGTTGTTTCAGCTTTATAAATGAGAATAAGCAGCCTTATTCCCTGAGTGATCATAACACATCTCAGGTAAATGCATTAGTAGGCACTTTTTAATTATGAATGTAAAATATTAAATAGATCAAAGCACTGTGAAAACTGTTTTGGCTAACTACACAATTAGGGTGTGCTTTATCTTTACACCATTCAGGTTTTCATTGAAACTTTTGAACATATTGACCACTGTCAAATTTATCACTCTTCTTTTCCCAATTTGCTTTTCACACATAACTTTGAATGTTCTCACTTGTCTAGGGCTGCAGATAAGCTCTTCTGATGAGTGAGGGAATGAAGCAGATGATGTTTTAAATGCACAGATATTTTCCTTTCAAAGAGGAGGATTAGGGAGTGACTTTTAATTCAAATCCTGTTGATCCAGACCAGGCAGTGTGGTGTTGATAACTGGTGAGTTGAGGGCAGATGTTCATCTTTCTCTGGAATATTCCAACTTTTCAGTGCTTAGAAGCTGAGAGGTGCAATGGGGCATAATTCTTTGTGCTATGCACATGGTTAAAAGCAGCAGCTATTTATGATCCCTTGTTTAATGGAACTTCTAATGGGATGGAGGAGATTTCCCTTGCACGTATGACATCCTCATGTCACATGTATGTAGCTTGTCAGCATCACCCCTTCACACCAATCTGCTTTTAAGCAGTTCCCTAACTAGACTAGCTGATTTCCAAGCAAAATCCAAATCGTGACGTTTGTTTTGGTCTATTTTGCACCCAATGTATTTAAAATAAGAGTCTGTGAGGAATAGATCATCTGATGGGATCAATCTGAGAATAATCCATCTCCATATGGCAATGTGAGTTCTAAACATCTTCTCTTTAAGCCCTGGTGTATCCATAAACACATATTTTCTGTAATTAACTAATTTTGACCTGTTGTATCAGCTTCCCTGTGCCAGTGAGGGAACACTGTTAATTTTAATACAAATATATTGTTTCTTTCAAGGCCAGGGAGCTTTCAACACTGTAAAATTAAGATCATTGTTCTGTAATGCTCACCTGAAGTATCTGCTTTTCTGTGTTCAAAGGCAACTTACCCTATTGTGTATTGCTTAGAGCTCTCAAAAATCAGTTTTAAGTGCATTCCTATATTGATCAGATTTGATACAGGAGTGTACTGGGATATCATCACTATACAATCTGTCCTGAGGGTTTTACTTAATTGGCTTTGCAAAGTCTGCATTTCTCTGGGCTGACCTTTCTATTTTTATTCTAAATATTTATCTTTGCAGTCAGTAGCCTGCACTGACCATTTCACTGATGAAATTGAGGACAGCTGGGGATCCTGTTGTTGACATTTGTATTTAACCTCTGACTTTTTGAAGGAAATTCATTAGTGACTATAGAGTTCCCAGTAGTTCATTTTACTTTTCTTAATCGTGCAGCAAGGCCACCTCGCCTAGATCCCCAGCCAACTGTTTAGTGCAGTTTTTAATGAGCTGCAATATCTTTGGGGAAGCTCATCTCGAAGGTCAGCTTCAGGCACAAGCAAGCCAGGTAATTCCAAGGGCTGTAAACTGATGAGGGCAGCAAAATCCCAGTTTTAGGCAAGTCAGAACTTTGCTGGTGCTCCCTGCCTTGGGTTCCCTCATCCTGCAGTGATGGCAAAGTGCCCTCTCCTCGTGGAGAGGCTTGGAGCACTGCAGTGGGACATGGCACATCCAGCCCCGTTCCCTTCTGTTCCTGAGCTCTGTCCTTGGAAGGACAGGAGGCTGCAGAGGTAATCCATCCCTCTGAGATGATGCAGGGCTTGCTGGCAGATGCTGGTGTCAGCCTACACATCCCATTTTGCTTGGCTTTCCCAGGCTCAGCTGTGCAGATGCTTGTCTTTCACATGGGCAGTCACAGAGAAAGACACAGACAACAGGATCCTTGTATTTCCCAGGGACAGACAGCATTTTCCAACTTTCCTGGGGAGAAAAATGTTTGATGAAGCCAGTCTGCCAAGGTGTGAAATAGAATTGGTCTCTGTTGGAGTGAAATTTTGAAATGCTTTCTGGTTGTTCCCACAAAATCCTGATGATTATGTCCCTGTTCCTCCTGCTGCGTGTTCTCAGGGAAGAGGAGGCAAACCTGGGTTCGGGTGGGGGCAGGTGTCATCTCTTGAGCAAGTGGGTTTGTGGCCATCCCTGTCCCCTCCTAGAAAGTGTCACAGTTCTTAAGCACCCCACCCCTGGTTAACACTGTGACCCCTTTGGCAGGAGCAAAGGGGAAGCACAAAGAGCAAAGGCCCTTGGAGGTTTCCTCCATGGCTGACCCACATTCTGCACCAGCTGGAAGGAACTGCCCCATCCCACCCCACTCTCACCATGCAGTGCCTTCTGCTGTGCAGGGCTGGGGGCTCCTCCCAGCTGACCTGGGAGTGAACAGGATCAGGTCAGGTGGGAAATGCAATATTTTTACTTGCTTTCCTTTAAATCCACCCCCCTCACACCTGTGGCTGCACCAAAACACAGGAGTTGGAGCAGGTCCTAATATAACTTGCAAATGTACCTCCCTTTTAGCTCTGGGAAATCTGGGGCTTGAGAATTAAATTCCCAGTTCTTCGATCCTGGCTATCCCTGTGGAGTCCCTGAAGAGTGATTTTCCTGGAGTTCTTCCCTTAGCTTTCTGAAGCAGAGGGGAAGACAGCTGGGTTCTCTGCTTTAATTAGACTAAGGAAGCTGCTCATAAAAGACTGGAAAAGAGAGCAGAAATCAGCCAGCCTCCTAGTGGAAATGCTGCATGAATAATGTTGGGAGGGAATCGGTTGCTCCGAATAGTTAAATAAGCCAAACAGTTGTCAGTTGGTTTTTTCCCCTCTTTGCAAATTTCCCTGGTAACAGCCAGGCAAGCTGGTGATTCAGAACATGGTTCCATTTATTTGGTCAAAAAAATGGTAAGAGTCATAAATATTTCAGAGGAATCTGTGGTAAGATTCCTCTACTGTGACTCATAAGGATTTGGATTATTATGATGAAAATATTTGTGAAGTTATTGAGTTTCTTTTCATCAAGAAACGTTCGCTTGTGAATCCCTGCTAGGACTGTATTTCCCACTGCTTATCTTTATTTCTCCAGGGTTTAAAATGTTAGTCACTGTATCAGGGCACTAAAACAGTGCCTGGTGCTGGGATGACAGCACAGAAAATGAATGCCAATATTCACACCATATATAGACTGACAATATTAGCACCAGGCAGCTCTTGGCAGAAATAGAAATTGCTATTACATTCACAAAAAAAAAAAAAAAAAAGAAAGTAAAGCAAGTAGGTTGTTAATATCTATTTCATTCACAATGTAATACAACTTCTGGGTGACCGGAGGGCTGGACATATAAATAAAGAAAGGGAGATACATTAACAAAATATTAACCCAAATATTTCTTTCTGTAAACAAAACCCAAAAATACTAGTTTTCAATCTTGTGAGAAAATTCTAGAATTAAGTTATACTTCATATAAAATGAGTGCCACATAGTGGATCAGCAGCACAAGCTAAAGAACGCAGCATGCTTTTTTAGCTGGTATTTAAAGTCTGTTTTGGGGGGGTTAGTTAAATAAATTCTGCCAGCTGAGGTAAGGGCCGTGGTGTCAGCCCTTGCTACTTGATGCACCAAGTGTTTGTTGGAGCCCCGAGAGGAGCAGTGTTTTCATTATGGGATTCGTGTTATTGTGCGCTGCCTGCATCTAGAAATTGCTTCTTGACAGTGAAAAGGCTCTGCAGACAGAACAAGCTCCCAGTTAATGCAATCGCTTCCCCAGTGGAACCAATCCAGGAGAAGAAGAGAGGCAATTACAGCACGTGTTCAGCTCTCTGCATTCCCAGTGTTCCACCTGAGCCAGCCCATGGGGTTCGCCTTCTTTAGGATCTGCTGGATCACTGACATACCCACAGCGGTCCTGTGTGCCTCTTCCTGGGGGATTGAAGAACTCACCAGGGGCTTCCAAACCTAAGCAACCTCTGTGACTGTGCTAAAAGTTGCTATACTTGAGCCAGAAACCAATTTCTGTTCTGAAGGCTGGAAGCTCCTTTACAGCCCTGCTTTAAAAGAAAGCCCATTCTCCCCCCATTCTTTCAGAAGCTCTTGTAAATCAGAGATTAACTAAGTTAACTAAGATAGCCTGGATATTAGGAGCTATATCTGTTATAGAAATATGACCTGGTAGAAAATTGTTGATAAGCATTTTTCTGCTTTGCAATGCTGCGTGGGGAAGGAACTGGAGGCCTCTTTCCCCTGGGTCACTGAACTCAGCCTGACAACAGACAATATTTAGACATTGGTGTTTGATATGTTTTGTAGTGAATGTTCATGGATCTATAAAGGGTGAGAAATTGAACCCCAAGCAGGCAATTGTGGAAGGAATACACTAAGTATGAGCAACTAAAGTATTTTTTTATCTCCCAGTTATATTGTCTCTTACTAAACAACAAGTTATGTGAACAAAAATCAAACTGTTCATATTCAAGGATCAGTGTTTTATTCAGTAAATGTTTCAATAATCCACAGCTAGTTAAAATTCAATTTAAAATTCACAGCAGAATTTTTGCTTCAGTTTCTCAATTTTAAAGGTTTTTTTAACTACTATTAAAGGTCCAGTGAAATCTTTTGGGAATAATTTAATCATTAAAGCTTCTCTCACTTCTCTAAACCTAAAGCCAAGAGAGAAGCACCCTGTCAGTAGGAAGGGGCTGCTTGTAGAACTCTGAATCATCACTACAGACTGCACTTCCATGGCTACTCCATGTGGAAATGATGGCCAGGCAGTATTGCTTGTAGTGGGGAGGAAAAAACTGTTTTATTGAGATGCTGATAGAGCAATGGGTTATATAATTACATGTATTATATTAGAATGTGTGTGTGTATGTATATAAATACAGATATAAAAATACAATATAAAAATATAGACATAAAAATACAATATAATTGTTCTCCCTCACAAAATTCTTTCCTTCTGATTTCATCACACCAGCTCAGCTCTTCAAAGCACCCCCAGAGCTGTGATCCCCGTGAGGACACAGTGTGCCAGCCCCATCCCTGGGCCATGCTGTGTTCAGGTCTGTCACGGGATTGCTCCTCTCTCCCAAATCAAACCTACCGACACTTTGAGCTACCTTTTCAACTTCTGAATGCTTAATTATTCTACAAGTGACTTCTATGGAAAGCATCCCACCAGAAAGAGTGCAGGAGACATCTTTTTCTAGCTGTACCTAATCTCAGGTCTGCCTTTGATGTGCAGACCTTGGCAGATGCTCACACAAGGTCATTGCTCTCTGCCTCTTCCCACTTGCTCAGTTCAGTCAGGAATCTGTGCAGAACCAGATTCTATTTTGAATTCCTTTACATAGCAAAGAACAAGTCCCCTTTGAAAATCTATGAGCTGTCCTGTTTTAATACTAATGAAATATCTTTGGGAAATTCACATAAATTTTAATTGTTTCAGGATCACCTGGCAATCTCTATTCTGCTTAGAAATATAAATGGAGGCTTAGCAAAAAAAGAGAAGTGTTCACAATAATATCACTTGGTGTGCAGTAGGTGGATAGATTTTTTGCCACAATAAAAAGAAAAGCTGTTTTATAAAATAGCAGGGTGTAGGGTTAAGTAGGTATTTTAAAGAAGAGGTCATTCTGACAAAGTGACAAAATGTATAAAAGTGACTGCCCCCTTCTTAGCCTCTTGTCACCCAGATTTGCATAGATAATTCTGACACAGACCAGCTATTTTCAGAATAAGCTGAATTCAGCTGGTCTTCAGATCAAAGCCATCACAGCTACAACTGTTGGGCTTTATCAGGGAAACCTACACAGGAGACAAACAAATTTTTTATTTATTTAATAATGGTTATAAATTTAGGAATTGCTTGAGTTTGGTAATTAATGGATTTCCTGTGCTGTAGTGTCAGTTCTGTGGGGAACTGCTTTTATTTATTTAATTGAGTGATAATCTGCAGCTGCAAAAACAAATGTATAGGATTTTTGAGGATTGTTTCTTTTCAGAAAAGACACTTATAATTGTAAAATATGTAGTACTTGAGTATTTTCCCCTAATTGTGAGCACGTTCCATTCTCTTTTCAAAAGCTTTTCCTGGGGATACTCACGTGTTATAAATGGCCTTGAAAAATAAATAAACAGCATATCCTTTTGTTAGGAGTATGTGCATCTTATCCATCTGTCCTCCTCCTGTGTTCCTTCTGTGCTATTATTCTACAAAGTCAATTCTTCCAGAGAATCTATTTGATTCTATTTTTTTTTCCCTTATAAGAAGCTTACAGGACAAAAAAGCAATAGAAATTCACCTCAATATTGTTCTTGAGGAGGTATTTTCCCTTACTACCTTGAACAAGCTTCTTGTATGAAAAATGAAATAGAAGGAAAACAGAAAACCATCTGCCTTTTATCCCTCTCATTTAATGGAGCTGAGCTCTCCTCAAGAGCACCTCGGAGTATTTAAACCAACTCCTGATGCAGTAATTACAGTCACTGCCTGGCCTGGTGCTGCAGGTGAGGCTGTGCAGGGGTAAGAAAGGTGAATTCCCCCACGTTCAAGGTGCCAGGAGTTGAGGGGTGGCAGAGGAACGGGAGCAGCTCCTGACACGGAGCTCTGAGAGGCCCCAGTGTCCTGTGCTGGCCCATCCCCCTGCCCTTGTCTTTAGGGGAGGTTAAAATGCTAAGGAGGATTTAAAAGAGGCAGTAAAGGGAAACCAGGAGAGTTTTCTGGAAAGGCACAAAGGCTCAATATTGATGGGCAATATTTCATACTTCTGGCTGCTCCTTGGCTGGGGGTTTGCCCCACACTGTCTCAGGCTCCTGCTGGGGTGCCGTGGGTTAATGATGAGCTCCAAGGTTAATGGTTTGACACGGGGATGCCTTTTGAGCCTCTGCAAGTCCTCTATTATTCTCCTTTCACTGTTTATGTGCAGCACTGCATAAGGTCACATATTTCTTGATGGAGCAGGCACTTGATGTAAATACCATTACAGCTGGAACAGAAAAGAAAACATCATCTAGCATTGTGTCTATAAACTAAGGAACAACTAGTGTCACTACTGTTAGACCTGAAAAATGCTGTGGCTTTTGCTTTGTTTCCTGGGTTTGTGAGCATCGGATATGTTCTGACAGAATGCTGGTGACTTTTAGAAATGGATATGACTCTCTGGAATAGATATAGAGATATATATATATATATAAAAATATTTATATATATATTTATATATAAATATATATAAATATTTAGAAGAAGTTCTTTGTTATTTTGAGGAGAAAGTCTAGATAACAAGCATTTTTGTAGCAAAACATAGGTGGAAAATATAATATAATAATATAATATAACAATATAATATTAAAAATATCTCTGCTCGTCATGCTCCAAAATTCTACTGGTAACAAATTCAGGGAGTTTACCTATCTCAGTCCATAGTCCCAAAGAATCAGAATAGAACATCATAAAACTGCCAAGTAGGACGGAAGCCCCCAAAAGTCACTCTAAATACTGATCCAGCAGAAATGATCTGGGCTCTGCTCATCCTCGTTCTGAGTTGGTATTCACAGGGTATAAAACTGAGTAATTGATTTTGTTTCCTCTAATAAACAGAATCCTCTCGTTTTTATGGAATGTAACATTACAGTTTCTGAAGAGGTTTCATGAGTGAAACATTCATTGCTATTTAGTGTCCAATTGCATCCAGCTTTAGAATCTAATGCCTTCTATTCACATCACTGAGCAACGATTCCGCATCCTGTGCACTGGAAAGTTGATTCAGGCAATTTTCCCTATAGATTTGTGCCTATGTCACCTTTGGGCAAAAGATGAACTAATAGAATTGAAATGAATGTAATTGGCAGAAGGTCAACCATGGAGCCGTACGTCTAGAGCTTCCAGAAAAGGCAGAGCTGTTTCATGTTGGCATATGACTTGATTAGTATGCAGGTAAGGTGATTGTGCCTCAACAGAATAATTGGATCATTGAAATATCTGCAAACCCTGGTGTATCTACAAAGCCTGAGCAGTGATTAGATCCTGCCTGTTCATCGCAGCAAGCCTTGAAATTCTTCCCACTGTGAAAAACTAATTTTCTGTGGGAATTTATTAAATAAGAAATCTGCATGCCACTTTACCTTGTAAGCGTTACCAGCAGAATACAAAGATTTCCTTTGACTTTGATGTATGCACTTCACGGATGCTTTTATATCATTGTTTTGTTACTTCTCTGCATTCAGCAGAAATTCCAGTATCTCTTTCTTCTGTGGGTTTCTGGAGAGAGTTGCATCTCCATCCGATGATAAAGCAGCTGTTGATTTAAAGAAAAGGGAAGGAGGGGAAAGGTGGGCTGTGGAAAAAAGAGCCACAATTGGAACATGCCAATACATTTCAGTTGTTGTGTTATGAAAACAGCCAGAACAAATAGTCACAAGTTGTTGCTTTTCAATCTTCATGTTTCTGTGCCATAATTGGTTTCTGCTGCATCAGTGAACAAATTTTATCGTGTCATCTCTTTGTTTTTTGTTTTAAAACAAGGGAATGCTAATCTGTGTTAATAAGGAATTACAGGTATTACAGGGTAGGATTCCTGTGCTGCCCAGCAAACTTAAAAAAATAAAGAGAGGAACGAATATCAGCTTCCCAGAAGGATTGCAATATGTATTTCAGCCCTACAGAGAAGTGCTCTGAAAGGCAAATAACAAGAATTTAATAAAAATTAATAAATAAATTCTGCACCATACTGACAAAATGAACCCACACCTTGGAGCATGTCTCAGTCAAAACACCTTTCCAGCAGGAGGGTGGAGGGTGCAGCTCATCTTCTCCCCCGAGCTAATGGCAGCCAGGTTGCTTGTAGTGGGATAGAAGAGTCCAAACATCTGCCTCCTTCACTCTGTTTTTGTTTTTAAGTGCTTGGCTGCTGTGGTGCAGCTACTCTGGGAGCCAATCTAGAGTCACAAACACAGCGTCACTTAAGCTCCAGTGTAGCAGAGCTACTGTGGAAGATAATCACCTAAAAAGAGTAAATCCTCCTGGGTTAAGGAAAAGAGTTGTATGCAGAGCTAAATGAATAATTCATAGGAAATAATTTTTTTTTCCACTTGCAGAATGGCTTGAGATTCTCTCAACTGTGTATTAATTATTCAGATGTTTCTGAGAAATGTTTTTCGTAAACTTTGTTGTACAGATTGGAACTTTGAGCTCCATTCTTGCAATGAATGATTTAGAACACTGCATGGACTTCCCAGACCTTAATTGGTTGGGTACACAAGCAGCTACGTGAATATATTTGGTGAGGATTCAAAACCTGTTTTCAATAACATCACTGTCTAATGAAACTTAAAAACTTCCTTTTCATGAGCTGTGTTTCTGTAGTAAAACACAACAGCTTTAATTTTTTATGAAAGTGAGCATCCAGCACATGGCTGAAAGTAATTCACTTGCAAACTGAAATGGATCTGTAAATACTTTTTCTGCATAATTTACACAGCTCTACTTGTGTGATACTAATAACTACTTATTAACCTTGAATTTATACTACTCAGTAGGGGAATATTTCTTTGTTCCTTCTCTTAAAAGTTGTAATTATCTCTCCATTGCTGCCTATCAGTATCCAAGTGCTTTGAGGATGGTACATTAGGACCTCATATATTTGTGTAATGTACCACAATCTTGCCATAACAAAAATCCCAGACTGTTCCATAAACAAAGTCATTCTGCTAGATTTTCCTCATTTGTGCAAAAAAGACGAAAAAGTATAGTTGCCTTGATATCTTCATATTAGGATGCCAGAGTGTGTGAGAAAAATACATGTATTTCTCACACATTCTGGTGATAGCAATAAAATACACCAGAAAAAAAAATCAGATGTATTTTTAGTATTTTTGCTGGCTGCTTTGAGGCCCTTTAGAAGAAATGTTTATGAAATCACCATTTAAAGTGGTGCCATGCCATGAACTCACAGACCTGGGTACTGGAAATGGGTGGATAAATTCTTGAAACATGTTTTTGACACATACTTAGTGACTTACAGAAGTGGTAGAAACTCATTGTCCATGTCCTTGCTGAGCCCCACTCAGGGAGGTACCTTGAGCTTGCTTTGCCAGAGTAATTACAGTTTGCTCACCTTGCTCTCATTGCTCCTCTAATTTCAATCAGATAAAATTAATCAGCAGTTTCCTGTAAAGGCTGTTCTCTGCTGATTCTGCAAGTGCCTGGGGTCTGTTGCATTGCAGGGCGGGCTGGGTGACACACCTGGAGAGGGACACGGGCTGTGCTCCATGGGAAGGTGCTGTGCAAATGTACCGTGATATTCCTGCTCCTTCCTCCTGCTCTGGTGCTGCTTCTGGATCCAGTGCCCTATTTTTACCTCTAGCCTGGGATTCCTGGCCATTAATCTCTGATGCAGATTTTTTTCCAAATGCTTTTGGAAAAACTAAATGCAGGACAAGCACAGTATTTCTCTGGTCTGTCACTGCAGTAATATCTTCGAAGGGCTCGAGGAGGTTGGTTGAGAATAACCTGCCCTGCCTCAATCTGTGTTGGCTCCCCTTAACCACACTGGGTTCTCTCGAGTGCTCTTCAACCTCAGGCTTTATTTTTCTTCTTCAGCTGAATTTAGTTAAACTTAGAATATGTGTGGAGCCTACATGAGGATGGCAAATAATCCCACAGTCATTCATTGTGTGAACAATGTGATGTGTGAGCTTCTACGTGAGGGATCACAAAAAGAGTCTCTCCAGCCTAGAAAAGGGTGACTGAGGGAGTTTATGACAAAGATCTGCAACACCTGAGCCAAAGTGTGAGCAGTAAATAGACCATGAGAGTTCATTGTCTGTTCCCCTGCAAGAGTTAGGACACCCCAAAGGAAACTGCTGCTGCTGCTGCAGCGGCTTCAGAACAAAAGGAGCTGCTGATTAATAGAACCTCTAATTAAGCCATGGAATTCTTTCCTGTCAGATTTTATGGTTGATAAAGTTTACATAGATTAAAAATGAGACTGGACAAATTCATGCAAGAGAAGTCTGTCAAGGTCAGTTAAATGTCAAGACACGGAAATGTGAGGAAGCCCTGAGGCTGCAAATAACAAGGAATTATCAGTAAATGTTAGCCCTGCTCTTGCATGGCTGCCTTGGCATCTTCTGCTGCCCCTGTGACATGGAGCTATGCAGACATCTAGTGCAGCCTTCTTTAACATTTCTCCGAGCCCACTGCAGTTCTGATTGAAAGCCTCCTGATGTAAACCTTCAAGAAGTTCCATCTGTGTGTGGATTGATGTAGATTTTGGACTCTAGTTCTCACAAGAATAAACATTAAGGTGTTAGCTAAAATTCACTGTTGGGTTTAGTGCTGAATGCTTTTGCGTAGTTTGAAGAAATTTGGCATTTGGACACCCTGTGCATTGATTGCAGATAGTTTGAAGTTACTCTAGAAAATGCAAATGACTCCATTTTATCTCTGTCTTGAGTTTAGATTTTGTGATTGGTTGGGTTTTCTTGGTCTTAATTAAAAGTTTATTTTTTTTTTGCTGAACGATTTCCCCTCATCCTCCTCCCAAGAGACAGAATTATCTAGATCAAGGTTGAAGGAAACGTTAATTAAACTTAGCAGTAAAATAAAGTCTACAAAGACAGTGTTTTGAGTTTCTTGTCAATAAATCTCCTTATATAACTTTTAAAATGTCCTTAAATTTCATCACTAAGTGTAGCATTATAAGGCAGAGCATGTTTGCAGTGTCAGAGTGTACCTGCCAGGATATCAAAATCTGAAAATAAAGGAGCATAATCATCTTCTTTCTGCTTCCTTGAACTTTCAGTGCAGCAATTTAAATAGGGCTTTTTTTTTTTTTCTGGGTACTTGCAAAAACGTGTTACGATTGGTTTTATCTTTATTGTTTAAAAAATTATTATGAGGAGATAGAGAGAGGTTGGGGAGTTGGCATCAGATCGCCAGAGCTGACCTGGCAGCAGAATTAACATTCTCACAGAGTGGGGAGAGAGAGACAACAAAAGAGATTCTTCAGTGTAGATAATATATTCAGTTTTACTGGTTTTAAAACCCTGAATCAGAAAGAGAAGTGGTAAACAAAGAAAATAAGCAAAACATCATGTACTGCTATCTGAAAGTGAAATAGTTGGAATATTTAAATAAACAACACAGCTTGGGCCCTACAGTGATATTGATTAGAACTGGCCATCTTTGAGCTGTGGAAAGATTGCACATGTTGGGTTTTTAAAGGTAGTTTATAAAAGCAGTTGATTTTAATGGACAGTTCATGAATTTAAGGACGTACCCAAGCAATTTAGCACAGTATAATCTGGAACTTCAGCTTGACATTTCTCATTCTCTATAGCCACTGAATACCAGAGCTCTTAAGTCAACTTTTAAGTCTCACTTCCCTAAAATGGAAAATAATAATAATTAGAGATAATCTGCTCACTGTCAAACCACAGGTATGAACTGCAGCTGTCTCCATCAGAGGGGTTACTCACTGCTGATTGCTCAGTCAGCCCTAGCAATTTATTGGCATCAGCTGGTGAACCTTTAAACAGAGCACAGGGCAAGTCTTTGTATGAATCACAAGAGATGCTCTTGCTTGGTAGTTGATATCAAGTCATGTCTAAGTGATGCTAAGTCTCATCTCAAAAAATATAGGTTGTAACACCCATTACAGCGTAAGGATATTTTCTGGATATGCAAATATATCCTGAAAGACACAAGGAATTCATAAGTTTTTGGCTGAAACCAGGCAGAGTCTGGTGGGGGGACATGGTTGTGATGGGAAAGGACAAGAGTTGTCCTGGAATCCTCTGTAGGTTCTTGTGTTGGTTTTCCATGGCCTGGTTTTTGGTAGTGGGGTGGCCACAGAGGTGGCTCCTGTGAGAAGCTGCTGGAAGCTTCCACCATGTCCCGCAGAGCCAATCTCTGGTGGCTCTGAAGATGGACATGGCACTGGCCAAGGCTGGGCCAACAAGAGGTGTTGGTAACAGAGAGACTTAAGAAGAAAATCAAAAATAAAAAGAAAGAAGAAAATCAAAAGAAAGTGGGGCACAGTTGGTTTTTTTCTAGCCAGCGAAAGAGGAGGAGGTGAGAAGATGTGAGAGAACATAGAGACACCAAGGGCAGTGGAGAAGGAGGGGAGGAGGTGCTCCAGGTGCCGGAGCCGAGATTCCTCTGCAGGCTGTGGTGAGACCATGGTGGAGCTGCTGTGCCCCTGCAGCCCCTGGGGATCCCCGGGGGATGCAGAGATCCACCCACAGCCCCTGGGGATCCCCGGGGGATGCAGAGATCCACCCACAGTCCCTGGGGATCCCCGGGGGATGCAGAGATCCACCCAAAACCCCTGGGCATCCACGGGGGATGCAGAGATCCACCCGCAGCCCCTGGGGATCCCCGGGGGATGCAGAGATCCACCCGCAGCCCCTGGGGATCCATGGGGGATGCAGAGATCCACCCTCAGTCCCTGGGGATCCATGGGGGATGCAGAGATCCACCCACAGTCCCTGGGGATCCCCGGGGGATGCAGAGATCCACCCAAAACCCCTGGGGATCCCCGGGGGATGCAGAGATCCACCCACAGTCCCTGGGGATCCCCGGGGGATGCAGAGATCCACCCGCAGCCCCTGGGGATCCCCGGGGGATGCAGAGATCCACCCGCAGACCCTGGGGATCCCCGGGGGATGCAGAGATCCACCCGCAGCCCCTGGGGATCCATAGGGGGATGCAGAGATCCACCTGCAGCCCCTGGGGATCCCCGGGGGATGCAGAGATCCACCCAAAACCCCTGGGGATCCCCGGGGGATGCAGAGATCCACCCGCAGCCCCTGGGGATCCCCGGGGGATGCAGAGATCCACCCAAAACCCCTGGGGATCCCCGGGGGATGCAGAGATCCACCCAAAACCCCTGGGGATCCCCGGGGGATGCAGAGATCCACCCGCAGCCCCTGGGGATCCCCGGGGGATGCAGAGATCCACCCGCAGCCCCTGGGGATCCCGGGGGATGCAGAGATCCACCCGCAGCCCCTGGGGATCCCCGGGGGATGCAGAGATCCACCCGCAGCCCCTGGGGATCCCCGGGGGATGCAGAGATCCACCCAAAACCCCTGGGGATCCCCGGGGGATGCAGAGATCCACCCGCAGTCCCTGGGGATCCATAGGGGGATGCAGAGATCCACCCGCGGCCCCTGGGGATCCCCGGGGGATGCAGAGATCCACCCGCAGCCCCTGGGCATCCACGGCGGATGCAGAGATCCACCCGCAGCCCCTGGGGATCCATAGGGGGATGCAGAGATCCACCCACAGCCCCTGGGGATCCCCGGGGGATGCAGAGATCCACCCGCAGCCCCTGGGGATCCCCGGGGGATGCAGAGATCCACCCGCAGCCCTGCGGGAGGTGCCCGTGCCGGAGCGGGAGGTGCCTGCAGGAGGCTGGGATCCAGGGGCAGTCCCGGTGCAGAGAGAGGAGGTCCCTGCTCGCAGGCTGGAGCAGCCCGGCCTTGGAGCGCTGCACCCCGTGGCAGAGTGACCCCCGGTGCAGCAGTTTTGGGGGGCTGTGTGCCCGAGGGAGGGGCTCACGCTGCAGCAGGGGCGGTGGGGCTGCTGCTCCTGAGAGCGGACCCACGGTGGGGAAGTTCAGGAGAGCTGTCTCCCGTGGGAGGGAGCCCACGGCCTCACAGGGGAAGATTCCTCTCCCGGAGCAGCGAAGGAAATCTCGGTGATGGACTGAGCAAAGCCCCGTGCCCTGTCCCCCTGCGCTGTCGGTGGGAAGGAGGGAGGGGCTGGGGGAAAAATGTGTTTTTAAGGCTTATTTTACTTCCATTATGCTCCTCTGACTTTGTTAGTAATAATCTCCCTTTGTTCCTCTAAGTTGAGCCTGTCTTGCCCTTGAAGTGTTTTCTCCTGGTCCTAAGGACCAACTCACGGACCCTGCATTAATTTTTTCTCTCCTCTGCCCAGCTGTGGCAGGGGAGGGTGAGTGAGCAGCTCGTGTGGGTGCCTGGCATTTGCCCAGTGTCAAACCACAACGTTGAGTAGAAGGCTGAGGAATTAAGAGCTGCTTGATAGCTTTGATTGGAGAATAGAACAAATAGACCAGGAGAAGATGAAGTAGTAGGAAAACAGATGTGGCTCTGTACAGGTTCCTTTACACCAAGGTGTTTCAGGTGTGAATGAAATCCCTGGAGTTGGGGCTGGCTGTCTTTATCATCACAAGTTCTGATCCCCAGCAGAGAGGGCTTTATTTGAAAAAAAATATATAAATGATTGATTTTTTTTTTCTACTCTTTTGCTAGTGGAATAAGGTAGCCTGGTAACTTACTCTGTTTCAGCATTCAAGGTCTACAGAACAATTTTAAAGATTTGGTCCAATAATTTTTTTTAAATTAAGCACTTTAGAAGTTCAGTGAGACTGAATAGCAAGATGGAAAAAGTAGAGGTTTTAAAATGAACTAACAATTATTCATGGGTCATTCCTTCTCAGATTTCATTTAATCAAAGACCCAATAAAAGAACACATTGTAAGCTGGTTCATTTTTTACAATTTCTTTAACTCTTAAATCTCATTTTTTAAAATTATAATAGTCATTAAGAGACTAATTTTGAGATTCCCTCCAGAGTTTTCTTAATCAGGCAGATTTTATTCTGTCTGTGACAGTCATGCATTACAAGTCACTGAGTAAAGCAGTTAAATACCTGTTCAAGTACACACCTCTGGCTACACAAGTGTTCAAAGTTCATGTGTGCAGAACTGAGGTACATTGGCAAACTGGGGCTACCATGTAATATTTTTACTTTCTCCACATGAAAGAAACGGAATACGTTAGAAAATTCTGCTCTGAAATCATAGCATTTTGTTGGTACATGGATTATTTTAAATCATTTCAGCGATAGGTGAGATTCTAATTTTTAGCTGTTTGCTAAGAAATTATAGCACTCTCTTTGTTTTAAAATATAAGGGCAAAGCACACTTTATCATTCTTTTCAGGGGAAACACTGCCTGGCTGAATAACACAGCAACCCCTGATTTATATGTGTATATCCACTGGAAAACTGGGGTTTGCCCACTTTTGATTTTCAAAGCTTTATGAATGATGAAGAAATTCAGGTTAAGAATATTGACTGAGCTATCAAGGCTTGAGTTTGCAATTCACAATGTTATTGAGAAAATTCCTTGCATTAGTAAGGCCTGAATAGGACTTCAGCTGCTCTTTAGCATCATAATCCTCCCTGCTATTTCATGAGAACTGGCTAGTTAACTTTATTTGGTAGTTTAATATTCTGTATCAAATACTTTCATTTCATTCTTTAGCATGATAAATCTCAGATTTGCAATTTACTAAGAATTACTAACCGATGGTCAAAAAATATTCATTTAGGTGAATAAAAATGGCTATTGTCTGGCAGTTCTGTTACGTTCCCAGTATCAGCAATGTTATGTAATATACTGGTGCCACAGGATGCACCAAATTCTGCAAAAGAGTATTAAATGGAATAGACTTTATGCCCATGAAGGACACCAAGAAGGAGGCCCTGGCTGCTACAGAGTTCAGGTACTTGGTAGAAGTATCAAAGTGCCTTGGTCAGAAAAGTGCTGCTGCCAGAAACCAGAGCCAAATTGTGATCAAATTGCATTCCTGCTGGAGAAGTAGCTAAAAATACACTTGAAAATTCTGTGTAGGTGCTAAATGGCATAAAAAAATAGAGTGTCCCTGGTCTGAATTTGCTGAGATATAAGTTGAAATCATAACTGTTCAGCAGTGAGCCTTTTCTAGTATTGTAGCATCAAATTAAAAGAGAGAGACACAGTTGTTACAGCTGTGATAAGTAAAACAAATGCCACCAGCATGTGACTGACTTTCTCATCTCATTCTAAGTGAAGTTTGAAAATTTTCATTGACAATAGTACCCCAGATTGATCTAACTGACTTTCACTGGGATGTGGAATTTAAAATAAGAAAATCTGTTAAAACAAGATTACAGAGTCCTTGTGGCAGCTTCAAAGCAATTCTGAGCTCGACTCAAATTCCACATGCAAACATAACACACATACAAGAAAACTGTAGTGTATCTGGATGAACTGTCCATAGTCTACCTTAAGAGATTTCAAAGAGAGGTAAATCAGTTCATTTTTCTAGGTATGAAACTGGCTTTTCAGATTGCTCCACTCCCCACTGTTTCTCTGAGAGTGATGGAAATCTGCTCAATTTTTGTTGAAACCTCATTGGAAACTGTTCAGTATTCAAGAGGGTTGTTTGGGCTTTCTTTAACCTGGTGAGTTTATAGAATAGAAGTGGAATTAACCTGAAATACTTTTGCTCTTTGGACTGTGTTTGCCACTTTAATAATGCCCTGTACTTAATCAATATTAAGGGTGTCAAATAATATTTGGAGGTCTGGAGACACAAGCTCAGGACTCAGGAGCCGTTCTGCTCAGGGGTCACAGGGGAGACTTTCCCCTCCCTCCCACACCCCCCACTGCTCCCTGTCAATGTGCTGCATAAATAAGCACGACTCTCTCTTGCCACAGGGATTCCACAGAGATGCTGGAGTGCAGAAGTTTCTGCCTCAGCAGCCTGGGATCGTAACAGGCTGCAAGGTAAATTGAAAGCTGTTCACTTCCCTTTAAAATGCTGCATCTGAGTCCTGATGTTCTTCACAAACAATTAAATTTAAAACCATCTCTGGGATGTTTTGCTCTATTCCAGAAATGAGTTAATAAGAATTTTCATTTTTGTGTTGTAAGTCTGAGTCAGAGCTGGAAGGGATGAGAATTGTAGTGTTGTGTGTACCTCACTCCTCTCTGGGATTTGTAAGGGAGGCCATTGCCCTGTCTTTTCCTCTTGTATCCAGTGTCCAAACTTTGGGTGAACCCCCAGTTCTGGTACAATTGACTCTGTATATAATAAAATAATTATTAATTTAATTTCTCTAATGATATTGAGGGCTGGAGTAGGTGACTGCTGATGTACTGCCTGCACCTTCTGAGCTTTTTGGGGAATACTTATCCTATGCAGACATTCAAAATCTGCATATTCTTCACTTGGAGCATTATGCTGCACTTGAAGTGGTGCCAAGATTCTTCTCTTCCTCTGGGATCCAGTGGAGGTCTCTGTTAGGTGACAGACCACCAGCCTTTGAGGACTCAGTCATTTCATTCAGCATGTGACAAATTTTATTTTCTTCTGAAAGTTTCAGGCATGGTTTTGATCTGAAAACAAACCCAGGGTGTGCTGATTGGTTCTGTGTTAGGGTGCAAAGCCACAGCTAATTAGACATTCCCTTTACTCTCACAGAGACAGCATTTGGATCATTTGCTCTGATCCTTTCCTTAATGCTTAATAAATTTTTCACTGTTACACTTTAATTCATTAACTTCACTTTTGAAAGGATTGAATCAGCTTTTTGAGGCCTGTATGTGAACATGAAAGAATAGAGGCAAGAAGTTTGATTCTTTCAAGCCACAATCCCAGATGCCTCCACACTGCTTTGAGGATCATTATCCTGCTGGAGTAATTTAGACACTTTATTGCCAGGATTCTTTCTAAGAGTGCAATTAGAAACTCTGAGCTGTTGGTCTGAGCTGTGCTCTGCCCCTGGGTTCTTGGTTGAGAGCATTTCCCATTCTCTCAGTTTGGAGAATACCCTTGATTGGGTTAATGATGTTCAAAAGCACTGAAATTGTAACCTTGTCCCTTTATTGCTTTTTTTTTTTTGAGTACACTGATTTAGGAAAGCCTCCATTTCTGCAGCTGAGAGAAGATCTGAGAATAAACATGCAGTGGGAAGTTGGGTCTTGGAAGTGCTGGGCAGTGTCAGGCAAATCCTTGGTGGTGGTTTCTACCACCAACAGTGACTGTTTAGGAATGCCTTGTATTTTCCACAGTAGCAAAATGCTACAGTGTTCCCTAGAAAGAGCTGTCAAAAATATTTGGGTTTAGCAGCTTCTCACCTCTCTAGTTCTGTAATTTTGAAATGTTTATTTGCATTAGTTAAATGTGCAGAGCAGCTGATTCCACGAGATAACTCTTCCTTGGGAAGAAGCAGGAAAACAGTATTGGCAAGGGGCTTCTGTGTCAGTAATGAACTTGACAGAGCCAGGCAAAGACATCCTGGGTGTGGTCTCTGATCATCTGTACCAATCTAGAGATTTGAGAAATGCATTTTAAATACTCAGGAATTACTGGCAGTATTGTGTGAGGAAATGATCTTTAATCCTCTTTGATGGAACCTGTGGTGCTCTGCCATTATGATAAAGTCGTGCAGGAGGGTAAAACACCATGAGCTGCCTTAATGTCTGCATATATGGAATAGACACTTAAGCAACATGCATATATATATATACATGTTTTTATTGACCTGTTCTTCCAGCTCATTAAGCACAGCTGTCACTTACTATCAGGAGCAAGTGCAATGGAAGTCATTTGGAGAGGGAGATGATCGGTTGTATTAAATTTACCATGTGTTGTTTATCTTGCTCTGTAAAGAAGAGCTGTTTTATTGCAGAGGTTTGCCCAAACCCAGCCATCACTAAGTGGAGGGAAGAGACAAAGTGATAGAGTGTAATGTGATAGAGCCAGTGGGAGGAAAAAGCTTTTTTCCAATGTTGCTGGACAATAATAGGTATCCTCCTGCCAAAATTGGAGGCACAGTACAGACAGATCACCTAAGCTGTCTTTATTTTCAAAGGCATTTTAATTTCCAGGCTGCAATGACAGTGAGTGGCTGATAATGTTGGTTTTTTTTGTCCTCCAATTGTTAAATTGCTTGTAGGGGAAATCCAGATCAAGGTATGTGTTAGGCATCTAACTCTCCTGCATTTCAAAAACATGTTGAGGCTCCTTAGTCCACGAAAATTTTCAATCACATTCCTTAAATTATCTTGTCATGTGTCCTTGTGAACCATTGTAGTTGATGACACAAAATGAAATGTGTATCTGACATATTAAGGGGGGAGTGACCTGACTTTTGTCTTTCTTTGGTGAAGTCATTTAATCTCACTGTGCATCAGGTTCCAGAAGAACCAGATGAGATTTGTTGTTGTTGTTGTTGTTGTTGTAATGGGAATTTTCATTTTAAAGTCACATTTCAGGAAATTTTCTGAGGTCATGGGCATATATTTTATGGCAACATGAAGCAACTTTCAAAGAGACCCACCCAAGAACACTGCAGGAGTCACTACACTCTCATTTGTTGTTGGAAGTGGGTATTTCATGAAGGCAGGTTTAATTTACAGGTGCAGGTGTGTATCTGAAAGGACAAGCTACAGCTGTAACTAATGGATTTGATGGTGCAAAGGAAGGGCAAGGGAAGCCTATCTCTGTTCCTACACAAACAGGACATGAGCCCTTTGTGACATGGGATGCCCAAGGCTGCCCTGCATTTGCACTTCATCCCCTCTGCCCACTTTACAGAGTTCTCACTGAAGAGCTGTGTAAAAATGGGCACATTCTTAGACTAACAGCTTCTAGGTTCAGAGTGCTGTCACTAAGTAAAAATGACCTCTAAAGGCACTGGTGTGTTCAATGTTGATAAATGTAACTTTAATCCCAAATTCTTTATATGTAGAAACATAAAAATAATTAATTTTCTATCCTACTTATCTTGAGTACTCTGTAGGTGCCTGTTCCTAGTAAAGCAATGAGAGAATGCTCTCTGGATATTTCTTACTCCTCAAGATCCAGAAATCATAGTTGCTAGTCAAGAAAAAAGGGGTATTTGATTTCACTTATTTTACACCTTTCAAAAAATAAAAAATCAGCAAACCCCAAGTTGTTAGACAGCTGAATTTCTAGGAGGGACACTTCTCTATGCTCCTAATTCCCATAAAAGTAGAGAAAGCAAAATGTCATTGTCACCAGAGCAATGCACAGGCTGCACATCATTTACACAAGGAGACATTCTGTCCCTGGGATGCTACAAAGAAGCAGCTGATTGAAGCATTAACGTGCCCCAGCCCTTTTCTGAGAAAGACAAGGTCACTGCAATGGCTTTAGTGACTGAGAAGTTGATACCTGATTCCTCCCCATCCTTGCTCAGTGTGCCTTAATCCACTGACTACAGCGCTCAGCCTTTTTTTCGAGGGGAAAGGAGGTGAAAACAGCCTAAAGAGATGAATATTTATGTACATATTTCTGTAATTTCAATTCACTCATTGAATCCAGCTCATACGTACAGCACCCACCAGTGGGAGGATCCAAATCTGTACAAGTGCAAACACTGCTGGGGAGAAAGCTTTCTTCACCAAAATAAAAAGGAATGGAAGCAAACCTTGTGCCTAATGATGATGAATATCATCAAAATGACTGCATTCAGGGGAAACAAATACTCTTAAATGCTCTGTATATATTATCCTCATCTTTTTCTTTCATGGTGAAAATGATAAGTGAAGGAAGAAGCGCACTGATGGTGCCTAATGTACAGCTACACGTGTATCTCTATATATATCCCAGAAACACTGGTAATGCTCTTTCAAAATGATCATTACTTAGCTGAAGAAAAAGGTGGCAAGCCCAGCTTGCTTCCATGGGAGACAGTGCAGACAGCAAAAAGATAGAAGGTTTTTTATACCAGCTTTCCTGTCATTAGTTGTCAATTAATTGCACTTAAACCAATAATCCAAGAGAGAACAACAATCATTTATTAACCATGAAGTGGTTGTCATTAAAGCCACAAACCAAAGCTGGGCTTGGTGGGGAAGACCCTGACCCCAAACCCAGGGAGGACAAAAGGCAGGAGCTCCCACTGACCTGGGGACTGCTTGGACAGCTCCAGCTGTTTGGCCTGGCCTGGCACAGCTGGCAAAGGGCAGCAGTGGTCTTCTTGTAGGAATCCAGGGGGGCTGCAAAGTCTGATTATCGGAGGGAAACTAGAAGCTCTGCTGAGTTTATCCTGATGCCCTGAACATTTCTCTCTTTCAAGTTTTATTTATCGTCTACTTATTTAGTCTGTCTAATGAACAGCCTCATATGTAACCTCATAATGAAAACATTACAGAGTATTTCATGCTTAGCTGGAGCTGAATCTGTCTCTTTGTTTGACCAAGACACACATTTGTAGGGTTATTAGAAAATAATCCATCCAGTGTATATTTTAAAATAATTGCCTGACATTGATTTTGAAATGATGATATTTATCAGAGAATAACACTAATGATATTATTGATAATGCATGCTCATTAATACAGTTGTTTTTATCACCAGTGACAATTCCTAGGAGCCCACTTTTGAATTAAGCCTGTGCACCAGTCACTGTATAAAATCAGCCCAAAAACAACAGACGTTGCCTCATAAAGCTTATGATCTAAATCTAAGATAAGAGATGACAATAAGATGATGTGGCTGGAGTCATAACACATCTCCAGTCTCAGTTTTATTAACTGGGAAGGGCATTGCAGCCGAGGTGAATTACAGGGGGAAAATGAGCGAAGATGATGGGCTTTGTTTGTTACTGCAAGTGGGAAAGAAGTTGTGAAAGGGTCTCTTGTGAGATCAAGCCCTGGGACAGTGGGTATGGACACATGCACTGATCTGGAGTAGGTGACCTGCCACGGAGTATCATGGCAGTTCTCGAGCCCTCAGATCTACAGGAACATTTCTGGTGGCATAAACAGCTCATCAAAAGCCAGTTGGCTACCATAGCAGGGGATATGTGTGGTGGCACACCTGAGCAATGGGACTGGAGAACAGTATCAGATTCCATAACAATCCAACGTCTTGAGTGGTGTTGTTACCTTTAATGGAACAGAGAACGTCCAAGTGACTCACAAAATCCAAGTGGGTGGAGCAGTCTGTGACCAGCCTGACGTGGGAGTCCTGCTCAGGAGAGGTGGGGCTCATTAACATAGCAATTTGCATGAGCTAATGAGGTGGTCCCAGAATTCAGCTGCTGGAATGATCACAAAGCAGAGTTATAAAGAATCCCATTCCAAGCCCCTGACAGCTCGCGGTGCCATAACGGAGCCGGGCATCCCCCTGTCCTCGGCTGCTGGGGTTTCCAGGTACATTCACACTGGCAGTCACACGGGTTGTGCTGCCACAGACTTGTGATTCTCTCTGGGTAGGCTCCCATTGATGATAATATTTGACATTCCAGATATTCCACATTCCAGATTTTTCCCTGTTCCTGGCCCTGGAAACAACAAGCATTCTCAGGATAGTGGCCACTGTCTTTATCAAACCTGTTTGAAGGGGTGCTGCTGGGAGACAAATATTTAATTGATTTACAACACAGCAGCAGTGGGAAGGGGGAGAGTGGGGAGAACCACAGCATACTGGAATTTGAAATACCAAAAAACCCCCGATGTTTTAAAATTCCAAGCAGTGAGTTTGTTCTTAGGTTAAAATGGATTTTCTAAAACCAAGGCAAGTCATTCTGGTAATGGTCCTCCTCAAAGAACTGCTCCTGAATGTGAATGGGGAAAGCTGCTGTTCATGAGGTATTCCAGTGCTTAAATGGTGTCCCAAAGCACCACAGTTTTCAACAATTATGAAGAAAATAAAATACTGAAAATGTGCAAATGTGAAACATAATTTTCCAATTAATTTAATATCATCATGCTTTGCATCACACAAGCTGAATAATAATTTCAGAAAAAATAATTTGTCAGAAAAATAACAGATAAAACAAACATTCTTGTATTTAGAACAGTCTATTTAGAACATTCCTAATGCTTTATTGCATTTGCATTGCAAAGTAAGAGAGGTAATATCCTATCAGACATTGAAAGGCTCAATAGATGTATGTTCATCACTCAGTAAGAAATTAAAGAGAGACCTTAGAGTAGAATAAATAATGAAAAAAAAAGAATCCATGTTCATTCCAAATCTGTCTAAACTGATGCATTGTCACAGGCTTTTAACAGGTCCAGAATCCCTGGAGGCTTCCAGACTTCAAGAAACTGAAATGAATCTGATGGAGGGGTTTTCAAATGGATTTGTAAAGGTTTCAGGAGTTTCCTGGTTTTTTTGCATGTTAAGATCCTTGCCAGCTGTTGTAAAGAATTGTTTGTTTTCTGGTCTAGTTTACCCAGTCTGAGACAACATGAATTCAGTACATCAGAAGTTTCTCATTAAACATATTTTGGTTTTGTTGTATTTCCCATTTTTGCTAAGTGGGAAGGTATGAACTTTTCATCATGAAAAATCAACATGACCTTTTGCAAAAATGAGGTGCAAGCATTTCAGCATTTGGATGTTCTGGCATTTCACTAAAAGACCAAATGAATTTTAACACATAATATATTTTAAAATATGAATAGTAACATCAGTTGCTTTCCTTTGCCTGCCTTGAAATTTATTAATGCATTTTGAAGTGATCATGAGAGTTCACCTCAGTAATAATAAAAAAAACCTGACCAGGAAAAAATTGGGAAATTTTAGGTAAATTCCTTTTTTGTTAATTCCTTGAAGACTCCTCTGTGATATATAATATATGAGTGCTGACAACATTTTATTATTTGCTGTCTGCAAGGTATGAAGTAATGGTTCTCCTAATAGAATTTAAAATATGTCATTTGCTAAAAATTGGAAGATTTGGAGCCAATGTGGTGGGCAGAGTCATTATAGATCCTGCTCAATGTGTGGTGCTCCCATGTTTCAGCAAGGAAGGGCCATTGCAGACAGCTTGTACTGAATAAATCCCTGATAAACATTATCACAACACTGGCAGGAATGGTCGGTTCCCAAACGGGAGAAACTGTTCCACGCAGATTTGACTGTAACAGTGTGAGCTGACCCCCTGGTGCCCTGTGGCTGCAGGGGTGGGGAAAGGTGAGGACACACCTGGGTGCATGGCTGGGCTGGAGCTAAGGGGGGATAAGTTCTGGCAAAGAGGTGTTGTAGGGCAAAGGAGCTCACCCACACCAGGCCAACACTTCTGCTGTTTCTAGGTAGAACACCTTGTCTGATAGTTACTGGAATAAACATTGAGTGCCATAAATAATAAGAAGCTTTATTTATAAAAACTTTCTGTTCTTCACCTGGGCATGATTCAGGTTTCCTGCTTATAGCTGAACTCCATTCAAGTGCACTAAGGTGGTTGGGGCATTCAGGATTCTGTTTCTGCCACACTGAACTCAGCTGCAGTGGAAACTCAGATGAGTAAGTTAAATAGATTCATCTTTGTTCCTTTATTGCTGATGAGACTCTCTTTGGGACCAGAAATGGTCACTTACACGTCCTGGTCAAAGAACATGCACTTTGAATTTTAGAGAATCAAGAACAAATTAACAGGAAAACACAGATTCTTTTTCCCCCCAAGCTCTCAGAGCTGTGAGGTGTATGGCATACATCACACAACAATAAGTATAGGTAGGGGTAAGCTAATATATAAAGAATAACCTTTGATAATGCATTTGAATTGCTAGCAATGTCCTAAACTCTAGTGGGTAACTGATAGATCTCAGCATTCCCTGTTCTCTCTATGCTATAGGGATTATATATCTTTTAAAATAGAATTTCCACCATTTTAGTCTAGTGGAGTTGTGGAAGACTGAAAATAGCATTTCAGTCTGCACTGCTTGGCTGCTATGCTTCCCAGATGGCTCGGAGCACTTTCCTTCAAAGAAATTCCTGTCACAGTGGTTCCGTACATGTCTTAGGCACCAACAAGGCATTTCTGTGTCAGCAAAATAGTTCTGACAACTGCAGGCACCGCTTGTGTTTGAGGGCATTCTGAGGAAATAACCTCTGCAGTTAAATGCTTGTAAATTTTCCATCGTAGTGGCTCAGTCCTGCCGCTTTGACTTGAGGAAAACCTGGCTGGTTTCTGTTAGCACAGGCTTTGCTTTGGTGTGATGTGTTGGGTTTGGGCTCCCTGCTCCTTGTGTGATGCATTTGTCTCCCTTGGCAGAGGGGAAGGTGCAGACTGCCTTTTGTGTCCCCCAAAGCCTGGCTGGGGTCCTGCAGCAGAGCTCTCAGCCCTGCCTGCTACATCTGTGGCAATTCCACCCAGAGGAGATGTTGCAAGACAGTGAGTCCCCAGTGGGATGTAATAGAATGGAAGCAGATGGTGAGCTGAGGAGAATTTCAGGGGAGGATTACATTTTCCAGTTACTGTCTTTTTGATTTCACTGCTTTTGTCTGATGAATTGTGTCAGATTTGATCCTTCAGATTGAAAAGCTGCTTCTCAATGTGCTCCCAAATGTACAAATAAAGTAAATGGCTGCTGCCAATATACTGTCTCAGAAACTTAATTTTTTAATGCCCATTAGGAACGGCCTTTCATTCCGTCAGTGTACAGTGTGATTTCTGCCTTCAGGTAAGGATTTTTTCTGTCATAGTTTGGGGTTTCAGTAGCCTGCTGGGTTTTGATACATAACATAGCTGAGTACTCACCATTTACTCCTGGCCAAGGCAAACAGAAAGGCTTTCCCTTGCCCTGGCTTATTTGTACAGCTTTCCTTTGGCTTGTTTGTAGTCCCTGATTAGCACTGGGGTCTGTAGAGTCCTGCTAGCAAAAGCCAGACTAAGAGACAAGGGAGACACAGACCCTGAGAGCTCAGAGCCCAAATGTGAGCCCATCCCTGGTGGGAGGGCAGGGCCAGCTCCTGGGGCGTGTGAGGAGTTAATTCAGTGCAATTGCATAGAGATGCCCTTTCTACAATAGCAGCAGATCACTTTGATGTGCAGCTTAAACAATGATACTTTAACATGCTTTCAAGTATCTATGAGAAAAAAAGAAAGTCAAAACTTATTTTCAGCACGAGGATGTTCTCTGGATAGACTCTACCTGTTCATTAAGGCTGATACTTTAAAAACCCCAGCAGCAGAAAGTCTTTCATATGAACGTTGTGGAATCAGGAGTTAAATCTTAGATAAGGTGAAGCCCCCCTCTAACTGTGGCCAAACATTGGTGTGCCTGCCCCTGTATTAGATGTTGCTAGTGTTGATAGTATTTTTTTGTTTCTTATTGCAAAATGATCATTATTCTCTGGTGACCATACATATAAAAGTATAATCAGAAACAGATCTTTTCTGTATCATTCCTTTCTATGTCCTTATAGCACATTCAGTCTTATTTTCTTTGTTGATTTATTCCATTATGGAAGACAAGGTTATAGAAGGATTTTGACTCTTCTGAATTGAATTGAGGTATGAGGAGTGGGTAAATCTAAGTAAGGTTGGAATTTGTAGTAGATCACTATGACAGCTTTCTGACTGCTTCCTTTTATTTAGTGTTGTCTTATTTACTCAGGCCTAGAGACTCATAAACACTGTAAGTGCACATGTACATGTAATGAACTTCTCTTCTAGACTGTTATGGCTCAGCCTCCTTCAGTGTCTTTTAAAAATTGCCATTTCATCTATTGCTTTGATCTTCTCCCTGCACAGATGTTGCAGGTAACCAGGACATTTGAGCTTCCTGCTGCTGTTGCTGTTCAAGCACCGCAGTTCTGTGGTGGAACATGCTTGGGAAAGGTTCATGTTTAGTATTTTTCATGCAAGAATGGTTTAGAAGGATTGGAAGTTCCCAGAAATTCTGAATGTTTGACTTGACTGGCGTCTGTTACTTTCTGGAGCCTAAAGAGACAAGAGGTTCACCATCCTTGAGGGTGCCTATTTACCTTGAGGGTAAAATAATCTGAGGAATTCTCGTCAATATTCGTGAGAGCCTGGCCAGACACCCACAGCTGTATCACCTTCAGAGAGGCCGCTGTAGAAGCAGCTACACTGCTGATGTCATTCCAAAACAGAAGGAATGAAAGCAGTTATGTGTAAGAAAGAGGGTACAGTCAGAGTGTTGGTCCTACAGCCTGGCTGGGACAGCAGGTGGGGAAGAAATAGGGTGTGGATTGATAAGAAGGATTCAGAGCATCAACATCTCGTTGTTGGCTTTGCAAATCAGGTTCAGTTCCCTAAACCATGATTTATGAACAGTACACTGTTTACTGGCCTGGGCAGCAATTATTAGGACAGATGTAAAGATATCATTATATCCATGTATAAGGACAGATATTTTGCAATTCTCAGCATCTTTAAATGCATATGGAAATCACAGCACGAATGTGCACATCATTCCTGAGTGCACCCCAGGAAAAATGCACCTGCAAACAGAGGGAGCCCTGTCCTACCTGGCTGAACTCAGGCACACAAAGCTGCACTGACACCATCCTGCATTTCCATGGGCTCTCATTGCAAAGTGGAGGTTCCTTGGGGAAAAAAAAAAAAGCACAAACAAGAAGAATTACACTTCAACAAGCACTAGAATTTAACAGCTTTTAGATGGGGATGGGTATTTAGTTTAAACTTTGATTTATGACTTTATTAATCCGAGTCCGAGCTCTTGCTTCTGTTGCACCTGGTTTGCATTTATCCTATAGGATGGAAATAATGAAAAAAGTACCCTGAGTTTATTCTCCATAAAGGGAATTTGGGGCTGCATCTGGCCATTTTAGGAGTACTTTCAAGCATTTCTGTTCCAGCAATCTCCATGCTATGAAAGCCCCACAGGCTGTTAGACAGTTATATGTCTTTTTGTTCCTCTCTAATGAAGCCATAATAAGGTACCAAATCTCTTGGAATCATTTCTCCAAAATGAAATAGCAAAAGCAGTGTTGAGTTGGGCTATTGCAGCCCTGTCAGCACCACATGATAAAGTAGCATAAATACAAATTACACCAGCAGCAACAGTTTTTGGTGCACAAAAATAGGAAATATTACTTCTCTGTGCATGTTTTTTTGGGCTTGCATGACTGCTGAGAGCTCTGGGGATTATCCTACATGAATCTGAGGAATAGTGCAGAGCCCACTGAGCTTCCATCAGCTAGGTCCTGTGAAATTAGTGGCAGTAGGAAAAGCAGGAGTCTCATCACTTTTGGAAAATACTGGAAAGGGAAATTAAATCGCTAGTTTTGAAAGAGTCCAGAAGAGTACAAGAATGTCATGATGACTCCTGGTGCCCAACTGGGCTGTTAAGACATAAATAATTCTTGAAATAGGGATCAAAGTTATGTTTCTAGTTTTTGAGGGTTTTTTTTCAGTAAGCACCTGAAAATTCCACATCAGGATTGCCCCTGTGTAATTCAGTGTTTCTGTCCCAACCAGAGATCCCACCTGGGTGTGTTCATTCCCCCTGCCCACACTAAATATGCCCAGAGGAGCTGGGCCTGACTCCTCCGAGCTGTCTTGTGCAATCCCAGGGAATACACCTCACTTTCCCTCTCCCTTTGAAAAATAAGGTTCTTTCAAAATCATCAGGTATGATATTGCTCTGAAAGAACCAAATCATATTTTATCAGCAGGACTCCCCTGAGCAGAGGTTTAATGAATGTGGAAATACAGGATTTAAAGTGATTGTGGCTTATAATACTGCACATTAAATGCTACTTCCACTTGCCCCATGAATGTTTTTTCTCCTGTAAACTTCTAAATTAAGTAGTGTAGACTGATAGAAATATTTTTCTGTGTTTGCATCTTTGTTTTTGAACCTTCTGCCTGAATAAATTTGTAAATTATGTACATTTGTTTTTCTTATCCCGCTGTACATAAATTGTATAGATAAAATCAATACATTTTATTGTGCTACAATTTTCTATACAATGTAAAACTGAAGACCAAAACAGACATAAATATATACTTTGGGACTTTTCAGGAAGCTATAAAAGATGTATGGGATTGACTTCTTTAGCACAGAGAAGAATCTGTAACCTAAGTTTGTTGAGGCAAAATTTCTCTGAGTTACAGTTGTGAGAGATGGACATAACACCAACCACATAGAGTGGGTGGAGTTGTTGAAATTTAGGAAGTAATACTTTTGTTGGTATTCTTCTGTCCTTTCTGTGCCTGTTTTAGTATTCTCCTCTTCCATTTCTAACCCCACAATCGTTTACGTTTATTAACTTTAATTATAAAGCTTATATGCCCCTGTAGAGGGCTTTAGTGGAAAATCAAACCAGACGCTGCAGTAATCAGATTCTTGAAATGAAAAACACCTTGACAGGACCATCTTAAGCCACGTTGTTGAAAGAAGCGAAAATAGGAAAAAAGCAGTAACTCAACCCTCAGGAAACTGTGGGCACAAATAAAATTTAGCTGTAGTAGTTTAATGTGGGAAAATCTTTGACATTTATGTAGTTTATGACTGCACCGAAAAATTAAAGAGGGTGGTGAAAATCTGTAGCTTTGTGATGAAGTTAAAATAAAACAGCTGATACTGTTCCTCTGCCCCACATCTGGAAAATGTTCATTTTTCTTGATGAAAACAAATTTGTGACTGTAAATGAGCAGTGAGACAGTGGATGTGTTGGATTGCTGATAAATGACAGAGGCCAGAGCAGCTGGAGATGAACCAGGTGAGTGCCCAGAGCTCCTGGGCACTGTGAGGGTAAAACTGAGCCTGGCAGTGGCTCTGCTGAGCAGCCAGAACAGGAACGTGGGGTCTTTCCAGGGCAGTCATGGAGAGCAGGGAGGATTTCCTTAGCTGGGCGTGGGAGGGAGGAGGAAGTACCCCTGGTAGGAATTCTTTTGATGGAAGAGAGCACAGGGGAGGTTGAATGTATGGGATTATGGTGTAAAGAAGATGAATGGCTCCATAGATTTACTGTTCTGTGCTAAGATCCCAGGCCTGGCTTAAGTTAGGACTCTGGGGGGATATTAATTGTTATGTGACACATTTCCACAACCATTACTGCTTAGTCTCACTCACAACAAGGCTGCTTAAATCCTGTCCTCAGCCTGCAATGCAACAAATAAGTGAGAACTGTGCTCCAGTTGAGCCTCTAATATTGCACAAACCTGAGGGAGAGGTAACAAGGTATAAGTGATTTAAGGATTTTAAGGACAACTGAGACTGTGCATCAAGAGAAATTAGTTTAATTATGAAGTCTGAAGTCTTAAAAGAAACCCACACACATGGAGATACCGCAGGCACACACACACATACACGGAGGAAAGGAAGAAGAAGGAAGAAAGAAAGAAAAAACCAAAAAGGAAAAAGCAGGCCTTGTGATTTATGTGTGGGATGCAAGCAGGTGGATTCTGTGTCAGACTGAAAGGATAAAGGGAAGCCAGTTCCGGCTCCAGAGTGCCAGGTCTTGTGTGGAGTCGTGAGGAGTCATTTATATTTAAAGAATCTCTTGATAGGCCTCCCTGACCTCAGTAAATAATAGACATATTAATAATAATATGACAAACGGTGCTTTTTTCTAAGGCTAAATGGATTTCTGTTGTTAACAGCTTATTTTTCTTTAAGACAAAAATAGACCGTGCTGCACCTTTTTGACCGTGACATTGTGTGTTTTGTTCAATCCTTTAGTATTTCTGAGAACTGTGGGAGTCAGTTTGCTCCTGTCAGCTTGTTCTTAATGTTAGTTTTCCATTTTCTATGATTTTACTGGAAAGAGGACTCAGATTTTACTGAGAAAAGCCTTCAGAATATGGAACTTTAATTATCAATATGAAATCCAGATTTAGAGGGCTTCTTTCAGTATGTATTTTTTTTACCAAGCTGTGAACCTCGGTTAATTTTAGAAAGTCTGATGAACTGAAATAGATGTCCTCTGCTTGAAAGTCAGATGATTCAGTTGAACCACAGACCCTTGAGCTCTTCAGGGCTGCATGGCTGTAGAGGCTGTGACTTTTAAAATGTGTGTTAATTGTGGAAATGGAAATCAGATATGTTTGGAGGTCTTTTGCCCCTCATGAAACATTTTTCTGCAGCATGCTTTGAGCTTTTATCGAAGGTCTGTGAAGGTATTACCCTAATGTTAATAGTTAGTGATTTGGACCACAGATTCAGGAATTTCTGGGGATTACTTGCCTCCTTTGGCCCATGGTAAGATATGGGCAGGGCTCTGGGTTACTCTAACTGACCAAGGAGTTTTAGTCACAAGGAGAAAACAAAAGGAGAACAAGAATTCAGGGGAAAAAAAAAAATCCACCTAGTTTGAAACATCTCCAAAGCCATTTATGCTGTGTTTGGAACCTCCATTCCTCCAAGCTGTCAAAAATCAGCCTTTCAGAGTTTGTGTCCTGGTTTCCAAAGCACATGCTGACTGTTTGTCCTGCTAACCAGCACAGGAATTGAATTTTCAGCACATTCTAAAGTCATACTGGGACTTGTTTATTTGGGCATATGCCTGGAGAATGGCAGCCTACAATCAGTAATCCAAGCCCACAAGAAGCTGGGATGAAAGCTCTCAGTTTATTCTTATTAGGCAGCCTTTGGAACTTAGAACAATGACTTTGTGAGCTCCCACCAGATTTTAAGCGGGGCAAAACCACTGAAATTTGGAAGGAAAAAGAAAGGAAAAGTTAAAACAAAAAAATTTTTGGCTGTCTAAAAGAGAGAGAGAGCACACACACGAGGCTGAATGGATACGCATTCCACAACACGTACAAAGTCTCTTCCAAGGCTTTGTTCAGATCTGAATCTGGCTCCAGTTCTCCCAGCAGATTTCTCATTTGGACCCTTTCAAGTGTGGCATATTTGTAGTCTCAGGCCCTCAGTGAAAGAGCACTTTGGAATCGGATATCTGAAAAGCATCGTGATGGGAAGAGATTATTTACAAACACGACTTTGAAATATAGAATGGGATGTTTAATATAGAAAATAAAGTGTCACCACACTGGAGATATTTCAAGAGGCCTCATCTGTTTTGTTTTGTAGCAATGATTGTGGTAACATCCCAAGCACAATGTGGCTTCCACTGAATTTGCAAGGACAATGTATTTTGAGTCACTGAATGCAATCTACTGTGTACGGGTACAGTCATTCTATCCAGATCAAAATTAAAAGGGTTTCAGATTACTTTAGTGGAATGCTTATGGGGAAAATGTGGTGTTAAATAGTAAAGCTTCAGGACACAGAATTTGGTTACATCACTACAGGAGTGTGGGGGAAAATACTGGGGAGCAGCATTCAGCCAAAGGTGAACTGGGTTCATGTCCCATGATGTGTAATCCTTTATTCTCAATACAGCTGGAAACTTGTGGAGTCTGGATATCACATGAGCTCCTAAATGCTGCATAAAAATGAAGGGTACACATGGAGCATTGAGGTTTCTGGGTATTTCAGTATTACATGTTGTGCTTCTAGCGTGCAGTACAAACAAAGTATTACCCCCTCAAATGGCCACAATTTCCAGATAAATATTTGTGTCAATAATAAGTTTTCGAAGTCAGTTTTCACAACATACAGTCATGCTTTTTGGCTGCAGACTGCTGAGTTTTCAAGCGCAGATAGCTAATTCTAAAGCATGCTCTGTTTCTTTTGCATTTTATGAAAGGTAAAACTTTGGTTCCTCAACCAGCTCTCACGTGTAAAGATAAAGACATCACTTGAAATGTCCTCTGAAGCACCTGGTGAGGTCCTAGAAAGCAAAAGCTAAACTTTATAGACAAGTAACCCTAATCTCCTGTTGCTGATCAGAGCATACACAGTTCTCTTGTTATAAACTGGTTTTGTGTCACAAATTGTTTCCTGAATTCTGCCCTGGGTTCATTCTTTGAGAACACTTGAGCCCATAAAAGCTGCAAAAGCACAAAACCAGCCAGGTTTTTTAGTTGTCTGAGTAGCACAAACCCCAGAGAAGTGGGGGGATTTCACTCCTGTCTAACACACAGACACACCTGTGATTCCTCCTCCTCTTGGTGTTTGGGTACACCTGTCTGGGGCTGTGTTCGTGGCACTGCCTTGCACCCAAACCCTATTTTGAATTTGCTAACAGCACTCATTGTAATTACTGTGTATTACTTAATTGGGATTCATGTAATTATTATTTTAAACTACTTTATGTGTTCTGATTTGAATTTTTAATTTAGAAAACACATATTCAGACCTTCGATCTGATTCCCTTTGGATTGCTGTGGATGGAACATACATTTTAATGCTTCAGGTTATTTGTATGCAGCAGGATTTTCCCAATCTAGGCTCCTGAATCAACGCTAGTATTTATCTGTGCAAAGTTACAGTCAGTCCAGGATAACATATTTTAATTTCTAAAATCTATGTTTAGTTACACAATAAAACTATTTAAATTTGATATTCTTTAATAAAATATGTACAAAATACTTTGTCTTACAAAGTAAAAGTGCAAGACAGATTTCTATGCATTTTTACATGCACTCAATAAAAATATCTAGCTGTACATGTACTTTTTGTTACTTGTTCTTTATTTCAGGAAAATTAATATTGCAGTATCAGCTGTTATCAGTTGTAGAGGCTGCAGCCAGGTAGAAAGTTTATCCATTCCTCTTTAAATCATACCTGCATAATCACTTCCTACCAGCATATCCATACACCTTACTTTGAATCTCATCAAGGTGACTTCTAAAATTGATATAATGATTTTTCTGAAATCATTATATCATCCTTTATAGGGATGGGGGTGTCATTTGCCGGGTGAGGTGTTTCCCTTAGGAATGGTTTCAGTCCTGCTGTCCTGACACATTGGCTCTGGTGAGAGTAAGTGTTATTTTAAAGCAGGCTCTGAAACGTCACCAGGATCTTATCCAGAAGCACCAAGTCTGCCCAGTGTATAAAATAATAAGGCAGACACTATTTTAACACAATAATTTGAACAGCCTTACTTTGTTCACTCTATCTCCGAATGTTTGGAGTGATATAATTATCTGTATTCTGTTACTGAAAGGCTAAATGTGTCTCATGAAGAAAATCTCAAAAAGATTTTAATTAAGTTAAACTAAAGTAGGAACTGAAGTATAGAAAGTGCTGTAAAGAATCTTTAATATCAAAATAAGCTCATAACATCTTCTAAAATAGAAGTTAATACAGTCAAGTTAATATTCCTCCACTGAAGAAAATGAAAGCAGAAGTGTACATTTGGTTTTAGAGGTCTTGAGTACTTGGCTCTTTTCAAGTCCTGTTTTCTTCCTGTCTTTCTCTCAAGCAGCCCATGAATGAGCCAAGTCTCTGTACAGCTCTAATGTCTCCCAGCAAACAGGGTGTCCTTACTGCTGAGAAACTCGCTGGTTCCCTGCCCTCGATGCAAAGAAAATGAGTGTATTCCTCGTGGAACGTGAGCATTGCCCCTGTTCAATCTGGTACTGTGGGAGGCAGCTTCCTCACAGCGATGTATGAATCCAGTCTGTCAAACTCAATTCAGGGAAAAATGCATTCACTGTACCCTGCTAGCACCTCAGGGCAGCAAGGGACCTGTTGCCATCATCCCCTCGCCACGGGTGCCTCTGTCAGCAATCCTGCAACGCCATGCAAAGGGAACCACACTGGGAGAAATCATTCCGATGCCTTTTGCAGCAGCACGAGTTTGCAGGCCTTTTGTTTGCAATTTGGAAAGCTTGGTGAGTGCCTGCAGCTCATCAAATGCCAAATGATCCAGGAACTCCAGCAGCTCCTGCATCACAGAAACAACCAAGAGCTCCCGGGGCTTCAGCCTGAGGTTGGATTTCTGTCCCGTTTGTCCCCATGCCTGGATGGATGTCCTGTGCTTCCCGTGCCCTTCACAGGGCAGTGTTTACACTTTCAAAGTGGAGCACACACAGCACAGATCCTTTGCTGTCTCTGTCCCTCGTGTGCCCGTGGCTGGGCCCTGCCCCTGCCCAGTGTTCAGCCCAATGGCTCCTCGGCCTCTTGCTTCCCCTTCTTGCTGCTGCTGCTCCTGCTGCCTGGACATCTGCTCATAAAACCTGAGCTTTTCTTTTCTTTTTCCCCCTAACCTTGATGAATGGCCTATATCTCAATGCCAAAGCCCACCTTAACTGCGAACGATTGATCGAGCAGGAGCAGCAGTGGAACAGGTTATGTGTCCTGACAGCCTCAGCTGCTGCTGGGGCTCCCCTCCAGGGACTGGCAAAAGCCTTATTCCGTGCAGGAATTCAGATCCCTATGAATCTCTTGAGAAACCAAGTGGGATTTTTGAGACTCCTACTACAGAGTCTGAATATCTTTTAAAAATAGCAAGCCCAGAGTGCTCTGTTGATTTTCTGTCATGGAATGCTTTGAAGGGCAAATATTCCTTTTTGTTTTGCACAGATGGCATAATTTTGGTGGATGAACTCAGCATTATAAAATACAAGTTCATATGCTTTTATTTGTTTTAAACGTTAAGAGATAAGAGGAAAGACCATGAATATACTTTGTTCAAAAACATTAATTATTCCTACATTGCTCTACTATCATTTAAAATGTCATTTTCCTTCACCATGTCTCTTATACATTTTTACCAGTAAAATGAATGCAACAATAACCTTTTAAATACTATCTAGTTAAATTAGTTACACTTTTAAATATAATGAGTCCTTAAGGCCAGGTTTTCAAGCCCTGTGTCAAGGTGGCTCACTTAGATCAGGGGACTTGTGCCAGATAACAACCACAGAAGATCTGAATGGAAAGGTGAAAGCAGCTGTTTATTAGAATTTGTAGTCTAAATTTAGGCAGACAAGGGAAAAAAATCAAGGGTGACTGAAAGAGAATAGATGTCTAAGTGATATTGACTTTAACAGGTTCCTGATCGTGGAGACATATGACAGATAGAAATGTGCTGGGAGAAGTTAATGGCTTTGAACAGAAAAGACCAAATGTACAGTAATACCCTTGAAAGTGCTGACTTCATGAGTCAACATTTAAATGGGAGTCTGTCTTCCTGCTAAATAGCTTTTCAACTTCTTTCTTATCATAGGAGTCCTTAATTAAAATAGTTCAAAGGAGTTGGGTCATAAAACTGCACTGGGGTTTTTTTGTGCTGAAAAGAATTTCTGCACTCAGCAAGACTTCATCAGTTCTCAAAACTTAGCAGTCGAGTCAATAGTCTTCTTTTCACTATGGTGAACTACACACTGAGAATGCCATAAGCAATTATTTAATCTTTGTAACTGGGGGTTAGTTCAGGACCGCAGTGGTCTAATTAAAAAGTGCTTCGGTGTATCATTGATTTCTTGGTATGACCACAAAGTCCTACTTTATCCTGCCTTACTTTGAAGCAAGCAATGCTGCCAGCCAAGCTTGCTGCACAAACACTGAAGGGTGCAGAAGAGCCAAACGTTTGTGTCATGCAGTTTGTCGGGGCAGAGAGCGAAGGGAAGAATCAAGAAAGATCAGAAAACAGAGAGAAGAGTTTTGATGCGCAGGGGAAAACAAGGTCTATGATATTGGTTTAAAATGCCTGTTCCATCAGCCAGGCTAACAGAATTCTGGAGGAAGGTTTGTTGTTTTCTCAAGATAAAGCCTTGCAGGAAGGGCTGCAGTGCCAGCTCCAGGCATTGGGTTTCAGTGATCTATTTGCTTGTCAAACATCAACACCGCCAATTCATTGCACTGCCTCACGAATGACCTCCTCTTAGCCCTGCTCTCTGCAGTTTGCAGTTTCATTCATTTGTCATGTTGCAGTCCTGTTTCTGGTTTAAATTTCCACTTCTGTTGAAGACATAAGTCCAAGTAGTAGAGTGAAAAATCCCATAACCTCATTCATAACTGTCGTGACCTTTAATTCAGAAGCCACGGCTCTGGAATAGCTGCAGTTAATAGTCTTTTTAAGAAGTCTAGTCAGTCTTTGTCTGAAAATTCATATAGTAATGCTGATTGAAAAATTGATATGACTCATGGGGAAAGTGAATTGGAAAATAGAAAGCTCAGAATTTTAGTCTTTTTCGTATTATTATTTCGATTCAGCTGCCCTGTTAGCATGCTTGTTCTAATTCTGCTCTGTAGTTTTGTGCTTTCTTGTACTGGGACAGGACAGGAAGGCAGTTACGTGAGTCTGGTGTCATGGGAGAATATTATCAACTCTCAGGGAAGTATTGCATGCAAGAAAACTAAATGATAGCAACAATGGTGTTAAAATAACCAGGTGAAATATTTTGCTTTCTAAACATTTATATTTCTGTAAATATGTTCTCCACATGAAGCTGCTGCTCAGCAGAATACTCTTGCTCATTCAGTATTAAGAGTTTCCCTAGGAAAAAACCCAATTGACAGTTTTTACCCTGCTGCCACTACTGAAAAATAGGATGTGATAGCCTACAGTAATTTATACTAAACTGCTGCGAGCAATTATTAAGGGGGGGGCTGTAAAAATCCCCCTCTGATTGTCTCTGCATTTATGGGCTCTTTGCAATCAGGGCACCAGCTCATGCAGAACACAACCTTCCTTCTGCTTTGGAGTCAGATCTGTGCCTGACTGATTACAAACCCAATTAACTATCTTCTGGAGGCTAGGATAAACTCCAGATATTCCATCCTGGAGAATTTCGGAAAGTTGAGTATATGAATGACTGAAAAAGTATAAAACTAAATTAAGAGCTCGAGTCCCCTTGTCTCCTCAGAATTCCTGTCTTGGTATTTAGAATTCTATTTACACCCAAACCAGCTCCACTGCTGAAGGAATGGCATCTGTCAAAGTCAGTGTGATGTGCCAGTAAACCCCTTATATTTTTGCATCTTTTCCCACATACCAGGAATTGCTTTGACACATTGAAACAAATGCCACCAAATCCACTTTCAGAAATTTCGGTTGTACTCAAATTCTCAGTATACTTCTGCTTCTTGCCTTTTCTAAAATAATACATTAAATTCATTGTCGCATCCACAGCCTTGGAAGATTATCCAACTTCTATAAACTAATTTGAATGAAGCATCTTCTTGTTCATAGTGAATTCAGGATCCCTCACTTGTGGGTATATTCACTCCCTCCCCAATTACTTTAAAACAGTTGCATAGCTGGGCTTCTCTCAGAGAATCAGTAATAAAGTTAAATGCTTCAGACTCCTCTGGTTTGGAAGGAGAGCTGCTCTCTCAGAGTCTCACTGGATGCTGGGACATGCTCTTTACAGCAAAAACGTTTGGCTGGTGTAGCTCACGTATTTCCCAGATTGCCAGGAAATTGATTTGAGGATTTTGAGAGCTCCTTTCTTGCTCCTGGCTCACCTTGTCAAGCTGCTTAACTCCACAGGAATATGGAGCCCCGTGTCCCCCAAGACTGCAGACAAAGACCTGCTTGCAGCTTCCCACCACGCTGGGTAGCATAGCAACCCTTCCAGCTGGCTCCTGCAGAGCTGCCCAAAGTCACAGCTACTCTCAGATTCAGACCTTTCATGGTTTCTTACAGGGCTCTCAAAGGAAAAAAAAAATCTCATTATTTTGTTGCTAAGTCCATAGTGTTCCAAATTGTACTGACTCTTTGGTCGGAGTTCAGTGCAACAGACTGTGCAGGGAATATTTTTTGACTCAGATAAAGTTTTGGGAAATATATTACACATTGCTTGTGATTTTGAAACGTAGTGAGTGCTTTGGGAATCAGAGCAGGAAGAATAGAGTAGACAGCCTGCTATATGTAACAACACCTTCCCTATTCTTGATGAAACAGAAAATACATTTACAGGGGTTCCTTGGTTGCTATTTTCCCTATATTTTGTCCCCTTCCAGCATTCTGTTGGGGCCCCTTGGCTGGTGGGGAAGCCACAGAGACAGAAAAGGCCTTGAAGCTGTGTAAGTTCTGCTCAGCACTTGTAAATAAAACATCCCTGTGTTAATAGCACTGTTTTGACCACAAATCCAAACCACAGCACCATGGAGGCTGCTCTGGACAGAATTAACTCCATCCAAGCCAGTGTAACAGGTTTCCCTGGATCTCAAAGAACTTGCCCCAGACTTTTGAAAATGTATGATTCATTTTCACTATCCATTTTATAACTGAGAATACCTGGACTAAGATTAATGTATTTCTGAATTCCTGCTGTGAACCTGTGCTGAGGTAGAAAGATCGCATTTCTGTTCAAACGAGAAGTCTTCCTTAAAAAACCCCAAACCAATCCCAAACATTTTACTAAGCAATGCATTATCACAGTACTGTTATTCCCAAAACTTTCCCTCTCCATATGATTTTCTATAGTCATAAGCAAAACTATCTTCTCTCAGTTACTTCTCCTTAAATCTAAAAAATCCTCCAAGCTGTGCCATCATCCTCCTTCTCCTTTTCCCCTTCCTTCTTCTCCTCCTCCTCATCATCATCATGCAGCTTCCCCTTATCAATATATTGAAATATTTCGTGTTTGCTGCTTTCCTCTTCGGGCACAGAGAAAACCCCACTGCCATGTGCCTCATTAGTGCTGATTAATCACTGTGCAGTTTCAATCATTTTGTGATGTTGAAGCCCAAAATATTTATCCTAAATAAAAGTGCTGTTTGAAAAGATACAGCTCAGAAATTGTTCACAAATGCATTGTTCAGATTGTGCACTTTACCAGCCATGGAAATTTTTGGAATGAATTGTGTGCATAAGTCATACAGACATTGTTTTCTAGTGACTTCAGATGCTGCACTTGACACATTTTAGCTTAATTTTTTTAGTGGCTGCCCAGCTCTATTATCAGATGAAGTGTCCTGCCAGTGAAAGGCAAAGCCTGTGTGTCAGTAGCCAGTCTTCAAAATCTTGGAGTCTGCCAGATCAGCCAAGTAAATAAGGCAGTTTCTAGTTCTGTCTAAGAAATCATAAACACTGTCCTTAGCTGTTGATGTCAGGCTGCTTCAGCAGTGCTGGCTGTGAAGTCAGCAAAGTGATTAATGACTCATTAAAAATTAATACATTTCCCAAAAGAATTTGCAGGGATTCTACTGTGAAATTCCTGCTGTACTCCATGGGAGCTACATGATTTAATCCCCATGCCCTGCACTTTACGAGTAACCTTTTGGAAAATAAGCAACTTAAGCAGCTGGAGGCGTGCACTGTTACACGGCATCGCGGGGCATTACAGCACTCCAGCGAGAAATCAGTCTGCAAACTAAAATGTTGTTAAGAGACTTAAACTAGGGACTCACAAAAAGCTGTGTTGGGAGTGACTGGCTGCAGGGGGGTGTGTTCCAAGCCCTGGAAACCTTTTGGCTCTATCCCTGATGAGGCTGAGCGGGGATGTGCTGAGCTGGGCTTCACCATGGAATTCACATGTGTGCGGTCAGTCTACTGAGAACAAATGAGTTTATTTTGGAATCATGTCATGAACATTTCCAGCAGACATAAAACTAAAAACCTGCTCTTGAGGACGAATCCAGCAGTGAAGGGATGAGGTGTCTTTGACTTCTACACAAACACCCAGCAGTTCATTTCAAGCGTGGAACACAGGCTGTGTGCTGAGCAGGGACATCCTTCCTGCAGAAATGGGGCACAAGTCAGCTATGTCTAAGGTGCACTGTCAAATGGGTTCCTCATCCACCTCAGCAAAATACAGAATCTTCATTTATTCATTCATTTTCTCGTGTGTCCTATCATTTCTGTAGATTCTTCCCCCTGCTCCTCCTACTCTACAGAAACTATTTTTGGTGCAAAGGGTGGTGTGCAGCAGGTTTTTCTGTGTCTTTAAATGCAAGTCCCTGACTTTGAATTGAAAAAAACAGGTATTTATGTACAGGCTTGCACTGATAGATCTCCTGGAGTTAATTATGTGATATCTGTCTAAACTTCTACCCTAGTTATCTATAGAAGTATATTTCTTTGCACCATGCTTGGTATTTACTCAGGCAGCAATTCCATTGCCTTTATGGATATGTGAGGGACCAGGCTCTTTTGCTGTAAGAAAGTAGAAAGTAGAAAACTCTGTGATGCTGGAATTATTTATTCCATATAAATAACTGAAGCAAGATCATTAACCTCATTGCAGCACTGTGACCATGCCCTCTTCTCCACACTCTGCTCTTTTAATCACACCATTGATCATTCATCATCTTTCATACCATATTCAGAAACTTTGTCCTTGCCACAAGGGATATGCACAGTTTCTAAATCCTGTGCTGTAAAACATGGGCAGTTGTAAGGAAAAGGGGAAACAAGAGTACAGTGAACAGTTGGCAGGATTTCGTCTTTACTTTATGTGTCTGTTTATGATTTAATTCTTCATATGCTTACACAAGCCATGACTCTTCAGAATCTGTAATTTTTTTCTGTGTATCACTTATCACACAGGTGCAGAGCAGCATTTAGCAGACTGGGATGTGGGGTTCAGGAGCTGTTTAGCAGTGAGCTGCAGACTCACTGTCACAATTGCACCTACAAGTCTACTGGTGTCTCAGGAGAGGGAAAGTCCTGTGTTACACAAACCCCAGCAGCTCCAGCAGTGAGAGGCTCCTCAGCGAGTGACTGTGATGGGCATGAATCAGGCCCTGTGCCAGGGGTTGTTTATGTGCACAGTTACATTTCAGCAGTAAACACTGGAAGCATTCATTAAGCCAAACATTAAGAGTGGGTGACCTCTCACTCTCCAAAACAGTCACATACAAATAGTAAATTAAATCAAGCATTAATCAAAACTGTAAAATAGCCTGCTTAAACCCTTCAGAAGCAACACACCCACTACCTTCTTCCAAACCCTTGTCAAACAAATGGTTTTTGCGGCATATCTGGAAGGTCATCAAGTCCTGGGCTATTTCAGGAGCAGGTTCCAGATGGTCTCTAACACGCTGAATAATGTATGTCTGTGTGGGAGTGGGGGGAGAGGGGCTCCAAGGAACTATTACACTGATAGGAGTAAACCCACGCATTTTGCATTCATCTGTGCCAAGCTAGGTGTTGAAAACCTCTCATGTCCTTTGTTTCAAGCAGCAGAAATAACTTGTTGCGAGAATCTTTAGTGATAATATCAATTTCATATTTCACTCAGCAGCACTCTACAAAACCTTTAGCTCTTGTTTGGGCTACGGTTGTCTCGATTACAAGAGCACTGGTGTTTTAATGGGATCTGTTATTTGCAGTGTGATATTCCATGGGCAGGAAGCTTTTATCCTGTAATTCTTGCCACGCTCTAAAGGGAAAATCTTAACAGCTCTATTTGCATTGTTCTATATAAGATAATGATACGGCATAATGCAAACATAGGTGCTTAAAACTGCTTTGCTTGAATGTCATGGGGCTGTTTGCATGAGTTTGCAGGGGGGAGTTGCTTGATGATGAGCTCAACATGCCCCAGCAGCCCAGAAACCCCCAGTGTGCTGGGCTTATCCCCACAGTGTGGGCAGCAGGGCAAGGCAGGGGATTCTGCCCCTCTAACCTGCTCAGGTGAGACCCCACCTGCAGCTCTGGGGTACCCAACAGCAGAAGGACGTGGAGCTGCTGGAGAGAGTCCAGAGGAGGCCATGGAGCTGCTCCGAGGGCTGGAACTCCTCTGCTCTGGAGCCAGGCTGGGAGAGCTGGGGATGCTCACCTGGAGAGGAGAAGGCTCCAGGGAGAGCTCAGAGCCCCTTGCAGGGCCTAAAGGGGCTCCAGGAGAGCTGCAGAGGGACTGGGGACAAGAGATGGAGGGACAGGACACAGGGAATGGCTTCCCACTGCCAGAGGGCAGGGATGGATGGAATATTGGGAAGGAATTGTTCCCTGCGAGGGTGAGGAGGCCCTGGCACAGGGTGCCCAGAGCAGCTGTGGCTGCCCCTGGATCCCTGGAAGTACCCAAAGCCAGGCTGGACGGGGCTTGGAACAACCTGGGATAGTGGAAGGTGCCCCTGTGGAACTGGATGAGCTTTAAGGTCCCTTCCTACCCAAACCATTCCATGACTCTGTGGATTTATTTAAATGCACAGGTTAAAAGACAGTAAATGCTTTCCGAGCACAGGGTGTTAAACTCCAACAGTCCTTATGCCCCCAACTGCATCACCACCTCCAACGAGTCTGCTCTGAGCTGCCTGCCTGCCCACATTGTGTGTAACAGGGAAAAACACTGACCTGATACTATACTAAGAACAAAATCAGACCACCTGGATCAATTGTGGACTTAGGTCAGAGGTTAAAATGGGATTTATTAACCAGTGGCCCTCTTCAGCATTACAGGTTTTAGCCCTGATATTGCATTCTGGCCATGCTATAATGAAAGATGAAGGATATGGAGTAAATAGACTTTTTGTACCTTCACTTCTGCATGCAGGAAGATACAGATGGCACTGTGTTGCTATTAGTCATGGAATAAAAAACCCCCAAATAATACTAAATACTCTACAATAATGCTAAATTTTAATAATGATGCTAATTATGTCACAGAATGGAAAGCTCCTTTTCCCGTTGCTATCTTTCAAGTTCCCTTCTGGCCACAGCTCTAAATTCATGCTCTTGGTGAAATTCTGCTCATGTGTAGAGAGACCAAGGATACGGAAGAAATTGCACATAGATAAATCAGTGCATCGTTTTTGTCCTAAGGTAATAATATTTCAAAGTACTTTCATTCTGATGGTTTTCAGAATAACTATTTGAAGTGAATTGTTGGCCTTGGACAAATTCCTGGAGGAGATAATGACGTACATGTCACAAAAGAAATCATTGTTATAGGCACAGCTGGTGACAGTGCTCTGTGTTGACAAACAAGTAAGTTGACATAAAGCCTACCATTCAATTACTGGCATAAAGAAATCTCCTCTAAAACAAGATTGAAGACATGGCCTATGGCACCTCAAGTTTGAATAATACAGCAATGGTAAAAAATAGACAATATCAGCAATGCAGGAAGAGGAAAACTTAATTTCTAATCCCTATCATGTGCAGTTCAGAGGACTAACACAAAATTTAAATTTCCTATACAGTCAGTATTCAATAACTGAATTTTTATATTTTTTACATAGCTAAAAATATGTTCCCAGTTTCACACCATGGCTATTAACTCAAGGTTCTTAAGATTTCCAGGCTCTCCATTTGAGTTCTCTTCTCCAGGTCTGTCACTGTTCATGAGCTGCAAAGTGCATTGATATTGTTCTTCAGCCTCTGCGAGGGAATACACAAACTCATTCACAACAGCAAATTGCTTCCTGGAAAGATTGGATCACTGAAGTGGATTGGCTATTGTCAAAATGTCACTCAGAAGACAACAGAAAACCAAAATAAAAGTGGTTATTAGCAGTTGCTGTCACTGCAGCACATGGTGATGCTCAGGCTTGCCTTTGGCTGGACACTGCTCTGAGATACACTTTAGGGTGGCTGAGGAAAATTGGGTGTGAGAACTCTGAAAGTCTGTGTCCTTCATAAGAAAATTTCATAAAGAATAAGGAAACAATGAGTTTCTCACTCATGACTTGTTACAGGTCATCATATATTAGGGGAATTTATGTGGGTGAATGAGAACTACAGGTATTAATTACATTGTGGGCATGGTTAGGGAGCATGTGAATTTAAAGGGAGACATTATTATAGGATCTTTACTGATTGTAGACATCCTGAAGTTTCACAAGAAGCAGAAGATGTGCAAGGAATTCTAAGGGCCTGGAGAAGTGGTAAATGAAGTCATTAGGCTCAGTCCTCTCTATGTGACAAAATCTAGTGATTTCCATAGGGTTTGCTCCTGCCTCTGGAGATTATTTCAACTGGCAGATCTACATTTTTGTTCTCTGGAGTGACTCATCTGTCCCAGATACTCAGTTCTAAATACACAACGTTAGTTATGCTGTCAACAAATAAGCAGTATAACAACACCCAAGTCATAAAAGCTACAGATGTATGTTTTCTTCATGGTTCTGCATGATTGTTGTGATTGTGAGTCAACCAAGGCTCCCTAAACCTTTTAAAGAGCTGAGCTCACTGGTGGCTCTGCTTGTCCTTGAGGAGGAAAATTCTGCAGAGCCAGTTTGGGTGCTTGTGATGCCAAAGGAGGGTGTAAATCTGCATTTTCTAGAATATTAAGTTGTTTTCTCCCTCTGCTTAGGCTGGAGTTGCTGCAGGGTTCTGGTGTGGGTACCTGGGACTTGAAAGCTTTGGAAATTTTTAAGTGCTTCCTTTTTATAGAAGCAGTTCTGCAGAAGAGAAACTCTGGTATCATTAGAGATGAAACTTTTAATTTAAAAGACAGACAGTGTGTAACAAAAAACCCAAAAATGTCATTAGTTGTAGTCAGGTGTTTCTGTTCACAGCCAAATGACAAAGTTGTATGGCAGGTAACTAAAAGCAACTCAGAGGAATTTTAGAGAAGAACATCAGGGCCTGGTCCTATAGCTCTGCTTGCACAGAATGCTCTTCCTTCAGGGTTTCAAGTTTCTGCTGATTTTTTAAAGCTTAATATGAGGAAGGAGATGATAAATTTAGGAAAAGAGTCTCCATTTGATAGCTTTGCTCTTTTTCACATTGAGAAATTTAATAATTTTTCTATTAGATGGCTTAATTTCTAACCACCAAAAGTTTTATACTTTTCAGTCAGGTATGTGGACTCAGAAATGTCCAAATCATTTCTATTTGTCTACTAGTTTAAGAATATTTCTGTACTTTCCTGTATGTGTGAGCTTTTCTGTGACCTATAAGGAATTTTAAAAAATGAGACTATTTCACATGTAACATATTAAAGTTTAACAGTCACTTTTACCAAAAAAAAAAAAAAAAAAAAGAAAAAAGAAAAAAAGAGTGTAGGAAGTAATTAATTAGAAAAATACTGAGGTGAATGGTGGGAATTGAAATCCACCCAAACTAATAGAAAATGTGGCCTTGTTTTTAAGTCCATTGGAGTTCTGCTGTTGAATTTTGCAACAACGAACTTCATAGATTTTAATACATGGTTTTTATTTGGAAATTTTTAAAAGGTACACTGCATTTGATTTATTTCAAACTCCTAACACAGCTCAACTTGGGGTGGAGAACAAGAAATCTCTTTCAGAATAAAAACAAGCTCGAAGGTCCTGTCTGAGTTCACACCCACTCCCAGGGCTACTCCTGACACTGCACAGGAGGATTGTGATGGATTAACTGAGTGCATAACAGATATTATTTTAGTGCATTAGCCCTGATTTCCTGTTCCAAGTGATTGATCGAGCCCCAGTCAAGACAGTGTCCACAGCAAATATTAAGCAAACTTACCCAGACACAATCAATCACTCTTATCAAAAAATCACCACATTTGGAGCAAAAAAATGCTAAAGCCTTACCTGCTTTGCAATGCCTTCATCCAGGTTTAATTCTGTTTCTTAAAGGTGCAGGAAAACAGATTGTGTTTGTGAAACTGTTGTTTGCTCAGTGTACTTCTCCAGGCTGGGCAGCTGTAAACTACAGAGGTGTCATTTGCTTATATTGCAACATGTTTGCTAGTTTAGACAAATGTGTGGTTCAAAAAAGAGTATTTTGAGAATAACCTGACAGTAAGAAACGTAACTTGTCCATAAAAGCTGATCCTGGTGCATCCAGTCATCATGGATTACCACCAGTAGCAATATTTTTTTTGAGCATTGCATTTCTAAAGAATTCTCTTATGTACTGCTGTAATTTTTCTTCATTTATTTCACAATTATTTAAGCACTTATAAACATGATTTAAGCATAGTTAAAAGGTCTTTTATATAGCACAGGTCTGATTCTATTGTTTCAAAGGTACAGAAGATTCTGTTTCTCAAGTGATGTTGCAGCAGGCTGGCAATGACCTGGACACTGTCAGTGTTCTCATGGGTCTCTCTGCAAACCTAACAACAAACAGGCAGCACAGGGGGGATGGAGCTGTGTCTTGGATAGTGGAGCTTAGACTCTCAACACACTTGGTAGGATCCTGTTTAATATCAGAAGAAAACAAAAAAATTTTTTTAACCTAGATAGGAATGACAGGAGCTGCCAAACTAAAATGGAGAAGGAAGGATAGCAATGTTATGATACAGAGAAAAAAAAAAGTGAAGTAGCAAAATTTAATTACTAAAGGTTGTTTTTCTCCTGAAAGCTAAGAATTACTTATTGGAAAAAAAAAAAAAAAAAAAAGGGAAAACACAAGATCAGGATTTAGGAAGTTGGTAGTCAGCTGTAGGGGAAACTGTGATGTTAGACTTGCTATATAACCCAAGATTTCCTCATTATGCAGTTTAAGTTTACAAACTCTCTCCACTGGCTTGGAAGCTATAAAATAGTGGTATCAGGCATGTTTCCCTGAAGGAATTCTCCCCATGAATCACCTCATCATCTTTATGGCCACTACGAACCACCAGCCTACAAGAGAGCAACTGAATGGGGTTTTGTCAGCTGAACATCAGCAGCAGCACAGGTTGCTCTCTTTTGATCACTCTTGGTAGCCCAAGACATCACTACCAACTGGGTTTCAGCTCTCACTCTTTTTTCCTAAGCTTAGCTATGAAAATCATGTGTTGAAACCAGCCTCTGCTTTCCTGGCAAAGGGATTTCTCCAATCCTGTCCATGCTGTAGCTGGAAATAAGATTTTCCCCCACTGCTATGACTCAGTGTTGAATCCATGAGCATTGGTGCAGTTTCCAGTCACTAGAGTGACTTTCTGGAGTGTGACATTCCACCAACCACTAATTACCCGGGTTTGATGGATTTTTACAGCATAAGCAGAGTAAAACAACTTCTTGTGGCTCAGACAAGAACACAAATGCTTGTCCTGTTTCTATCCAAGACAGCATCTGCAGCAGACTTTAATTCCTACAGAGCATGCAGTGGGAATGGCTTCAAATGAATTTAAATTGCAAGCTTGGTCAACTAAAATGCTTTTAATTGTTCACTGGCAGCCATTCAAGCTCTGATTGTAGAGAGTAACTGCTTTGGTGTGTGCATGTCAACAATACAGAGATGTATCACAGACACAGAACAAAACATCGATTTATCATCCCAAACCCCATTACCTGTACATGTGATGTGTGTGACACCATGCATCAGAGTTTAAAGAACAGTCACAGAAAGTATATTTGTGTAAGATCCACCCAAGAAGCAAATGGTTTCCCTTTCCCCTGTTTTCACTTTCTTCCTTCACCTATAAAGTGACAGAGGAATGGAAGTGGTTTGGTTAAGTGGATTATTTTTGCCCCACATGTGGAGTCTTGGATCGAGCCCTTCCCTAGCAAGTCACTGAAGTTGTACATGTTTCCTAAATGTTCACGGTGCGGTGAGTTGACCCCAGCCAGCAGCTAAAGAGTGTTTCTTAAAGCATTTGTAATTAAGATATTTTAAGAATAAAAAGAAATATGCTCTGCTAATTTTCTTTACTTAATAGACTAACCCCCAGTAAGCCATTGGAGACTGTAGAGTCCTTCATGGAAATGTCCTCATCAGCTAAAGATTAAATTAGGTCACCTTGATAACCTGGTTTGGTGAACCGAATGGGTTTGATGTCTGACAGCACCTCCCCTGGAGTTTGCAGTTAAAAATAGGGAAATAGTACAAGAAAATCTCCAAAAGGGATTTTGTGTCTCAGTGGATGTTTTTCCTTTGAACACAATGATGTTTCATTTTATAATTGAAATATAGTATGTCTTTGAACTTTCAATAGCTAAGGCTATTAAGTAACAGTATTGCATTTCATTTATTATGTTACATTTTAAGTTCAGTCCATGCATTTTTAATTCTGTTTATGTCTTGAGAGCTTGCCTCTAGTGGAATAAAACCAATCAAGAATCTAGAACAGGAATTAAAATTTAGATCCTAATTCACCACTGCCCTGTGGTTCCTTTGTGTTTACTTGAATAAGTACAAAGGACTAATAAAATAAATGTAAGGACCCTCTGGAGAAAACTGTTATTGTATGGGGTCAGATAATGCTCAAGCTCTGCCAGGCCCACCTGAGATTCCCTAAATGTGAGAAAGCTGTGCTGCAATGTGGCTGAAGACAGAATGGAAAGAATTGCCAAAATAGATGGTTTCACAGAAAATCTGTGTTCATGATAGTAAGAAGAAAAAAAACAAAAAAGGATTGAGAGAATTGATAGTGAGAGTATTAAAAATAAATGTTGTAGGTGACAGGAGCTGAGGTTTGGGGCACTGGGGGAGGAATCTCGGGCATCTGGCTCTTCAGAAGTTTTGTGAGCAGAAATACGGCATGGTGGGTTGAGCTCAGCCAGCAGATAAAGCCCCAGCCTGGCCCCTCCCTCACCCCACGGTGGGATGGGGACAGAATCCTGGCTGTGTCCCATTCCAGCTCCTTGCTGGAATGGCAGAGGCTTGGAGGCTGTGCCAACACTGCTCGGCAGGGAGGGAACATCCCTCAGCACAGCTCTGCTCGGTCACAGACCCGAAACGAGCACCGCGGGGCTGCTGCCAACAAAACCGACACAAACCACGGGACACGGCTGAGCATTTCCCACCTCCGGGAAAAGAGTTACCAAAGGGCACGAGTTGCCTGAGGAGTGAGGAGAACAGCCCTGGAGCTCCTGGGGAGAGCAGGAGGAGGCAGGATGGGCTGCAGGCACCGGGCAGGGATTCCCTGGCAGCCCCTGGGGACACGGTGCTGGAGCAGGGAGGAACGAGACTGAGAAGGAGCAGCAGAGAGGAGCAGCTCCGGGCTGAGCATCACCTGGGCTCTGCCCATCGCTCTGTGCAGCTCCAGGGAAGAGGAGGGAGAGGAGCTGGGAATGAAGGACTGGAGTGGAACCTGGGGAAAAAATTAAGGGTGGGGTGGGGGGAAGGTTTTTTTTTTTGTAGTTTCCCACTATTCAAACTAGCAATGAATTAAATTAACTTCCCCCCACTCGAGTCTGCTTTGCCTGTGACAGTAACTGAACTGTCTTAATCTTGACTTCTGAGCTTTTCCATCTTATTTTGTCCTCTGTCCTGATGAGGAGAGGGAGGAAGAGAGTGGCTGGGTGAGCCTCAGGCAGCCAGGCAAGGTCAGCCCATCATATCCGGGAGATGAAGACGGCTTCTCCTGTGCCTCGACATGGATCTAGAGGTGTGGTTTCATTGTTCATTCACTGCTGACCTTGCATTGTAATTTTTATTTCTGCTGCTTTTAAATCAGACAAAAAAAAATGTAATCCAAAGATACAATCAGAGCTCAGCTTTGTTTCGCTAAACAATTTTCTTCTAAAACTTCACAGGCTTTTTTATATTCAGTTATTTTCTTTGTTAGTAATGGGCTCATAATTCTGTCAAAACAAAGACTGAAAAAATGATGTCTGATTTAATATTCACCTTTTTAAAGGACAGAGCTTTTCTGACTACAGGAGAGTTCAGGGCTGAATGTTAAAACTCAGAAATTTAGCAAGTCCTACTGTATTTTTCAACCCTAAGCACTGTTCTACAACCCTGGAATTAGAATAAGGCTGGATCTTTGAGAATCTATGTCTCTCTTGTTTATCATCTTTTGCCTTTAGGAAGGAGGCATTTTTTCCATTATCAGATTGGGCTGTCCAAATGAAGGTTTTTACTCTAGAAGGATTTTTTTTTTTCTTTTTCTGTCAGGTAAGCTCAATTTAAAGTTAATTTTTGTCATTTAATGATAGGATGGCACATGTGATTGCTATGTGGAAGAGATGGCAAGTGTGATAGAGCAAGGCTGTATCTCAGGAACAGTTCTCTGAGGAGAATCTAGACTGTAATACTATCTATTATCAGGCTCTGCACTATATTAAAGTGAGTATCTCTCTCAGAAATACAGTGACTACTTTTCTCATGTATTTTTGCTGTCACGTGTCTCTAAGTCTTTTTATCCTCAATTGTACAGGAAGGGATGAACTTTTTTTTCCATAAGACTTTGATGCATAGTTTTTATTTCTTCCATCTTCCCTGGTGTCCTTCTGCACTCTGGAATCTTTGTTTGTTCCTTCCTCCGTGAGCAGAGGGATGGGGACATTCCTTGAGCAGTTTGCATTCACGTGTCCTGCACTTCTCAGGACTTAGTTATTCCAGTCCCTCCCTTCCCTGAGTTCTTGATGTTCTGACATCCAGATGAGTCACCAAATGCATTATTTTTTTAGGTTGTTAGACTGATTTTATATGTGAAATTCATTTCAGATGCCTGTTCTGAATATACTTGTCTGCCTTCAATTTGCCTGAGACACTGAGCAGAATTTGATTAGATGTGTTTATGAAATGACTTCTCCCCAGGCCTGGAGCTCAGCTGAGAGAGGGGAATTTGTACCTTGCAAGCTGCAATTGCTGGGACACCCTGAGTTATCAAACATCTTCCTCTGGAGATACAGAGCAAGTCCCACCTCAGGACATGGCACGGGCGGGCAGGGTGGGGGTGCCAATGTCTGAGCAACCTTCTTTTATTGAACAGGCAGGGGGGGTTCAAACCCTCGAGGCTCGAGAACTTCTGCACAAAATGCAAAGTATTTGCCCCACCTTTCTCTTTCAAGTTTTATTCTTAAATCTGGTATTTGTCTAGAGCCAACTTTCTTCAAACTGGTTGTAAAAATTTTATTTCTGCAGGACCACATCAGTGGACAGCTATATAAACATAGGGCTGTATTTAAATAATATATATAATATTATAATATATAATAATAGTATATAAATATATTGAGGGATAATTAAAAGAGATTATTCTAGCAGTCATTTTAGGCTTCTTTTCAGAATTACTTTTAAAACTAGTTGTGATTGTATGCTGAGAAATAGAAAAAGGAATATAAGCATTTCTAGTATGTTTGTGTAACAGATAGTAAATAAAAATAATGTACTATAGAAAGGGCTGTATTTGGCCAAATATGTGATAGGACCAGATGGATATTACAGTGATTTCTTTACTATCACATTGGGAATGTAGTTCTATTGTACATTTACATTTCACTCTGCTTCTCTATCAGCTAGCAATGACATACTATTGTTTCTGGATGAAAATAGCAAAACATTTTTTCCAGTTTTAATCAGTGGAGTTGTGTACCATTTAAAAACTATAGCCACAGACAAGGCAAGCTCCCAAAGCCAGCAGTAATCTTCAAGCTGCGTGTGCACCATGAGAAGATTCTGTGCTTCATTCCTGTGGAGGCACATTAGAGCGACACAGATGCCATTTCTATTTATTTATTTACCATGTAGATAATTATACCTCTAGATCCCAAGTCTAGGTTCTCAGCTTTGCTGCTGCCATATGAGAGTGTTATTTCAAGTCAGTACAGAGTGTGCAGGGCTGTCTTCTCTGTTGTGGGGTTGGTGCTGGTGCTGACTGAGGAAAGCACCATTAAAGCCCCTTACCCTTAAAACCTCCCCTGAAAGCACCATTGCCATGATGTACTGCTGGGAGGCAGCATCAGCACCAGGCTCCTTGCTGCTGCATTCCTCAGAGCATTTTAGTGCCAAAGAAAAAGAAAAAAGGAAGAACACTACAGAAATGTGGTTTTTGCTCTTTCAAATGCTTTCTTAAAATGTGACTATGCTTCCAACAAAAAAACCTGTGTGGAAACAAGTTCAAATTTGGCAAAGTTCAGGCATTGGTTTTATAGCCAAGGCCTTTCTTTAATCAGAGCTTGAAACCCATGAGAGGAAAGGAGCCATAAAATCAATTCTAAGTAATCTTGGAAATGAGATAATAGTCCATTAATCTCATCAATATAAGCATGAAATTTTCTGCTGCAGTTCATGCCTACACATTTGTAATAAATTTATCAGTGGGAACAGGACAGAAGCCATAGGATTACTGTAAGGGTTGGTGCCTCGTGCTTCCACTGCAGCCTTTGTTCCATTTATTTTTTTTAACATATTCTTTTCTCGCAGTGAAAATATTTAATTCCTTTGTGGAACAGTGCCAACCAAAACTTGTTACTGGTTCCGTATTAAACGAGAATTAGTGGTGAATTTCTCGTGTGTGACCCAGGATTCAGTGTTGAAGGAGAAAGCCGTGACCTGTGTGGTGCCACTCCAGCTGTAGCTGCTGCTGGGCAAACTGGGGAGCTGCTGCCAGTATCTGTTGTTACTGTGCTAGACTTGTGCCCTTGCTTCTCTCTAAGCCCTGTGTATAGAAACCCCTAGATTTTGTGACAACCACAGAAATTGTTTCTTCAAAAAAAAAAAAAAAGAAGGCTTTCTTTGAGAAGTTCCTTTTGTTAGGATGGAGGTCAAGGAGGTGGTTCCTCCTCTCACCTGGTCTCTCTTGCTCTCTGAGCAACCCAGTCTGCCTGGGCTGGCTACCTACACAAACCAAAGCACCTACAGGGAACATGAACTTTGATGTCTCCCATTTCTAGGACCTTCCAAAGACAGTGCAGGCTTTCAAAGAAAACACAATTTTATTTTTCTCCTTCCCCTAGAGGCTTCCCACCTCTTGGAAAATTTGTCTGTGTGTAACCAAAGGCAATTGCCTCTACAGAAATAGAATTTGGGTGCCCTTGACCACTGGGCTTTGTCTTCCCTGTGAGGGTGGGCAGGCCCTGGCACAGGGTGCCCAGAGCAGCTGTGGCTGCCCCTGGATCCCTGGAAGTGTCCAAGGCCAGGCTGGACAGGGCTTGCAGCACCCTGGGATAGTGGAAGGTGTCCCTGCCCATGGCAGGGGGTGGGATGGGATGGGCTTTAAGGTCCCTCCCAACCCAAACCATTCCAGGATTCTCTCTTTGCTTATTTTCCTGTGAGTTTTCCTATTCTTTTGTTCATGTGATTTGTATTTTAGAAACTTTCTCGTGGGATCATGGCATGAAGGTGGAGGCCAGGAGGAAAGTAAAGACGTGCTGGAGCTGTGTTGCAAAGACCCTCTCCATGTAACACAACTTAGCAGGCCTGAATCTCTGAAATAGATGGCCAAATTCTTGTGTCAGTGTTGCAGGACAGGTTTTCCTGTCAGTGGTGCAAGCCCCGTTCTGCTGAGCTGAGCAGCAGCAGATCGTCTGGAGCTGAGCAGCAGAGGGGAATTTGCCAGTGTGGGCTCTGCTTTATTTTTGGTAAACAGCTCCTCAAACAGTTTTCCTCAAATGTATTCATTACCTTTGGATCAGAATCACTTGCATCATGGGCAAATATTCTATGATGCTACATAATTTCAGGCTTAATTAGTTCTTCCAACCTTTCCCTTTCTGACAGGGGAATCAGTGGGGAAAGCAGCGTGTGCTGCTGCTGTCTTAGTTTGCAGTGAAAACCCGGCTGAGGTGACTCTTTTGTCATTGATTATTGGGGAGGATTTCTCCAGCTGGATGCCTTCTGCCTGGTCACCATAAATTAGTTTTGTGTCACTGCCTCTAACAACCACAACACACTGATAGTCTTTAAATGATGGTTTATATGACCTGAGACAAGATCTAGCCTTATTTTTCTGCTCTATTACTTTCAAAGAATAGTCTTTCTATTATTAACAGGCTGTGGTAAAATAATTTTAAATTCCTTTAAAATTTATAGCAGTTTTGTTCATTGCATCTCATGAATGCAAACCTTAGCAGAATTGTAAACTATTAGTGAGCAGATGTAAGTATATGTATTTTAATAATGTGATAATATGGTCATTTTTTCATTAATTTAGAAAGGTTTATGGCTTGAAGGTTTTTTAGAACTGCTCTGGGTTGATTTTTCTACAGCTGTATAAATATGATAGGAATTCTCTGACAGCATGATGAAGTCATAAACTGGTTGTGAGGGCACAGTCATGGCTGTAAGAAATTGGGTCTACCCTGGCAGGTATAACAAGGCAGAATCTTCTCAGATTGGAATCAGATTTCATGAAGCAAAAATGATGGTGAATAACAGTATATAGGAATTAATTTCAGCTATAATTGGGCATTTTTAAATGATTTTCAGATAATGATCAACGTTGGAAACTGTTTAATAGTAGTTTTTAATACTTCAATGATTCCTAAGTTTGTAGTTGCCGGTTTCCAATGCTTTCTAAAAAAACTGTCAAAAAAATAAATACAGGAATTCAATTTTACATATGACTCCACTTTTGGTTTAGGACAGCAACTTCCTCTTTTGCATTGCTAAATCTCTGAAGGGATTGTTTGTTAATTTGACCTGTCGAAGGTGGTTTTCCATGGTTTTCCATCATTACTATGGAAAGGCTATGAAATAACCCCAAAACTGGTTCCATTCAGCTCCAACAGCCCCATCACAGGACAGAGCTGAGCCTGTTGGCCAAGCTGGTGGTGCCTTGGACTTACCTTGGTGATGCCCTGGTGGGTTTTATAGAAAAATTCTATGGGTTCCTTGAGTTCATCTGTGTTCCCAAAAGTCTGTGAGGTAGATCATGTGCTCCCTCAGTTCCAGGACTGGTACTTAGGCTCAGGAATTCACTTCAGATGGTTCATGAGACTTCTGAGCCTTCCTTGGAAAAGTTTATGAAAACAATATTATGGAAATCGTGAGATTCATGAGTTTTCAATCTTTTCCATGGTAGAAATGAACCATATCCACTAAAGATAACCAAAAAAATGTAAACACATTATTCACATCAAAGTTTCTCATTTATTTACCGAGGTAAAGTCCAGTCTTCTCCTGCTGTGATCCTTTAGCTGGAAACCTTGGACTAGTTTGATGGCAAAGGGGAATATGAAGGGGACTTGTGAGTGGGGTATGATGTCTGACACGTGGCCTCTCACATCCTGTTTCACAAACTTGTCATCACCTCATTATCTTCTGACACTTTGCAGAAGGTGAAGAACGCTCGATGAAAATACATAAATCATGAGATGTCTTCAGAACTTCTGGACTTTCAGGAGCGCTGAAATGGTGGAGCTTTCACTCTTGGCACTCAATTCATAAGAGGTGGCTTGGGGAAAAGAAGGATGTAAAATAGAGTAAAATACAAGGGAATGAAGCTGCTGTTATGAAATAGAGAAACGAAGAAAGATGTAGATAAAGAGGTTGAGTGCAGGAATTTTATATTTAAGGCATTAAAAGCTTAAAAGTCAAGAAAAGGGTAAGGGGAGAGGGATTTTTTTAGTATTGTGGAAGAATTACGCCTCACTGGAGAATCTGCATAGATTCTTAAACCTAATGGGCAAAGGCTGATTGTTATGGAATCCATTTTACTCTGTTGGTATGTGGGCAAATGTCTCTTTCAAACACAGATTTAGCACCCTGAGTACAGAATCAGGACACAATATTCTCCAAAATGCAGTGAGCTTTCACAGGGAGCCACGGTCAGCTCAGGCAGAGGGAAGAGGCACAGGGTCAGTGGCACCTGTGGGACACAGATAAATGCAGGGAAGTGCAAAGTTCATTCAGAGCGAGTGACAGCAAATGTGCGGCTGTGGTGATAAATCTGGTGGGTGCTGCACATAATGCAGTCATTTGCAATAATGAAGGACTTCACCTCAGCTGATTTGCACAATTTACATCAAAAACGACCCCGTGTTATCAGCCCCCAAACTGTTTCCTAACAGGATTCACCGCTGTGTTGGATTGACGTGGCTTTATGTGCTTCTCGGAGGTGAGAGCCTCCAGGGGTGGCATCTGGCAGGAGAGGTCGTCAGAGAGGATTTTTGGGGTCTGATTTGCTCTTTCCCATTCACTTTACTTAGCCATTTATGACAAATTAAGGCTTAGGAACAGCTTATATTAAACACGGATCCTCTGCCTTGTGTTTTGTGTGCTCTGTGCAAACCCTTTGGGAAAGAACACGTCAGGCATGGAGCACTAGGAGATCAGGCCTTGATCCTGACCTTCCCAGCTGTGCCAGAAGGCCTGAGAACCCTCATGAAAGTTTCTGACATTTTTTCCTGCATGTTGAGGAAGCAGTTCATAGGTACAGGAAGTCTCCCAGTTTTTCTGTGTGTTAACATGGGAATTTAAACAAAGCTACTTATATGGCAGTATTAAAGAAAGCATGAATGAGAAATTCAGGGGGAAAATCTCACCAAAAATTTGTACTTTCTACATCCCAAATCAATTTCTGTGCCTTTTTCATTGTTTTCTGCCTAATTAAATCAATGGTTCTGTTGCTGGGTTTAAAACGAAGCTGACACCAGCTCCCGAAATGCTGCTGAAACCAACGGCCCTTGCACAAGGTCTTTGTTGCTGTTGTCACACGGTCCAGAGTGTTACATCTGTTTTATTAACTGAGCTAAATATTTACACCAGCAGGTCCCCACATTCACCAAATCCCAGCAAATGCCAGTTTCCCATTGCCATTCTACGAGCTCAGTGTTGAACAAAGAAGGGAGGAGAAATCGTGTTACAAACACCTATTTCTCAGCAGCTACAAGGGAATCATTATCTACCCATCGAGGTTTGGTTTTATTTGAATAGTGCTGAAGGATTTTAAACATGTTTGGTGTAAGAATACACCATAAACCCTGGTTTTATATGCTTCTGGTGACTTGCACCTAGGAATCCCTATGCAGGGGTCATAGCCCACCCCTTTCTAGGCCTAGGAAACAAAAGTTTTAAATCCTCCTCTCCCTTTTAAAGATAAGTTCTTTTTTTTTTTTTTTTTTTTTTTTTGCCAGACATACTCATACAAACCATTATCTTACTCTGCAATTAGTTCCCCTGCCATCAAATAAAGGGCATGGATTAATGGGAGAACCACTAGAAATATTTTAAAGGGATTAACATTAATGGAGAAACAGATTATCTTTCTATCAAATGAGGTTAATAACCAAAATTAGTAGTGGCCCCTCACAGTTAGTCACAACCTTGTAGAGTCTGATAGAGATTAATCAAGTGAGGTTTTGTATAAAACCTGTAAAATTCTGAAGTGGTTTAGGGTCCTACCTCTCATTGTGAAAAGGATAAAGCCCTTTGGAAGCTCTTACTGCTATGCCAGCTTGAAAAACTCATTTCCTCAAGGAATGACTTGTAACCTGAAGGGCTTTCTGCAGCAGCAGGTACCCAGCCGAACTCCCACTGAAATTCCTGTTACCGTAGTCCTGGTCAGCCTGTACATCTGCCTTGTTCACAGTGAAAAATTACTACAGGATCATTAACACTTTATCTCGTAATTAAGTTAATGTAGTAGACTTGAAAAGAGTATTTTTTTTTTATTGACTCTATTCTATAAAAACCCGTAATTGCTTAATCCCTTACAATATTTAAAGCAATTAACATGTGGCCTTTATTTGCATAAAGGCAACTGACAAAGGTTGTTTGGAAAGTCATATTAAGCATCAGCTTGATCTGTGTATTGATGTGGTATTTTCTGTAGTCATTGGCTGGCTGTAAATACATTTTAGAAGACATTTAGCATGTGTCAAAGCACTGAGGGCTGTGACATTGCTGCAGGATGGCTATTGTCACTTTTGGCTCATTATTTTGACACGAGTCTTCCCAAAAAAGCAGTGCCTTTAGTGAGGCAGGTACAGCTGAAATATCCAGGGCTGTATAACTTTTCCTGATATTGTATGGTTGTGTGCTGAGTCCTTTTGTAGGCACAAGTGTCTTAAGGAGTGCTCCTTGTTGTTTGGTTGGTTTTTTTAATTATAACCTTTGGCACAGGGATGATTCTCAGACTGTGGGGGTTACCAGTGGCTACCTGCAGGCTAAATTTTCACAGCAGTAGAAGAGCAAATCTGTTGTAATTTATAATTTCTAAACCCATGAATTAGTGCAGTGAATGGGGGTAAAAGGAGGGCACTGGACACGGTTTTCTGTGCAGGTGCAAGCTGGTCCTAAAGCACAAATCCTACATCTGTTTGATTAAGGTCATAGTGTGATGGTAGGATAAGCAAATTATAAATGCCTACTTTCAACCACTTTCTTAGAAAAGATTTTCTAACAGATTACACAAGGGCAAAGTATTTAAGTTGCCATAAAATCCTGTAAAAATCTGGTTTATTTAAAGCACTAATTCAGTAGCTGTAGTTACAGAAATAAACTCAGTGACTATCCATGTGGACTTATTTTTTAGTACAGACTCCAGTGAAGCATTAGTGGCCTTCAGCATTCCTTCATCTCAGCCAACACTGCAGAGGAGTTGGCGTTCACAACATCATGGGCTGAAAGTCATTAGACCCAAATTGCTGCAGATCAAGTGGCTCTCTTGTGTTTTTCCAGTGTTTCAAGGCCATGTTGGATGGGGCTCTGAGCAACCTGGTCTGTGGAAGGTGTCTCTGCCCATGGCAGGGGGTGGAATGGGATGGTTTTAAGGTCCCTTCCAACCCAAACCATTCCATGATTCTATTATTCTGTCTTCTCCTAGGAGTCATGGCCAGAGTGCTGCCAAGACGTGGGACATGGTGATAGTCCTCACGTTTTCTCTCTCATGCAATTAAAAAATGTTTAAGGTTTCACATGACATTAAAATTCCCATTAATCTAACCCACAGTGCAAAAAACCATGAAAAGCCCAAAATGAGTAGTGCCATGTCCCCCCTGCCCCCTCTGTGCTTTCTCTAAGTAAATCTGACTCTGACCTGCTCCCCTCGAACAACAGAACATCAAAGTTACTCAGGGAAGGGGAAGCTTTTTTTTTGTAACAGTTACATAGCCAAGGGTCCCTGGTGAGAAGGTTTTCCTAATAATTTTGCAATAAAGAACAGAAAAACCTCAAAAGTGGTATTTCTAGGGAGCATATTATTAGAAAGAATTGATATTTGAGGAGCTTTAGTTTATTAAAAAGGTGAAAGAACTCCTCTGTGTCTAGTTCCATGCAAAGCTTAGTGAAAGGTTAGAAAATTAGCTCCTGTGTGCTGCTTATACAGCTGGATGGATGGAGGAGACTTTACATTTCACAACTTCTTGTTTCTGACAAGTTCCAGTGAATTATTTATGTGGCCACTTATCCTGTAAAGATGGAGCTGAGGGAATAAACTGAGTTCACAAATGCTACCAGAAAGCCTTCAGGTGATAAGATGAAAATGGATCTTGGTCGCTGCTGATCTCAAACCTGGACTCGAATTTGTGGCCTGCAGATGAAGGGTTGTGTGGCTTACATTTTTCATCTCTAACTTGCGAATTTGTGCAGTTTATGAACAATTCATGAAGTTCTATTTATCTTCAGCAATTGCCTTATGAATCAAGGGTTTAACTGGAATAAGATAATCCAGGAAATAGTAAATTTCAATTCATTTTTATGAATCTAATATATATTCCGCATATGAGAGCAGAGATGTGAATACATTAGTGATAAAAATACTAGAAATAAATTACCTATTTCTGTAACTGTAGTTTAGTTCCAAAAGTCAGAGATTCTGGCAGATCTGATTTTTGCAGCTCTTGGATTTTCTGGGAGTTTCTACCCTTAAAAGTGAGTGAACACACCTCTGCAGGTTTTTTCCTCTTTCTTATTTATAGTGGGCCACTTGCCAGCTTGATTCTTTATCTGAAGCAGTATGGATTCACAAATGAAAGGTTTGGAAAATATTTCATTATTTTCAGGGAATTTATTTTTCTTTCTCTTTTCTAACCAACAGCTTCCCTGTTATTTGTTGTTGATAAAACTGTTTTAAATCCTTTCTCTGCTGCAAACATAGAATCATGTGTGATGTTAGGCAAGTGGTTCTCAATTATGTTAGTCCACACTCCAGGATTTGCAGTCTTCAGTTCTGGACTAATTCCAAATGCTGTTAGGCTGAGGGGCAGATGATAGAACTACAAAGACTTGATAGAAACTTGGTCTAAGGGATTGAGAATCAAGCAGTCTTCACAAAAGGTTTTCCCAAATTCTGTCTTTCAGTATTTCAATTAACACTGCAAAAAGGAATTTTAAATTTTGTATGATGTAAATGCAGATGTCAGTCAACGAGTTCCTCAAATTTAGGGTGGAAAGTCCGAGGTTGTGGTGCAAATATTAGCACATTCTGAGGGTGTCACAGGTGCCAGTGGGATCAGACAGCTCTAGAAAGAGTAAACTGCAAAGTCTGCAAGTATGGAAAAAGTACCTCCAAACCTGTACAAATGATTCTACATGAAATATTTTATTAGTTGTGGCACGATCAAAAAAGTTGCACTTGGGGAAACCACAAAAATTGTCAGTCCTTCAGTTGCTCTGAACCCTGTTGTGGCAATGTAAAAATTAAAGACATCTCAGAGCACCAAACAGACCCTGAATATCTTCTGAAATTGCTTAACCAGACTCTCCAACTCCCACAGGAATCACCACTGAGCAGATGACTACTCCCTCTGGTCCCTCAAGGTTCCCATATTTATGACAAGAGCTACAAAGCCCCTTCTGCAGCATCTGCAGTATTTACTCTCCTTTAAAAGTCACACCTGCTCCTTGGCCCAAGAGCTGCATGGTTCACGCTGGCCGACATGGAATTCCTCAGGAGCCTGGCTCCGTGGTCACACCTAAGGGATCTGGTAGCTCTTTTACAAGGAAACTCAGGATCATTGTCCTCGTTGCACAGGGAAGAAAACCAGTGGAGAGCTGAAGAGAAAGGGGAAGTGGCTGGTGACATCCTCAGGAGTCAGCTGGAGATGGCACTGGATTAAAATGTTCCAGAGTCCTGCCCTGGTTATTTCAGTAGCAACTGTCTCAACCATAAGAGAGAAAGACTGATGTCATTGCTTCCAACAATTCATTTCAACACTTCCATAGCTCTGCCTAAATATAAAAGGAACTGAAAACAGAAAGGGAAATGCAGAACCTGACCGTGTTTAATCTGTGAAGCAATCCCTCCATACAGGACAGCAAAAAGACAGCACGCAGACCTGCAGCTTTCCCAGCAGAAAGGTCACCTAAAGCAGCCTGACCTTTTTACCACATAGAAAGCAACGAGCCATCAGCCCTATGTGAACGGCCTTTGATCCCCAGGTGCTCCCAAAATAACCTGGAGATAAAGCAGATGGATAAAAACCAGGAGATGCCGGGGAGCTGGGCACGCGGTTGCTTCTTCAAGATGTTTCTTCGAGAGAAGTCGTACATGTGCTATAAGTCAAAGTCAGGGGAGAGGAAAATTACAGCTCCCTGGAGAAAGGAAAGAGATTAACATTTTATCACAGGCAAATAAGTGGGAAACTCTCAAATTTATAGATATGTAGATACAAGCACATGAAGATATTGCTGTTAGGGCATTAAAAATAGAAGTATTATCTTTCTACTCAAAGATTTCACTAAATAGCTACGAATTTCTAATTCAGTGATGTTAAATCTATGTGACAATGTAGTTCATTTTATTATGTATGACTGAAATCTGAAACTTAAATGTAATAATAACTTAAAAGTGTGGGCCAAATATCCCAGAATTATTCTCCTGATTAGAACTACATGAACAAAAAGGTAGCAACTCTTTCTTCTGACATGGAAACGAAAGCATTAAACTATTCAGATGCCAGTATTTGAGACACAAAGCCCAAGCAAAGGACAAATCCAATCTAAGCAGATTCATTAATCTAACCCCGCCACCTCACACACCCAGTGCAACTGGCCTTATCCACTCCATACAACTCCCTCCAGAAAAAAGTGCTCAAGACACTTTAAATTGCCAAGAATTTAAAAGAACTGAAGAAATCTGAAGTTAAACTAAACCCCCACACCATCAGCACAGTACATGTACAGAGTGGTTCACATTTTTTTTTTCATGTTTATTGTGTGTTGAAGGTGATTTGTTAATTTCCTTACATTTGTGTCCTTTTTGTCACAAATTTCAAGAATCCAGAAACCATCTTTCCCCAGATTGTTTAAGGCTACACTTGCTGTTAATGTCCAAAGTGTTGACTGCCAATGGAATGTCACCAAGCTTTGGACCAATGCATGATTTTTCTGAAGACCGTTCATCAAGTATTTGTGGCACTGAAATTTGTGACACATCCACCACAAATTCTTTCCCTGAAGCTCACAAATTTTACTGCAAATGGCTTCTGTGTTCCCTTCCCACTGGAAATGGCCTGAGCAGCCTTACCCAGAAGGAATAAATCACAGTGGATGTGGATGTGTTGGAGATGTTGTTTGCTGTAAATACAATATGAATTTTTAAAGCATTAAATATGTATGTACTATTTATATCTTCCTTACAAATACAGGAAGCTTTATTTTTAAAGACTTTAAATACATTTTTTACCACTTTTCTCTTGTTTTTTTTTTCTTTTGATACAGCATCTTCAGGACTGACCGTCTGCTGTTCAGAACAATTATTTTCTCCAATAAATCCTCTTTCACCTCCAGTTCTTCTCCCACATGCCATAGATCTGTGTTCTTGAGATTTCTTGGTTAGAACAACCTCACACCAGTTCCCAAATTTGGAAATAAACTCACAAAATATTTTACTATAAAGAGAAAAAGGTTTCCAAACTTAAGAAAACATTAAATAGGCTTTTATTCAGAAAAGAAATTTTTAAAAATATTTTAAGAGTTAATCCCTGACTGGGAATGTTCAAAACATTGTGTTTCAATGGAGCCATTTGCTACTTGCCCTTTATTTTGTTCTCTTGCCACGGATAATTTACATTAAATTGGAAAATGTCTCCTTCTGAAGCAACTTTTTAAGTGCATGACTAGACAATTATATTAAAGTTTGTGTATTTTCTTTGTAAGTATTTCCTACAGAAATGACTGAGAATTGTGGCTTTACACGATTATAACTTTGGGGTGGAATCACCAACATTATTTTTTATCAAATGCTTTAAATGTTCTGTTCATTGCAAAGCTGAATAAATAGCAAGGTCCCGTTCTGAAGGTGGTTCCTGTGTAAGAAATACACAGGCAGGTAGGTACCTTTGGATACATCATGTTTAGGAAAGGAAATATTGTAATGCCTGGAGCTCTGGAACAGAAAGCAACATTTGGGTGCTGTTCTCTGCTCTGCCACTGAGCCATGTGAGACTGATGCTGCCTCTGCTGGCTTCTCTCTCTCTGCTCATGGTTTCTGTCTCCTTTCTTCTCATCCAAAGTTATTTCTTCCACCAGAACTTTAACCCCAGCTGGGAGCCTCTATATCATACTGATGGCAAAGTTTGGAGTATGAAGGAGCTCTTTTAAGAAAGATCTGACTTGCAGTTCAGGGTTCTTTCATGTGAGGGGAACAAAGGGAAGGCAGATATGAAAAATAAGCCAAGGGAACCTTTTTGACAGGGTTTGTACAAAAGGAGTATGTGGGTGTTGAGGCTCCAAAAGACAAGCTCTCATCCTGTCACTTAACACACACCTGATTCTCTAATCAAGGACAGATCAAAGGAATGCACACCTGCACCTGATTTAGTTTTAATCCTGTGAGGAGCTCTCAACACTCCAGTGAGTATTCACTAATCAACAGGAACACTGGAGTGCATAAAGAAAACTCTTTATTAAGTCCAGTTCATGAGATTTTTGTTCTTTTATGAAGGATTTTGGTTTGGTTTATTTGTGTGAGCTTCAGCTGCTTATTATTTTAGCACACTAGAATAGTTTTAAATTCTTCATTCTGGAGACTGCCAGCTGGCTGGAGAAATACTTCCAGCTTTGTCCAGACAGTGGGAGTGGATAATGAGATACTAGAGGTCAGATTTGGGAAGAAATTGAGATACTTAAAAACCTTTGTGTTGGTGCTGCCCTGAAAGTCACATATTTGGAGATGAGGATGAATTCTGGGCTGCTTCACGTGGGAAGAAGGTACTGGATGGCCTTTCCTTTCTTGCTCTCTTTCATAACCCTGGGGTTTCATGGTCATGGAGTGGATGGGCAGGAGACTCTGACTCCTCTGAGTCACTCAGTGGGCACCTCTGTGTGAGTGAGGATTTAGCCTAAATAACCTAATGGCAAAAATATCACCAGGAAGAAAGTTTGCCTCATACTACATCAGCATATACCATCAAAGGGTGGAAATTTTTTACATGGAAGTTTCTTTTTCGGGTCTTTTTTTATTAGTTTTGTCTTTAAAAACTGCTGACAAAGTAGGAGGTATTGGGCCACATGGCAAACTTATCGATGCAGTCAGTCATATTTAATCAAAATGTTGAAAATTATTTTCTTACAAGAGGGCCTAAATATAGGAAGACTAAATTAAGGAAGACTAATGAAATGTTGCCAGCCTTGTGTTTCATTTCTACTCGCTAACCTTCTACCAGCATCACTTTCTCCTAGAGGGATTAGTAAATATGGCTTTAAATATCTTGAACTGCAGAGTAATGTTACCAACTGTACAATAAGTTTTTAGTGATTTAAAGAACTTCAGTGTAATGTAATGTTTTGACCTCCAGTTTACACTTGTTGGACATAAGCCTCCCATTGCCTTCTTTGTGTTGATTTTGGAGTGAATTGGAAGGCTGAAAAGAGAAGTGAAGGAAACCCACAGGGTGGATTCAAAGATCCATCCAAGGATCTTTATATGAACTTCATAGGGATCGGCCTACAGAGTGGGACATACGTTTTGAGAGAATCTGTTGGGATAACTTGATAATTTCATGAAAACAAATCTTGGAGTAACTTTGTACCTCTCAGTAATCTGACAGATTTTAACGAGGTGGAGTAAAATTTTCCAGCCATTAAACACTGCTTCATGTTTGATGAGGAATGATAAATTCTGAAGTTACTGTTTGACATAATCCAGCTTCATAAACTGGTGTGCCTTGGTAAAGGAACATTCCCGAGCAGTTCCACTGAGTTACGTATTTAGGGGATCCAGGATCACACCTTGGGCCTTAAAATAGCAGCAGAAATAGGCCAAGCCCCAAATCCATCAGGAGAGGCAGAGGGATACAGATACGTGCTTTTGAGGCACTTCTATACCTGATAGATGTGGGAACTGCAGTTCAACTTATAAATACTTGGCTGTATTTATTTTCTGCACAGATGAAGAAGTTTACGGGAGATTATTCATAAAAAGTTTTTTTAAGGGATCACATGCCTATGATTTAAAGCTTGCCTCCTCCTTATCACCTGATTGTTAACTGGTTTGCATTTCCATCTCCATGCTTAAAACAACTCCCAGCTCCTCCTCACAGGGGGTAGCACATCTGTCTGATCCTGACGCTCCCCATCTGTAATTGATACCAGTTTACATGTTGGAGTAAGTCTCAGTGGCATTAATTTATTGCAGCTGAAGGTTGAGCAGCACAAAAACGTTTGATCTCTACAGGCATAATACCTAATGTATTGAGAAGGACAAGGCAGTGTTCTGACAGTTCTTGATGTTTATTTTTTCCCCCCAAACTTTGTCGTCAATAGCTGCTGTCAGCCTCATTTAACAGTAATCCATGCGTTTAGGAATGCTGCGGTGCTCTTCTCATTAGGTGAGCATTGGAATTCTTGTAAGATTTGGTTTCCTTTGGGCAAGAGGAAGGGGAAGGAAGCAGGCAGAGATGGCTGGGGATCGCCAAGGACATCGTTTTAATCAGCAATTTCCCCACTGCCGCTTTGTGCGTGTGTTTGCTGCCCGCACGGGCTGGGGGAGAGCGCAGCTCTCCGGGACGAACCCCGGGAATGCAAAGTTGCGACCGCGCCGCCGGTGCCCCGGGAAGGTTCCGCCTCGGCGGAGCGCCCGGCCGTGGGCATCGGCCGCGAGCATCCCTCGGAGCCATCGCCGGAGCCCTCCCCGGTGCGGGCGCAGGTGCGGGCGGGCCCCGCTCGGGCCCCGCGGGTTCCCGGGCGCCGCCGCGCGGCCGCCAGTGCCGGGCGGGGCCGCGCCTCCGGAGCCGGGGAGCCCCGCTCCCCCCGGGCCCCGCGCCGCCGCCGTCCCGCCGCACCCGCATCCCGCCCCCGCCGCCGCCTCCCCCGGCGCTGGGGCTCCCCCGCCGCTCTCCCCCTCCCCGCCCCAGCCCGCCCCGCCGGGCTTGAAGGTCACCTCCGCTCGCCCGCCGCCGAGCCACTTTCCGCGCCGGCTGGCGAGCGGCAGCGCCTCCGCCCCGGGAAGCTCCGTGTCCGGCCGGTGCGGGGCTCCCGCCGGCCGCGCCCGGGCGGAGCGGAGCGCAGCGCAGCGGGCAGCCGCCTCTCCCCCCACCGCCGCGGCGGGGCCGCCCCCGGGGTCTCGCCGCTGCCCGCCGAGGTCGCGGGCGGGCCGGGCGGGGGCCCCGCTGCCGGAGCGCGGCGAGCCCGGGGGGAGCCGGGCGGCGGCGGGGGGCGCGGCATGCGGCGGTGAGCGAGGGCGGCGGCGGCGCTGCCCGCGGGAAGGGGCTGCGGCGGGAGCCGCGTCCCGCTGCCACTCGCCTGGCGGGGCCGCCCGCCCGGCACGGGAGAAGCGCCGCGACCCTTCTCCTCCGCTCGCCTCTTTATGGTGAGTTTGGGCCGCGGCCGCGCGGGGGGCAGCGGGGCCGCTCGGCGCGGAGCAGCCCGGCAGGTGCGCGGAGCAGCCCGGCAGGTGCCCGGGGGCTGCTGCCGCCCCGCTCCGCGGCCGGAAAGTTCCCGGAGCGGCCCGGGCGGAGGCAGGGGAGGGATGCGCGGCCGGGGGGGCTCTCGGGGAGCCGCGGGTCCGGGGCTGGAGCGGAGGGATGCCCGCGGGAAGGGGCGCTCTGCGGGTCGGGGGCACCGCGCTGGCTCCGCTTTCGCCTGCGAAGCGCCGTGTGAGGGGCTGCGGGCAGAACGGCGGCACGGGAGGTGGCTCCCAAACACAGGGAACGACGAGGAGCATGGGCATTCGGGGCTCTGACGAGTTGCTCGTTAAAAGAGTGCAGATATTGAACTGCTGGGAAACTACCTGCCTGTAAGTCCATGACATTTGCTGATTTTTTTGGCGATTCATCAGATCGTTTTCTCCTGCATGCCTCTGTCATGAAAAGAAGTATCAGTGTTGCCTTAATACCTGTTCAGTGCAGGTGGAGTGACACTGTATCCGTGTGAGATGTCCAGGCAGTTCCTTTAGGATGCCGCTCCTCACTCAGCAGGGGCAGGGCTTTGCCCTGGGAGATGGGTTTGCAATGCGAGAGTGGCACACGTCGTGCGGTTCCAAAATTTGTGATGTGGCTGTTGGACATTGAGCTGCCAACTTAACATGGTTCGCGCAGATGGTGAAACGAATGTGGTCTGAAGTTTGACTGGAGTGATTCACATCAGCGAAGTGTGAAAGATCTTGTCCAAATCTGCAGCTTTTGTTTATCTACTCTCTGAATTGCAAATGTCGTGTAGTATGTTACATTCTGAAGTAAGTTTAGTGTTGACTGATTTTTTCACTTTAAATAAAATTCAGTTTATTTAAGGCGAGATGGATCATAAAACACAGCAGACGCTGCTGATGGTGTCCTGAGAATGTCAAGTACCTTGCTTCACTTTTCCAGACTCGATACTTAAAGAGAGGAAAGATACAGTGTGTTTCATTTGTCATTCGGAACTCTGAGAACAGTTGTATGCGTGTGCTGTAAAAATAAAAGCAAGGTTTTGTCACTCTGTGGTAGAGATCGATGATGTGGATGAATTGCAGTCTAAAACAGAGCTAGCCCTCATAATTAAATAATTAAGTTTTAGCAATCAAATAGTCATAGCTGCTTGAAAAGTTATATATTGGGAAGAGTAGTGGGGCTGTGTGAATTTCCAATGTATATGTCAATAGATCATTTAGTTTTCAGGAAAGTGGTTGGTATCACGTGCTCCAGTTATCAGGATTATAGTGATTTAGAACAGGTATTTAAAATTTATTTTTATTTACTTTTACTAGAATGTTTTGCATTACTGGGTTTTGGGGAAGCTACTTTTATGTAGGAAATCTGATTATAGTTAAGATCTACTCGACTTATGCAGGCTTTGAAGGCTTGGCTTCCCAAGTCTCATTTACAGTTTATTCTTCTGGTAAATGCATTAGACAAAGGATCCAGCATTTCCTGAAATGAAATCTGTGTTTCTAATATCAAGACTATATTTCTTTTTTTCTATTAGTACTTAGCTGATATCAGTAATAGAGCTGACAAATATAATGAATAAAATTCACATTACGTTGATGATTTTTATAGTTCTTGTAACTGAAGTACTTGGTGTCCTTGACGTGATGAAGATGCTGTTCTGGCTTTCAGGAAAGGGTACCCTTTAATGACAGAAATACTGTCAGGAGTCAAGTGTCGAGGACGAGAGTGGGATTGCTAATTCTTGTGCATAATGTGCTCTGTTTCCAGCACAGAATATGGGTGCACATGTATGACTGCAAGGTCCAGTTCCCAGCACTGAGAACCATTCTAGTGATGCCTGCACACTCCATGCATAATCCCTTCTGGCGTGTGCTGCTGCACAGGAGGGGGAATGTTATATCCTGAGGCCATGGCTGCCAGTGCGGATGGCTTTTGAAGTGTCTCCTTGCTCCCTGCACAAAGCCCCCTTGAAGTTAAACGCGGAATAGCAAGGCCAGAAGGGACTCAGCCACTCCACTCCTGTTGTCAGCTTCCGTGTTCCTGCCCAAGGCAGGATCAGCTCGTACCTGTGTCATCCCTAATGGCACACTTCATGTACTTGCTGTATTCCCATTCTTCTCTTTCTTTTCTTACTGCTTTTGCTGTCTTTTCCATGAGTTTTTTTCTTCTTGGTAATGCTCTTACCTATCATCTTCTAAAGAATCTTACCTCATTCCCTGCAAACTCTCCCTCAGCTATGGCTAGTCAGTCTCTTTCAGTATTTTTTTCATTGCTTTGTGGGAGACCTACTGCTTCTCTGCCAGCTGTGTATATATATATATATATATATATATATGCTGGATTTGCAACGTTTCTTCCTAGTTTTTAGGAGCAATTTAATGGAAATAGTACCCTTGCTCTCTCTTTGTGCAGACAGGTAAGCTTCGTTCAGGACCAAAGAGCTGTTCAGTATCTGTTTGCACTGGAGGAGGTTGAGCTGCTTGGAAATAGAGGAAACCAATGGCTGAGTTAAAAAATTCCCCATCGCTAATTTTTCACCTTGTAGTTTGAAATGGCATGGTCTGATTTTAAAATTTAACTATAAGCATTATATACCATAAAGGGTAGAACTCCTAAGTGCTGGCCACAAGAAGAAATATTATTTACAGTAATGGAAGGTATGGCTGTGTTAAGCATGTTGTTGTCTGAAAGGTGTACTCACCTGAAAAAGACGAATCTTATGTAATTAAGAATAATACATCATACTACAGCCTGGGAGAATGTATAGTAGCTGAAAAATGTGTTTGTTTTATGCATGTCAGAACTCCCTCTACTTAATTCTTGGATCTTGACTCCTTCCCATTTCATGTGGGAGATTAGGATCCTCTTGTCTCACACAGCCTTGTAAAAGTAGGGTGTGAACAAAACTGAAGGGTTAGGAAGCAAGAGGACAGACAGGGCTTAAAAAAGTGGCAAACAGAACATTTAGTGGGGGTCCTGACTGTTTCTGCTCTTTATAGGGTGAAATCACAAACATCTGTGGCAGAACTGATGACACCATTGTGCAAAATTGGAGCTGTACTATTTCCTGAGAGCAGAAGGCTCCTGTCTCTGAGGGTCTTTGCCCAAGTCATTAATGAGAAGACTTTTTTTATTTTTTCTTGCTCTTTGTTTTTAATTCTTGGCTTAGTTGCACTTTCTTATGAGTAGTTTCGTTCTTTTATTTAAATAATTGAATTTTTCAGTGCCCATGATTATTTTGTAGTGCAAATCCTCATTCTGGGGAGTCTAATGCCATTATGTTGTGCATTCTTGCACATGTTCTCAGTAGGTAGTGTTTTTATCACCTTCTCTGAATGTCTGCTTTTATGATTAAAAACTGCTTATGAAGCTCTCAGTACTTATTACCCTTTCCCTTCATAACTATTATTTTGCTAAAATTTACTGTGCCAGAAATGACAACTTTTTGCAAATTAGATAATTTTATTTGTGTCCTTCAAGTTGATGCAATAAAAAAGGCATGTAAACTGAAAGGAGCTGGAAAATCCCTTCTGGGTTGCTGGGGTTGACAGTGGTGCAGCAGCAGTGCTGGAGTTTGTGTAATGCTGTAGAGCAGGAAGGGCTGGTGGTGGTGGATTCACAGGACGGGTTACAGCTGGCCAGCAAGCAACATCAAGTGCCAAAAATAGGCTTGCCATACTTTGAAATACTATTTTCTGCCAAGGAGGTGTAGTTTAACATCTCTCTTCTTCTGCTCCAGATTTTGTGCTTTGCAGAGATCCCGTCCAGAAGGAAGAGTAAGTGAAGTTTTTAGGCAATATTCCAAAATTCAAGGTATTTTGTGAAGTATTGATTTGGCTCGTTTCAAGGGGAAAGAAACTGATAACTATTTTGTAAGCATGTATTTTTCAGAAGTTGGTTAAGTGTCTCTAACATAAGACTGAAGCTCGGTGGCAGTTTTGTCAAAGCCAGTTAAAAAACTCTGAACATTTTGCAACTTTGGATGCAGTTCCAAAATGCCGTGTTTCCAAACAGCATGATGTTCCTGTGCTAACACCTGAAAGGGACGTGGTAACTACGAGTTCTACACTGACAGATGCCTTAGGACCTGCCTCTGCCATTCAGTGCCCTAAAATTAAGGTAACTCCCTGGAGTGGGAAGCACTGTGCCACAAACTGGGAGCGTGTGTCAGCAGAAGACTGGCTGCAGTCAGCCAGGGAGCTTGAGTAGAAGTGACTGAGCAAACTGATATCCATTAAAATAATTACCTCTGCTTCAGCTGGGAAGGTGTGGGGGAGCATGGTTACAGCAGGGTGAGCTGGAAGCCTCGGCTGTGTGAAAGGGCAAACATGCAAAACTGAATCACTTGAAGATAACCATCACGGGGCTGACTGCGGGGCCAGGTGCAGCTGCCTGGGACCAGCATTCAAACACTACAAATATACAGATTTTCTGTGTCCAACATGCTTGGCTTCAACCCTTCAGTGCACAACCCCTGGCCAGGGAAGTTCAGGATGCAGAAAGAAGATGTTACAGTGCTAAAAATGTGAATTTCAATGATGCAGCCTAGAATACATTCCGAGCAATTGCTGTCTTTAAGCTCCTTAGTGTTAAAGCAATGGTACTGAGAGCTGGAGTTACACCGAATCACACCCAGAGTATTCTGAGCTGGAAGGGACCCAGAAGGATCAGCTACAACTCTTAAGGAAATGGCCCAAGTGGGGAGTCAGTGACTCTCAGCTTTCTGTGTGTTTTGTAGTTCTTTGATTTGAGTCTGTTGCAGTGGTTGTTGGGATTCAAACTTTTCCTTTACTTTTGGGCATTTATTAATCACTTTTCCACTGGATTTTTTCTAGAATCGAATAAAGTATGAATGTGTGCTGACAAATTTTCTTGATGAGGACACCCATAATAACTTGCACTCCTGGTTGCTGGTTCCATAAGTTTTCAAAGGATTTTATTGTCTCTGAGTTCAGTCTCTGTATTAGTTGTAAGCAAACATTATATGGTCAGAACAGTAAGAAGCTGGCCTGAAAATACTTCTTTCTTCTTTTTCCTGAGAAATTCGGGAAACTCAAACATGATGTAGACACTCCCAACTCTAAATGCATTTTTTGTGACAGTGTGAGCGTGTGAAAATGTGGGTGGGAAATTTAGGACAAGGTTTAAACAAGGAAGTGCTACTATTTCAAATTAAAGTACTCCAAGAGTTAGAGCAGCTGTAGAGAAGGTGGAAGAACCCTTGTGTACAGGTGGAAGGAAGGGTCGTTGTGTTGGATAGCTGGACTTCCATTAAAGAAAAAAAAGTTTTGCTGTGTTGAAATCAACCCCATCTTCACATGAGATAAAATACTAAATCCGTATGTGCTGCCCTGGTGGGAAAGCCCAGTGCAGGTGCAGTTGGTTTCCTTGGACTTGGCTCATCCCATGGTCTCTCCTTTGGGTGTTTTAAGGCTTTTTTATCTTTCCTGCCGCTTACACATGAGAAACACATGTAGAAAACAAGTTACACATGTAATGCTGTTGTCTTACAAAACTGACAGTCTGTTGTGCACCTCAAACAGATCCAGAGCCCTGGATTTCAAAATAAAACATTGTGTAATTGTCTTGTTGTCTTGAAAAAACATATCTTTTCTATGGCTGTTCAATGATTAATGACAGTCATCCCTCACAAAAGTGGTTTGTCTGGTGAATCAGCATTACTCTTCCTCTGGATGGCCAGTTCTTGAGTTCCTGCTTTTATCTGTTAAATATGTTTTGTTAAATAGGCTCTTAGGTGTCTGAGTTTTTCCACGTGTTGTAGAGGATTGGTAATTTAGGGTTTGAGGAAAGAGAAATTAGACAATGTTGAATGGCATTGATCCAGGAAAAAGGGTTGGTAGTCTCTGTCAGAACCAATATTGATATCTTTGTCCTCCCTGTTCATTCACTGTTTTTGTGGTTAGCATTCATTCCTAAATTAAGGATTATGCAATATTATGGAGATATTTTGTTGAGCAAATGATTTTGATCGTAAATAAAGAACCTGTAAACAGCCGCTGTATGAAATTCTAGAATACAGCGTTAAACACTGCTTTCAGAATAATCTTTTTTCTTCAAATTGATGTAGTTCTGTAACATTTGCCTTGGGATGCAGCATAGCCTGTGTGATCTTTGACCATAGAGCAGAGCTTACAGTCTTCCTCCTTCTGTGGCAAAAGGTATTGAAGCATCAGTTTCAAGTTGTGCTACTGGGTGGTTCTCTCTGCTCAGCGTCTCAGGAAATAATATGAAATACTCTCTCCTGTTACAATGAAACTTTACAGTGGAGCTCCAGGATTTTTTAAAAAATAGTGTCGCTCCACTACAGGCAGTCTACTGTGTGTGTAAGTAGTTACTTAAATGTCCTCTCTTCCAGCATCGAAGATAAGCTGCCTAAAATGTCATCTACCACATGGTGATACCCATTTTGAGCCTGCAACAATATAAATGCTAAGGAAGTCCCAGAGTGCAGTTTGAATTGAGCCACATAGAGCGACCCAGCAGGAAGATGAATGGATCTAGATATCCTCCTGATCTTTCTGTGATATTACACCCTTTTCCCACTCCTTAATTTCAGACACTCTCCAAATGGCTCCTTCCCTTCCTGATGACCTGCTCTCTGTTGCCATTGTGATGGTGTGTTAGTCTGCAGCTGCCTCCACAGGGGACCCATTGGGTTTGCCCCCGTCATTACAAGTGCTGGGCTCTTGCCAAATACCCTAATTGTCCATATTGCATGTTTCACACACTTGCTTCCCTGTGAATGTCCTCAGCTTAGAACCAGATGAATTCATTCTTTTTGTTTTCCAGTCCCCGATATTACCTGGGGGTTTTCGATGTACGTTTCTGTCTCGTTATTTCTATTTTACAACGTTGCTTTCACTTCGTTTCGGTGCTGAATCTCTGCCTGTAGCTGGTTATTAAAGTATCCTATGGTACTCTGGGAAAAAATCAGCCCTAAACCCAGTTGTCAGGTGGGGCAGGGTAGGGCTTCCCTGTCCCCTGGTGTACAGAGCTCTCTGGGGTACAGGGCACAGACAGATCCTCCTGCTCTGCATAAGCCTTATGCTAAAATCACATGTTCCTTGCTACTGAAGCTGTCTTTTACTCCTCCCACTGTAAAAAGCCTCCCAATCAGTCAGTTTTTGGTGCTGATACGATCTTTCATCCTCACACTGGGAACTGCCATATCCAATGAGCCACCTGATTAATCAGTTCTTCTTGGGACATACTGGTTCAAATGGGCAGAATGAGGCAGTCAGGTAGTTTGGCCCCTTCAAGCACTGCAGGCATCGTTTTGTTTTCAGCAATTGCCATTTCCCTGCAGGAGGGTTTGTAATCAACTTCTGATGATAACACTTCTTACATATTTGTCTTTTAATGTGGTCTAGCCAGAGGTTTTCCCCTTCCCACTGTTTCAGTGCTCGTGGTTGTGTTCCTGCTTTTGAATCGACTCAAACTGCTGCTTCACTGCAGCCAGAGAACTGCCTTCTTTAAAATATATGTGTGTGTGTGTCAGAACCTGAGTGGATTTGAAAAAGGACTCAAGCGTTGCTTGAAATCTCATTATGTACAAACTTGGTTATGTGGGAACCTAAATACTTTATTATGTTCTAAATATGAAGGTGCTTTTCTGCTATAAAGAATCCAAAGGATATCACAACTAAGTTTTGGTGCTGGGATATAAAGGGTTCTGCAGGACTGGGGGACAGCTGTAAAGGGCAATGAGGTCATGGTCCCATCTCTGAGTACAAGGTAAAACCCCTGTCTGGAATGAAAAGAAAGAATTTAAAACCATTTTAAAACTCAAGCAATTAAAGTGATCAAATTTAGGAAAATACAACATCACAGTAAATATGTATAAGTAAAAATCAAGTCTCTCCAGAGTTAATGGTTAGCAGCACCTCTGTTCCAATCAGCACTATTAGCTGGGCTTGAGTTGCAAATTTGTTTTCAAGTGGTGACCACAGAGCTGTGATGGCCCTGTCAGGGTCTGTGTCACGAGCTCAGCTTGTGTCTGATTGACATGGGCCTGACAGCCTGGGGGGGCTGGTGTGCGATTTTTAATGATTGTTGTCTTGGGGGGGGTTGTGTTGTTGAATAAAATCACAGTTCTTAACATCAGTGTTCCTTTATAAACATGTTTAAACCATGAAACTTTTAAGAAGTTTATCTAGTAGTCAATGGGATGCTTTGCTGTGTTACAGCTTTGCAAGCAGGCAAAATAAAGGAAAATTAGGACGTTTCCTTTGATATTAGAAATAATGTAGACTATTTTTCTCTTTCTATATTTGCACTGTTACAAAGCAGTAGACTAAAATATGAATCCAAATTTCTAATGCAAGTTTTTCTAGCATATAGGAAATCTTAAAATTGTAAAAATTGTTTCCCCATTGAAGCCACTAAATATTTTGGCACTGACTGTACAAGAAGCAAAAATTTCTAATGTAAAAAAAAAATTATTGAAGTTTTCTCAGGGTGAGGCTATCTTTCAGGTTGCTCAAGAGTTATTAAGGTACAAATTAGACTGAATAATGTTTTCTCCAGTCCTTGGAATAGTTCTCATATGAACTATTCCATGGTACATGACTATACTGTTCACAAGGAAGTAATAAATGCAAGTGAAGTAGAAATGGAGAGCAAGTGAGAAAGGTGATAAACTCTTCCTACCTGCAGATTTCAGACTTTTGGTTGCCAAAATCGAACTGTAGTCCCCTGTGCTCTGCTCTGAGAGATTCACACTTTGCCAATAAAGGAATGCTCTATTAGTTGTGTAAGTGGATGCATCTTTATTAGCTGAGGTAAATTTTAGGTGGTAAATTGGCTGCTTTATTGCTGTACCTGTGTTTAAATCAAAGCTGTCATATCAGCAGATCTCAGTATTGTTTTAAGAAGCACATTCTCAGCCAGTGTTTCCACATGGCCAGAGCAAATGACTCCTGAGTTATGTTCTATTAACACCTCATGCATTTGCTGGTTCCTTTGCTACTTAAAACGCCACATAGTTTGATCTCATGTTTCTTCTTCTTTGAAGGCCTCCAAAGTGAGCCCAAAAAGCTCTACAGACCTTCTATCATGTAAATCATTCGGAAATTCTATTGATCATAACAGGGAGGAGGAACACTTTTGATGTCCTTTAACCATGTACCATTTGTGCTTTTCCTCTTACCTCCCTCATTAGTTTTGCCAGTACACACCAGGGCAGCTCACGGTGGAGCCTGCAGCTTTGAGGGTCATTTTGAGGCCTCTGAGTTGATAAGAGGAAAGCTGGTCTTTTTATATATTTTTTTTAAACTGCTATTACTGTGTTTTTTAATGCCCCAATCCTGATATTTGTGCAATGGCTCTGGCAGTAGCATGTGCTGGGCTGACTGGGGCAAACTGGTCCTGTGGTCAAAACTGGCTTTGGGGATCTCCAAAGGATGTATTTTTCCTCTCATTCTGCTGGAAGGCTGGCTCTTGTCATCTGCGAATTTGAAGAATCTGGAATCACCTTTTAAAGAGTAGCAGACTCTTAGGGTAATAATGTATTCTCCTTTCTTTTCTTTCTTTGCTTTTTTTCCCCGAAGAATTTTCTCTGTGGATGTTTAATATATAAGAAGTTTCAATAATTTAATAAACTGTCTCAAATGAGGAAATTGAAAGGGAATTCCAAATGAACGCTATAGCACAGTGCTATTGCTGCTTGACACTGGAGTATGGGTGGTCCTGCCTGGCACGATGCTGGAAGAGTGAGAAATAGGCAGGGTGGTGCACTCACTAAAACACACAAGTGCATACAGTAGAAAGATACTCAAATAATGCATTCCAAAGGTGAATTTGTGGTTTTATTTACCTTTTCACAACTATGGAATGTGTCTAGCTAATGAGCCAATAAAAGGAATTGACCTTGCAGCTGACAGTTGATTTGGAAATACAGAGATATTGAGGAAGGTATTTATGAGCTGCACTAAGCACAGCTTGGCAACTGTTATTATTTGATGCTTTGCATCATTGTTTCTAATACCAAATTTGTGCCTTAGTAACTGACTGCAACACATCTGAGTTGCTGACACTGTGAATTATGATTTTGAATTCCTTCTATTTTATGTTTAAATTGTCATCCGTAACTTTGTGTTATAGCACACATGAGGGAGGAAATGCTAAGCTAGGATTCCTACAGAAAGCATTAAATGAATTTATCACACCCTTTTCAAATAATAAATTTAGAAGTGCAGGAAGATTTACAGAATATTCCCTATTCACAAGGCTGCCAGGTTAGAGCTGCTTTAGGAGCTGCATGTATTAGGTGGAATTTCTGACTTTTGAAGGCTGTAGGTTTGAAAGCTGTTCAGTCTTTAGGACTATATTGTGGTTGTCAAAATGCCTGTGTTGATTGTGTTGAATGGTAAGAGAGAATGGATCTTCTCTGCTGTGTTTAGGTATCACTCTCAATAGGAGGAGTGCTAGGTGATTCATGTGTTACCTGTAAATGTCTCCTTTGGCCACAGTGCTAATACAAATAAATCTGTTCTTTTAATTGACTGATCGTTACTGTGAAACAATACTTGCCATTATGAGCCTGGCCTGAGTGACAGCTCCAGGTACAGTTTTGGATAGTAAATGGGCAACACTAGTCTTTTGTTGGCAAAGAAATGAGGGAAATAATTATTTGAATGTAAATTGTGTCCCCTATCACTGGGTCTTTTAATACAAATTAGGCAAAAGTAATTTCCTGTGATCCTTTGGAAGTCAAATATGGAAGAGAAGTATATTTGTGTGAATTGTTCAACCACAGAATGTCATGCACACTTTAACATTTGCAAGTACAGAATAACTGGTTTAATTTGTCACATTCAGAGATGGACAATGTTAATTTTTTATGCAGCCCATTAGATAGGAAAAAGCCTGCTGAGGACATTAAATCCTAATCTTGAGAGCAATGCATTTGCAGAAGCCAGCAGATGTCAGTATGTTCTTGTCATACAGCCCTTTTGTTTTACACGATAATTTCCCTGGAATTGAATAATATAGAAATAGTAAGTGTTGTAACACTATGTCAATACAGGTCTGTTTAAACACTTTACTGGCAAGGGTTTTTTTCCTGGACCTAGGCTGGCATGACCTCCATGTACACACCAGCTTTCACTGTGTGTAACTCCTCCACAGACCGTGTAAGGAATGGAATGTAAAATACTTTGCCAAGTGAGGATGTGTCATTGATAGTATTGCACCTTAGCTTCTAATTCAGTTTTTTGTTTCTCTCTGTAGGCTTCCTTCCTGTATTGTGAGGCATTTTGAGAATGCTGGCACACTCCTTTCTGTTTGACTAGCCAGGGAGTGTGTTTGAACTCTGATGTGTCTAATCAAATCCGTCTCTCTAATTTGGAGATTATTTTGCCACTGTTTATAAATAGTAATAAAAAACAGATGAGCTGTTCCTTGTCTTCCTTGTATTTCAAAAATCAATACCATTATGACATTGTGGAGAAGACTCTCCCTTTCCTGAAAGTGCAAAATGGTGGCACAGAGTGGGAAAGGATGCAGAATTCCTCGTCTGGGGTGCTCACCATGGTGAGCTGGCCCCAGTTTTTAAAACAGTGACTGTGGCAGGTTGCCAGGCTGCCCTTTTCAGGTGCTGGGCTGATGGAGCTTTTCTCAGGTGTGGAGGAACAGATGGGACCTGTGGCCATGAGCAGGAATCCACAGCCTGCTGGCAGGGAATCCAGGCTGAACCCCTGCCTGAGACAGCTCCATGGGCAGCACAGGGACCACCCTGAAACTCCCTCTGAGCTGGGCTCATTCCTCCCCAGGGTTTGTCAGGACGGTGTCTTTATGTAGGGGTGGACATTCTGCAGCTCAAAGAAGACGCCTGGGTTCCTTCTCACATCAGCTTCAGTCTCACTCTGGTAATTGTAGCCATTGTCCAGCCCAGCTCGCCCCCAGTTCTGGTCACCTGGAGCACTCGGTGCCTCAGCGTCTTCAAGAATCCTGTCTGAAGATAAAAGGCCCTTTCCTTCAGCTTTTCTTAAGGAGCTGATGTCGATTTTGGCCTGGTGTGTTCTTTTTTTGTGTAAATTCACAGTCATAAAATAGCATAGCTGTCACTTCAGGGGTTTTAATTACATTTCCAAGGAGAAATTTATTTTACATTTTCTCTTTCTTCTGTGCTCTCTTCAAGCTCTGTCATCTTAAAGCATTTGTTTTACGTGCCAGACCTATTCTTTGTGACTTACTCCTTGCTTCTCCTCATCTCGAACTGTTTGGGTGATTTTCAGATCATGCAAATGAGAATCAAGGCAGGCAAGATAGCTAAAAAAGACATCTCTGGAGTACAAGACCCCCAAAGTACAGCATTACTGAGGTTGTAGGCAGGAAAGAAGGTATTTTATTTTCAAAGATTGGTTTTATTGCATTTGCCCTTAATGCAGTTTGTACAGATGTTGACAAGCACCTAAAATCCTGTTAAATATCATGTTTAAATTAGTCCTGAGCAGCTTTTTGTATGATACCTTAATGTAATTTCATTCAGATTTTGGCTTTCTCTCCTGGACCTGAATGGAAGGTATCACAGAATTATAGTTCTCTTTTCATTTTATTATAGGGGGGAAAAAAAAAGAGGAAAATACGGCTATATGGGGGTCTGCATGTGCAATGTTTAAATATGTATTTATCTCTTTTTTTAAGTGAAAATAAAAAGCAAAAAGCATTTTTCCACCACTGAATAAAAAAATAAGCTGTTTCATGTCTTGTTTTGGGATCTTTCCTTCCATGGCGGTGAACTCACTTTCTGATGGTTGACTCATTAACAGCCTCCTGAGGATGCCTTTTGAAAACCTGCAAAATATACATGTACTTAACTCCCATGTGTAGCTGGCAGTGCTACTGCACCTTGGGCTCCTGAAAATGAGGTTCTTGGCAAAAATGTTTGGAATTTCCATCGTGCTTTAACACACTTAACATCAGCACTGAAAAATGGCATTTCCCTGAAGCTCATGGGCAGCCTGAAGGATTGGTACTGCAGCTGCTGCCCTGCTGCACACAGCAGGTTTATCTCAGGAGATGTAGGCATTAAAAATGGGTACATTAAAGGAGCTGGTTTCCTTGTGGTTATAGAGACATGTGGGTCAAAGTGCCAGAGTGATACAATAAATTTTGAGATTAATTTTGATCAGTAACTTACTGACAATGCTCTTAGAGCTTTTCAAACTTTACTTATAAGTTTATTTGTTTCTAAAACAACTTTCATTTGATTGGAATTTACACTTTCCTGTGGGCATGCATTTGTACATTTTGGAAGAGTTTAATGGGAAAACTATTCAGAAATGGAGGCATAAAGCCCTAAGCAATACTTCTATGTGTGGTAGGTGCTTTGATGAAAATGGACGGGTAACTTATTGGGAAATAGTCATCTAATATGGTAACTGGGGACAGACCAAATAAACCAAACCAAGAATGCATCTCTACAGACATTTCTCTTCCTGAAATAAATGAAAAATGTGATCCTCCTCGTGGGAGTGAAGCGAGGTATTGTAAAGGTGATGTGTCCTAGGAAGACAGAATTGATACCTCCCCAGGGGGCATTCACAGAAGTCAAACCTGTAATTCCCTGGCAGAGCAGCCCTGCTGCAGCCTCTTCAGCAGGGAATGCTGAAAGCGTGGCCAAAATTATATCTGTGATATAATTTTCCATACAAGGTGAGTTCGGAGACATTAGTAATGAAATTCTAGAGCATTCCTTGTTCTCTAAACTACCTTATTTCTTATATGCAGAAACAATATGGAGTCATCAGAATAACAGAGGAGTTACAAGATATTCTCAACAGTAGAACTTCTGATTGCAGTTCACTTTTAACAACAAAATTCAGCAAAACCTTTTAACTTAAAGATTTTTTTTTTTTTAACTTGGCAGTAGCTTATCCTTCCTAACTCCTTAAAAGTTTCCTTTCCCAGGGCTTTCCAGGGCACCAGGCAAATTGTCACCTCTGTGCTCTTTCCTGTTTTACTGTCAGATGCTGTGAGAGCACTTCTCTTAACTGCACTGGGGAAGCAACCAACTAAACTTTGTAGGAAACCCCAAAATCTGTAGGAACCCCCCCATTCTTAACATGTAACTCCATGTCCCCTACATTTTGCATATCTGGTGTGTTTTTTCTGGCCATGGAAACAGCAGCTCCTGCCACGGTGCTGCAGCTGCCCCATCCCCTCAGTGCTGAGCAGGTCCAGCTGTGCAACTTCTGCTGCACTGCTGCAGGGTTTGTGTCCCTGTGTGTCCCTGTGCGTATTCCACAGATTTGAACCCAAAAGAGAGGATCACCAAGTAAAACCACCCCTGAAAGCAGTGGTATGAAGGAAGTTCTAATCACAGATGATTTAGCAGCGTTAAATAGAGCCTCAAATTCTGAAATTGCATGTTCTGGGCAAATGAAGAATAATCTCCTTCAGCACAGGTGCAAATTTATCCTGTGTTAGCATTACTTCATTTGTTCCAAATGGAATTCATAGAATTCCTGAAGACCACAAACCAAAAACTGTAAAAAAACTTGAGAAAAGTCAAGTCTCGTTCCAGTCTTTCTCATAATGGAAGAGTCAAGACTGCATGATGAGAAGGACTGTGGCTCACCTTGCCTGTGAGCTGCATGTCATGGGCACATACACAGCTCTGGACCTGTTCCTCCTGCCTCCATGGCTTCTGGAAAGCTCATGGAATGGCCACGAGGGAGAAGAAATTGATGGCATTAACTGTTGATTGAAAGAAAACATCAAAACTGAGTCTCTTGAAGTATAAAGAGACAGCAGGTGAAGCAGATATCCCTGTAACACACCCATCTCATCACACCTGGTGCTAATCCTTCAGCCTCCCAGCCCCAGCAGGGCACCAGCACCAGCTCTGCTGTTTCTCCAGGAGCAGCTCTTCCTGGAAGACCAGCCCGAGGCTCAGCAGTGTGACTGTGGTTATTGGGAGGAGTGCAGCAGCCTGAAGCACAGCTTTCTATTCATCCTTCTCTGGTCCAGCACTGCTGCTGTCAGAGCCCAGCGCTGCAGCTCTGCGGCAGTGCCTGCCTGGCGTGGGGCAGGTGCCACCACTGGGGTGGGCTGACCCTGGCTGGGATCAGACACAGAGGGGGAGATCACTTCCCAATTGTCCTCGGGGCAAAAACAGTCAACTTGATTTCATTTAGTGCCAGTTATAATGGAGCTGGGTAGGGAAAAAAAAATGAGAAAACACACACATTTTTCCTCCCTGACTCAACTTCATTGTCCACCTGGGCTCCCTCCCCAAGCCCCTACCGCCACCATGTCTCTGGGAGAGAAGGGTTGGAGCAGCCCTCTGGTCAGGCATTACCAAAGGGTTTTGGCAGGGATGTTGTTCCAGGTTGGACAGCGGCAGTGGGAGCTGCTGGTGGCCCCCTGGAAAGGGAACTCACTCGGAATCTTGCTCCCATTTCTAGCCCTTTAAAGAAAGCATCGTCCTGCCCAGTCATGCCTCAATGTGGAGATTGCTACAGGTGATGTTGAGAATATTTGATTTGGTTTTTAAATTAAGGACGGACTTTTGTTAAGGAAGCTGAACTAACAGGCAGCATAGTGCAGGAGACAATTCTCCTTTTTTTTTTGTTTTTTTTGCCTGCTCTGTTAGGCTGAAGGAGCTCTGCTCTGCCACACTTTCCTGTGTTCCTCAGCAGAACTAGTCCTCTGGTTTTGGGTGAAGTAGAGAACTGTGTTTTGCTGACTGGGGTACTTCATCCTGGGCACAGATCTGAGGTGTATTCAGTGTAGCTGCAAATAAGTCACTATTTTTAAACTGAGATTTCAATAGTTAAACACCTGCAGGGATGTCTGTGAGCAGCTGCTGATTAAAAAAAAAAAAAATGCAGCACATGACACAGTTTCCTCCTACTTGAGGTATTGCAGTGGGAAATAAAGGATGATTTCTCACATAGTTGTTTTCAAACCCTGATTTTTTCAGGGTTTAGGCAGCGTCATGAAGTGTTTTAAGCTTTTTAAGTTAGACATTTCACTGTGTTCAGTAAATTTCTTTCACTGGATTAATTTTTGAGGCTCAATCCTCATTTAGAAAAAAGAAAGGGGGGGAGTTTTGATTTCCCAGAGGTGAAGAATGTTGTTTGAAGGCTAATGCATACAAGAAGTCTGTGCCCATGGAGGTCTTCCCTTGAAAAGAAAAAACAGGTCCAAGCCTGGGCCCGTGGAGCCCTGATGGTGGCTCAAGGGGAGTGACCTCATGGAGCAGGCTGGAAACAAATCTTGTGGTGCTGGGGCTGGTGTCTGTTCATGTCAGAGAAGTGCACTCAGCGAGCCTATTTCATTCAACTCAAGTATTCCTCGGAGGCACCACCCATTGGTACCCTGTGCAAAGGCCTGGCTGGCTGTGCTCCAGCACTCTGGAGGTTGGCTGGTTCAATAACAGAACATCCCCAGAGGCTGCAGGACCCCCTCAGTTGCCCAAATGTAGAGATGTTCTGTCCTGAAACACTCACTTTGCCCAGTTTGATAGGCACATTGGTATGTTCTAAGTATATTTAAAAATACAGAGGTATTTTTAGCTGCTGTTGGTATTAGAATGATTTATTCTTAATGCCAGTGAAAGAAGGGTGAGAGCAAAGGCTCTTGAATATTTTAGTAACATAATTTTGATCTATTGGATGGGAGTTAGGAAGATTATATGGCCTTCTTATTCAGAATATGCCTCATCAGGGTGGTGACCATCCCAGGAATCACAAGAAAGGCATTATTCTGTAGTGTGTATCAGGAGACTGATCTAGTACCTGATAGTAACTTGCTTAATTGAACCAAATTACTGTCAAGTTCTCTGGACCTCGTTATGGGGTTGCATGTCCTCCCTGTGGGGCAAGGCAGAAGAACGATCTGATTCTTTTATTTCATCTGTGGGTGGTATTTACCTGGTTTTAGAAATCATTAGGTAGGGCTGGAGAAAGTAGTGGGTTTCTGTTTAGCTGCAGTAGGATGGTTGGTTGGTAATGGGTTTTCTGTCAGCGACATCTGTGAAGGTTCAGCTCTGCTTAGCTGGGACAGAGCTTAACCAGAAAGCAGAGAAATGTCTGTGGGCTGTGTGTGGTCTAACTCCTGGTGTCAGAAGGAGATGGAGATCCATTCTGGAACGCTCCAAATGCTGTCAAGCTGACCTCAGGCTGTGGTGTGTGATGGTGGAGAGCAGGGCTTTGCACTGCTGAGCAGGCAGGGTGCTGCACCTGGGCTGAGCCAGGGCACACTCAGCATCTGGCAGCGCTGAGAGTCTGCTTTGCAGGGCTTTGGGATGCTCAGATTCGGAGTTTGCAACTGCATGTGGCAGTGTGAGCACCCCATGAGATGAGGTGGGTATTCAAAATACCTGTTTCTTCTCTTTTAGAGCAACTTCTAGCATCTGGAACAAGATTCGTTCTGCTCTTTGTGGTAATGGACCAAAAAATAGCCATTAAGCATCTTTAGGGAACAGTTAAAAAATAATTATTTCTTTTTATTTATTTACTTACTCATTTACTAAGATCTGCACTTTTTATGTTGAGAAGGAAATAATTTGACGTTTTGTTATAAATTCTTTGGATTCTGGGTTTATGTTGTGTAAATTATATTTGTACAAATTGAGTACAAGCCTAAATTCAAATCATCAGTTTCCTTCCCTATGAAACTGATACCCATTTAATACTCCTTTCATGGTGACTTTCAGCTGTAGCTCTAAAGGGGTTAGCAGCAATTTGTTTCTCCTGTCTGTAGCTGAAGTTTCCTTGAAAAGTTTCATTAACACACTATCATGGTTTAAAAATAGAAACTCGAGAGAATTACTCCAACTCAAGTAATATAATGCATCAAGAAGCTTTTCATTTTATATTATAATTATTCCAAAGCACTTCAACCTAGCCACTTCTCCATTATGAGAAGAATTCGACACCATTTTCTATCCAAAATTGCATGTCTTAGAAATTCTATGTCTGTGTGTAGATTACTTGCAGTGCTCCTATTGTCCTTGTTTCTCTCTGCTGTGGAATTAAACCCCAATGTTTAGAAAACTCTTAAATGAGTTTTGTTGCTCTGTATATTCACAGAAGGGCAGAATGAAGCAGCTGAGAATCTGCTGTGCCCTGTGGGTTGGAGAGCATGACATGGGCGATTTCTTGCTCCCAGTAGCTGCTGATGGGGTGCTTTCCAAGCCCTACTTCTGTTAGAATTCTGCTCAGGAAAAGTTCATTTCTCTCTTTTTTTTCCTTCCCTTCAGCCCTCCAAAAGAAGAAACACACATTCTTCATAGTATGCTGTCAGCTGGACAGTTCTTCAGTGTTTAGCTATAAACTATGTGTATAGTAACTTCACCTAAATATTTGTTGGTGTTTTAAATATTAAATAAATAAGCATTTCCTTACTGCTGTGCTAATTCAGTGAAACCCTGTCAGTTTCTTTGGATCCCAAAGAAAAGCAGCTGGTTAAACTGAATGGAAGCTCAGCTTTGAAAATACAATTTACCTGTTGGCTTGACACTTACAAATGTCTACTATTTATTTTGGGCAGCAAATTATTAATTTTCTTCTGGGCACGTCTTTTGCGTGTTTGGGGATAGTTTTGTGTAGGTTTTTTGTTGGTTGGTTGGGTTTTTTTTTCAATGTGTGTTTTTACATACAGTGTAGATTGAACAGAATCTGACTGGCACAGGCAGAAAGGGACCTCTGGATGTGCTCTGGTCCAACCCCACTGCTCAGGCAATGACACCCAGAGCTGGATGCCCAGATGGCTTTTGGGTGTCTCCAAAGTGGGAGACTCCACAGCATCCTGTGCCAGGGCTCATTCAGCCTCCCAGAGGAACAGTTCCTGCTGTTCTGAGGGAACCTCCTGGCTGTCAGTTTGTGCTCATTGCCTCTGGCCCTGTCACTGGGCACCACTGGGAACATCAGTCACGTTTCTACCCTGCTTTCAGATATTTGTACACACTGATGAGGTTCCCCCGACCCTGCTCCAGGCTAAGCAGTCCCAGCTCTCTCAGCCTTTCCTCACTTGAGACATGCTCCAGGACCTTCATCAGCTCAGCAGCCCTTTGTCGGACTCTCTCCAGCACTGCCTTGTTTCTCCCGTCCTGGGGATGCCAGAACTGGGCACAGCACTCCAGGGGTGGCCTCACCTGTGCTGGGGAGGTGTTGAGGAGGATGTTCCCTCAGCCTGCCGGCAGAGCTGTTCCTCGTGCAGCCCAGGATGCTCTGACCCTTCTGTGCAGCCAGGGAATGTTGCTGGCTGTTCAACCTGGCAGCAGCACCCCCAGAGCTCCTCTGCAGCCCCTTGGATCCTGGCATTTACTGGTGCCTGGGGTTGTTCCTCCCCAAGGTGTGGGACTTTGCGCTTCTGTCAGCCCACCTCACCATCCTGTTGGGGGGATAGCAGCACGACCCTCTGGTGTATCAGCCAGCTCTGTGTCACCAGCAGGCTTGCTGAGGTCACACTGTGCCCCACCACGACCTCCATAATGAAGGTGTTAAGCAGGACTGAACCTGGTGTTGACTCCTCTTAGTGGGAAGCCCAGGCACAGCCTTACACAGAGCTCACTGGTGCTCTGAAACTCACAGCTACTCCAGAAGTTATCACCTTGCTTTTTCATCTCCTTTCCATATCCATCCCTCCAGCCTCGCCCTCACTGCAGGTTTGTGGGAGGGAGCCCAGCAGCATTCCCTGCTTTCCTTCTGGCACCTTCGTAAAGCACTGAGGTGGACAGGTGCAACAAACCCATTACCCGAAAAGTCATGCAGATTTTTCCTGAAACAGCAGTCCTTTTCCATTACCTCCTTGTCCAGATGGCTAAGTATATGGTGGAACAGAATTAATAGGTGTTGGGGAAATCCACCTCCATGTGGAACAGGCAGCAACGCTGGCAACCAGTCAAAAAGCCCTCAGAAAGGTTGTGGCTGAAGGACGCCACTGTTGGGAACACAGATGAAGATATATTCCTGAACTCAAGGAGGAAACACAGAGGGTGCATTATGGCATGGAATGATTAGATGACTGACTAATGAGCCTTGAGGGGCAAGGAAATTGGCTACAAAAGCAATTAAATAAGCACCTGACATTCCAGTGTACTCTGTATAAACACTGAACTTTTACCATGTTTAGTTGGCAAAGCAAAACAAGTGCTGTTTAAGCATACAAGGCAAACTGCCACAGGAAAAAAAAATGTGATAAACAGATTGTGCTTCTGAAAGTGTGCTAGTAAATGCTTTTCTTTGTCAGAAGGTGTGATAACACATTGCAGTGTTAGTCCTATAAGTCACTGTCCACAGTTCTCATTAGTTATTCTGGATATTCAAGCCAATATGATGCCACATTAAACTCCATATTCTGCTTTAATCTGTCTATTGTTAGATTAGGTAATGATGGCTTTTTTTTTTTTCCTTTAGGGACAAAACTTTTGCATAATAGTCCAGATATAAGTGACAGAAGGGTCATTTTGCATAAAATCTGATCAACCAACATTGGATACCTGTCTCTGTGACATAACAGGGCATCTATGAAATGCACTTGGGCAGGTGGTGGTCAGCTTGGAGTGCAGTCAGCCCACCCGTGGACCTTTAAGAGAGGGGCTGTTGCCAACAAAAGCAGTTAAATGAGCATTTGTCATTTTGCCAGATTGAGGTTTTGAAGTGTCTTGACTGGCTGAAGGATCCTGCTGTCCTCAGCCACAGGTAACAATGTGCAAGGGCTCTGGGTGGATGGAAGGAAGGTTTTTCCTTCAAGCTTGGATGGTTACACTGTTTTCTGCCACTTCTCATCACACAGAGCTCTAGCAGAGTGAGATGTTCACCTTGTGTGCTGAGGGGAGGGAGTTTCACACCTTCCACCCAGACGCTGGGGAGTTCACCGGCAGCATGGAACAGATGTGAATATTGTGCTCAGGTTTCTCTTTCCAGCCTACTTTCAGATTACTTGGTCGGGTATTTCGCTTGTTGCCCCGCCCAGTAGAAGTAACAACTTTGGGATTCTGTTGTCAGCAATTCAAGGTCAGGAAGAGATTTGACAGGCAGTCCCAGTGAGCCAAAGATGAAGTGTTCATAATATCATAAGAGCAAACCAGATTCTCTGGTAGTGTTGCTGCGGGTGATCTTCAGCCATGTGTTCAGTAAGTCTCCAGCAACCTTTTCTGTGTAGAGGTGCTGAAATTTTGTTTTTTCCCTGGTAAATGTGTGCAGCTAAAAGAAGAAAGTGGTAATTTTCAAGTGTCGATTGGAGTTGTAACTGTGTGTGACAAGGAGCTGTACTGGGAGATTGAAGCAAGTGGTTTCTCTCCTCTGTAACCAACTGGAAGCAAAGAAATCAGATGGGATGTTTTTTCTGTAAGAGGAGTTAAAATCACTTCTTAAAAGTGTTGAATAATGTTAAATTTGCTGCCAGAAAATTAAGCTTGGTCTTTTAAGGCAGTCTAAAATTAATCATGTATTTGTTTCTTAATTGCCTCATTAAATTCAGGTTCAAAAGTCCTCCTGTACCTGGAGGTCACAGTATGCACTGCTGAACCCCTAAGATGTTGTGTATGTCCTGGTTTCTTAAGAGGATAAGAATTCTAGATTTCTGAGCTGAAAGAGCTTTATTATGAAGTGACATGTCTGGCTTTAGAGACAGAGGTGGAATTGGTACATCTGAAATTAATGAATAATATATAAGGACTGATACCAGCTTTGCTTCATGAGTTGGCCTTACTATTTAGCCTCAAGCAGAAGCAAGAAACACACACAAAAAAAGAAAGGTTGTTGAGGTAGAAAGTTAAATATTTAATGCCAGTGTCTGCTATATATTCTTCTTTTGTGTATTCATGGAAATATATTTTGGAACTGGAGGCAAACGTTATTTATAATACAGTAGTGGCAGAAGGGGCATATTTGATTGAGGCATCAGAGTGCTAGACTTTGTAAAAGCTGTGAGTGAAAATTCCTGGATTAGCCTTGAAATTTTCAGTGCCATCTTCCCTTTTCTTTTGGGTATTCTGGGTCTCCTTTTGGCTTTCATTTGGGATTTGTCTGTAACAACTCTTGCTTTCTTTCCCCTTTTTAATGAGGTGGATAACCAGGCAGCAGTAAGAGGTGGTTGTTTTCCCAGTAGCAGGTGTGTCTTTCAAGCCCTCTGCAATGTATCCCATTGCACTCAAAATGTAACACACATCCTTGTGTGCTGCCTTCTGTCATAAAAAAAAGTTTTTGTGAGCCTGCTGGGTACAGAAATAGCACTGGAATTTGTTTTCTGGGCTAACCAGGAGCTGGATATTACACAAAGGAAGGTGCCGGGAAAGGAATGGATTTTTGGGTGAAAACATCAGAAATTGTTAGAAGAATTTAAACTTGGGTATTTTCTTCTCTTGCCCTGGAGGGTGTAGTTGGAGCATTAGGCTATGCTGAGATTTTTATGATCTGATTTGTTGGCAATGAGCAAAGATAAACCCTTGCCTACCTGTCTGCAGCTGCACAAGTTGCAGTAGATTTGCCCTGGACCCATCATTGTGTAGAAAGGTAGATGTTGTTTCAAGGCTTTTGGTATTCAGCCGAAACAAGCATGAAATACAGATTCTGATGTTTTGGTCCTTAAAGAAGAAAAAAAGTCATTGTAGAACTTGTTAATTTTCTCATTGGATAACCTGTTTTTAAATAAGTTTGGATGTTTGCATCTGTGCTTGCTTTCAAAGTTGCAGGAAGGGCTTAGCGAGTTTCTGTGGACTTGGCATTTTAGTCTGGGTCGCAGGAACCTGCTTTTCTGTCTCAGATAAAGGCTATACTTCGTTTCTTCTACAAATCTATAAGAAATTTTGTGTTAGGCTTTTCTTGTAAGACTTTAATATGGAAAAGCTGTTCTCAGTGGCTGGAAGAAGGAGGAACATCCTGATCACAGCTGTGTCTTGTTTTGGAGTCAAGTCAGAAACCTACAGCTAATTCTGCAGGTGTTTTACGTGAGAGGTAGCTACAAACACACACACGTGTGTGATAACATAGATATGGCCACACTTACTTTATTTCACCCTTATTCAGAGCTTAAAAAACCCCGTGTTTGGAAACTGAGTGCTGCCAAATGTAGTTGAGTAATCGCTTCTCCAAAAAACTGATTTGAGTAAGAAGAAAAATGTAGCCCCAGAGTTTGGAAAGACAACTTCTATGGGAAGTTAAAACTGATGCAGGACTTGTTCCCTGGTGCTGCTGGGAGGCTTGGCAAGCAGATACCCTGTAAAGCTCAAAAACTCGAGTGTTATTTCACTGAACTTTTTGGAATACTGTCACCAGTAAGAAAAACTGGTTTTAGGTTGTTGTTACTTGAAATAGAACTGGCAGGCATTGTGGGCAAGAGTGGTAAAAGAAAGAAATGTAGAGCTTGGGGAAGACAGTTTGTAAATGAATTTAACTGTTTTTCTAACTGCTGATTGGTTGAGGTTTTGAAGAAACACAATCCATTGACCACCCTGAATAGAATGATAAATTAGAAGCGTTAAGAGCATCTTTTAGATTACATAGCACTTAGAATGTAATTTGGTCAGCTTTAAAAATATAAGATCTGCTCAGAAGTGTAAGAGATATGCTGCAACTTCAGTTATCTTCCCTATTGACTTAACCTGGTGCATGTAAAGCATATTATAAGGTATTAAAACCTGGCAATGTTGCTGATTTTGAGCCTGAGGAGAACAGGAGGTGAGGCAGTCAGCTCAGCTGTTCCTCAAATAACCTTTCTAGCTTTGGTTGCAGTCTCAAGATCCTGGCAGGGGTGTGGGCTGACCCTTCTGCTGTGTGTGCAGCACAGGAACAGGAGCAGAGCATCGTGCTGGCATGGCCTGAGCAGAGTTTGTACACAGGAGCAGAGAGGCTCAGTGTGAACACAGGATTCCTCAAGAATTCTGTTTCCTCTGCAGGACTTGGCCAGGGGAAGGTGGGGCCAGCCTCTGTGTTCCTGTGACACCAGTGGGAGCAGGCACTGTAGGATTGGGCTCCCAACTGGTGTGAAGTGCCTCCAGCTCCCAGGTGCTGGTGAAGATGCTTTAGCCAACTCCCTCTGAGGAGCTGGGGTGGTGCTGTGCAGCCAGAGATGTTATTCTGGAGTTGGTTTTCTAATATCAGTGCTGCTGCTTGTCCACTGCACATCTCCAGAGCAGCAGCAGAGCAGGAGCTTGCTTTTACATGTGGAGACTTTTCTTCCCTTCAGTGCTGGGTCTAGGAAGTCCCAGCTTATTTCTGCAGTGATTCCAGAGTGCTTCAGGAATCTGAGACCCTTCTCTAGGGTAGAACGTGCTGCTAAAGTGCTTCAGTGGACTGGGACTCATCTGGATTCCCCAGGCTAAAGCAGGGAGCATCAGCGACAGCTCCGTGAGTATGAGCAGGAATTCGTGTGTGTTTCAGCTGTGCCTCTCTGCCAGAGCTCAGGAGGGCAGGGCACAGCGCTGTGAGGAGCCAGGCTCTCTGGGCATAGGTGCATTTCCATTTTGTTGGCTGTTTATATGGAGAAAAACCTGGAGATAGGAGTCCTAGCAGATTGCAAGCGTGCTGCTGGAGAGTTTACAAATCTTTGTGCAGTATTTTCAAAACAAAACAAAATGTGCATCAAGGATCCTCTCAAAATTTGGATACAGATTAAGTGCAGCTGGGATATTTTATCAGTTTGTATATCATGTGCTTGCATGGAGTTGATGTATAAATTGATATTGTAAGCTTTCCAGGGTTTTTGTGATTCCTGCAGGAAAAAATCAGTTCCTCTCCCACCAGCCCAGTTACAGTGGATTGTGTTAGAAAGTAACGAGATTACAAAGTGTTATGGGCTGTGTTCTGATGCTCTTTGTGTTTTGGTTTAAGTACATAACTTATTTACAAGTCAGTTGTTGTAGATTACCGTGTGATGAATTGCCTTGTGTCGGAAAGATTATGTTTTAGACCAATTATATAACAAACAGCAGAGAAATCAAAATAAAGTAATGTGTGTGTTAATGCTTAAATGCCAATAATGTACTTTGAAAGACCCAAAAGAAGCCCCTGTAATTAGAAAATTGGGAAATATGCACTTAAATCTTTTGTACCTAATTTTCTGGTTATACTTGCTTTAAGTATTCATGTGAAGGAGTCTATCTTATAAACTATCAGGAGATAGATTTGAAGGATTTTTTTTTTTTCTTTTAAAATATATATTTACTGGAGAGAGGCCTCATTAATAAAATTATAGGTAATTTACCACAAAACCTGATCATTTTCTTTAGAATAAAATATTTGTGTCCTGCAACTTCAGAAGTGGAAAGCAAGTACCTTCAAATATTTTAAGGAAAATCACTCATGAGATGACACAAATGAGTAATAGGAGGGGTACAGGTGACTCTTAGTCAAGTCAATTCAGAACCAGGTCTCCTGTAGAGTGCTTTTTTCTTTTATAGTGTTTTTTGCTCACATTTGCTTTGAAGTAGTTTCTGTAGCTAATGTATATCAAAATTAAAATAGCACCATATGGCAGTTGGCTCGTTGCCTAAATAACATATGTTCCATAAGTTCAGTTCACTTAAGGATTGCTTTTCACTGCTTGGAGGGCGTTTACCTGTAATTTTAATGTTGAGAAGAGTGCCCTGAGATCAGAATAATTTGCTGGGTAGAATAAAAAATACTTTGTTATGCATTGGGTATAAAATTACAATGATTTCCCTGTGTGTTTACTGATGAAGGACAATTTAGTTCTGGGGGGTGGTGGATTTGTCGAATTTCTGGTATAAATGACTGTGTGTTATACATATTCCTCACAGTATTTATTGCCTTAACAGCAAATGCTGTGTGCTGGAGCTCCACAAAATGCCAGCTTTGCTGGGAGATTCACTCTGAACAACAGGTATTCAGAGGAGGCACATTTTGTTTTAAAGCATAAAAAATAACTGGGATATATTGTATTCTACTTTTATTTTTATTTTTTCCCTTCACATCTCTGGTTGGGGTCCTGCTAGGTAAAGATCCAGATCCATTCTCATTTGGAAGAAGTTTGGGGTTAATAATTCTGCTTTCTGTGGTGCAGCCTGTAGCATCCACTGCCACATGCTCAGTTAAAACTGCATTGTAAGATACATGTTTGTCTCCTTTTCCAGAAAATCTTGAATTTATTGTAATTATAGAATTATAATTCTATAATTAATGGAACTCCTCTTCATTTTTTCCCTGCTGCTGCCATAGTTAGATTTAGAGCTCAGTTCTTCCAGTGATCCCAGTTTTTCATGCAGCCCTATACTCTTGGAGAAACAACCATGGAAGATTTAGATCCCTGAACTGTGATATGGACTTCAGGTGTCTCAGGCTCCAAGTTTTACTTTGAAAAATAAGGACTATGTTAATTTTCTTGTGGTGCCTAAAATTGTCTGCCTTTGCATACTGACAACTTGCCGTGGTGGTTTGGTATGTGTGAGAATTTGATGTTTTATCATACAATAATAGAACAGGTTGGGTTGGAAGGGACTTTTCAAGGTCATCTAGACCAACCCCACCCCTAATGATTTTATTACTGTGCCCAGTTGAGAACCAAACTCTGTGTGTTTTTCTAAGGAAATCTAAAGGTGGGGTTGGGATGGTATTTTCTGTGCACACAACATAACTAAATTACTGGTTTTCTCAGAAACTTTTACTCTAGGAATGTTTTAGAGGTTTTTGGGTTTTTTTCCCCTACCTCTGGCTCGAAAGAATGGATGTGATATTTGCAGTCCTTGTTCCTACTGTAGCCAAATGGTTTGAATATTGAGTGGGTGGCAGATGTACATTCTGTGCCCACCTTCAGCTGGGTGAAAATCTAAAACTCACCTTGCAATTCTCCACAAAGAGATCCTAAATCAGGTAGGTTCTGGTTGGAAAGGTGGGGCTGTCCCCTCCTCCTGTTGGAGCTATGTCAGCTTAGCTTGGATTGCTGATTTTGGGGGGTTTTGAGGGGGGTGTTTCGTTTTTTTTGCATGGAAAGCCAGTGAGTGCTGGAAAAAGAGTTCTCAGTGGTGTTTGGATCATGCCTTGTAGGACAGATGAGAGTTTTGGCTGCTGCTCTCAGGAAAAATCTGTGTAGTATCTGCTGGTCTTACTCAGAATAAAAGGTGAAAAGTAGCACGTGGTGTGTGATGCCCACGGAGGCAGCAGCCTTTCTGCTGTGCCTGTCTGGTCTTTCACAGCCAATCTTGATCACAGCTTTCCTCTTTTTTAGCTGAGTAGAAGCCTGTAAAAAGAAGTGTCAAACATTTCCAGCCAGAATAGTGTACAACCTGTAGCTGGGAGCTGTCTCCCAGAAGGATGTAGGCAGAATTATTATTATTTGTGTCTCCTGGGCAGAGGAGGGAATCCAGCCTGGTTCCCTTTATCACTGTGTGAGAGCTCTAACCATTACACTGATGTACAGTTGTTCTTTGGGGCAGCTGAGTTCTGCAAGCCTCAACCAATCCTCAGCCACTGTCGCCGAGGAAAAATAGTGAGAAGCTGTAGGAGTATCTCAGTAGATGTTCACAAAGGCAATTCAGCAGGCAAATACACGACACAGTTTTAATAGGAATATGTGTATATGTGCATATATATATATATATATAATCTACATGTGGAAAGACTGCACTGTTATAAACCCTCGTTGCTGGAAGAGTGGAAAAGGAAGGAGTTGCAGTGCCTTTTATGTTCCTCAGTCTCACTTGTACGAGTGCAGGGGAAGTCGTAGTGACAGTGTGCAAGCACGGAGTGCACGTGCTTTATTCCTGTTCCCCAGGCTGGCAGCAGTGAATGGGATCCTGAGTAGGAGCACAGACTGCATTCAGCCCTCCGAAATTACTACCATAGATAAGTTGGAGGGGAGGAGGGGGGAAGACACAGAAAAGCTGTGTACTTCTTAATAGATTCATGGTTTGCAACGTTTCATAATTCCTTTTTGACTCAGTCATCTGTAGCAGTTGTATAAATTACTTCTAATGATGCAGTATTGCTGAGGAATTTTGGTTTTACTTTGCAGTGTGTCATTATTAGCTCTTAGGAAAAAAAAACCCCTGTATTGTTTGGTCTGTATAAAGGACATGTAAGAAAAGGAGAGTGAATTCAAATCAAAAGGAAGAAGGAAATTTAAACCTTTGCCACAGATGTTTTCTTTGGAAAGGAAATTCAAATTGTCGCTTTGCAAAGTGAACTAAATGGAACATCTGTGACTTCTTGTTTTCATTCTTCAAGACTCGATTCTCCTCTGCTTCTACCAGTCTTAGAGATGCATATTCATCCTGATCGTGCTTCCATTGCCTGTTAACTTCAGCAGTGCTGGACAAAGCCTTTTATGAGAAGAAAGCTAAAAAAAAATTAGTTGAGAAAATCAGCACTGTGTCACCCTGCTTGAAAAAGCTGCTGGATGGTCCAGGCTGGGCAGGAGTTTCTGTGGAAACATCACTGCAGTTCAAATGTCAGTGGGAGGTTGCAGTGCACAGGCAACCTGCCTATTGGTTTTCTTATAAGCAGAAAACAGTAAGGAATTTAAAATAAAAGCTGCTATATTTAATTTTTTTTTGTATTCTTTATTGGCAGCATACAATAAATGAACCTTGATTAGCTATGGTTAGTCAGGTTTATATTAATGGTTCTCAGAGCTGCAGCCCAGAAGAAAGAACTTATAGTGATTTAATCTGGCCTTTATTTAGATTCTGAAACAATTTCAGCTTACCAGGATAACTTGCTTAGCTCTTGAACAATTCCAGCAGATCCATCAGGTTTCTTTGATGTGGAGCATTGCAGAGCTGGGCTGGGCTCTCACTTTCTCTCCCCTGTTTTGTTTCTCCTGCGCCAACTCCTAAGGCAGAGCTCCGAAAGAGCTCCCTGAGACACTGGGGCTGCTCTCCATAGTGCAGGGACAGGCATCCTTTGGATCCTTTGGGTGTGCAGTATCCTGAGAAATCTTCCCCTGTGCCCTTAGCTCAGCTCTCACCTGCACTGGGTGATGGGCCCCCGTACTGGGGCCGGGAGAGCTGCTCACATGAAGTGCGTCGGTGCTGAGGGGTTTTCTCTCCTGCACCATCCTCTGGACTAAGCCTCAGGCTCCACTGAATGGTCAAAGATCACTTTAGTACGTGATTCTTGTTTTCAAAAGTTTGCTGTTCCTATTTTTTCAGTGCTGATGTCAAGAAAACTAGATTTTAGATTTGAAGAATCAGAAAGAACTGGATGGAAAAACTCGGACGCAAATGTTGTAGTGGCATGGATGGAGAGTAGAACTGAACTGAAATTGCAGCCAAAATATCTTGCATCCAAAAATGCAAATAAATGGATCTGTAACAGGGTGTACAGGTCGTAAGAATGACTGATTAATTTGTGAATGCCAGCTGTAAAACAAAGGAGAACTAAAATCTGGAAAAATACTCAGATTCTGCAAAGGAAATGTTGGATTGTTTTCTAATGAAGATAGGTGATTTTTTTTTCTTCCTTTTTTTTCCACTTTTACCATTAAATTTCTAAAGTGGACATTTATATTCTGAAACCATCCTGCACTGCACAGATATTTTGGTGTTTTCGGTATTTTGACGGGAGAACAGCGCTGTCTGTAAATCCCTGGTGTAAAAAAGTGTTTGTGCCAGAGTAAGGGGCTGCGAAGAGGAAAATGCCAGGACAGAGAGCAGAGCTCCAGCTCTTCCCCTCTTCCCTGATGAATTCCCTTTAATTGGGTAAGAAACTGAATCCAGGTAGGTCCAGCTTAGGTCCTTTGCCATTTCTGACTTGATGCTGATGCCAGACCCTGACAATGTGAAGAGAAGGGGAAAAGGTGACAGTTGGATGCTGAGAAAATGAAACCTGGGGGCCAACGTGGCAGAATAACGAGGAGGGAGGGCTTTGCTGCTTTTCTGCCTGTGCTGTGCCTCTACCTGAGAGAGGAGAAACTCCAGGAGTCCCTAAATTCTCACTTTAACTAGTGGCAAAGTGTGTTTGTCACAACACTGTTAAACCCAAGCAAATGTTACCAGCTTCCCTCCCTTGTAAGTGCAGTGAGTGAGGAGCTGCCGAGTTTTGGAAGGCTCTGCCTGCTCCCCGTGTGCATCTCCTGCCCCAGCAACAGGGGGGATGTGCTCCCTCAGTAACAGGTTTGGCTGTATTACCTCGAATTTCCATCCAGGGATCCCATCCAGGGCAGGAATTGGAACTGCAAATATTTTTGGCTGCTGTCTGGTTACATCAGCCACTTGCAAAATTTGTTTCCTGGGTCCATCTTGCTGCTTTTCCTCGCAGTGGATGAGGGATGCTGTCACTTACTTATTTCTTGTCTTTGGGCAGTTCAGGGCTGTGCAGTGACCGTAAAGATACTGAATTTAAGCCTTGTTAATCACAGTGTTTGTTGTCCATATGGTTCTGTTTTGTACAGTCAGTTTTATTTTATTCAGTGTCAGTTCCCAGGTTTCCCTATTAGTTCTAATGTAGTAGAATTGTAACATTGCATTTTAGAGCAAACCATGCAAACTCAGTCTGATATTTAGCTTTTGTTACTTAATCTTTTCTCCTTGACTTAGATTTGAAGGTCTTTTTTTCATGCTTTTCTGTTACAGAAAAAAGAAGTTCTGACTTTTTACAAAAACTTTCAATCTTAATTCAGAGAATATTTTTATTTTAAAGCATTTTACTTATGCTGCACTTTTACTTATATGTTTTATTTAAAGCACTTAAAAGTATTTTGAACATAAAAAGCCTTATCTGTCTACAACTAAACCAGCAAAACAATTTTACTGCATTTAAAATATTGCCTTTATTTTACTTTATCTGGCCTGTGCTGACCAGGCATCCTGTATGTGACAGGGATGGGGGGGGGGGTGGATGTGTATGCCACACACCTTTATTTTTTTAGTGTAGTTACCTAATTCTTGCTATGTTTTTGTGTCCTCTTAGTTTTACTGGAGGTATTGCGGGGCAGGGCGGGAGGGGAGGCTGTGGAATTATTATCTTCTAAAAAAGATAACTACATCCAGGTGGCTGCAAAGTGCTCTTGGGGTGTGACAATGATGCTAACCCAGAATCTGTACCTGCTATTTTTAGGTTGTTTTTTTCCTAGTAAGGAGAATGAATTTTTTTGTCTTTTCTTCATAATATCAGTGTGGAACAGTCAAAGGAGACAGGTGCCTCCCATGCAGGATGTTTATTTGGAGGCCATAATATTATGCAGCTGTGAATAGAAGGAGTTTTTCCTTCTGATACTTGGTCTTTTAAAACATTTAACAGGCAGCAGAGAAAGCTCAGAGGCTGCATTTACTTGTTGCTCAGGAACACAGTGCAAGCTATTTCAGTCCCCTTTAGCACTAAGGGACTGCTTTAGATTCAGTACTCTCCTGTAATGTATTACACATGTTAGGAACGTAAGTCACTGGTTTGAGTTGGGGCAGGGCAGGACAGGAGTTTCTGGCAGCCGGGTCAGAATTTTGGGTGTGCACAGCCCCTGCTCACGCTGGTGGTTCCTGGGGGAAGTGGAGGTTGTTGAACAGTCTCACTCTAATGCATCTCCCCCTCCCGTTTCAGGACAATGGACATTGTCAGGGCACAGCAGGGCACTTTGCATCACCACAGCAGCACCATGCCCAGGCTGTGAATAAACTGGCTTCATCTCCTTGTGCTATTGATCCATCAGCTTTCCTGCGAGCACTAAATTCATCCTTAAAAAATAATTAGCTCCAGTGTCTTGGCAGAATTCCAAGCAGGCAATTACATTCTGCCTGCTTAAAAATCCCCCCTGTAGTTCCAATTGGCTAACTTACAGTGACAGATGACTGTGTGTTTTGTGATATGTTTGTGGCATGGCTTTTTATCAGTGTGAAATCTCCTGTAATGCTGCAAATAGTGGCCCTGCAAGAACCGACTGACCAGCACGGCTTACTAGCATGACAAAGGAAAGGATCCATGGAAAATGCTTCCCCAGTGTTTTGAAGGCCAAAAAAACCCCAATTTAGATGTTTCTTGCATGTTTCAAAATTTTGAAGGCATCATCTATAATGTGTCTTTAGGCCTCTGTGCACTGATACATAGAATAAAAGCAAACCTGAACCTCACTTGTTTTGTAGAACTCTGTGTTAATTATGGGCTCAGGACTGACATTTCAAATGGTTGAGAAAACAGAGGGAAGATGCTGATTTGTTTGTTGACTGTGGGACTTTGGGTTCAATGTGTTTAATGGAAGGAAAAAATAGATATGAGATAAAATATATATTAGCTTGTGTTTCCCTTCCCAAGGGTAGTAAATTGAAAACCTGGGTTTGTTTGTTGGTCTTTTTCTTTCTCTTTTGACATATAGAAAATATTCTGACATATAGAGAAAATACAACTTACAGTATCTAAATAACTTGTATCTGGTATTAAATGGTTTGAAAAGACCAGAAGAAAATTTTGATGTTTAGATACTTGATGGAGCAGTATATGATTAAAATAATCCTTAAGGAAGGGGAGGTGGACCTCCCATCTCCTTTCACAGATGAAGACCAAAGCTACATTTTGATAAAGAAAAGTCATCTGACTGAACAGGTCTGATACATTTTTCTGATTATTTAAATTTTATGATCTTCGTATTGATGAAAGAAGTAGAAGGGAATTCTCCCATTTCATGGGCTTGCTTTTTGTTATTGCTGTGCTCAAAAGGGCAGACATGGTCTAGGCATTGAGTCCTTGCAATTACATACTGCCAGTGGCGTATTTTAGGAGAAGAGGATAGAAATAAAAATTGTTTGCAGCCAGTCCAAGGGCTTTTCTGCCCTTCTGTTTTGTCTCCTGGTAGAGGAAAAACAAGCCTGTTTTTAGGAGTTCCCTTTACAGTGTGAAACTGTGGCATCTCTGCCAGGATATGCAGAGTTAGCAAACTGAAAATTGGAATCTGAAGAGTTTGTTCTGGTCTTTCCAGCTCAGGAGTTTGAGAATTAAAAGTCACTTCTTTCCTGATCATGAAATTGACTTGAAATTTAATAAATACTTATTTTTAAGAGGACTTTGTTCTTGTTCCTTCTAGATGCAGAGTTTTTGGGAGATTATAGTAGAATTTTTAGGCAGTTATTGTTTCATATTTATGTCCCTGCTGTCTAAAATACAAAGGATCAACATTGCAGTTGTATTACAGAGGCTTGGACAGTTTCACACATTGTGAAGAGCATAAAATAAATAATCTTATCAATCTTGCTAATTGTGACAGGAGTGTTCTGCTGAACAAGGGATGGAAATTTGCTTTTGAAGAGTTTGATTTAATCTCCTAGCATTCCAAATGTGGTCAAGGTTGTTGGTTGTATAACCTCTTAAAAAAAAAATTGAGAATGATTATGAGAATAACACAGTAGCTCAGATGGTTAATGCATGTTTGGGGACTCGTTTTATTGCCTTTGCCTTTTCTTTTTCAGTTCTGTTTTGTTCTGTCTGTAACCAGTCAAAGCTGCCTGGAAATTGTGGAGGCAGCTCTATCACACAGCATCTATTTTTAAATGGACTATTACTTGGGACATGATCAGAATAGCTGTGCTTCATTTCTGGGGTGGATCTGCAGTGCAAATTCCCCTGTACTTTGAAGAAGCAAACACGCACTCAGCCGGGTGTTTTATCACCCACTGCAAAGTTTTCTCTGCTGCAGGATTACCGTGTGTTAAACTCCCCTCCGTTCTTTGTTCTCTTCAGTATCCCGAGTTCTCAGAGCTCCTCTGTGCTCCCCACTTTGTTTCGGGGCTTGCAGCATTCTGGAAGAGCCCTTAACTTGCCCTCGAGGTGTTTTCTCTTGAGCTGTTAAAGGGTTTTGTATTCCCTTTCCGGCTGAAGGTGTGGTTCCACTGTGGGCCACTATTCGGAATGGAAATGGGTGGAGTTTGTGTTTGCTGTGGATAAGGACAGCTACAAACCCATGTGTAGGGATGAAATGCTGATGAAGCCATAACTGATGCCGCAGTTACCTGTTGAAATCAAACCCTAATGCACCAATTAGGCTTTTCATCAGGCTGTTTCCCAAAGCTGAGCTTGTGACATGAGAAGCCAAAAACCTGCAGAACTCGGAGTATCTTCAAGCATCCCTTGCTTGCTTTCTTGTCTTTATGGCAATGTTGGGTGCTCTGTGAAATTCAGCTCCCTCCTTCACATCATTTCCCACAGACTTGTGCTACAGAGCAGTTTGTTCAGCTTGCTGTCTATGGATCAATTATTTCTTCACTGTTAAGTTTCAAGTTACAGTTTTCCAAGGCTGAGTTTCCGATCCAAGCTCTGCAAGGCACACAGCCTATGGTATCCATAGGTCTGCCTCTTCAGGTGATGCTTGTTCCTTCTTCAGTCGTATTCCTGTGAATGAGAGTTTTCTTGGAGGAGTCTGGAGAGGGGCACCACAAAAAATACAGATGGAAAGAGGCTGCACACTTTATTCTTCAGTGCCAAGGACCACAGTGCTTTCTATGTGCTTTCACATGTTTTTGGTTTTCTTTTCACTCCTATAGATACACAGTGACTGCACTGAAACAAGCAAAGTTCCTACTGGTGCAGAACTAGAGGGAGTGAGGAACAGCTGGAGTCTGAGACTTTTTAGGTAAATCCTTCTGGAGAAATCACGGGAGTCACTTACATAATGGAAACATCCTATAATTTTTCCTGTGCTTTTCTCCCTTGTTGCCACACATTTCTGTTGCCAGGGAAACCGATCATGAATTGTTCATAGTAAGTGACCTTGTCATTGCTTTTATACACGCCATGAGTTATTGTGCACAGGATATTTATAGAATTATAGAGGTGATTGTGACTGCCTGAAGACAAGCAGGTTTTGTTTCATTTAATTTTTTTTTTTTGTGTAGAATAGGAGGCTAAAAACTGTAAGAGAGGGAAATGCTAACATTTGTTTGGAGAATCAATCTTGCTATTATTCAGAGGGGGCAAACAGGGCTAATAAGTCAAAAGGCAGCTGGATGAAGAGTGGTCAGCTCAGCCTCTTGGAAGCAGTGTTTCATTTGATGCTGTTCTGTACTGGACTTGGATATATTCACATTTGCTCTTGTGTTTGATATTTTTAGAGGTGCCGGAATTTTTTTAAGCTCTGCACAAAGTGTGCTTTATGCACAGTTTTTAAATAACAAACCAACCCAACAACAAACCAAAAAAACTCATGTCAACCATTCTAAATGGTAAAAGGTGTTGCCTATTCTCCTTGTCCTGACATTCTGTACAGAAGTTAATTAAAATAAAGCTCTACCAACAATTTAAGTATTAATAATGAAGAGATAAATGAATCATGCTAGTTCAAATAGAAAAATAATACAAAAGAGTGTCTGAGGTCCACAGAAGGCTGCCTCGTCTTTTTATGCATTCAAGAAGAAAAAAGGATTTTATTACATAATCATCCTTCCAGTTCTCTTCAAGGCTGTGTTTTGTAATTATTATTTCAATCTAGGGAAAGGTGTGGTAAGATCTTGGGATTTCAAGGTGAAGTTGTGATAAAAAGGCTGAAGTTGATGTTTGCCATGTGGTTCTAATTGTGCAGCTGGGCATTTGGTGTCTGCACCCACCAAATCATCCTTTCCCTGAGTGGTGCAGGGATGCTCCAGGTGGTCTTCACCCAGAGGGGACAGGGCTGGGCTGGAGAGCACTGGGACAGCATGAGGGAGCCCACCCAGCCACCTTTGCAGCTTGGTGCCAGAACTGCTCAGGCGAGGAATTTGGCCAGTCCTAAGCAGCTCCCACCGTGCCTACAGCCCAGTGAGTGACACCACCTGGAAGCTGAAGGTGTTTGGGCTCATTTCTCGGGCAGAGCAGGTGACAGTCTCAGAAACCCCCATGTGTGATTCTCGGTGCAGGATTTACCACACAGGACATGGAGGCTTTTAAACAGCTGGTAGAAACTGTTTTAGCAGATGCAGGAATGGGCATAAAGGGAATTTATGGCACTGGGAGATGTTTTATATGGAGTTTGACATGAACTGATAGCAGTGGATTGTGCAAATACTGGAATGCTCCTGCTGGACCATGGGCCAGCTGGCTGGCTGAGAGCTCAGCAGTGCAAGAGCTCAGGTAATCTCACCTGGTCCAGCTGCAAGTGCTACTGGACAGGCCCTTGTGCTGGACACAGGGGTCCCCAGCTGAGCAGCACCTGCCCATCCTGCTGCAGTCAGTTCACACCGTGCAAAAATCCCCAATATCTCAGCAATTACAGGGCATTTGTTTTAAGCAAACAGTGTGACTGTGAGGGGCTTTGCAGAAAAAGAAACAGGCTTATTTCCACTTAGCAGCCAGCGGGAATTTCATGATCAGCTAATGTCTTTTAAACATCTGCCATGCCTCTGGAATTACCTATTGTTGAAAAAGTGGGTGTATTTTATGAAAAGCACACAGAGTTAACTCGAGGTGAGTGGTGATGCAGTGCTGCGTCCATCAGTGGAAGGGCTCTTACTCAGTGTTTTGCATAATGCAAGGAAGCAATAAGCAAAAATAGAGAGGAGGTTGCCCTGTGAATTTTGTGTGCTAAACATAAGTGCTCAATTGGACTAAGTGGCAGAGCAGGACAGCCCTGAGCCATTGAAACTGTCACGTTGAGAGGGCTGGGAATGGCAGTCTCGTGGGAGGGAGAAGCAATCTCATGTGCTTCTCAGTCATTTTCCACTTACAGTGGTCTTGCCACAGGTATGTTATAGTGAGACTGAGACTGGCAACCTGACACTGAATGAGTGTGGGTGAGGAGCTAACACTTGGTGTGTACTTCCACCTAATTTGCCATCCAGCATCTAAGTTAACTGTTATGGTCATATTTAGTGTCTTAAACCGCTCTGGTTTTGGGGATCTGGTCCATGATGCAGATAGAGCTCAGCTGCCATAAGCTAAATAAGCATTGGGTCTTTGGGGAGAATGAGCTGAAAGCAGGTGCTTTAGAGAAACTTAAAGGCCTTTAGATTTCTTGCTTTACAAAGGTTAAATAGTACCAGATCAGCAGGCTTTCTTTTCACCCACCTGGGCATAATCTTCTCTTTAATTTCTCCTTATACTATTCTGGAAAACACCACTTACTTGCTCTACATTTTTGCTCGTCTGAAGAATAAAAGATATTCTCCAGATCTTTCTATTTGTTTTTTGTTATCCATAGGGTTGCAGCTAGCTCTTTGAATTAATTTCCTTGCCTTGTATGCTTGCATGTCCTGGATGAACTTTGGTAGAGAAGGAACTTAACATTCTTTTGCCATCCAGTGGAGCAAGTCATCTTGTTGATGTTTGAGTGTTTTAAATGAGGCTTAAGTATATAGTATTGACACTCTTCTGTAAATGGTTTCGAGAAAACCATTTATTATCCATTTGCTTGAGGGATTTGCTTGAACTACAGTGCTTGGGAACACTGTGTTAAATGAGATAATGTGCAGAATAGATGTGCATTTATGGGCAGTGTTCCTGATGCAATGAAAACACCCACAGGGCAGCAGTTGTGGGAAAAAACATTCCTTTTTCCCCATTAACCTGTTTTCCTGGGTATATGGGGTGTTTTTGCAGTCATAGAACATGCCTAGATCACAGTGAGGAGGGGACAACGAGCAGCCTGCACCCTGGAGGAAGCCTGTCATGCATTTATTAGAGCTTTGCCCAGAACTGAACTACAGCTAAGTACTTATACACTCACCTATTGATTCACGTGGTGATGGGTGCAGGAAAGATCCTTCCCAGGGAATCAAACAGCTGAGCATCCACCTCAGCACTGGGTGTGTCAGGGAGGGGGAATGGAGCTGAAGAGCAGCTGCAGTTTATTGTGGGACTCAGGCAGTGACAGAAACGTGTCATCAGTCACTGTGTGTGCGACTGGGCAACCCAGGACTAGGGAATACACTGAATTTCCTCAGTCACTGCTAGGAGTGAGCGAGGCTGCAGCTCAGGGAGGTGGGTCAGCTCTGTGCATTGCTGTTATTTATTGATGGGGTTGGGTCAGGGCCTTTTCTTTCCCACTCTTCTCACTCTTCATTTGCTATTCAGTAGCCATCCCATTCCCTGGATTCCTGCCTCAGGTAAGGGGCTCCAGAGGAAGGTTGTGCTCTGTAACTGCCATCTGCAGGTGTGACTGGGATGCTGATGGTACTTCTTTTGCAAATCCATAAATTCCTTTCAGGAAAATAAATGCTTTCACTCAAAAATATTTGTGGAAAAGGGAGCATCAGGAAACGAGGGGAAAAAAAAATTTCCGAAGGGAATGTTTGAAAATACTTTCTGTATTCCTTTCTGTCTCTTTTAGATTGGATGGGATTAGTCAGAGGTGTTGACAAACGTTACACTGTGTGTAGCACAAGTGACTGCATCGTCAGGGATGGTCTGTGCAGTTCCAAGCTGCAGACTGCTGCCCACAGAAATGTGGAAGTTTGTTCCTGTGCACATCTGCAGATCCAGGGCCGAGATCTGAGACCCCTGTGCTGCTTTCTCACCGATGTGGTTGGGAGTGGCTGAGGAGTTAAAGAACCCAAACTCACAGGCATCTGTCATGTGCTCGATGCAGAAGCTGATTGAGAAGCATAGTCAAAAGGGGGTTTAAGATTTTCTGTTGGAGTTGGGCTTTGAGGACAGCATGCAACAATTTCTTAAAGACACTTCAAATGTCTTTTCTAGGAAAGCCTCAAGAGTTGAACTATTAACCCCACAGGATTTTAGAAATCATAAAAGGGCTATTCAGCTGAAAATAACATCCAGCTCTTTTAAAATACATAATGGGGATGTGGAAATGCTCGATACAAATCAGTTGCATACAGAACCTTGAGCCACGTTCTTCACAGGCCAGGCTGCTTCATCCAGTGCATTTATTTTTGACAGGTTTGTTTGTTTGAAAGTGAACAGCCGTTAGAGCAATTAGATCAATAAAAATTAATGCCTTTATGGGAAATACCTGTTTATCGTTTGGGAAGAAATAAAGGACTGCTTCTGTTCTATGTCAAGTTTGGACAAACATCTGTATACTATGGAAAATGTGCCTTTTTTATGTGGAAAGGAGTTTTGTTAATTGATTAAAGGTCTTTGAAATAAGCTATGGGAACTTAAAATTGATGAGTGAACCTCTACATTTGTATTGCACACAGGATAGTTTACTGTGCTGTATCTTACAGCAGTTAGAGAAGTGCAGATTCTGTCTGGAAGTATACATGTACATGCTCAAATATATTGTATTAAAATAGAGGTATAATCTGTAGTGTTGTTAAAATTGCTGGTAGTCAAGCTAGGATATGTGATTTTCACTCTAGAATATAAACCTATATGGGATTTTATCTGTTGATAAATTATTCTGTATGCTCTGTCTCAATATAGTTTATGTGTAAGTAACATTTGTAAGAAAAACATTGAGGTGGCCTTCAGTAGTAGGCCACAATTGTGAATTTTATTCTCTGAGATAGTCTGGGAGACATTTTGGAATGTATGTTAATGTTGCTTTAGGAGATATTATTGTGCATCAATTCTTAGACTTTTTCTTCCGTTTCAGTCTTGGTTTGTCATTTTTATGCACTTGTCTTAGATCATGAATTGTTTACAACTCTTTATATCTTGTTTTATTCAGCAATTTCTGATCCTTTCTGTTCAGACTGTTAGGGCCATGACTGAAGTTCAGAACCTCAAACTGCAGTTTGACTTTCTGATACCCCACCTTAACCCTTTTAGTTTTGAAGTCATTGTGGTTTTTATTTAGGACATGAAGAATACAGTAGCACTCTGGATTCCCTGTTTAACTATCTCTTCTTTAACTGGAGTTTTTTAAAGTATTTTCGAATTTCCATTAAGTCTCCAGCATAACACAGTGAGCCTGGACTTGAAGACAGTCTGTGCACAAAATGTGTATTTTAATCTGTGTTTGCTGAAGATGAACTGGACTTCTTGTATGATCAGATAAATGATCATTTTTCAGGGAAATATGTAAAAATAGCAAATGCTGTGTATATGTACTGTATCTTAGGGATGACTTGGGTAGAAAATGTATCACTGCTTTCCTGCATATACAGTCTCAGGTATTCTGCCTAGAAGGTTTTACATACCTTCTAGGTGTACACAGAGGGAGTTAAGAATGGAAACAGAGACTGAGAATGAGGATAGTGCTGGCTCCACTTTACCACTAGAATGAAAGAGTTTGTCTGGCTCACTGAGACAAAGAGATCCTCAGCACCCAACTCAAGCCACTCCATTCCTTGTCCTCCTGCTCAGGAGGTGTAAACTTGGGTAAGGATTGAAGACCCTAAGACAGTTCTGAGATGCTGAGGTACCTTGCTACTTACTAGCTGTGTGTGTGTGTGAAAGGACCATATTAATGTTTTAATGCCACACTAATTCCTTGGGGACTCTGTACTGACAGTTGCTGCGGGTGTATGCCAAGGTCTCTGGATACCTTCCAGTTGATACCTCTGCTTGCTCCCCTCTGCACTGCTCTGCTGCCCCTGTGTGACGTGCAGGAGCTGTAAGAACAGCTCAGTGGCACAGCACCTCTGCAGGCTGTGTCCCCTCTGTGCAGGAGCATGGGCTGATCACCCACAGACCCATTCACCTGCTCTGCTTGCCTGCCCGCTCCCTAGTGCTCGATTTGGAAGCAGAAAACACTGCTATATCTGCAGCTGCTTCTGAAAAAGAAGTTTATTGTCTGACAAGCTGCCTAACTCAGCCGTGCTTGAATTTCCTTTGGCCATTGCTGCACGGTTGCCTGTTTGCTGTGTGGCATTCTCTGGATGTTGATGCATGCTAATACCCAAAATGTTTGTGGCTAATCAGAGCATTGCTAACTGCAATCAGACTATTTTCTAAACTCGCTAAATTATTTTCTCATACTGAATTTATCATAGCTATTAAGAGAGTTATGACCTTTCTCACTTTAACACTGAAGTATCTCAAGTCTCTTCCAGTCATTTGTTGCTATGATAAACTCTGAAGTGAGTATTGGGAATCTTCTGTACAGGCAGACACTCTGGCTCATGTTCATTTGAATTCCAGCTCCAGACTTATTTATAAGAAATGAGGCTTAGGAGTCTCTCTGGAATATACAATATGTTTGAACCTGTCAGGCCGTTGGCTGACACTGCTGTTTGCCCCTGATAAAAGCGAATGAGTGGTGTGTAAGAATGGAATTTCACTCTTAAAAACAATCATTTAACTGTAAGACCTTCAGCTATTTAAAATGTTGTTCCTGAATGAGTGCCTGGCAGTGTGAAGGCTGGCACAGCCCTGTGTGCAGCCCCTGTTCTGCCACGATAGCACACTTCCATTTGCTGCTGTGGCAATAGTGGAGCAGAGGAAAGCACACACACTCCTTTCCTTGGCTCTGCTCTGCTGCGTGGTACATTACATCCTACTTTATTTAGAATTAAATGACTCATGTCAGAGTTGAAAGGAGTGAAATTGCTGATTTCTATAGGCTGGGTGATGAATGGATGCAGATGAGAGGTGCTCCATAGGTACCAGCACTGCTTTTCCAGGGGTCGGTGCTGGCTGTCCCCATCAATGCCAAGCACTGCTGCTGAACTCCTGGCTAACTTTGAAAGTTGCTGAATGCATTTTGGATTTACAGAAGGTTCTGTTTAAAACTGACTATGTTTTTTCAGCCACGTGTCTGTTTAACCAAAGGTATTGCCTCGACCTAGGAGCGTCTTTTCATCCTAACTTCCATCAAGATGAGGAAACATGGTGCCCTGGTATTCAGGCAGTGTAATGAAGAATTGGCATCTAAAATTTGTGGTAGTTTTTGTTAGACTGTAATAACAGCATTACTGTTTTTCTTACATGGCAATGAAACTAGAAAATTTAAGATATAGTTTAATAAATAATAATAAAACTTAATTATTAGATTTCAAAATTTTCCTGTTAATGTGTCTCAAGAATGTTTATGATTACTTCATACCAAGGTAAGGAACTACTAATGCTCCTTTCTGCATATTGATTAGATGAAGGTTTTTTTGTGGCTTGGGGTGTTTTTTGTTTCTCTTTGTTGTTGTTGATTTAGTTTGGTTTGGATTGTTTGGTTTTTTACTACTTTCTCCCAGCAAGACCCAATTTTAGTCCTGTTTTGATGTCTTTTAGTTTCTGCAGGTTCAGGCACTTACAGGAAATCTAGGGGAGCTTTTAGAGATATCTGTTCTTTATTCCTTTGGGGTCAGTCAGGCCCTGATCTTACAAGTACACCTGTAGTTTCCTTTTATGTGCATGAGTAGTCTGAGTTCAGTTAAAATGTGTTTGCAGGATGAGGGTCTGTAATTTTCTACAAACACTGGCTCTGCTAGCACTCTTTTTCAGAATTAAGCTCTTGATTATTAATCTTGACAATGGCTAACCTTCCATGTGATATGTATCTGTGAATGGGGAAACTTCAGGTCTTCAGATAATGTAAGAAATTCTCCTGAGTTGTGTTTTTAACCAGCCACTTCAAGATCTATAATAAATCCCTTCATTTTACTTGACTCAGCTGTGATGATAAAAAGTTTTGGGTTTTTTCACTCTTTCTCCCTTCCCCTGAGGAAAAGCTGAGCCTATTTTCCTAATAATTGAAACTTGTTGGCTTTTAAAAATTAGCTTGAAATACCTCCAGGAACATTATTTGGCCGACTTCAAGGCAGCTCCCAAAATACTTAATCCTTTTGAAAGTCAAATTAAAGGTTTGTTTCATTTAAGTTGTATAGCTGGATAAGATTAAACAAAGTGCCCTACTTGCACACAGCAATCTATGTGAAACGGTTTTTTGATCGTCTTCATGCATATCTAAAATACACCTCCAATTTCTTTTCAGGATCTGGGCTTATTCAGCTTTTACCATAATGGTTCATTAGCCTCCTAGGCTTTTTCTTAAGAGTTGCAGTCAATTTCCCAGCTTTGCTGTTTTACATTAAATCGCTTCGATTTCCTAAATATAGTGAGGGAAGAGAACAAGCAGGAGTTGTGGCAAGAGGGGTTATTCAGTGTGGATACATCATTTCTGCTTCACAGCATACTTCCAATATTGCAAAGTTTTTGCCCCTGGCTGCAACTGTGCTAAATTTATCAAGTATTCTCCGTTCTTAGAGAATGATTTAAGTATATGCTGCTGATCTTGCTTCTTGTTGATGCTCGTTATTTTGAGATCAATGGGACTTTACATGTGGAGAGAGCCAGGAAAAGGTTGAAACCTTCATCTCGCTGGAGCGTTCTGCAAGCGTCCCGCTCTAAATCTCTTTGAAAAGCGAATGGTTACTCATCCAAATACTTCCCCTGAATGTCACTGAAATGAGAAATATCTGTAGTATATATATCTAGGACATGCTTTCTGGCCCCTGTGGCAATGTGTTGTGTGTTGTTTTGGCAGACGCAGATGATTTGAATCTCTCTGACCCGTGTGTGTAACTGGATGGAGACTTTTGTGCTTACCTTCCATCCTCAGGACATTCAGCAGAGGAACTGCAGCCCCCTGAGCAAAGTTTTTCTCCTCCATCCAGCTGCAAGTGGATGAATTCTGCCTTTTCCTCCAGCATGAATCTGTTCCCAATTAACGATCAAGTTATACTGTGGGGTATTTGCAGTTTTTCCCCATGGAAAGAACAGTTTCCCTGGTACATGCTGTGTTTAGCACTACACCACAGCCCAGCTGAGCTGGTTCACCCCAGCCAGCAGCTCAGCTCCCACACAGCCCCTGGTTCACTCTCTGCTGGGATAGAGAAGAGAATTGAAAAAGCAGGAGCAAGAAAACTTGTGAGTTGAACAAAGTTTAGGAACAGGACAGAGGGAAAAAATCCCACAAACCACCAAGAGGTGATGCAGCACATCCCCCAGCAGGCTGACGCCTGGCCAGTGCCTCAGGAAAGTCCCAGCCCCTTTCTGCCTCTGCCTCCAGTTCTTTCTGCTGAGCATGGCACGTCCTGGCCTGGGATATCGCTGTGCTCAGGCCAGGGCAGCTTCCTGGCTGTGCTCCCTCCTGCTCTCCTGCCCTGGAGAAAGTGAATTCCAGCCAGCCAGGCTCAGTGCAAAAACTTGGGAAGTGATTTTAAAGAGGTTCAGTCCTTTTTTTGCTCTTCCAGTGTCCCGTTTTAGCACTGGGATTTCAGGTGTTTGTGAGCTTGGTAACTTTGTCAGAAATTCTGGAAGCAGGCTCTTGCTGAGTGGCAGAAGCACAGGGATCCACTGATGTTACCTAACACAGCAAAGCATAGCCCAGCAAGATTAATTTTTTCAGAAACTGCTATCTTCAGTTTTTACAAGCTTACCCATTTACATGGGCTGGGTAATACATTCCTTGTACCAAATCTGTCCACAAACCCAGTGTAAATGTACTAGGAAATTGCTGACCTCTTAATTAACCACTTCCATAAAATCTGCTATTAACCCTGCTCCAGAGAGTTTTAATACCTTTTGTACCATTACACTGAAAGGCAATTTAATGAAAACATGGCTTATTTCTCCTGATATTTAATCTTTTTAACACTTTCTTGGCAAGAATTTTTGTAGACTCAAAAGCAGCTCCAGGCTGTGGGACTCCTGCACTTTTGCAGTACCCCCTGAATTGTACCCATGAGAGATGCAGGACATTATATATTTCCTGTAAGGAATAGGATCTGGGCCATAAGTATAATTTTCAGTATGGGAAACAAGACCAAACACTGGGTGCACAGTAATAAAATGTGTGGGGGATGAAGGGGGTAACTTGTTTTGAAGGGTCATTGATGTTCTGTGTATTTCATGATCTGTGGTGTTGTCCTGCCAGATTCTTTCACGGCAGCACAAAGTACTTTCCTGGTAGCATTTCATGCCATGAAACCCTGGCTGCTGCCATTGAGATTAATTTCTTTCATGCAGCTCGAGGTTTTTCCAGAAGGTTGGTTTTCTGTGCTGAAATAGTCTCTTTAATTAATGGCAGCCTGCTGTATTTCATTGTTTCTCTCCCAGACTTGTAAGAAATTGAGTTGAATTCTCAACCATCCCAATGTTACTTTCTGTATGTATTTTCTAAAGTTGTTTGCCTTGCAATTATAGTTCTCATTCCTCAGTGACCAGGAGTGCAACATCTCTCAGTGCACACGAGAATAACTGAGAGAGTTTTTTGCCCTCTGGAAATGTGATAGTGAGCATCCCTCCCTTGAAGGAGATGATTGTAGTGGTATCAGTTTAAGCACAGAAATTCTTGTTTTGACAAGCCAAATAGTCTCCTTAGTGCACAGTGAGAAGCAAATGTCTTTGGGCAAATAAGTTGGGAGGATTTCAGATGTTTAAAAGGTGGTTGGTAACTTGTTGTCTCCTTTTTCCCATTCATGTGTTGTTAGAAAAGCATTCATAAAACCAAATGTAAGTGATGGAAAACAAATCCTTTTATTTTTGAGCATTTGAATCTCTACATGTTTTAAATTCATATTGTTTGAGAAGTCAGTTCAGAGTTATGCACCATAAAGATGAAGAGGATGACAACTGGCAAGAGTGAATAAGAAACAAAAGACTGTGTTGCTGTTGAAATGAAGCAATCATTTTTCTGGAAAGTTTCTGTGCAATAGAAATTGAGATGAATGAACACAGAATCTTTTGTATTAATGAATTAACTGTCTAGTCTGTACATATTAGTCAGCTTTTAATTACAGTTAAATAGTTTTTAATCTGTCTTTATGATAGCTCTACAGTACATTTAGAGAGGAACACTGAAGCATGTGAAGGATTTAAGTTTCATAGTTTGTGCTTTCTAGTTAAGCAGAAAGAGATGTTTTTTCTGCCCATTTGGTTTCCTGCAAAAATATAAGGAAATATCTACATTTTGGGCCAGAAGAGGTAAAATATAGGAAGGACTCAAACTGTAGCAGTGATTTGCAGATGCTTTCAGTGATATTTATTTTGTGAGTGATAATGATCTGGTAAATATTTAAGTTATAAAACAGTCAGAACCTGTATTTGAACTGCTAAAAGCTATTTTAAAGTAGAGTGATCAGTGGATGCTGACCTAAGTCACAGGTTCACTTTGACTTTAGCCTCTTGTATTGATAACTGTATTGATAAATGGCCAGTCCTTATTCTCTAACATTTTTGATATATTTGTGAAGTTGCCTTGTCTGTTCATGTGCAAATATGATTTTTGATTTAAAAAAAACCCTCGTAACTTTTCTCATTTGCTACAGAATTGCATATTTTAAGTACATTTTTTTAAACATCACATCACATCATCATCAGTTTACTTTTAATTAGCATTTGGTTTTTTCTAGTTTCTGGGAAGTGCACTTTGAAGGCACAGTTAAAATGGTCCCTTTTGCAAAAGCTTTCCAGCAGCTTTCCCAGTGAGTCTGCAGTGGTGGAGAGGCAGGAGATGTTGAGCAGTGCTATCAGAGCACGGGCAGTCATGCCAGGAAAGAGGGGTTTTTATTTTTCTTGGGGTTTTGTTCTGGAGGTGCTGTGCTTGGTGTGACTTGAAAGCGGTCAGAGAAGGTGAACCTCCAGCTCTTTAAATCTGTCTCCTGTATCCTAGGAGGCAGCATGGGGTAAGTGCACAGTCTTTTGTAAATGTTTTCTTTTGAGCATGTACCCAGCAGGAGGCAGAAGGTGACATCGCCTGTTGGCAGAGCAGAGGTCGCTTCTCTGTAATGAACAGGAAAGGAACAGAGGGAGAGGATGAGCCAAAAATAACTGAATTCATTGTTACTCAGAGCCAGAACACAGAACGTGGAGGAAACCTTTCTGCTTTAAGTTTTTTCTGTAGAAAATTTGATGCTTTCCAAGTAGTTGATGTAAAGGATAGAAAAAATATGGCATCAGCTGCTTCATTAAAAATTCCTGTGGATTTTTTTGTGGATTTTGGAGGAGGGAAGTTTGACAGTGCATTGAGAGCAAACTCGATATGTTGATACCGTTGAACTGCCACAGAGAAACTATATCTGTGCTCAAGAGTTTTAATTATTTCGAACTGTAGGAAAACTTTGTTAATTGGCTTTACCTTAGGTCTTCAGTATATACCTCAATTTCTGTCTGGCTCATTACACACAGGTGAGGTCTCTCAATCTGATGGATTGGAAATGCCTGTGTGTAGTTTGGAGGTCAGCACAGCTGGTCCTCTCAGCTGTGGACAATGAAGTCATTAAAGATTATCACTAAGATGGGGCACAGTGAAGGACCTGGATGTTCATCTTGTAGCTGAATCAGGTTTTGAACAGCATTTCTTCTGGGGCTGGGAGTTTGGAATTACCCAAGCAGTAGAATGAGAGGGACAATGTCTTGCAGAATTCACAAAGTCTTACAGGCTTGTGGAGGAGGATGGAAGGACCACAGAGCAGTCCATGAGGACACAAAATGCTTATGCTGCAGCCCCAAAAGCCTTTTTCTAACTGCAGAACTAATTAAGGCAGTAGGAACCTGCAGCTGCGAAAAGAGGCTGACCGGGAGAACCTACATGTGGGTGAGAGGATGCTGACACCACAGCAGTGCTCAGACCCAGGGATGTGGTCAGAGCTGTGCACAAGCCTGAGGTCAGTGGGGATTTTCAATGTGGGCATCAGATTTAAACATTTCCAGAAGTGGCTGAAGGATGGGGTGAGTGCTTTTGGAAATCTGTGCCATTGTTTGCAGCAGGTACAGTGTTTTCCTGGCTCTGGGGCTTTGGGACAGCTGGAAGGAAGGGCAGTGTGAGCCTGTGTCTGCTTCCCAGATTATGGAAGAGTTGCTTCCCAGTGGCTGTGGTGGCAGACTTTTGGAAGTATGATGTCACACCCAATGTGATTTTAAAAATAGACGTGTCTCTCCTGCTGCCTTGTTTTGTACAGTTTGTATCCTGTCATTTAAAGGGCTACAATGAATAATTTACAAGGCAATAAACCTTCAAGTTTATTTTAGTTTCACAAAGTGAATTTTTGAAAGGACTTATTTGCATAATGCATTTTTGGTTGTTTTAAGATAAAAACACAATTAAACAAGAAATGTAACTATCATAGAAAAACAGAGCGAGAGGCTTTTGAGTTGGGAACAGAGCTATTCGCAGGAAGTCTGTGCTGGGATACAACATCAAAATTACTTGAGCTTGTGAGAGTTAAATGACTTTCTCATCTCAAAGATGGATTTGCAATGTAAATGTGTGAGATCCATATGAAAGGCAATAGATCTGGACGAGGAAGCACAGCATTTGCTTGCCCTGGTTCCTCCTTTCTTGCAGGTATAAGAAGTTTTCAAAAATTAGCAGGAAGTGCTGTGGGATCATGAGCCTGCAAACCATGGCAATTGTACACAATCTTGAGGAAAATAAAATCACTGCCTCATTTTCTCAGCAGATCTGAATTGCTGTGCAAAATTGAGCTGTTATTTTAACCAGGTAAGAAACCCTTCTTGCCTAGAATGGCTTGGTGCCAGCATCCAGTGTGCCTTGGAGTAGCTCATGCTTGAGTTATCTCTTATTTCTCGTGGTGGATGGAGGTGTGAATAATAACAATAGTTAACAGGAATAAGACTTTCCCCCTGATTTTTAGGGGGTCGATAAATCCCAAGGATTCAGTGATAGCACAGAGCAAAATTAGCATTTCAGTGATTAAGAAATGTTCTGGCTGCAGACTTTGGGATCTTAAGAGCATTGTGGCAAAAGCGATGTGTAAATTGCAGATATACTGGGAGTTGTTGAGTTTAAATTGATGTGGTTATTCCGGCACTGGAACTGAAGTAGTTCAGAACTGGTTTGTGGTGGAGGGAACAGCTAAGCACAAGGGCTGAATAAGCTGGGCTGTTTCTGGAGCATTTGTACTTGCACAGCTTTTGAAGACAGAATATTAAGTCAGCTCTGAACAGCTCCCTGAAAATAAGGAAGTTATTTTTAGTATCTGATCAGCAAGTTATATGAGCAAGACTTCTATTTTTAAATCATAAATTCAGAGTGGGTGTTGGCAGTGTGTCGATTCTTAGCCAGGAACAGGTTAAAATTTAGGAAGAACCCCTCCCAAACAAACCCATCCTGTTCTGCAATGTTTTGTCCCCTGACACTTCTCACCCTGATTCTCATTATTTAATAGACATCAGGATGCCACATGCTTTGGAAACAGCCTGTGCTAGCACAGGCATGTTGAAAGTCAGTGAAGGTGGAATGCACAGGGCAGGCAAACCACCATGTTCACGAGCATCTTATCCCCTTTTATGCCCACTGATATGTTTTTTACCTGATATTATGGCTATTTTTATGTATTTTAAGGTGTTTGTGTGTGCATAGACCTATTAGTGCTCCCCTTTATAGCCTAGGGAAGACAGAGATTAGAAAAATGAGCAGACTTTCTGCATTACAATATGGTGCTCGCTGAGGCCAGTGGTTTATTTCTCTGCTTGGAAAGATTTAAAATATTTTCTTTTACTGATAGTAGTATTATAGCAACATTTCGTCAGTTTTTACCATCTCAAAGTAAGTCTTATGTAAAAGCCAGAAGGTGACACAACAAGGCTGTGTAAGGAAAAGAAAAAGTTGTCAAATACCTCAATTCATTTAAATAACTGTCTGAAATAATGATATGTAACATCAGGAATATCATAAATATATGTCTGAAAATTATGTTTTGCTTGGGTGAGGAAAAAAGTTCAGCATTCTGCATTCAGGTGGCAGAAAATTGCTTATCTGGGCAGGACAGTGCAGTAGAATTTCTATTTTGGTCCCTTCAGAAGCAGAGTGCAGTAGTATACAGAGGAGATTATGCTGTTAATCACTGAAACCACTTGAGCAGCACTAAATAAGCCGTGTTCATGTAACTTCCAGGATACCTGGTGTCTGGAGACCTGGCTAGAACTCTCCTCCTGTAAATCATTGTGCTAGAAAGGAAGAAATAATTGATAGCCAGGTGACCTTTGGTTTTGGAGGCACAAGCTTCATCCTGCAATTTGAGAATGATTTTGCTGTATTTCATAGTAGGACTCGCCTCAGGTCTGCTCTGCTCCTGTGTGAGCTCACAGATGTTTGGCACTTGTGTTGCTGGTGTGAGTGGTTTCACTGGTGTGGGGCCAGTCTGGGCTGGGCTGCCAGGGTTCTGCTTCCCTGTGGTTCACAGCAAAAGCCCCCAGCCCTTCAGCTGCTGGATCTGTGGGGTTGTGGACACAAGAAAAGCCCCCAGCCCTTCAGCTGCTGGATCTGTGGGAGTGGGGAAGGCTCCCACCCAACAGAGCAGCTGTGGGAGCTCACGTGCAGCTCAGTGCAGGGGTGTGAAGGAAGGCACTTAAACAGAAAACTGCTTTGTCCAGTGGAACAACAAATAAAGCAACAATAAAGCTTGCTGGACTTTGCCATCTTTTTGTACACATGGACATCTTAAAGGCCAGTTTGTATTTCTTGTTGTCATATAACTTCTCTTAATTCATCTGTGGCGTGTGACAAATCATAGCTGTTGCATATGAAATGGAGGACATGCAGGGATGAACTTTATTCCAACCTCATCATTTCCAAATCCGTGACCCAAAAAGTAGGAAAGAGTTGTCTTTTTCAATTTATGAGATATTAAAAATGTACTAAATGTCAATTTAGTGAGTTTTAAATAAATAGCTTTGTGAAAAGAGTATTAGTTTATCTGTGTTTCAGAAGGGAATGGGTAGAAAAGACAATAAAGCACCACTCAAATTCACCTGTAGTGAATATTTGTCATAATAAACTAAAATTTTAATATCTGTTTTATGGTGCTGTGAAGATTATAGAATTTTTGGAGCCACAGGATTTGTGCCCAGGTAAGCAACCTATAGGCTGTTTGACATATCATTTAAAACCTGTCTGAAGTTCAGTGTACGAAGGGTCACTGGCACCTTTGTTTTAACTTGGCATTTTCACATCCTTTGTTACATGGTTAACTAAATTCTCATTTGATATCTGTAAGCATTTAACTGGAATTGATAATATCTTCAGGTGAGATTTTATTTTACTCGAGTATTCAGATGGAAAGGTAATTGATGATTTAATATTTTTACTGGACAGGGCATAAAGCTATTTACATCACTGAGTATTTCTCATTTTATCTTCCTTTACTCACACAGTAATGAATTCATGAATATCAGACAAATATGTTATTGCATGCTGCAGGATCAATTTTCATTTAAAAATGTTCCTTTTCCTGCAGCTTCAGGGGGATCGATTCCTGTGTGCTGGTTTGTTTGGAATGTTCATGCATCTTTGTTAGTGTGTTTGAGAACTCAAATGTGATCAACACCACCTGAATAAGAAGTCTTTTAATTTGAAGTTATTTCCTTAAAATATGTGAGGCCTTGGGAAAACTAAACACTTGTCCCACAGAGCATTTGTGCACTGAAGTAATTTCAGAAATTAAACTATTCTTAACTAATGAAGTAAAAGCAGCTGGCTTTGCAAGTCAGCAGCAGAGTCAATTCATCAGTGAGAACTTGCTGGGAATTCCATTTATTAATAATTCATCCTTTAGGTCAGCACAGCAAGAGTTGTTTGTGCCTGTGCAAGCCGTGCTGGCAGTGGCAGGATCAGGAGCTGCCACTCTGCCAAGTGTTCTTCCTGGGGTTTCCGTACCACGAGGAACATTGGGATTAACAATCAGAAGTTGGATAAGATCATTTCATTCATCTCTTAGAGATGTGGGTTTTTTATTTTCCTTTTTTTCTGTTTGTTTTTTGGTTGGTTGTGGTTTTTTTTAAGTTTTATCATTATTATTGCTGTTATAAACGATCCTAAGAAAAACACTGTGCCTGTTTTGAGGGGTTTGCCACTGGTGGTGTTGGTGTTCCCAGCTCTAACCATGCCTTGCCCTGCTCCATAGCTTCTGTCAGGAGGTTTTCCTACAGCTTGTAAGAACTCTTCAAAATGGCCTTATTTTCCTGGATTTTATTTATGCTTGTCCATTGCCTTAGCAATATAAACACTCTTGTTTTATCCGAGTTTCTCCTTCCTGTATTCTTTCAAGTATGGCATTTCCCAACTGTTGCTCTGCCTGAACTTACAAGAAACTGATTTTCAACAGATTTCCAAATTTTCCAAGTTTCTTTATAACTTTGTACAGCTGGTTCTGTATGCTGGGAAATGAGAACTATTATTATTTGCAAGTCATTATGGCTGTTCTGGCTGTTCTTTCTTTTTTTATTGTAAGCAACTTCTAGACTAGAATATGTCTGTATATGGGTTGAAATGTTTTTGGCGTATTTACTGACTGTCCTGTCATACTGCCAATGTTTTGATGCCAACACTTTGTTTGTTATCACTTCATAGGAGAGCATTTAAAACACTTGGTTTCTTCAAGGATATTCTTTATGCTGATTTTGCTGAGTAGCCCCTGATATTCAATTTGTACTGAGAGCTCACTAAGCTGACTCAAGGAAATCTTGTTAAATTAAACGTCTGTCTATAAAAGGTATCTCTGGATTTAGTGTAATCTGTATTTTATCTCTAATGGTAAAACATTTCTATGGCTACTTTTTGCCTTGGGGTAGGATCTGAAAAAGATAGTTGCTGCCTGCTATGTGAAAGTTATCCATGTAATGGTTAATTTAATATTTTTGTCTATTTGGTCATGAATTAAGTTGTCAAAGAAAGGGAAACAAACTATGTTGCTTTCCTAGAAAGTAAGGGAAACTGTTTTATAATTTCTTTATAGAGCAACTGTGACAAAGTTCTCATACTTGGTCCTGCAGACTGCAAAGCTGAAGCAGCCCAAGGCGATGTGTAGGAGTAACAGGCTGAGGATGTTTCCCTTTGCCTCCATCCCCGAGTGAGGACATCTCTTAGAAGGCATGAATTCGCTTATTGTGATAAATGGCTTTGGAGCATTCAGTTAATGTATCTTATATTTTCTTTGTAAATCCCAAGGGCAGGAAAAAACGTTCCCTTCCTTGTGGAGACTGTATTTGCTCCATTACTCTCAACTTGTATTTAGTTTTCAAAGCTGCTGCTTTGGTTTCAGGCCTGAAGAGAATGTTGTGTGGCCAATTTTTTTTTTCCATGTGTCTTAGTGAGTTTAAAACTGCCAATTACCTACATATAAATCTGGCTAGTTCAATATGCTCTATAAGTATTTAATTCCTTAAACCCTATACATTCAGGAAAATGAACTGTTTCACTCAGTAATGATGCAGGATTTCAAATGAAGACCCGTGTGGAGTTCTGTGATGTATTTCTATAATGCATAAGTTATAAAAACCATATGGGTTTGATAACGAATGTTCACTTTAGATCTTATATGAGTAGGATTTGCTCAGGGTATTCCCCAAGATACATCTTATTACCAGTAAAATCATGATCTAAATATGCTGCTATTTATAAACTGGGGGGAAAGAAAAGAAACAAACCCCCAAAACCCAACCAAAACCACAATGAAAATAAAAATTCTGAGCTCCTTATTAGCAAGTGGAAATAATGAGGAGCAACCTTCTAATGAAGTTCTATCTGTAACTCCTCTGGTTGTCAGCAGCACACATTCATTTGTTGCCATGGTTTTGCGGGGAAGTTGCTTGTCTTGCTGAACAATCTGCTTTAATGCAGAAACTCGTGGCTGTTTTCTGCTGAGTAAGGCTGGGCTGTCATTGAAGATGCTTATAAACATTGTTAATAAAACAGCTGAATTCTGTCTAAGTAGAAAAGGCTAGATAGTGACTGTACAAATGGAATTTCTTGATGATACAATTAGCATTTATAAATTAACTTACCTTCAACAAAATTATTTTTTGTGATGAATGAGAAATTCATCATTCATGGATTGTCTGCAAATACTTTTGCAACACAATTCCTTTTTCTGTTCCACTTAAGCTGTTATGGCCTTATCCCAACTTTGCTGTTCTGTCAGAGAAACAGTTTTTTATGTTTTTCAGTAAAATTAGATGCGCCCAGTTTTTTAAAAATACTTTTCTAAATAGGACCAAAGGACAACCTTTCCAGTAATTTGTTACCTAATCAGTAACTTGAATATTATGGGCAAGGAAAACTTATGTAGAAAGTTTTATTTGACATTGATAGTGCAATAGCAGTGTCAGTGTTTTATAACATCAGAGAAGTCTCATTGTGAACTGCTGCGGTTTCTGAGCTCTCTGATCTGTGCAGGGATCGCTGTGGAAGAGAATGAGCAAAAAGGAGTTGGATTTTTCATGTATCTTAATTTTTCTGTCAAACCTGAGCCCTGATATTTCTGTATCCCTCAGCAGAGTGATGCTTTCAGTGTGTGAAGAACAGGGAAGAGAGAAGCTCTCACGTCAAGCAGAAAGTGAGAATTTCAGTCTTCAGCAGGTCCATAAACATCTGGCTGTCCATGGGTGCAGCTGAGCTCAGCATTTGTAACTCTGCCTGTTGTCTTCAGGGTAAAATCTGTCTTCTTAGTAGTGTAGGCACTTCTTGTGTGTTTGACCTGCTCAAATTTGTTGCAGGAAAGAGAGATCAGAAAGGAGATGATGACTCTGATTCCTGAAATACACAGGCCACTGGGAGGGAATTGGGGATGCTGAATTTCATCTGTTTTAGAGAGTTTGTGACCTTCTGTCTTTAGCAGACCATTGAAGTTAACTTTCCTTCCTTTTCATTAATTGGCATTATCTGTTAACTCTTATTAACACTATATTCATTTTTGCTTTGCTGAATTTGGAAGCAGTAACAGTCTGCAAAATCTTTCTTACTCTGCCTCTAGTTAGAGTCAAAATTTGAGACAAAGTATTGTGGTTTTCTACTCAAAACAGTCGTATTGGGCTTTAAATTTATTTATACTTACAGAATTACAAAATAGCAAACAGAACTTCTTGAAGATAATAGAGGGTTTCCTATTTCCAGTAGCATATTCATTTATGGCCCAAGATTTTTGTTCTAGCACAATAAGAAGCACAGGCTTGCAAAGCTTGCCTTGGGGGACAGTTCAGAACATCTGAAAATATACATAAACATCTTCTAAAACTGCAACGATGAATCATTCTGGAATCTCTTGTAGGTTGTCAATGTTCCTACGATCAAACCTGTTTTAGTCATCTCTCAGTATCCTGAACCATCAAATAATAATTCCAAACGTTCTGAACGTGTCAAAAAATCTATGATGTTATGAGAGGGGGACAATTAATTTTGATGAGCAACAAAACTGGTGGTATTAAAAAACCCCAACAGAAATAAAAAGTATATAAAAAGAGATTCTTTTCTTCATCACAAGAGCTGGAGATATTATTCAATATAAAAAAGGGGAGAGGAGAAATAATTTTTCTATATTTATAGTAATTTTCTAACACATTTATGCTGTTGTCTTTGACTTGGCATGAAGTCGTGCAATTAATAGGGTTTGGATATTTGAAAACAAACTGGTTTTATTTTATTGAAGTTTTAAAAAATGTGGAAAACCAGATACTATTTCAGCTTTATAGAATAATCATTCTTAATCATTTGCTTAGCAAAACAATTTATTAAGCAGTGAAGGATAACGAACCATAAAGTTTTAATTTGCCTTTTTTAATTGAGTTGTTAATTAGGACCCCTCCACAGTTGGCAACTCCCAACTTGCTTTTTGTTGCTTCTGTATCCAAGACAATTTGAGAAACCTAATCTGTCTTAGTTATTCCAGAAAGACACTTCCATGAATCAAATCTATAGGTGATTATGTTCTAACTGTGCTGAGGTTTCTGTGAGTGCATATTAATTATGTCAGTGGTTAACGATCAGGCAAGAAATATGGGAATGCCAGCAGTGATTGTTTAGCAGAAAGAGAAGAAATATCCTGTGTTCCCTGTAACTTTGAGTCCTTCCACCTCATTTAGGGTAGAAACTTATGGTTGCATTATCCTGCGAGAGCACTGGGCTTAGTTTGACATTTTTGATGTAGGAGCACTGTTGAGATCTTGTTATCCATCATAATAAACACTGAAGCATCTATTTCATCTGGCTGCAAATGCCTCTCGCTCATGAATTTTATTTTACTTCTATTTTAAATTGTAAATTTTACCCCTAATTAGGAATTTAAGTAAAGAGCTCTCAACTCCTCTCCTGAGCTTCAGGAAGCTAAGAGCAGTTTATTGGATCATGGAAACTCTTTGGTTGAATGGAAATGCCAAGGCAAAGATAAAATATACTTGAGTCACCTGTAAAATGTCTGGAATTGATTGTAGTATTCCCCTTGACTGCTCTCAAAGAGAGTTTATCCACTAAGAAACAAATTTGGATTTCTACTTAACTGTATTCTGAGTTTCTTTACTGGCACAGGCTGCCTTTTCTGTCTTGCATCCATAGGGCTGGTGTACAGGATGCTGTCCTAACTTAGTTATTTTAAAGGGTACAGATTAATTTATTAAAAAAGTATTCAGCAGCAATTTGCAGCATCTGAAATGCATTTAGATGCCTTATTGTCTACTCAGAATAACCCTGTGCTTAAACAGCAATGAAAGAAGGCACAAAGGTGTATCTGCAAATGGTAACATGGACAGGAGTTAGTGAGATTGAAATAGTCATGGATATAGTACAGGGAAGCAATAGCTGGTGACTGCTGTCCCAAGGGAACATCTCAGCTGGAATTTTTATGCACTTTTTTTTTTTTTTTCTTTTTCCCCAAAGCCAGTTCTTCATAGGAAAAACACAGGGGATAGAAGAGGTGGTAGGAAAGGAATTACCTGCAGTTCCTCTGCCCCTAAAGACCTTTTACCCATATCCAAACTTCCAAAAAAGCAGCAGCAGTTGATTAATTTACAACATCAGGTTACGGTGCCTAAGGGAACATACGCCAAGCATGAGTTGATAAGACAGGCTGGTGAATTATGACAGACACACTGATTTATACACCAGATCTCCACTTTTTTCTAGTTGAAGGCATGCCTTCCTATCACTTAGATGCCAGTCACTTTAGATGGGCCTAGGGCAGGAGAATGTAGGGTTTAAAATGTAAAATTATCCTGTTCGTAGCTCTGTGGGTGTCTTGGTTCCCTTACATAGACCCAGGCAGTGTAGAGAAGATGCTCTGACACTGTGTAAATATTTTGGGCTCTTAACAGCTTCAGTAGCTGACCATGGCAGTAGTTTTGGTGTAACTTGATTTTAAGTATGCAGGAAATGGCCTGAAATCCCTCTCAGTTTAAATGGTGCTGGCTGCTCAGTGTTGCATTTTTAGATAACTGACATGGAGAAAGCGTGTGCTGAGGACTTGCTGCCGCACATATTATTTAAATCCTGGAAACAAACGAGAGAAAATGCTAGGAAACAAATCTACTTTCTTCATTTTAATAGAAAGAGACACTTAGACCTTGACATGTTTCCTTTTGCAAGGTGGAATAGTCTTAAAATTCACAGAAATGTATTGCTGCTCTTAGTGAATGATCAGAGCATTAACTGAGTTCCTGAGATGCTTTGTTATCAAGAGATTTATTTTCTGCTCAGTGAGCTTCACCTCCTTACTTTGGCATGTCCCAGCTATTTGCATTTCCTTAATAAATCTGAATACTCAGAGCCCAATCTCTCTCTTCCCCCCTCCCCAGAGAAATCTCTACACAGCTTTAATAAGCAGCAGATTGCCCTAAAATGTTGTTATTCCATACGAACCACTGCAGGGATGGTGCCTGTGGCCAGTGCAGAGCTTACCTGCTGTTTGCTGCTGCTGTGAAGGGGTGGCTGAAGATGCAAGGCCCTGGTTGGGAAGCAGAGAGGGTGTGGATTTTCCCAGTAGGTTTCTGTGTGTTCCTTGCCCTGTGTCCTCTGGCCAGATGTTCATGTGAGAGTCCTGAGTAGGGAATGGGAGGATGGGGGTGGCAGGAAAGAAGACAGGATGAGCCAGCAGCCTCAGCAAGGTTCTGTACCAGAGCTGAGCACAGTCAGAGCGAGGTGTAGTGAAACACTCTGAACACGAGAGAATCCCAGCACAAACCCTCTCCCCAGTGCTCACAGCAGCTCTGGGCTGCTCCTTGCATCCCCTGCTGTGTCTGTCACTGTTTGCCTCGGCGGCTTTATCAGCACAGCAGGAGTTCAGGTGGGAGGATGAGGTACCTGAAATCCCCAAAACACAGTGGAAACACAGGCATGTTCTCCCAGCCACCCTTCATGTTTTGTTATTGCCTACATGTCTGGAGTGACACCTCGGGGCACTTTTATGGGATAATTTTAGGTAAGTGTCCTAGCCTTCCTTCTACAAGAATTCCCAGATCCTTAAGGCTCACACTTCCATAAACCTAAGGTGGGTTTAGGGGTGTGAGTGTTCTCTGCAATGAACTGGAGGCAGCAGCAAAGGAGGTTTGGGATCAGTACTAATAAGTGTGTTACAGGAGCTAATAGGAAGTTTTTTTAGCATTCATAAATCCGTTACAAGATGTGATTTATAAATGCAAGATGTGATTAAAACATTCCTGTTCCTTTAGCCATGAAGGAAGAATTCACAATACTGAGGCAATGTAAATCAAATCTCCTTCCTTGCTTCTCACAGATTTTTTTTTTCTTACTACTGCTGCTTCCCTTTTGTGGAAGGGAATTTGGTTGGGCGTTTTGTTCCAGAAGCGTAATGGACTATCTCGGGTTACTGCCTGCACCTGCCATGAATGTGGAGGTAGATTTCTTCCTCAGGAATCTTTTAGCAGCAAGTAACCCAGGAAGACTATTAAAAGCATAATGAAAACCTCATTCGGTTTCCTGTCAGTTTTCAGAGCTGTAAGTGGCTCTAATTTGCACAAGATTGGAACGGCATTGAGGAATTACAGTAACTAGGCGAAACACTCACTGGGTTTGCAATTTTCTGATAGCATCCCTTGTAATTTCTTGTAATGCATTTGTAGCTAAGTACAATGACAAATGTCAAGGCTCATTGTGTGAGTTTTACGCACATCAGCACCAGGCTGGGAGGTGTAATGTCAGCTGCTGTCTTGGGAAAAGCTGCTGGGACTGCTGGATGCTTCCCATCCCGAGCTGTGGTAGAGAGAATCCTGGTTTGCAGCCGGGGGAGGAGTGGAGAAAATAATTGCTTTCCAGATATTTTTTTTATTGCTTTAAGGCTTATTTTTTTATTTTATAGAAATTCCAACAATAAAAAGGAAGCCTGGGAGGCCTATTAAACATTTAGTTTGACATTAGCAAATGAACCCTGGCTCTCCGTTAGGTGTTTCCCACAACAACCTACAGGGCGTTGGTGGTTATGAGTCAAAGCAAACCCATATGGTCTTTTCTGCCAGCCTTGTGTAGCTCCCTGCCTTGAATTATTTTGATGAATAGTCATATGCAACAGTGGGCTGCAGTAATAACCTCACAGTAATGTGGTATCAAATGCTGATCTGCATCGGCGATAAACACAAATGAGGGAGTCGGTGAAAATAAAACCCAAATACGGTTTACTTAATGCTTGAAAAAGTGATTGCACACAGTGCAGTTTGTCTGGAGTAAATAAAAACTAGTCTGGCTCTTGATCTCTGTAACTCCCCTGCAGCACACTGCGCCTCTTGTATGAAGCTGAGGAATGTTAATGTGGCTATGAACAAAGATTTATGAACATGGATAATTGCTTCAAGCTGATTTTTCTCTGTTCTTGCAGTTGTGTTACTTGGATGGAAGCAACTATATTGATTTTAGTAGCTGGAAAAGGAAAAGAAAAAAATCATTTCCATTCTGTTTTGTAAGCCTGTAATAACTTCAGTGATGTGTTTAAAGACTGGTCAAAGTGAGAAGTCTTAATTAAAGCAATGTTTAGCAGATTCTGTGTGATTTCGTTAGCTAACACTTGTTCTGAATGACATAAAAAAATGCCTTCTGCAAATACTTACTTGTTAAAGTAGCAACAATATTCAGAGATCCTGAGAGACCCTGAGCTTGTCCTCCCCCTGTTGTGGTTTGTTCTCCACTGGGCCAGTTTCATCTTGAATAACTCCATTTTACCCCACCATTTCTAATGTACCACTGCAAAAGTTACTGACACTGTCCTTATGTATTTCACTTTTCTCACTCGTGTTGTCTCCCAATTTCTTAGTCCTCTTCCATAACAACTACCTGAAGATGAGTAGGCTCAGATTTGCAATTAATAAGTTTAATAGATTAGTTTTGATTTTGATAGACAGATGAGTTGCCTGGTGTGACACAATTCATGTGTGACGTGTAGCACAGTTGGTTGCTGTGTGTACATAGCTTATATGTGAATTATTAACTCTGACAAACTAATTTCACCTGTTAAATAGAAAACCAAGAGGTATTGCAATTTTCTCAGTTAAAGACTGACTAGTAAAAATTACAGAAAATGCTATTTTTGTACTTACAGTAAATTAGGTATTATTCGTCATTGTGAAAAAATACATCTCAGAAGAAAAAAAAGAATGAGCTTTTTTGGTGACATTCAGAAATGTGTCAGATCTTGCTCTAGCATTCTTGCTGCTCAAGGGAATCCTTAGTTTCCTGGTGATCCTTCTTCAAGCTATTGATTAAAAATGTGAGTCCATTGCAATAGTGTCTGGTCAGAATTTATTTCTGAGATATACAGGTGGGAATTGATACAGTATGGAGGGTTGAAATGTCTGGTTTCTGTTAGACTTGTTCATACAACTATGGAGCATTAATTCTGAATTTATTGAGAAAAGGGTTTAACAATTCAGCCATTTACCTACAAATTTTTAGTCATGAAGTGTGGAGGGTTTGGTGTTTTTTATTTATTTATTTTTTTTTTAATAAGAACTAGAGGGATTTTTTTCTCATGCCTTTCTTCTGGGAAAGCTCTATTTTGGATTATTTTGCTCATGAGCAAAAGGCTTCTCTAACAATGGTTTCATTTTTCTGTACAGGACAATGAATATAGTTTCTGAACTAGACAGGTGGCAAGTGATTGCATTTCAAATTTTAATTCTCTTTAAAACTACCTGAAATATTTTAAAAATTGGCAACGTGTTGCATCATGCAAATAGGAACTCAGGTATAACGTACTGTGATGCTTCTCAATTGTTTTTAGAGTGAGAAGCATAGTGAAGAAAGGAGGGTGGAGCAAGTTTAGAAGTCCCATTGTGGATTTTGCAAGGCATGCTGAAGCATGGTGTGAGTTGAGAAATGTTCATTTTAACCACAGTTGTTCTCTTTTAACCTCTGAAGCAGGTTGGGATAGATCACCATCGGTCAGGGGCCTGCAGAAATGGGGCTATTTTTTCTGTTACAAGGACAAAGCAAAAGGTGTGTGCTAAGGTAGTTATTAGACACATCTAAAAAGAATCCTTGGGAAAAAAACTTGTCTTTTTAATTTTCTAGCTAATATAAAAAAAATCGAAGCTGTCATCAAGTTGCAGAAAGGAAAACAGAAATTGGAACAAAGCCTTTTATAATGCCATCATATCTAGATCTCACTAGCTAGCAAAATTATTATCTTCTTCAGGTGATTCTTGGTAAAACAATGCTCATCTCAATCAGATTTTATGTCAGCAGGGCATGCATGTGTCTTGAATGACATTTGCAATGAGTAGATTTTAAATTGAAAATTAAAATCCGAAAGAATTACTCGTTCTTCATTTAAACCACGCTCAGTGTGGAGGTGTAATTAAATGACTAAATGTCACGACTGGGTAAGGCAGTACTCCAGAGGATCAGCTGCAGGTTCAGAAGCCACTGGACTTGAGGGTGTGTTTCAAAACCCTTCTGTGCTGTTGATAGCAGTGCCCGGGGCTGTACAAACTGGACACACCTGCAGGATTTGGCCCATGGAGATCCCGTGTGGATGCTGATAGCGCTTTTGGCTCAGAGCTGACATTTCTGCCCTGCTTTCTCAGATAATTTGGGGAAGAGCCGCACTCCTGCTCCCCGGAGCGCTCAGAGGCAGTTCTGTGCCCACAGAGGAAGGGGCACAGCAGCAGCTGAGCCACCCCCGCTCCCTGCCCGCTGCCTTTTGCCAGAGGGAAAGCGAGAGGAGCCGCAAGCTGTGCCCGTGCCCGTGGGTGCTGCGTTTCCGAGGGTGCCAGCCCTGCCACTGCTGGCTGCGGGCGGGATGGGGGTGATTTTTCATTTCCTGCCGCTCTCGTTCGCACTTGGCCGAGCGCAAGGGCTCAGTTCTGTGTGAGATCCGTGTGGGCAGCGGGAGAGGCAGCGAGCGGTGCCAGGGCAGGGGAAACAGCAGAGGGGAGGCTGGTGATGGATGGCTCCCACCTCAGCCCGACAGCAGAGGAGTTGTGCGAGCTGGGCACGGGAGCGAACCTGCTGAGTGCTGACAAAAGTCTCCTTGGCTCAGGTCAAGCTGCTCTGCTGCCTCCAGCCCAGCTCCAGCCTCTGTTTGCCTGGCATATGGAGGCTTTATTTATTAGCACTGAACCATGCCTGAGCTGATCTTACTGCAGACAACTGAGCCAAACATGGAATGGCTTTTTCCTTCTTCCAGGGAGGTTATCTCATGTTACACATTCCTTGGGACTCCTTTTTTCAGTCTATGAAAAAGGGAAGTGCCAGCTGTACTGTGACTTTGATACATGGTATTGTAGAGTTGAAACACTGTTTTTAAAAAATAAATTGATGCAGTTTCATAGAGTTTGATAATGTAATCGGTTTTAGTAGTTTTTTTCCTTGCTCAGTGATTCACATGCCATGAAATTATTTTATTAAATAAAAAGGGTTACCAGGTAGAGAATCTAAAGGACCCCAGATACCTCTTCAGCAGAATCAGCTCACTTCAAATTGGCTGCTGGCCATATTTTTAGTATGTAAATTGGTTAAATGGGCCACTGGATATTTTTATTGGATATTAGTTTAGAAAATTAATAAAACAGGAACAAATATTTAGTTGAAGCACAGGGCAATTCTTCAAGATGATGTCACTGTAGTTTCATGTCTTATCACTGTCATGAGTCTGGGGGAATGTGCTTGCATAAATTAAGCATTTTAGGTTTCTGTGGCATGCATATAATCGATTTTGCATGCTCACTGGTTTTGGTAATGTGAGGATGGCATAATACAGTCCTCAGGGGTGGACATAAGCCCTGGTCTGAGAGGGATGGAGGCTGGTCCATCATCTGTGTCATTGCTGCTGTGGGATGTGCTGCAGAGCCTTGGCAGTGCCAGTGCAGGTGCTAAAGTCAATAGGCATATTTGGTCTAATTAATTAGAATTTTTAAATAACTGTAAGGTATGTTTGCAGATTTTCTGCTCTTCCATTTTATTTCTGGCTACAGCTGCTGTCTGCAACCACCAAATACTGGGCAAAGTACAGAGTTTTATACTTCACCCTTCCTGTGAATCCTGCAGTTGAACAGGGACTGAGATTTTTGGTTTGGGATTTCAGGAGCTGGGTGGAAAGCTATTTAGCAAAATGAGCGAGAAGCTTTAATCTAGTTGACTCAATATCAGCCCACTAATGAACTACTGTTGTGAGATATGTATAGCCATTACTTTGGTGTCTAAATTATTCTCACTTTCAAATCTTATTTAAATTCTTAATAACCTTTATTAGATAGAGGAGAAAAAATTCCACCCGGAAGCCTTCAACCTCCAAAACTGATAGAATACACTAATAAAATCATGTGCCGTCCTAAAAGACAGAATTATAATGTAGTATAATAGTGTCTAAGCTAATGGAATAAATTTAATAGAGTTTTGATAATTGATTTGTAGAAATAATAATCTGAAAGCTAATTTTTTTTTTTTGTGGCTCTGTGTAGTTTTCTTCATTAGAATATTCCTAGAGAAATATTAAGTGGCCACTGAAATTTCCAGAGGAGTGTTTCCTCCACATGGTCTTAAACATCCATAACTAACCAGACCATGTTTTTACTATAGAAAATATGTCTCAGGAAACATCTCCTTCAGAGTATCTACTAAAACCAGGCCCAGTGCAGAGATTCTCTAGATAGTTTTCTACCCAGGTAGCTTGGAACCTACAATTCAAAGAAAACAGAGCCTTTCTTAGAACTGGAGGAAGAATGACAGTTTTAAGAATCTGAGAAGTAAAGTATATTATTATTTTTCGTAACACATTCATTCTTTTATTTTAGCATCTTGTTCAGACCTCTGCTGACTTTTGAGGTCTTCATGCTGCCCTCTGACATTTACTGGCACCATTTCCATCCAGCAAAGTCACCTGTGATTGATGCATTTTACAGTTTCTCAATTGCCCAACAGCCAAAGCATTTAAAATATATGAAAGCATGAGATTCAAATCAGAGATGTAATGCTACAGGAGCGTAAGTAAGTTATCTCCTCCTTAGCAGAGGAGGAGAAGGTTCAGCTTCCCCAGCTGAGGAATTTTGACTCCTTCTGAAGATGAATCTCCGTCCTGTGCCGCAGGTGGGATCCTTTTTGCTGGCTGCCTCCCCCCTCCTTCCTCTGCCTTTTTCCAGCGAAAACAGTTAAAATTTTCTGGAGGTTGTAGAACAGAGCGTGTTGCCAGTGGGATTGCTTTGTAGCTGTGTGCTGTGTCACCAGATGCACGGGGCTCCTCTGGGGCTTGTCACAGCTCGGTGACACACTGACTGACAGGGCGCATTTCTTATGGGCAGGGAGGAGCTGAGTGTTTGAAGGTTAAACCAGTGGACACAGCGTGCCTGACCCAAAGCCCCAGGGCTGGGGGAGGAGGGTAACAGGCACAGGCTGAAGGTAAAACTTTGCAGCTAATGGCAACTGTAGTCTTTAAGTGTTTGGGATTTTCTTTATCTTGAACCTATTGACTTGCCTGAGGTCTTGGTGTAAAAGCAACCCAGAACTGACTTAACTCCTAATTATCCTTAGCAAACTAGGAGAAAGTGAAAAGATACATTAAATCATCCAAGAGTATTAATATCTCCTCTGCTCTTCAGAAAAAACACCCCACTCTCTAAAGTGCATCTTGTATTGATTTCCTCTTGCTTTTCTCTGTTTGTGTCTGTGTGCCTTAAAACGTTACTCGAACAGAGAAGGCTTTGATTGTAAATTCGGGATGAGGTTTCAGTGGAGCATGGGGCAGCACAGTCGCAGCCGCGGTGTTGCAGTGCAGCTGGAGCCGTGCCCCAGGGAGATGCATTTGTTGCAGAGCAGATGAGATGCAGGGTGTGGCTGTGGGTACTTGTTGGATGGATGCTGAAGGTCACAGCACGCTTTGGAAAGATGCTGGCATCTGGATTTGAGGAAGCAGGAGTGCTGGCCTGCAGTCCACACTCCTCCTGCTGCCAGATGCTCTCTGCTCAGTGAGCCGGTGTGCCACGGGGACAGCAGCAATGTTTGCTTTGCTCGGGGGGACAGCTCGGGACCCTGCCAGCCCTGAGCTGCAGCTCTGGGGCTAAACAGCCCCACTGCTCCGGAGCAATCTGGGCAGAAATCCGCTCTGCCCAGGCTGCAGCACATGAGCACACAGGTTCGGAACCTGTGCTGGGCTTAAAGGGATTTTTCTGTGTGCTGCTGCACTTCACGCACATAACGGAGTTACTGTTCAGAGCGGGTGTGCTCATCAAGTTATTTGGTCGATTAAAAATAGCGATAAAGAGTAGGAGAAATAGTGGGTTTGTTTTGTTTTGTTCTGTGTGGGGTTTTTGTTGTTGCTGGTTATGTTTTTGGGGTTTTTTCCTGCACGAACCCCCTGTGTCGAGCTCGGTGTGACCCTGCGGTGTGTGCAAACTCTGCTCATTGGAACTGCAATTGCGCTCTCTGCTGGGGCTGGGCTGTACCTGCCTGTCCTCGGGGGGGCGGATTTTGAGGAAAAATATGCTCAAAGAGAAGGCATTGCAATTTCAGGACATAGCACAAGAGATTAAGTAATTAAACCTACTTAATTTTAAATTTGAAAAAGAATGATATAATCATTTATAGTATTAGTATATCTTAAAACCCAAATATATTGAAAGGCTCTTCAATATACTTCAAAACAGTTGTTTTTTCTTGCGCCTTACACTGGTAATTTGAATGTTATGGGAATGGGGGAGGTCATTAAACGTGTTTTCTAAACCACACGTGAAGGTGAATTACAGCCTATTTACCTTTTTTCTTTTGAAAAAGTGAGTTTCCTAAGGCTTAACTAATTTTCCATAACATGTACATGATATTTGTTATTTATTATTCAAAAGAATTCTTTATTCTGCTTTAAACTGTATCTGTGTTCATAGATTTTCTGTTATGGGGGTGTATATATATATTATATTTATTCTCTCATGCCAGTATCCTTGGTGAGATGTACTCAGAAGAATTAACATTAACAGTTTGTTTGCCTTCTCAGTGTCAATGAGCTACTTTTCAATTACCTTTCAGTAATTCAAATCAACATTCAGAATTGATTGTGTGTGTTGTAACCACACAGGCAGATATGTTAAGACAGAATATTGTATTAAGAATCACCTGTGTGAATTTGAAGAATGTAAATGTTATGTAAATCATAAGCCATCCTTAGATGTCTTATATACATCATATATCATTTTGTCATTGTTAATTAGAACTTGTGCTTAAGGTGGTGGGATATAAAGCAGGCTGGAAGCCCAAGTAAAGCAGCTGTAGTTTCCAAGGTGAGCTGTTGTTACAGGAGAGTTTGGCAGTCCCTAAGGAGCCACTCCCTGGCGTGGGTCTGACTGGCTGCACTGTGGGGCTCTGCCCTGGGGCTCCTCGGCTGGTCCCCAGTCTCTCCTGTCCCTTTCTCTCGCCCTGCTGGGCTTTGCCCTCTGTCACAGATGTTCGCCCATGGCCCTGCCAGCCTGGCTGAGGCTCAAGGTGCCCGGGGTGGGTGTCCAGGACAGGCTGTGCCCAGCACAGAGCATCCCCTGCTCTCCCAGAGCCCCCCCCAGCCCCAGCGCTGGACCCAGGCACGGACACTCAGTAATGTGATGAACAGTAAAACCAAACAGTTGTTTGGGGTTTTTTTCAATTCCTTTTTCCCTAGAACCTCTCAAATCCATTATTCTTTGGATTCTCTTCAGTTATTTTCATAAGCACATGAAAAAAATCAGTGTAAGTGAGCTGGGTCAGCCTTCACACACAGTGGGGTGGGGAGTGTTCCCTGCAGCGAGCAGAGGTTTGGGGGATGTGGGCTGCACCCTGAGGGCTCCCTGCTGAGCACTCACATCTTCCAGTGATGCAAAGAGCTCCAGTGAATTCCCAGTACTTGAGAGAACAGTGTGTGTGTGCATGTCCCCACTCTTCCATTTGTTTGAGAATGACAGGCCAACTTCATAAACTCAGCTGGTAATCATGGTTTAATTCTTATAGCTACTCAGTGCTGCTGTGTTTTATCACTGAAGTTATTTTTATGAGAAATCCATACCTATTCTCCTTTTGTGGTTTAATCTGGGGGAGCTCTCCCTCCCTGCTCCAGCTGTCAGTACTGCAGACTCAGCCAGGGAGCTGAAAATCCTTTTATTCCTCACTAGCAATAAAAGTTCAACACATCAAATTATCTCCCCATTTATTACTGTGCCACCTCATCAAAAGGCTACTGCAGGAAAATTTGTGAGAAATGATATATCCTGCAGATAAAGCTGAGCCAAGGCATAGCCAAGGGGCTCTTAAAATAAAAAATGTTACTCAAATGGGCCTGTTCTGTACTGTTTTGTCCTATTCTTCACCTTCCCCCCCCAATTGTCTTTCATTTTCTTTTTCCCCTCTGCTGTTCTGTCGCTTTTCTCTTTGATCCCCTATTTATCCCTCCCTTAGTCCAGAACAGGCACCAAAAAGTACTTCCCCAGTTTGATCAGATTTGAAAAATGAACCTTCCATATCTTGCTTGCTTGATGTCGATCTGTTTTTTTTTTTTGTTGTTTTTTTTTTTTTTTTTTTTTTTTGGGAAGAAAGGTCCTTTATTAAAGCAGGTGGGGAAGCTGAGGCTGCTGCCTTGACTTGGGCTGTGAATCAGGGGCTCTGGGCAGAGCTGTGCAGCCAAGATGGGCTGTTTGCAGTGCTCTGGGACTCCAGGGGACAGACTGGCCAGGGACTGGGGTTAGTAGTTTGTGTTTCTTGAATCTGATTTTTCTGAGCGGTGCTGAAGCACCCATGCAGCGCTGGGCTGGGCTGCATTTGTACTCCAGTGCAAGCAGGAGGAAACAGATGTGATCTGCAAACCTGCAGAAAGGTGATGTCCTGCAAGTTCCTTCAGGCAGGAGGAGGAAGTGGAGCTGTGTCCCAGAGCTGTGGCATGGCGTGAACTGCTGTCTCAGACTCAGGCTTGCTGAGTTTTGTGCATTACTGGAGATCTTTTTTCTCTCAGAAACAGGGAACTTGTGCTCAGCTTGCTGGAGATGTGTTGGCTCTGTGGAAAAGAAGCTGAGCTTGAAATCAGATCTTTTGGTTCTCCTTCGGGCACTGGGTAATCAAAGCTACTGAGCATCTCCTGGGATCCAGTTTTAGAAAACTCTTTGTAGGCTTGTCACTGTCCCTTTGATCTGATGTCCCTCAGCATTTTGCTGTAAATATCTGTCCTAATATACCTAAAGATGCAAACCAGCACCGAGATACAAAACAGAATCAGTGAGACAAATACTTCCAGAAAAGCAAAGTTTTCCTTAGGATTTCTTCTTGAATATCCCAATCAAAGAACTTGGTCTATGTTAGTGCTTGTATGTGCCTTAATTTCAGTATTAAAGTTATGTGCAAAATCACTGTGGTAAGAAGCTGGTAAGTAAGGGTAATACAGGGATTTTTTATGGTTCTGGAGAAGAGGTTTGTGGACTTTTTTCTTTTTTTGTCTTTAGAGATTGTAAAATTATTTTTCTTTTACCACAAATTATTAACATTTGAAACTGGTGAGACAGGAAAGGACTATCATGAGAGAATACTGAGCCACTGACACAGCTTTAAGTGTAAATAAAAATGTACATGACTGTCCAGTTTTTAGTGTGAAACCATCCATTTTTAAATCTATTACTAACAGAAATTGCAGTGAGTAGTATAATGTGCTTAATGGTAGCCAAAATTGCAGCCTGATGTTGCTTCAACTTTTAAAATTCCTCAATTTATTTCTGTGTTCCCTTTGGCTAAAAGTCAGTCCCCTCTTTCCACTTTGTGTCATAATCTTTCCTAATTATTACTGTGTAAAAAGGTGAGGTTGGTTGGAATAAATCATACATTTGTATTCATATCAGATGCATTTTTAAAGTATAAAGAGTTTTGTTTTCATCTTCATAAAGATTCATCATAACATATTTTGTTACTGAAATTTTGTAGCAAATGTTATACGTGTGCCCAAAAATATTCCTAATTAAGTCTGAAAATGTAAGAACAAGAGTAAATTCTGTCTGATGTGTTTTTGTTCTTTGCCTCGTTGTACTCTTACTGAAGTAAGCAATTAAAACGTGTGTATATATATTACATTACATTAGAGTAAGAACTGGATTTGCATATGGTGCTTTGTTATCTTTCATCTTTCCAACCACTTCCCTGCTTATCAATGGGTTTATGATTTTAATTTCAGGTTATCTCTGTTTATGCTGCTTGTGTGTCTTACATTCCAAGCAGTCTGGAGAGATGCTGCCCTGCATTGTGACAACACACTTGATAAAAATTAGAAATAACACACAGGTTGCATTTCTAAATAATCTCTTTTTTTTTTTTTTTTTTTTCTGTTTCTGTGTAGGTGTGTTTAAATATTTATTGACCTGCTAGGTTGCCTTCCTTGCAGCTAAATGTTGGCCATGGGACGTACTGCTCATGGTGTTTATTGTGAGATCAGTATGTCAGTCAGAAACCCAGGAACTGCACGTGTTCCTGGAGCCTTTTCTCTGGGATCGGCTTTGGATGTGCTCCGTGATGTAACAGTGCAACGCTCAGCACCATGGCCCCTTCCCAGCGTGGCTCCTGTTTATTGGTTAGCTTCCTTGTGGGGAGCTGCAAGGAATCCATAAAAGTCAAAGAAAAAGGGTTGTTAACTGTTTGTGGTGATTTTCTTGGGTCCTCTTGCTGTGTGAGAAAACAATTGCTAAATCACAGTGTATATTTAAAGTGTAGATCCCACTGACCTGGTATTTCTGTGCTTGTGTTGAGATTTCCAGGTGTGTGCAGGATGTGAAGCACTGACTTGTATAATATGTTGGACGAAATTTCCCCACTGAAAAATGGAAGAATCCAGGCCATTTGGAGCTTAATAATGGCTGCTGCTCTGACACTGATCTATCTGCAGTGACCTTTTGCAGTATGGTTCAGGTGATAAGAAGCTTCAAGTTATTTTTGTTTCCCCTAGAAAATGTTTGAAACACCAGAGAAGCATTTATGAGATAAACTTGCTCCTGAGTTTCTTTTGAAAACCACTGTTCTCTAGATGTGTTTCTGTTTTTCTGCAAAAACAATTAAAAGAACTTAATTCAAATGTAATTCCACCTTTCAGAGCCCAAATAACTTCCACACGTGTTTGGTTACATGACAGGAACAGCATAATGGAGTGTATCAATACCCTTTTGGAATGCAGACGAGTTCCTCCTGTCTCAGGGAAGAGCACAAATCAACACGTAAAGTGAGCTGTTGGCATTTTTGTTGCACGGCAGATCATGAATTTTGTTGTTTCAACACTTGTGCTGTATCTATTTCTTTTAATTAAAATCTGTCATGCTGCTTGCTTTAGCAGTATCAGCTCAGGGGATGAGAGCAGCTCCTGACATCGTGTGTTTGAAGGGGAATATGAGGCAATCATGGCAATTGCTGCATTTGGGGCTGCCACAGCTTGGGGCACACACTGTCAGTTCTGAGAGTTCTGAAATCTACATAAAATGGACCTGCTAGAGCCTACCTTACCATCAGAGGAGACATCTCCTTGCTGATTGATGACTTTCCTACTCACAGTCAGTGAGTCAGAATTCTGTAGTTTCTCTGTTTAACTGCACTGTTTCCCCTCTTACATTCATGCAAATAGATATAAACCATGAAATCCATCAAGAGCCTATTTATTACAATAACTTTCATTTTGTACTAAGGGAGTAGGGATTTATATAAGGTCATATTAAAATTATGTTCCTTTTCGTTACAGCTAGGTAAAAAAGGTAAATTCCTTGGTGAGAATGGTTTCATACCATTGAAAGCAAGATGCTCAAAATGTCTCTTATTCCACATCTGCTGTTTCCATTGGGACTTTCAGGTTAATCCCTTTGGCTTTTGCTATACTAAATAGGAGGAAATCTGTTCCAAAGTCCAGGCACTCTTGACCCACTACTGGAATGTGTAACAAAATACATGTAAGAGCTCTGCAAAGTTGCCCAGATTTTAGAATAAGCCAACTTTATGGTTCTCAGATCAAATGGCCTCAGCAAAAAGTGCCATAGGCTTCACTAGTCCCAAACTGATTTTCACTTTACTGCTTCTATATTGAGGGTAGCCTAGGTTGAAAAGTGAATCAGAGATTGTTTTACAGTTTGTCAGAGCTTGTATAAGAATTGAGAAATTCATTTAACTTACTCGTGTTTGCACAGGATCATGGTCATGAGCAACTCCGTGATCTCTTTCATGTGTATTGTTAAGGTAATTTTATAGTGGAAAGAGAAAACAAGGAGATTTTCAGAGTAATAGTCTTGTCATGTACTGAAAGCCACGACCTATTTCATAACATGTTAATTAACAAGGAATAAGTACGAAACAATGCCCATTTAATGGAAAGGACAATTTAAACTTTAACAGTTTAGCAAAGTAATAATGAGTGAGAAGCTCAGTACAGTATTTCACATGCTGTACCTTGTTTCACATCCAGCTGGCCTATCAATTATAACCTGGACTCTACAGATGGTGCAATATATCAGAATTAAGTCAGTCACTTAGTTTGTTCCCAATTAAGTGCTAATACTCCCAGTGGAGGATATTACTCTGAGTTTCAGTTAAATGCCTGTCTCTAATGTCCCTTTATGGTCTTACTGGGGCGCTTTAAAGAGATGCCCTGTCACGTAGGCCAGAACTTTTCCTGGCTTGTTCTTCCAAGTGCTGCCTGCATTGCACTCCTTGTTGTTATTTGGAAGCTACAGAGAGGATTTGATATTTCGTGGGGCTGGGGGGAGAGGTGTCATGCACAATAAGCTTAGGGTAAGTAAGTTGCCCCTGCAATGCATTTGACTTTGCCCCTTATATGTGTACCTACTGTTGCAAGAACTGAATGTTTCAGCAAGAAACAAGCACTGCAGTGTCCAGCCTCTCGTTTTGTGGGTTAGAATCCTAATGAACTTGTCTCCTGAGGCTTACAGGCATTACAGGGGCTTGCTTTTCTCCGTGACTTACTTGACAGGCGACTTGGGCTTGTGTTTTCCTTGCTCCATCTATCCTCTTTCACTTAGTGTTGCAAGCCATTCTAGGGCTGCCACTAATAGATTGATATCCAATTCCAGTGCACTTCTTTACTCTTTTTGGGTGTTAGTCTTGGCCCAGTTAACGGCTCCTTAATTTTCTGACACCTGTCCTGCCTTGTAGCTAAATGTCAAGCTGGTGGTGGATTTGGTCACTTGATCTAATGGACTCGCTGTCTTCCCCTGTTAGTCTTTAAGGTGACCCTTCCCTGGAAGGAAATTCTCTGACAGAATTTGTTGTCTGAACCGACTCCAGAGATTCCAGGCAATTACATGAGCTTCTGAGTATCTTTATTTAGAAGTTTAAAAGATATGTTCTTCGAGTGCTGCTTAAATTACCCTTGTGGATTTGCTGGCATGCTCTGGGAAATCTCTATTGTAGTGTGTTGAGTGAGTTCAGCAGTGCCTGAGTTATGTAGGGAAGTATAAAATAGTCCCCAGATCCAGAGAGTCTGTGCTGAGGGGTTTCTTGGCAGCCTGCTTTATCATTTATATGATGATGACATGGAAAATTTGCCTCGGCTATTCGTTGTCAAAAACATCTCTTTGGTATTTTTAGTGCCACCAGAAATGAGAGTTTGGTAACTTACTTAGATTTACTGAAAATTATTTAAGTGTAATTAACTTTTCTACTTAATCTATGACCAGAAAAGAAAAATGTCAAAAATATGTGCTTTTGTGGATCTGAACTATAAAATACTGTTTGGGAAAGAAAGCTTGTTTGTAACAAGGCGAAATTTTCATTTAGTTCTAGTCCTGGTATTAGGCAATGACAAAGCATTCTGTACTAAGTGCTGAAATGGATGATGGATCATAATGCATATGGATTCATGTGATCATAATTCCAGGTGTACTAGGCAATTGCAGCTTCACTTTTCAGCATAATTTGGTGTGTTCTGTAACAGTTTTATCTCTGTTAAGGGCTGGGGTTTTGGTTGGGTGTGGTTTATTTTTTTTTTTTTTTCTGTTTAGATTTGATGGCTTAACATTTCAGAAACAGACTGTGGCACAAAATCAGCTTCATTGATTTTATTTGCATCAAGAGGAACTAACAGCAGCCTCATTTTGAGTTTTCTTATTAAATATCTTTAAAATAAAACCAACTGATTATGTGCTGCATGCATATAACATTTTTTTATCTGACACCTCTTTTACTTTGCTTGAATTTTGTATTGTGTTGGGCATTTTGTTGGGGTTTTTTTCCCCCTCCCCTTAAAAAAGTGACTTGTGTTATGGTCAAGAGTCAAACTACAGTGGATTCTTACTATCTTTTTCCTAACTGTGTTTTATAAGATGTGCTGGGTGTCTTTCCAGTGTACAGTAAGTGAAGTTGCTCCTGACCTGAAGTTTGAAAAATGAGCTCATAGTTTGCTCACTAAACACAACTAGATTTTTCAGGTTTTGTTATAATTTGTGGACTAAAACCAGTAAAAAATATGTTTTGAATCAAACATAAAGCAGTTGCAGATTACAAGTGGACAATTGCATGGAAATCAAATGCATGGAACATTTTAGATAGTATTTTTCACTTCTTGAGTATTATATTTTTAGAAACAAAGTTCTGGAATTAGAATAGGGGGTTGAATTTCACAGGTTTTTTTTAATAGCAGATTTACACATTACAAATATAGTCAAATATATATATTTAGAGTTTGCTAGCTTCTTTTTATTGTCTATTTTTGCTTTTTATTGAGTCCTCAGGTAGGAATGTGTGGAAGTTTGGACTTTTGATGGAGGGAAGTGCTTTATTCAAAAGCTAATTTGGATGCAATTGTTGTCCTGTCATGAAAAAAGCAGGAGGTAATGATGAGCTTTGTGTAAGGAACATAAAAGTCATTACATGCCAAGGTACAAATCGTACCTCCTAAGCCTCTGTCTTCAACCTTTCATAGTAAGCAAAATGTATTTTTTTAAATGGAATGGAAAAGGCACTGGTAGAATGCTGATAAATAACTTAGCAATGTCTTGGTTTTATTTATTTCAGTAGGACATTACTCAAATTTCTGTGCAAAAGAATGACTTGACAGAGAAAAGGTGCAAACAAACTTGCTGATAGCTGCTTGCTGCTTGATAGCTAAAATATCAGCAGAGTTAATAATTGAAATAAGTGGAATCTTTGCAAATAGAAATAGAGAAGTAAAAAGAATAGCTGGAAAATAATTGTTCACATGGCTTTATACTTCAAATGTTTTCCACTTTGCATCGTCTTTAATGGGGTCTGGTAGATCTGACCTTGGAGTTCCAGGCTGTGCTGCTGAAGGAGCAGATGGAGCCCAGGCTGGGTGTCCCAGAGTCGGGAGTGGCAGCAGACATTTATGTTCAGACATAGATCCCAGCCTTGTTGCAGTGCAAAGTAACACCTGGAGACAGGAAATATTGCTATAAAAGTGTGACTGTGACTCGTTTTCATCTCAGTCAATGTCAGTGCAGAAACCTCCCTCTCTCCAAAGAGCTGCCTCTATATCCTGCTTGCATCCACCAGCTGATTTCCATTTTGTTACTTCTCTTGTTGGTCTCTCTTGTCCCACTTGGACTTTTAGCTTTGCCAGGGTAATGTACAATATCTGTTTCAATAGAGATTTTGATTTTGCTTTCTGGCAGCAGAGCACTCCTTTAGCAGTGCCGCCCTGTGCACTCGGAGTGTGTTACATGCTGTGGCCACAGCTGGAATTTTCAGCTGGAATTTTCTCAGAATATTGGGAGTCACCTGGCTCCCTTTCACTGTCTGTGTCGTTTTGTTAAATCTCAGGTTTAATTGCTTGTAATGGGACAGTAGAGTGAAGAGGACAAGGCTGTTGGAAAGGAACAGCAAACATCCAAGGGACGTGGAGGGTCCCTTCACAAATCCCCAAGAGCCTGCAGAGAGGATTTGTGGGAGTCTGTAGTTGCCCCCTATTTCCACTGGGATAATTAAATTTACAGATCCTCCTCTCTTCTGGAGTTCTGAGGCACAAACCAGTGTGGGCAGACTGGAGGGAACTGGGTTGGGTTCTGAGCACAGCCCTCTGGAGATGAGTGATTCTGCAGCCAAAGCAAGGGAAGTAAGATGGAGCTGGCATAAGCAAGTGAGGAAGGAGATTGGAATCAGTAGTTTCCCTGAAATAGAACTGAAGTTGAGAGGAAAGGAAAGGACGGGGAAAAAAAACATTCTGGTATCTTTATTTTTAATTATTTAATTTTAGTAGTAGTTTGCAATGAAACGCTAAAAGGATCATGGACGATATGATAACTGAAATATAATTTCTGTGTCTTTTATTAGTGTATGTTTCTTCTGCTAAAATTCCATTTATTAATCCTTTGCAAGTAACCAGTAGATTTGAGGTAACTCAGTTACTTTGAAACTCATGATGATTTAACAATTGTAATGCTGTGGAAATGGAGGAAGTCTTGAGCAGTTGTAGATAGTTGAAACATGGAAATCTGTAAGCTACAATATGGAGAAATAATTACTTGTGTTGTTGATATTTTAGTGCAAAAAGGTAATAGCTTAAACATAAAATACAAATTAATACAAAAGTTTTTTTTGAAAATTTTAGTTTTATGCAGCATAAGATTCAGTTAAAATGATTAAAATGCAAATATACAAGTCTTAGAAATATACATGGAAAATTTAAATTGTTAAGTTTGTGGTATATATTAGAGTTATTACTAAAAATTGTAGATAATAATTTGGAATAATAAATTAGAAGGATCTGTAAAATTGTTGTGAAGTAGCTTTTATATTTTTTTTAATATTTTCTAGTACCTGAAAACCAGAAGGACTAGAATAAGGAAACCCTTACTTACTGCAAAATGCAGCTTGAATGAAAAACTTAACTACTGGATTATAATTGGAAACTATGGTTTGTTGAATTTATTTTTTTGAAAATACTGGGCAAAAAAAGGGGAAGAAATGAAAAAGCTTTGCTGCTGTGGGTCCTTAGAAGAGGATGAGTTGTACAAGGAGAATGTGTAAAAAAAACTTCCTGTTCAAAGCCTTTTCTCCTGCGCAAGGCGAGGGCAGTGAATCATTCCCTGCCCGGGTGTGGATCCCTCTGCCATGCACACTCTGGTGGGAAATATGTGGAACCCCATTAAGTGGAATTGTTGCTGGGCCCTCATCCATCTCCCGATAAGCGGCACAAAGCGGGAGCGGGACGGCGATAACACGGCTTATAACCACGTCAAGTCAAGCGGCTGTTTGTGTCTGACTAATGACTGGGGTGGAGATACAAGTTGTATTTCTTTCTCCAAAGGAACCTCAGATAAGATTAGAAATGTCCTTCACTGGCCGCTGCTTTGTCCTTTAGCCACCCACCCTCCCCAGCCAGGCCTGGTAATTAAAAAGGGGCCATTGAACATGTTCTTATCCAGGGGCTGAAGGGAGGGGAGCTGCCTGATAATGGACCCAATAAGAAGGGGCTGTCAGTGCTTCTTTTCAGCAAATCTGCAACAGGTGAACCATGGCTGAAGCAGTACCTGTACAGTGTTCTGTATTCCAAATATATTTTAGTAATAAACAAACAAGAGAAGGCTTAATAACAATTTTCCGTGGTTCTGGGACATATAAAGTGATTGGAAGTGGTTTGAGGCAAGCGTTCTATTATACTTTGATGAATTTTGCCTTCCCTTCCCTCCCGTGCTGTGTGCAGAAATGCCCCCAGTGTGAGCCCTTTGGTATGTGCTGCATCAACAGGAGGGAAAATGGATGAGGATTTTTCAAACTGTGAATTTTGTGAGCAGTAATTATCCTCATTCTGGTCTAATGAAGATATTTAACAACTAAGTGACAGTTTTCCTTGATTTTCATCCTCACTCTTGAGTCAGGAGCACATGGGTGTTACTGTTGGTAGTAGGATTGCTCTTCATGTGCTCCGTTAAAATCTTATCTCCACATGCTCCCATTGTCCCAGCATTAACACTTGGATAGTGATTCTTTTGTAGGACTTAAGGAAGGCTACATGATTGCCTTTGCCCTTTTTGGGCCCTCTTGGGGCTGTGTCTGGAACATGATGTTCCACTGGGCCTTCCAGAGCCAGGAAGGGTTTGAGTGGAGGCTGGAGCAGGTCGTGTCCCAGCAGATGATGTTGGGCACTGCTGTCAGACACTTCTAAAGAGATTGGAGAGCAGGCAGGGGGAGGGAGGGTCCTCTCAGGGGGACACAGCTAAGGAACAAGAAGCAGTGGTTGCAGGCAGCACCGGGGAAATGCTTCTTGGAAATGGGAGAGGGGAGGAGCAGGAATTTCTTCACAGCAGTTCCAGAGAAACTGGGGGCTTTCCATACTTGAAGGTATTGAAAGCATGACTAGACAGGGCCATGAGAAAACTTACCTCATTTTGAAAGTAGGTCCAGTTTGAGTAAGAGCTCCAGTTGGAGCTCATTGACCTCTAGAGGCTTGTCCTTCTGGCCCCAATTATTCTGCAGCTCTGTTTGTCCTGGAAGGGTTTGCAAATACACACACGGACCTGTGCATTTATTTTAGTAGGGAGGCTGAGCTGCTGAGCCCATTTCACTACCTGAAAGTTGTAGAAAAAGCAGTAAAAGTGATAGTGTTGCAAGTAGTGTAAGGCAGTTTTATTATACAAATATTTACCCTGGTTATTTCCTGGGTATATTCAGAATAAAACTCTAACCTGACTGTGTTTCAGCGGCAGCTGGATTGTTTACTTTTTAATTTGTAGTGCATTTTTAATGATTCCACAAAATAAAACAAAGTATTTGAGTAAATGAGGCATATTTGATAAGCAGAATTAACAACCTGAAATAAGTTTTTTTTAAGTAGGGTAGTATTAAAAATGTAGCCCTCATAGTGATTAATCTTGGAAGGAACAAGTTCCTTTAGGAGCAATCACAACCTTTTATTTCTATTCATCTTCTAGTCAAAAACTTCTATGGATGGCAGCTGCTCCAGCTTCTCCATTCTGTTTTCCACGGTGTTCTTGCTTTTCAGACCCTTTGGGAAGAAACAGTCCCTGGGTGAAGAAAAATGTATCTTTTGGCAAACTCATGGCCATCTATTAACTATTTTGAGATTGTGAGAAAGATACTTTATGTTTATGCCCTCAGTTACAGTTCATTCTATAAGTGCTCTCCAGAGCTATTAAATTAAATTGTTGTTCATCTGTTGGACAGAGGCAAAACCCCCAAACCTCTTTTTATATTAATCTGGACTTTTATTAGTAAATAATGCTTAGGATTTTTTTCTGCAGCCTGAATTTAAAAAGAGCCTGAAAGAAGGCAGAGGGGCTTGAGTTGATCAGTCTGTCAGTGCAGGTGATGATCTGCAGTGTGTGAAAGCCTAGGCTGAGAAAAGCAGAGCTGGTAGCAGGTTGGATTCTTCTACCAATGGAAGGACTCTTCACAAGGTCTCTGTTCTCTCATCCTTGCAGCTGGATTTGGCCTTTTCTAGTGTGGTAACATATTCCTCTTCTGTTTGGCCACGTCAGGGATTGTTCTTTTTTTCTCTCAAAAGGTTGTTTCTACTTGCTTTGTGAGGGAAGAAAAATGCAGCAACCAGCACTATTTCCATTCCCAAAACTCAGTCCCCTGCTGAAACCATCAATACCTCCTGAAATTCAGAATGGAAAAGCATTGTCTCTTTTTCTTGTTTGCAATGAAGTGAGGATCATAGTAATAGTAGAAGTAATAGACTCCACCAGTTATATAATGAATGTAAAACAAAACTAGATTCAGTGAGGCAAAAAAGGGATTTAAACAGCTGCTTGAAGTGAAAATAGATGATCCTGGGAAATCACTAGGAAATAGCATATAGTACTAATAACATCACAGTTGTTATTTTCACTTTCCTGACATGTCAGCATGTTGTTTGCAGTATTTTTTCATAAAAATAGAATTTATTCAAGCAATTTATCCTTAATGGGTGTAGTACAAATAGTTTATATTGTGCTTATATATCATATTAACAATATTTGATTTGTGCTTTCTTTACAAATTGGAATCATTGATTTTTCTGTGGTTCTCATTGTGCACTTAGGCTGGTGCTTTCAGTTCCCATTTTAGGTGCTGTGCTTTGAAAAAGCTGATTTCTCATAAATTTATTCTCTTTTATAAGAGGGCCTAGGTACCATATTCCTTTTTTAGGAATTGCTTGACTCTCTTTTGGAGCCAATTAATGTCTTAAAAGTTTCAGCTTTCTCCAAAAGAGCACTAAGTGTTCTTCCCCTTCCTCAGAACATAAACTTACCAGCCTTGACCTCAGGTGACATTCACTCTGGGTTCTTTCTGTTTTAATTCTCTTCTTTCTTGCTTCCACTTTGTCCCAGTGATTGTGACAAAAAGTCTCTGGAGATGACCCTCAAAAGCTTCCAAGCACCTGCCATTTGTAAGGGAACCTCTGTGTGTATAGAACCTTCATCTTGATTCTTGTAACTTCTTTAATTTAACTTCCTGATCATAATTTATCCACTGGCAAAACTAATTTGAATGTATTCATTAATTCCTGCCTCAATGTTTTTGAGGTGCCTTGAGAATCAGTCTGTTCTTGTCAGTCCCACCACACACCCTCTTTCCTTATTTTTCTGACTCAGACTCAGCCTCTAGATTTATGTTCTGATGTTCCTAGCCTGTGATCAAGTGTTAAAGGTTTCTGAAATCATGAAAAATGCTGATTAAGACTTACATCTAGACTATCTTATGTATAGATCTTACGTATAGAATCTGTCTTACATATAGAATGTTTCAAGTCTTGGTAAACATAGTGGGAATCTCTAGGTACACAGGTCCTTGATTTTATTTAGTCTCATTTTCTTGTAGAGGTAGCCGTCTAAAAATACAATAAAACCAATAAACAAATAAAAATTAGGCCTTTGTAAAATTTGTTTAATATAAGGACAGTTCTTTGGCTGCAAAGATGTAGAAATCCTCAGCTAGAGCTGCATGTGGGTGCTTTCCATCTTTCTTTATGTACATGGAATTGAATTTACTGTTTCATCCAGATATTTGTGTACTTGCTGGGAGCAGATAAATTTTGAGTAGCAAAAGACTGTTTAGAAAAACTTCATAGCTTTGTAAAGACTACTTCCAACATTTTAGAAAGGAAACATTGAAAGCTGCTGGTACCTGAGTACCTGGGGAGGTGTGTGGTTTGCATCAAGGAGGTGTCTCCATGAATTCAGCTTTGTTGTTATATTATAAACGTGGAGGACCTTGGGTTTGGTGTGTTGCAAGAGTGATAAATCTGAGTTAGATCTACTTTCTAAGTCTCTTGGGATTAAAGCTTTTGGGGAAAAGATCCATTAACGTGTTTTAAATCTATTGATTCGCAGTAGAGAGGGACAATTTAAACTTGGAAGTCACCAAGTGAACTTTCCATTAAGTTGGGGGAGCCTGTGGTCACAGCTCATTTGGTCTTTATGAAGTAGAAAATGTGATGTAGACCCCACTGGCATTCTATTAGAGGAAATCATGCATTTAACCATGGAGCAAAATACTGTAGCCAATTACATGAACATACACCTATTTTACACGTGGCTGATCTTCTGAGCAAAAAGTATTAACAATGTGCATACTATCTTGTTTTAGGGGACTATTTACTTTTTTAAGTCAGTGATATGGGATAAAGTTTTAGCGAAAAAAAATGATTAATATATGACTTATATCAAGTTTTCTAGCTGGAAAGCAGCCTTGCATAGAAATGTGTGGATGGTCTTCAGCTGACATCAGCAAAGACTAATTATAAGTCTGTTACATGTTAATGTGCAATGTTGTATCCCATATATAAATGCTGACATCTGAAATTGCATGTAGAAAAGAAAGAAAAATGGTCAGGGTTGAAATTAATTTCTTAAAACTATATTTTTAAAATGACTTTGACTTTATTAGAAGATATAAAAGTAAGTGCTGATTTATAACTCAGCGTTTTTCTGCCTTTAGGGTTGTGAGGCTATCTAAACATCTTTACTTTCAAAACATCTGTTCTTAAATGTAACAGGATGAACTTTCTACTAGCATTAGATATTTGCAGTGGAATGTCTTGTTTAATGTTGCTAAGACTTCTGAACTAATCTGTTTTTTATCTATATAATAGATGTGTTCCCATGCACAAATCCATGGACGTTTAGAAAGTGCCTTTCCGCAGTTTAGGCACAGCAGTAACTTCCTCAAGCAGCACACTGAAAGCTGACAGAAAAGTTGAGACCTAAACTTTTACAATAAAACGCTGTGGGGGTATTTGAGAGTGGCTGTGCCTATATTCCTGATTTATCCTCATGCCTCTGTCCAGGCTCTGGGCATTTTGAGTGGCAGAAATTATTTACTTTTCCACATCTTTTGGCCTTTACGGTTAAAACTGGAGGAAGGAAAATGCTTACAGTGTAATTTGAACGACACAAACTCTTTTCACCAGTACTTTTGACTTATTCCATTGCTGAAAATAAATGAGGAGCTGAGAAATTATAAGCTCTATCATTATGGGTTGTTGTGTCTATTGGCACACATTGTGTCTATTGGTGTATGAAGATTAATGTGTTGCATGCCAGCATGTCCTTGCCTATGCAAAATATTCTGAGAGTGTTGAGGGGATTTGTACAAGAATTATGCAGAGAACACCACAGCTAAGTGAAAGTAAATTAAGCATCCCCATCTGGCTTTACTTCCTTGCAAATGGCCTCAGCTATGGATTCCAATAGCAGTGACTGTTCATTATAGCTCTGATTTACAGTGCAGATTTCTGAAGCTCTGCTGTGTGCTCCATTAGTCACGATTTCTCCTGTAAGATTTCTGAATGTTGAGGATGGGTGCACTGAGGGAATGGCAGAACTTTGCACTGAAAGTACCCAGGATATTCTTAAAATGTGATATCAGCCTGAGAGTACTGCCTCTGATTTCAGTGGATGCACACACTTCCCTTTTTCCTGCCACCTGACCGATGCTGTATCTCAGAAGAAAGCAGCTGGAGAGACTTCTAATCCTATATTCCAAAATGTCAGGGTAAGGATTAGTCCAGCTAGCAGTTTTCTCACGAGGTTTGCTATAAATACTTGCATCAAGAGTGCTGGAATTTCAGTTTTTGTGTGATGGTTGGTACTAAGTGAAGGTTTGATGTTGATGGGTGTTACTAGGTAGTCTCAAAGGATAGAAATAAATATTGTATTGGTTCTAGTACTTTCAGTGTGTTCAGCTTTAGAAGGTTAAGGGAAAGTAGTCAATAGTAGAAGTAACCTAGAAAATATGAGTTCATATCCATTTCAATTCAAGAGACAGATGGTATAAATCTATTTAGATTACATTCAGGTTTTATTACAGAAAGGTGGAAAGATCCAGCATTCTCCACAGTCTTGTCATGTGTACTTAGCTAGGTGTCAAGGATTTTAGATTTCAATCTAATCTCTCTCAGCAGCATCCCTGGTTTCCTGAGGCAGATCTCTTGATTGCAGTGTCACAATTCTCTGCCTGTGAAAGAGGAATCAGTGCCACTTCACCTGCACGGGCAGGGCTATCTCAAATTCCTGATGTATTGTGCTGGTACTGGGACTGTGATTGTGGTTAGAGCATCTCGGGGTTGATAAAATATAAATGCAAATAATCTTGATGAAAAAGGTGTGTGGGGCATGCCACTAGCTTAAGTGGACTTTTTACTGATCAGGTTGTACTAAGAATTGTTTCATAAAGTAAACTGACGATTAATAAATACAGGGTGATACCAAGAAAGAATAGTGCAGGAAAAAGCTTTGTTACAGGACAAAAAAAAAAAAAAAAAAAAAAAAAAAAAGGCAAAAAAAAAAAAAAAAAAAGCAAGTGTTGTATTTAAAGCTACAAAGAACAGAAATGAAAGAAAATGCAGCCAGTTCATAGTGCTCTATGAAATGTGTGTGTGGATTGCTGGGTTCTTTCCATGCCATGCTAAGGGCAAGGTAGAAATTCTTGTTTCTGGCCTACTGTAGCCTGTTCACCCCAAAGGAGGTGGAAAAGATGAAAACTGATTCTCCACAGTCTCTGTTTTATGGCTTCGCAATTCTTCTCCTGCTTTGAGCTGCAGAGTGACTTGTCTTTCTTCTTTTTTTTTTTATTGCCTGCAAAATTTGAAACAGATTTGTTTAGAAAGACAGACACGTTTCTCTTGTGTTTCTTGCTTCTGCTTTGGGTAGCTGGGTACTGAGCTTCAATGACTAAGCACTTATGACTTAGGTCTTCCATCCCTTCTGTCCTTCCTTCCTAGAAAGATTGAAAAATATGACCTTTCCCTTGAGCTTTATGTGTGACTTAAATGCCAATACTTAGGATCTGGAAAACTTGGGGATAAACTTTTAAAAACAGTTTTGTATCCAAACTCCTTCTTTACGATGAATAAATTTTTGGATACTGAATGTGTTGAAGGATGCTTAATAAAGGAATGAAGTAGCAGCCTACAGCTAAACTCAGCTTTCTGAGCAAGAAAGTAGAACCTTATTCCAAAAATAGGGAGCAACTATTGCTCAACAAAGTGAGTAGTGCCCACGTACACTGAGCAGTGCAAAGGCTCCAGCTGGGTGGTTTTGAGCTGAGGAGACTCTGGTGATGAAAGGTGCTTATCCCATCTCCTGAGAGGTAGGTCTGCATGTGCATTGCTTGTATTTACTTGGAGCTCTGAAATGGAGCAGCAGAGCAGGTACAGCCAGTATTCCAGAGTCCAGATGAAAAACTGCCCCTGACAGAAGTCAAACATTTTGGTACCAGCCAGAGGGAGTAATTAGGCTGGTTTGCACATTGAACAGCAGCCAGTGGGTTCTGATTATTCTCAGAAAAGTACTCCAGTTTCCTAAGCTTAGTATAGAAAAATAAATCTTTGTTTGGGTCAGGGGAGTGGTGTTTTTTGGTGGGTGGTTTGGTTTTTTTATAGCTTTTAATTTTTTCTTTCTGAAATGCTGAAATACTATTCATGTATCATGAATTGTTGCAGAACTTGATGTCGTTCATTTGTGATTCCATAGAACTTTTGCTGCTGATGCAAATAGTGTCTGAATTCTTACTTTTCGTACCTCTGAAAATCTTCAGAGACACTGTTTTATGCATATTTATTCTTACAGGAAATGGTAGTGCTAAAGTTTACTAGTAAAATCCATCTTCAGCACAGTTGTTTATCTGATCTATGCATTCATTAATAAAGAGTCCCTGCTGTTGTTGGCTCCAGTACAACTTAATTAATTACTATTTGAAATATGGATGTGGTGGATGATCCAACTTAGTGAAACAGGAGAGCAGCTGTTACCTTCTTTTATGTTTGAAGTCACTGGCTTTTCTCCTTATTTGTGTGTGTCATCCCCTTTTTCATCTTATGACAATAATTCCATAAATTTTGGACTCAGATTCATATGTAAACTCTGCCCCCGTTTTGTTTTCCCACTGTGTCATCTTGTTCTCCTCTGTATTCCCCACTTTATCATCTCATGTTACACCATCCGTTATTGTCTCTCCCTCTTTTCTCTGTCATAGATTTTCAGAATCCGGATATTCCTTTTCTTTCCAGTTCCTTTCTTCAGTCGTTCTGCATTCCTGAGAGCCAAGTAAGTTGTTTCCTACTCTACTGGAGAAACTACTGCTTTTGCCATTTTCCTCAAGATCTGTTTTCCTGGTGATCTATGCCTGAGTGGTTTCTCAAAGCAACATTATAGAATTCATTAAAAGTTTTTCCTGAATGTTTCCATTTCCCCTATTAGTCTTGCTGCTGTTTTCTCTGGTCAGTTACTGAATTCAATTAATTTTTGCTCCTCTCTCTACTTACTCTTCTTTTCCTTTTTTTTTCTTTTTGCTGCCAAGAAGTGACACTGAGAGCTGATGTTTAATGACACCCTCAGATGGCTGCAGGGTTCCCTGTCAGCTAGGGGCATTTCTGTGCAGTCCAGTGCTGGTGAGAGGGAAGGGAGACATTTCAGTCCTGAACCCACTCTCAGTTCCATCCTCGGTGTCTTTCCCATGGATATCCTGGCACTGCGGGCTGTGTCTTCTCTTGCTTGATTTCTTTTCTACTGAGGCATTTTTTTGGAGAGTTTTCTCTGTGAGGCTCCCTTGGTTTGAGCACTGCTCTGGCTGCCCCTGCCCTGAGCAGAGGGGATGATGGACCGTGGTCTCCAGAGGCCCCTTTCAACCTCAGCCACTCTGTGATGCTCTGAAGTAGGAGAGAAACAGGAATGGAGAACAAAGGATTGAGTGTAGAGAACACTGTGTTTTCATGGAAAGAAATACCATGCAGGACTAACAAATGCAGAATAATTGTAGAAGCAATTTAACCTACTTGTCTCAGCACAGAAGATGTAAATCCCAACTGCAGAGTTTCAAAGAAACTGAAACAGCCAGCAGGATAAATCATATTTGACTTTATTCTAAAATAAAGGCAAACAATGAGTAGCATTCTAACTCATTTATTTGTTCTCTTAGCTGTGTGCTGTAGCATTTGAAGTGTGCTCTGGCAATCTAGTTTTAGTTATTTTAAGGGTAAGACTAAAAGAATATGTGCAGAAATGTAAGCACAAATTGAATCCTTGAGGTAGCTCTGATGTATCAAGGTGTCTAGTATTTTATTTTTTCCAAAGAGGTTTAATTATTTCAGAACTGAATAGTTAGGGAGGACCTAGGAGTATTTATAGTAGGTAGTGCTACAGAGACCCCTAGAAATAGTCTTCAGTGGTTTATACTTTTATAAATATGGGACGAAGAAAATTTTATGTTCTTCACTTTAGGGACAGAAAACAGGAGTGTTTAATGAGGGAAAATAAGGTTTTTTATGAAATAATTGAAATAAAGGAGAGCATGAGGTAGAAAAAATACTGTGAACAACATAAATGCAGGACTTCCCTTTAAGGAGTGTGATTTTCTTAGACTACCATTATAGAATCAGACATATACTTTTAAAAGCATGCAAGTCTTGAAGCTATTTCCTTTTTGAAATTAGATGTTGGATTACCAAAAAAAAAAAAAAAAAGACTTTATTTTCTTTATAGAAGTGGATAGAAGTCCCTTTATTTCATTTATATTCGATTCTCATTATCCTGGGACACAGAGTTAGGGCTGTGTGAAAAGGAGTAGGAAGAAGAATAAAGATAGAATTTTTCATTGTCCAAAAAAGTGTGGGTTTTTTTTTTTTTTTTTTTCCTATCCATAAGAACTAAGACAGCCGTTGTGCTTAGAGGAATGAATAATGATTTGTCAGTCTCCATACATATGGAACGGAGTAAGTTCATGGAAAGGTTGTCTGTTGGCTTCAGTCTGCTTAATGGAAAGATATATAAGGGAATGATATCGATCACTGGTTTTTGCCTGTAGCTATTTGAGGTTAGCTATTTAAAGGAATTGTGAAAGTTTTTAAAAAAGCAAAGTATATAACATTTTATTAACACATATTGCTCATTGTTACGCCTTACACTAAGTGTCCCTTTACTAATTGTTGTCCTGGTAACGTTTTTTTTTTATGCCTTCCTGCTTCTTTCTTTGTTTTGTCACTTTACTACTAAAAGCAGTAGATTCAAAATTATGCATATCTGGGCTATAAATGTTTATCAGCTCTAAGCATTCCCCACAGAGCAGTACTCATTCCCCAGTCTCTTCTGTGTTTGTTTTTCGGTTTTGGGTTTTTTTCACAGACTCTTTATTTTCTTCTGTTTTGTGTGCTGTGAGCATAATGTGAGAGGCTCCCACCTCCACATCCCTGGATAATGTGGTGCCATGAGTGCCTGAGGCACCCCTGAGCCCTCTGAGAGTGGGGTGGGCAGAGCTTTTTTCCTTTAGAATGACTTAAAGGCTTCTCAACAGTATCCAGTATAATCTATATGCTAGTAATAAAATTTTCCAGGTGCTGAGGTTTGATAAAAGATCTGCTGTTCCTGTGTCTTTCCTCAAGCCCTTTTGTGTAGGATGAAATAATCTTGGTCAGCTTCCAGTCAGCAGGGACCTCCCCAGACTCCCAAGCCCCTTGGCAGATGATAGAGAGGGGTTACTGCCAGAACATCCACCAGCTCCTCCAGAACTCTGGGATGAATCCCCTCAGGCCCTATGGACTGGTGAACATGTTTGTTTGCTTACTTTAATATAAATTCTCCTCAAAGTGTTTTGTGAGCAAAGAATTGCCTGATGTATTGTGTGATAAACAAATACAGCCCAGGAGGTGCCTGGATCTCAGAGAGCAGTATTCACCTCCAAGATTTCTCTTCATTTGCCTCTGATGACATGACAGTTTTACTCTCATTTGAAGTCAAATGTGAGTTCTAACTGCAATTCAAGCAATAAGAGAGTAACCTCAGATTTTCTCTGCCTGTTGTACGGTGAGCTGCTTTGTACAGGTTTTAGCAGTTCTGCTGTTTCCTAAAGGCTGTATTTCAGTGTGACCCTGGCAGCTGAAGTCATGGCTCTGTCACAGGGCTAGCAGATAATACACAAGGGGTTTTTTAGGGTTTGGGATGTTCTGGCTGAGGGGCTTGGAGGTCTTTGTCAGAGATGACCACTCTGATACCCAAGTCCTCAGCATGGTGCATTTCCATTACTCGTTTCACAAATCCATATTCCCTGCCAGTCAAAATGAGCAAGATTTCTCCTGTTGAAAAGAAAAGCTCAGGTAGTGTCAGGATACATTGTTCAGATATCCACAGATCTGTTTCCCAGTGTAGCTGAAATGCACATGGTAAAAACAGGGGAATCATGAGCAGAGATGATACAGCTATATCAGGTAGTGGTGCATTTTTGATCAGTGTTTGATATTGGAGTTCCAGATTAACTGAGAAAGTACAGGCAGTGCCTTGTGCATTACTGTTCTATCAGCAGGGTAACAAATCACAGTGAAGATAATTAATGATCATTATCATCTGCTACAATGGAGGCAATGGGGCATATGAGAAACCCAAACTGTGTTTGTATATGACCAGAAGGTGAGAGAAGTCTGTTCTTACAGGATACTACAATGATTCCTGGGCAGTGGCTCTCAGGTTTGTAGGCTCACAGACCCCCACAGTGCTAAGAAAGAATTATCTCAATGTTTTGCTATACTTTTTAATTTTCCTTTCCTCACCCCACAGCAGGTACCAAACCACTGTGTTATGATATTGAATATTTCCCAAATAGAAATGCTGTAACCTCAAGGACCAAAACCTGTACAATTGATGGCAACCTTTTCATGTGTCCTGTCAGCACAACACTTCAGAATATGTAAAACTGTATCCACAAGGCTTGTTTTTTAACTAAAGAATACAAGTATGGCTTTGGAAGACAAGCACAAACATTTCTGAAAGCCAGGTGGCTTGGCTGGTTCTTAATACAGACCTTAAAGCTTTTCTTTTCTTAAGATGGAAAAAAAGTATGTTTCAAAATACAAATTTTCATGGTCTGTATTATGAGTTCATTTCTGTCTTTATTCATCTGGAAACTTAAAAACCCCCAGAGAACACAAATTTGCATTCTTCTTGTGGTCTCAGTTGAGGAGCCAAACATTATTCCAGGTAAATTCCTCCCCTGTCCTGGAGTTAGTCACTCTGGTCAGAGTGGAGATATTTCACTGTGTCAGTGGGCATTAGTTTTATGGATGAAAGGAAGTCTGGTGCCGAGAATTACAGAGACTTTGTTGAAAACAAATGTTCCACAGCTGACTAATGGGGGAAAAAAAGTGGGACTGGAAGAATATTCCAATATAAATTCATGATGCAAAGTGAAATTTAGCGATCTGGGTACTTGTGGCTAAAGCAAGGAGATTTCTTCTGCCTGGAATATTTATGGAGAGACAGTCGGCTGCATTTATTTTGCAAAGCCTTGGACATGGTACATGGCATCGTGGATTGCCTGACATGCAGTTAACAAAACCACTGAGACTAGAATGCAATTGTAATAGAAAGTGATTATAGGAAAAGTTTGTGAATTTCTAAATGGGTATAACAAAGACATTACGTGTGCTGTGGGGAAGCTGGCTCCTTTCTCTTGAGCACAGTGAACTCACATTTCAAGAGTTTTCAGGTTTTTTTTAATCAAGTGCCTTTAAAATCTCTATAATATGAAAAGACTTCAAAGAGGAAAGATTAAAAAAGAAAAGTAAATAAAAAGGAAATAATATAATTAAGGTTTGACCCTGTAAATTGCTAACCTTCAAAGCTAATGCTGGAGAAGCACAATATTATTAGCAATAAAAAGAATTTGCTTTGCCCTTTTAAAATTACCATAAACCGATTGACTGAAATGGAATGATGTTAATATTTAAGAAGTAGGACACTAGATTCTATTATCTCAGAAACTCTGTCACCTGGTACACTCTGTAGTCCTGTATCTAATTATTGTCCTTAAATTGCATTAGTGTGCTAAGCAATTTGTCTCTGTTGGAAAAGTAATTGACATTTGAGTTACTGCTTCATATTTGGGAGGACTCACTAGGTGGTTTCCAAAGAGCCCTCTTCTGTCGAAGCAGATTAGCTTAATTTTACCTAAAAGAAAAGGGAAAGTCTGCATTTTAGAGTATGCCATTTACACAGTGCTCTTGTAATTTGATATTAAAATTCAGGTTATGTATCACAGCTGATTGCCAGGAAAGAAGATAGGGGGGAAAAGTGGCAAATTAATAAATGACATTTGTGCCTTCAAATTCACTTTAGTGCAGTCTGGTCCTTCAGTGAGTGTGCAAGAGGAGGCTGCTGATGGGAAGAGGCAAAGGAAATGCTGTAATGATGTGGATACAGGGAATGTTTGATCCTTGGGCTTCTGCTGTAGTCGATGCTCTGATCTACAGGTGTTTGGTCACTACATGGGCACAGTCCCAGAGCCGTGGTCACCCACAGGATCTTCCCCATGCCATGGTGAAGGGGCTGAAATGCTCCACTTCACTCCCATAATCATGATCTGCTGTAGGAATTTCAGTTTCCTGTTAGTGTTTGGAGGAAGAGTGCTTCCAAAACCTTTTTTATACAATTTCTTTGATGAAAATTTAAAGGATAGTTATAATTTCATGTAGCCTGGCAAGGGGAGGAGCAGCCTCTGTTCCAGCAATTACCTTGTGTGAATGTTTCCATGTCCACGAAGGTTTGGTTTCATGACTGTGCAATCAAAAGCTTTGAAACTTTCCAGACAAATGTAATTTGGGATCTAAAGTTGATTAGAGATGCATGATTACAAAATGTGCATAATAGTTTATGTGACAACTGGAATTAAATTTAAGATATATTTGAAATTAGCATGAGGAATGTAGCTGTCTGGTACTGGTGATAATTTTGCTAATATAATTTGTTTAGAGATTTTCAGTTCATGTTTAAAAACAAGGCAATCTTAAATCTCTTCAAAATATTTTTTTCTGCAGGTCTGTTGCATAAACTAAAGTTCATTGCCTGAACTTAAAAGATTGTGTCAGTGCAATCCAAGTGAAGCATTTAGGAATGTTGGCTCAAACTGGAAACCTCATCTGAATTTCTTTTGACAATACCTTTCAAAAAAGATTTAAAGCACTGGTTGCATATCTCCGGAGGTCTCTTTTGATATGTCTTTAAAATACTTCATTTTCCACTGACAGGAATCAGGATTGTCTCTGCTCTTGATGGTTCACATAAATAGTTGTGTTTTTTCAGTCATTATTATGAAATTGTTAAGGCCTTTTGCAGTCCATGTGAATTGGTGGACTGTTTTGCAGAAAACACACTTTATCTCTGTCATCTCAAAAACCACCAAAAAATTAGGAAAATGGGTAGAAAAATGTGAGTTTGATTAAATTATCAAATTATCAAAAGGTTTCTGCAATCCTTTGTGGTAGGTTAATTCTTCATTTAAAAAATATGTTTCAAACCCAAGCATTTTGCCCAAAAAGAAAAGAAAGGAAGTTTTGAAAAAAAATTCTTGAGTTGATTCTGCAGGCAAAGTGGTGAGGGGATGAAAGTTTGTAGAGTGAGAAAGGCAACATCTATTGTAAAGAAATTCCGAAAGTTAAGTATTCCAGAAGAACAACTGATGCCTGTGCACTGTACCTCATGTGAATCATGTGCTGCTGTAATTGGAGTGTCTGCAAACACCAACCCACCTGTCCATTTCTGGACTGTTTTTTCTTTATCTGAAATGACCCTGATGTTATTATTTCCCAGAAAATTAATATAGTATTCGTAATTATTGGCATTTCTGTATTTTTAAAAATGTGAAGCTGTCATAATATGAGGGAGTGAGGAAGAGCGAGGGCATGCTCCACCTGATCAAAGAGAACCAGTCTCTGTTTTCCAGACTGTTAAGATTGTACCTGGAGAGGGACAGGGAGGGCGGTGACCACTGGGGCTCCACTGGCAGAACACTCTGAGCCCCCCGAGTCAAATGCTGAGCATTATTTCAGTTTAAAATTCTAATAGTGCCAGTAATGAGGCAACTTTGCTATTAAACCAGGGGAAGAAAAATAACCTTTTCTCCCCGAAGAAGGATGTGTTGGAAAGGTCAGAGCTGCTCCTGGAGGCAGCGAGGGGCCTGGTGGCAATAATGGGAATGCGAAGTTCTTGAAATGCACGAGAAGTGTAAGTTTTCAGCAGGACAAAGGACACTGCAGAAGGAACTGTAATTTCCTACATTTAGGATTCTTGCTTATAATGCTGTTAGTTAGGTAAGGCCAGGCTTTTAAAGAGCTCAGGACCAGAATTTCATATTCTCAACCTACACAGCAGCTGCTAGATTTTCAAAATAGCTCAACTCCTCACAGTTCCTGTTCTGCAAGGCACCGAGCTCTTGGCAAAGTCTGGCTCTCATTCGGGTGCCAAAATGAGATCTGAACTCTCATGAAAATCTGACTCTCATGAAAATCTGTGAGTACACTGATTTCTTGGGGAAAAAGGAATAAAATAAAAATCCATCAACTGAATATGAAAATGAGTTATAGCAGTATATTTATTTCTTAGTAATTAACTTCTTGGCATGATTGTCGTAGCACTCTGATAACCATAACTCTTGTTCTCTGAATAGTTGTGAAAGGACTACATATACTAAAAATAAAAGGTGACCTGCCTTATTATTTCTAAATGTCTCTCATTAATGTTCCTCTTCTTTACATTCTCTGGTGCCTTTTTTTTTGTGAGGCACACAGAGCAATGATCATAAGGATTTTTCCTCTAAAGTTTAATTCTGACAGGGACAACTGCATGTCGAATGTATATTTAATGCAAGGATGATGCCAACAATAGATGCAAACAATTCTAGTTCAGAGAAAAACTTCTTGAAAGTCTGTTGTCTCCCTTGCCTTTTAAATAGGAAAAATTGAACTTCAGTAGATGAGAAGAGGGAAATTTGCTCTAACATTGCCTAGAGGGAAACTGAAAGAAGGGGAACTGCTAGAAAAACTTGTCTTCACAATGTTGACATAATTCAAATATAAAATGTTACACCAATGTTTTTTCTGGAGTGGAGCTGGTTTCCAGTAATGTGTGGGGATTCAAATCTATGTTTAACAACATGGATAACTGGATAACACCAGAAAGGGAAAGCAGTTGTTGGATCTAGAGAGATCTCCAAAATGTGCTTCTCACATATGTAAGAATGCTGTCTTACAGTATAAATTTATATTTTCCTTCTTTCCAAACCTAGTCCCTGCAGCATTTTTGTAAACTTTTCTGTGGCATCATTTCCTTTGAGGTAATGGCTTCCAGTGACCTCTGTGGTACAAAAAGAGAGAATAGGACTTACCATGCATGTTAGATTTAACAATTCCCAGTCTGTCTCTCTGTAATTCTGTACTTTGTCTGGCAACCACAATGTGCCACCCCCACATATTTCATCATGGAATGAATACTACCGTATCCTGCAGTATCGGTGCAATAAATGGACATGTGCAAATATACTTGCACATCTATCTAGGGGTGCTATAAATGTACCTGCACATCACTTATTGGATGTATGAAACACCTCCTGGAAGGAGGAGAAAGCTCTGTAGCCAGGCAGCAACAGACACCAGGAGCACCAATATGCTCCCAAACAACATTCATAAAGGCTGAGAATAAGTTCACTCCCCACAAGAAAACAAGTCTATTTTTTTCCCCCTTTTGTAGCATCTTAATTCAAACAAAAATACCAGGAAAGCAAGTTGTGCAGTAGATGTATAAGCCAATGAATTAATTTAATGCCAGCTTGTCAGTCGAGCTGCACTGTGCCCTTTTTAGCATTAGCTCCATTAATGGAAATGTTATGTCACTGGATCTAGGTTGTGTTCTGTGTGTTGGGCTTGTTAGAAGGAACAGAGAGGATGCAATCCAACATGGCTTCGTCTTTCCTCCTGTTCTGAAACCTTCTTTGGGTGTGTTTGAGTTTTGGCTGTGTTTTTCTCCCTGTGAATTTGTAGGCACTGAAGAAGGCAGAGCTGTAGTTTCCCTGTGCTTACCCACGAGTGAGCCTTGAGTTAACTTTGCTCTCTGAACAGAAGGACCCCATTGTCGTGGCGCAGTGGCAGAACTGTGTTTGCTCCCCAAGTTTGTGTCCTTTGGTCCCACAAGCTGTGAGCTCATGAAGAGCTTCTGGCAGGGTGGCACCCTCAGGCCCAGGGGAGCTGCAGGTGTGTGCTCAGCCCTGCAGGCTGGGCTCGGAGCCCCTCTGCTCTGCAGCCACGGAGCCTCCTGCAAGCACCGATGGCCGGATCAGGGCAGGGAACAGAGAGAACCTGAAAAATTTTCTGCCTCTGCGTGAGTGACTCGGGGCTTTGCTGAACAGAGCCCAAGGCTGACCTTGACATTTTGTCTAGTTGAAGTTACAGAGCAAATTTCCCATGACATTATCTGTAGAATAATTTAGACGATACGTAACTTCCTTTCTTTTTTATTCCCCAACTATTTTTAAAAGCAGTAGTGGCATCTTTTTGCCTTTTACACAGACTTACTCATGCAAAATGAATATTTTTTAAGAGTAAGTGCCAGAAGGCAAAAATTGTTATCTTTGAATTGAACTGTTTTAAAGAAAGTCACCTTGGAAATATATTTATTTATGAAACTTTTATGTCTTTAGGCTTGCGTGAGTGGACATCTAAATGTAGCACAGAATTGCTAACAGAACTGCTGTTGCTGAGCAGCACCTATAAAACTATAGGCAGTTTTATTCAGCCAAATTAACAAACAAAAAAATCTCAAAAGATATATGTGGTCTGCCCAAATTAAAATATACAAATAATTTGTTAAATCTGGATTTTTAGGACAAGCAGCGTAGCTTAACTTGAAGACTAAAATCAGAAACACCTCATTGTTATGGAATAAATATGCAGATGTTATGAAATGTGCTTGATGGCTGAAGAGTGAGCACAGTGGTGTTTTCTGAGTACTCAGAAATGCTGGTGAATCTTTGAAGAGTTTAATGAAGTGAGGGAATGTGTTTTCTTCCAATACATCAGGATGCAAGTTTCTGGTGCTGTTCGCAGTCTTATCCAAAATCATCTTTATGTCTCTGAAGAAAAAGTTAAAAGACAGTAAGATGAAAATTAATAATAATTATTTAGAAAATGTTTTCTACTATGTTTTAATTTTTCTGGTAAGTGCTAAAGGATCATTGGCAAATACGTTTTACTCCTTATCCTGTTTCCCCTTCTCAGGGAATTTTTGGAAGGATTTGCCTTTTAGCCATGTTGGCTTTACATAATTGATCCATCCAAGAGCTGAATTGTCTGTGGATCAAGCATGAGTTAAAAAGGAATTTTTTTTTTTAAATACGACATTTTTCTAAGAATATTCTCGCCTTGCACTTAGCAAGCAGAAAGATCTCGGCTCCAAGATCATTCTCACTGTGCAGTGGCCCTGGAGTTTGACTGAAGCTTTGCCTAAAGGAAATGGGCCAGCCTAGTACTGGGCAGTGTGGTCGTTTGATGTAGTGACAGAGAGAGAATCAGCAGAGGAGAAAACTGAGCATTTTGGAATGCAGGCAGGAAAAAAAAAAATCAGAATCTTCAGCATTTCCACATGCAGGCTGCCAATCTGATTTTTTTTGGGAAAAATATTTCTTCCCTGCTCTCTCTTCCCCTGTTGCCATAATAAATTAGTCCTGGTTGTGGGAATTAAGGAGGCTCCTCTCAGAGCTATGGTCTTGCTCATAGAATAACAAGAACTGTGATAAGCACAAACAAAAAAAACCTCCAAAAACCCAAACAGATCCTTGTTTTGGTTTAAAAAGGACAGGATTGTGTGGGGCTGGCAGTGGGAAGCACACACCCTTTCTGATTAGCCTCTGTACTCTTGGGGGTGGAAATCACAGAGACTTTTCAGACTTTGTTGGTTTTTTTTTTTAACCAGACCTGACATGTGAGGGGTTTCTTTTCTTAACGTACCTTCCAGTGACAATTCCCCTGCCTTGTGGCCTCAGACCTTTGCTCTCTCTGAGTTTCTGTTCCTTTGCCAGCAATGCTCTTGGGCTCATGAACTCAGTGAGTTTTGGGCAGGTTGGATTAGAGACTAATTCGTGTTTTGGTGATTTCTCACAGTCACTGTTTGATTTAGGCTGCTGGATGTTCTTTTTATTTGTCATTTTAAGGTAACCTAGCAGAGAGCCCTCTGGAGGGCTGAAGTGGAGCATAATCCTTGCTTTTGCATCTCTTGTGGGGGGTTATTCTGTGTTTGCATTTCATGAGGCTTCTCCAGCTCGGGAATGTTGGGCACTTTACAGCCTTTAATGAGCTGAGCATCCCAACTTTGCTGCCACGGCAGGGAGGATCTGTTGCTCCTATTGTGCATGGAAAGAAAAGAACACAGATGTGAAATGATGTGCCCGAGGTTTCTTGACAGCGTAATGAGTGTCCCGACACTAAACTGCTGGACCTAATCTAGGGTTTTTTGCTTTAAGTCATACTCACTTTTGAATTCTCTTTCAAAACACTGTTCAAAATCTTCCAGGTTCAGGCTTTCGGGTAACGGCTCTTAAGAATGTCAGCTCCCTTCCTACCCTGAAGTGCTCACAGGCCAGGAATGGTGAACAGAAAGGGCACAGCAGCACAGGGAAGTTGTTACCTGCCTAAAGTCGTACACAGCCCGTGGCAAAAGGATGAAGTATTAACCATTTCTCAAAATAATCTCCTTAATATAATTTTTTTTCCTGGTTATTTCCATGCTCGTTGTTTGTCTGATAGTTCCAAGTGGGCTTTTCCTTTTTCTTGTGTTTCAGAGGCTCTGTAATAGTGACATGTTTAATGGGAATGGCTTATTTGGAAGTTGATTTTAATTATGGCTTAAGAGGATAAAGAGCATGTTTAACAATTTATAAGTATTAAAATTGGAACTGTGCAGTTGGCCTGCCTGCTGTGCCGGGGAGGGGATGTACACATGATTTTTGTGACTAGTGGTGAAATGCTGGAGGATGCTTTTATATTCCTGTGGGTTCTCTAAGGTCTGTAAACAAAATCTGTATGATGGAAACAATGTTGGTTTTGTAATAAGTGTCAAAGTTCTGGTTTTTTTTCTTTTCATATATTGCTCAGTCATGATTATCAAACCAACAAGAACATATTTCCCAATAGTTGTGTAAAATAACCATATATGTCATATAGTTGTTTAATGCCATGTATTTTAAAGAATTTTTTTTTCAAGAAGGAGAGCAATTTTCAGGTCTTTAGAGACTGAAACAGAGAACCTTGTGTTTTTAAGAAAAGCAGGAAGCTGAGAAGAGGGCTAATGGCAGAAATAGCTGGCTTTCTATGGGTGCTGGCACAAGAAATTGAGAGGTTCTCAGCTCCAGAGGTTGCTGACATGTGGCAGTAAGAGTAGTAGCTCTTCATGCTTGGTACCTGGTAGGGATCTGAGAAGAAATGTGAGGTAGCCAAAATTCACAGTTAAAAGTGTTGGGATGAGATTTTAAATCCAGAGCCTCATTTGGGAGCTGTCTCTGAAAATGTTCAGATTCATGCAGCAAGAACAAGAAAATTTCTAGTTTAGATAAATGCTTGAGAAGGTGGTAGAAGACTTTAAATATAGATTTTACTGAAACAAAAATAAGCTATTCTCATTACACTTCTGTCTTTTTGTATTCAAAGAAGAATCTAGGCCTTGATTGCTTTTTCAGTTTGACACAGATAGACTGCAGTCCCCTAATTGTGCCATGCTTTATCCAGGGCTCCAGTGGCTCTGTTAATTCCCAAATAATTTCAAAGAGAAATTCTAGATAGTGGTCAAATATAATATGTGAAAATCATCTTTAAGAAAGGGATGGATAAAAGAAACAGCTAAGTACTGAATATGGAAATTAAGTCCATCTCTGATCACTAGGGAAAGACTCCAATCTGTAACTGGAGTGGGAATTCAAAGCTTAAGCAAAAGAAGGCAGAACTGCAATGTGTTCTGAAGTGAGTGCTGAAATTCAAAGCTTACATAGTGAGCAAGCAACTACAAAAAACATCCAGAAAATCTCTCATTCTTGTCACACTAGACTGAGACTGGAAATGCAGTTCGTATCATCAGTGCCATTTCGTTACCTTCCGCACTGTGTTCCATATCCTAGGCTAATAAGGCTGTTCCTTTGTATTCTTCTTTTCATTAAAGAATTTACTGAGAACCAAAGTGGTCATTTCACATGAACAGCAGAATAATTTCAAACACCAAGAAGAAAAATTGCACGCAATTTTCTACTCATTTCTTCAGGAACTGGAACTGCCATGTGGATTGTTTCCAGCACTGCCCAGGGGGGCCTTGGGACAGACCAGGAAGGCACTTGCTGGATTTAAAAGGCTTATTTGTGGAATTACAGCTGAGATATGATAAATGGCTCAGTGAAGAATTGGTGCCTATTCAGGGTTATAAAAGAAATTTCTTGTTTCCTTTGAATAATGGCTCCAAACGGAAGTGGAGTGTTCCAGCCTGCTGTTCTCAGGTGATGGCTCTCGTGGGATGGAGGAGCCTTCGTGCTTGGCATTATCTCTGAAAATATCAAGCCGAAGAAGGAGAGGGAGGAATGATGCACGTCTGTTGTGTGTGTTTCCAGCAGCCCTTGTGAAAGCATTTCTGTGATACCTGTGAGTGAGCTCCAGGTGGTTCTTGTTGGTCCTTGGCATCAGGGAAAGCCAGTTTTGCTGGTTTTGGGAAAAAGTAGTATCATTAAGGGGAAGGGCAGGAATCTTTTTTTGTAAATAAAAAAAGAAAAATGCAGTTTATTAATTGAGTGTGAGGGGGAAATAGCATAAAAAGAGAAAAATGAAATATTATGTGCTTCATTTTTGATAATGCTTAGTGCCAAAAATTTCTTTTTCTGCAGTAGTAAACCAGTGTGACTTTCATTTCCATGCTCTGTCATTCCAAACACATGGCATATTTGAAAATTGCTATATTAAAAGCTTTTAGACATGCAAAAGTGGAGGTTTTTAACATGTGATTTCAGTTCTTCGTACCCTCGTGTCAGTTCCATTCACACACAGATGTTTGGGTGGCATCTGTATATCAATTGCATATCCTAAGACTGCAATTACAAGTTTGGGCAGTGTCGTAGTGGATACATAAACGACCAGTTTAGTTCTGCACAGTAGGGAATTCTGAGCAAAATATGTCATGGGGGATGTGGTTTGTCTTTTTTCATCAAGCCCTCTATTTCCATGCATAGGATGATGGAAATTCAGAATGCTGTATTTTAACAGGCTGTGGCATTTCCCTTTGCAACAGCTTCCCAGTGCTTTCATTTCTCTTTTGTCCAACTCCACCAAATGACTTGTTATATCCTGATTTACTCCATTCTTGCTTTTTCAGCAGTTGAGGAAAATTACTGAAACCTGTTCCTGGGCCCTTTGGTGGAGGTTGTGTGCTTGGGCTGATCAGCACCCATCCATTCAATTAGCTCTCTCTCAGTGGGACAGAAATATGTGAGGAGCCTTTCCCTCTGTGCTCCCAAATCCTGCAGTCAGATCAGTTGGTCTCCTTAATAATAAACACAGAAAGGATAAAGGGAGACCGTGCACTGCTGCTCCACTGGGAGAATCTCTGCGAGATGTGACAGGAGGTTGTGATGATGGAGCAGCATCCATCCCAAAAATGCCAGGATTCTGGTATTGGAGGAAGAGAGGATTATGCTGTGTCCCTAAATCCCTCTGAGGCTCAGTGGTATCATCTGCTGTATCTTTGCTGGAAGAAAATCTAAGTGAAATTCAATTTTTTTTTATACCTTGCAGAATGTGCAGAGTGGAAGCTTGTGAGGTTCCACAACTGGGGCTGCTTTTCATGCAAATATTATGACTGTACATCAAGATAACTTAAATAAAGTCTCTGAGGGAGTTAATTTTAAGCAAAATGAAAGTAAAATGACCACAGGGTTACAGTCATTAATGAACCTTTGGTTTTACGAATTGCTTGCAGTGTTTTAGTAGTATGAGAGTTGTGTAAGGGGAAAAAAAAAATTCTACTTGCCATTATTTACCCCAGGTGCACTTTGCTTCTGGCCCCTGTGTAGTTGTTTAAATAAAATGGATTTGTTTACAAAATAATACAAGGTTATTTCATAAGTCTTAGTAACTGTACTAAATTCAAGAGGTTGCAGAAGAAATTATGATTTTTCTGGTTTTATTATGTGACTTTAATTTATTTTCTTTCTTCCCACCTTTCCAGTTTGAGTTAAAAAGTGAGCTGTAAGGTGACTTATCTGCATGTGACTTCACCTATGATTTCTCTTCTTTCAGTGACCCAAACCTGACCATTTATTATTGTTTCAATCATAATTTTGCTCCACTTGAAATCAGTTGTTAATTTAACACTGGATTGTCTGCTCAGATACTCTTAAAATGCAGAATGGGAACTGAAGCTTCTTCCTTTGACTCCCGAGATGCCTTGGCTGATATTTTTCTGTAGCTCTTCTTCCTTACCACATTCTCGTATTATTTTCTCTACCTTATCAGTACCTCACTGAAGCGTTATTATACTAAAAATATCTATTTTTAATATATTACCAGGCAAACTTCTCAAGCTTCTTCAGAGCTTTAAAAACCTTGTGCCTTTGAACTACTTCTGCCACAGTAGTTTTAATGAAGCTACACAGCACAGGGACCACGACTCCTTTAAACATCAGCATTTCTTGACAGAATGGAAAGATGAATAGATGAAATCCCTTGGAGGCCATGGAACTTTTTCCATTAATTGTAATGATTTTGGATAGAAACCACAGAAAGAGAAGAAATAAGTGTAACAATATATATAATTGGGTGTATAAACGGATACTAGTGGGAGTTCTGTGAGAAATTCATTTTCTCAGGAGCAAAGGGGCTGTGATAGGATGCCTGATCCCTTGGCAAACAGCACGGTGCATTCTCAGGGTGGAAATGCTGCTTTTCAGAATATTAGTACAAACAGATCCTATAAAATTTGTGTTGATGAAAGCCCTTTGAAATAGTGTTGCAATGTGCCAGGGAAGAAGTATAGCAAAACTTTTTTGTTTATTCCTAGAAGCATCGGTTTATTAATTGGCATTATCCAGCAACAGGAAAAAATGCTTTGTATGAGGAAATAATACTGTATTTTTCAGGTAATGCTTTTGTATTTGGTCTTTGACAAATTCCATTGAATATTTTTGCATTACTGCTTGGTTACTATAATTATGGAATAGACAAAAAACTCTTTTTCCTTATCTATGAATAACTTGCATAATTACGAAAATAAAATAAATATTTTAAGATGGCTTGAAGGTCAGTTTTTGTTTGGTTCCCCACATCAGAAAGTGGGTACTATTATCTGGGGTGTGGACTAATCCTGGAAGAATTGCTAATGAGTCCTACTGAACTAATAGCTACTAAGAGAGAGCTGTCTCCTGCACAGTTTTCCAGTGTGATTTACAGTGCTTTGATGAATTGAAATCAGTGTTGCTAATATGATATAAACTCATGCCACAAACCCAGGATTTCACAGCAATTTGATGTGTCTGTTGTATGTTTTGTGTGTCAGGGTGTTTTCTTACTGACCGTCCAGAGATGTTAAAACAAAGGGGATAAGCACATACTGTGACTTTTCTGGAGTTATGATCTCTTTTGGCCAGTGGTTCAGTTAACTGTATGTCACCATCACAGGATTATTCTGTCCCTTTTGATACCAGGCAAAAAATAAATGTAAAATGTATCAGCCAGAACCATTGAACCAGGCCCGTAGTCTTTGGCCAGTGGTGCTGAAAGATAAAGTGCTATGTTTACAATTCCAATTCTAAAAGTTTATTGAAGTTACAGAGGAATTGCATTGATTTCAGTACATTGGTTTGAGTGAAAGCTGAGACTTACTTAGGACAAAAAAATACAGGCTTAAAACTGCTAGGAGTGACATTTTGAAACTTCTAGGTTATTATTTTAAATAGGAACCACTCTCTTGCAGAGTTAGCCCAGGGCGTACGTGGACGTACCCTGATAGTACATGAGACTACAAACTATTTGAATTTGAGACAAAATATAATTTGTAATTCCTGTGTATAACACAAGACCTAACCATCAGGAATTGTTTCTGAAGATAGTTATACATGGAAACTGTGGTTGTGATTAATAGATGGCTCCAGACTGCTTTATTGTAACAGTGACTGTGCTATAAACAGGACTGGGAAAAAAATGATTGCCTTTAATAGGGTAGCAGCTGTAAGGGTGCCTTTATATTAAGTGACTTAATGAATACTGATCTTGAAGCAATAAATCAAAATGCAAACAATCTACTCTAATCAAGTAAGCAGAATATTTCACATACCTAAATTATATTAAATGAACACTTCAATCAAGGTACGTACCTGCGCATGTTCTTATGTTTAATCTAGTTACTGTTTGTGTAACATCACTTTTAGAATATATATATTTAACACACACTTGTTTTTGTTTCTTCTTCATTTTTCTTGGTTTTGGGTTGGTTTGTTTGTTTGTTTGATGTGAAGAAATTGGTTGCAGAATAATTAATAATCCCTCGTAAATCCTGTCCTGGTACTGAAGGGTTTTCTTCTAAAGAATGATCAGTGAGGTTATTGGGAAAGGTGTTGCAGCAGTTTCTTCAGGTAGGTGTAGCTCTGTCTAAATGTCTGCATTTACAAAGTTATTTGGGGGTGTTGGTGGAAATCTGTGCGTGCACACTGCCTTTGTGTGTGTGTGTGCCCAGACCTGTGCACACCCAGGGCACAGCAGCAGCTCCTACCTGGGCAGAAATTAAAAAGTGACGGTGCCATCATTCACTGGCAAACCAGTATCTGTCCTCACATTGTGAATACACAACGTGGAAATTAAAAGGAAATGACATTTTGTGTGCTGAGGTTCTCATTCTGGAGTCCCTTGCAGGATTCTGGGTGTGTTTGTCACAGTACCAGTGCAGCTGGGTCAGGTGAGGCCCTGAGCCTGTAGACATCTCCTTGTGCATACAAAAGGGGGGAGTTTCTGCAAAGAATTTGCAAGGCAGAGTCAGAAGTCTCTTTGCAAGGTGCTGGTCTCACCTTGTTCAGTAAATATTTGTCCACCTTGGCTTTTAGTTTATTTACTGGCCAAATTCCACATGCAAGCCAGAAGGAGGCAATGGTCCAGAGGGGCATTTTTGAGCCACGCTTGTATTTCTGTTCAGGCATTGCCTGAAAATCCATCACGGAAGAATTACTAACTATCTTTTATGTTTTTTTAGATTATACTTAGCATTTTTTTGTTCTATTTGTTTGCTTGGGATTTTTGTGTGAGTTTTGTTTGTTTCTGTTTTTTAGAAGTGGAAAATAATACCTATGAGGCATCTGTAGCTGATTAAAGTATTCAGAAGTCCTCAGTATTTGACTCTTCCCTTAATTTTGGGAATAGATTGCTAGTTTTGCCTCAATAATCATTCATCTCTGGTTCCTGGTGTCTCTAGTTTTGTCTGGGATCAGAAAGGTGCAGTTGATCTGCTGCTCGATAGTTTCACAACAGCAAACTAGATTCAGAACAGCAGAAGTGGAAAAGATCAAAAGCTAATTCCATTTTGTAGGCATCTTGTCAGGGCTGTGAGTAGCTGGTGAAGGTCTGCCTTGTCTGTCAGCAGAATAAGGAGGGTGGAAATGCAGCTCTAAGAGCTGGGCTGTCTTTGGATTCACAGACCAACAGAAGGAGGTGTTAGACCATTAATAAATAATACACCATAATTGCACCATGCAGCTGCACTGGCTGGCTTTGTAGAATGGGCAGGATGTAAGAAGCCACCAGGAAGAAATCCAGAACAGCTATTTCTGGATTAGGCAAGCACAGATCTTAAGCCTGAGCTCCTGGCAAGTACCTACTGAGGTCTTGGCTGGCTGAGTTTGCTGAGATACATTTTTACTGGCCCCAAAGTAAAAATAATGGTATCAAATAAAATTGCTACAACCTTTATGGCTGTGGTTGTCCCTAAACACAACACTTCCATGAGATGCGCTCGTGTAGATGTGTGGATAGATGTCAGGGGTTGGCATTCAGTTAATGGTTAAAAAAAACACCTTGAAGAAAACAGTGGAGCTGCACTGAACAGATTTTCCTGTGTATCCAGCCCTTGAGGGACTTGAGGATTTCTGCTTTTTTTTTTTTTTTAAATAATTATTCCTGCTTTTTCCCCTGTTGTTCCAGTGCCAAGGCACCAGCACGAAGCCTGTCAGAGTTCAAGGAGCATCTGGGTGATGCTCTCGGTCATAGGATTTCATTTTAGGAAGATCTGCAAGGAGCAGGGACACAATGATCTTTATGTGGATCCCTTTTTTGTTCTGTTCTAAGATTCTAGTTAAACTATTTACACCAAGGCTTCAGCCTGTGATTTACGTCATACTTTCTACTTTGTACTAAAAACTGATAGATAACTTTGTTCTGGGAGCAGAGCTGATCCTCAGTTTTCCAGACCACAGTTCTGGTTAACCCAAACTGGAGGCCAGTAGGAAAGTATCCACTAAAATCACCCCAGCTTTTTACCTTTCATTTGTAATAAATTAAAGATGGAACTGTCAGTCACAACTTCCAGTACTGTGAACTCTGAGAGTCCCTTTAATGTCACTTCTGAATGTTGCTTACTTCCACTTGAAAAAGGAACAAATGCTGTTTTACTGCTTTTAAACTGATGTTTCTGCAAAGCCCAGAGCAGGCCCTAAGCAGTTAATAGTGCAGGGAAGTCGTTCCTGTGGAGCCTCTCAGTTTCTGTGCAGTGATGTTGATGTTACTGCAGCTGACAGGGAGCTTTTATAGCCAATCTGGGCAGGTGCAAAAGGCCACGGGTTGGAAACTGCCATTAAAAGTGCCTCTGTCTTGTAAAAGCTGCACATCCTTTATGCTCTCATAATGGAATTCCCCCTAACGGGTAAGACAGGCCAAAAGTTAAAAACATTACCATAGGAGGGAAAAGAGGTTAAAGTGCCTTTATAATTGTTAATCCTTTTATTCTTTCCAAATGAGAAGTTCATCTTAAAAACCAATAGTTCACTTACTGGAGTTACTTCTCCTTTGTGATTTTTATGATCAGAAGTCACACACTGCTTGCCAACATGATCTTTCAAGGTGCTTCAGCCCAGTGAAGTTATCTATTTGTTTGAGTAATGCATCCTGAAACCAATCCCGTGGAAAATGTGTCTTGTGTCACAAATGTTGGCTGCTTTGCTGCTGCTCCCAGTGTAAGGAGTGGCATGATTCATTGTGCAAATAATCCTGAGAAGGGACGAGTTCTTCATGTCTAGGGCCTCTTCAGTTTTATCCTAAAAGAGAGGCAAAGTCCTAGGTGTGCACGGATATCCCACCAGTAAACAAACTTCAGCTCATTCTGTGAACACCTCTGCATTTCAAATGTGGAATCTTGTGGTGAATCAATGTTAAATGAGCAGTGCAAAATTTTGAGCTGCATTTTGTTGGTGTCTGTGCTGGCTGGGGGTGTGCTGTGTACCCACAGAGCTCTGTCTCTCAGTCCAGTACTCCTGCATCTGAGAAAACTGGACATAATTAAGTGCTTTCAATAAGACGAGATTTTTGTTAGTGATTTGTCTAAAAGATACATTTGATTCTAAATTGTAGTCTGTTTTTAAACTTGATGGTGTGTAGAGTGCCTTTTTTCAAACTCTCTCAAAGGATGGCTGAGAGGAACAAGTAGGGAAGGTTTGTCAAATTTGTTGCTGTAATTACTTGACAGACCGAGTTATTGAATGGGATTGTGAGGATGGGGTTTGGGGTTTTTTTTTATTTTGTGCTTTTGTATTTTGTACATGCTGCGTTGAAAATGGCCATTTCTACTGAATTTTAATATAGGAAATAAAATCCTGTCCCTTCTCAAGTAACTTCTTTGTGAGAGTAGGGAGAGAAGTTCTCAGAGGAGTAGTTACCCTTAATGGTAAATGCTTGCACTCAGGTGGAACTACATTAAAAAGGTTCCTTTTCTTCATGACTCCTCAAGTCTTATTCAGAGAATCTGGACAGGAGGAAGGATATGCCTCTCAGAGCAGAAATCACCTGCTGAATTAAAAAAGTTTCTGTTTTGTTTTATTCAGGTTTTTTTTCAGCCATTCCTTCATTGTTTTAAAAGATCTGCATTGAAATGATAGCAAATTGAAAACCAAAATCCTGGTAACATGATGGGAACAGATGCTGAACTTCAGTCCCTTTGCATGCATGGCTTCCCAAGTCATCCGGAAAGTTTCCCCTGAATAATAAAGGAACCCCTGCCTTCTCTGTGTTGAGTTTCCATTTGTTCTGTTTCAGAGTTTGCCCAATGCACTGGGGGTGAGAGGAGTCTGTGTGCCTGGAAGGATATTGATATGCTTTAATAAATTAAACATATCTGTTTTTCTGTCATTATAAACCCAATACTTTTTATTGATTCATGCAACCCTCAGAGATTCTTTCCTCTGAAGGAAAGAACTTAATGAAAATACATCATTTGGCAGTAAGGGTGTTTTAGGTTCTCACCTCTTTTTTTTTTCCTTATTCTAGCGGTTTTAGCACGTGTGAAGTTGTGATACTGGTTAGCCTGGCAGCAAGAAGGATAATGGTTTCTTTCTAAATGTGAGAAGGTAGGAAATAATGCAAACAGAAAAGCAGCTTGAAGCAATTAGGTGAGTTAGTCTGGAATAAAGGGCTGCAAGCATTCTCCTCCAGGAACACACGATTTCTGGAACAAGTTACAAACTGCAAACAGACCCCAGGAGATTTTCACATCCATTAGTGTTCACCTGTGCATCCAAGGAGCTCATAAAAATACTATTTCTGGAAGGGAATCTCACTTCAGTAGTATCTCAATATACTTGATAGAAATAACATTCTATGCATAGCAGGTTTAATAATTTAGGTGTTTTAAGTAAAACTTATTTATCTGAAAATTCAGCAGGTTTGCAGATTGGTGTCTCTGACAAGGAACTGCAGAAATAATATCAAGCAACTCACTTTAATGGTAATTTTGTTTTTAACTTGGCATAGATGAATAAGGGGAATTGAAAATGTTAGAGGTACCATATCCCTTTGCTGTCCCATTTTCCCTTGAATCATATAGGAAATTTAAAAAATATGTTTTCTACACACCTGTTAAAATGGTAAAAGTTGAAACTAGAATGATAATGTGAACAGTGACTAGTTACAAATTTCTTAGGCTGAGTTTCAGGGTCACGGTCACTTGCTTAGGCTGAATTTTAGTTGTTCATCTTGTAATGACAGACCTTTTTTCCTTCACTCCAGCCATATTTATTCAATTTGAGACTATTCCAAAGTGGTTTGTATTGTCAATTTGGTGGGGTTTGTTCTATCCTTATATCTTTTCTAATATTTTCTAGGCCATTGCTTCATTTGCTCTGTGGTAGATTGGAAAGATCATTGAGTTCGTACAAATTAAACTTGTATTTGCTTGCAAGACCAGTGCTCTGAGGAAAAGGCTGCACTGAGATTTCACTAGACCTTGTTAGAACACCAGAAAATTCTACAGAGTGGTGTCTTCCATAAGTTTTTGATGACAGGAGAAGTTTTGTATTTTGTCAGGCACCAAAGTTGATCAATTACAAGTAAATTTAGAGGAAATCCAGACTTTCTTATTCCTAGAGTTTATGTACTGCATGGCGCTTGTGATATCTCCTCTTCATTCGTGACTCTCACAATGAGGACTCCCAAACTTCACTGTGCTTCAAAGGAAGCATTGGCCAACAATAACCAGAGCTGGCTTTAACCCACAGCCCCAGCAAGACCAGATTTTAAATCTGTGTTGGCGGTTTTACCTCCTGGAAGAGATGGGGGTGAAGGTGAGAAGCTGATTAACCAAAAGGATACAAAGGGACGTGCTATCTTGTTAATCCTTGATTATTACAGAGAACAGCTGTGTAGGTGGTAAATAGGAAATCAGGGTGGAACTTGTAGCCAGTATGTCCATAAAATCCTGTGTTTACCAGTTGCAAGGAGCCAAGCCCAAATCCATTAACAGTGTCTGTGAAAACAAAGAGCAGAGAGGCACTGGTTTGATTTGCTTTGCTGAGTCAGGACTGTAAATACAGCAGAAATCTGACCTCAAATTAACTTGACTACAGGAAAAGGGGGTACAGGTTGTGCCTCACCTCTTCACCACCTGTGGGATTCTCCTCTCTCCTAGAGAAGGAAAGGGAAGGCTTTCAAAGCTGTGTCACACACTTCATTTATCTGCAGGGGCCGTAATGACTCCCATGAGCCCAGCCAGCACCAGTGAAATCAGGCTCTTGGGGACCAGGCAGGCAGAGAATAACTCCAAAATAAACAGCATGCAAGACCTTTTAAAAGCAAGTAAGCTCTTTATTAGCCAGTGATACAGTCTGCTGGGTTTATATTCAGATATAGGACAGGTTGTATCTAATTCAATATATACATTCCTGATGGCAAGCTGTGTTCATGACTTTGTTGCAATTTGAAATGTAAATTAATATGCCACATGTAACCTTCTAACTATTTGCGTGTCTTATTGGTTCGAACTAATTTGCTCTGGCATTTGGATGTATGGAAATAGAGTCTTTTAAATGCAATAAAATGATACAGTGATGAAATATAATTTAATGCTAGTTGTAAGTGATTTGGTGTTGATGTTTAAGGATGTATTTGTGGATGTAGGTAGATGATAAAATGGTTCAACACAACATGAATGAAAGAGAGAATGCTTATTCTTCTCAGTACCTACTACTTTTATAGTTAATTTACATCTTATTTACCACTTCCATACAAAGAAAATGGAATCTCTCACTCAGCATGTCCTGGGATTTGGGAATGGGACCCTTGTACAGCCGAGAAGGGGATTTTTGTGTAGGCTGCTGTGGTTCACTTCCTTTAAAGCCTTCTCTGTGCTTTGCAGCGCAGAGTGAAATGTTTCCAAAGGTGAAACACTGGTGTTCCTCTCTGTTAGGGCCACATCCTGGTTTTGGCTGTGCTGCAGTTGTTGCAGGGCTGTGTGTTGGATTTAGGATGAGAACAGTGCTGGTCACACACGGATGGTTCAGTTGGTGCTGAATCAGGGACCTCTCAGCTTCTCACACTGCCCTGACAGTGAGGAGAGTGGGAGCACAGGAGGCTGGGAGGGGGCACAGCCAGGACTGCTGGCCCCAACCATCCCAGGGGATATTCCAGACCACTGCAATCGTGCTCAGCTAGGAGAGAAAAGCTGGCTGGGGCTCCTGCTCAGGAACTGCCTGGGCATTGCTCAGTTAGTGGGGAGTGACTTTTTCACTTGCACCACTTGTTTTTCTTATATTTTTTCTCTCTCTATTTTTTTTTCTCTTTTTAAAATTTTTTCATTACAATTTCTTATTCTCTATCAGTTATTAAATTGTTCTGATCCCAATTCATGATTTTTCCTGCTTTCACCCCCCTATTCTCTCCCCATCCCACTGGTGGGGAGTGAGCAGGTGGCTGTATGGGATCTGAGTTGCCAGTGGGGTTTAAACCATGCCAGGCCAGGATGAACTGAAAGGGGTCATGGTCCTTGCTCTGTGTATAGACAGAGACTTCCTGCTCTGAGTTGCCTTTCAGATTTGAGAAGATGGTGGTTTCAGCTCTGGTGTTCTTCATGTTATGGCCAACAACTGGGGAATTATTGTTTGTCATCATCCCACTCCATTCACTGACAGATTATTGCCTCTGGTTCATTCCCACAGTCAAAACACAGAGTGGAAGTATTGACAGGTATAGTTTGTCTGATTTCCAACCCAGTGCTCTCTGCATTTCCTGCCCAGTGCAGTTCAGGAGTTCCTCAGCTCTCTGTGCTTTGGTGGCAGTAGCAGCAGCTCCTCATGTGCCTGTGCACAGTCACCAAAAGGGCTTTAGAAGTTTGGGTGTCTTTCATCTCCCAGTCTCCCCATCTCCTTTTGAGATTCAAGATCTGGCCAGTTTTGCTTTCTGCCTTATCTCACAAAAGTACTTATGTAAAGAGCCTTTATTTCCATTCTAATGCACCCATCCTGCCTTCTAAAATTACCTGTTGTTCCATAACAAAAGGGTATTTCCAAGGAGTACATTTGCACACACATGAATTGAAGCTATTGGTGTTTGAAGTGAGTAACATTGGCTCTGTGTTTTTAGCTCTGTTTGAACATTGCAAAAATAGTCATGGTTGTGCTGTATGGTGTCCTGATCCTCCAATGCTGCTGTGGACAGACTTATTCTTTCTCCTTTGACAAAATTGGCTTTTCTAGGTATTAATTTTCTAAGTGTCTATGTTAAGTAATTTCATACAGTTATATAGAGCTTTCCATAAAGCTATTTTCCTCTTTATTTTCCAGCATTATATCTGTTCTATGTTGGCTTCTGCAGTGGGTTTGTGTTTCCTGGAAGTGTCGCCCAGGTGACCTGCTCAGATCAACTATTTGCTGACACAGTGTGGGTTCTCTACAGAGGTGTAATTCATACCTCATTTGAACTACCATGCCAAACCTTTCACCTTGCTTCACTGTGCAATGGAATACCTATTAGGAGGTGCAACCTTAGGAATTTCTTTCAATCCTCTCTTTCAAAGACTTACCAAGTTTTAACATGCTGCCCAGTTCTCTCTGCCAAAATGTCTTCCAGCTGTAAAAAATCTGCTATTAGTTGGCTACAGACTTTTTGGAAGATCCTTACATTTTAGCGTTTGTGATGTTATCAGCAGCAAAATGATTTAGAACTTGCTGCACAGTTCAGCTATTAATATTGATTTGATCAGTTTTGTGAGTGCCTAAATTTGCCACGTTGATAAAAATCCCTTGCATTCATGTCTATCAACTGTGGGCAGCTTTCTGTCACAGTCTGTGGTACAGGGCTCTGAACAAAATATTCCATCAAGTTCATAGAATAGCAGCTATGGACAAACTCATCAAAAATTGTAATACTGCAGGAGATAAAGGAGAAAAAACTTAAGCCTGGTTCTCAAATGACACCCATCCATGGCAGAAATGAAGGCAGGCACCTGCTCTGTTAGCTTTAAATCTTAATTGGAGTGACTTGTTTTGTCTGTCCTTTGTCCTTCACTGCAAATACAATTTTACTCATGAAGTCTCTTTGAGAGAAGAAGTTCTCAAAGCTGATAAAAATTTTAAGCTAGATACCAAAGACTAGTTCTTTGTAGCTTCCCTAGCATGAACTGGTCGAATTCGGAGCATTTCTGTATAGGCTGAGTTATATTTCCATAGGGGGAAGTACAAGCTGTGGGAGTATTTCTGTTTTTTAGTAGCCAGGCTAGGGGTTAATGTTTGGCTGTCACCACAGCAGACTCAGGGACCCAAATTTGCACCATTCCCTTAATTCGGTGGAGAGCTCCTGTATTTCCTTTCAGTTTTCAGGCTCTGCTTCTCAGTCCTCTTGGGATATCACAGGTCAAGTCAGGATGGCACTGACTACTACAAGGATCCTCACTGGAGTAAAGCAGTCAATACAGATGAACAGAAACCCAAACCAAAAACCACAAACCTGCATCAGCTCTGGAACACTGACACTGCTCACAGGGATTTCTAATTTAGTCCACTGGCAAGCTGTATTATTATGCTGCATATTTCTAAGATAAAGGTAAGCCAAATTGGGCTTTCCATTTCTCACAGCAAAAAAAGACACTTGATACTTTAAAAATATCACATCGTTTATTATGGTGAAATCAAGCATGAAACAAACACAGTGGTGAACGGGTGAAATAACTGTCTTGAGAATTAATTGAAAGTCAGGTAGGACAGCGATCAGAATATTCAAATTGCTTCCAAATGCCTTCTGTTTATAGTTGGATTTGCTACATAATTTACATAATCTGCAAATTCTTGATCTGTTTTTGATGCCAAAGCTATCACAGGTCTCTCCTGACCCTCCCCCTGATATGAGTCTGTGATTTTGCCATAGAAACATTGATAGAAATCAGTATAAATGTGTTACTCTATATGTGTGTATTTGTGTTAAATACCTGATTTAAATTTTATAATCTTGTAAGCATTTATTTATTTTTCCTTCTGGTTCTGCACATTTTGCAGACAAATTTATTTTCTTTTTCAAGGTGCATAGACATAGATCCCCTCCCTCCACCCCCAAACTGAAGTAAACCCATCAGTTGTTCCAATACCAGTCCGTGTAAATAATTTGGGCCTGGATTATGTACAGATGGTGAGAACTTTTCTGCCTCCCTTTTTATACTTAAAAAGGTTCTTCCAGTTGATTTTTACAACCTAGATGATCCATTCTTCATCTTCTTTTATTATCACTTTACATTGTTTGCAGATTTTTGTCTCTGTTGCTGTTACTGATAAGGAATTTCTTTAGACTGGGTCATGTTTGCATCAGCAAAATCTGTGAAATTCATTATATACACAGCTAAAAAGAAAATGGAAAATACATACTTATGTTGGTTGCAGGAACTATAAATTTATTTGAGCTGTAACATTATTTCAAAGTGATTTCTTGTCTAAGATAAATTATTTAAAAAAAACATGTTCTTTTCTTAAAATAGTTGAAAATGTATTTTCAGTGATATATTAATATGACAGCAAAAAGTAGAATAAATAAAATCTGAACCTGATGAAGAGGAAGGAAGGAACAGGGTAATTTAGAACTGAAATTATTGTGGATCTGATCTTTAAATATTTCCAGGGAAGGAGCTTGCTATGGGATTTGAAACTGTAATGTTTCAGGCAGCTGTAGAATCAATTTCTCTTAAGTGACAATGCCATTGTATTTCAGTTCCTCACTTTTGAATGAAGTGCGTGATTTTGTTTCCTAGATTTTTTTCCTCGATGGTGAAGGATCTAAAATAGTGGTGTTCACTCTTGGATAGTTTATAGGTGAACAAAGTGATTCAGAATGCTTTATTTAAAATAGCGTTTTACAATGCCTTGCATTCAGTGTGTCGCAAGGCCTGGTGCACGTGTGTCGTTGCTGTTTCTGAACTGAATTCAGCTTTTCTTCTTTCTCTGGGACAGAGGTGGATTTTGTTCACAGCTGTTCCTGTCTCCTCTCACATCTTGTTCCTGCTGTTGATGGAAAGGCTTCCTTAGCTCATGATTTCCATTCATCCTCTGGATCCTGAACACATGACCGGAGTGTCTTTCTAAGGAGCAGAGTAGTGAAAGCGAAGTTCTTTCACCAGCAGTTGTTTTGGAATTTTGTTAATGCCATCAAACTTCTCAGGCACAAATTATTCAGTTCTGTGCTGAATAATGTGCTCAGCTGAACTAAATGAGTTCCTTGTACAGCTCCCATTAACAGTGAAATTATGCTCAGATGAGCTCAATTCAGAGCAATCTGAGCTACAGACTGTGGTCTCACGTTAAAAGAAGGTGTTAAGATCTCTTGGTGGACTGAGGGGAGAGGATTTGTTTGAGAATCAAATAATTTTAACAGGATGGTGTCTTGCTAATTGGTTTTTTTGGTGTTCTGGGTATGTTTTTGCCTGATTCATTGTAGCATCAACCAGTTAAACTTTCCACCTCAGCCTTTCCTAGGGCTTTACCTGTGGAAGATCAGGGCTGGATATGTGGAGAGGACTTGGCAAGAGAGCAGGATGGGTCATTTTGGAAAGGGTGGAAGCTTGTGTTTATTTGTTGTTGCTGGTCCACAGGCACCTCACCTGTGCATAGCATGTGGGGTTTTGCTTGGGTCTCTCAGTCTTGGAGCCTTTCTTGCAAGGAGAAAATGAGTACCTGGATCAGACCAACACTGCATCCCTCACCCTGAGAAATGGGTGAGGGAAAGCACATCCTGTGTGCACCTTCCCAAAGATGCAGCCTGCAGTACCCCCTCCAGCCCCAGGGCTGTGTGTGCATGTGGGGAAGTGCCCGGAGAGCAGAGGGGAGGGAGGCACAAGATGGAAGTGCCCCTGGTGACAGCAGTGAGGATTTATGTGCCATCAGGGTGATTTGCCTGACAGCACGTGGCTCCCTCCCAAGCTCAGTGCTCCGAGGTACTGCATGGATCTGTCACCTTCCCTGGGAATGAGGCAATAATTTACCCTGTGAATAGTGCTGGGAAAGGCAATGGGAGAAGGAAGGCGCCATTCAGCACAAAAGCTGACAAAATCAGATTGTTAAGTACCAGTCAGTACATTAAACTTCATATCTCTCTAAAGAGCGAGGAGGGAGAGAAATGCCTTGTATTACACAGAGACATGTTACAGGAGACAAATGCCAAGTGAATACTTTATAAAACTGGTGTGGTTTAATGCATTTTGTAGTCAATAGCCTGTCTTTTGTCTGCCCTTCGTTGTGACAGCTGCAGTGTGCCGCAGACCTTAAATCAACAAAAAGCAGTGGAATATCCTGCTCTGGCTGCTTGGCAAAGAGCTGCTGTTCAAGTCTGCCTTCTTTAGAGAACTTGGCTCCCCCAGCACACCTTCTGGCTTGACTGTTTTGAGATTTGCACTTTCGTTTGCAAATCTGCTGTCAATTCAGGAAAATGACACCGTGATTAGGAAATGAATGTAATTCTGATACAGACCTTTTGTAGGCAAAAAAGATTGGCAAAAGTGGTAGTGGAAGGAAGGAAGAATTGGAATCCTGATTATCAAGTAGAGAGATAATAATCAGATATGGTGAGCTGTGATTTGTGTATTGAAGGCAACACTTGGAAGCAGAGGGAATGTGGCGTAGTAGAGTTTGCCAAAATTCCTTGTGCCCTTAGGTTGAAAGTTGTGTTTAAAAGGTGTGAAACAGTTTCAAATACAGTCAGTGACTGGGTCGAGAGCTTGTTCTACTGATGGTGTAAGCAAGCAGGGACTTACAAATGGATTATGGATGGTTCTTGAGGAGAATATTTTCATTTAGGAGTTTTATTTAGAAGCTCTTTCTCCCGGCACTCAGTGCTGGAGACTAAGGACTGAGCAAAAAGGCTTGGTCAGAACCACTTGTGAACAAGCAAAACCTTCAGAACTGAACTGAACTCTTTTTGTCATTCAAGCCAATCTAAGAATCGTTAAAATACGAGCTGAAACCAAGGTTCTCACATAAGTACCACTCTGGAATTGGAGGGATTTTTAAAGCATGGCAATTTGCAGTGAGCTGGGACTCATTACTCCATCAGAATGTGTCTTGTTTCCTATGAAAAAGGAATAATTTGATCCGCCAGTTTACACCATGTAGTTTTCATTAGGTTAAAATCATACCTGGTCAAACGTGGGGGTAGGGTTAGGAGTTGAATACAGTATGTAGATTATCACCCTTTTTTAGTATGCCTAGAAATGTAAAGGTTGAAATGAAGATTTACCTTGTTCTTGTCCACCAGGTTGAAATAATTAACCCGAATGCCTTAAACATAAGGATTTTCTCATTTTGTTCTTAATTTTTTGTAAAGACTCCATTAATACTTATATTTCTCCAATCTCTTGTGGAATCTGTTAATAGCTTTATACAGTGTCAAGGAAAATCATTGATGCAGTGTTTAGAAATGGAGTTAAGTCAAATGTCCCCGTAGTTGCTCTTTGTTAAAATAATTGACATCTTGATTTGTTGTATAAGAAATCTTCATTTATTTGCCTTTCCTATAAAGCTTTTCACCTTTTTTGTTCCTTTGGAAGTCCTTTAAATGATTGGAGTCAGACAGGCAAAATTTTCCCGTTGTCAAATCTTCTTGTTTATATATTTTTATATTTTGGAAAACAGAAGGTAAATAATTTCCTTGACTGCCTTTCCACAAACTAGACCAGTGTATGCTTTCTTCCTGCCACAGCCTGCCCCCACTCTGAATCGCACTGTTCATATTTCAGTCTTTAATGGTAAACTCATTTTTTGAGTGCTTTCGCATTGTGTCATTCAGGAAATTTTCATGCAGGTGAGATGAGAAGAAAGAAAACAACTTTCAATTATCTTGTGTTACTTTAAGTTACCATTATGGATCTAATTGTGGTCTATTTGCTGCTTCATGTTCTGGTGAATTGGCATTGGGGTTACAAACCACATTAGCTTTTTCAGCTTAAGCAACATCAGAAAACATAAACCTGAAGCCTCCAATGATGTTTTTAATCTCAGAAAAATAGCAGTGATTTTGTTCAATTGTTTTTCAATCAATAGCAAGCAAATCAAATCTCCATGCTGGCTAAAAATGCTTAGCACAATTATAATACGTGTCTATTTCGGAAAAAGTGAAATTACTTTCAAAAACATTATTTAAACAAACAGAGATGCGTTAATATTTCTGAAATTACTCAAATCGTGTTGTAGATATTTATTACACACATTTTCCATACATTCTACGTTCCCCTTTTTGCTGTGCACCTGTTTTTATGAACATTTTTGCCTTAGGATTATACCCTGGAAGCCACAGGAAGATGTGTGAGTGAGGTGGGAGAAGAGTTACATCCAGTCTGTAGTGTTGACTTCTGTCACGAGTACAGTTAACAGACATAATAATGGTAAAAAAGCTCAGCTGATCTCAGTTTTCAGAGCTTTTTTTTGCTTGCTTTTTTATTTTTTCCTGTCAGGCTGAGCCCCTGGTTTTGTGTTCTGTGCACTCTGTAGAGTGTTGCATCCTACTTGCATTTTTTTTTTTTTTTAAGCTGGTTAAGTTTTAAGTCTCTGTGAGAAAATGCAGTTGTATTGAGCAACTGAGAGGAGCTGCAAGTAAAGCTACAGAAAGGTGTTAATGTATATAATTTGTCACTATTATTTCACTGTTATTTCAGTCTATGAATAGAAAACAGACTTTGTTTTGAAATTCAGTTTTTATCTCTGTCTTCTTCCTCATTACCCAGCAAAACGTTGGTTGTGGGGATGGGGAAAAGGAGGTGGGGCCCTTCTGTGTGCAGGGATTTCTTGTGGCTGTGAGGGATGCAAAATGCAATGGCAGCTCCAACAGCAGAGAGGAGAGGACAGAAATGCTAAATATTCCAGCTGTGCTGCAATGACACGTCCCTGTTTCATATGAAGTACCTCAGCAATCTTGATTTTATTATTTATAATACAGCTATTTGTATTGCAGACAGGGTTGGAATTAAGCACAGCTTAATTCTCAGTTTGGGCACTAGGGCTCTGAACATGTTTATTTCCTGGGATATATTTTCATACTTGCCTGGTATATCTTTATATGTTATTGTTTATGGTGTTATTTCTGGACTGCAAACCTGCATTGTGCTTTTTAAAATTCATTTTCACAAGTTCAGAAATAAAACTCAGTGAGAAAAAGCTGTGAAATGAGGCAGGCCAGGCTTTACAAATTGCAGAGTAATCCCAGACTGCTGTTTTACTACTATTTCCAAGTTATCTCTGCCTGGAGTAAGAGCAAAACTCTTTAATACAGGGCTGCTCTGAAGTTTTATTAAACCAGTTGCTTAGTGTGAAATTAATTTGTTCAGGAAGGAATATAAATCAGCTGAGGTGAAAGAAAATTGATTTTTACATCACCTTTCACTTGTTGCACTCTTAGTAGTATAAGCTTCATTAGACTCTTGGAGTGTTTATAGGTGTTATAAAACGTTTAACACTTGATGTATTGAGGTACTTGAAAGGGTTTCAGGCATTAGAGGATTATATTGAGATTCCATTGCTATCAGTCTGGCGTTTGGCACATTGGGAAGGAAATGTGTGCTCTATTCTTATCCATAAATGGAAACTTTTTGTCTGACACTACAGGACTGATACATGCAGTGAGAAACTCCAAGACTGGGAAACAATGCTGAAGCATCAAAGGTAAATTTGGTATAAATAGCAGGTTCACAAAGATAATGGAAGTCACAAAAAGCATTTGGAATTGTGCAGGAATTCATAAATGCTCCAGTCTGGTGGGCATTTTGCTTCTGTGTTCCAGCTGTCAGTCCAACTTCCCCGAAATGTGATACTTGAGGTGTTTCTCCCTTGCAGTGCATGTGTAATTATGCTTCTGTTATAGTACACGTGCTGACAGGGCAGAGTATTTGCTGTGAGATAAAAGAACGAGGTAGAGAAGACAAAAAATACTGAGAAACCCAATCCTGAGACATATGACACAGTTTACTTTTAAGTTACAGGTCTTAAAAATTTATCAGTGCAATTTATTACTGTGTGTTCAGAACTTCCTAGAAATACAACAGGTTTTACATATAATGACAGTAATTTTCTTTCAGACTACGAAGTAGTTGTGTGCTTTCCTAAAGCCAGCTGATTTATGGAATAAATGGGATAATATCTGTGTTAGGTTTCTGGACTTAGAGCTTTTGTCTCATGTACAGCAGTTGGTATCTTAGTGCATTGCTGATCTGTTCTGCTAAGGGAAGTTAAGTTTGGAAAATACATCCAGAATGCTTCTATATACTGAAAATCCTCACTTCATGTGTTCTTGAAGGTGTATTTGAGCCAGCTGATTCTGTGTAAATTGCTGCTCCTGTGGTGGAGCAGTTCAGAAATGAGTTTTCAGTCACTGCACACCTGGACCAGCAGCTAATGCTGCTTGTGCTCACTGGTCTCCTGCCAGTGGGGGAGAGACAGATGCCACTCTAATTAATAGTCAAAATTAATACCCTTCATGAATGAAAATGATTGAGGGAAGGCAGTATAAACAAGTTAATTTTCTCCCCGTTTTCAGAAATTAATTTTTTTCTCCTTGTGTCCCCACCCCTTGAGTGGTGTCTTTGTGAGTCTGGAGAGCGGACAGGCAGAGCTCCTAGAGGACATCAGTTTACAATGCTGTAGGCAGCAGAAACAAAGTTTATTTCAGGAATACAAGCTGTGTGTTGATTCTTCATCCTTCTAACCATAGATGTGTATTTACTTAATGAAGTAAAATTTTTTAACTCTTCACTATTAGCAAATTAGAAAAGCTGAACTCAGTTTTTCTTCATATTGCTGGATTTAATTTCAAAACCGTGTAATCTTTAATATATAATTTACAATCACTTGGACAGAGGCTCTCTCTGAATTCTTATTTGAAGAATGAGGGCACACTTCAGTTGTTGTTTTTGTATGATTTTATGTGCCTTTAGTCACCTCTGAGGTTTGTCAGTGGGGTGCTACTATTTTTCTTATGCTTGAGTAACGGCCCATCGTCTCTGGTTTGCTTCAGCATGCCAAGGAAAACATGCAAAGATGAAGCAGGTTACTTCACACCATTAAAAGGGTATTTTGAGTCCATGAGAGTACAAGCAGTGAATTCCTTTTGCAATAAAAATGCTGGCTTGATTAAAAAGGGTTTCCTACTAAGAAAGAGCTAATTACATTGATAGCACATTAACAGAATATGTAACTTGAGTAAAGATGCAACAATAAATCAAATATAGCAATTACATGAATTGGAGCATCTTTGAAAAGTAGGACAAGTTATCTGAGTGTGTTATTTATTTAATACCAACTTAATATCACGAGAGCAAACAGTAAGACAGGTGAAGTACATCGAAATATTAATTATATGCATCCATGCCATAACTTATAAGCAATGCTTACTTACTGCTCCTCTTCAAGGGAATTGCTGATAGAAGTTAAAGCATAACATCTTGAATTATTCACAAGTATCTGAATTTTGATGGGTAGATCTAACTGATACCCAGAAGAGCTTTGATATTTAAACAGGACAAAGACATTTTACCAGTTCTCTGTGAGTTGTGGCTATGAGACTTGAATCATTCCTTCTGCAGATTTTTCAAGCTACAAACTGTGAAGGTGTATTTTTGAACAAAGAAAATAATCTTGTTTTTGTTTAGTAGGCTAGATCTTATTAATGATTTAAAATGTTTAATATTTTTAATTCCAAAAGTATTTCCAAAATGTTTTACAAGGTGAGATTAAAAAAAAAAAACCAAAAAAACATTGCTACGATTTCTTTAGACAAACTATTATCTGACAGCAGTGAGTATGTGGTGCTTTCAGAGTGATTGCCTTCAGTGACAAGATACTGAGCCATTTTTAATTTGAATAATTTGGAATAAAATTCCATTGGAGCAAGCAGTTATCTCCTAGTCCTTCTAACAATTTCTCTTAACCCCGAGAAAGATTAAGACACCTTACACTGCAGCCAGGCAGGATTTGGTTTTTGCCCTGAAGCATGGCAGCTTTATGAATCCAATCTAACTCTTGATTGCAAATAGAGATAATAATTTAGATACTACAGCTGGCAAAGAGCTTTGGGCACTTGGTGGCTGCTCTGGAGGCTGTGGCAGCACAGCCCATGCAGCTCCTGCCAGCTCTGGCTGCTCTCCACCCCTCATTCCCCAGGACAGGATCAGCACCTACACAGGGGCACTTCCCAGCCCCGAGGGAACTTGCTGCTCCTGGATTGAGAAGCCAAAAAGCAGCAGAGCAGCTTTCATGAGGATAAATTAGTTTGGAGAAGATTCTGTCTTCTCTGAGTTGCCACTGCTGGGGAGTGCGTAGAAGCAGCGCCAGTTTCGCAGGAAGGATTGTTCACACACCCTCTTTGGGAAGCAGTGGAGAGGGCAGTTTGAGCAACATCCAGTTTTAGTATTGTTTCAACCACTTCACCCTCAGTTTGAGCTCAGGTTACTGCACTTTCATATCTGCGCTCTCTGAAGAGAGATGCTGATCTGTTGCTTAGCATCAGGGATGATCTTTTTCTAAGGCTCAATTAAGAAATCCGTGAAGAAATATTTTTATGGGAATAGAGGAGCTATTGCTTCATTTCTGTATTAAGTCTGAGAAGTGAATGCTGATTGTGAGTGGAATCCCTGAGAAATGTAGCTTTGGTCAAGAAGAGAGTAAGAATGAGCAGTAGTCTGTGCCATAATAATCGTATTTGTATGATCTGGAGCTTCAGCTGCTTATTCCCTCTGTAGATTGGAAATAGTTACATTTTCATGGTATAAGCCGAACTCCACAGTGCCTCAATCCTCTGTATCTTGTGTCCCACAAAACCTCTGATCCTGAGGGATGTGGATCAGCATTCCTGGCTGCATCCCTGCATGGGCAGGCTCAGCAGCACATGATGTGCTTGTTGAGGGACAGGAGTTCAGTGTTTATCCCTTGTTTTATGATGCAGCAAATACAATTTGGTTTCTTGTAGTGCTGGCTGCCTTGGTGCTTATGAAATGTAAACGAAATGAAGAGATGGGATTGAATGTGTAAGTCTGGAATTGTTTTGGAAAGCAGTTCTGCAGGAAAACTTGCATGGAGAATGATCAAGTGTTAATAGAGGGAGTTCTGTGAGGATGCAGTATAATCATTGCACAAAGTGAGGCCTGTCATGTTCAAAGGTAATGTGGGGAGTAGGAAAAGTAATGGAATAATTTAAATATGAAAGGCAATGAAATGTAATGAATCAAAGTATGACTAACAAGGTGATTTAGTGAGATGGAGTTAAGATGGATGCAATGTGATTTTAAAAGAAAAAGGTAGGTTTAATAATAGAAGTGTAGACATTTGAAGCAAAATACAAAACAAGCACAAGAGTCTAAGGGGAGCTAATGTTTAGTAACAGTATTTTCAGTGTAAAAACTATTAGGCATTTAATTATAATTTTGTTCATTTAAAACCAACTCCTACATATATAACATTTATATAACAAACAAAAAAAGCCCAGGAACAACTTGCCAGGTTGTTGTAACATAAAATAAACATTAAATTGGAAAAAAAAAAAAAGGGCTATGACTTTACAGTGCCACTGTAAAATAAACAATTAATATATTACTGTACAAAGCACAGTACTAAGCAGTGTTGGATAAAATAAAAAATAAAACATGAGTAAGACTTAGGGGTAGAATTAAGTTTAAACAACACCTAGAAATTTGTTCATTGGTGACCTAATGCGGGACTAGTGAGACCACTGGTTAGATATCATGTTAGAGTAACATATACTGAGGTTTAAAATATTTCTGGTGATTTTGACTTCACAGCTGACGTGCTAAATACAAGCCATAAATTTTTGGAAATTTGGGCAAATTCTCAAATGTTTTAAAGTAGCAGATTTCTGGCTCAAAGGATTTGGCCCTGCACAAAAAGAAACTGCATAGCCTACTTGATGTTCTCCTGTGTCTGATGAGCAAGACAAAGACTGGGGACACAGTGTTCTGGTATTGAAATAAAATATTTATTTTGTTGCTTCTTTACCAATATCTAAATGTAGACTAAAATTATATTTTCTCATTCCTTTGTTTCCCTCACTAAATGGGAAGTACTGTTGTTTCTTTTATAAGAGGAAAATTCCTTATTCCTTTTTAGATTAAAAAAAAAAAAATTCAAAGTGAGCTCTGCACTGAGAATTTGTATGCTGAGCCTGTCAGACTGTGAATCTTTATTATTACTGAGCTTTATCCTTGAGTACATAGCTTGCAATCCAGTTTGAATATTAAGTGTCAGGCTCAAATGCTCTGGTGAGAGATTTGCAGGAGCCAGCAGGCTCCTGTCCCAGCCTTGGCAGCCTCTGACCGCTCACGGTGATGAGTGGTTTTATTTCACAGGTGTCACTTTGCTGGGGTGAAGCTCCTGAAGCTGTGAGTGATGAAGGTGGTACCATTACCTGCAGCCTGTGATTTTCCTGGGATGCTGGGGAAGGTTGTGGAGGAAGAAAAAAATGTGTGGAACTGGTCATTCAGGAATGTGCGACGTTTACAAATCTGGTTCTTTTTCTGCTTTAGATGTAGCACACCTTGAAAGAACTCATTAAAAAAAACCAAACAACACATTTTTTGTTTATTTACAAATAACCAATCTGGGCCTAAGAGTTTTCCACTGATGTATTCTGTGTGCCTGGCCTATGGGTTGCATCATGTGTACTTTTCAGTCCTTTTTTCTCCCAGTGAAAATCATGTTACTCTTGGGGAAAATCTACTGCTTGACACAGCTGAGCTTCCTCCTTTCTTTCTTTCTGATCAGAGGAGAGTGCTTGAACTCCAGTGTAGGATCTGCATGGACTTCTCTGTACTTGTGACTTCACATTTTGCAATCATTGTCAAATTACACCCAGCTGGAAGCAACGACAATAAACAATTCTTTCAAAAACAGCCCCAGCCCAAGGCTGTCTTGTGTTGTATAAAACAAACACTAACTTTTCTTTTGAAATCAGTTGTAGTTGTTCTAACATAGCAGGAATAAATTTCCAAACATGGTAGGCTTAGATTATTTTATTTTTGCTTCTTTTTCAGACTGAAATAATTTTTCTTCATAAACAGTAAGAATCCTTTTGATAAAACTACGATAGCCCCCATGCAAAGGCAGCAATATCTTCTGCCTTCTCTGCAGCAATGGGCCTGTGGTGGGTGCCATGGGCTGGGGATGGCCTCCAGCATGGTTGATGGGACATCTGGGGGAAGGCTGTACCTTTTTGAGACCTGATGACCTTACAAAAGTCCCTTTTCCTGAATATTGGTGTTTGCCAGCTAATCCATCCCAGTGCTTCTCTGTCTCCAGCACATGAAATGATGCTTTTATTTTCTGTGGTGATAAAAATGTCTTTGGATCAGAAAATTTGGTGTGTTTGGATGAGAAAATTTGCTCAACTGATGTGTTGAGTGCGATGAGCTTGTCTTGGGTGGGGGGCCACTGATCTACCCAAACAGGTTTTGTTACAGTCCACATTAAATGCAGGGTGTCGCGTGCATCATCTACCCAAATTAGATTTTTTTCTTTGCTTTGTCCACAAGAGACATTCTCCAGTCACTGGGATGTGATGGACCCTCTAACTATTATTTTTCTGTTAGGGCTCATAGATGTAGCTCAGAGTTGTGCTGTTTCTCTAAGACTAATTATGTCATAAGTCACAAAGCTGTTGGATAAACTGGTGGGTTTTGGTTTGTTTTTATTTTTTCTTATTCCAGTCCTTGATTTCAAATGTTATTTATTAACATCTACAGTTTTTAAGCAATGTCAACATTTCTGTTAATAAATGATATAAAATAGATAAGTTTACCATTCTTCTCTCTACGTGGGATATTTCTTTCCAAACTGCCTTACAGAGGCGTGATTCGTTTCTTGACCTTTGATAGATGAGAGAACCACTAGTTTAAAAATGCAGAATGTAAACCCTCTGTTCTGGAAGTATAATGTTTCTGCTTTTCAGTGCTTGTCAGGAGCAAGGTATTCATGGTTAAAAGTTCACCACTGGAATAGGTGGAAGGAATTTTCTAGTGGTAGATGAGAACAGTTAAGCCTTTTTGAAATTATTTTGTTATTTCTGCCCCTCCTTTGAGTGTGTTGTTCCCTCGAATTTGTGATAAATGATCTCAGTCTGGTGGGCACAGCCGTGCATTACCATGGTTAACATGGGAGCAATCTTGCTGGTATTGGTGGAATTGTTCCACCTGCTCATGAGGCAGAACAGTCTGTACTGCAGAAAAGTGGGGAGAAACAAACAAAAAAAAATCAGAAGAAGAGTTCTGGAACTCGTAAGAGTCATGATGACAATAGGAATAGAGAAACTCCATGCCCTGGGCCTTGCCCCTTCCCTGCATTGACAGAGGAGCTGATTCTCCCAGAGCTGAGGCTCTGCTTGTGAGCTCTCTCTGCAGCCAAAATTCTGAAAGGTCCTTTTGTAAGAGACCAACATTTCTTTCAACTTCATAAAATGTTTACTGCCATACTTAATCCTACAGTTTTTATGCTGAATAAATATGTAAACATCCACATGGCCTCAGTCACAGGAATAACCATTTTTAACTCAGTGGCTTACCTTATTTTTTTAAAAAAGCAGGTATTTATTTAAACCTTCTGGCAGTTTCAGTCACAGGTAGGGGGATATACCTCGTAAATGATGGTTTTATCTCAGGTAAGATATGGAAATAGGAGCAAAGATAGCTTGAGGTTATCACAGTCTAGTTCTGCACTGCAGCATGTGGAGTGCTGCTGCCCCTTAGGGCTCAGAGGGGGCACGAAGAACTTACACAGCTTGTAAACTATTTAAAAAATAAAATTTTAACAGGTGTGTGCCATTTTCCTCTGTAACACCATGCAGTTGTGAAGGCAGTGGTGGTCACAGTCTCTGCTGCACAGACTTTTCAGATGATATGTTGAAGTTCTTATCTGTTTTGTCATCACATTGCACAGAATATGCGCTGAGGGGCAGAGCCCTACGAACGAGTTGCACCATAGAGTGATGTGCCAAAGGTTCAGGACAGAGCTGAGATGGAGTCTGTTCTCGCCTTCCCACTGTCTCCCCTCCTATACAGATACAAACAATACAGAACAGAGCATCAACCAGCAAACACAGTGCAGAGCACTAACATTTGCATTTAATATTTCAAATAAGTTCTTATGCCAAGAGAAGCTATTCAATTTTAAGTGCTGTTTGGACAAATCCCTGCTCACATTCACCAAATCTCAGTGTTTATCCTGCTATCACAAAAAAATCCCTTCCATTATTCCCTTGTACAAAAACATGCTCTCTGTATCCCTTGGATTCCAAATGTGCTGTGCGCCATTTTAATTTTGAGACAAAAATTTACTTAATTTTGAAAGATCAGAGATTGAGACTTCATGGAAAATTATTTTCAGAGGACTTTACAATATTCTTCATTTTATAGTGAATATTTGCTTCCAGCAATAACTGCAACTGTCTTCTTAATCATCTTCATGATATTATCCTTTGCAGCAGTCCCATATACCCCACTTTTCCCTTCCACACAAAGCATCATTCCTGATGTCGTATCAGATGTTTTTTCTCCTCCTTGAGTTTCTTCTGTGCCCACTTCACAGGGTACAGTCTGTGCTTGGTGCTTTGTTCTTCCCAAGATTCCCCACTCCAGGGCACCTTGATTCCATCCTGCTCTTGTCACACAGAGCACTCCCTGGGGACATGGGGCCACCTTTCCATCGCAACAGCAGCACTCCTCAGAGGAAAAGGCAATCCAGGAGGGTCTGAACATGCATCCAGCACGTGTCTGGTGGCTGTGGCTGCACTGAGTGCTGGGTTTAAGCCCCGTGACTCCGGGTGCAGATGTCCCAGGGCCTGGGTGCAGCTGGCAGCTCCCGAGGGAACAGAGCCAGGAGCTTCGGGCTCTCCCCAGGGAGCACAGCCCAGCTGGGTCCAGAGAGCAGAGCCAGCTCCTGGGATGGGTCTGGCCACTGACAGCCCCAGGATGCATCTGGGGACTCCAGGAGCAGCAGTGCATTGGGATGGAGGCAAGGGGACCATTGGGGTCTAAAATCCCCACAGGAACTGAAAAGTTGGGGAGAAGGGGCAGTGTAGGTCTAAGAGGGCCATGTCTGAGGATCAGCCAAGGCTGGAGATGGAAGCCCCATGGCACAGTTTAGCCCAGGACCCAGAACCTGAGAAACAATAATTTTTTCTATTGTGATAAGAAATGCTGTTCTGTAAAATATTAATTATAATGATTGAATTTTAAAAAGTGCCATACTAAGGTGATGCTTAAGATTTCGGATTACATTTAATGGTAATAAAGTGCAGCTAGAAATGCTCAGTAAATGGTTTCAATCCCCCTCTTCTAAGGCTAATCAATGCAGTGAGCTGCTCTGTGTTGAGTATCCTGGCATAAATATCAAATGTGGTTTATCATATTCCAGTTGCATTTCATTTTTTCTCCTTTTTCCTTTTTTTAACCTGATGTTCTGAGGATTTCCTTTTAGTGCCTACGAACATCTCCTTTTGACAGACAGTGCAAATTAAAAGATATGGCTGGGCAAAGGAAACTGAAACCCAAATATGCCCCCTGGGTTTTCATTTACAGTTAGAAGCTACAGACACAATTACTGCTGACAGAAATGCAGAAGCCAGTGGCAGAGTGCATGTGGCAGTAGAGTCATGCCAGGCAGTAATTGGGAAGATTATTTTTAATCAGAGCATATCCTACAGCCCAAACATTAGAAATCTCTTGTAAGGCTGACAGGAAATTAAACTGAGACCAAACAAAAAAAGCCTCAAAATAGAAGTAATATGGTTAGAAGTCTAATGATGGCAAAACTCGCTGCTTGCTGTATTTGGCTGTTATCTAAAGGGAATGGATTTTAACTTGCAGCAGCAGATATCATTGTTTAATTGCATTTTTAGAACAGAATTAAAAAATATCAGATTAGATCAATTTAGACGTAGGCTTTTGATAAAGGTCTGAAGCAGTGGATGTTAAGTCAGACTTAGTAACTGTATATATGTATTAGTAGTGGTTTTTATTATCGCTTTACGGTTTTTTTTTTTTTTCTTTAATATAATGCTTAATGAAGCCACTGCTATGGGAAAATAATAACATATCTGGGATACTCTTGGAATGCTTGGGGTAGAGTGAAATTTTATGAAGCCTGAATGGCCTGGGGCTCTCTCTCAGTGACCCTGCAGAACAGCCTCGGCTTTTTTGGGCTGCCTGAGCTGCTGCCCTGAGGGAGAAGCCCTTGGGGTACCTTGGTACTTATCTGTGCACCTGACACTTTGACCTCGAAACACTTTTTCATTCTTAACTGAGTCTTAATAGATCATTATCTCTGCCAAACTTCTCCTTACACACTTTGCAGGGCTTCCTCCAGTTGCCTCTCGAGTTTTCCATGCCTCTGGACAGAACAGGAGCACTGCAGAAGAGTTCTGCTGTTCTTTGTGTGCCTGGCACGTACAAATGTTGTAATACCAGATGCAAGCAAAACTTTGCTGATTGGGAATTTATTTCTGAGTCATAAGAGCGCAAAACAAGAGCCCACTTTGTGTTTTGCTACAATTTATGGCAGCTGTGGAAGAGAAAATTTAGCATTGAAAATGTGCATCTCGTGTTGCTCCGCAGGATTGCTTGTAGTTGTGTGGACAGCTCTCAGTGGCATTTCACGTCGGTGTAAAGAATCAGGTGTAATGTCCAAGTCCAGAATCAACCAGTAAATAGGATTTTATCAGAATTTAGGGGGTTTTCCCATGAAACTACTGGCATTTTCCAGCTGTATTTCCTTCTACTGAAAATTGCTTTGTGTAATCATATGAATGCACTTGAAATCTTGCTCATTGTTTAGGTATTGCCTGAGTAGCTGGGTAACAAATTAAGTGTGCTTGGTAAGATAGACAAATTCGGCCCAGTGGTCTGTACAAGCCCTGGAGATTGTGACCTGCTGTGGGGTAGGTGATGGAATGTCATCAGTGTTGTGGGATTTGCCTGCACGAGGAGCTGCCCTGAGCTGGATGGTGGTGGCCAGGGGGCTGTACTGCCCCAGCAGGACTGGGCATTCCCTCGGGTGGGGAGAAATCTGTACAAAGTGGAAGTTTCTAAGTGTGTCCAACACTTCTTTTGCCCAACAATATGTAAATAGAAAGAAACTTGTGTGTTCAGCTCAGAAATTGGTTGTTGGGAGGGTTTGGGCAGTCAGTTGCAGTTGATGCTGAGAGCACCAGTGTGAAGTTGGCTGTTAACTCTGAGAGATGCTCTCCTAGATGGTCCCAGCTCCAAGAAGACAGAAATTCAAGTGTGTTTGCTGTTCCTGTTTGTCACCTTTCTAAATTCTAAAGTTCTTTTCTCAGAGTGTGTGGTCATTGCAATGCTGCCTGGCGTGTTTGTAGAGCTTGTACCTTTCTGGTACTGCTGGTTCTTGTTCCCCTTTTTCCTCAGTTGCAGTAGAAAGACCCAAATCCTCTGATTTTTTAGTTTACCGGTTTATTTAATTTTTTTGTTTAAAATGAAACCACATATAAGGAGGAAGATATTGTGTGAAAAAACTATCCAATATGTTTACTCTTTGGAATTTTACTGAAGTGGATATAAACTATCTTAAATTTACCTACAGAATGATTTGATTATACTCTGACCTAGGTGTGTATTATCCTTGGAGACTCAAAATATGACCAACGATTCTGTTTTCAGGGGTATTTGTACCAAACAGTGCATATTGCCATTTGCACGTGGAAATGAAAAATGCATGTAGGGTGAATCTGTTAGGTAAAACATGGCTGAGCTTACTGTAACTACTAAAATTCAGTGAAAAATTCTGTAAAATGTTGCATGTTGCAGCTGCTCATTAATTAGAAAGAGTGGCATGGAATAGAGTGTTACCCTATTGGAATTCCCAAATATGTGCTTGTAAAATATATTCTGAATGGCCCCCTTTTGGTTATGCATTTTATGATAATTTTTCTTTTGCAAAAATTGCTTCAAATTTTCCATTGAAGGATACCCAGAAAGCAAATTACAGTGGTGTGTTCTTATTGAAACAGAAACCTGTGCTGGGGAAAATTTACAGTTATAGCTTAGTAATGTCTATTTTAGTAGGTAAATTTGCAATGAAAACATAGATTTTCTGGTTTCAAAGGCATTGCAAACTGTCTGAACGTATTTACTGTGCATGGAATGTTCAATAAATAAATTATAAAATCACACTTGTGAATCAATAACCAGAATTTGCTGTTTGGCTTTGTACTACAATAAAAATGCACTTATGGCCCAACAGTGTGTACAGTGACAGCCCAAGCAGTGCATTAGCAATTGCATGTTTTGTTGAATCTTTAAGCCTTCCTTGAACGCAGGGCACAAGCAGGAGCTCTTCTGAATCCGTCATTCCCAATAAGAATGTGTTTTTCTTTCCCCAGGAAACTCCACAGAAGCCCCATGCAAGTGGTGCCTATTGTTTCCATGAGCGGAGCCTCCTCTCAGTAAGTGCCCTGGTTTTTGTGTTGCCTGCTGATTTTCCGACATCTCTCCTGTGCTGCCACAATTAATGCAGAAATACTTTGGACTCCCCAGCTTGCTGTGCTGCTGCTGCATCACCAGACTAATAGAGCACAAGTAAAGGGTCTGATGGCTTTTAGCCTTCAGTGAGCAGCAGCTTGCCAGCGACATGCTTAGAAAACCAGCTTGCCTGGTTCTGGCTGCAGGTTAAAGTGATTTTCTCTTGTACTGCCCTTGTATGTGTTTGGGTTGTTTCACTGTCGTGTTTGTGCCACCTTTGGCTGATTACTTTGTGTACAGATTTCTCACAGACACTTTTCCCCCTCAGAACAGCTAAGGATAATTAATTCATCATGCTTTCCTTTATAAAATGCTCTCGTAAAGCCAGAATAGGGAATATCATGAATTAACCTCCAAAATTTATAGGACACGTGAAAAAAGTATTTGTGCTGATTAATTTTTTGCCTTTTCCCTTTCTGAGAAAAGGCTTTCAAATCCAAAACACTTGTTGCTCATTCATACTTGGACTTTATTCTCTAGTAAAGTTTTTCATTGTAGCACATACATAAACCCAATAATGATTAAGCCCTTTTTATTCAGGATATAACTTCCTATACTTACAGTAAATACAGAAGTATCAGACAAAACTGTGTAATTCTTGGTAGATGTGTATTTTATACTTCTTTAGCAGTTTTTAATAATTCTCTGCTTAAAATAAACTCCAGTTCTCAGATATGTTGCATTGGGTAATGAGCATGGCTTGTTCTGTATTAGGCTGAGTATATTTTTGCTTTATATACATTTATAATTACACTCTTCTTTGTTCTGTGTTGCACATGGGTATTGACAAAATAATAGACAACATTCACCTTTTTTTTCTGCCGTATTAATTCTGCAGTGAGAAGCTGAGTTCTGCCCCAACACACAAAGTTTCGTGTCACTGAAAAAATTAGACACACAGTGCCTGCTAGAAACATGAAGAGGTTTGCATTTATTCTCCTACACGGAACACAATCTTCCTCTTAATGTCTTTGAAATAAGATTTCATTATTTCAAAAAGACTGCCTGCCTTACTGGATGAAAAAAAAGCCTGTTCATCTTGAGGACAGATTTAAATCAATTCTGTAGTGCTCAGCGTGCTTGTTGCTTTTAGCTTTTCCTCTGCCACGAACAGTATTTTCTAGCACAGAATAACCTTACAGCCCTTAGCAGAATTTGATGCAATAGACAGCTTCTGTTAGAAAAATTCTGGTAAAAATTGCACGACGGAGGTTGTGGTTTCTAACCCAGGGGAGACAGTGGTCCCTGAGATAATCAGAGCATGTTTTGAGGAAGCTAACATTAATTTGACTGTGAATACAGTGCCTCAGTAGCTATAAATGCAGTTTCCAGGAAAAGATACTCATTTTTCCCTCAACAAGCTAAAGTAGAGGTTTGAGGATCTACAAGGAGAAAGAAGAAGAAAATGCTCATTTGGAACCTCAGGAAGGTTTAACTCTGCTGAACCTCCATGTGCATAATTTGTTGATTATTTTCCCCGGTGCTCATAACCCAGCAACAGGACTATCTATCAGCTGTGAGGCCGAGGGGTCCCTGGGTCAGCAGGCTCAGCCCCAGCCCTTGTGTTGCCTGGAAAGAGCCTCAGGATCGGAGCTGGCTCCTGGCAGCTCCCTCTGCCTGGGCGGGATGCCCTCCTCACCCGGGACACGGGGACATGGCTACGGTACTGCTGAAATGTTCTGTCCTGTTCCTTTCCTGAGAAAAAGCATTGCAAAACAGAAATTCTGGTCCAGCACACAGGTGTTAAGGTGTTGGAATTGTATGTATTGAAACAAATATCTGCCTCTTCTCACAAATCTCTTGTGATAATCAAATTTTGTATTCGGTATTCTTCAGCTGAATTTTAGTTTAATTCCTAGCTGTGGTTGCTTTGCAGTATTTTCCTATTTCATTTTGATAGAGAAATAGGTTGAGGTAAGTAAAGTTTTAACAGTCTAACTACAGAGAAATCCTGGATTTTAAAATTCAGTTTCACAACCTATGGATTTAGGTATTTGACCTTCTGTTAAAGGTGCAGTAGTGCCTACAGTGCTCCAGCGAAGCTGCAGTGCATTGAGTACACCAGTAAACAAAGCAATAGAAGACAGTTCCAGAAAACCACTGAAAATAAGCATGACAGGCAGAGGAGATAGAATTGTTCCAAATATACTGTGGGAAATCAAGGACAAATAGTGACTGGCAGGGGGTTTGTAGCAGAAGTGGATGTAAAACCTAGATAAACAGTCTTCGCTTGCTCCCTGAAGTGGAGAGGTTTTCCCATTCCATTGTGGCAAACTGGAATTCTCTGAAGTGGGAATGCTGCAGAGGGCAGTGCTAGGCAGCAGCACAATGATCCCCCTGCTCTGGCTGTCCTGTCCCAGCTAAAACTGAAATACAGGAGCTGGGATTGATCTCGTGTGTGCTGGCAGGGATCTGACAGGGAGGTGGAGGTCGCTGGAGGGCTCTCAGGTTGGACACTTGGGCTGTGCTGCATTCCTCTGAATCGAGTTTATTCTGAAAGATGGATTGCTGTGCTTTGCCCTCCCCTACACAACTCCCTTGCCTGAAGCTGCAATCCTTTGGCAAACGAGATATTTCCCTTTGGTATTCCACTGGAGTTCTCTGAAAAGAGAAAAAAAATCAGAAATGTTTCAGTGTTTGGCAGAAAGTTTATACAATTCTTGCCCATTCTATTGTTTTTTCTTACTCTTGAGGTTGTGCACAGCTGTTCCATAGTTTGATAACCATACTGTAATTAAGTGTTCTTGGTTTATCAGTAACATCTTTCCTTGACTAGGAGATTTTAAAGTGACAGACAAAGGATGAACCAGGGATGCTGCTTCATGCTAATTTGACAGCTTTTTCTTGGGAAGGTCTGCCATGACTATCCAGGTTTTACACCCTTCTGGATGTAAAGATATTTATGCCAAAAGGCTTTTGCTCTCCAAACAGCCTTACCTTCACTCTTCCTGCAGTCTGGCAGTGACACAGAGGTTGCTTGCTGTACTGGAAGGGCCTATAAAGCCAGTGAAAGAAAAGCATTTAAACTCCTCTAATTTTAGAGTGAGCTGTGTTTTCCTTGGAATCGTAAACATGCAGAATAAAATGAGGGAGAAATAGCTGTTATTGCATTGAAAATATTATAGGGGATTATGAGTCCTTTCTTTCCCCCTCATTAACCACATCTTTTAAAATTGTTAATACAATAAATCTATTTTCCAAAACATCATAGCATGCCATGGAGGAGTCTGAGCAGTTTAGTGTGATCTAAGGATTTCTACCTGAGAGGCATGAAAAAAAATAATTGTGAAAGAGATCTACTATAGAATACTACCATTCTCTTGGAAATAAACCAATATTATAACTTTATTCTAATAAATAGGGAAGAAAAAGATTTAATGATGGTATTCTTATTTATTCATCTCGCTCTATTCTGATGCAGTCTGAATGATAGTATTAGTCTAGAGAGTTGAATATTTTTAAAATTGCAGCACTTTGAATTACTGGTATGTGAAAATTACAATAAAAAAGGGATGAAGAATGGTAGTTAGACAACGTAAATGATGCAGTAAGTTCTGCTCCATTACTTTATCTGAGCTAGAATGGGGAACTGTTTAGTTGTTAGGATCTGCTCCACTGTCATATTATTCATTGTTGTTTTGCAATATCTTCAAATATCTTCAACAGTTATTGTAGGAATTCATTAAGGACCAGGGGCAGCGAGGCATTTACCTGCTCCTAATGATGAGCAGGAGAATATTCTCATGAATGTTTTTGCTTCAGAAAAAGCTTAACTAGGGTGCCTGAGCCTGACCTGTGTTTGATTTTTTTTTTTTTTCCCCCCTAGTGCTGCTGCAAGGTAACTCAGTGTTAGGTGGCTGATTTGTAATATTGCTTTTCCATCAGTTAGAAATGTTTCATTCTATATGTTCTTTCCTGTTTAGGGAACTAAATATACTACTTTTGTTTAATTTGGTGGGTTTGGGGTTTTTTAAGTCTGCATGCTCCAAAGTTTCATTTCCCACTATGGAAGAAAATGTTGTGGGTTTTTCTTGCTGTCATTAATGTGAAGTTTGTATGAGTAAAACCACCAGTGATCTTGGACAAAAGAGCAGTTGTGTGGGGGCAGGTTTACATGAGTCACTGTTAAACCAGTGCTATAATTCATCATTTCCTAAATGGTAAAAGGGCTACAAACCAGAATATCAGTGGTCTGCTTTTGATTTACTGGTGGTTCTGCTGCTTGGTTCACTGAAACCATGATCTTCCTTCAGAAGTAAAGGAAGACACTGTCCTTGTTTAGATTGTGCTTAATCACTGCTGCAGATGATTTCTGTATTTGTTTGGGCAGCTAAAGGTACTCTCTCACAGCAGATTCGGGGGCATAAGGCTCAGTGAAATTGAATAGGACATCTTGAAAACAAGAGGCAGACTCCTAACACAAGGGTTTTTTGGAAACACCACTGTAGATTATTTCAAATTATAACTCTCTAACTAAAATTAGCATTGTAATTTTTCCTTGACCGTATACAAATGTAAAGAAATATCATAACAATTTCTTAATTTCTCCTTCCTCTCTTTTAAGAATTCAATCCCAATTTCTTTCTGATGGATTCTTCTGTGAACTTTCTAAATTCTCCATCTTTCTAAGTGGTGTTTTACGTTAACCAAGTAAAAGTCTTAAGGGTTAAATATAGACTGGCCTTATCTTGTGAATTTATTGTACATAGCAGCCTGTTTTCTGACACAACTGAGATATTTCCTTCATGAGCATTACAGTGCAGACATATTCAGGCATTATGAACATTTCCACATGCATATAAACACCCAAAATACTTCAGTTGACAATTGTTTGCACTCTGGATATTCTCCAGATTGCAGCATTAAAGGGGTTTTCATCAAGTTCATTTCCACAGCTCCATGGCATTTAAGAGATATCAAGTCCCAATATTCCTGTGAGATTAGTATGTGCTATTATCTCTTTATTACAGAAGGAGAAGCCAGAAAATTGAGCAGCCTGAGTGATGTGCCAGGAGAAGGACTATAGCAGAGCTAGGATTTGAATTCGTGTTTCTCAAATCCCAAATCATTGCCTACATTCTTGGGCCATCTTTCCTCTGGTCTCCCTCTAATCCGGTACCTTTTATTGTTAATCATTTTTTCATTTAACAGTGAAAAAGACCTTATAATTTCATGCTTTTTCCCGTCTCATAAAAATTTGAAATTTTTCCTTAAGAAAATCCTGCAATTATTAAATGTGTATGCAAAGTGTGTGATATGCAAAGTCCTATCAGCACAGGGCAAAGCTAATTGAAATATGACATTCCTAGTGATGATCTGGCTCGTGTCAAGGGTGTCACCATCCCTTAATGAAGATATACACTCGATCCTCTTTTCTTCGAAGAGCTTACAGACTTCTGAAACTTTCTCTGGTAATGCTAATTATGCAGAGTGGAGGTGCAGCCACGGCAGGCACTTGGGCACTTCAGGGCAGTAAATTTTAAACCTGGCAAGGCTGTTCTGGGTTTTGGGGTGTGTTGCTGGAGGAATCACTCCTGTGTGGCTGCTGCCACAGTAAGTGCTGCTCCAACCTGGGTGCAGCTGCAGCCTGGGCATGGCTGGGGCAGGAAAGGCTGGCCAAGGACAGGGAAAGCCCTGAGCCTCAGCAGTGCACTCAGGGTAACAGTGTGGGACCTCAGGCTGTGGTTAAGTGGGGAATTGCTGTCCCTGCACCCAGAGCATTCAGAGTCCATCTAAGGCCATTGTATGTGGCTTTTTGTGCCGTGATCTGAGGTTGTGCTGAGCATCCCTGGGCACAGGTGTGACACCTGGCCCTGTTTCAGTGGGGGAGTACCTTTGCTGCTACTGCTCATGGAAATGAACAGGAGCACTGGATTGCAATAATTGTTTAGAGGTGGGGAAAATTTCATTTCCTTTCTGTCCTGCTACTACATTTGAGGTTAGTTACTGAGTTCACAAGTCTGTTGTAGTGTAATTCCTGTGTAGCACAGGCACAACCAATAAACAACAGCCTTTGTGAGAATTTTTACTGCTCCTGGGAGATGTGTTAGAAATCATATAACTGATAGGTCTTTAAATTCTGAATATGGGGTGGCAGCTGGAAAATGCATCTCCAGTGAGGAAGGAGAGCTCTGGGAAGTAAGAACAGATCTGTTGATGTAAAATGAAAAGTTTATCCTCATTCTCTATAGTTTAAGAAATTTAAATAGGTGAAACAATATGAGTTTGACAAAGTAGATTTGTATTTGGCAGCATTTACTTTTCTTTCAGGACTGTTTAATTTCAGAAACTGAGCTGTACCTCCCAGAACTGCTTCTGACTGTGGAACTTTCTAGGAGCTCACTGCACTATGGGAACATTTTAGAACTTACCACTGGGGTTTAGCAATTTGGGATTTTTCACCAAGAAGTTAACCCTTGGTCTTTTACACTACCGAAATCTGTTTACATCCATTAATGCATTAATGAGAGCAGTTTGTCTGTGGCCTACCAAAAGCCACTGCACACTAATCAGGGCAAATTTGGGCAGATCGGTCAGAGAACAGAGTTCTTGTCTGTGTGTGCAGAGGGAGGGCTATGTCCTCTCCTACATTCTGGTGCAGCCCCAGCCCACTGGCTGAGGAGGGAGAGTGAGGAAAAAGAAGACAACAACAAAAAAAACCCAACATAGAAAACCTTGATGCTGTGCAAACACTGCTCAGCAATAATAGCAATAACACAGTTATCAACAGTGGTTTAGTCACAAATCCAAAATACAGTTTGTTTGAGAGTTTGTTTTTGTGGTGGTTTTTTCCCTTATCTTGAAGGATAGTTTACACAGCTAAATGACACAGTTACAAAATATATATATATAGATATATATTGCACCTACACTGAGAAAAAAATTGATCTGAAATCCTTCACAAATTGTGTTTTTATCAAGACCAAGATGTTGTGTGCTATTGATTTTTAGATCTGCCCAGCCTACAAGTAATAAAAGTTTCAGAGACAAAATAATTTAAGATGGTTTTCTGTCTTTTGTGTAAGCCAGGTTAGGATATTGAAGTACAAATCAATTGCTTTGCCACTCAGATTCCTTGAAACCTAAAAGAAGATTTCAGCATACGTTATGGTTTCCAAATGTTTGTGTTTTCTGGTTCCAAGTCTTTTCCTGCAGGCAATAGGCCTTGTTTTGTCTGACAAGCTTTTTCACACCTTGGTCACAGTAGCACAACACGGAGCTGTAAAGAAAAGCATCCAGGAGGCAGGATCACCACAGATGAAACCTAGCAGCAAAAATGTGAAATAGAATTATGCAAAAATCACGTGCGAATAGCAAGATCTGCAGAGGATTCAATCCAAAGGTAGAGGGGAAATGATGAAGTGGCAGACATCCCATCTCGGTGACTGGTCTCTACTCTCCAGTGTGTTCTGATCACACTTTGAGGGGATCAATTCTACTCCCACAACAGTGGGAATAATCTGACAATAGGAGCTGGGTGGATCAGGGCAGAATCAGTTCCATGGAGGTGCCTTTGTCATTCAGGGCAGAAATTCCGAATATTGAATCATTGGGCTTCAAATAATACTCACCTGGAAAAATAAAATGATGATGAGAGCTAATAAGACAATAAAACCACTCAAACGAACGAAAGCAGATAGTACACAAGTGATTTTATGGTAGCTCAGTACAAGTTCTTATTATTGACTCAAGAATGTCTATTTAAGGAATGTGTTTGGGAGGATGTAGATTTACAACCTACAGGTATGCTCAGAACAGCATACTCTGTGTTTGAGAAGTTGTGGATAAAAAAAATACTCTCTTAGACTTGATGTTTAACTACAATAGGAAACCTTCATTTGCATAACTTGATGAATAACATTAGACTTGGGTTTTTCTTGAGCTTTGTTGTGTACCAGAGGGAGAGAGCAGTGACATTCTTTAGAGAGTACTTTTAAAGCAGCTCTAAAGTTCACTTGTTGAAATGCTGAAAGTATTTTGTACCAACTGATGTGCAGTTAAATGAAATAGACTTACTCTCTGTAGGTTTAGGGATATTTGTATCATCATCTAGTTTTCCCTAAAAGACACTTTGATGTAATAGGAGACTTTTTCATGATTCATATTCTTTAAGAAAATGGCCCATATTTAAATTGACTGTGCTCTGTCTCCAGATGTCAATAAATTATTTCCTTAAGAACACTGGTCCCAAATGCAGATCCTTGTAAACAGCTCCCTCACTAATGCTCCTTCCTGGTATCCAAACACTGCCTCCATGGTTTCTTGGGAGGCCTTTTTTATTGTTCAAAGTGGGGAAATTATTCCAAGCACTGTTTTGTTTTTGGAGATTTCATCAGTCTGTCCCAGGCACACTCCTCTTCCTCTTCCTTCTGTTCCATCCCACTTCTCCTCCTTGTGGGATGTTTCTCCTGCCTCTCTCAGATCTGGGAATGAAGTCCTGAATGGATTCATGCTGCATTCCAGGTGGGGATTTTGTCCTTTCCTTTATGGGCTCTCTGGGTTCAATGTTGAAGGAACAGAAGGGAGAATAACAACATAAATTTTTCATTGTGCGTGGCTATGGCTATGTCATTTTCATAGTGCAGGATGGAAAGAATAAAATCCCTAAAATGTATGGCAAGGCCACCTGAGAATATTCTAACCTGAAAATAAGCCCAATTCCAAGGACTAACGTTCTCTGCAGCAAAGCTGGGAAGGTTCTCATACAAAGATCTGTTTCTTATGGGGGTGGATTAGCTGCTTGAACTGCAATATCAATGGAACACCTGGAAAAAGGTTGAACTGGAAGGCAAAAATCACTTGATGACACAGTTATTGAAGAAATCACATAGAATTGAATCGAGATCTCACGGTCCTGTGTCTGTGGCAGGTACTGTAGTTGCTGATAAAAGGACATGTACTGCAGATAGCAGATATAGGTTATGCTGAGGAAAGAGGAGTGGGATTCACTGGAAGGACAAGGAGGTCAGGGGGAAAATGCAGCCAGAACCAGAAGAGAGCAGCAGCCTTAGACACACTTCGGTGGTGGAGACTGGAAATTAGGATCTGTGTCTTAGCACAGAGAGGAGAAGTGATGGGGAGATTTTAAGTGCACGTCCATAAACCAGGAGGCTGAAGTGTACTGAATCCACTGGATCTACCAGTATTTCACTGGAATGAATAAATGGTGAATTTTTACAGTGAAGGGGATTGATAGAGGGAAGTCCACGGGAATCTATAGTGTTCACTTTGTAAAAGGGACAAAATAATGACACATATTTCTGTTGAGACAGGATTGTTCCAAGCAGGCAGAACTAAAACTGATTGGGAAGGTGCAGAAAGCTGAAGGATTAAGTGCCAGAATAAAATTCACTTGGAGAATTTTATAATAGATGGAAACCTTTCTTTGATGAGGGCGTGCATGACTATTATTGCTCAGAAGTGTGTTTTTGGAAACATCAGATGGAGTTCTCAGCAGCATTAGTTCGATGCTTGACAGCTGTCAGAAAAAGCAAATTGAATATTTAGCAACTTTGAGAGAAGGCATTCAACACAGAAAACACAGCCCTGTCTCTGCTGTAGTGGGAATTGGTTTTACATGTGCTCCTGCACACAAATTTTGGTTACCCTGTGTCACAGGGAGGTCCAGGGGAAGGTGAAAGGAATGATCAGAGGTGTGGAAGAGCAGGGAAGACATGGAATACATGGTACAGTCCTTTCCCTTGGGAAAGGATTGACAGATGAGTGAAATGGGAGAAGAGGATAGATTGAAATCATTATTGATATTGATTTGAATATTGATGTTATAATGATATGACTCATAAGGCAGGGATTATGGACTCAATGACTCATGAAAAGAATGTCTCTTTTCGTGCTAATGCTATTCAAAAGCTTTTCCACTGGATAGTTCAGATGCAAAAAATATATGCAAGTTAACAAGAATAGTCTAAATTAATGTATGGCATTTCTTACAGAACAAAATGCAGGATGTCCCTCCTTGCAAATTTCTGTGGGCAACACTGGTGCTTATATTCTTTCATAAACATCTAAAGATGATTGCTGTTGGACAGAGTATATTATTTTAACTGATGCAATCCAGTTGAAAGAAGCTGTTCGGATGTATGGCATTAGAAATATATTTATGAATCTGGTGTGTGGCTCTTAGTTATGTTATTTTTGTGTACAGAAATTGTCTCTATAAATACATAATGGGAAATTTAAAGACAGGAATCAGCATTTATGATATTCAACGGCTTTTAAAATGTATTTGTTGAATTATGATGAAAGAATACTATTTAAATCTTTTAAAGAAGGAGTTGTTTTTCTTGAAAGCCATTTTCTAATGAATTGAATCTGATCACATTATTTTAGATTCCAAAATGTTTTATTGATCTGTTTAGGGAGGAAATCAGTGCCTTGGCTTTAAGGTAAGCCTCATCTCAGGGTACTGTAATGTGGGATGCAGTTTCACTCAGCTTTGATACTTAACTACCCTATCCTCTTTTTTTTTTTTTTTTTTTGATTAATGGTAGAAAAAACCCCAAACCTATTTTACAGTAAGCAACTACCAGTGATGTTGTAAGGCAGCTGCTTTGCCAGGCAGTGCTGATGGGAAGGGAGATGTTTTCAAACCAAGTGTGTTTCTTCTGGTTGTTGGCAGTTCACGTGCTCCCAGCAACAAACCTGGTAGGTTCTGTAGATCCCCTTCTGTGTTCCTGCAGCCTCTGAGAAGAGTTTCATGACTTCAGTTATATGTCCAAGACTGGAAAAAACATTAAAAAACATTATCGTCAGACAACCCTTCCAGTTATTTTAATGTGTGTTTTTAATGATCTTATAATTTAAGTGTTTGCCAGGCCAAAGATCAAGGAGTGGGTCAGTTTGATATCTGTGTGGGGATGAGCTTTTCTTTTTAATCTCCAGCCTCAATCAACCCTCTCTCTCTTCTGCTGCCCAGAGTAGTTGTGACCTGGAGTGGACTGACACTGTTTGGTGGATATAATTAATATAATAATATGATCAATAATAAATATCATTAATATGATACTATGGTACAGGCCACAGTATTTATTTGCTGCTTTTTTTTTTTCCAGTAATCTTAAGTTCAGCTGAACACAGAGAAGGCAGTTTTTCATTAATTTTTGGAGTAAATTTGGGTGTTTATATAATGGAGAAACACTGGAGGAAAAATCCATTTACATAAGAATTCAGGAGCAAATGAAACAAAGCTAACTGCATCCTCATTATTCTATTTGAATGTAGCGTGCCAGCCAAGTTAGATTTGGTGGAAGGCCTTATTAATGATTCCTAAATGAGCAGACTTTGGGATGGTGATATTATCTGTGATGCATTATTGAATCAACAGAAATAAACCTGCTGTCATTAGCCTAATTATTTAGATATGCTGAAACATAATGACTATCTTAAGTGCAAATAAGCTGTAGTTAGCAAGCAACTAGCCAAATAAGTGAGGTGGGATAGCAAGGGAGTGACTCACCGGAGCAGGGAGGGAAATTGGAGAAATGTAAGGACTTACTAGAAGAAAAACAGTCAGGATGCCATTTCTCACTGTTCCAAGTACATTGGAGGGCAAAACGCTGCTCCCTGAATAGATAATGGTGATACTGTTTATTGGATTTTATTTTTTTTTAATTTTAACTCTCCTGCTTTGCCAGAACATCTGTCTGAAGTGAACTCTGAGCCTTTGCTAGATCAGCTTTGCCAGCGGTTATTGCAGCATCTGTGAGTGCTGAAATTACCCACAGATGGGCTGGCTGGGGCTCAGCAGCACCAGCTCACAGGGATTTGGCTGCTCTGCTGCCCTTTAGTGGAACAACCTGGGACTAGAAATAAGTGCCCACAAGGTAAAATAACTTTTCCTGTTATGAGTTAGTGGGGGAAAAAAAAAAAAAGAGAGAAGGAAACGAAATTAACTTCTTGAAAAATACTTGTCAACTGTAGTTGAATAACAGCTAATTTGAATGTCAGGTTTTCTCATTAATCCCTTGATTAAAATAATTTTCTTTTTTATAGCCAAAATACTTGCATAAATATAGAAAATATAATAATGTAGAAGTTATATTTAAAACCTTTTTTTTCTGAGGTTAGGTGTGTTTGTAATTAAATCTGTCTGTCAGAAGAAAATAAGGGTTACAGGCATCTCCTCAGTTGTATGCAGGAATCCATCTTCATGCATCATTTTCCCTCATTAGCTGTTAAAATAAGGAAAAAGCAGTTGTTTTGTGTGTTGTTTTGGGTTGTTGTTGAGGTTTTTACATGTATCAATATAAAACCAGTGAAAAGAGTTCTTTCTGATACCAGGAAGACTGTATTGTATAACAGAAGAGGAAATTTTAGAATTAAATTTTCTTTTAATGTCTGTGACTTCATCGTTTGCTAATAAATTCACTTTTCTATTTTATTATGGATTGTGTGACTTCTGATATCTGCGAGACTTTTTGTAATTCTATCCTGTTTCTATTTTAAGTGATTGCAAACTGGAAGGTCCTCTGAGCAAGTGGGTCCTTCTTTGCTCTGAGTGTTCAAAAAGAGGCAAACAAAGCCCAGCCCCAGAACCCAAACAGAAGCAAAGCTTCCTGCAGTTTGGCTGAAGGTTTCTTCTCAGTGGCATAATTCTCATGTTAATTCTCAGTTGAAAATCGTCTCCTGTGAGTATTTACAACCCATTAGAATTTATCATCTATTACATTTAGAGCACAATACTTATGTGCTGTGGGTACATTTACTTTCCCACGCTTCTTGTTAGGTTATTATCTAAGGAATATTTTTAAACTGATTTTTCTGCTCTTTCTGAAAGTCATTTAGAAAGTCCTGTCTGACATTTTCATATGAAAAGTGCTAAATAAGTTTCAAGCAGAAAAGCACGTGCTCTCCACCTTTAGCTGCCGACAGGTGCTCAAAAGCTACTATTTTTGTTTGTTTTTAATGAGGGCAAAGGATCAGTTGTTGAACCAGGAGAGAGTTTCTGTTGTAGTGACATCAGTGAAGAGTTAAAATGCTGATCAATTCAGGACTGTCTCAAGCCTAGCATTACCAATTCAATTGTGTTAAACATACTGAGGTGGATGTGGTGATTTGTACTTCATTTGTCATTTCAGTGGCTTTACGTTGCTCATGCTTTGGCATAAAAGGTAAATGAGATGGTATTTCAGTTGATAGAGTTGCATGTGTCTTGATACCAAAGTAGTTTTCTTTCTGGAAAACGTTAACCTCTGTTGAATGCAACAAAATTGTAATGCTCAAAATACACGGAAGAGAAAACGCTGCACAGTTTCCTTATGAAACCATTTTGAAGTTGATTAATGTTTCATAGAGTTTATTTACAATATGTATAATAGAATTTTGCATAATTCAAAAGCATGCTATTTGATCTTGCAGCATTTATTGAACTAAGAGTTTTTATAAAATGCATAAACAAATATATCAAACCAATGGTAGAAGTACATCAAGGGTAAAGTACATCAGCTCTCTGAGAACTCTCTCCAAAGTGCTGCTCGAGATTCTCAGTGTGCAAATGCCCTGTACACAATGAGCCTTTAAAACACGTTTTCATATTTCAAGTAATTCCTCTATCCTAGAATACAAAAAATATTTTTTTTGGAGTCATAATGATTGGAGTCAGTAGGGCATAAATTGGCACCACATGAAGATTTATGCAAGTCCTCAGTAAATTCTTGGGGGGGTTATTCTTGCAGACCTACAGTTTGAAGATTCAGTCTTTTGAGAGTCAGTCACACTTCCCCTGCAGGGGGGTGTGGGATGTCATGAAACTCAGTCCAGAAAGAGCCTTCATCCAGACAGAGAAACACTGATTTTCCCTGGGCTTTTCGGTACTTTCTGTGATACCATTTTGTTGATTATCCTTGATCCTGGTCTGTCTGGTTCTGTTAGGGACGTTGTTCATGTGAAGGGAGCCTGCAACAAACCCATCTGCAAAAGCAGTGGACTCAGCTTGTAAAAACTGAAATGTGTCATGAGACAGAATGTTTCTTTCCAGGTTTTTCTTTCTTTTTTTTTTTTTTTTTCTTAAATTTCAGATTTTTCTTTGTTTAGTTAATGATGTGCAATCATTGCAGCAGCCTGTGAAACAAGCATTGTAACATCTGCACGTTATTCACAAGCTGTTGTTGCTGTGTGGAGAAGAGAAAAGTATCTCCCACTGACTTCTCCCACCTCACAGTCTGGCACAGTGCTGGTGGACAGGAGACTGACAGAACAGGAAGCAACCTGAGAAAACTGATAATTGAAAATGGGAAGTTAGATTCAAACTTGGATTAATTTGCCAATCCCAGCTCTTTGGCTGCTGCTGCTTTTAAAAGTTTTGGAGGTCTGATTTATGTGTGGGGTTTTGTGTGGTGTTCTCTTTGCCTGCCAAGTTTTCCCAAATGTCACGGGTTTATTTCACATCCCATCCAGTCTCCCTGGCTCATCCAGTGTTCTTGTCAGGGGATATCTCTGTGGTGCTGTGGGCATGAAGCAAACTCAGGAAGAAAAATGTGTTATTTGTTTTTGTCATTTGCAAGTTATTTAAGAATTCCGTTGCCTGGAAGAGGAACAGCAGAATTAGCAATTAGTCAGTTTTCTTCTTGTTATGTAGAATTCTGTCATATGACATCTCCAAGTATCCTCATTCGTATCAGTGAAATTACCGAGAAAGTAAAAGAAAAGCTGCATATTGGAATGTAGAAGGAGCCAGCAATGTGCCTGCGTGGCAGAGAAGCTGGATGGTGTGCTGGGCTGCTTGAGGAGTGTTGCTGTGGAGTGGTGGTGGATCCTTCTGCCTGCTTGGCGCCGGGAAGGCCACACTGGAGTTCTGGGTCCCAGCACAAGGGAGATGTGGCACTGCTTAACCTGGAGAGGAGAAGGCTCGGGGGATCCTCCTCAATGTGCCTGAGTACCTGGGGACAGGGACCTTTCAGCAGTGCCTGGTGACAGGACGAGAGGCACTGGGCACGTGGGGCACAAACTGGCATGCAGGAGGTTCCCTCTGATCAGGAAACGTCTCCCAGTGTGAGGCTGACTGGGCACTGGTTACCTGGCAGAGTTCTGGGCTCTCTGGGCTGTGCAGAAGCTGGCTGGACATTGTCCTGGGCAGCTCTAGGTGTCCCTGCTTGATGTCCAGAGGTCCTGTCCATCCTCAGCAGCCTGAGGGTTAATTATGCTGATGCCTTAGGTTTTAACTTTTATATTTTTAAATCCTGTACTGCCTGGTGTGTAACTCTGAAGTTTCTTGCAGCCTGTTGACTTCTGCTCTCTCGTGCTGGGTAGACATAACAAAGCCTCTCCAGGCCTGCTCTCCAAGGACACTCAGACCATCCTAGGCCCAAAAAGTATAAATCAAAAGGCTCTGAGAGGGGGGCAAGCCGAGGGGAAGTTACATCATTAAACTGAAGCTTTAATTGGAGAATTAACCCTGATGTGCAAATGAACCGAGCCTATAAAAGTGTGAAGAACTTGTGGCCTGCCGTCCATCTCGGCAGTGGCCTCTGGCTCCCCAGGGTGTACTTTTGAAGGCCTTTCAAATAAATTCCTGCCTTATTTCCTTACTCCTGTCTAGTCTCTGTTTTTAGATGGCCTCTCAAGGCATCAGTGCAGCAGTGACAGTGTTACAGGTTCGTGTAACTTCTTCAGGTCTCAGCCTCTTCGTGCAGTGCCATTAAACACTTCAGCAGAGATGCAAGAAGAGAACAGGAAAGGAAAGAATATTATTTTACAGGGAGTAGTGATTGACATAATTAAATTAGCTAAGAGTCATGCCCTGTCATTTATATCAGCAACTGCCCAGTGTGATCTCGAAGCATTTCAGGCTCCTACATGTTGATACACATAGATAACATCTGTGCCACAACAGTTAGGAAGTTTTGTCTTTTCCTTGTGTGAAGGATGAACTTGGAATTTAAATGAGCAGAAAATACTCTAAACCAGACAACAAATGCACAGCAACCCTCCTAATAGCAAACATCATTTAGTGCCAGGGAGAGGTTTTCTCTGTTGGAGATCTTAAAAAAGTAAAAAAAATAAATTAGCCCTACTCTGTCAAGGACAGCAGAAATAAAATTTGAACCTATCTTGGAGTGATGGAATGGAGTAGTGAAATCTCAAGGTGCCCTTATTTAAATACTTGTCTAAAGACAAGGTTTAGGATTCTCTTGGAAATTTGTGTTGTCAGCTGAATGCATTGAAAAGATAACATTCCCATGCAGAACTGAGCAGGATATGAACTATTTTAAAGCAGAATACCCTTATCTAAAAAAGCCCAACCAACCACAAACAAAAAAACCCCACAAAAAAACCCCAACAACCCAAAAGAGTGATCACTGTAGCCCAGCGTAGCCGAACTGATTAGCTCTTTGCTTTTCCTTCTTTCTACCTACACTCCTTGCCAGCAACACCTCTCTGAAAAAGAATTTTCACTCTGCTGCTTTCCTTGCTGTGCTAATCACCTGTATCTGAAAATATATCTTCAAAATTGTTCTACTGTGACAGGTCAGCAGATAAAAGTGGGATACCAGGGGGTAAATGCACTCACTAATAGACTTCCTTTCTGTAACCTAAGCAATATTCCAGAAAAAATACTTGGGTCATCATTGGTGTTAGGTTTGAAAATATTACTGGAAAATGAAGTCCTGTACTTTGTTGCTGGAGATGAGATTTTTTTTTTTTTTGGTCTTAGGTTCTGGCTTTCCTGTCTCTCAGTTAATTTATGTGATAATTACCACCACAGTTGACTGACCAAAATCTTTAATGATAAAACTATAGGAGCCCAGGCACCATGGTGAGACTGAGCTATTAGTGCCTCTACGTGTGAGACACACAGAGTGCTTTGCCTTCTCATTCCTCCCTTTGTCACACAGCACAGAGTTACAAAGTGGAAATTCAAGCGTCACAAAATGCTGCCCGCTCCTCGATTCGAGGTATGGCTGGTTTTCTGTGCCAGAGTGTGGCATTTCCATACTGCTGATCCCACCAGTTTCCCATCAGCGCCGTTGCAGTATCACACCCTCTAAATGGGAGGTCAGAGCTTTGCAAATAGAGGCTGCTCTGCTCTAGGAACCTCTCAGAACTCGGTGGGCAGAGCGAGCTCTGAAACATGCTGAGTTATGCTGATGTGCACAAAAGGCAGAGCTGGCCATATTTCCATCTTTTTCACACTTGATGGCTTATGGTCTAATGGTGCTGTGCTATATATTATCTGTAAAAGGTGATTTCTCAGGTTGAACTTAGAAATTATTGAATTATTGATGCATTTTAAGTCTGCATTAATGGCTTGGATGTGAATTTCTATATTTAACATAACCACTAATAATCTGGGCCCTGCCTAGGAAAGCATGTGGTCAATTATTTTTCCCATTATCTCATGTTTGTTTCAGTAAAAACGTGATTTGTAGTCACCTGATTTATTGAAATATGAGGATTTTTTGGCAATTTTAGTGTTGTAGAACAGAACGTGTATATTAATTTCCATGACCTGAGGATGACTTGAAGCAAAATGTTGTCCTTGCTAATAGCTGAATGCCTGCACAGCAAAAAATAAAACCCTCAGAAGGATCTTTGAAATTATTGAGCCATTGGTTGTTTCAGAGCAGTAATATCACAGCTTCAACAAAAAAATTCTTCACTGGAGCCCGGATCTAAAGCATCCAGAATCTCCCAGCATTTTCTCCTGGAGCTTAAATACTCTTGGTAATAAAATCCTGTAATACACATGAATACAAAAATTATATTGTTTTTACTGTTGGCTGGATCAGGCAGCTTCTCTGACTGGAAATTAATTGGTTTGTGTAGAGTTAGTTTTGTTTGCATCAGCTGGCCCTAAAGTGATGAACTGGGCACCTGTGGGACCACTGTGACCAACATTTAGGAACACAAAAGCAGTGCTGAGGAGAGCCCTGGAAAGGGCAGCCCTGCTACCTGGGTAGCTCTCTTTATCCAGGACACTGCGTTGGGATTTTAGCACAGCATCAGGAAGGTCAGGAAAGAGCTGCTGCATCTTCCTTCCCACTCCTAGGCCTTTTCTGCTTAAAAAAAAATACCCAAAAAACCTTGAAATCTTGATTTTACACAGCCAGTCAGGGACTAGGAAACTGATTGGCAATGCTGATATCAACTTAAGTTTGCTTTTAAAATCAACAATATATTTCCAGCAGCCAGTGCACGATAGCCAAGGTTTCAAAAGCAGAGTGCCAGAAGGATTCTCATGCCCAGGCCAACAACAGGGAAAGCTTTCTTTGAGAGACTTCATGAGACAAGTGGTTTCTCTGGCATCAGCGTTTGTCCTGATGCCAGAAGCCTTTCTGTGACAACAAGGCATGAAATTTCCCTCCAGCCTGGCATCTGGCTGCGTTTGCTCAGTGTGGTGGGGACAGCCAGTTAAATAATACAAAGTGATTTTCAACAAGTTTAATGCACCTGATCTAGTTGATATCCTCTAGGACCACTCTGATACCCTTTACTGCTTTTTAGTGATTTTTTTTCCCCCCTTGTGTAAAAAAAATAGCACTCGACTCTTAATGGAACACTCTTTTGTCACTGAGGATGGGATGTTGACTTGTGGAACCAGACTCCAGTGTGTAAAGCTAAGGGACAGATGAGCTATTTCAACATTCCCTGCAGAACTAGTGCTCTGAATGTAGGTTGCAGGTAATAAAAGTTGCTGTGTATTATTTTGGACAGAAGAAGAGGGAAAACCCCCTTTGATTTCTTTTGTTCTTGGAGCAGTGATTATAGGGGTGCTCAGTCTGTTCTTTAGGGATGCTCCATAAAGTGTTGGCACTCCTAGCTAATTTCTGGTTTTAAAAAACCTTAAAAAACAAAATTAACAATGCCAGCTCCACCACACCCTAACAAACCCATCCACTGCAACTACCAACCTCACTGGCCTTGAGAATAAGTCCCTACTGTATTTTTTAACCATAAAATGAATTTTACAGTTGCAGCGCTTTTATTAAGCTTGAAAGTGCAATCACCACCTCCTGTTGCCCGCCTTCTATACAACTGAAGTGTCATTTGAAGGAAGAGATGTAATTCATACCTTAGGAAAACATGGTGGTGAGGAGTTCTTTCTGGTACATTCTTCATGTTCTCACTGGGGTTGGCAACTTTCAATGCTCCTTGTGAGAAAGGCATCAAAGCCTGAAGGAGGAAACAAAGAAAGAGGGAGAGAGTAAGCTCAATATTGTTAGAGATGACTTTTTCTTGAGGCTGTTTTCACACTTCCTCAGGCAATCAGATTTAAAAAAAAAAGTAGTCTGTAACATGAAGCCCACTTCTGGAGTCTGATAAGATAAAGCTAGACACGCCAAGAAATCTTTATTTCTCTGCAAAGTTATTGGTTCATATCTCATATCCACAGATTAAAGTAGAAATTGATCTTGCTTTCAAAGAATTTTTATAATGCTGATGGTCAAGCACGGGTTAATTTGCTGAGTTCTTTTTCCTGCTCAACAAGTGGAGTGTGTTTTTGTTGTGGGGTTTTCTTCAGCTTTATATGAAAACACATCTTCATTCTGCTTTGAAGTGTTTTTTACGCATTAGTATGAAAACATATACTACAAGTGGTTTTTAGCTATGTAGGCACTAATCTAATCTTACCATTTCAGTTTGCAAGATAATGTATTTCCTCTTTCATCATTGGGTTTAGACTTACTCTTTAAAAATAAAAAGGGTAAAAGGAGATAGGAGGCAAAAATTTGCTAAGCTGAAAGAACATGAAGAATTTTTTTTCCTCCTTGTCTTCCTAAACATACCTAAGTAATCCTCTGACAGGAGAGATGCCAGGAAAAAGTGCAGAAATATGTATGTAATGACCTTTGCTATTAAAATTAACATGTGCCTCCTGCACCTGTTCGGAAATGGTTTAACATTCTTCTGCCTGACTTCAGAAACACTGGGTAATTAAACAGTACTTTCAGTGAAGGTTAGCTCTGAATTAGTAGTTCATTAAATTATTTGTCATGCTGAATGTTACTCCTGGTCACCAGTAGTGAATTCAAACAAAGAGCAGAGGAATGTAGTTTCTGTGCTCTCATTGCTGGGGAAATTTGTGTCTGAGTTGTTAGGTCACCCAGCAGGGAGGAGCCCTTGTGGCCAGCACAGAAAATCCTTGTTTGCACAGGGATTGGTAGAGGTGGCATGCTCAGAAACATCTCAGGAGTGTGCTGCCTGCTCTTATTTCAGAATATGCATGTAATAGCTCAATTGTCCTCTTCAGGCCCTGGAAAATGAATTTGTGTTGGCAGGGCTTTCTCTTGTCATGTCACACCTTTTACACCAGCTACAAGGAGGGCCTGTGCCTTTTTATTGTAATTTTACGTGGTGGTAAAAGTTTGAGATGGAACAAATTATGACTTAGACATCCCCAGATTTAAAGCACCTGCTGAAACAAACCCAATTATGAAGTGGATAATTAAAACCAACTGTAAATACTGCAGTGTGTCCTGGGATGTGAACCACTTGGCATCAGATTTTCTTGCAAGTGAGAGGCAGCAGTGTATTCCTGTGAAGTCCTGATCTGAGTGTTCTCTCTTGCATTTCCAGCGCTGGTCTTCAGCAGTTTTTCCCTGTAAGGATGGTCAATAGAGCTTAATGTTTCTCCTTGAGCCTGTAGGATTCACAGCTACAACAAAACTAGGTGCAGACACAATGTACAGTCTTTTTTCCATCCCAATTACAGATGTTCTTTAGTTCATTTAGGACTTGAGTAGGGATTCTGTTTAAAATCAGTGTGAATTTAGGCTATAACCTGTCCTAATGCACCCTCAGTTGTCCCTGTGTCCCTTTGTCCCTGAGGCTGCCTCTGGAGTGTAGGTTACGGGCGGGTTCGGTCAGGACGGAGACGGATGGAGAGATCTCTATAAGCAGGTCTTGGGACACAGTCGGTTTATTGTAAAGGCGTGGGTATTGGGGCACTGCTCAGAGCTGCTAGACTCAACTCTGAGCAGGCCCAAGAGAGTAAGCAGGTGAGAGAGAGAGAGAGGGTGTAAGAGCAAGAGTGGAAGTAGGAGTAGAAGTGGAAGAGAGGAATAGAGAAGTGTCTGAAGTCCTGGTTACAATACAATAAATCATCTTCTGTACTGAATATTCTAGTTGTCACTAACCAATCTAATACAAGATACAAATCCTATAGCATTTACATACAGCCTATAAGAGTTCTTATATTACCATAGAGTGTTACATCTTAACTTCTAAAAACTACTCTTTGGACCCCTTCTGCTGAGCTAGTAGGGTCTGCTCTGACCCTTGGACCTGTTTGCAAGCAGAGGGTATTGTTCCATCAAGAGGGGATTACTTCAGTGGCCATACCATTGTTTTCTAGTTGTTCAGTAACTAAGATCTGGTATTTCAAAAGTGGCTTTCATTTCGATGTTGCCTGTAGTTTTCATATTCCCAAAATCTTTTGTCAGGCAATCATATTTCCAAGGTTTTCCTGTTCCATCTTCCCCAACATGGAGCTGCCCTTGCAGGGATACAGGCAGGAGGCACCAGGGCATCTCTGCTCCCGTTGGGTGTGCCTGGATTAAACTGATCCAAACAGCTGTGAGACCTCTTCAATATTTATCATACTGTCCATATAATGAAACTCTGCTATTGGTAATTGCTAGGAGATTAAACCTTTCCAAAGACACAGTTAGTGAATACTAATGCCCTGCTCTCCAGAGGAGGGGATGTTGGGAGAGCTGGGGAGGGAAGAAGAAGGAAAATCATTCAGTGTTCAGGGGCTGTGATATGAGGGAAAACCTCATTATTTGTTCAAGGCACCAGCACAGGGTTTTTGTAGGCCAGATCAATCTACAGATGCTGTGTGAAAAAGAAGCATTACAGGACAGTGCATGTGAAACACTTTGGGTCTGAACCTTGGTCTGTTCCTGAGGGATCTGGATTGGCATTATTACCTGAACACTTGTTGCTGTGGTATTTACAGGGGGAAGGAAGAAACCTCTGCACTAACGAGATCCTGAGGTTGTTACTTTCTTGACATCATTTCTAAACCTGATCCTACCCCCTTTGGTTCTCCATGTATTTCAGTGCAGGTGCTCCTTGCACCTTTCAGTAGGCAGGACAGGAATATTGCATTATCCCGGCTCTGCCCCTATGGTTGGAGCAATTTCTGCCACCCCTCCTTGTTCCCCTGTTGTTTCCTATTGCTCAGTGTCAGTCACAGGCTTGGGAGGGGTGGAATGCAGGAGCTTCAGCAGGTGTGACACCTCCCCGAGCTGGCCTTGGGGATGGGCTCAGGATGGGCTGCCTTCAAATGCCCTGCCCAGAAAAATACATTAAACAGGGCAGAACAAGCTAGGTGCCCATTTTATAGAAAATTAAATCCCTTTCCAAACAGATAGGGAGAGGAGTCTTGTGTTGATCACCCATGTTACAGTGAGCTCAGTGGGGACAGAAGGGAAAGGTTCTTCCACCAGAGCCCTCCTGCCACAGACACAGGGAGGGCTCTGAGGCTGTGGGGACACATTTGTGTCAGCAAACTCCGCCACAGCCAACAGAATTCTTTGGAAAGATTGGTAATGCTGTCCTTCCACGGGCAGATTAGGATTTTCCAGTCCAAACTGCAGTGGGATGGAGACTGTCAATGCTCTCAGAGTGTCCTGGCGGCGCTGCCCACGCTGGATGGGGAATGTCCAGTGGCACGAGGTGGCAGCTGAGGTGCTCTGACACCATCACCCACAGTGAAGCTGCTGTGGATGACAACCCTGTAGCTGCAATTTGGTACTCTGTGCACGAAGAATATGAGGTAGAGGTCAAGTGACAGACTCTTTTTCAATGCCCCATGCTAATGTGTGAATGGTAGTGTTATCCAAGCCCTGTGTGGCACAAAATATTCTTCTATTTATTATTTATATGTATTGCAAAAAACCCATGCAGAGTAGACAAGGGAATAAGTAAAGAATAGCACATAGTTGAATGGGAAGACCAATAGATGGATGATACAAATTAACAACTTCTTTCTGTCTGGTTTCTTCAATAAGAATAGCTACATTTTATTAATGTATATTCAGACAAAGATACATTCACACACTAAATCAATTGCTTTTGGAAATAGTATTGAAACAAAGTAGAAAAGGGTATTTTGGGTGGTCAAGAAAATGGAAACTTCAAAAAATCTTTGTGAGGCTCACTGGAGATATTAAATTTTCTGTGGACTTTGTAAATTTATGTCCGTTAGAAACTCCCAGACTCTAAATGACTTCTAAATTATATATCCTGTGAGGGTAAAATAAAAATCCAAGTTTTCATTTATATATATTAAAATTACAGCTGAGATCCATGATTTTATCATAGTGCCTCAATCCCATTAACATTGAGAGAAGTAAGATATTTAGATATCTTTGTGGAGAAATCCTACAAAATGAGGTTTTTAATGGACAATTTAATGAAAGCAATGCTGTGTGTGCAACAGCTGACCAAAAAAAAGGCAAGTAAACCCCTGGGAATAAATGGAACAAAGCAGGATAGGAAAGAGTTCTGAAGATTTGATATGTTATGGGATCAGTTCAGGGAAGGGAAATACTGAGTGAGCAGAGTGAGGAGGACACGGGGTGTCTGTGCAGCCTCACCAGCCCCTCTATCTCTGGCTGCTGGGGGTTAATTCCACCAGGCTGTGGTGTCCTGGACATCAGCCCTGCTGAGACTGGGCTTGACCTGAGCTGGGATTTCACATCTGCCACTCACATCCCACTGCTGCTGCTTGGTGGCTTCAAGGAAAAGCAGAGCAGACAGCAGGTCTGGGAGTGTCAGGTAATATCCGGTACCTAGAACAATTACCCTGCTGATGCCCTGAGAGCCACATTGTAAAAGTGTAATTGAAATACTGTGTGGTGTTTTACAAAATGGCCCTGTTATGTGTGTTACGTGAAAATGCAGGTAAAGGTTTTCCTGAAATAGGCTTAATGAAAATGAGGAATATCCTGGCTTTGACAGGCAGCTGGAAGAAATGTTGCTGTAGAGAGTTTAATCCTCTGCTCTTAGGTTTTCTCTTGGTTGTCTGAAAGCCACCACACCATTGAAGCACTGCAGTGATTTCCTGAGGAGCACTGATGTTCCTGGTGTCTTGGACACAGTTTTTACTTCAGGCCCCTGGGAATGCTCTGGTAACAGCTCTGTGCTGTGGAGGGAGAATGAGAAAACTTCACTGCAAGTAACAGTTGTTGTTTGCAAGGCCAGAATGAGTCAACATAGGAAAGTACACTAGCTTGTGTGATGGTCTTTATACTTTTGACTGTATTTCTAAATTCCCTGGAAAAATGTTCCTTGAAGAAACTTAGGGATTACCTGGGAAGAAGAAAAGTTTTGCTATGAATTTTTCAGGAAATCCTCTCATGATTAATCTCTGTTTATACTTGAAATTTGTGTTCTCAGACAAATTTTCCCCGTGTTAAAGAAATAATTCTGCAGGAAAGAACAGAATGTCTGAGGAAGACAGTAAACACACACCTAAAATGGTAATTTAGTTTTAATGTTTTTGTGCTATGCTTACATCCGTGTTTCCAAGAGCTGATTTGATTCTGTAGCAGTTTCTTCTTGGAAAAAACCAGCATGTTTATGAAGGTGTTGACTCATGGCAGAGCTAAAACTGACAACAGTTAAGTGTAACTCCTTCCATTAACAATAATGGAGTTCATGTTGTATCATTATCATGGTTGGAAAGCCTGTCAGGAAGGAAAAAAAGAAGAAAAAAAAAAAAAAGCACTGTACACGCTGATTTATATAGTTTTTATATGGAGAACATGTGTTGTTGATCCCAGCCGGACTATGAAGGGCACAGGCATTCCATTGCCAAGATTTAGGTGCCCTTTGAAAGTACAAAATCAGGTTTTGAGGCAAGGGTTAAAGTTACATCTTGACAACATACAGAAAATAAAAGGTGTGTAATGAGAAGAGAGAAAAGATACAAGGGAGAGGTCAGAAGAAGAATTTCTTTAACATTAGAAATCCTTTGTAGAATAAAAAGTGGCACAATGAATATGTTTAAGTCCAAGGGGGTAGTTGATGTCAGGCATTTGTATGGGAGAATTTCGCGTGAATTTTTAGGTTGCACATTGAAAATTCACCAACTCAGTGGGTGCTCATATCACCAAGGTCATGGATTTGAGCTGTGTACGGGTGATGCGCTGAAGAGTTGGACTCAAAAATCCTTTTGGGTCCCTTCCATCTCAGAATATCCTGTGAAATCCCTCTCAAAAGTGGCTGTGCTGCCTGGGCAGAAGTGCAATGGCTGTGGTGGCTGATGCAAAGAAAACTGAGTGATGAACTTGAGAGCAGAGGAGTATAATATGGCTTGGGCTGCAAGCTGGTGAAAAGTATGGGCTTGGACTGTGAACAAAAAAATACTTTATTTACTACAAATGGGGTCATTCCCAATGGAAAGATGAAAAGAGGCTTATTTTCTTGAGCTCAGCCTGAGATGAGTCCAGGGGTACAGGATACTATGGTTCCAATCTTGACTTTGAATTGGACCTGAGAACAGTAATAAAACCAAAATTGTTCAAATCATTTAAGAAGAGAAATCCCTTCTGTGCTTATGCTCCCTATTTAAATTTCCTTAAAACAGCATTTCCCTCTTCTACCTGTGCTGCTGAGTTTTTAATACATCTATTTAAATGCAAATTTTGACTTTTGGTCTGTAATCACAAAAATGTTTGACATATAAATTTTTATCAGAAATGTAATTTTATAGAGAAGCAGTAATGGAGTGGTAGGCCACAAATACCAGAGTGATGCATTGCTCACCCTGTTTCAGTGAGGGGAACTGCCTGCTCCAGTGTCAGCTGATGGGAACGATTGTTTCCTAAATGCTCGACTTACCGAGATGTGTGTGGTGCTCTAAAGAACTTTCTAACTGTACTTGGAGTGTTTTCTTGTGTACCAAAAGCTCCCTGAGGACCATCATTTCTTTGTGTGCTCTGAATTGCCAGGATGGCAGTCCTGACTGTTGTATCTTCAAGAACAGAAGGATTTTTTCCAGCCTAGCATTTTTGTCTTGTTCACAGCAAGTTTATTGCCCTAGACTTGCCTGGCTGTGGGGTGTGTTTTACCAGCGTGTTGAATCCAGTGCAGGTTGCTCTTTACTTGCTGCTGGGTGTGTCATTTGTATTTTGTCTTCCCCACTCTCATCAGACAGTCAGGCCCTCGCCAGCCCCTGTCCAAGGTGTTGATGGCCACCAGCCCTGGTGTCCCTGCCAGGGCCACAGCTGCTGAGCAGGGTCACAGCTGCTCGCACTGACGGAGCTCCAGCTGCAGCAGACGAGGTCCTGTTTGCCAGAGCTGTCGTCCTGTCTGTCTCCCTAGGACTGATCCAACAGCAGTCGGTGCTGGGCTGAGCAGTCATAGCAGCAGCAGGCCACAGGCGCCTTTGGCTCAGGGTTTGGCACAGCTGGGTGCCACTGCAGCCACAGATTCTGCCCTGTGAGTCACAGAACAGGCTGAGCTGGCAGGGACCCACAGGATCATCCAGTGCAGCTCCCGGCCCTGCACACACACCCCACCCATCCCACCAGTCCCACCCTGTGTGTCCCTGGGAGTGGTGTCCAGACGCTCCTGGAGCTCTGGCAGCCTCAGGGCCGTGCCCATTCCCTGGGGAGCCTGGGCAGTGCCCAGCACCCTCTGGGGAAGAACCTTTCCCTGATCTCCAGCCTGACCCTGCCCTGACACAGCCCCAGCCATTCCCTGTGTCCTGTCCCTGGTCACAAGAGTGAAGAAATTGGTGCTGCCTCTCATGAGGATGTTGAAGACCACAATGAGATCTTCCCTCAGTCTCCTGTTCTCGAGGGTGAACAAACCAAGTGCCCTCAGCTGCTCCTCATGACTTCCTCTCCAGTCCCTTCCCCATCCTCATGGTCTCCTTTGGATGCTCTCTGATGGCTTCGTGTGTTTTCTATGCTGCGGTGCCCCAAACTGCACCCAGAACCCAAGGTGAGGCAGCGTTAGGAAGCACTATTTTCCAGTTTGTGTTGGGTGGTCAGTCATAGGGGCAGAGCAGAACATGGTGCCAGGCATGAAAGGAGTGTTAATCCCAGTACTGACTTCTGAAGGATCAATAATGTCTGAACATACACTCATTTTAAAGAAACACTATACCCATACATACCACAGCCAAGTCTGTGCCTCCCTGGGATAGCAGGCTTATATTTACTTGATTCTAGAATTAAGTGAATGTAGGTGGCTGCTTTCATTTTACTTACTGTTTAAAATAGTTCTTATATTATCATGCCAAGAGTCAATATGAAATGTCAGATATTTTATTGTACTTTCAGTTATAGAAGAGAACACGCCTTAGGTTCTGCACATTCTGCATTTTATGTTCCCTAGATGCCCTGGCATTAATTACATACTTCAGGTTCCGAATGACGGAGGATCTGAAGGGCACTGTGCTGCATTTTCATTCTCACCATCTCTATCTGTTTTCTGAATTTAGACAGGTTACAAAGTGTTAGTGAAGACTTGAGCAGTGTTGAAGCCATTTAAAAAATAGCAGTAACATATCAAGTGTATCAAATAGTCTGATTCCTTGCTGTTTGTCAAGGAACAAGGAATTGGGAGAGGAGGAAAATCTTAGGATTTGAACCAAAAGCTATTTGACTGCATTGAGAGTCTGGAGAAATTATTTCTTACCCACTCCACTCAGTGGGCTCGGTGCTGATTTCCCTGCTCACTGAGATGGTCCTGGGGCCTGTTTCATTGCCACTCATCTCTCCTGACTGGGCTTGCTTTGCTCTGCTAAGATCTGTTTATTCACTGCTGCTAAGGCTGGAGTGTGCTGGATCATTAGCTAACTGTTCAAGGTTAACCAACTTTTTTGTGCTGAAATGGCTTTTTATGAAACACCTTTTAAGGTTTTGAAAATACTTGGCATTAGCTTACCTTAAAACCTGAGATCTGAGTGCAGCCATTGTCATATTTTAGTGAGATTAAGATTTTGCTCTCTTTCCCCCTCTCTGTGTTGTAAAAACACATTATTTTTAGTCCATTTCTGCTTTATTCGTGTGCAAAGCCAACAAATGTCCTGAGCATATCTGTGAAGTGCTTTATTTTTCAAGTGCTTATGTAATTTGCTGGACACTCATGTTTAAATGCTTGCATATTGAAAAAAATAAGCATTTGTATATTCAGAAATACCACACTAGTGGTTCTCACTCCTCACTTTGGTCAACCTTTTTCCCTTAAACACTGAGCAAATTTCATAGTGTAGTCATGCAATTTTTATAACAATTTTGACACTGGAAATTAATTGTAGGCTTGATCAAGATACATGTTCAATGACACATCCACACAGACCAAATTTCCTATAGAAGGCTATGATCAGTGTCAGCCAGTTTCTCTTTATTTGTGCTAGCCCTTTTTTAGGTTTTTATCCATGTTGTGGCCTTAGTTTTCGGATATGTCTTCATCGTTCTGGATCTTGAGAGTTTGTGTCCTCAAGTCGTCAAAGCACAGGAATATTGGTGTGCCAGTGCAGAGCAGGTACAGCACCAGGAGCATCCCCTGCACCTCTTAAGGTCCAGGAGGATTTTCAGATCATGCACTGTTCCCATGAGCCACTCCAGGACACCAGATTTAATACAATTAGCCTACTTCACCCTCCTTGCCATGTTTTGCCTTTTAAATTTTTCAGCTTAACATGCAGTAAACACTTCATTAGTCATTTTGGTCATGATGTAGAAGGGATGGATGTGGGGGAAACGGGCTCACGATAGCTAAAGCCAAACCAGGGTTATAGCCCTGATGAAATTCAGAAAAAGAGAAATCCTAAGGGGAAGAGAGAACTATTTTTATTAGCAGTTTATCCCCTTATGGTGACCTAGATACCTGTGCTGGTCTTGGGGAAGGGGAAGCCTGTTATTACCAAGCCCTGAAGGAAGCTCTCTGTGCTGATCTTAGGCTGCAGAGGAAGCAGGGCAAAAAGGGAATGTGAAAAGGGAGTTTGCAGGTAACAGCTTCAAGCTGTAATGCAGCGTTTCAGACCTGTTTTAAGGTATTTAATACATATATTTGCTGTCATGCATTTTTTTAAATACTTGTCAATATTTTATTTCATATGGCAAATAGATCGTTAATGGTGAAACTTCTATCACCTGCTGTATGAGAGGAGATAGCATATATTAAATGTTTGCTTCTGGATGCAGATTTGTGGTGCTCAATCCTATGCCAAGATATTGTTCAAGTTGAATTGCTTGAGGGCAGGCACACGTAAACAAATCACTCACTGTTTGATCCAATGCCCAGATGGAGTTCCTGACAGTAATCAGCAGCTGGCCAGAGGGATGGGGCAGTGCCAGTGCACTCTTCATGTCTTCACAGGGCTCTGAGTTATTCCTGATGGGTGTCAGGGCTGAAAAGTTTGTGAACTCCACAGTGTCACACCCCGTGACTGACCCGTGGTGGTTTGGGGTTTGTGTAGATCAAGGCACTCCCATTCAGTGTTGGCCACATCAGTTCCTGCATGGAAGAGGCTTCTGCAGTGCTGGGATCCTGAACTGAAAATAAAGGAGCAAGAGGATAAAAGGAACAGAAATAGGTGTATTTCTCCCTCTTTTAAAGCCTTTACAGAGCATTGCTGGATTTATGCCCTGTTGGCAAAGCTGAGTTATTTTTGTAATTATTGCACTTGTGCACCTCTCAACTGGACTTAGTAAAAGTCCACTAGGTAGAAGTAAAGTTGTGCTTGCTAGGCAAGCCAAAATCCAAAATACCAGCAGGACTGAATGCAAACATAAGTTTTCAAAGAGAAAAATCTGAGAAACAAAGCATCTACTTTTACTTTAGTGTTAGAACTATTATAGCTATAAATCTGAATTCACTGCCATTACTCATTCCTCTAAGGTGTTGATTTTATAAAAGCGATGCTAGGGAAAAAACCCACCCAGAAGTGAATTAAAATCTAAATCTGAAGTTATCGCACAAATGTTTGCTATTTATACTGTCCATCTGTCTATGGTGCCTGACAGATAATCAATATACTCTTACTAAAAGAAAAAAAAATCCTGTTGCTCTGGAGAAACACAGCACCGAGCCCAGCTAGAAGTTCCTGTAATACCCTGGCAGCTCTCTGTGCATAGCTGTGTTTGTAGAGTGGTCTGAGAAACAAGGGCAGATGAATATTTTCTAATAACTGAATAGTCAAATAGCATGATTGAAAGCAAGAACAAAACATCTGTGTCCTAAACTCTGTGTTCTTGGGCAGAGGCAGCTTGGGGCTGCGAGGAGTGGGCAGTGCTGCCTGCTCTCAGTTGCACTAACACTGATTTATTTATGTTTTTTGCGTGGGGGAAATGTTTGCATTTTGCTGCTGAGGTTTGGAAGAAATTCAGGTTTTCTTGCTTGGTGATCAGCAAGCTGTTGTGTGGAGCTCAATTATTATGGTCCCAGTTTTTCCCTCCTCGTGGGCCTTTCTATTGAAATTTGGGGCTTTTCAGGGGGCTGGTTTCAGTAGGAGGTTGGTGCTGTCTTTTGGTGGAAAGAATGCATAAACTCCAGCTTCTGCAGATGACTCATGTATCACAGCTAATCAGAGCCACAGTGGTTCTTCATACATCTGATTATCTCTGTTTGTAGCAGGCTTATTTTCATTAGGGAAGCAAACTCTAAAGCTATAATAATCCAGTAAATTATTATGTACAGTTGTATAGATGTGAGTTGGACTTTTTTCTTGGTATCAAAGAGAAATGGTCACTGCAATGAGACAAATTCTACTCGTACTAGTGCAAGTCCATGAACAACTAAATATGTAAAGTGAAATACTTTTTCTCATATACTCTTTAGGTTTTGTAGAATGCTATTTTTTTGTCTGTTTTTCAGCTCATGATAAACTTCTGTGGTTAGAATCTTCCAGCTGAATCTGAAAGGTTTTTGCAGGTCTTTGAAGTACAAGCCTTTATCTAGTTTGGGATGTGTGGCTCTTCTTAGCAAGTTAATAGAATCTACCTCCTGAGACATACAGGGTAAAATGTTAAATAAATGCATTATTATTACATTAAATCTCAGGGAAAAAAATAGCCAGTTTGGAAATAAATTTTTGTTATTGAGTGACTTCTCAGGATTTTGAGGGTTCAGCCAAAACAAAATTGAGATAGTTATAATGTAAAAAACTTGCAGCACACAAATTCTGTTTAGCCCTGTTTAGTTCTATTAGGTGAGGCATTTTTAATCTTTTGGAAGGCGAGTTTGAGAGTTAATTGTTGATTTTGTTGGTTTTAGAAGTACATCAACATAATGAATTCTTGACCTGATGAAAGAAAAATGAACAGGTTCAGCTTTGAATTTTCAGGAGTGCCACATCTGTGCAGTTTGTCTGCTTTGGCATTATGAGGTCTAGAGCTAAGAGCAGCCCACCAGCAGGACTCTGCTGTTACCTGCATAAACACCAACGCTGTGACAACAGTGACTGCATAGCTGCTCTAAACAGGTTAATCATGAATAAAAGTGCTGGGGTACATTAAAAATGGAAGTAAAGGCAGAGGGGAAGGAGATGCCTTTGACTGGCGGTGTGGAGTAAGTCCTGCTGATTTTGATTGTTTAGCTGTAATTGTTACCACATCGTGCAGCCAGCAGAAATCCACAGAGTCATCCACAAGTTACCTCTAAGTAGCTGGGTTTGCAGAGGGAGACAGTTTTTCCCTGCCGCTTGTCACTGGCTGTACCAGGTCCCTCTGGTGGCTCTGTTCCAGGGAGCTGCTGTGAGCCCCTGGCACGTGCATCCCCCGTGCCCCTGGAGCTGTCCCCCTGCTCGTCCCATGCCCATGGCAGGATGCAGAGGCAGCAGCCTCTGCTTTTATTCTTATTATACTGGCACACAGAAAATGCCCAAAATACCTCATGCAAAAAAACCCCAAAAAAACCCAAAAAACCAAACCAAAACAAACAAAAAAAAAACCCCAAAAAACAAAAAAAAACCCAAACCAGAAACGTGCCGAGAATATTTAGTAATTCATTTTGCAATTAGAAATTTGCTGGTCATTGTCCTTCCCTGGTACAGATTTGAGTAGTGATTGAAGCCAGAATGGAAGAGACATTGTCTTTTAAAGTCATTCTGTCAAATCATTTAAATTAGTATAAAGGGCAATTCATACAATTTCAGAAAATATTGTTTGTGTCTTTTCCCACTGTTCCCAGATTTTGAGAAGTTATTGCTTATGTCTCAAGGAAAGAATTCAAAGTGCTGTGAGAGAACAAGCAGCTCCCTGCACAAATACACAGCACCAGTTCTGCATGAGAAACAGCGCTGAACTTCGTAGGAAGAGTATTTTGAGCAGGTCCAGTTGATAAGCACTCCAGAATCAATATTTCATGTTATTCTACTATACAAATATAACACTGATAGCGGCAGCACTACAAGAGGCTGGAAACAAGTCAATGTCACAGGCAGTTGGCATTCAGGCTGCATGTCCAGGAGGCAGCTCCTGCATCTCTTGCTGTGCTTCGGTCAGGGCACCGTGTGATTGAGTGGCAACACCAGCCATGCTCACAGCAGCTCTGGGTAAGTCTTCCTAACCTTCTGCACTCTTTACTGGAGCCACACTGTGAAATTTCTATAGAAAGACTTATGCTGAGTTTTTCTGTTTTACTTAAACTGAATCACTGTGTTTAAAGGATTGATTTTAATGCCCTGAAATCAAAATTTTGTTACTGATCTTGAAATAGACCAACTGCAAATATTTTGCTCAGGTTTTGAATCAGATAATGCTCTAGTTTTGAATCAGATAATTCTCTCACAATAAAGATTCTGGAAATTCTCTGTAAGGAGGAACAGTGCTCTTTGGCATTTATATTTTTTGGTTAGAGGATGTAGCAATGGGAAGACAGAATAATGAATTGTCAGGAAGGCAGGGAAGTTAGAGGAATATAACTGGTGCTTATGCCCATTATTGTTGCAGGTTTTTGACATTTAAAGTGGTTTGCAACTCTTCTCTTATCAGAGCTAATGCCAGACAATCAGTCACCCTCGCACAGCAGTTCTGTGCCTCACTGTTAGTAATGCTGCTGATAATTGATGTGCAGCAGCAGAATTTATAAATGAAATTAGCTCCCCAAAGTTTCAAGTATGACTGTGATTGAAGCAGTAATGATAGAGTTCATGCGAGTACGTTTGCCATTTATCTAAATGTATCATTACTGACAGTGCTTTTTCGTTAACATTTTGTTATCCTTATTCATGTCATTGTTATAATGTCCTCTCAGATACCTGCAAATTAAACTGACTTGTACTCAATGCTGATCCTTCCTGCCCACCCCTGCACCTCCTTCTTTGGAATTAATTTGTGCAATGTTTGATTTTTAAGATCTCTGGGAGCATCTCCAACACAGTCAGAAGGAATGTGCTGTTCAAATAACTGGGGAACAGCTTTGGCTTTCTTGTCAGTGAAGGCTTTTCCATGCTTTATTTATCAGGAAGACACAATATTAGCATTTTAATTCAAAATTCAGAAAGTTGGTTTTAGCTACAAAGAACAGTCAATAGAAATAGAATTTTTAGCAATCCAGCAATGTTTCAGACTTTGGACTCAAAATCAAGAAAGCCCCACATCACCATGGATTTGATAATATCTTTAGCTAATCCTGGAGACTCTTTTTTAAAAACTCTTATATAAAATTACTAAAGGAGACATAATTTTGGTGAAGATTCCATGGTAATCTGAAAATAAAGTGATTAAACATAAGTTGAGTCAAATAGATCCTGATTTTAAAAAAAAAATCATGTATCTTTTTTCTAAATCTTCAAAACCAGAAGTTGATTATCTCATTTTGTGATGATTTTCTCTTGTTCCAGTTACTTCTACATGTAGAGATTTTAAAGGGCTGTAGGACAGAAGGTTTTTGGTATTAATGAATATCAAAGAATTTGTTACAGGAAGTTTCATCCCCGTTCTGTTTAGTAAAAACCCAGAAATTCTGTGCAAAGAGGCAAGGTTAGAATAGTTCAAATAACCTCGATTGAGTTTAAGGATAGATAAGTACATATGGTTTGCTCTTTTTTTGTTTGTTTGGGGTTTTCTTTGTTTGCTTTGTTTTTTTGTTTTTTGTTTTTTTGGTTTTTGTTTTAGTAGACTCATTTCTCTAATAAACTATATTGAGATCTGAAAAGGAAAAGGTTATATTTGTATGTTTCCCATCACTGGAGTAATTTTTTCTGAAATTTCAGTAAAGATGAGGAAAAAATTCCAGCAATTTAAATCAGAAAATGTGTATAAATTCATAGAAATGCTTGTTTTTAGAAACCCATCCAACCCTCAGCACTGATTTTAGTTCTCAGAACTGTTTTGCTTTAATCCCTTTCCCGCCACAAATTAAAGTGAAGAAAATATGTACAGTGCATCTACTGTATACCAAGGGAACAGTCCACACTTCCTGGCCTGGCTGGTATCTTTTGTGTTTTTTACCTCATGAGGAGGCTGAAATGAACTAACACAAACATGATTTCAGAAGGTTATGCCTCATTTCAGTGGGGCTTGTTTCAGTCTCTGCAGCACAAGAACTGGAGGGCTTCCAGTTTATTCTCTTTTTTAGAACAGGAGCTGTCATCTTTGAGCATGTTCAGCAAATTCAGTATCACAAGGAGACAAGACAACGGGATCAAACAGGATCTCTCTTGCTCAAAATACTGTAGAATATCCTATAGTCACATAGATGGTTCTGCCTTTTTGGCAATGTTTGACTATTGGGACCCAAAGGAGGTGAAGAAGCTGTAGCTTTGACTCAGATTTAAATCTTCGCATGTTTAGTATTTTGGGGGGATTTTCACCTGGATTTCTTGTAGGAAGACAGTAGTGTTTGATTTCCTGGACACCTTTATTTTGAAGTGTTGCCTTTAACAACACATAATTTGTGACATCAGGTTTTGGGTGCTTCATTGAATGTAGTTTATTCTTCTAGTGGTTTGTATATAATTTCTAATGTACTAATTGATACACCAGACAAGTTCAATGAAGTCCAGGACACAACCTCCCCAGGGTTTTGCCAGCCATCTAATTTATATGAATTTCCTCTAAGTCATGACAGTGATGCTTTAATCCATTAAAATCCACATGGAAATTTAAAGACAGAACACATTTCTTAGTTTCCAAGCACTGAAGTGTAAAACTTTCAAATGCTAGTGTTTAATTACATGACAACCCACTGCCTGTGCCATGGCGGTGGGGATGGGGAGCATGGGACCAGCTCAGTCCTCTCCTTGTTGGTGGCACAATGCTGAGGAGGGGTTCAGCTCCTGCTGCTCAGGGCTTGTGCAGAGGTGTAAGGACACGGCCTCTGTTGGAAGTTCTTGGAAAGGATGAATCAGTAACTTGTTTTGGCTGCTTAATACTTGGTGGGGACTAGGCATTCATCATTTCCATGTCTGTCTTGCCATCCCTAGAGACAGACTCCACTTAAAGTAAGGGGAGTAGGAATTTTGGAGAGTGCCTTGGAGTAGCAGAGATCAAAGTCAGGTGAAGATTGTTAAAGAGCTTTCTCTGTGCTCCCCCATAACAAGGTTGAGCTCTCTACAGGGGGGTAACCACAATCTTACAGTCTCAAGTGCCTTTCTGTGAACTTCTCAGAAGGCCAAAATCTTGCCCTCCACTTTTTCTTTTGGCAGGATCCATGACCCCTCTGGATAAATATCTGGAAGTCAGGTGTGTTAAGCTGAAGGACACCATTTAAGGAATGTTCAGGAACAGAGAGTTAAGAGAAGTCCATCTCTACCACAGCTGGCCTCCAAGGGAGATGCTGAAAAGAAGGGACACTTTTGCTGAAATGTCAGCAAACCTGTGATTTAGCTTTGTGGTTTGTTTTTAAGTCTTTATTAACTCTGTCCATAAACTAGTTACCAAAACGGTAACAGCAGCAGTTGTCTCTGCTTGTAGCAGGAAGGACTTTTCATAAAAGTTAATCTTCCCTGAGCAAACAAATTTTAATCTGTGGGTTCCATCATCTTCTGCTTTTTAATAGTATTGCTCTTTTAATATCACTTCTTTTCTAACAAGATCATACCCTGCTCCCTTAGGCCATGTTAAAAAGGTCAGTCACTGAGTGGTATTTTAATTTAAATACAGAGTGAAAGACAGAGGGTTTTTGCTAGAATACTAAAAGATCACCTATTTAAATCTTCCTTTTAGAGTCTGTTTAACTATCTTTCTTTGAGGCTTTTTCTATGACCTTCAACATAATTTAAACTTAATTTTTAATTCATTATTCATGCCATTAAATACTGAAACCCGTTTCTTGCTGCAGTTTATTTCTCTATTAAATGCGTCTGTTGTATTGGTTTTGTTTGGTTCTGTAATGAATTCTGATGTACTGGCATTTAAAACACAATAGAGGAGAATGCTTCTTTTGAGAGGTAAAAAACCCTCAAGTGTAAACGTTGGATTACATCAACAGCATTGTTTAAGGTAAAATAAGGGGGCAGGGCAAAGACAGGTTGAGCTTGGGGCCTCTTACCTCGATAAATTCTGTGTAAATGACACTGTCCTGTGCTGCCCTGCGTGGGCTGGGAACGGGCTGCTCCGAGTGTTCCGAATTTCTGAAGTGCTTCAGCTTCATGCAGCATTAACTGTGGCAGCTCCACTGACACCCTGACACCTGCTCTACATCATTGTTTTGGCTTTTCCATTTTTTTCTCGCTTGGTAATTGAGTTTCATGACTTGGTGCAGGCGATGGAATGAACTGCAGATAGTTATGTTATTATAGATTAGCCATAGTGATACTGGGGTTTGTAGAGACCTGATATGCTGCAGGAAAGCACCCAGAACTAATATTGCCGAATAAAGGAAATAAATTAAGCCCTTAAAATGATGTATTTTCATTGCCAGGGGCCAGGTTTTTCCACCCCTCCTAAAGCTGAGGAGCTGGTATCTAATTTGCTGTACCCAAGTAAGAGTTGCACCCTTGCAAAGCAGTGTGGAGAAGATCCATAGATTCTCATCACTAGCACATGCTCAGTTATTTTTTTGTTGTCTGTCAGCATTCAGTTACTTTAGTAATACAAACTACTTCTGTATCTTTCCTCACTTGATTCAATGGCCTTAAGTGTGGCACATTCACAAGCAGTTGGGTAAATGAGGGAAAAATCCAGTGTTCTGTTGCTGTTGCTTTTCAGAATTTTTGTCTGACAGTCATTAGCAGTACAAGTTAATTGGAGAAACTCTGAAAGAGAGTGCAATGAACAATTAAGGAAAAAAAGGTGCCAAAGAAAACATGGTTAAGTTGTAAGAGTGAAGTGGCAGAGCTATAATATTTTACAGTTTTGCTTCGGGGCTTTTTTTAAAGCAGGGGAGAGAAAGAAAGCATTTCCCTGAAGCACAAAGTTTCCCTAAATTTGGGACAGTTCCATAGGTGGCAGGAGCATGGATGCCATGTGACTCTGGGGCATTGTCAGCGCTGTCACAGTGACCTGCAACGCAGCTGGGTATCCCTGCAGGCCCCTGAGCCGGGAGTGACATGGTCCTGCAGCTCTGGATTGCCCTGGAGCTCCCTGAGCCGTGGGTGACACTGTGGCTCTGGATTCCCATGCAGGTCCCTGAGCCGTGGGTGACACTGTGGCTCTGGATTCCCTTGGAGCTCCCTGAGCCGTGGGTGACACTGTGGCTCTGGATTCCCATGCAGGTCCCTGAGCCGTGGGTGACGCTGTGGCTCTGGATTCCCATGGAGCTCCCTGAGCCGTGGGTGACACTGTGGCTCTGGATTCCCATGCAGGTCCCTGAGCCGTGGGTGACACTGTGGCTCTGGATTCCCATGCAGGTCCCTGAGCCGTGGGTGACACTGTGGCTCTGGATTCCCATGCAGGTCCCTGAGCCGTGGGTGACACTGTGGCTCTGGATTCCCATGCAGGTCCCCGAGCCGTGGGTGACACTGTGGCTCTGGATTCCCATGCAGGTCCCTGAGCCGTGGGTGACACTGTGGCTCTGGATTCCCTTGGAGCTCCCTGAGCCGTGGGTGACACTGTGGCTCTGGATTCCCATGCAGGTCCCTGAGCCGTGGGTGACACTGTGGCTCTGGATTCCCATGGAGCTCCCTGAGCCGTGGGTGACACTGTGGCTCTGGATTCCCATGCAGGTCCCTGAGCCGTGGGTGACACTGTGGCTCTGGATTCCCATGCAGGTCCCTGAGCCGTGGGTGACACTGTGGCTCTGGATTCCCTTGGAGCTCCCTGAGCCGTGGGTGACACTGCGGCTCTGGATTCCCATGCAGGTCCCTGAGCCGTGGGTGACACTGTGGCTCTGGATTCCCATGCAGGTCCCTGAGCCGTGGGTGACACTGTGGCTCTGGATTCCCATGCAGGTCCCTGAGCCGTGGGTGACACTGTGGCTCTGGATTCCCATGCAGGTCCCTGAGCCGTGGGTGACACTGTGGCTCTGGATTCCCTTGGAGCTCCCTGAGCCGTGGGTGACACTGTGGCTCTGGATTCCCATGCAGGTCCCTGAGCCGTGGGTGACACTGTGGCTCTGGATTCCCTTGGAGCTCCCTGAGCCGTGGGTGACACTGTGGCTCTGGATTCCCATGGAGCTCCCTGAGCCGTGGGTGACACTGTGGCTCTGGATTCCCATGCAGGTCCCTGAGCCGTGGGTGACACTGTGGCTCTGGATTCCCATGCAGGTCCCTGAGCCGTGGGTGACACTGTGGCTCTGGATTCCCTTGGAGCTCCCTGAGCCGTGGGTGACACTGTGGCTCTGGATTCCCTTGGAGCTCCCTGAGCCGTGGGTGACACTGTGGCTCTGGATTCCCATGGAGCTCCCTGAGCCGTGGGTGACACTGTGGCTCTGGATTCCCATGCAGGTCCCTGAGCCGTGGGTGACACTGTGGCTCTGGATTCCCATGCAGGTCCCTGAGCCGTGGGTGACACTGTGGCTCTGGATTCCCTTGGAGCTCCCTGAGCCATGGGTGACACTGTGGCTCTGGATTCCCATGCAGGTCCCTGAGCCGTGGGTGACACTGTGGCTCTGGATTCCCTTGGAGCTCCCTGAGCCGTGGGTGACACTGTGGCTCTGGATTCCCATGGAGCTCCCTGAGCCGTGGGTGACACTGTGGCTCTGGATTCCCATGCAGGTCCCTGAGCCGTGGGTGACACTGTGGCTCTGGATTCCCATGCAGGTCCCTGAGCCGTGGGTGACACTGTGGCTCTGGATTCCCTTGGAGCTCCCTGAGCCGTGGGTGACACTGTGGCTCTGGATTCCCTTGGAGCTCCCTGAGCCGTGGGTGACACTGTGGCTCTGGATTCCCATGGAGCTCCCTGAGCCGTGGGTGACACTGTGGCTCTGGATTCCCATGCAGGTCCCTGAGCCGTGGGTGACACTGTGGCTCTGGATTCCCTTGGAGCTCCCTGAGCCGTGGGTGACACTGTGGCTCTGGATTCCCATGCAGGTCCCTGAGCCGTGGGTGACACTGTGGCTCTGGATTCCCATGCAGGTCCCTGAGCCGTGGGTGACACTGTGGCTCTGGATTCCCATGGAGCTCCCTGAGCCGTGGGTGACACTGTGGCTCTGGATTCCCATGCAGGTCCCTGAGCCGTGGGTGACGCTGTGGCTCTGGATTCCCATGGAGCTCCCTGAGCCGTGGGTGACACTGTGGCTCTGGATTCCCTTGGAGCTCCCTGAGCCGTGGGTGACACTGTGGCTCTGGATTCCCTTGGAGCTCCCTGAGCCGTGGGTGACACTGTGGCTCTGGATTCCCTTGGAGCTCCCTGAGCCGTGGGTGACACTGTGGCTCTGGATTCCCATGCAGGTCCCTGAGCCGTGGGTGACACTGTGGCTCTGGATTCCCATGCAGGTCCCTGAGCCGTGGGTGACACTGTGGCTCTGGATTCCCATGGAGCTCCCTGAGCCATGGGTGACACTGTGGCTCTGGATTCCCTTGGAGCTCCCTGAGCCATGGGTGACACTGTGGCTCTGGATTCCCATGGAGCTCCCTGAGCCATGGGTGACACTGTGGCTCTGGATTCCCTTGGAGCTCCCTGAGCCATGGGTGACACTGTGGCTCTCTGTCTGGCTCTGTGGGGCCACACCAGCCACTGCTGAGTCAGCAGGGCTGTGACATCCCTGCCTTCTTCCTTCTCCCCATTCTGGACCACATCCAAGGAAATGCAATATCTGGCAATTTCCAGTGATGGCCATGCCACAGGCCCTGCTCGTGGTATTTGGGAAGAGAATTTCAGCTCATCACTGGTGATACTTTCCTGTGCCTAAGCACATCTGAGGTACCTTTGCATCCACCCGTAGCCAGCCCAACGGGCATTATCATCCTTTCCCAATAATCCTGGGAAGCCAGCACTTCCCAGGAAGCTCTTCAGCTGACGTCCCCTTTGCTTAACAAACACCAGCTTGGCCCCTGCTGTCCCCAGGCTGCCAGGGAAAATTAATGGGCTCCACAGCTGTCTTCAGTTAATGGAATCCATATATTCTGTCACCCCGGAAGACCTCCCTGTGAAATTACCTCCCCTTTCGTTGCTCTTTGAGAAGTTATTGTATGGAAGCTAAACTGGGATTACGTGCTTTTATCCACAAGATATATATATATATATATAAATATAAATATATATATATAGAAATTCATATATATTCATTTATCCCCCCTTTTTTTTTTTTATGCTCTCTTTCCTTTCCCACATCCTTTCAACATCTTGAAGGAAGGAGATAATTTTCTGTACTGCTTGTTGAAACACTGCATTAGGCCAGAATTTAAACAGCATTAGTAAAAATACCAGCTTTCTACTGTACCATTCTCAATTCTGTTTTGAAAAATACTGCCTTACTCTTATAATGGATAGGATGTGTGTCTTGAACCATATGGCTGCTTATATGGGCTGTTTGGGATTCCCTGTTGCTTTTACCATTTATGTTGTTGCTTTGGAAATTGCTGGTATGATGTTCTTAATTAAAAACATTTAAACTGTGAAATACAGCTAGATCTAGGGCTGCCGGATTTTTGTGTCAAGATTTACATGAAATATATGCAGAGAACCACTTTATTGGGCGTGTAGACAGAAGATAAAAAAAGACCCTTTTTCTTATGTCTATTTCGAGTTTATTTTAATGTCATCAGTGTAAAAATAGTTCTGTTAATTTTTCTAAATGATACTGTACACGTGCTTTTCTCAGTTTACACAAAAGTAGTATTTGTGGAAAGCTTGAGATAAAAATTATCTTCCAATTTGTCAGAAAAATGAGTCTCCTGTTTCCATTCCAAAAGACCAAGATGGATAATCTGGAGCTTGTGAAGGGGCTTGTATTAAATTAATTCTTCACAAATTTTTTGTGCGTTTCTGAGCTGAGCTGTCACTAAAAAATGCAATTATGTTAAGGTAGCATTGTCTTCCCGAGATTCAGAAGTTTGTTTGATAAATGACCAATCTTGGGATTCTCAGCACAGAATTTCAGAGCTGGAGTGATTTTACACCCCATTGGTGGTGCTCTGATTTGTGTTATTGTCCTTGACAAGCGAGGTTTGCTGGGGCACAGCCACAACCTTCATGTAAAACAGTTCTCTGTCACCTGTTTGGGTTCTGCGTCAGAAAAAGGCTTCAACTCTGCTACTGATCCTTACTACACATGCTTGCTAAATAACAGATTTTTAAAGCTGGTTTTTTCCTTCACAACTATGCACTGTAACACGTTCACTCATAACCAAAGCTCTGTGGTGAGCTCAGCCAAGCCCAGGGTCTGCAGGGTGAGGCCAAACCTCACTGTGTGCCCAGGCCTTGGTGGGGGACTCTCAGGTTTTTATGCTGGACAGATCTGAGTGTGTGGCCCCCTTCAGCAGTGCCTGCATAAGTGTTCAAAAGTCACCTGGCAAGCCATAAAAAGGTGAAGTTTATGAGAGTGATTATTCCATTTCTTTATCCATCTCCTCGACAACGAACCCGCACTGGGGCCCCTTTCTGAGCCCACACTGATGAGTTCAAAATACCACCTCTCCATGGTGTTAAATATGTACCTTTTTTTCTTGGTTAATTAATAGAGCCTCTTTACTGTGCCTTTTCCTCAAATTGAGTCTTTTCTCATCCTTGGATGAGGTCTTGCTTTTGTATGTATACTTAAACCAGTCAGAGGTGCAGAATTTTTCTGAATAATAAAATTCCTGCTTTAGTCTAGATTTATTTCAAACCTTGTTGTGGTAATGCACATTTAAAAATTAATTACAGTCTTTTGAGTGACTTCTGGCAAATTTAAAATCAGTAATTTTTAAAAAAGCAAAATACCTTTTAAGAAGATAAATCCACTTAGAATCCATTTAGAAGTGGCTGGTACACTGTGCACAGAAGCCTCAGGCCCATCAGCTTCAGCATTTGTCCAACATGAATGAATTTTTTCCAGCATGAGCTTGTCTTTAACTGAGATGGAAAGTCAGTATCATTCTTTTTGCCCCTAAATGCTTTATTAAAAGTATATATTTTGTGTGAGCCTTTGCACCTACAGAGACTTTTCTTCCCTAGATGAATTGAAATGGTCCACACATGGATATAGAAGCTATTATTTTCCCAGCAGGATGTTAAACTGCTCATCAACTCTTGCAGAGCCAAAACACCTATGAAAACCATGCAGGTGAAGGAGCTGCAGCTCTAATAACCACGGGTCAGCATTTCATCTCCAGCCAGGAAATCTTTCCCCCCTTCAAAGAAGCTTTGCTCCCAAGACCTGGACACTTTATGCTGTAGAGAAGTGTTTTACTGGGGGCTGGAAATCATCAAAAAAGGCTCAACTTTTTTTGATGAAGCAGACACAGATTCTGCCTGTATCACTCTCCAGGTAGGATCTGGCTGCCACTGCCACTTTCTAGCCTTATTTTGCAGGGTGTTGCCAATTAAGCTATTTTAGATCCCACCCCTACACCCTCCCTCTCTGATGTAGACCCCATTAGTGTGATTTGAAAGGCAGAAAGAGGAAATCAGGTCAATCAATATTAAAATGCATTTCTCAGTGTCGAGGAGGATTTGGTAAACTGGTTACCTCACTTGTGCCAGGAGTTATCCATAATGGTAGATTATACTGAGAAAACCTGATAATTCATATTTCTTCTTTCTGTTTTTATGTGGTTTTTTTGGTGGTTGGTTTGTGTGTTTGTTTTTCCCCAACTGTATAAGCATACAGCTATGCCTATTATGAAAAATACACTGATGGTGATTTTAAACTGATAGGATTGAAGAAAATGAAAACCAGACTGTAGTAAACCCAAAGAAATGGCATTGAGTGCTTGGACAGGGACTTTTCATGGGAACATGACAGGACAAAGGTGAATGGCTGTAAACTGAAGGAAGCTTCAATTAGAAATTAGGAAGAAATTCTTCCCTGTGAGGGTGGGGAGGCCCTGGCACAGGGTGCCCAGGGAAGCTGGGTCTGCCCCATCCCTGGAAGTGTTCAAGGCCAGGCTGGACAGGGCTAGGAGCAGCCTGGGACAGTGGAAGGGGTCCCTGCCCATGGCAGAGGTGGAACTGAATAACCTTTAAAGGTCCCTTTCGACACAAACCATTCTATGATTCTGTGAACAGATTGCATTTAGTAGCACTCACATCATCTGTATTCTGTGACATTTCAATGCCCTGTTAACCTGAGCTGTGGAAATCCATGTTAGCCTTTATACATACTCATGGAGAGCCTTTGCTCTGGTTTGTGTTCATCCCTTTTTGCTGACTTGGATTTTCTCCACCTTGCTATTTGTTCCTCTTTGTTTGCAGCAATTGTTGTCAAGTGCTTCGCCATCCTCACAGCTGACTGTGCTGCTTGCAGTTCCCATGGACAGTGAATGTTTTCCTAGCACTTCTCTTTTCATTCTGTAGTAGTTGTCAGCTTTATAATTCCATTTATATTCATGGGGATGCCAACATAAATGAGAAATGTCTATAAACCCCCTCTTCTCCAGATTATAAATCAGTAACTGATGCTGTTTAGGGCAAGATTCCTCTTACATGTGTCTTATTTCAGACTTAAATACTTCCAATGACTTTTTTTTTCAGTGTCTGAATCTATCTCCTTCTGAACCTATTTGACTAGATATGCCAAGTTCTATGTTTTTCTGGGAATACAAGATGCCCTATGCTATTAATCTTTTTGCAGCAATGATTGACTCAAATGGTTTGTGGGAAAAGGAAGAAAAACATATTTAGCAAAGATCTCTGGTTGAGTTGATTTGTCTCCCTGTGGCTCTGAGACGTACAATTCAGGTTTCTGCATGCTGTGGACACCCTTGTCAATGTATTGATGAAGGCCTGTGGGAATACAGCAGTTTTAAACAATATTTTAAAGCAGAAATTTCAGAGTACTTTATATGGATGATACTCTTTGTTCTCAGCAACTGTAAAACACAGCAAAACTGCAGAATATTTTATTTACGTTTTTAAATGATAGATGAATTTTCAGGATGCTCATTAAAATGGGAAATAGTAAATGATGAAAGGTTTTCTTTAATGGAAAGTAAAAATGTCATGACATCACCAGAATATATTGGACAACAGGAAGCAGAGCAGCTCTTGCCCAGAATGCTGATGAGCAGGGCTGCTCAGGCTTTCTACTGCAGGAAGGAAGGATGTATTTTCTTTTTCTGTTGTATGTTGTTATATATTTATACACAAAAAAATTGTATAATGCAAAAGAAGTTATTTCATCTGTAATGTCCAAGAACTGCACACAAGGCTGGGAGCAGCTGAAATTTGTTCATTAAAAGTTCATGGTCTGTTGACCTTTTCTCGTTCAAGCCTTGTATTGAGTCCATTCCTTATCTCTGCTGTGCATGGCAGATTGTTTAGCATATTTCTTGTGTAGAGAGTGACTTTGAGCATCACAAGGACCTCAGTTGGCACTTGCAGGCATAAGCAGAATGTGTTTGAAAATGTTGCTGTGCTCTCTAGTGGATAATTTAGTTATAAGTGTCTAAGAAATTAGTATCAACAACAGTTACCAATTTATATTTCACTTAACTGAAGGACCTGCAGTAAGACCTTCAGCAGAAGGGCTCTGCTGAAGTGCAGGACTGTGTCTGCAGGCAACAGCTCACAGGTTTTACCATACACATGTCATTTCTGACATGTTTAAGGAGAGCCCACATTCTGTAGAAGCTTTTTTTCATGACTGATTTTTAATGGTGCAGGCAGAAAGAGGACTTTGTTATTTTGACAGCCTATCTCAGATCACGAGAGATGATCTTACTCCTCATCTTGTTATTACCAACAGTCCTTGTCTCTTATTGCCACCAACCCTTGGTTGGCCCCTCAGGCACCCAGCTTTCAGTGTCTGGGACACACATCATCTTCTGGGATTCCACAACAGGGAGCAGTGTTTGCCTGCTCCTGACCTGTGATGGTACTTCTGGTACTATGACTGGTTTCTGGCTTAGTCAGTGAGCTTGTATTTGGCCTTCGTATCTCCATTCTTATTTCCTTAAGTCTGTTCAAGTCTTTGTACTCCAGTCTGTGTTCTGCAGTTGTCAGGCAATTGTTTTCCAACTCTCTTCTTTCCAGCCCAACAGCCTTCTCTGGTGGTATCATGCAGAGTTCTCAGATAGTTCAGTGGTGATTTACACTGTGACTTTGGCTGTTATTCCAATTTTCCTCTCCTTTCCTTGGCCTGACAGTCATTCTGCATTGAAGGCCTGCCATTTTTGCCTATCTGAAGTAATTTCCATCTGCATTAAATTTATTGACCTTACTATTATTTGAAGATTTATATACTAGAATTGGCACAAATAAAAATGTCTTTCCTGGGAAAACTTGATTTCTGGTGCTGTGGTATTGCTACCTGGTAGATTGGCTTCTCTGATATGGGCCCAGAAGAACAGTGGATAAAGATGCCTGGAATGGTGAATCATTGTTCTAATGACCAAATAACTGGAGCATCAGATTTGAATCAAATGGCATCCTGTCCCATTTTGCAATAAAAATAATTTGGTCTGATTCTTCATTGAACTTGTCTTGTCAAGTTCACGACTGAAAAGCTGTGGAAACTTTTCCTCTTGTTTCAATGAATGTTTTCACAGAATTCCTAAAATCTGCTTGCATTTGTAGCTGTCTGCATTTCTGCCTCTGTGTGCAGGTGGGTGGGGAGTAGTCCAGTTGTTATTGAGTTGTGCCCAGGCAAATGATTTCATATTGCCTTGGATATGGTAAAAGTTATCCCATCTTGTGTAATATTATTAGTCTTGATCAGTGTATGGTATAAGACTCATCCAGAGAATTAAATCCTGCTGTATTCTCACAGCTCTCCAAGTCTGGATTTGGAGTAGATTTAGACTCTTTTCAAAGTCTTTGATGGAAAGATGTTTGTCTTCATCCACATGCCAGCCCCTCACTGTTCTAGGTGATTCAGCTATGACTGTTCAGATACCTTTTTTCAGTCTTCTGTTTGTAAAAATGCAAACAAATTGAATAGGAAATAGGAAAGAGAATCTAATTTTCCCTTTGGTGGTGTTTTTCTTCTCCTTGATTTTGGCATTTAGATAAGATTTAATTTAGTTTCAGGTTTCATGCCGGATTTCAAGGTAATGATGAGTTTTAATTTTACATTTGTTGTTTTATGCTCTCATAGTAACAGCATGAATTCTACAATTTCAATAAATACTGCATAACTCCACCAGTTAGAAAACACAGTTTATTTGCTTGGGGCGATGTGTAGTTATAAAAATGTAAACAAACGCAAATATGGAATATTATGTTCTCTTGAAATACTAAGTTTTAAGGGTGTAGATGAAGCAGCCATTTAAAAATCTTAGAAGGGATATGTTGAGAAATCTGCAGAGTAGGTGTGACACTTGGAAGGCATTTGTGTCATGAGGAGCAGCTGAAGCCACTGTGTGAAGTTGGAATGAAACAATAAAACTGCTAGAGCAGAGGTGATGTGATGGTCACTCACTTCTCTAGGTGTGCATGTTAATAAAAATAAGAGAATCTTTAAGTGGTGTCATGTTCCAAAAGTCATCCTACTCTGACTTCAGTTAGTGAAATCACCCAAACCCCACAGTTCTTAGAATAATATAAAAAAGACTTAATGATGTGTGAGAATTCACAAGAACACAGGAAAACTTCTTTAGTAAATTAAGCCTTACTCTTCCCATCTTATTAAAAGGTGATGGCACTTTACTGTCAAAGGCCTGGCAGTCAGAGCCCTCCAGCCTGTCGTAAACAACCACTCTGGACAACTTCTCTTCAAAATGTTACCGCCCATTGCTTCTGGCATTGTAATTCAAAAACATCTCTGGTGCTTTTCTATTTTCCAAATAATCACAATCAAGTTGTGCTGCACTTGCTTGTCTGTTAAGGATATTAAATGTATGTGCATAAAAATATATATATATATATAATGTTTATTCAGTACAGCAGATGTTCAGGGGAGCATCACTGGGGCTTGTGGGGTAATTTGGATCACTTGTTTTTCTTGGGTTCTCTCATTGATGGAATAATGGTGAACTGTATTTTTTTTTTAAAGTCTCAGTAAATGTATTAGTCTGGGAACATTTATGTGATTTTTATATCTAGAAATATAAAAAAATATGTTTCGCAAATATATATATCTAAAAGGATAACCTCCTAAATCTTTTTGTTCTTTCTTTTGAACTTTCTGTTAGAATGAGATAGGACATACTGAAGTTTTGAGTAGTATTTTATTGCAATGCAGTAAAAAGTTGGCTTGCAGTTTTATTATTACTGTAATTTTCATTCAAAATTTTATATCCACAAATTAACTTTATTCAGTTGAAGTCAATGTGGAATATGTTGCCCTGACTCGTGTCCTGAATTTTCACTCTTTTCCTTATGTGTTGTGCAGAGTGTGAATGCCACTTTGTTTTCCAGGTAAAATTAACACTTAATAGTGGTTTAGAGCCTTTTAGTTTATTCTCTGAATGGGGGGAAGGAGGGTTTTCCTAAAGAGAAGAAAGGGGAGCAAAGGCCATGAAATTATATGAACCTCAGAACATACCAGGAGTGGTGGCATTTGGTAGGAACAATAATTCTAAAATCAGAAGGAGAGAGCCACTGATACTAGAATGAAATAGTAGTGCTGACTTTTTGTGTGCTTTTAACAAGAAGCCTGATCTCTCTGGAAGTTTGGTGGGAGTTGGTGTCTGGAGCAGGGATGTGGGCATAATATTATGGTGAAAGTGGAATTCACTGTTTCCTTATTTGGAATCTTGGGTTTCCTTTAGTGCCACCTCTAGCTCCGTGTGCTGTGTTGGACTTGTATCTTTATCCCAGGATCAGACTGGAGAGCTCTCAGTGCATAAATAATGAGCTTTCATTTTCTGCCACTGAGAGTGGGCAGAAGGGCTCGTGGCCTCGATGGCCCAAACTGTCCCTGAGAAATCCGAGTTTACATTTCTGCTACAGTCACACCTTTGTGTGCCTTGAGCATCAGTCCTGGGAGGATGCTGGCAGCTGGCTGAGCACCGAGCTCCAGCTGCCTGCCAACACACATCTGCCCAGCCTCCTGCCACGTGTGCCAGCTTTGCATCCAGGAGAGTCTGTCAGCCCTCAAAATATTTGCTCTGTTTTCCCATATTGCCTGCGTTTTAAGAAATTCATCCTGATACAGATTCCTCAGGGCCAAATTTCTGTCACCCAGTTTCCAAGTTCTGTATAGATGCAATTGCTGCAGACAACCAGGTATGAGTGCCAAAAAAAAAAAATCACCTTATAGTCATAGAAATGTGTTTTATCCATTCTTCAGTTATTCCTGAGTTTCTGTGCACCCCATCCCTTTGAGCCACAAAAATGTCCACTGTAGCCAGGCACAGGGAATTGTGAAGCAGCAGAATTCAGTGTCCTCTTCCTTTTCCTGGTTTTCCATCCTGGAATTTGTTTCTCACCCTACCATCCCTGACCCATGCAGGGCACAAAGGGGCTGGCTAAGTTTTACTTCACTGTCTTGTAAGGGACAGTGTGGCATGCACGTGTTTCGATCTGAGATTCCTGCCACTGAGACAGAGAAATGAGAAGTGAAATATCTGATGAACCTGTTTTCCTTGCCTCTAGTGAAAAATACATGGCAGCTTTGAGAAATCAAGTTCAAAAGAGTCATTATTCTGCCATTTGAATTAGTGAAATAAAAGTAAAGACTTCTTATTTTCTAACAGCTTATTTTCACAGTGGTTGTCTGATAATAACCACCACTTCAGTCACAGGGTCAGGGAGTTCACATGTCATTAGTACACTCTGAAAGCCTGCAATGCCTTTTTGATTTATTTATTTTTTGATTTAATCATTTTCTTGCTCTACAGTTTTGGGTGGAACTCTTGCAGTCTTAAAGCAGGGAATGCAGAGTTCTTTGCTGTCTTTGACAGTCAGTTGTACATCCAGCAAGGAGAATTCTTTGAGGAATGGCACAGAGGATGTTGTTGCTATTGTGACTATTGAAATTATCTCACAAGTTTCGTGCTTTTTTACATGTACAAATAGTCTTGTGATGGGTAAGCCTCGGAAATGGATAATTCTGAGTTCGAGAAAAATTTTTGAGCTTTACTTACCAAGATCTGCTGTTGGTTTGTGATCAGTTGTGCTCTGGGAGTCTTAAAGAATTGGAATGAGAATTCTGCTTACTAAACTGTAATAAAAAAATTTGTTCCACTTTGAGATCACTTTTTTTTTTAATAAAAACCCAAATGAAAAGTGCTCAGAGTATTTACTCTTCAGGTGACCTCAGCACAATTCACAGTTGTTCAGCAGGGGAAAAAAAAATATCCAAGTTCTGATGTTCTAATTTATCTTTAAAAATATTCCACAAGACAAATAAAACCACTTATATTCATTTTTCTCCCCAGCCTGCTTCCATTACTCAGTAGTGAACAAGACATAAAGGTGATCTGAGCCTGAGAGTTTAACCAGAAATAAAATACAGGAATTCATCCTGGCCCTCACACTTAGGTTGTATTTTCTTTTAGAAAATTCTTTCACGTGCTTGTGGGATATCAGAGATAATGATGTGTTGAGTAGGAGCATTGAAATAAGACTCTCAGTCAATAAATTTGCTCAAAATGCAAGCAAGTGAAATAATCTATTGTCTGGTACAGCCGTTCAGTTACAGGGACATAGTTCAAATCATTTCAAAGCTTAGGCTCTAACAGAAATGGTTGGGTTGGAGTATAGCACACCAGAAATTAAATGTCATTTATGTCTGTTTGCAGGAATTTAGGACAGGGAGAAGAATTGAATTGAATTTAAAATTTTATTCTGAATATTATACTAAATTTACTTAAATTTATCCTATTAATGCTCAACTCGTAACCATTGTAGAAGACTTCTGTTTAAAATCAAAATGTAAACAAAAAGCATTTTTGTCAGCAGAATGAGCTTCCATGAGAATTTTTAAAGCTGTTAATGCTTTTTTTTAATAGTTCAAAAGAGAAAATAATCTTTTTTTCATAGTGAACTTCCCATTATATATTAGACTGTCTGCTGTAATAGCCCACGTTGATGTAGTCAGGGTAGTCCAATAGGTCCTGGATAATTCAGCTAAAAACTCATGGTAGGTATTGACTCTTGAGAAGGATGTCTTTCTCAAAGAAGACTTAAATGACCTAGGTTTTGGGTTTTTTTAATTTTAATTTCTTGCCACGTTTATGATATTGGAAGTAGCAAGAATTGTCTCCCTTAATAGTGGCATTTACTTAAAATTTTTGTGTCAGAAGCAGAAAGCTTTTGCTGCCTTAGTGGTTTATCCATTTTCTAGAATCTTTTCATGCTACTTTGCATGCAAACACTGTGCTGTCTGCAAGCTGGGCCATGGATGGGTTTTATACACAGGTCATTAAAGAACTTGCCTGTGCATCTCCAGATTTATTAAGTGACTTGGAGTGCCACTCTATCAAACCTTTGTATCCAATTAGTATTTCTCTCCCTTACAGAATAATTTCTTGAAAAATATTTGCAGTTTATGAAATTATATATGCAATTATATAGGCTTTTGGGTAATTACAAGTATATTTGAGTTTTTCAGTACATTTTATTATGCGTTGTTATGAACTGTTTACAGCAGTTCTCACTGGCAGGGGGGAGGAGAGAGGGAGGGAAAATGGAGCTGAATGTGGAGTAAAACCAAGGGAAATCTCATATTAAAGATTCACCAATGAATCTTTGCAGAGTTTATGCAAATCCAGTGGGTATTTTGTGAAAGTGTTAATGAGTGTCACATCCTGATTACTGCAGATTTCCCCTTGCATTTCCAACCGTACCAAATCCAATTGAAACTGCTAAAATTAACACCACGAGTCCCCAACATTTTGTCCGAAAAATGTGTGAAATTTGTTTTTAAAATATTGTGCACTCATTATTCTTGGAAACGTCTTACGTGGATGTTGATATAAAATATGCTGTCTGCATTCCTTGATGGATGACAAACTTAGCATTGGTCTCCCTAAATCCTTCTGAAGGACCGTCTATTTTTGCACTGTGTTTTGCATCTCACTGTAAAGCAAACCCTATAATTAACTGCCCTGGCACTGAGGATCCTATTAGGAATGTTCTTGTTTACCAACAGCTACCAGGAGCAGCCCTTTTTGTCACAGCACATGAATCCCAGAATGGTTTGGGTTGGAAGGGACCTTCAAGCCCACCCAGTCCCACCCCCTGCCACAGGCGGGGACACCTTCCACTATCCCAGGTTGCTCCACGCCCCGTCCAACCTGGCCTTGGACACTTTCGGGGATCCAGGGGCAGCCACAGCTTCTATGGGAACCTGTGCCAGGGCCTCATCACCCTCACAATACAGAATTTCTTCCTGAAGTACGTGCTGGTCCTTTTGTTGTGTGTTAAGTGGGACCTGTGATGTGTGAGGTGACTCCAGACTCACTGATTTAGTTAATCTCAAAACCAAAAAAAGGTAAAAAATTAAATTAAATTTAAAAAAAAAGGATAAAACCCAATCATTATGTCCCCCTTTAGGTGACAGTTATTTTCAGGGTTTTGAACACTTCAGCTAGCTCACTTCCCTATCTCCCCCTTCCCTTTGCATTCTGTTGTGTGGGCCATCTCTCCTCTGAACCTCTCTCTCAGCTTTTGCTGGGTTTGAAGTTTCAGACAATTTCATGTCCCTTTTGCTCTCTTATGACTCAGTTTGGCAAACATATTCTGTCTTTATCCCTAGGCCAAAAAAGCCCTTGCAACTCATGAAAACAAATCCAGAAACATTTGGGGGGAAGGGCATTTTCCCAACACCACTCCAGGATGCCAGTGGTGGGGTGGGTCAGGATGTGGCACCCGCCAGTTGGGCATGGATCTTTTATTTCTCTGCCAGCCTACTGTGTGCTGTTAATATAACCCTGAATGCCTGTGTTTGTGACAAGCCACGATCATAATGAGCCTGTTTATTTCCAGATACGTAGTGACATCGTTCATTTGCACATTAAAGGAAACTTTGCTGCAAGAAGACAAATTTGAGGCTACAAAAGCTTTGTGATTATTGTAATGCTAATCTGTATTCGATCCCATATATGTGTCACATCTTGAATACTTTAAAAAATTAATTAGTCAACTCTGTTGTGCCACAGATGAGCAGGAGCAAGTGGCTGCTTGCATCCACAAGCTGTGACATTCTCTGTGCCAACAGGACTTTAAAGGAGAGAAGGTCCCCAATAACTGAGCTGGAGGTGGTCCCAACCTCTGCCTTCTACCTGATAGTGCAGAATGTGGTGGCATTTGTGTGGTTGTGTTTTATTAAGTGATGAAAATATGTTTAAAGTCTGTCGAGTAACAATCTCTACAGTGCTTTATATCCTGTATTTATAAAGATATTTAAATCTTTGCATTCATTTTAGTAGGAAGTAAACATCATGCCTCTAAAGCTAGTGACAAAAGTCTCATTGGTGTGTTCTGCAATCTGGAGAGCAACTGCAGATGAAAATAGGTTGAGTAAAAATAAATACAGCTGCAAAATAAAGATTTGTCATTAACTAAGAAGAAAATGGCAGTTACCCATTTTCTCAACAGAATTCTACCTCCATCCATCTCACAGTGTTGCACAGGAGTATTTCTTTGCCTACTTAGAGGGCCAAAAATCCTCTAGAAGCCTCTAAACTCTGTCATTCTATTTTCTTTGCTCAGCTCACTGCCTGTAGGTGCAGGCACGTGTCAGACTCACACCTGTGTCACAGGGGATTGTGCTTGCTCTGCTTTACTTAGGGGGCACGGGCAGAGTGAAAAGTCTAAATTCAGACTCCTCTGGGGGTGTGTGCCTCTAAGGATGGCTGGGGGAGGCCTCAGTGCTCCCTCAGTGACTTCCAGCTGTGATCCTGGGACTGGGAAATGTTTTGTATTGACTTTATTTGGTGTTCTGAGCAGCATTCAGGGCCCTGTCCTGTGGTGTAGGCTGCACGGTATCATTTGAAGGTATTACCTTGCACAATTTGATGTCCAAGGGGAAGCAAGTGCACTTCCAGATGTTTTAGGTATTTTCCATCATGTTATGACATTTTCTCATGCTGGTGTGGTGAGCACTGTCACATCTGTGTTTTCCTGGTCATGGGGCTCTGTAGACAAATTAACCTTTTGCAGTGTTATTGAGGAAACGATTTGCATTAATACTGTGAGAAGGAAAAGTAGATTGCAGAATTGGAAGACATTTTGAACTCACAACACAGTAAAAAGTTGAGTATTCTAATTACTAAACGAAAAATTGTAGTTTGTTTGGGAAGAACATCTAAAAGCAGATCCAGATTGCCTCTGAAGGACATATATAGGGAACTGTTAATGTCCATGTTGCAGCCTTAACTAGTAATCCTTGTTCCTGTGGAAATGCTGTCTGCCTCAGGAATGCAAATTCCTGTGACTGCTTTAGCATTTCAACAGGGCTGTGAATATGTACAAGCACAGAAGGAATTATTTTGCTTCAAGACTTTTCAGAGACCTGTTTCTTCTTCATGTTGGTAGATGTGTTGTTACCTTATGTTTAACGTTAAACTTTGCAACAAGCTCAAAAAAAGAGTCAACAGTCTTTAAAGTGAATGCTGCTGGTAAATGGTGTCTGCTGCTTTCCTTACACTTGACAAAAATGAGATACAGATTTTTTTCCTTGATTTGATGAGTCTTCGGAAACTTTGCTTTATTTTAGGGCTTTGGATAAGTAATTCTTTTTTGAACATTACCGCCTAAGCAGCAGTGGCTGTGCAAAAAATCACTATCCTGTGGAATATGCCTTTTTGCTCTTTATAGGGGGGTGAATACAGGCATGACTGGTTATTTTAATGGCAGTTTTCATGGCACTTATGCAAGAAACTTTTTTTGTAGTAATATTTGAAGTAACATTTATTAGATCAGTACTAGTTTAGTTGAATCAAATATGTTCCTCTACTATTTTGATGGTGCTTGATTTCTTGTTTCTGAATGAAATTAGACATGACTTTTTGGACAAAATATAGCCAATAAAATTTTCATTTAATATGCTGCAAACTTTTGCATTTAGTATTGCAGTAAGAGTGTGAAAGTACCTTTGGATACTTGCAATGTTTAAGTCACCTCATTTATGAGCTGCCCTAATTGTATGAGCAGCAGAAACAGAACTAGAACCTTCAAGAGAGATTGGTGACATCAGTAGCAAATACACCTCCTTGGGAAAAGGCAACACCACTCACAATGCAAAATGAAGCAATTCAGATCTGTATAATCACATTTACAAATTCTTTATGGAGGCTACTTGTAAGCAATTGGCTAAAGAAAAGAATGGACATTTTGAACGCACAGAAAAATGATCTCTGAAAACACCTTGTATTTTGTGTCACTGTTTTTTTTGGAACATCTCTTACATTTAGCATCTCTAATGCTAAACCCAAGTATTTTTGTGTACTTTTGTAATCAGTTTCGTTGTGTGCTTAGCAACATTGTGGATGCTTGCAGGATCCAGCCCCTAGAGAATATTTCTAGAATCTGCTTGGTAGAGGAAAAACTTCTGTTTTCTGACTGTATTTCCTTTGATAGTTCAGGTTAAAAATCCTTATCCTTTAGATTCTCTCCAAAAGATACTATTTAGCATCAGTTAACATCATGCATTCTCAGATGTAGATTTCTTTGAGCTTTGATTGCTTTGTTGGGTTTGTGACACCTGGTGGATGTTGGATTTTTTTAACACGTTGGTTGTCTGTCTCAAACTTGCACATGGAAACCCCGAACCATTTTGATCTAAAACTGCAGCATGTTTGTGATAAATCACATGATAAGTTTCCTTCTGAATATGCTTCATTAGGCTTCCCTTGTGTGGTGCTGCTCATTAGATGGCACGGAGGAAGAAACCATTCCAGCAGGAATCCATCAGGCATGGAGAACCCCTGTGTGTTGGACATGGATGTGCATTAAAGGTTAAACCCCATTTCACTGCCCGGTAGTAAAAGCACTTTACAAACTGGACAGGTGCAGAATAACCTTCTGCTGGAGATGCTGCTCGTGGATTTTACCAATACTCACTTTCCTTCAGTGGTTATGTTGGTTTTTAATAGTTCCCACAGCACAGAAATTTAGTTCAGGAAATTATGACTAAATCAGTTACCCCTGAAGGCTTTGAGCTGGAAGCTTTCTAGTATGACACGTGCACCTTTGGATCTGTTTAAAAAAAACTCCAGCTGCACCCTTCACTAAAAGGCACATATTTTACAGTTAGTTGCTTTGGTCTGCTTCTCTGTGATTTTCCTTGTCAACTGGATAATTCAGAAGAAAAACATTCCCTTTTTTAAAGAGAAAAAGATATAAGGGAAGATAAACAACTAAATTCATTTAGAACTTTTGATGTGCCATGAGACATAATGTGATGGCACTCATCTGTACTGTTCAGTAAGTACATTGAACATACTTATTTAAAGATCTCCAATAAAAAAGATAGAAATCTGGAATTACTGAAACCTCAACAGCCGCTGCCATCACAGTAATATTTCAGTTATTTAAGGTTTGTCCCTGCAAGTGTAATGGGAAGGACAAAGGTTCAGGAGGTCTCTTGCCCATGGTAGGAAATGTGTGCGTGAGAAGGTCACGGCAAGGATCCTCAGGAGCTGGACCACAGCAAGCCCCTGCTCTGCCCTGCTCTGGTTCCCCACTGAAGCGTTTGCTCATCCCCAGGTCACTTCACAGGACGTTTAACTCTGGGTCTTGGTGTGGCTGCAGTGGGTCTGGCTGCACTCACAGCTGCTGGAGTATCCCAGCTGTCAAACAAGGGCGTCCCAGCTGAGGTTCTGCCACCTCCCTGCAGTGACTCAAAGACCAGCCCGGCATCATTTGACCATTAGAGCGTTTCAGACGTTTTGTCTCTTGTTCAACTGTGAGGTGGAAGAACCATGGTTATCCACCACTGAGAGAGACTGGTGAAGAGGAACGTGTAATGTGCACAGGTTTTTATTCAAGGCTGCTATTTGTGTAGACTGAAGCATGAATTTACAATTCTCTTTTTTAAATTGACATAGGAATTAGGACCATTGTTTTGATTTTGATTGTTGTCACAATGTTGTGAGAGATGCAGCTCTTTCTGCAGCAGTGTGCGCTTTGTCAGTGCTTCCCCTGCCCCCCTTATTTTTTGCTAATGAGGTAATTAGTTGGTTCAAACTCTTTTTCATTACTTGAATAAAGCGTGGGGATCTCTGAAGAACGACACTGAGGACCACATGTAGCATGTGCCAGAGTTGCAGGTCTTCTGATTGGAGGCCCATATGTGCTGCAAAGGCTCAAAACAACAGGTCAGAGGTAATGGTGATGTTTTCTGACTGCTTTGACTCTAAATGGCCTTGCCCTGGACAACCTGGTTTTGTAAATTAGCAGTGGTAATTGCTGCTGGTAGCATTTTTAATGGAACTGAGCTTAACACTGGGAATAAATGGTAAAAATCAGATTTAAAGAACAGAACTAATAAGCCAACCCATAGTATTTTGTTGACTGTGAGTGGTAGAAGATGGTATTTTAGTAATCCCTGCATTTTACTTCACCCGTGTTTAGACACACAAGGTGGTTTGATTGGAATCTCTAGAATTTCAGTGCTTTAGTGCTCTGAAGTACATTAGCTCTGCCTTAGCAGTTAGTGTTTATTCATTCTCAGAGCACTGTAGGGTCATTAATCCTTCGAGCCCTCCTGAGAAGTCAGAGATGGGAGACACTGGAAGTCATATTATTCTAATTTTACGAGTCGGAGAACTGAAGTGATGAATAATGTGGTCAAGACCCCACAGTGAGGCAGTGTGAGCTCTGAGATGTTCTGGCTATTAGGCCCAGTGCTCAGGCCAACCCTTGCAATATTCTCTTTTTAAATTATACACGTTCCTCTATTATGATTAAGATGCCTTAATGGTCCCGTAGTCTGTCTAGGTAGAAAGTTTTCTTTACCCTTTGGGTAATAAGGTGAGCATGGCTATGATAAAAACTTCCAAACAAGGAAAACCTTCTGAAATTACAGTCTGAATCTAATATTATTTCCTATATGTTAAGTTTTCACAGAACATAATTAAACCCTGTCTCTTCTCTTCTGCCAAAAAGGGGTGCAAATTCTTTGATTTGTATTTACAAAAAGGAAGTGATTGATATAAGTTATTTTCCAAGACATCAGATTGTTAGTCTCATTTTTGATTGCAGAATAATGATAATATTGAGAGATGTTTTAATAGACTTTTGGGTTTTATTTTTTTTGAGAAATAGTGTATGTGTGGTATGAAAATTCATTTTACAGAATTAGAGAAGTCTTCTGAGCAGCATCTGTAGAATTTTTCAATAGACTACAAGTGGTTGTTTACAGATTGAAACTTCAGTTGCATAAATAGATGTACTTTGAAATAGCAGCTTATTTGGTAGGGCATAAGCAATGCTTTTGTGTAGTGAAAGGCATCAGTTTTTAATGTTTATCTGAAACTTTTTTTTTTTCTTCTCTACAAATGGGTTAATTGCTGCCATCTCTTATGCAAGATTTTCAGGTTTTGTTTCAGTTCCAGACAGTCTTGTAAAAATGACTGTCTGCAATATTATTCTAAAAGAAATTCAGGATTTCACAAGAGATTAATCACCATTTAATCCAAACGTTAACCATTTTGTACAGATAAGATTGATCCCAATAGCGAACCCCTACAAACTTTAGCACCACGTCTAATATTTTAATAAGCAGCTAATATTTAGTCCATCCATTAAGCCACTCCATAACTGAATTATTGAGTGTAATCTGCTCTCCCGTGCCCACCTTCCTTTCCCACAAGGCTGTGGTTTTTAGCTTAGCCGGCGTGGAGCTGCTCTTATCTCCAAATAAAACAAAACGGCTTCGCCGAGCGCCTGCACTGCCGAGCCCGTCAGCCGGGAGAGGAAGGCAGAGACAGCCGAGGGCTCTCGCCTCTCGCAGCAGCATCTGGAGCGCAGCAGATTGAAAGTCATAAATACTGTCCCACCGACATCGTGAATAATGCAGGTGTAGCGGGAGCCATCGGCAGCGCTTCCATTCCGCGCCTGGACCTCCCTCCGCCCGGAGTTCCGCGGGTGCGGAGGGTGCCCGGCGCTGCCAGCGCTCCCCGCTCGGCGCCTGCGGGAGAGGGGCAGGGACAGCGACAGGGACAGGGAGCCGGCAGCCGGGGCTGGCCGTGCCCCGGGCGGGCTGCGGGGGGCGGTGGATGGTGCCGCGGGTCCGGGGGCTGCAGGGCCGGCGGGGACCCCCCGGCTCCCCCCGGCTCCTCCCGGCGCCGCACCGGCATCGCCGCCGACCATGAAACCTTGGCAGCTGATTGCAGGCGTGGGAGATGCCCTTCAGGTAAGGCAGCGGCAGCTTCGGAGAGATCTGGGGCCGGGGGAGGGCGGGATCCATCCTGTGTCCGCGCCGGAGAGCGCCCGGAGCCGCGGCTGTGCCCGCCGGGAGGGGCCGGGGCGACTCGGCATGTGGGGCTGCTGGGGCCACTTGGCATGTGGGGCTGCTGGGGCCACTTGGCATGTGGGGCTGCTGGGGCCACTTGGCATGTGGGGCTGCTGGGGCCACTCGGCATGTGGGGCTGCTGGGGCCACTTGGCATGTGGGGCTGCTGGGGCCACTCGGCATGTGGGGCTGCTGGGGCCACTCGGCATGTGGGGCTGCTGGGGCCACTCGGCATGTGGGGCTGCTGGGGCCACTCGGCATGTGGGGCTGCTGGGGCCGGGCAGCGGCCGGAGGGGACTTCCCCACGTGAAGGCGGCGGCGAGAGGGGGCTGCCGGCCAGGTGAGGGGATTTGGGGACACCGGCCAGGTGAGGGGGTGCGGGGATGCCGGCCAGGTGAGGGGATTTGGGGACACCGGCCAGGTGAGGGGGTGCGGGGATGCCGGCCAGGTGAGGGGATTTGGGGATGCCGACCAGGTGAGGGGGTGCGGGGATGCCGGCCAGGTGAGGGGATTTGGGGACACCGGCCAGGTGAGGGAGGCTGCCGGCCAGGTGAAGGGATTTGGGGATGCGGGGGCTGCCGGGCGGACGCGGAGCGGGCTCCAGCCGCGGCTGGGCAGGATGCCCGGCCCGGTGGCAGAGGGATGCTCCGGGGGCTGGTCCAAGGTGCGTGGTGTACAAAGTTAGCGGTGCTGCCGCTGTGTGCCCTGCGTGCGTCCCGGCGGTGTGAGTGTGTTTCTCTGGGAGTGAGCGCTCCTCGGCGAGATGCCGGCAGAAAACAAGGTGCAGGGGGGATTATACATCCTCCCTCCGTGTTTGGTTGAAGTTTATGTGAACTTCATCTTCAGAAAGATGCTTGGCTTTCTGTGGATGGAGTATGTATTAGCATTTATATGAAATAGAGCAGGAGTCTCATTAGAAGGGGTTTTGTCAGGTGGATTATTGCCTTTCAGCAGGCAGGTTACAGGATTCCTGACCAACCTGGCCACCTGTTTAACTTTGGGGTCCCTGTCTGTCACCAGTGTAATATACTGATCTTAGAAAACACAATTTATGAGTATTTGAAGGTTTTATTAATGTACTTGTTAAAATGCATGGGATATAACAGCAGCAGTGTTTTGTTAATAAATACAATTTAAACACAGGTAATTTTGGCTAACAATCCATTTCTATGTATTTGCATTGAAAAAAGCAGGAACAGTGTATAACAGACTGGGATTTAAAAATGCCTCTCAGTTTCCAGCTGGATGTAATTGCAAAGTAATTTAAATACTTTGAATGACTTGAGCAATTTTCTTCCTCTAAAAAACCCACACACTTCAAAGTGTGCAAAAAATGTTGAGGGGAGTGGGGAAGGTGGATTTCTCTAACTTTTAAAAAAAAGGAACTCTTCCATACTTTTAATAGGGGTATAATATTTTTGAAAGACTTGCTGTCACGTGGAGGAGACTCTGGCACAGCCCAGTAGTGGAATGCTGGGCTCTGCAGTTCAGACACCTTAAAATCACATTGCTTCCAGGACTGTGCATTAAATTCTATCTCAGGTATTTTATTTTGATGGATAATGAGGAAACAGTCTTTGTATTTGTCACTTCTGTAGTGATAAGGAATTTGGTCTTAATACAGAAGTAATTAGGATTTATATAAGTGTTACATAGAAAGTTTGCAGTTTTTTTTGCTTATGAAATATTTAGAAAAATCAGTTTACATGCAGTACATTCGTTCTATATGTATTTCTAAAATAAAGCAACAGATACATATAAAGTTTGAATGTCTTGATATTCTGACCATACATGGTAGCTTTTTTCTTAGATATTTAATGTTCCTGTTGTCGATCTGTTTTTTGAACATGCAAATAAGGTTGAACAGAGAGCAGAACTGCTACTCAATGAACAGTGTTCCCTTGTCTACAGCAAGAGCAGTAGTACTGTGTAGAATTATTAGCTTTTCAGATTTGAATCATTTAATGAAAAAAAAAAGTGGACTTTGGGGTTTTATCCTTTACAGGGGCTTCTCTGTGAGTGCCTGGGTAGTCTCTGTCAATCTTCATCTTCACTTCCATTAAACGTATGGATCTAGGAGGGATTTGATTATTCCTTTTGGAGTTCTTCTTCCCAAAGCAGTTAATTTCTTGGCCTTTGAGATGCTGTGAACACACGATGGCTCCCATTCCCATGCCTGCTCTGGAAGTTCTGTTTAATCAGTGTCTCCCAATATCCTATGCCCTGATACCTCGGGGTTTGTCAGCACAGTTCATTAGACTGCTTTCCAGGCACAGTTTTAGAAAGTTTGAGCTTTATGTTCTTATCTACTCCTACATGAGTAAATATTTGAGATCATGATAACAATAATAGATGGATGAAGCAATGTCAAAGTGTTACGTTCAGTCTTTCCAACATCAAACCACTTACTTCAGTAGCATCATTAGCATGGAATTGTTCAGATTTATTCTGTTTTTAATAGAAGTTTCACGTAGGATCTCAGTTTTGCTCATAAACCAGAAAACTTTTCCAGGAACAAGTAGTAAATTGATTTTTCAAGTGATCAACTTTGCGGTATTTGAAATGCTAGAAGAGGTCTAGAAAAATGTTCTCGAGAATAATATTGGAAGTTTGGGTTTTTCCTTTTGTAAGGGAAAATAATGCTATTAAATTTTTTATTAATTTTATGAAGATAAATATGTTAGAAATGGTAACTGAAGCAACAAATTAAAGAGGAGAAGGGAGAGAAATGTGGTCGACTCATGCTTTTAAGTTATTGTGGCAGTAATTGTGGAAAAGTAAACTGGGGAAAAATGTGTAGGGGTTTCAACTACAGAAAATATCTTGTCTGAAGTTTACTTCATGTTTTAATTTAAGCAGGCTAAGAAAGAATTATTTTTAACTCCTTAGTAAAAATCAAGCTACTAAAGTCAAGGTTTCACTCAACTTCAGTGATAGGGATTTTGGAGTTTTTGTTAGAATGGTTGTGTCACAGGATAGTGCCTTTCTAGGATTTAGAGATGGGAACAAAGACTTCAGAGGGCCTCGATTATTTCAGAGAGTTTTTCAGTGTTTAGGGGGTTTTATATTTCAAGACTGGGTAATTTATAGCATCTCCTAGGAACTAAGCATAACTTTTGAAATGTACTAACTTTATGTGAGGGTAAGGTTTCAAGCCTATTATTGTGCTATGAATAGGTACATTTTCAATCTAGGTGAAAATAAGCTTAGGAGAGTTATCTGCCTTTAACGTCGTCTTGGAACGTGTTACAAAGGAATAGTTCTCCTAAACTGAGGTGTGAGGAGACCAGGAATTCAGGGAATTCAGCTTCTGGCTGTGCCCAGGGATGCCTTTATGAACACAAGAAGTGCCATAAGTACACAGGCACCAGATGGAAGAGAAATGCAGGCTTGTCCTTTAACAGGGTGCATCACAAATGCGTTTTATTTAAAATTCAAATGCTGTGGGATCGCATTTGGGTGAGATACCAGACAGTGAAAAGAAATAAATGTGTCACTGCCAAAACTCTCTTCTGGTGGCATTTCCTTCTAAATTTATCGTGTCAGCCGTGAAGTTCTGTCTGTAGGAATAAGTCTTTTCCTTTCTATTTTCTTTTTATTTTCTTTTTAAGGTGTCCAGTGGAGATGTTAAGGAACGTGGCAAAGTTGCTGTCTTCGGTGACTTTGTGCACTCAGGACTTTTACCTTAGCTGAAGTTGAGTTTGGACAGTGTGGGAACGTGTTTACTTTGGGGGATTGGAATTGAGTGCAGGCATTTCTGCTTTCTGTTTGTCCTCATCCTGCCTGTTGTGCTTTTCATGTCACTTACCCATGCTAAATTGCAGAGGCTGTGATTTCCCTCCATTGTCTTTGAAAATGAAGCACAGTATGGCTTCCTTCACCAGGTTACAATCAGAGACTATTTTTTTTTTACATTTTTTTGTTCTGTAGTTAATTACAGATTTCATGCACAGCAAAGAGGTTTCTGCAGAGGGAAAATTCACTGATGGTCAGGAATATTTCAAAAAATGCTTTCGTCTCACAGGCGTGGAGACACGCAAACTTTTTCTAAAGTATTAAAATTGAGAATCTGCTTGAGTCAGCAGTAACGTCCAGATTCAGCAAAACTAGGTTATGAATCCAAGCAATTAAACATGACAAAGAGCCCAGTTTTACTGCCTGGACTTAATAGCCTTCCAGTATTTTTTTTTTTTTTTTTTTTGAGGCATAAAAACTTCAAAATATTCTTTTGTGTCACGTGTTCACAAAAACAAGGTTTACCTCCATACCCCAGAAACTCTTGAAAATCCTCTTTTATTTTTGCACCTACAGTTTTTATTTAAGTATTTTTATTCTCAGGAGAAGGAAACACTATTATTTTACTCTGTTTCAGATACCCAGAGATCAGCAGCTACTCATTAATGACCTGCATTTTGGTAGAGATAATTAAAAACAATCTGGTTAAATGTTTAGAAATTAATAAAAGAATCTTTTTAAATCAGTATTTATTATGTATTAAATATAAGGTTTTCTAATGATGATTAGGAATCCAATCAAAATTTTCATGTGGAAGGCCAGAGGATCCATTTTGGTTTTGTTGTTTGCTTTTTTTTTTTTTTTTTTTTTTAAATCTTCTGTTTTTATGTATTTGATGTTCAGAAATTTTAAGCTGGTTTCTTCTCTGGTAATTACTGCAAATGTAGCTGGGAAGAGAAGGGGAGGGATGTAACCAGATGTTAATCCTGGCACTAGGATGCCAATGGGCCAAAAGGACCAACATGAACTTGATCAGAACTTTAACACAGGTTATCTGTTCACTGCTCCTATGGTGGAGTGTGGTGTAAAATGCTGACAACAACCTCCCACACTTTGCATGTGTGAATTATGCTGCTTGTGCTGTGCTGTTCTCTGGACAGGCATTTATGTCTTTTTTAACTTAAATGTTGTCCTTGTTAAAGTTGACCTTTCTGATTCCATGACTAATAATAATCCAGGAATGCTCTTTGATCGTTTTTCCAGATAAATGAGCTGTAGCTTACATGAGGACTTGTTTCTGACTGCTAATTAACCTGGCTCTAATGGCTTCTTTAACTGGAAAAACCTCTTACAGCCAAGTGGGGTGTGAGGCACACGTGGCACTGAGAACTTGCACTGTTACCTGATGCTCTTAACAACAACAGCATCATTTTGTGGATTTAAGATGAGCCTCAGTATCTTTGAAGAACTGCTGCTACAGCAAAGCAAGTCTCCTAAGAACATGACATTTAGACCAGGCCCTATTGGAGCATCCTGGCTCCCTCCTGTACTGTTTCATGTGAATTTTATGTTTCCATGTCAGCGTCAAGTGTTCACCTTTTTCCAACTGCTCGGCCTTTCTGACAGGACAGGTCCTTGGGGCTGTAGTCCTGGGGACAGCAGGTCACCTCTGCCCTCTGGCTTTCCATGGCCCAGCTTCTCAACACATGATAGCAGCAAGTGGTGTGTGTAGGAGCAAGAGATGTGTTTCATAGAAGGCTGTATCTGCTGTCACCTGTGCTTGCAGGGAAGGTTTGGTATTTGGCTGTGACACAGAGTAATCTCAAACCGTTAGGTTGTATTTTTCTTGGAATATTTTGCAAGACTAATGAAAATGAATATCATCTCATGTTTTCACTGGAATACTTTTGTCATTCTCAAAACAAGTATTGATTGATGAGGTCTGTGTGATGAACAGTGGTGGGATGTCCTGGTTTTCCACCTTGCCAATTAAGACAGAACCACTTGAGGCTGTAATCCTGCACTAATCTTCACAGTTACCAGGAAAAGCAGGATACCACTGCTGTGCCAGGGAGCAAAATCATCTCAGAACGAGATCTCATTTCAAATGGCATTTCGTTCCAGTTGTGAGGCTTTCCCAGTGCCAGCAGAATCAAAAATCCAATCGTGGCAGACTGAACTTTGTACCAACAGAGAGGCCGTGGGAAGCAACTTAATTTCATTTTGACTTTCAGATGGGAAAGCTTCAGCCTTTTTCTTATCCTTGCTCATTCTTTGAGCCATAACAGGAAGTAGAATTTACTAAAGGGAGTTATTAAGAATGGTATTGGGTATTTTAATACATTTTCTTTACTTCCAATCATATTTTCAAGATGTCACAGTCTCTTAAACAAGTTTCTATGATTTTATGAGAACTGGTAAATCAAATTGAGCACAGCCATGTAAACCAGCTTAGCAGAAGTTCTGTTTGCCCAATTTTAATCTCAAGAACAGAACGTTTTCGTGGCTTCCTGTAGTAGCTGTGGTTCCCTGATTGCACCCCTTCTGAACACAGTGACTTCAGGCTGGTCTTTAGAACTGGAACCTGGGGGTTGGAGGAGAGCTCAGCTGTGAAAAGTGTTAACAGCCTGTGAATTATCAATGAAATGAGGCTTTATAGAGAGGGCCCAGGGGTGCTGATATCTTTGGGATAGGCAGTAGCTACAGGGACTGAGCTCCTGTGCACTCCTTGCATGTACTGTAGGAGGAGAAACTGCACTGGTCAGGCCTTGCCCTGAGTAAAAGAAGCAAACTATTAGAAAGAATGAGTGCAAAGAGCAAACATCAGCGATGCTGTATGGCTGTTATGAGCTCTTCCTGCAGCTGCCATGAGCTGCTGAGCAATGAAAAATAAAGCTAAAGCCTGTCTGTTCGTATGTTGGTATTTCTTCTAATTAATAGAAGCATCATGTCTGGATGTGAGTGTTTCTTCTAATCAATTATTCCATTTCAGCCCTGAGCAGGGCACTCTGCAGAGGGGAGGCAGCGTGGCAGTTCTGCTTTCATTCATTTTTGCCCACATGTAACTGAGCAAGCATGGAACAAAACTCCATCCTGGTGTTACAGTGAGGCATTTCTGTGAAAAAATCCCTTTATAGCAGCTGGCAAGAAAATTATAAAAACGTCTAATTTTTTTTTCCATGCACAATTTTGTTTTGGTCAATTTAATGGCTTCATTCTAAATATTGGTGTGGATTTTCAAAAACAGTGATGCAGAGGACACTCTTGCATGCTGTGGAGTCCAGCCCTGCTCCCTGCAAGGAGCACCTTGACAAGTGTCACTGATGATTGACATCCTGTAATCTTTACAAGCAGTCAGGAAAGGAAGGTCCCTTACTTCCTTAGACCACCTGTTCCAGTGCTTAGCAGTCTCTATTGTCTTGATAAATATTTTTTTTGCTAGACAAATGAAAATCTACCACGCTGCAGATGACCTCAGTGTTTCATGTTCTGGGGGGACCTGAAGACAAAAAGATTTCCCTGCTCCCTGTGCTAGTCTTTTATGACAGAGATTCTGGTTCAGACCCCAGGTTTCGGTCCCAAGCATTTTAATTTCTGTATTTTGCTTCAGCCTTTTCTAGTTATCATTTAGATTGGAAATCTTTATTTTCCATCAGAGACATTCTTTTTGAACATTTTGCATTTAAATAAAAACATTGCATCAAATAGTTTAACTCGTGATCAGAAGACAAATATTGGCTATGATTTATAGTACAATCAGGACTATAAAATGATTATTGTTAAGATGTTGTTAGACATTTGAGGCTGTGGCTCTCACAGCTGACTTGAGATCTCTAAGCTGCCTGTTGGGCTTCTTTGCAACAGAGGTTTTAAGGTTTTTTATTTTACCAAAGTCTGCTAGAAAGTTTTATCACTATCTCAAATTTATAGAAGCGTGGGTATGTGTGTGTGATCATCTGTCTCATAAAAAGATAAAAGTTATAAACTTCTGCTGATACATTCAAGATTTGATTAGCTCTGCCTGCTCTTGGTTCACATCCTTTCTCTGAATGAATTTCTCTGAATTATTGCTCTGTACATTTACCCTGTCAGTTTAACCTCTCAGGACAAGTGTGGGGAGAGAGGAAATGCAAGGTGAGGATTCAGAAGACAAATGTTGGATGAAGGGCTGTGAGGTGATGCATCAAACTCTGCCTGACCAGTTCAGCACCTCTGCACTCCAAGGAGGTGTATCCAAGAGGATCTGAAGGACTGTCCTTGGATAAGCTCCTTCCAGCCTGTGTTATCCCAGGATCCTGCGTTATCAGCTAGAGAGCAATGGGTTATTTCAGCCCCTGAGAGCTGAGGGTAAAGCACAGTTGGGATAAAATGGAAAATGCTTCTGCAGTTTTGAAATATATTTGCATCTATGGAAAACGATGCAAATCTATTCCATAAATTTGTAGTAAACCTTTTTTTTTTTTTTGTAATTAGCAACTAAATGACTAATATTATAAAATAATGGGGTGTGAGTCACTGGCTGGTGCACAGCTTGACTTTGGCTGTGGAGTAGAACAAGAGAAGTGGAGGTTACAAACTCCAGCTAATCACGCACTCGAGTGGGTGACTCAGGTAGATTATCTTGTGCCTGCTCAGGAGGGAGGTGGATTGGGCTGTTCTTATTTCCTTCAGGTTTTAGCACCACTGGAGGAGCCAAGGACATTGTGCCCATTAAGATAACAGAAGACAAAGATGGATGAGAGAGCTGAGATTCGTATGGGGAATTATCTTTTAAGAATGGCATGCAGGATGTATACATTTATTCCCCCAAACTTTTGTGTCCGTGAAGCACAAAGACTGTAAAATTCTGACTGGATCCAAGCAGGTTTTTTTCAGGCAGTTATTTCAGTGGATGTAGGGAGGAGGGTTAGGTAACTACCAATCCTTTTAAGTTATTTTAAGAAATTTCCAAATTCTACCTATGTTTTAAGAAAACTGGAAACATGGCAGAAAAGAGCCAGACAGCACTGCAACTTTGACGTGTTTCATTCTGGCATGGTGAAAGGAATTGTCCTTTTTTTCCCCACTCAGAAATTTCCTTTTCATTTTCCTGCATGTTGTAGAAAGTGCCTGGGTCTAACTTGAGTTAGTAACAGATGTTTCATTTGATCTTTCAATCCTGCAGACACGAGACTGCATTTCTGCTTAAAGAAACAAATTCTGACACGTAGTTGAATGTAACAGCATTGACATGTTCTTCTCCTCTATGGCTCCAGTGAGTAGGTTGGGAAGCTGTGGGCTTAAATTACACAAAGGAAAGTTTAGATTGGGCATTACAAAGGCTTCCTGATAGTAAGAATACTTAATATTTAATTAGATGAGTTAGGAAGATGAGATTTCTATCACTGGAGGCTTTTAGGAAAGGTTTGGGAAGCAAATTCCAGAAAAATGCAGCTGTTTATGTAAACATGTTCTATAGAATTGATTTATAACTGCCAGAACTCCTGCTCATTGCTCTGTTTTTCTAAAGTAGAAAATCTTTCTCAAATACCAAACTTACTTCCCATTCAGCAGGTGGATCTCTCATATTCTTACTGAGACAGTTTTTTAACCCAAATTCAGAATCTGACCTCTTGCTGCTGTTACACCTCTGTGAGGTGAGACAGTGAATCAACATTGGAAGTGTTTCCTAGGAAGAGAGTTTGGAAAATGCTGGAGTTTTGCAACATTTCTAATAAAATCTTGGATCTTTTTTGAGGAGGAAAGAGTGCAGAGAGGGGCATGCACCTATTCCATCCCTGCTCCCAGCTCCCCTCTGGGGTGTCTCACCTCTCACACTCTGGTTGCTGGGGAAGCTCGGGTGGAGACTGCCACTTAGTTCTGAGAAAGTCTTTGGTCAGTATTTATGGAAGTTCGGAATAATCCTCTCAATAAGAGACAAGACAGGTATAATAGAATTGATGCATTTGAAGAACTGCTTCTGTACACCCTCTTATAACATCTATATTACATACTGCAGCTCCCCTTATTCCTGTCATATTGCCTTTAGAATTTAAAATACAGACATTTTGAATATATTTTTGCTTTATAATTAGAAAGCAATTTTTTTCATGTGAGAACCGTGTAGACTTTCACATCTATTAATAACATAACGTTAAGGTTTTTTAATAAAAAGCTGATTACACAGAACATATTAGAACACTTGAGACCTTTTTTTTTTTTTACTATTTGAGAAGTGTAAGAGTGCCTTGGGGCCAGAGAGGCTCTGTTGTGCTATTTTCTTTGTAGTATTCTACATATTCTATATAGCAACCAGAAACCTCTTGTCAAAAAGCCTCCAGCTAAGGAAATTAAAAGGATGTGTTCTTAACCAGTGGTCCTTGTCATGGGAATTTTAGTTTACCAGCTGAAACTGAAGTTGCTCAATTCAATGTGAGCATTGTGAGAAGGATAAGCATGCTGGACACCCTCATTTCACCATGTTTTGGGGTGGTTTTGGTTTTTTTTATCTAGTTGCTAGAGCCAACAATTGGTTTGGCACAGGGTAGAATATTGTGTTAGAGAGAACTGGATTCAAATCTTGAAGACAGTGTTCTACCAGTTGCTATGCTTAGACAGAGAAGGAACAGTCCCAGGGAAGGGAACCAAGTCCCAGTGTCCTCCCCGCTCCTTTTGGCACATCACAAGCCCCTATTGTGTCTAACTGTAATTTTTAAAATTAATTTTCAACTTCTTCCAGATAAACTAATAGTAAAACAAAATATTCTGCTTAGAAATTATATTATTTTGAATGAAACAATGCTACTATCAATCGAGTTCAAAGAAAACTGTACTTTAGAATAGACTGTAACAAATAGGAAACGGATATGGAGGCACTAAAGAGCTTTCTGTATTAAAGAAATAGCTGCCAAGATGGTTATTACTTACAGGCATTTCAAACGTCAACAGGTTGATAAGGAATTTAATATTTTCATATGCTTCAGTGTAAAGCCATCTGTCACAGTGACAGAACAAAGTGTTGGGAACGAGAACAAACGTATGTTCATGGAAGTTCTCCATGAAATGTTAACAAGAAAGACACAAGATGCACAGCAGTATCTTGTAACAAGTGGGCAAGGGATTTGAAAAAAACATGGCCATCATCTTCAATATTTACAATTACCATTTCTTTTCTAATATCCTTCTGAGTAGAAGTGCTAAAAAAGTAAAAGTCTGTCAATACAGATGGTGAAGGAGACAGATGTACTGAGGAAAATAGCGTTTGCATCCACCTTTTGTAGTTTTTCATGTTTTTGCTCTTGTTTCCTACAGTTTCAAGCTTCTGTCTGGGTACATCAGTGTGTACGTTAGACCTCAGGCAGTCTTTCATACATCTGCTGGGCTTTTTAGTGCAAATTAAACAGCCTCAAACACACACAGGAGCTGAACTTTGCTAGTACCTTCTCCCCATCCCCCATTTGGGAAGGATTTTTATTCGTGGCTGCACAGAAGAATGAATCACATTCCAGTGTTTGAAGTCAGAAGGTGGCATAGTGTGACTTTTAACCTGTCATACCCCAAATGTGGGACACAGTGTGGGCTGGTAAGAGCTACAAAGGGATTATAGGGGGGAAAATGGTACTGAGACATAAAAAAGAAAGCAAGTGTTCAAGAAGTTACTTTGAATCTTTTGTCAGTGGTATTGCAACAAGAAAGATCTGGTTCTAAAAAATCTATACAGTTGGATTTTTAGTTATAAGGTATAAAGGATGTATTTTACAGTGATCATGTTATTTTCAGGCCTCCATTCTCTCTCCAGGTTTGGGTGACTGAGAGGAAGGATTGAATTAGATTGTGCCTTAGCAGCACTATGAATTTTCTAGGAAGCGTATTTTTATGTTTTAAAATGATAGCTCCAAAAGACGTGTGCTGAAGGGTTAGGGAGCGGGTTATGGCACAATTCCCTCCCCCATTCAGGTATGAAATCCTCTTCTCTGACACAGCTTGATGTGTGTGAGCCAATTACTCAGTTTGAACTGGCAGCATTCCCCAGTGCTGTGGGAGTGGCAGCACTGATCACCTTTTGAGGAGAGTTTTAAGTTACAAAAAATAACATGGATTAATTTTCATCCTTCAGGAATTCAAGCCAACGAGATGCAGAGGTGGGATTTCACAATTAGAGTGGTAACATCCCCCTGAGATAACAAACAGCAGGAGGATTCTGGTGTTGACACGTCTGTCATTCCGAGTTGGCTGGGAACGTGCAATCCGTTCATGTTAGGCGGTCTGGAGGTTTGGAATGCATTGCACTGGGGCATCTTTCAGCTCTGTTAAGTTGTCCCATGATAGCCTTAAAGGAGCAAAATGTCTCAACTTTTATTTGAGTCCCGATAAAGATGTTAATTTCCAATTTTTACTCGGCAACACTGACATCGTGTGGCAAAGAGGAAAACCCCAGCCCTGCTTCAGTACCGAGAAGGGAATAGTTTAAAAAACTCCTCAATTTTAACAAAACTGTCAAAAAGAAGTGTCTCCAAGACCTTCAGTGCTACCCTCTAAATGAAGACGAAGAACGAGGTAGAGAGAAATACAGTGCCTTGCTCAGACCTGAGCTTATTTCTTATCTGTTTTGCTTTGGGCTGAGCAGGGCACTGGGAACAGCTTTACCTTGATTTTTAATGTTGAAGGGATGAGTCTGATGCTCAAGGCAACAGGTTTCAGTCATCAGGATATAAAGATGTAGTTTCCCTTTGAGCACTCCTTATATTTCCTTGGGTATTCAGGCTTGGCAACGCATCTTTGACAATGAGTCTTGCAATTATGTGTATCTGCAGCATTTAAAACAGATTCTGACAGGTAGAATTTGTGGGAGGAGGGATGTCCTTCTGCTTTTCTACTAATTTTCGCTGCATATTCCCATGTTCTTTTTTTCTGAGAACTGAGTTTTCTAGTTCTCTGTGCCAGCCGTTGGTATTTATTTTGAGTCTGATTTTTATTTCCTTTAAAAAATAAGCAGCCTTAGTGTTATTTCTCTGGATTTTGTAATAGAATCTTGGAGTCCTTTAAACTGTTTGATCTTCTGTCATTACCATGGATGATCTCTTGGACCCTCTTGCACAATTTTCATTCTAATTTTCATTCTGACCAAACTCTGTGCAGCTGGACCAGGTGAGCTGTTACTGCAAATTACAGGAAAAGTTCCTGGTAGGGTATCACATGCCAGTGGTTTTAGTGCTCTGCCAAGGGGTCCTGAATTGTTGTGAGTAAGGTTTACAAATTATGAAGATGCTGCTGAGACTTTCTCTTACTGAAAAAATGGAGAAAAATTGCAGTATTTTTTGTGCTGGCATAGTTTCTTTGTCAAAATTCAGTCTCTTCCCCGTTGTATTTCTCCCAGAATATGAATTGTAGTAATGCACTTACAGCCATTTTAATTGTCCGTGTATTTATATGCTACCTACATGGTAAAAATTTCTGAAGCTATTTTTTTAGTGTTAATAAATTGGCTTTTCTTACTCAGTAGACTATTCCCCCTTATTTGACTTTTATTTTGATGAAAAATGGTAAGTGGTAATATGATTGTATGCTAATGCTGCACCATCAAATGTTGTGAAAATTCTACTAATGAATTCTACCATGCCATTAATTAAGATTGATACTAGCAAAATGACCTTAGGGATTTGTTACATTTACTGATGCTGAGTCTGTCAAAGTTACAGAACTACAAGGAGAATGCTGAATATAAGGTTTCATCTAATAGAAAAAAACCTATAAAAACAATGAAATATGAGAAGCATGCACTGTCCTGACAGATTATGTCAATAACATGAGTGGGATTTGCTTCTCTTTGTGGAAGTTTCTGTTGTCCTGAGGGCAAGGGTTGAGCCAAGGCAGCTCAATTGGTAATTAATTAATGTGGGGTTCCTCCTGTCCACATCTTTGTGCACTCTCTCTTCTTAAACTCCTACCAAGTCCTGCAGCTTGTCTTTGCAGACAGTCCTGTTTGCTGTTGTACTCACTGCTGTTTGTTCTTTCTGTGTAAACATCGAGCATCTCCTTCGTTGGATTTTCTGTTAGTACAATTTTCCAGTTAGTCGAAAAACTATTGTATTGTTGAGAGATGAAATTTTCCTCCTAGAAAAGCCTGGTTTTATGGCAGGTAGCTTGTCCTGCGCTGCAGTTTCTATGCTGGTAATTAACCTTGCCTGTAGGCCCTCAAATTGCACAGGAGATCCTGCTGGGGATGGTTTTCCCCTGTTAATAATGGTTGTAGCTGCTGGTTTGTGGCACTTAGCACAGCTGATGTGCTCTCATTTGTCTGAGGATGTCTCTCAGGGAAGATCAGGCAGAGGATCGACCAGTTCAAGTGGAGTTACCAGGCTTAGGTGTGAGATGAAGCAGCAGCAGTTTGGGCATGGACTGAAAGAAAAATTGAGGCATCTGCTGGGAAAAGGGGAGAGGGAAGGCAAGAACAAGTAACTGCAGGTGCTTTGGTGGTGGCAGGGGGGATATGTGTATTCACAAGTGCTTCCTCACACATCTGCACAACACAAACACCTCTGTTCCTTTAAAAACCTGCCTGTTGCTGCTCCTTCCCTTTTGACTAATCCACACTGAAGGAAGGTTTGGAATCACAACTCTCCGAGAGCTGGGTTGAGGATAAGCACCTTAAATATTGAGAGGAACTTAAAAGGAGGGGGCTCTACCATAAATTGAGGTTCCTTGCCCTTCTGTTCCCTCTTTCTTTGGAGTCTTGCTGATGGCACTGAATTTCAATTGGAAGAAGAGAAATAATTTGAAAATTTCACCCCTCCCTAAAGGAGTAAATGCCAAGTGCAGAGCCACTGATTAAAAACATGTCTCTGAGGAGCCTAACAGGAGCTAATCCTTAGGATATATTTAACTGTCTAATCCCTTTCACTGGGAAGTGCATCAAGAGGTAAAAGTTTCTTCTCTTTGCCATAGGTTACCTAGTTCTTCACAGAGTGATTCCTTCACTTAGCCTGAGTTAGCCCTTTCTTTCTTCTGTCTTGACAGCTGATGAACAGTGAGGCTTCATTAAGAACACCACTGAAGTGCTTAAAAAGTTCTTATTGTCAGGAATAAGCCACAAATTTCAAAGTTTATTTACTGTGGGGGCTCTAGTTAAATAATTATCTTTCTGCACCTCTGTGGCATGGCAAGAGACCTCCTGGCTGGAAAGGATAATAGAGGTATTATTTTCTCCCCTTAAGCAAAATGATGTGTTCCTAAAGTAATTGGCTACAGTGCAAATTATAACTGCTCCTTTTGTTGTGACAGGACTATAATCATTCTGTGTCACTGGTTGCCCCTCTGACAGCTTATTGGTTCTCAATGCTATCAAGTGGAAGAAAAGGAGAAAAAAAGAGAAGCGTTTTTGTTCTTTGGCTGGTGGCAAGGCTTTTGGTGTTTACACATTGTATTCTCCACTGTGTAGAGAAAGTAAGTTGGTGATTATTGGAATTATTTTTATAGCATAGAATAATTTGCTGTTGAGTGAAAACAGGAAAGCTACTTGGAAGCACTAAAAAGCATTTCTCGTAGTCTAGGTTTTCTAATATGCAGTTTCTGTGAGATGTTTTGAAGTGTCACTTCAAGTCTTATTGTGTATCTACATAATAAATGTAGGCAAAGAAGAAAATAGAAAGGCAAGTTGTTTTAAGTGAGATTGTTAAGCAGTTAAACCTTGATTGAATTGTAGGCTGAGACCTTGGGGAGGGGGCAGGGGAGAAGGGTATTGTGTTATAATAGATACAGGTAAAGAACTATTTTGGTGCAGTTGTTTGTGTTTTTCATCGGCATCTCCCATGTGGGCCATGATTCCAGTACACACTCTTGTAATCTCCTGCAGTGGCAATGATTCAGCTTAAAAATCAATAGGGCATGAGGTGTTTCAAGTTCTCATTATTGTAATGTGTCAACATCACTTCAGTGACCCCAGAGCCCTGTGCTGGCTGATTTGTTCTCTGATTTATTGTGCAATCTTGTAGGCAAACTATAATTTCACTTGTAACCAGAAACTCTGCTTTTATGGTTTGTGTCCCAGTCTCCAGTCATTAGGATGTTCAGAGATAATCAATACCTGTGTTTGCTGCTGAAGGTTGAATGAAGTTGTCAAGCAGCTAAATTACAAGGAATACAAACAAAAGAACATTGCTATGGCTGAGCAGGCCAGGAAATGTTTTTATTTAAATTTTCAGTCCCTATCAACTCACAAATGCTTTTACTGCTTAGCATTGTCATAATTTATATTCCCCTCTATGCCTACCAGTTTCAGATCTTGAATTTAGTGGTTGTGGTGATTTACTGTATCACTTTGTCTTTAGGTTATCTGTGTTCTTTTATGATCCTGTTATCTCCTCTGTATCTGTCCAAATGTAATAACATCATGAGCAGGAAACAAATTATTTTAATTGCTCAAACTCAGTAAGCTTATTGTGGCTTTAATAGATCAGGGGCAAAGCAGCACAGTTAATTTTGCAGTGCTCCTCTTCCGGTTATGCTAATTTTGATGTTTGTTTACATGATCAAAGTGCTGCAAGTGATAACAACAGAGTCTATATCAGTTTATCCTGGGCAATATCACACCAATTAATGTGTTTAGAATGTCTCACATAAAACAGGTAGCTTTGCACAGTCCAAAGCTCTTTGGACTTGTACCCCTCACATACCCAACTGCATTGGAGGAAGCAACATCTGTATTTTTGATTTTTCTTGAAAAGTTGTTGACTGGACAGTATTCCAGTGTACATGATAGATTTAATGTTTTCCTCCTTCAGAAGTGCTTATTTTAGTAGAGCTTCCACCTTAACCATTGAGAGCTCACCTAATGAGAAAACATCTGGGAACATGTAAATGTGTGGGAGCCTTAGGTGGAATAAATCAGAAGTTGTGCAGCTTTTAAAAGTTATATGAAGCAACAAGGTCCACATTAATCACCAAAACGAATACAAATAGGAGAATGTTCAGAGCTGGAAACAAAATGGAAAAAAACGAATGTCTCAGATTCAAGATCAGAAATGTTCTAATTTTCATAGTTGCTTAATAGGAATTTTGTAGTTAAATTATTGAGTGTTTATTATGTTATTGGGGGGATTAGAAAGTTTAAATTATCAAGAATTTTTTTGGTTTCTGTCCTCTTTTTTCTCAAGCCCTGTTTTAATTATTAGTCTCTGAAACTCATTTTTTTTCTTCAGCTGTGTCCATGTAGCCTGGGGGGCACACTACTAAAATGGTGACCACTTTTTAACAGCTCACATGTAAAATCATTAAAATGTAGGTGTCACTATTATTCAGCAGGCTATTAATATTCAGTCTCTCCAAGGACAGGTTGGTGTCATTAGTGAACACAGTGCATGTACAAATTTCCCTGTGTTTTTGTCAGATAATGAAAAATAGGAGTGTTTGGCTACTGTAGGAAATGGTGCACAGGTTTCAGATGCCTCCTCAAAGTGGGTATTAGCAGCCCTGGCTCACTGTGGAAAGAGGGTTTTAATAGGAAAGTGCCCCATAATAATTTATTAAGATGATCTATTTAAAGACCTTTACATGAAATTGAAATAATTGACATGGGGTTGGTAGGCTTTAAAAAGTTAACATCTCTGGTCTTATGCATCACAAAAAGATAGGGGTCTTTTCTGCAAGAGAGTTTGACCTATATAACAGAATAATCTGGCATAATGCAGAGCAGGGAGATGAGGGAGAAGGTGGGCTGGAGCAAACCTTTCAAGTGTTGCACAGGCCATGAAAATCTGGGGAGCTGCTGGAAGGCAGATAACCTGTGCAAATTAATTTGTCTCCTGTGCATGCCATGATGTATAATTCAATTTACATTGAGAGTGTCCCACATTCTGGAGGCCAGGACTGGTTTCAAGTTTCTTGTCTAAGCCTCCCCTGTATCCCTTGAAGTGCTTATTTAAAAACAAAATGCCATAAATACATGGGAGACTTGCAAGAAAGTTCTGTTCCTTGTTATTTGTTGGAAAACTTCCTCATCCTCAGTATAGTTTTTGAAGTTTAAAGGAAAATCCTTTCTATTTGGAACATTTTTTCCCCCTTTTGCTGAATACCCGTTGCACCATCACTCAGAGATTTCTAATGCACAAAATATCAGAGAGCTGGGTCTTTTAGCTTGCTCTGGCTGCTTTGGGGAAGTAGAGACATACAATGCATTATAACCACTGTGTAACAAAACGAGATGGTTTTTCTCATCGCTATTTGCCCTTTCAGCTGTATGTACACTGCTGTTATACCTGGTATCCTGTTAACTATTTTTGGTGCAAGAAGCATGATTATTTCATATTCCATCATAAAGCAGACCTCCTCTTGATTTGATTCATACATTTAAATAAAAGGTACAGCATGGTCCAGCAAAATTCTGCCCATTTTCATTAATCTAATCTATTTCTTTTGATCTGGAAGTTCCACTGGGATGAGATTGAGTTGTAGGTATTTCCACTGGGTTATGAAGGCAGCTGGTCAGAAAACTTCTGCTGGGATCTCCTCATACTCTGCTGTCATTAGGTGTGGACAATGGAGACTCGTGTTGGACCCACGAGTACTGAGATTATTGCCAGTGAACTCTCCAAGCACGGTGTTAAGGAGCATTGTAGGGAAAAAAAAACCCAACAAAATAGTGCTTTTTACTGTTTGTTTTGTGATTTTTTTAAATCTTTGAGAGTCACTGTAATTCCAGCTGTATTTATTGTTTTCACTGTGCATTATTGAATTCCTGCTGGTCCTGCCACTGCAGGGAGCTGCAGCAATACCTGTATCCTTCTCAGTTACCTTTTGGGGGGCTGTGAAGCTCAGTGTTTTCAAAGCACTCTGAAAAGTGCCTTCTTAAAAGGATATTATGTGTGTGTAAAACACTGCTGTTCCTGCTGGACAAACGATAAACCTCTGTGTCTGGAGAAAATTACTGAGTGCTGTATCAGCTGTTCGAGTGCTGCTTTACCAAATCAAAGATCCTGTGCTCAAACACGAGAAAAGAGAGAACTCCCACGGTGAGAGACAGCTTGCTACAGTGGCATTCAATTCAAGGTCACACAGAACCTCAGTCACGGCAGGGAAAAAAGCCAAATTAAGCATTTTTAGCAGTGCAAATATGTTGAGAAATATCATTAAGGGTGTGAAGATGCTGGAAAGGAAAACAGTAAAACCCGTGTAGCAGAACAGTTGTGTAGGCAATGTTACAGAGATGGGCATGGAGAGATGAAGTCACTTCACATTTTGGGTATCACTAAAATACTTTCCTTACCTGATCCTGCTTTTGTGTGTGGCTTTGTGTCTCACTTTAGTGGTTGCAGCACTTACCTAAACAGATTTTTTTTTTTTTTTTTAATTTAATTGCTGTGAAATAAATGCAGAGGTCATTCCCTGTCACAGCACTGATTTGATGATGGGAGGTGTTTCCTTTTTTCTTTGGACAAGCAATATTTGGAATTTTTGACAAAGTTTACATGTATGAGATTTCTTAAATAAGGCTCACCAACCTTTATACCCAAATACCTTATGTATGTACCAATTATATTAATTCTGTATTTGTTCTTTAATGGTACAGTTAATACAATTTCAAATAGTAAATGCTGTCTGCTTTGCCTATTACTGAGGAAATATTTGCATCTGCAAAAAACAAATGGATTGAGATAATTTGTCATTCTTATTGGATACCAAAGCCTGAAAGAAATATTGAAGGTTTTATACTTTAATATAATTTTTATGATATTATATAATATCCTTATGTGATATTGAGTAGTAAATAACATTGATCTATTTTCAGCACAAAGTGGTGTTGATCAAAGCATGGTAAAATTGCTACATTTTATTGTATAAAATATTGGTAAATTAGTATTTAAACTAATTGGAGCTGTTGGTTCATTTTAGGGAGTTCTGAGTTAAACCACTCTCTCATGTAGAGGATGGATGGAGCCACCCAGATAATACCCCAGGCCCAGATGGGCACCAGTGTGAGTGCTGCAGAAAGGCACTTAGAAGGGTAATTCCTACTGAGAGTTGATCCTTGGGTACTGCTTGTTTGGATGGTTTTTTCTGCCCACTCTTGAACTCTCAGACTCTCCTAGTTGAGAAGCATGGTAAATCAAATTAACAAGGTGAAATTTAGGTGGGTACTGTTATTCTCTTCTCTGTGCTATAATTGTTCATGCTGAAATGGTGCTTTGTGGACAGTAACTGTGCTCACTAAAAGTGGAATCTGGAAGCACTACAAAGTTCAGCAGTGAGGCATATGTTTCAGGGTGGGAATTGAAATTTTCCTTTTTGATGGGTTTCCTTGAAACTAGGTTCCCACTGGCATCCAGATTTTCCTTGAAAGGAGAATGCCAGGATGCTGCAGAGAGGGCTTGTGCTCAATTTGGGCACTCAGTAAGCTGGCAGAGGAGGAGGAGGGCAGTAGCCTGAAGGTGTGTGTCTTACCCCAGGCAGAGAGAGTGCCTGGGAATGCTGCAGGACCACACTGAGCCGGGTTGGGGCTGCTTCTCTTGACCATCCCACATACTCAGAGTAGGTGCTAAACTTGGGTTTCATGTTTGTAATGTTTTGTTGTAACAAAATGTCCTTCTCTTCCATCTTTGCTGTCCAGGGTTCTGCAGCAGAGCCAGAGCTGTCTCTAGATGAGAAAGAAGAATTTTAATTTCTTCTTGTTACATCCTAATTCCTGTTTGCCTGTTGTTAGTTGCTCTTAAACTTTGTTTAGTCACGCTGTGTGTCTTCTTATTGGCTGAGCTCTGAATTAACTGTTCCTACTCCTGCATGTCTTGATTTTCCCTCAGGCACTTGACATCAGCTCCTTCCTCCTCTTCCCCTCAATGTTCCTGTCACCTCCTGGAGTTAATAGAATTAAATTCTAATACTAACATTCAATTTGCAATTTTGGAGACTTGAAACATCACCTGCTCTGCACAAAGGAGCAGTTATTGTAGTGAAGTTTGAATGTGGAATATTTTCAACAGAATTCACAGGTTTGAAAACTCCTGCACTGCTGAGAGGTGCTTTACATCCCCAGGAATGCTTCCATTTCAAGGGTTTCACTCTGGGATGTCCATATGCTCTTTTTTCCACAGAGTTTACGGTGCCAGTTACACATCTCAAGATGCAAAGAACTGGGCAACATCATTTTAAAAGCCTTGGAAAACAAATACAATAAATGACAGGGTTCCACAGCTATGACATTTGTGAGAGTATTGAACAAACACATCAGTCACTTGCAGGAAATTTCCTGGCAGATCTGAGGTGCTCACTGGAAACAAGGATCTGACAGGAGAGGATTCAGGGGCACAGTCTGGGTCACGCAAGAAGCAATACAGGTATGGGAGAATGTATTTTATATCCTTTGCTCTCTGGCACCAGCTATGTGAGTTGTCTCTTCTCTCAAAATTTGCAGGCAATTATATTTTGAAAGAAATTGAACATGATGTGCAGGTGCTTAAATATTTGACACGGCACTTCCCATTCTGCCTCAGCAGGTATGTATTGTCCTTTTGGCACTGTTCTGACGAGCATGTGATACCTTTAAAATACTCTGGTAAGCAGGAATACTGGCTGTAAAACATTCCTGTTGTTGGGGTATCATTTCTGAGTCGCTGGTTTGATGCACAGAAACATATGGCTGGTTACAGGAGTGGACTAAAGAGATACAGATGACAGTGTGACACTTTGGCCAGGACTCACATCACAGAAAAGAGGAAGGCAAAAGCTGATATATATATTTTCATTACAGTATTTGCATTGATAATATAAATCACTGTTGAAAAAGCAGTTTATTTCAGGGGGTGCATGCATTAACAGCTCTGGTATTAGATGTACAAAACATATGGGTTTAACCAGTCAGGTCCTGGCTAAACAGTTGTGCCTTCCTTTCCAAGACCTGCAAAGCTTCCCATCCCAGTTCCTATATGACAGATAAATTGAGCAGATTAAACACAGGAATAAATAATTAGCAACATTTGCCGTAAGCCTGAAGTATTTGGATGGCCACTAGAAATGGAACAGAGATGTCCTAGATTATTTTGTCACTTCAAGGCTTGATTAGGAGTACTGAATATCTTTCAAAGTTGTATGTTTGATTTCTGATGCATGCTTGGGGATGGATATAGAGGTTACTGGGTAGGACAGCATTATCCAAGAGATCAGGGTCCTAGCAGCAGACTGAAAATTCAGCGTTCTTTCCCAGTGGGGATGATTTGCCCATGCACTTTCCACCATTTTGGCTGATTATATTAGTATATAATCTCTTTTCCCAGGTAATTTCTAATCAAAGTGCTCCAGCCTTTCAGGGTTGAACAAGCACTGACACTGCAAGATGCTACTTCTACCTATTCCAAGTCCTTCCCAAAAAAGTCTAGAAAGGTCCTTTGCAACATATAACACCTTTCTTTTATTTCGCAGACAACTAAAAGGAAAACTGGGGAAAATCTTTTTGAGGAGAGAAAAAGAGCGATGTGGTTTTGGTGTTGCTTTGGTTTTTGTTTGGCTTTTTTTTTTTCCTGGAGTTTCACGTTTCATGAAGGTGAATTATATAGCAGAGGTGAATTATATAGTAAAGATGAATTATGTAGCACAGAGGTCTGTAATTAACTTTATCACTTTATCTGCTTTTGATCTAGCAGGTCTTCAAGAGGAAACATTATTTAATCTACATTCATATTATCTCTTTCTCCCCTTACAAAAAAAAAAAAAAAAAAGACCTATTTTCTCAGTCTTCAGAATGTGAAGACAATGTTATTGTGCTCCTCTGTTCTACCCTGTTGCTTTCAATTCCTATTTAATAAGACACAGGACATCTCTCATAAATTTTGTACTATCAGTGTAATGTTGCTTTGATGATGCATTGCATGTTAAGTTGGGATTGGCATGAAAGGATAGTGAGGGCTCAAGAGAGATTTTGTCTTTTTCTTTTTTTTTTCTGTTTTTCCCATAAATGTTCTGCGTCTCTTGCTGTCAGGCTCTACGGAGAGCTCTTGGCATAACAGTCTGAACATGGGGTGTTGTGCCCTCTGGCCATGGGCCTTCTGCAGCTGCTGCCCTCTGCTCCTCTCTGTCCCTCTTCCACCTGGAATTAGCTCTCAGTGCCCTCCCTCCCTGCAGCTGAAGAACTCATTATTTTGCCAGCATCCCTCTGGAGGGGCCCGAGTGAATCTCAACAAAAGATCTTCTGGAGCAGAGCAGGCCTGGTCAGTTGTCCTGACCCTTTTCCTGCACTGTTGCAGAAAGGGCAAGACTTTCCTCACAGGATCCCACTTGGAGCTGACAGAGGAGGGTACGGATGTTTGGAAGCTGATTTCAAACCTCTGACATTTGGAGTTGCTCTCTCTTCATTTCCCTGCACATATTTATAGATACACTGTCGTTCTGGTGGCTGTCTAGCTAAAAAGCAATACATTTACTCTGTTGCTGCTTTTCTTTCCATGGAATAATGAGGATCTCAACTGCAAAAATGACCCTGGGCATGAAAGGTAATTTAGACACCTCAAACCTAAATTTGTTGCAATGCCAAATTTCATGGATTTTTAGTTTTTAAAATATATATAAAATAATACTTAAATACATATATTAACCTATATTTTATATAGGATCCTATATTGTATAATGCAATTTTTACCCCCTAAAAACTCACTCAAAGTTGTATTGTTCATCTCTAGTATAACTCTTGCTGTCTCTTCTTGCCCATCTTGTTATTTCTGTGCTTTTCATCCCTTTTCTTCCGTAGTCTGTACTCCTTCCACACAAGTAAATTTCATCTCTTTTTCTCCCTTTTTATATGCTAGCTCTTTCTTCAAGTTGCAATCCTTTTGCAGTGTAGTACAGAATAATCAAACCAGCAAACTTTGTCCTTTTTGAAGCAGGGGTTGTTTGAACATTTGAAAACCCACAAAAGAAAGGCAGATCAGTAGTTCTGCCATTCTTCAAAATTGCCCTTTCATTTGAAAGGAATAGAGAAGCTCTGGGTGGGCAAACTGAAAGTTGTGGTGTCTGTTTAATGAGGCTGTGAGGGCAAGCAGGAGATGGATTGGTAATGATCAGATGTGGTGAATGCAGATGAGTCCACTTAAAGGCGAAACATATGCTTGAAGTGTAGCCTTATCTTTGATAATCAGGCCACAATTCACAGGCAGCCAGGGGTTCTCAGGAAGCCCAGAGCTCTGCGATCTGCTCCCTGGATATGAAGTTCCAGCAGGCACCACCCATGGCCAGGTGGGTTGCACAAACCTGAGCGTGCCTGCTGAAGTTTGGGATTGATACGGTGAAAAACAAAGTTCACTCTCCTGTGAGAATTTACAAGTTTAATAAAAAGACAATAAGAGACACATAAAATAAAGCAAAGAGGTAACGGCCGGGTGCATTGGTGCTCTGCCAAGAGCACACCTGATGCTCGAGGTGAGTCATTTTTATACCATTTTTACTGTCTGTTCTTTGTGCATATTCAAACTTTTCCCGGAGCTGTTCTGCATGGCCACTCCTTGGTCCCGCCTTTTAAGAGCATGCGTATTCTTCTGCCTTGTGGTTTTATTTTTTTTGATTCTTGGGCTTGGGCTCGCTAGGTGAGAGTTGATAGTTGAGTGGGCTTCTTAATTCCTCAGACAGTCAGGGTTGATAGCAGCTTTGGGCCTCTTTGTCCCCCAGGCAGAGTGGTGATAGTCGCTTTGGGCCCCTTTCTTCTCCGGGCAGTGTTGATAGCCTCTCTTGGGCCTCATCCTCTGTTCGCTTAGAAGTTCTCTTACTTGCTCACACTTGCTAAATTCTTGCTAAAAAGAAAGAAAACTACGTCCACACAGCAAAAGCATTTCTAACATTATATAGTATTCACCTTAATACTTGCGAGAAGCCAATACTAAGATACGCGTTTATAACAAAACTTTGTTCCTGCAGCTCCCTGCCCGCTCCCTGCACGGTGCCTGTGGGCTCAGCACAGCCTGTGGGAGCGCTGCTTTTGTCCCGCTGGAATCCGGGGTGTTGGCAGAGTAACCTGACAGCACCCCTGGCACGGCTTCCAGGAGATGCTCAGCTGAAGGCCGTGCGGGGCATCCCGGCTCCACAGAGCATTTCTAGAGGCTTTATTGGAATTCACAGACGATCTTCAGTGAATATATTCATCAGTTCCACACTGCAGATTTTGCTTAAGTCTCGCTCCTTCTCGAGACTCTTTGGTGTGTGTAATGGGATTGTTTTTCCTAGGAAAGCTCTCGCGTACCCTTAGCGCTCCGCGTGTAATGGGCCGCATTCTTCATTGTAATTGGTGGAGCCTGTGCATTCCCGACGGCAGATAATTGTTTTCCGCACAAGACACTCCTACCTTGGGAAGCCTCTTGTGCTTTTCCTCTTCAGGAATCATTAGCAGGAGTAGTTTGGGGGATTTATAATGCCAGGAGCACCTCCCAGCACAAACTTTATGGCTCTTAATAGCTGTTACTTTTCCTTACAAAGTGTGTCTCTCCCCAGACATGCTTTTGCCCCAGGGCAATTAGTTAACAAAGTAGTCGTTAACTATTGATAATGATCAATTTGTCAGGGATTATTGCCCAATAACGCCATATTCTCTATTAATTAGATAAACCCATGTTAATTGTAGATACTCTTAAGAGCACTTTCTTGGAGGACCAAGCGGGCTTGCCATAAGCCAAACTGAGAAGCAGCTCTGCAACAGTAGAGTAAATTATATGAGGAAATGAGATATATATATTTTTATGGTGGTATTTTTAGAAATATTCAAGATTTGACAGGTTTATAATTTTCAGACGTAGCTGCTTAGAAGGGAAAGAAATTATTCCAGTCAGAGTTTTTCCAGAAAGCAGGGTTCTTACTGGTCCTTTCTGATACCCTTTCCTAGAACAAAGCAAAGAAGAAGCATGCACACAAAGACATATAAATCTATACACCTCAAAACCGCCCGTATTTGGGACAAGAAGGCTTCAGTGTGCATGTTCATGAAAAATCTCTTGGTTTTTTTCTGCCCAGTTTATGATGCATCACAGGATGGATGCATAATCTCTTCAGAGAAATGTGTATAATTGTTGATGCGTAAGAACTGAAATTGTCATGTCCATATAATTTTTTTTAAATTGTAAAACTCAGTTTCTGTTTCTCATCTCTTGCTTAGTGTCAAGTACCTAATAAAGATTTCTTTCTTCTGAAGATGTGATTCTGTGGTAGCTCAGCACGTGGCACTCTCGTCACATCCTGTTTGAAATATGGTCATGGAAACCATGTCCTTATAAAAATACAAAATGAATAGAAACCCCAGAAAAATCACTTGGTTATGTGGGGAGGGCTGGGATTCAGTGTGCTTACACGGAATTCTTGTTGGGCTCCATTCGGTTTTAGCATTAATATGTCATAAAATCTGAAGAGTTTTAGGCTATTTCCAGCAGTATTTGGCATCAAGTAAAATATGGGGTTGAGTGGATATTTTATTATTAATGGAGAATTATTTCAACATAACATTGCAGTTGGGTTGCGGCCCCTGGATGAACTTGAGCAAGAGCTCTTGGCAGGCCATTTCAGAGTGGAATTCATTCTTCCAGCAGCAGCAGAAGGTGAGAAATAGCTATCACGTTAACATTTTGACAAGATAAAGCCCCAAGTGCCCCCATTGATTGATGGGATCCTGGCATATTTTTAATGCCCATGTGGGGAATCCAGTGAGGATGACAAGTCTCTGAGCAGCAAGTGAGATCTCCTGGGCAGGTGGCCCAGGGGCAGCATCTTCAGTGGGCTGGGGTGGGACTCTCTCCATCCTTGTGTGAGTTCTTTTAATCTCCCTGGAGAGAGGGAGAAGGGGGGGTGAACATGGGCACAGCTCTGACGTCTGACTACACCCCAGTGACAAGGCAAACCCGAAATTCATCCTCATCTCCAAGCTGGGACTTCAGTTCCACGGATCCTGCCATTTATTCCTGCATTAAATGCTGCTTCTAAATTTCAGGTCAGAAAGTGAGAGAAAAAGGGGGGATTGTATTGAGTTGCTGTGGAGAAAACCTTAAGGTGCTTTGAGTTTTAGGTATAAAACACAGATTCTTTATAGCTCCCTGTCTTTGTCAGAATGTTTTCCATTGTGCTTGTGTCTTGTCGATGCCTGAGTTATTGATTTCCTGCCAGTGTGAACTGGATTCCCAGTGAGCCTTTTTGTCCTTGTTTGCAGCACCCTTTGGTAAAGTCACTGAGGATTGTTTGTTTGGTTTTACAAACCATAAAATAGCATTTTACATGTGACTTCCTCCTTGTAAATGTAGCAACTTTCCCTTCTTTTTTCGCTCTGATACTAAGGCTTTAAAGTGGCAATTTTAGGAAAAAAAGACTATGTAAACACAAGGTGAACTGATACACCGGAGAATTGTAAAGATTGGTTTCTTCTGGTGCCTTGTTCCATGATGTTGGCTCATTAACTTATTTTAAGGCACAGATTGGAAAAAGTTATGCAGTGCTCACCTGTTGCACAATTAAAAGTGATTTCCCTTTATGCATGAGCAGTACCAGGTTATGTGTACTAATGGTCAAGGAAAAGCAGTTAAAAAATAGATTATAGTGGTGATTACACATTTCTAAAAAATAATTATTGTTTTATTGCATTTGAAAAATGCAGATGGCTTAAATAATAATAATAATAATTCTCCCTTGCTTGACTTGAAATGCCTGTATCATATTTGAGGACATGTATTTAGCAACACTTTTCTCTTGCTTGTTAAGTGATTGTGGGAACTTGCTCATGTGTGCAGATCGTTGTTGGTTTTGGTGTAATAAAGAGCAGATTTCAGAGGGTCATGTTCTAGTAGAGATTTTTAGGTTGATTCCTTTGCTGTATTTCAGCATATATGTATTGCACAATAGTCTTGTCTGTACTCTGAGCTGCCTTACACTGTCAGTGTGACATCTCTGGCGCCTGGCTCTCCCTAAATCCACTGCTGTAACCTCTGGCATCATTTCCAGCCTGACTCTCAGTGTACTTTGATCTTTGCCATCAGTCAGCTCTACTTTTATAAAGACAACAGGGCTGTGAAATCTCTATTTTGGACTTTCGGTGGGCGATGCCCACGATCTTTACTCAACACTTAACGTGTGCCACATGATTTGGTGACAGAACATGTGGCTGGTGCAAGAGGTGGCCATACAGCAGCTGGGCCTTTCCTCAGGAGGAACCTTCCTGTCCCCTTTGCACCTGTGGTGCAGAACAGATGATGGTAATCACTATAAACATTAATTATGAGCTGATAGGCAAGGGCATAATCAAAGCAGAGATGAATTAGAACAGGAATTCAACATCCAGATCTTTAAACCAGCTGATACATCTCTGCCTTTGATTAATAGGAGGGAGATATAGGAAGGCTTCATTGTTGAGGGCCGTAATTGTTCATTCTGTGCTCAGTAAGTGTTAAAATGCAAGAGCTGGACCAAAAAATCAGACAAACAAAAGTCTGCACTGAATTAATAGTTCAGTAAAATGCCATAGTAACATATGTCTCAACCTGTTGAGAGTCCTAAAGTAGGAGTAGAAGACTTTAATTACATGATTGATGGGTGCTCCAGGAGAGAGCTCGGAATGTGCAACGACAGCAAGGTCACAAGAGCTGTCTGGAAAGGGGAAAGAAAGGGACCTCCGGGAGGAGGGCAATAGGAACTGCCCGAGGGGACAGGGAAGGCCATCTGCCCCAGAGGCAGCACACAGCAGCCCTGCTCTCAGTGGGGTTATCACCTACCAGGAAGATTTAAGAGCTTCGTGCTTGGCTGTCTCACAAAAAATTATGCAAAATATCCAGCTGCTTCCTGCAGTGTTCAGCAACTATAAAACTTTGGGATTTTTGATAGTAAACAACAGAAAAGAGCTTGTTCTGAAGCAGTAAAAACCTTACACTGTTGATTGGTGACTGGTGCTGACACTAAACTTTCCAAGGCACTTTGTAATAATTAGAAGCATCTACAGTGTTAAGCATTTTTGCTGAATGATTCTTGGCAAAGTGGTTGCGAGTTTTTCTGTGAGAGGGGTCCCTTATGTATGTGTGACTGCACATTTCTGTTTAGACACCACTGTCACGTGTTCTGAGGTACTGATACGAGATAAGGAGCCTGGCAAAGTCCTGCTCAGGTTCTCCTTAAGTGCCTGTGAACTAGAATTTTGTCTGTGATTCTCTAAGAATCCATTATTATCATCATCATCATCTATTTTTTTTAGCTGTGGTGGTGTAGCTTTTTTGCTCTCACATAGGCAGAGGATGCTTTTCAATAAACTATTTAGTTGATTGCAAGTTTATTTTGAATGTTACTTTCTATTTCCAGTAAGATACTGATAGCAAAGCCTTTCTTTTTGTGCTACTTAAATTTTTCTATCCCAGCCTTTCTGTGGCCATCAAGCCCTTTCTAGATATTGCTGCAGTTTTCTTCTCTGACAGCCTTGGTGGCACTACTTGCCACCAAGAAGAAAATGCTATACTTTTCAAATTACTTTCTGTCTGTATCTTGTGGCAGGTCATTGAGTATTGGCTTTTAAGGAAAAAGTGAAATGGTCTGAGGTGAATGTACAGAATCTAGGTTAAATAATGATTACTTGTCCCAGTTTGAATTGTGTCCCAGATTTGAACATTATGCTATGCAGTCAGTTCAGGTAAATTACTGGTGAATCTGTTTCACAGCTGATTATTAGTTTCCCCTGAGATGATACTCTGTTAAATTTTTTTTTGATCTTCTACAATTTTACGTATTTCTGACTTTGGTTTTTGATTTCTTTCTTTTTTTTTTAATTTTTCAATGGCTCTGGGCATAAAAGAGGTGAAAATGTTGCTTTGCTTAGGGAAGATGTAGTTCTGAATAATTTTTGAGTAATTTGAAATTTTTACGTTCATGGCAGCACAATACACCTTAGTAAGTAGAATTAGGAAATTGGAAATGTTGCTTTCTGGGTCACCATTTCAAAAACACCTGGATGGAAAAGTGATGTGTTTCCCACGATGATCATCGTTGTTATTCTCAGATAAAGGCAGAGGAGCCAGGCTCACCATGCAGCAGGATTTGTCTGACTCAGGAAGCACTGCCAGGGCAGAGTGTGCCTGTTCCACAACTTCCATTTGCAGGAGTCTCAGCAGCTTGCATAAATAGTGTAGTGCCAAAGAAAAGCACCCCCGCCCTGGGAAACGTGACATCGATTTCTGTCATTGTCTGTGTGTCAAGTGTAATGCATTGGGTTAGGATAACCTGAACTAATACTTTCATTTTAATGAGACAGGCTGATAGAAATTTCCCAGAAAGGTATTTAAGGTTAGGGTCATAAATGTGCTCAGTGTCGCTGTGGTGTTGAATGTTTGTAGCATACTACATCACAGTTAGATAAACTTAAAGCAACAATCATCTCAATGACCGGGGACATGGTGAAAAGAAGCAGAGGTTGTAAAGGCTTTGAGTTCTGAACAAGCAGTGAGTTTAACATCTGGAAATTTCTCTGACTCCTGAAAGCTGCTGAGGTTCCCTGTGGCTGCCCCAACAAGTGGAATGACAACATTCTGGGCACCCAGCCTTGGGTTACAGGGCACACCATGACCACTGGTCAAGTGAAATAAATCTTCCTGTTGTCCAGAGCTGTCTGTAACAAGTGTTCAGGAAACACTCTAGCTTTGTAGAAGGGATCTGTTTCAATGTATTCGATGTACTGGTGACAGTAAAGGTGTATCATAATCAGTGGGCAGATGTCATAATGGAATTAATTGCAGACATATTTGTGCATTTTGAGCAACAGTCTGTTAAAATAAGCTTTGCTTTTTGAAGAGAGGCACCAATTAATGCAGTGTTTTGGAAAGAACTAATATGTTTAGAATACTGGAACTATAACAGGAAAAGTAGTTTGAGTGCGCTGGACAAAATAAATCCTTTTCCAACACCTTGGTGTTGATCTTTCTGTCTTTGCTGTAGTAAATAGCATTTACATGATCTTGTAGCTTATTGTGTTGTTATTAGGAAAAATACTTCATGTACAGATGAAATTTTACCCCAAACATAACTGACATTCAAACCCGATATAAAGATGAATCACACAAACCACGGTGTTTACTTGCAAAGTAGGGATTTTTTTATTTTTTTTATTTTGGTTCTTATGGAAAGTACAAATTCAGGTGCCTTGTACTGCAGACAGTTTGGTGTGGGAGAATCTGCACTGAAAGCACGGTGAGTCCTTCCACTATAGCAGTCATTAAATAAAAGACAAGGTGGTGGAATCAAAGGAAGGCACTGAGGTGACAGTGACCTACTTTGCTAAATCAGAATAACTGCTTTAAGGTACAACACGGCAGGAGCTAACCTTGAAAGTGCTGAGAATCTCAAATTTGTGACATTAGCAGAGTAGAAATTAAAAAGCTATGAATCACTGTTAGAACAGGCTTATGCATCATTTCATCATGATAAATTAAAAAAGTGTCTCCAGCAATCTGCCTGTGAAACCCTATGCACTGCTAGGCTGACGTAATAAACAGCCACTGCCACAAATTTGAACACTGCTTGCAAAATGCCCAGAGGAGGAAGATAACGCAGGGTCAAAATGTGTTCTGCTGAGACTTCTGGCTTTATTAGTTTTTCCCACTGGTCTTGGGAAGGACCTTTCCAGATGCACTCACTGATAACTGATGCATTCATGACAGCATCATTTTCCCTTTGATTGATTCTCATTATCTAAATTGCCAGTTAGGACGTGGTTTTATATGTCTCTATTCAGAACAATATTGTGCCTAAACTAAGCTACAGGTTGTGAGGGCATCAGATGATGCAGTTTCATTGACAGGGAGGAACCATGGTCAATTAACACAAACTGGAACTTTCATCTGATATCTGTAACTTGCACCTAAAACTATTAAATATGTTTTGTTGTTAAGGTTTCAGATAGCTCAGTTGCTGTGTTTATGTTGGTTGAAGGTGTGGTGGAGGAAAGGGGAAAATGCTGCTTTTGGCTTAATAAGTGTCTTATTGTACTTATTTTTATCTCTTTGTGGTAAATAATGGTGAAATTCTAAATATCAACAAAAAGAAAACAAACACCACTACCCCACCCTCCCCAAATTAGAACCAGTGGTAGAGCTGAGATTTCTCTGGTGAAGCTGCCTTATTGTTTGTACCTGAAAGATGCACTTTCCTCAGAGAGTTTTAGACTGGGGGAGGAGGAAATGAATCATATTTGCCTCGTTGTTTCCTTCCTGGACAAACAGGAATGAACATTCCACGGATGTAGCACCTGGAGTTTGGAAGCACTGATAGACAGAGACATGAGACATGAACAGGACGTGGCACCTGAGGATGATCCTGTGCAGTGCTGCAGCTGCTCTCACTGCCCTGCTTGGCAGTGTTCATTAGTGAGAATGACCATTAATGACATAATCATCATTAATGAATGTGCAGAGGCTGCACCCACACAAGTTGTAGTGAGGTGACTGAAACATTGGTGTTGGATCCCACAGCTTAGGATTTCCTGCTGTTATTTGTCTGCTTGGATTGTTTTCTCCTTAGATAATAGTGTGGGGAGGATGGGGATTGACTGAATGTGGCAGAAAGTTGTCTTCATTTTTGTAGTTCACGAATGGGTGAATACCTCTAATTTTGTCATGGTAAGACAGAAGTGATTGTGTTGTTTGTAAGGAATACTTTTACAGTTCTGTCTGGCACAGCAAAGTTTTCATAGGTGACAGTAGCAATAGCTGTTGGCCTAATGGGTAGTCATTATGAGGAGGAATTAAGTTGTTCTTCGCAGTAAAATTATCCAAGGGGAAATTGCAGTACCAAAGCTGTTGCTTGGAGTTATTTGCCTTTCCACTGATTGAGTTTCATTACACTCTTTCATGATGCTGAACTTGAAATTTCCTTACCAATTTTTCATTAATAGCCAGCTCTGCTGTTGATGTTACATTACATTGTTCTGGGAACATGACCCTTGACTCTTTTCAAAGTTTCTTTATTGCATTTTTCCACAAACCTTTTAAAATTTATTTTAAACCATTTAGTATCTTTTTATCAGAATACTACATGGTACTGTAGAGCTTTGTTTGAGTCCTGTTTTCAGCCCTCTACTCTCCCTGTACAGCCTGTGGAACACTGGCCAGCATTGGCATTTGGTACGTTCCAGTTACGTGAGTTCTAATATTCTCTCTGCTTCCTTTCCCTCCTCGAATCTGTCCTCCCCTTATTTGTTTGATCTGTTATTTATGTTTCATCCTATTGTATATTTCACTTTGCAACAAAATTATCATTTTGTGTGAAGGATTTACAATGCTGTCTGCAATGCATTTCCTGTAGGGATTCTTTAGTATCAGATTCTTCACTTTCCTTTTACCTTTTAGGCAGACAATAACAATCAAAAATCCATCTGGGAAAGTTTGGAATAAACTCATGATAGATCTGATTCCTAATGGATACCGGTGAAGCACAGCTGTGCTTTATCACAGCCATCCTTCCTGGATGCTGAAAAGCAGAGAAGACATGGATCTCTTGGCATTTCTTGGTGGAAGTGAATGCTCAGGCCATTTTGGAGACTGTCCTTCACAGAAGACAAATGCCAACACAGTTTGCTTTGAAACACTTTTCCAGGATTGTATCCAGTGTAGGACACATCCCAGCAGTTACTTCAGGTGTTCTTAGGCCAGAAGTATTTGCTGATGCATTTGGAATGCAGCAGGGCTGTAAAGGGGGCTGGGTTCATTATGGCACTCTTAAATTAGACTGTATGCTAATATTCCTCTCACAAACACAAGGTGATAAAGAGAACTGTTTTCCTTCAGAGGAAACAAGGTGTGGTCTGTCTTGGGCTGCAGGGCTCTCACTGCTCCTGACCTTGTGGTTTGTTTGAAAGTAATACTCAGAGCACCAGACTGGCAAATGAATTGTGTGGTGAAATTATAGAAGAGAGGATGTGAAAAGAAGCTTAGCATGGTCACGTGGACTGGAAGCTTGGTTTGCTTCATCAAGGTGCTTATATTTGGTGGGATAAGTGCCAGTTGCTTTGAGCTCTGTAGTGATTCAAAAATGTTTTAGACCCGTATGTGGAACAACTGAAAATTGAGCCGTGTTAGGTCATAGATAGAAATACGTTGGGTCAGAGATTTGCTTCTATCCATAGAGCATTTGTTTAAAAAGACTGCAACCTCTACTTAGGATGAGGAGCTACCAGAAGGGGAGCTACTTCGGTGGCAGTAAATGTGAAATACTACAGAAGGGTTGTAGGTGTACAGCATAAACCAGGAGCCAGAAGCTGTCACCCAGAGCATCCCGGCTGGGTGGGGAGCAGGGAGAGGCCAAGGACTCCCCTGGGCATCAACAGGAGTTCCCAGAACAAAACATGGAGCATACTTGCTTCAAGTTGGAAGTTGACCCTACTGTGAGCAGGATGGGGACTGGAGCCCTCCAGATGTTCCCTCCCACCTCAGTCACTGTGATTCAAACATTAATTACCCAGGCAGTTGCATAATTGAAGGTGCTGTGGCATTCCAGTGTGGCTGACTGCACAGACAACAAATGCTGTCCTTCCAGATAATCCAATCCTGAAGGGCTGTTCTTTTTCCTTATTTGTTTTTTAGGTAACTTGTTTAACAGGCTTTCTAGTCCTTCTCAGCTGTTTCAATGTATTTAAGGAGAATCGAATCTCTTCAGTCAATTTTAATTCCATATTGTATTTAGAATAAGTACTATAAGATTCAGTTGTCTTCAACAACAGTATTTGTTTTGTTAGACCTTCAAGTAATTTTGGTGGGTTTTTTCTTTCTCCTCTTTTTTATTATTTAATTTTTTTTGTAGTCGTAGTTGGCTTCAGGAAACATGTTTCATTGTATTATTTAGAGAATGACCTTCAGTGCTGATAACATTTTGTTGTGCACTTTTTTTCGTGCACTGTTTAAATAATGAATTGTAAATCAACACAGTTAAATGAGATGTGACTGCATAGATTTCTGTATAAATTGGGAAACTTCACCACCTGCTCTGCAAGGACAACCTTTACTAATTGTGGATATTTTTCTGTTTCAGAAAACCTTTTCACAGGAATTCCAAACCTCTCACATCCCAGATCATTAAGCTATGTGAGCAAATAGTCCTTGTACAGCAGAGTGGTTGAGTAGCAGAAGAATGTTTTATTGCTAACTTTTTCTAAGCCACTGCTTTGAAAAGGTTTGAAGGAACAAAATACAGGAGAAATTCCAGGCAGAACAATCTGTGGTTCAAAATACATAGAAAACAGTAAAAAAACCCCCAGGTATTGTTTTTCTTTTTTGTGTCCATCACATGGTAGTTTTTATATGGAATTCAGATAGTATTAATATTAAATAACTTCAGATATTTATTAAGTTTGAAAAGCAGTTTAATTTTTTTTCTTAAGAAATATGAGAACTTTTTTTTAAAATTCAGATTTGGCTAAAATTATCTGTCATATGCAGATGATTATGCAATATCTGCCAGCATCCTACCCTAAGACAGTTTTACCAGATGGTCAAGCATGTTTCATGTGGCACTTGTTTAAATGCAACTATATCTAGTTTTTCCTGTAATATTAACATCATCTTGCATCTAAGGACTTGATCTGTAGTGAATTAACCACTTCTAGATTATTTCTGCCAAATTTTGTAGTGGAAAGATGGTATTTCACCCTCTATAGTTGGCAGGACAAGTATTTTGCTTTAATATCTAAGAGATATATATTATCACATGGAAAATTTACAGTAGGAATAACAAATATTTTATCCATTGCTGATCATGCTGCTATATAAAGAAAATAGGGCTTGTAATTTAATTTGTGTGTCTCCAAGCAAAATGAGACTATGGCACTGAGACTTCCTAAACTGATTCTGAGTGTTGAAGCAGCAATTTGAGGTACATATGACAAAGTCTCTTAAAGATGCATTTGCTCGAATAAAACCCAAAAATAGGGATGTAGGCAGGCTTGCATTCACATCGGTGATGGAAGATGGTAACCAAACAAGACCTTCACTGGGGGATGGATAATTCCATAGTTTTATAATATTTTATATTTTATAATATTCCACATGTAGAGTGGAGTACTGTGCTGTTCCCCCTAGTCCCTTGCTCTTTACATTTTTGCTTGCTGTAGTTTCCCTGGCATCATCCTTTAGAATAATCTGGGGCTTGAGCTGATTTTTCTGCTGTGCTCTTCTGTAGACATCCTGGTAAAAGGTTAAATGATGATCTCTGCAGGTACATTAATTACCATTGCATGTAGATAAAAGCCAGTAACATGGGTAGTTAAGTCCGCCATGGGGTGCCCAATGTGCAATTTGGGCTTTTAAGGTTTATTTCTGAGATCCAGGCTGCGATTTTGCCATGGGTATCATAGTTGGCAGTTTCTCATTTTTTATTGGGCATAAAAAGTAATAATATGGGATTGTTATTAGCTACAGAATAAAGCACCGTTAGCACTCATGTTTTATGTTAAATCCAAATACTGTATTGATTTAGCAGTAGGAAGACATGCAAGTCAGAAACGCTGTAAACGATGAGCCATCAACAAAGCATTGGTTCAGGATGTGAAAGAGAATTGCAGAGTTCCAGTCAGAAATAACAGAAGGAAGGATATAAAAGCAAACAGTAGAAAGAGAAAGCAAGAATAAATTTAAGGAAAATACTATTGAAAGCACATTCAGTTGCTGAGAGGGTTTTTACTGCATTCAGTGTTTGCCATGGGGCATCATCCTGTGTATTTCAGTACCAGCTGTTTTGAGAGCAGGAACTGGAAGGCTTGGCTTGTATTTTTAGGATGCTTCCAACAAAAGTAATAAATACATCCCTGAGTCTGCTTGCACCTCTTGTTAATGGCCACAATTGACAGCAGTTCCAGTCTAACACCCATGCTCTGCACAAAAGGAACTGATGCTTAACCACTAACACTAAACTAATATCAAATCTCATCTAGCAGCGAGGGGAGGAAAGTTTAAATTGTCAGAGACATGAAGTGCAGACCAACCTGTCCACGTAGCACTGGGTCAGGCAGGATGAAATTCAGCATCACTTGCAGTGAACTGTGCCTCAGAATCTACTGTTTAGTAGTGCTAAATTTGTATTAAAACATAATCTAAGTGACAGAAAAACAATGCTTTCAGCATGGTTCTTCTGGACAACAGGACTTGTGAAAGATATTTTAGCCGTGTAATTTATTCCTGGATAATTTTGACTGAGGCACATGGGGGAAAAAATGCTATGGGAACACCTCTGATTTCTGGGTAAGCACAGTATTTGTATGCCCAGGTTTAAATGTAGGTATTTGTGATTCTATTTGCTACTTTATGAAGAAAAAGTAATGCTATCATGAGCTATTAGTTATAGACTATTATCTCTCGTTTTATGGGAGGGTGAAACTGTCCAGTTGTCCAGGGCTCCAGACCCCTGAGGCACGGGTGAGGAGGGAGAGTTTCCATGGGTTTCACCTGGTAAGCTCCTCTCAGTCATCTTGCTTTTGTAGTATTATATCATGTCCTGGAGACACACAGTTTGTGCAGTAAAACCCTTGCTATCAAGTTTATTTTTTAGGCTAAAGGATAAGTTTTTCTTTTACTCAGATAATGTGTTCTTGTGTACATGGCATCCGGCTTTAGATGCAACTTAGAATTTTTGTTTTCAAAATACATTGCAGTACACAACTGTAGAGCCTGTTGCACATTTATTAAAACCCCTTTACTTTACAGGGTTTGGGTTTCCCCCAATTCTCTGTAATTTTGCTGTTGTTTTTCATGACCATAACATTCTACACTTATAATAACTAAAGTGAAATAGTAGGATGGGATATCAGCAAATACTGGAAGTACTGTAACGTACCAGGATTGATCCCATAGCAATTCGCATCCACCTGGGGGTGAGTTAGGATGTTGTGTGGGCAGGAATGATCTGAGGAATGGGCACGCACTGCATCTCTCCTGGCAAGAGGTGGGTGTCACTTTGTGAATGTTGCTCCCCAGTGGCTCTTATTTTCTTAATAAAGCTGCGTTTTAAATTTCTCCTTTTAGGTTGCAGGTGTTTAGAGAGGCTGTCTGTACGGTGCTACAGATGCTGGTCATGAATCAAAATACTGATGGAAAGTGGTGATAATGATGGAATAGTCCATCAAATCTTTGCTGGTTTTTCCTCTTATTTTAAGACTTTAGAACTGATTTGTGATTAGAGCTTTTAACCATCCCATCTCCAGCACTAGGAGTTGGTATGGTGGTGAACTGGTAGGATGTAGGGATTGGGATGAGGGTAAAGACAACCTGTTCTTTTCAGGATAACACAAACAAGCAGTAAGGATGCTTTTTTTTTTCAGTAAATACCCTTGGTGGTGGTCATGGCTGTCTGTAATAAAGCACATGCAGGTCCTTGTGATTACAGCAGTCCTTGAACGGGGATGTTCTTGCACTGCTGAGCAGGAGAGGGTCAGCACTGCATGTTTGAACCACGTTGTTCCTGACCTATAGAAACGGTTTAAGCTCTCCTAGGGCCTCTCACTCCCGAAACATGTAGAGCCGAAAGTTCCTGCATGGGAAAGACATTAGAAGAGCCTGAAGGAAAGGCTAACTGGAACGTTTGAGTGGATTGCCAGGCACCTCTTTGCCTGCATAGTAGAGATGGTTGTTAATGGCATGTAACCACTACTGAGATCATGTATTCAAGAGAAAATAATGAGCCGTTTTTCAATAATTCATCCATTTCTCTTTTCCAGCCATTGCTTTTCTTCCACCTTTCGTGTACACAGCCTTTCCCACTTTAAGCCCTCTGATCTTTTACTTGGAAGAACTGTAATAAATGTAGGTGTTCATCCTTTCTTCTAACAGACAATTGTGTGAAACTTGAAGCTCTGCACTGTTTCCAAGGAATTGGTGTCATTAGTTGTGGACACACTCCTCTGTCAATCTGTTTCCTCTCTTGCTTTTTGTAGTATCAGTTGCCCATTTTTATTTTTCCTTCCTTCCCTCCCAGCCCCCTGTTTTGTTTTTTTTCCTTTGTTTTCTTCCCTTAACTTTTTGACTTTTTTTTCTTCTCCCCTCTCCCTTTTTGCTTTCCGGCTTTACTTATTTTAGAACACGGCGCTCTGGATCCCTTTATTCTCATGTCAGCGTTTCAAGCCTCATCAAAGTCCCATCAGCTAAAACCAGATTCTGTTCTCACACAAAAACCCCCACCCAAATTCTCTGATGTTGTTATGAAGGGCTCAGACACATTTTCCTTCTGGAAAGAGACAAGTGGGAAGGGGAGAAGGGGGTCATGCTAGAGAGTCTCTTACTTAATTTCCTCCAGCTTAAAACTGATCTTTTGTCTGCACTGCCACTGCCACCCAGTTTCTGGGCCTTTCTCAGCCAGCTGCACTTGTTTTCTCTCAACACCTCGCTGTCTACCTGCACAGAGTTTCCTGCTCTGTCAGGAAATAAATAGTTTACTCCCTAAAGAAACAGGGACTGCACTGGAATTTATTTTTTCTCCCCTTGCTTTTTGCTTCTATTGCCCCTTTCATACCATTGCTTCATCCTTAAGTGGTGCTTTATGTCAGATGAGGGACAGACATTTTTCTGAAAAATGAAGGCCCCCCTCAGTCATCAAAAAGTCCTGGGCTCATTACTCTGTGGAAGGAAAGACCAACAAAAGCTGGGATGAGAAAGAGCTGCTCGATGACAGAAACAAAACATAACTTCCAGTGTATTTGTCTTGGAGTAAAAGTGATGTATGCCCTGCATTGAGCAAGTAACCTGTCGATTACAGCGTAAGCAGTGCACTCTCAAATCCCTACCAGGCTTTTCTCTCTAACGGATATTAACGTCTCCAGCTTTTCTCTTGTTGGGTTTGAGAAATACTGAGGGTTTCAGCCAGTGTAACAAAGATCTGCTTAACAGTTCTGGTATCTTCTGACTTGAAGAGCCACTTTATCAACTTTGCAGTTGTCTAAGGATACTGATTAATTTGCATTCATGTTATGTAATTTAAAGATAAAATGATTCATGTTTCATCTATTAAAAAAAAATTCTGCAGAGGCTTCCTTCTACTATCTGAAGAGGGATTACATAAAGAAATGTGCTACTGAATGCATTTATCAACTAGAAAAAGCCTCCCCTTTTATCTGAGTAGCTTTTCTGAGTGTTTCTGTTTCCTTTTCCCACTGTGTTTTATATGAATTCGTGAACATCAGGAATATAATTTCTGACATATCACTGGGGAGGGATCTTGAGGGATGAATACTGTTGCCCTCACACATCAGTGAAAGGCTGGGGATGTTGAGTCTTTAACAAGGCAGCTGTTCCCAAAATGTTCAATCATTCTTGTTAAATAAAATAACACATAGGAATGGCTCAAAACAGAGTGGGTATCTCATCTACTCTCTGCATTGTTCAGTTTGATTTCTCTTCTATATCTACTGTCGTGGTAGTTTTTCAGTTACTACAGAATGATAAATATTGATTAACATACATATTTCCTACAAACATATGCATGTATACATGTAAGTATATATATGTATTTAAGAGAAGAAATCATAGATAGATAGAAAGGAAGGCTGTTGCAGTATGTTTCGGCTTCTTACATTACCAAAGTTAAGTGAAAAAGGTTAAATGTTCTCTGCAGCTGATTAACTGTTGTTAAAAATGAAAAGGATTTAATTACTCAGGGTTTTATATTAAAGTTTAATAGACAATCTTTCATCTGGACACAATTTCACACTCAGGACAGAGCTCCGTCTCAGTTTGCATTGCTTCTGCCGGTAGACTCAGTTGATGAAGAACACTCAGATAAGTTTTTATGGATAAAACCCTGTGCTTTCCTCCCAAATAGTGCTTTACTTTGGTACAGTTTTGTTTGTTTTTTCTTTTTTATGGCCCCCAGAGTTTCAGCCACCTCCATGTCCTCTTTTACTTCTTTCCTGTCTGCTTGTGTTCCCCAAGAAAACTTCTCTTTGCCCGCTCTTGGCACACCCGTGTCTCTGCGGAGCTTCACGGGTAGTTTTGTTTTCCGCCTTCTGAGCAATGATCAAAGCTGTCAGATCAGTCAGTTTTATTTCATCCATGTGAAATTTCTTCCTTACTCTCACAATTCTTTTATCTTTGTTTCAACTACCAGCAGCTCCAAAAGTTAGATTCACTTTAGGAATATGCATAAAGTTTGTATTTGGCAGTTCCGTTCTAGCAGGAGCACTCTCCTGCTAGAAATCCACATTTAAAGCCCTCCAGAAGTTTGGAAGTCAGGGGAAGTTTGAAGTTATTCTCTCCAGTGGCTTTTCCTCACAGAGGCTGAAGGGTTCTGCATCCCTCTGCAGTACAGGGATGTTTGTGGCTGTCTGAAGAGTTTTCTTTACCTTCTGCCATTCTTGAAACTGCTACTTAGGGATTTCCTCCTCTGGTGCCTCCACAGAACCAGAGTCAGGGCACTCTTCAAGTTGTGTGTTTCTGTGTTTCCTCTTTATCTTGTTTAGCTATCTGGGTATTTTAAAACCACTTCAATGTCATTCTCACCACCACACAGAATAACGAGTCCAGTTTTAGTATTGCTCAATTAGATTATTTTTGGCTGTTTTTTGAATTCTGAGGAAATGGAGGTTTAATTGGGTCAGTACGGTGCCAAAATTTATGTTATTTTTCAGCAACTTGTTTTTATTTACAAAATAAGAAGTTGGAACTTCATGCAATTTGATTCCATAATATTGAAAGATAATCAGTTCTGTTGTGTGTTGAGTGTGCATGGAAAGCAGAGTTTCATTATTTGATGTTTTGTCTGCAACTGTGTAAACACAGAGGTCAAATATTCAGAAGAAAAGCTTTCTAAAAACAGGTTGCTTCATTAACTCTCAGCTATTACGCAGGGGTTTGATTAGAGTTAAATCACAGAGTCATGGAATCACAGAATGGTGTGGCTTGGAAGGGACCTTAAATAATTTCATTTCACCCCCTCCCATGGGCAGGGACACCTTCCACTATCCCAGGTTGCTCCAAGTCCTGCCCAGCCTGGCCTTGGACACTTCCACAGCTTCTCTGGGCACCCTGTGCCAGGGCCTCCCCACCCTCAAAAGGAAGAATTTCTTCTCAATATCCCATCTAACCCTGCCCTGTGGCAGCGTGAAATCATTCCCCCTCGTCCTGTCACGCCATGCCCTTGTCAGAAGTCCCTCTCCAGATCTCTTACAGGCACTGGAAAACTGCTTTAAGGTCTCCCCATGGCTTTGTAATAATTTGGAAGTCCCGGTGCTGCCAGGGCCATGCCTGTGTGTGTGTGACACCACAGGTGACAGAAAAAGCCACCTGGGTGTTGGAACGTGTGGAACAGAAGGGGAAGGGCAGTCAGGGCTTGCTTTAGGCTGGATCAGTAACACACTGTGTACTAAACCTATCTATAAAAATTCAAATACTTTCACATTAATGCTGCTGTCCATTGTCATTACAGGACGCCTTGAGCTTTCTCACATAGTGCGTTGAGGTTTGGTGAGTGACACTGCTTTTCTCAGAATATTGCTCCAATCCTTGCTTGCTGAATGCAATCCACAAGCCGTGGGTGTCAGTCTGGAGAAAAAAAAAACCACGTCTGAGCAGCAACATTTGTCTCCTTGACGTTTAAAAAAAGACAGTTGGGGTAGTGGCTCTCGGTTCAGTTCTCACTTTTACCCTGCACTTAAACTTCTGATTAAGGTCATGCAGGACACCTTGTCATCTTTGCACCACTTAGCTTGACTTTTATCTGATGCTGAAGAACTCGCTAAGTTGTCTTTGAAGAATAATGTTCTGAGGAAAATGGATCTAAATGGTTATATTGGGTAAAATAAATTCACCTGCAGGCCTGGGAAAAAGCACTGTAAATCTTGCCATGACCCTGTTCACTAAGGAGGTTTGTTGATAGCATTATATTAAATCAGGAGCAGCAGCAGAAGCTGTAGAGATATTCAGCAGTAACTGAAGAGGGAGAATTGCACGGCTTGTGGGATTACAGAATATGGCATTTTGTACTTCCAGGTCATTACTTTGAATTCAAATACACTCCTGGTAGTAATAAAAATCTGTTACCAGATGACAGCTCTCCAGTTTCATGTATGAAATGAGCTGAGGTTTTCTCTCCACCTGGTAATGGGCAGATGCCCGCTACAGAAAAAGTGTCACAACTGACACTATCAGCTACTTCTGCTGACATCCCAAGGGGGTGGGCAGCAGATAAATACCTCATAGCAGAGCCACCTCTTTGACCTTAGATTAGATTCTTTGGTGTTCAGCAGGGAGCTATGTGCAGAGAAAAGTTTAACAGATAATATATCTTCCTCCTTTATACAGCATTGTTGAACACTGCTGCAACAAACTGGAAGTAAAAATTGAGGGCGATTTCCAAGTTATTGCTCATAAATTAGAGGCTATGTGTTATTCCTTATTTCATGTGGCACCAAACCGGGTTTCAACAAGGGAGGTATCTGAAAGAAGGTGTAATTAATAAGTATTTTGGCATAGGCTAGCATTACTCTTTCTCCCTTATTCTCTGGGGCTTACCATTGTTGACACCACTGAATAAGAAAGCTAATTTATTCTGGCTGTGTAGGTGTTATAGAATACAGCTGCTTCTGAAGAGAAGATGTAGTGCATTTAACATGTCTGATTTAAAGACAGTCGTCCTTTGGTGCTTGCAGAAGTAGATTCTGTGACAAGTCCCTGTGACTGCTGTGTGACTCATCAGGTGGGAAGTCCTACAGAAGCTCCCACAAAGTAGCTTTTCTCTCTTGAAACCAAATCATCTCTCTTATGCTTTCTCTGGGGTTTGTTTTGCTCACAGTGTGAGGGAGTTTCGTGTGAAGCTCTCGTTACCACACGATTAGATGCCAAAAACTAGTCGCCTCATGTTTCCTGAGGTAGAGGCTACCGTGAAATTGGCCTCCAGATAACTGTTATTACTGATAACCCAGCTCTGATGGGCAACAAAGAAAGGTGTGGATTTACAAAAGAACACATGCACATGTGGATGTGTAAGCAGAGGAGGAGGAGGAGGAGCAGTTCCTGGTGGTGACAGGAGGGCTCCAGGTACAAACATCACTGTGCCAGCCTACGGGACAACATCTCCACCTGCAGCCCTCGAGCCAGCTCTTGACTTGCTTGAAGGTGCTCAGCAGCCATTTCTCCATGGCTCACCATCAAGCAAAGAGAGGCCAGATGCCATTTCAAGCCCAACAAACTGATCTTGGTGATTGGAAATAATTCAGATACTGTTTATAAAACTCTGTGACAGATTGCACTGGATATCAACCCTCCCTTCTGCTGGAGGCATTGTCAGTACAGGGGATTTGAGGATGTAGAGAAGAGAAGCCTACAGAAAGCCCCCTGCAATTATCTAGGAGTTTAAAAGAGAAACAACATTCTTTCCTTTTGCTCATGATCTTGATGTTCACCTAAAATTGAAGTGTATTATACTTTTTTTCTGGATCACATCTTAAATGTACTTCAGAGAAGTAACTCTACTTCTGCCACTCTTACTGTATAACCTGTTATGTGCAGCATTTTTGGTAAATGTAATAATTTGTAAACAATTATGAAAATTAATTTATAAGCACAACATAGGATGTTAGTTGCCCTGAAGCACTAAGGTTAGGCAAAACTTCCAGTGCCACCAGTGTGGCTTTGTGTTTTCTGTTTGCAGTATTTAGTATTATTATGAGAATTTTTAAGTAGAAATGCTGATAGATTTTTAGCATTGGTACAAATAGGAGCCAATAAAATCAGACTTGGCTTGGAGTAGCAATCTTAATGCTGATGAACGTGGCAAACATGCACAGAGTCCACTTGGGGACAGCTGACACAGATGGCAGAACTGATTTTACCATGTGCTATATGTCTTATTAATTGCTGTGCCAATTACTATAAACTCCAGAGCCTGCTTCTTTGTTCCACTATTGTGGGCAGTTTGTCTGCTGTACGTTTACTGCAAACTATCAGCTGTCTGGATTTATTTTATGGGTATTGTGCTTTCTTTTCTTTCTCCTCCCTCTCCCTGCTCTCCTTCTCTCCACTGGGACTTGTGCATGTGACTTTTTTTGGGAAAGAAGATCGAATCCCACCCATTTCAGAGGTGGCTTAGCATTCCAAGCAGAGCATAGTTGGAGTGACGTTCTAGAAACAGGTAAAGTGTTTGTGCAGATTCCTCAGCAACGTTTGTATCCATGTAATATGGACAGTTACATCTTTGAGTCCACTGTTTCAGGTTTGTAAAGATTTGGAGGGACCAGAGATTCTGTGTGATTCCTCAGGGTGAGCTCCTGCTAAACCATTAAAATCATTGTGGAAAAGCAGACGGACAGAACTAATTGAAATCCCCAAACTGTAAACTCTAGAGGGATTCTGCCCCTGTTGCTGCCTGGTGTGAACCAGACAAGGAAAGCCTTGAAACTGAGTGAAGCATCACATAAATTATTCTGGGTAAAGTAAGGATATTAAACCAAGAAATCACATGAAACAAAAAGTGCACTGATGGCAACAAATACTGTGTTAATTGCTATTTTTTCTGGGTGTGACAGCATTATAAGCAGCCAGTGGGTAGTACTAGCTAAACACTGAAGAACAGTGTGAGTTAAATGTTTTCTCAGGCCTGGGCTTGTCCTAAATAGCTGGTGCCCTGTTCTGGGGAAATTGATGGAGTTGTTATTGCCAGTCAACAGCATTGTCCCTTACACAGTCGAGCATCTCAGATGCTGAACGAGTGTCAGGTTTGCTGTGGTAGCAAAAGTGAATTCTAATCAAATCCTCTCTCTGGTGGGACAGAGCTTAACAATGGTTATGGTTGGAGGCTTGAAATTCAAGTGGGCTGCCTCTCGGGGCTTCCAAGGAGTCAGAGAAGTCCTGGAACTGTGACAATTAAATTAGGACATGAAATCTTTTACAAAACCATAAAACCTTTGCGAGCCACAAACAAGGTAAAAACCCCCCTGGGTGCAAGGCAGGCTGTTATAGCCCCCAGCTGCAGCTCAGAGGAGGGAGGACGTACAGCAGATTTCACATTCTAACTCACCCATTTCATCTGTGTCACTGCCTGCTCCTGCAGCTGGCTGTGTTTGACTGGTGCATTCAGCATTGGGAAAAGTTACGTTTTTAACAATTACAGGCATATCTATTAAATCTATGATGCAGCTGCAATTGCAGCATGGAAAATAACCTTCTTACAAGGCAATTACTGTAAAATGTTGTTCCTTGCAAGCGCAACATAAACACACTAATTGCTAAAGGTTTTTCTGTCATTTGTGTTAAATAGCTGTTCTTCAATTATTTAAGGGTTTCAACAAAAAATATTAGCAAAAAAGACCCCCCCAAATGTTACCAAAATAGCCTCATCTCACAGCTTTGTTATCAACACTTTGCATTTCACTTTTCATGCCAGCTTTTACATCATCAGACTGGGGTACAATTAGGAATTTTAAAAAATGCATAATGATTCTTGACACATTTTTTTCTCCCCCCATTCTTTTCTCTTAGAAGATGGCACAGGTTTAACTCTCAATACACATGAATTACAAGATTTGGGTGAGCTAATCAATAACCCAGTCTTTTTTACACGCTTTTTATATTCGTAGAATCACTAGGGCTGGAAAATACCTCCAAGATCACAGAATCCAAGCTGTGCCCAAGCCTCACCTTTGTTTCATGGACATCATGTTATTTTGCAGTGTCTTGGCTTTCTGCTATTCATGTACAAGATTCTTTTGTTTTGGTTTTTAAAGAATCTCTGAGGCTGAAGTAGTTGTAAACCAGAGTTAGAGCTATTCTTTTACTCATTTAAAGAATGGCTAGAAGGTATGTGGTGGTTTGCTGATTCTCTCTCTTGGGTTGGCTTATTCCATTTTATACAGACTTTTATTGCAACAGCAATAAAAGCACTACCTACACATTTTTTTCTTTAATCCCAGGGGAATTGTATATGCTGTACCAGGTTATAAGGTTTAAATTATGTTTCTCAGGACTTAAAGTAATGTGGTGAATATTAGGGCAATAAGTTGCAGAAAACCAGTATATTCATAAATGGGGGAAGGGGGGAGTTAATGCAGAAAACAGGTTGAGTTTTGCAAAAACATGCTTTTTGCTAGTGGCTGCAGGAGTGTCTGCTATGGAGACTGGTCTAGCTGTGGTTAAATGAGGGTTTGAAGATGGTCCTGTGGAGATTAGAAGTAAAAAAATCTATATCTGTTTTGTTAGTGTGTATTATTTTCTTTTTGAATCATTTCAGAGAAAATATTAATTTCTTAGCAAATGTTATTCCAGAAGTGCAGAAAGACTAAATTGTTTTTTCAGCCACAGAGAGCAGATTTGAATTCCTGGCCTTAACAGGTGCTTCAGAAGATTCCCATGTCTCAAGTATGTTTTGCAATATACTTTGAATGTAAATCTGCCATCACTCTCTATAGAGAAGAGTCTGCTGCATGTGGTGACGTGAGCTTGGCCTGTTTCCAGTGAATGTGAAATACAGTAGAATTATATTTCTATAGAGAATATTATCATAGAAAAACTCTAACCTAAATATGTGGGATATTTACAAGATGTCTTCAATTCATCTGTGCTTGTTTAAGGATAATTTGATGAACATAAGGTAAACCCTCCCATTCCTTGTTTTCATCTTTTTTTTTTTTTTTTTTAATATTTTATTGATCCTCAAAGCTTTTAAGGATGCATGTTTGCATTTATTTCAGTTTTAAAATCAAAATGGTAGCATTAGAGAAGTTCAGGTTGTGAGTATCAGGTTTAAAAACACGTAGTGGTTTCACTTTAACACCTTCACAAATGTGGCCTTTCTATGCACATTCTGGCACTGGAAAATCAAACCAAACATGTATAAGACAAAACCCAATTTAATTCCAGCTCTAGGCTGCTTGTTGTGATGTATCACATGGCTTTTAAGGCTGTACCAGCAAGTGTGTGGAAGGCATCAGTCTTACAAGTTTTAAAAGCAATCCCATCTTCATAAGGAGTTTCTTTTGCCTGGAAATGGAGCTGTTATTTTCAATGATTCCTTTTTTCTGTAGTGCTGTGTGAGGCATTTAGAATTTCTCATTTGCCTCTCAAAGACTTATTTTGCTTGGTGCAACACATTAATATTTTCTGAAAGATGTAGATAGAATTCTCTCAAAGCCCTTCATTGTCTTAATTTGAGAGATGGTGCATTTGACAGACCAGGAAACTTGTGTCATTTGATAGCTGATAGATAAGGCAGGTGGCAAGAGATCAGTAATGGCTACACAGTGTAATTTGATGTGAAGGACATTTAATATTCCTTACCAATATGTCATCAATTCTTGGAAAATCAGTACCAGTGGGACTAATAGGACAAGTCAGAATATCTGAACCTGAGCTTCTTCTACAGTCCAGTGCAATTACAAGGCTTAAATTCACCATTGTGGCAATGGGTCACTCAGTGGAAGGACGTGGGTGATGACACATTGCACACAGGAAAGCCACAGTAATGAGACAGCCATCTCCATCAGAGCAAATTTACTGTTTGTTCATGGAGAGAGATGATTCATTTGATTAATAATAACTCAGGGACACAACTGAGGTGCTGCATACACAGAAGACCTCACAGTGAAGAAGTAAGAAAAAGGCATTTTAGAAAAGAGCTGTTTTGGAGACAGGGAGGTGATAATAATTGCCTGCTTACAAATACTGAATAAATACTTGAAAACTTCTGAGCCATGACTGACTAGGCATTTACATGCTTCATGTGTCTAGTAAGCTTCTGATTGCTGGTGCTTTTATTGCTTGTCAAAATGTAAATATTGTTCTTTTAAAACATGGGAGTTTGAAATCCTAAATCAGTTGTGTGTTAGGGTGTTGCTTTGGGTTTGGTTTCTTTTTTGCTTGTTTTTGTTTTCTAAGATATCATTTATAGGATGAAAGAGTACAGAGAAAGTAGTAAACTAGCAGATTCGACTTAAATTGAAGTTGCACATACAGGTTAGGGGCTTAACAAACAGGTTAAGTTAATCAAGAAGAGAATTTATAATTGTGAGTGTGACGTAGGCTTGCAGTTGCACTGTGTTCTAAACATACGGGATGAGCTACATGGACATTTGAGCTCAGTATGCTCATTGTCCAGGTGTGATTACAGTGCATTTGTTCATCTGTCTTTCAGCACTTACATCTTTTCCAACACAATCCACAGGAATATTATACAGAGTGAAAGAGATTCATTCAGGTGGGCTTTGCCTTTCTTTCAAGACAAGAGGAGGTGGAGGGTGTTGCTCATGTTTTGAGATTAGCTGCTAACATGCCTAGAAGAGAATAAACAATATTCCCTTGGTCAGCAGGTGCCATGCTGAGTATTTAATACTCTATATATATAGTCTCTAATCTATACTCTAATAGTTTCTTAACCATTCAGACTTGTTGAGTAATTCCTCAAGGATCCTTGGGTATTTCATGGCAGAGAGCTACGCCGCTTCCCACTGCTGACAGAAAGGTTTTTCTTTCTCTTTGGTACTTGTGATGCCAGTTTTCCAGCTGCATTTTCTATAGGGGAACATGCTGTTACATCTCCAAAGCATTTTTCAAAAAAAGGTTCATGGGATTCTAGAATAATTCCTATGATACAGCAGTGCTGCTTGATTAAAAGCTCCTTCTGGGAAGATGCTTTGTTGAAATCAGGGTCCTGTGTTCTCATTATTAACCCAAGGTGCATCAGTGCAAATAAACTTAAGCCTTCACCATAGTTGAAAGTATTTATAGTGAGCAGAGCAGAGAAAGGGTAAAAAAGGGAAATAAAAAGAGAAGCCTTCCTAATTTGCTCATTCAGAGGCTGGAATGTTATTAAATTGCTGAGCCAGTTGAACTGCAGCTGGGATAAAGAACCCGTTCCCTGAACTTTCCCTCACTACTTGGAACTAATGGGTTTGAGATTAACGGCCCACATGTGTTTTCAGTACAAAGGGACAAACTGCTTCCTCCTTTGGTGATTGAATAAAACAAACAAACCAAAACTGCTTCATAACTGTAGGTTTTCAGTTTCAATACTGGAGTTTTGGAACACCAGTGGAATTTGTGGCCCTCAGTGGCTTAAAGGAGTGTTCTCTATCCTTTGCAAAGAGCATAATGTGATTTGGAAAATCAGTTGAGAAATACACTGATTGTATTTAAGTATTCTCCTCAATCCACTTCTGAACTTAGCAATTAGAATTTAATGTGACAAGAATGTATTTACATGCATGCTTTCACACACACAATGAAAACATCTCCATAAATTAAGAGTTCTGGTAAATCCCATGGTAACCTGACAGATCGCGGGGGAAAAGACATTTTTAAAACAATTCTCTAAAAACTGAGATTTTCCAACTGCTCTTTAATTTAGGATGCATGTTGATATTACATAAGCTGATTTTTTGTTGTTGGGTGTTGAAGAAATGATGGAAAAAATTATTTACAGTGTTGCTCTCATAAGCCCAGTCTTTTATGAGCTTGATATCATCCTGTGATAAATACTGAGCACAAATAATCCTGCAGCTGCAATTCCTTATTACCCCTCCTAATTGTGCATGGCTTGTGGTATGTAAGCATTAGATTTATTTTAGGCTGTATTCACAAGGTTTCCACACCAGCTTTCCCACACCTCTCCTGAGGTGGCTTTTTTCTGGGTTATCATGTGCTTGGCTGTCAGGTTTGTAAAAGGAATTGTAGTGCCAAGGAAAAAAAGCGTGTATTGAGGTGGTGTTTTTTGTGAAAGCTGAGAAGGGGCTGCATCTTGGAGGCCTGGCACGTGGTAGGTACCTGTACTGGGTACGTCAGGCAAGAAAACAACCTTTTATGATGCTTTGGTGGGTCTTTGTTGGGTTCATGTTTGTTTTTTGGGCACGTGTTGGCTGCATATTAAAGGCAGCGTGGGCTGCTGTTATTCCCATCACATTTCATGGGTGCAGCTGTGGAGGCTTTGTCAGCTGCTCTGGGTGTCCCTGCCAGGGTATGGCACTGAGGGGACCCTGGACACCGCTGAGCCTCAGTCAGGTTGGGGACACCATGGGGACACCTCGTGTTCCAGAAAGGATAAAAAGCTGCACAGCTGTGAGGAAACAGGGTGAGCCCCAGCCCTAGGAGACCAGGAGGGGCTGCACTACTGGGGCAGAGTCCCTGCAGCTCCCTGGGGGCTCTGAATGGCCCCTGCTGGACTCCAGCTGGAGCTGTGCTCTCCAGGACCTGTGGCTTGTGCAGAGCTACGCTGGAGCTGCTCCTGGAGCACTGACAGCCCTGGGAAGGGCTCAGGCTCACCTAGTGCAACTCCACTGTTAGTGTGGATCTACACTGACCCCTGAATCTGCCTGGGGTGGTGAGCTGGCGTTCTTTTCCAGAGTTTCACCACCAGTCACACCAACAAGTGCATATCATTTCAAGAAATGGAGAAGGAAAGTCACTTCATAATTCATGAGGTTTAAGTTTTAATTATTGCAGTGACCTTTCCGGCTGTCCTTGTCTTTCTGCTTATCCACTGAACTATGCATTAGACTCCCTGACTTGAAAGTGAAATGATTCTCTGACTTGTTAGAGAGCAGAGATCCCACAGCAGGTTCCAGCAGTGCTGCTCTGGCCTGTTCCGTGGGCAGTGCTGAGTGTATTCCTCCATCAGAACAGAACCAGGAGTGGGATGAACATCACCTCACATGAGGGTCCTCTGGGGTTTTAGTTTCCTCAGAAGGGCTTTTTGAGTCTATCCTTTCAGTTCCCAAAAAAAATTCTTCCCATTGGCTCGAGTGAGTGTGGAATCTTGGTTGCATTATTGTATTGGTCGTTTAAATGCCTCTTTACCTCCTTTGCTCGTCCAGCTATGGACCTGTCCATGCAGGAGATGGATCCTCCTGTGCTCCTGCAGAGAAACAAGAGCTTTGGCAGGAGGAGGTATTTTATCACTTAGTGTGTGAGCTGACACAGGCAGGACTCAGGAGCAGCCACAAACCCATGGGTGAATTGTAAAGACTAAATTTGTTTTCATTCCCTTGCAGCCTAGGGGATTCCCAAGGCAGCACCAGGCCAGACACACCCAAGTGGGAAGGCAGGTCCCACACAGCAGGTCCTTTCTGGAGGATCACTGAACCTGCTGCTGTCACCTGTGTCCCAGGGACACACACAGGTGTAGTTTACCCTGTGCTTTGATCTTTCCCACAGCAGGGCAGGAATCCCAAGCGTGTTGGAATGGTCTATCCAGGCCTGTGTTATCTAAACACAGATGTTCTACTTGTCAAGTACTCAAGACTAAGCAACAATTAGTATGATATATGTGTTCTTCTACACCCCAGCTGCAAGTCACTTGAACGTGCTTAAAATCCTCCTCACCTTTCCCCCATTTATTTTCCTACACCTATTAAAAGTGATTATGCAAAACACCCTTTTCCCTGCTCCTTTAGCAAATTCCTGTCTTGCATTTTCACTTCCAGTTTATCAAAAATATGCCATGTGCAAAATGTCCCCTTATTAGATGTGTGAGGAAAAGAGCTGCCAGTGATTAGATTGGCTGTTCATCCTCTCTCTGCTGGTCCAGCATAACCAACATTTGCTTCCTGAACGTTAGCCAAAAAATTATCTTCTCTCCAGCTGGATAGGGATGCTTCATCATCTTTAAAAACTGAGGTGACCATTATGTTGTTATTGTTAGGCAATTATTTCCTGTTCTTGTACAAATTTACCCTCTGACCAGTTCTGGCCTTGATGTATCTGGCAGGGAAGCCAGTGCAGGCTAATCAAGGCCTGTGAGAGCTGCTGTTGCTGTAATGCAATTTGTCACCTTCTACCCCTGCTTCCTTTGCCACTGCTCCTGCTCGTGAAATACATCTGTCATCTTTATCAAGGCTTCCTATCCCTAACTGATCACCTTGCCTGCAAAAGGAAAAACTGAAATTCCAGTGGCTGTCCCAGAGTGGAAGAGGAGCACGAGCTGGTTTTATATTCCCCTTGCACAGTGCTTGAGCTCGGCAGGGAGGTGGTTGGGGGCTTGGTCTGGGTCTCTCGGTGCACTTGCTCCTGTCTAGGGCACATGAAGCATGAAGAGGTGCAGGAAGAACTGAGTCTGTTTGGAGGACTTAACCAGCGAAATGTACACAAAAGATGGAGCCAGACTCTGTGAAGTGCAGTGAAAGGATAATGGACACGGGCTGCAACACAGGAAACTCTTTCCAGACGTTAGGAAAACATTGTTGACAAACAGGTTACACAAAGCCCAGAGCAAGTGTCTAGAGAGGCTGTGGGATCACTGGGTTTGGATGTACTTGTAGAGTTGTGAATTTTTTAAAAAAGACACTTTGCTTCTGCTCAGAAATACGTTATGATTGATTTTTCCTGTGAACACATGTATAGATATTTAAGTACCTGTAAATAAGCATTTTATCTCAGCAGTAGGTTAGTCATAACTGATTTTTAGATACGAAATAGGTGTGGGGAACAGAGGCCGTTTGTTTCTGTCTGTCTTTGAAGCACCTGGAATGAGCACAGGGAGAGATGAGAGGCTGAGCTGGGTGGGACACTGGTCTGAGCCAACACTTCAAAGCACAAAGCTCTGTTCAGGCAACTGACTTGCTGAATGTAAAACTGTTCTGTGTTTAGGGGTTCATTTCAGTGCTCTGCATGAGAATTCTATTTCTCATACAAGTTTCCAAATTTTATTTTTATCTTGAAGTAGATTAGAAAGCTTTTCTCCCCCCCCTCCACCCCTTTCCCTCTCCCAGCTTTACTACCTCAGGTTACAATGGTATGACCAATATGTGAGACTGTGCAGGGAAATCACCCTTTGAGAATCCAGTTTTGTCTGCTCCGTTACATGACGTGTAAAATTTATTTTGAACCCTAAAAAATGTGATATTGATTTCACACAGAGTTATGAGTTTTTTAAAAAAAGCCTGTTTGTGCTGGTAAGCTCAGAGGAGAAGAAAAGCAAACAGCTGATTTTCCTTTTTTAATATTTCAGCTATTTTTAATTTTTTTTACTTACTCTTCTGATTTTCTCCTCTTCCATTTTGTAACACTGTTATGCAGATAAAGATCTATAATGTGTAAGCTTAATAGCACTAAACACTTGTTTAATTGGTAGAGTTTGGGAGCAGGCCCAGACTAATTAACACCAATTTCTACTCTGTTGCCAGTGTTTAATGGATCTTAGGACCAGATCTTTTTGGAACTAAAGTTATGCTGAAGACATGTTGAAAATAGAAATAAAATCATATATGGCCACCTTGACAAACCATCTGTTCCTGGAATAACGCTTGTTTTTTATATGTAACAAGACATACATGCAGTATAAACAGTGAGTTTCCCTTTTGAAGCTTTATTTATAACTACATAAACCCTCCTGGATTTCTCCCCAAGTATATCCACACACCTCTAATTTCACAATTTCTCTTTCTTAAGAATTGAATATTTAGTGAATAATGACCAATTTTACTACAGAAAGTCCCGAGAGTGATCTTTATTACAGCTCATAATTTAACTGGTTGTTTATAAAAACACAGAAGCTAGAAAAATGTGATAGAACTCTGTATAAATACTTAGTAAAATATCTTTAAAGGTCCCAAATCAGGAAGGGATAATAACAGTACAAACAGGATGAGATTTAAGTTTAAGTGTACTAAGCATGTGGTCTTCTCTGGCTATTTCCAGTTCTGTATAGTACCCTCAGAGAAGAATCATGCTCAGGAAAGCCCTGTCTCAGCGAGCAGCAGAGGATGCCCAGCCTGGCAGAGCTGCCTTCCAGGCACTGAAAGCCAATTCAGGTGAACCCAGTCTGGGAGAAAAATGATTCTGCATCTTTTGGGTAATTTTCTACAAAGGCCTTTGAAAGAACAAGAATGTGACGGAAGATTTGTGTCATCAGAATTTTCTGCCTTTTGAGCCTTTTCATTGCTTGGCTTTCATTTCATCAGCTGAGCTGATATTAGTGGAATTCTCACCTTCTTCAAAGTGTCTGCTTGACCTTCTGTTGGGTTAGGACCCGAGTGCCCTGGTATTAAAGGCTGATGGCCTGTGATTGAACACACAATTTCTCGACATTTCTCTCCTTTCTTCTTTGTTCTCCAGCTCAGGATTGTCTTAGCCAGCTGTGATTTTGTATTCCTCTTGTCACTGCAGCATTCTGCTGCTCATAAATCTGACTTGGGAGTTGCCATTGTCTGCTTTTCACTGTTAAAACAAGAAGCTCTGGTTCCGTCCCTCTGTTTGCCCTCTAGAATGTGTCACGAGTGTCAGGGGAATGTGGGCTTAAGTGGCCTGTCACTGGATGCTAATGCAAATCCTTTGTTGTTAATCTTGGTGTAAGGAAACAGAAATTTGGAATTACTTGATCCTATCAATTTCTACTGAAATCCTTGGCATTGGATGCCTTGTAGCTCCCACTAGTGTTTGAAATTTTGGTCTACTGGCACATACCAGACAATGTTCCCTTTCAAATGAATATCTAAAATGTCTACTGTGTTTTTATATGAGGATTTTCTTGTTTCTTAAATTAAAGCATCAAATGCAGTCGAGTATTTTCACAGGGTACCTAGAGAGATGGTGGAATTCCTGTTCAGGGTTCTTTTTAAGAAAAAAATGCAATAAAAATGGATGGTTGCTCTATATGTTTGATGGTGTTTCAGAGATGCTGCATTGTCCAGAGCACTTCCAGGCACAACTGAGAGTTGGTTATTTTGTCTTCAGAATGAATGCTTCATTTCTGTTTGTGGAAATTTAAATTGTGGTTTCTTAGGGAAGAAAACATAATTTTTCACCCAAGCTGCTGTATAAATGCATTTAGCATGTGTTCATCTCAAATTCTGTAGTGTGAATCACGTGAAAATGATTGGAGCAGAAATGTTTTTGGTTGTTGGCCAGATCTTAATTTTTCACTGCCCAAGTGTTTTTCACATGTTTATTTACCTGAAGATGAGAGAGCACCAACCAAGTAGCATATGGTTATAGGAAACACAACAGATACTCCAGTTAGTAAAAAAATAATTTAAACTTGTTATTTGTCATCAAGGTGCATGATATGTGACTGGCCTTTTAATGGCTTTTAGAAATGTGCTTCACATAATTTGAAGCAAGCTTTCTTATCAGTATGTTGTGCAATTAATTTAATCTTGTTTCTGTTATTTCCACAGTATTTTTCAATTCAGTGAACCTCATTACATTTGCAAGTGCATTAAATTAGAGTCTGGATAGAAGAAGAGAGATGATTATCAGTTAATTTAATTATATTTCTAGGTTTGCCCATTTAATGATATGTCTGCCATTGTTGTTGCAGCCTTTACAGCAGTAGCACTGGCAGGAATTAGTTCTGATTCCATGTAAAGTTTGTGTTATCTGATAACTCCTGACAGCTGCTGGAGCCACACGTTCAGTAATTTATGAGTCTAATCAAAAGTCATTTACTTTAAGCCTAAAGGCTACAGTATGGAATACTTGCACTGTATTCTCTACATCACTTTTTGACTCTGCATATGTGGGAATGTTCTTGCGGAACTTGACACCATGAATTAAGAAACACAACTTCAGGTTCTTATGGTGATGGCAGGAGCAAGGAAATGTTCCATAGCACAGGGCTCTTCCAGCCAGCTGAACACTGCAGCTGGGAATGTTCTTGTTTTTAAGGAGGAGGCAAAAACCAACCCCCAAAATTCACCATTATGCAGTCCTTCATATAAAATGGTCTTGACTTTTACTAATAAAATTATGTGGTCATTTAGGGAGATGCTGCAACCTGAATCGTAGTGCTCAGCTTCTAATATGGTGCCTGTCAGTGTTACTGCTTTTTGCAGTAAATAATATTTTTATGCTTCTTTTGCAACTCTGCAATTTTTTTTTCTTCCTAAAGTTTTGTGCCATATGTTTGAAATTTCAAGGTGCCCCTGGTATTTGCCCTGGCATCTGGAAATCCTAAGGATGGGGCTGCTGAGACTCTCCACAGCAGTGCTGCATTATGTGCAGTACTGCAGCCTGGATCAGTTGTGTAGCTCGTTAAAGGCAGATCTATTAAAGCAGCAGTTTTGGTTTTTAGACATTTATAGATATCCAGTATGAATGTGAGAGAAAAAGAAATTCAGTTCTGAAGTACAAAATGTTCCAAATGCCAATGTTTTAAGATGGCTGTTTCTGAGATTTTTAGTGATTTAATATTTAAGTTAATCTTAAAGGTATTTAAAAAATGATAGCAGAAATAACCCATCAATGAGAAAGAAAAAGATTAAATCCAAATTTTACTAAACTCTGAGAACTGTTCTTCTATTCCTATGTCTTGGAAGGTAAAACAATTATGTTTACATTTATATTTACTATTTGTACGTGATGGACCATTCTGTGGCTGCAGTGCAAATAATGCATAGATTGTGTACATGAAGTTGTTTCTCTTTCTGGAAGTACTTGCCACAAGAACAAGACTCAAGGTCCCATAGCCTATTCTGTTAGTCTGGCAAAATGGAGAGCTGATGGAATGTTTTGCAGTGGAATAGATGGATTAAGCTTTTCAGGATAAAGATATTTTAATATTTCTGATGCACTTAATGGAAGGAAAAAAGAAGAAAAAGGCAAATTTAGTATATTTTTGAAAGTGAGACCTGTGTGTGGGTGCAGTGTGGGAGAATCAGACTGAACAAACTCCAGAAAGGCTGGATTTGTGAAGCTGTCATTGCAGAAAAGTCACATTCTCCCTGCTGTTCACTTCAGGGATGGGGGCTGACCTGCTACCCGTGGATTATTACCTACTATGGCTGAGTAAAGTTGTTGTAGAGCTTGTCAGTTGTGGAACACCAGTTTGGGTGTTCAGATGGGTGAGAGATAGACATACTGCTTCTCCTGGGTTTTTTAAAGAACTCTTTACTGGCTTCTGCCTTGCCTGATTTGATGAATCCCATATCCCATGGCATGCCTTCGCTTCTGTTTACACCTATTTATTTATTTTTTTTCCTCACTTTTGCTTACTTTTACTGTGAAGTTACTTTTGGCAAGGATGGCTGATAGGCACTTACTTATACAGGATAGCACAGGGATATGCCAGTATTGGCTGGATCCAATAGATTTGGTGAAAATTAAAAATGTAACAATTACTACATAGCTTGTGTTTTTGTGAGGAGGAGTTAGTCAGGGGACAAACCTTCTCTGTTTATCTTGCAGGTTTCCAGCTGGGCTTTAAGACCACATGTTTGTTTTGAGTTGCAACTCACAATTTTGTAACAATGACAGTTTTTAAACCTTATTATTTTTCTGAATAAGTACAGTCTCTCTGTTCAGCTCCATTGGAAATAAGTGCTTTGAATTTCTGCCAGTACCCAGGGTCTCTGGCAGAGTCCCCTGGAAACTTGCATGGGCCAAAATGTAATGTTATTCTCCTTTATACTGGCAAAATCATCCCTTAGAGAGTGCAGAGCAGGGATAAATCCAGCTGCTTGTCCAAACACAGAAATAAAACAAGGATTCATTAGCTAGTTTTGACTGCAATTTTGTCTGATTACGAGAGTCCTCAGCTAATGCTAAGGGCAGAAAAAGAGACCTGCTCTGGCTCTGGATTGCAGTGGGGAGAATGAAATAGATTTAATTAATAGATCAGTGAAATCTTTGTTTAGCTATATGATATATGGGAGAATAAAACCTCTTCTTAAATGAGGATAAACCTACTTGCTTGATCATCCTACATTACAACAGTTTTGTATTCTCTACTTAATTTTTCTAGGAAATGTTTTGTTTGTGGTTTTTTTTATGTGTGTGTTTTTTGTTTGTTTGTTTGGGTTTTTTTTTGCTTTGTTTCAAATCAGTGGTAACTTGTTAATTGCCTATGATTTATTTAATGATGCTTGCTGTAATGTGAGTGATTGCTACTCTCCTTGTTTTTGTCAGTTCACTTTGGTATTTTCCCCCAACTGGTATTTTTGGAGGGACTGGAATGGAAAGATTACATCCCTTAGTATTCTGTGTTGGAAAAGTACTGTGTTTCCCTTTCTGTCAGGAAGAATTCTTCCAAATCCCTCCGTGGTCTGAGCTGCTGTGCTTGACATCTCATTATTTGACTCAGCTGTTTCTGTTTCACCTTCACCCAGCTAATTAAGTAACTCATTGAATGTATTATTCAGTATTTGATTCTGCTATCTGAGTCGGTGAGAGATGGAATTAAAAAAAAAAAAAAAGAAAAATTAAAAAATCCCCTTGATGGGATTAGTGGAAGGATTGTTGCTCCGACACGGTGGACTGAAATGAGCCCGAGCTAATGGAGTTGGCGATACATGAATCACACTCAGCTTGAGCCAGGCTTTGGCTGCTGGGGAAAGGATTGGGATTAGTGCTGATCATTCCTTAACTACCTTGTAGTGACCTGTTAATTGTTTCAGGACATCTGCGGAGTGCGAGGCGTTCCTTGGCTTTCTTTACATCTTTGTTTCCCTCCTCAGCCGCGGTCCTGCAGGGCATCCTTCGTCCTGTGTTAGGTCTAGATACGGGCTTTAGCTACTTGGCTGTGCTCATCATTTTGGCTCCATTGCCAGCATGGATTACTTTCCAGGGCTTTTGGCAATTTGTAAATCATTTATTTCTTTCTCTTGGATCAGAAATGTAAACAGGAGTGCTCTGCAAATGAGCAAAATCCAGTGTTCAGCTCTAAGTTATCCATCTGCATTCCCATCCCTCTGACTTTGACCGACTTTGTGACTAATCTTTTGTATAAAAGAGAAGTGTAAGTACAATTAAATTAATTCCCTTTTTTGCTTTAGACTATTTTTCCTTAACATTTGCATTAAGCTACTGAATTAAACATGACTATAAATAATATTCTCATTCACGTAAAACCTACCTATTTTTGTCATATCGGTTAAAGCAAACCTTTTAAAATATTTTTTTATAAACTCAACAAATTACTGTCACCAGAGGGATCTAGCCTCAGAGTGTGATATTGATTTTGGATACAGAAGATTGAAGTGTGTGAATTCACAGACTGATCCATACATTCATACACTGTATGAATCAGGTACAGTAAGGATTTGAATATATTCCTTTAGAATCCCAGAGGAGTTTTCTGGTCAACTTGCTGTTTATTGTTCTGATGGAAGTGTCTCCCTCTCCTCCTTCCAGGGCTGGGTTGTCCTTTCAGCTTTGATCAGAAGCACATTTCTGGCTCTGGGAAGCCTTAATTGGCAAGAGTCCAGTGAAAACTGAGAACTCTCAGTGAGGTGTTTTGAAAGTGACCCTGGTGTCGGCCACCAAAAAGCCACTGGAAAAGTCCTAATCAAGGCTTCCACAAAACATCTGATACTTTGTCTCTCGAATATTCTTACAATATATGAAATAGCTTGAGTGAATCAGTGCAGAAACAATCACTAGAAAATTATTCCCATTGGTTTTAAACGAGCAATACTTTTTCTCCTGACGCAGCTCTGGGAACTCTATTCTGGAAGGTTTCATGGCAAAGCAAAAAGTAGCAGATTCTGGTTTTGTGTAATTAGTGTTGCTTTTGCATTATGTTTTGAAGATTGGGATAGTTCCTAAAGCAAAATTCTAGAGCTTTTTGAATGTACATGCACTCTAAGTTTAGGGTAAAAACCTTTTAAGTCCAGTCATTGTTTTAGTTGAGCATATACCTAATATTTTTCATTTTTGAATAAGAGCACATTTTATCTTTAGCTTAATCTGGTTTTGGGCTGAGCAGTCACATACTTTTGGACCTTGATCTACCAAGGGAAAAGGATGACTTTGGTAGGAGTGTTGGCTTTGGAATAGACTCTGACCTTGCTTTTGCAGATCTGGTTTTGTTAGCCCAGAAGGTTATTTTTCTCTGCAAGGAAAAATAAGTGTTTGGACTGGGATATCTCCAGATTAGTATTCTGGCAGGTACGTTTTTATACTCGTCTTCTTGCTAATGAGAAGATACCTAAATATTTTATTAAGCTACTAAAAGACTGAGAACATTTTATGAGACATGAACTTTAATGAGACATGAAGAAGAAAAAATTAGACTCAGTCTTTCAATAATTTGGAAGAGTGAAAAATGTTAACTGTCTTATCATGCGAACAAGGGCTCAGAATACACAAAATTGTATCAGCAAACTGAATTTGTATTCAGTTATTTTCTTGGTTTAAACTTGTTTTGAATCTCTACTTTTTACTTGCTTTTCTAGAGAAAGGCTCTAGCAATATTTCTTACCACTTTATTCCAATGAGAAGAAGAAGTCAATGCATATAAAATCTTAACTAAATTTGGGGGCTAATTTAATCTACAAAAACTTAGCTAGATTTGTAGATAATAAGCAGTTAATCAGATTCCTTTTTTTTAGCATATGATTGTCTTAGAGCTTATGATGGTTTATATTTGCACATTTGCATTGCATAATAACACGTTCAATCCCACTTAGTCACACTGTACTTTTATGTGGTGAATTTATTTAATATTTGAATCAAAAAAATAATTCATGAAATGTGACTTTTTTCTTTCATTTCTTCACTGTTTAAATAAGGCAATATATTAATTATGCTGTATAGGGTAATAAACAAGCTTCTCAAATTATTTTAGCTGTGAAAGTTGAGCAATGACTTGGAAATTGACGTATATAGTTAATGAATACATGTGGATTTAATTAATTTTCACTGGTGCAATGTCTTCTTTTTGAACTTGAAATATTCTTCACCTAAACTTAAATATCAAGTTATTTCTTTCAAAATCTCTAAAAATTCTGTTATATTTCAAAATATTTGAAATATTTGTTGCCCAGATGGCAAGAGCAATGCTTGTCTTTTTTCTCATCATGTGTTCCACTCAGCCCCTTTGCTAAGGACAACTTCTTTTCATATCTCTCAATATTTATCTCCAAGTACCTTTCAAGACAGTTTTCCTTCACACAGTTGCATCTATAGCTAGAAAATATTCCTGAGAGAAACCCGCTGCTCTAAATCTCCAGGTCTACCAGCAAGCAAGATGCCCTGGTGCCAGCATCACCTCATTTGTGGCTGAACAGAGGGAGAGATCAGCCAGGTACAGTGAACATGACTTCTCCCTGCGGGTTTGGGGCTGTGGTGAGTCACAGGAATGATAAACACAAGAGTAGGTAAACATCCAGTTTTTCATAGTGTTTCCTCTGTATTTTCATTGCTCTACAAATCTAACATTATTTTTTAGAGTGCGTGACACATCAATTTCCAGTTCAGTTCTGCCTTCTTTTCTTAGAATTCTGTGCTCGCACTTGAAATATTAATGACTTTAGGCACAAGTTATATTAATGGCACAGTTATGTCTTTTGGGTTTAAGTATCATTAATTTTAGGAAACAACTTCTCATGACAGTAATCAGAAGCAGCTGTTGGTTTTGCTGCAAAATATTAATGCATAATTAAAAAAAAACCCCAGTGACTCTTAGAAAACAGAGCTGTTTGCTGGAAGCACACCTTCGCTCTGCCTCGCTGTGGCCATATATTCCCAAATTCAAACACTGTGGTGGGTGTTCACTGTGTACTGGAGTTTTAGCTTTCACTGTGCCTTTTTAATGCACCACACTGAGGTTTGTTGAAAATGTATGCACTAAAATTTTCTGACATGTTTCTTCTTGAAATAAAAGACCTTAGAGATATTATTCACATAATATTTCAAATTACAGCTAATTTAGTTCTCTACTGTTCAACTATTTTCCACGTGCAAAGGGTGGAAAAAAAAGTCACAAAGCTGCTGTAAGTTATTTTCTGGCTGACTTGTCCTCTGGAAGATTTACCCCAAGTGCTTCTGGCTTGGAGCGAGCCCAGTTGCAGCAAGCACCGTGTGCTGAGTTGTGTTGGGTACTAGATTACACACACCTTATACTGGCTGGGGAGCCTCTCCTGCCTGGGGAAGGTATTTTAGCAAAGGGGGAAATCACTGGCCCCAGAGAAGCTGTTGAAGGGGGAGCATTGTCCCTTCCAGGCAGAGCAGAGCACCGGCGCTGATGCAGGTGAGGATTTTGCTGATGTGCATCTCCACAGTGTTCAGAAGCAACCTTGCATTTCTGAGAGAGATCAGAAATAGCTGGAGAGTTCCCAGTTGCGCTGAATTCCTTCCAGTGTTCTGCTGTTCTTGTTCTGTTGTACCAGAAAGGTGATCTCTGGGCTTCTGTGCTGCTGTAGAGCTGTGGTGCCTCTCACCATGGAAGTTACACATCCTTGGATGTCCTTGTCACCTTTTTTCAGCTCCTTGGAACCAGAGTCTGATTATAAGTCTTCCTTTCCAGCAGTTATGCTGAAATCTTTGCAATATTTCTGAATTTCTCTAGAATTTTACAAGACAGTTGGTCAAATCTATTTCCTTGCCATACCATCACAGTTGCCTAAAGCTGCAGCCTTGCAGTGTTATTGAATAACCAGACCTCTGGTTGTACTTTTCTAGGCTGAGGGACCTCCAGCATTCATGAAACCACACAGTTGCTCAGATATTTAAACATCTGAGATTTTGTTTTGCTCCAGTTGGGAGTTGCACACCTGGGAATGTGTGCTGGTGAAGTGTGTGCTCATTTTTTTCTCCCCCAGAAAGTGCACGTCTGTCTCCTCTGCTGTCAGCTCTGCCTCTCACCAAATGACCAGGCAGGGTTAGATAAGAACTCATAGGATAAGCAAGGACTGCAGAGAAGCTTCACTAACCCAAGAAAGGGACCTTTTTTATAATTATTATGAATTTGTTGAGTTCATTTAATTCCTTTTGTTTGTCTTTGTAGTTGTTCAGGGTGATATTTGCAATGTAAGCCTTTGGAGCATGGCCTCTTGTTCTGTGTTTGTGGTGGTTAGTGCACCATGACAGCAGGTAGAGATCAAAGTAATAGCATTGCTGGGATTTCTTTCTTATTAAAAGTACTTCTTTTGAAGAACATGGAAACAGCTCTGGTTTTAGGTTATCACTCCTGAGCCAGGAGACCTGTTTTCCCATCTCCCCCAGCCTATCTTAAGCTTGTAGGGGTTGCAGTTTACACAATTCTCTGCAGGGCTTTCTGTTATCTCCTTCTCTCAACTGACAATTTTCCTATCCAAACATAAACCAGACTATCTTGCTTTTCCCTCTTTTTTCTCTATTGCATTAAAACATAGCTTTGAAACTCCACTGTTATTACGCTAACATTGGCTGCATATACATTTGTTTTCCTTCCTTGAGCCCAGATCAAGGCCTGTCTGCACTGTGGGACAACTCTTCTCATGGATGAACGTGCCCAGTTCTGCATCTTGGCTCAGGATGTTTGTGTGTTATCACCAGTACCTTGTGATGTCCTTAATTTTCAAGTACCAATTTTCTCAATCAGCAAAAATACCATTTTCTGAATAACTTCTATTCAAGTTGACTTGCTCTCTCTAGGCTTGAACCTACCTGGTATTGCTGAATGTGGAGTTGGAAATATTTTTCCTAGTTTCAAATAAACTAATAATTTCTCTTTTGAAGTGTGTATTTGTAAAACTGTAACAGCAGTTAACTAAGGTGTCATCACAGTGTCATGGTTGCTAAAATTTCAGTGGAAGATATAAACATATGGCCTATTCTAAAGTGGATAAAAAAAATTACTCCTTTTTAGTGTTGTAGATTGTCATTTTCCCAATTTCTTTTTCCTTTAAACATTTATATTTATGTCATATCCATGGGTCATATCCATGGCTTCTTATTCATGGTTTCTGTGGCCATTAATAAGCCTGCAACTGACTTGTGAGTAAAATAAAAGAACCTACAAAATTGAACTCAGTGATTTATGAACACATAAAGTAAATAATTTTTCATCATTGTAATGTTCAATGCCTACAAACATGGATTGCAGATCTCTTTTTTTAGGCATCTAATTCAGAAATGAGAGTAAAGGAAAGTTAAATATACGTAGGCTATTATCTTTTCTAAAGGTTTGGAACATCCACAAAGAGGCAGCATTGTCTGAATGCTGTGGCAAAGGAAGGTGACTTAAGTAGTCATTGATGGTAAGTCATTGTGATTATCATTTTTGGAATGAAGAATTGTTATTTCATCTTGTTGAAAAACCTAATAGTCCTTTTTTTGGTCCTAAAATGATGTGCAAAGAAACAAGGTGGTTAGAACAAGAGCTGCTGCTTTGTAGAGTACAGAGTTGAGACCATGGGTAAAATGGTGGTGGATGGCTGAAATTCCTGCTGGCGAGGTGGGCATGGAAAACCTCATCCAAAAGTCCTGTGGCAGTTTCAGAGTCAAGGTTGTTTAGTGTCTCTCTGAGCTTTTACACCTCTGCCTTTTTGTTATTCAGGGGTTTCACAAACACAAATGTAGTTTTTCAGTGAGTTTTTTGAGCTGTCAGAAATCCTGACTCAGATTTTTGATTGCTTTTTTCTGCAAGTGCAGTTCTGTGGAAGGTACTTGATGACCTTGGAGCAATCAGAAGTTAGACTGGGAAAGGTGCTGGGTTACAGAAACCTTCTCTGTCTGTTGCTGTTCAGTGCTGTGCTTTTTACCCACAGTCACAAACCCTGTGTGCTCCATGTTCAGGATATCGGAGTTCCTGCCTCTGTTGAAGTACAGGCAGCTATCATCACTCTCAGTGCTCTAGTTGTCTCCTTCTACCCTGTGTTGTTATTGAAATGTTTGGTTTACATAGTATATATACATTAAAGTTTAAAGTTCTTATACATTTACAGAACTGTGTATGAACTACCCATTATAATTTCTTAGTCACATTTGGACTCTGAAAAATGATTCATGATCTTAACTAGTTTCACATATGAAGAAATCAACCTGCTGATCAGAAGCTGCCTCTACTCTTGTGGAGTTCCCCTTGCACTTTGAAATTCCTTACAAGTAGCAGACAGTGGCTGATAAAGAATTTGCCATGAATGGCAGCTGAGAATTCTGTTACTTTTGCTTTTGAGGATGCCAGATGGGAATTATGTGAGTACAGTTATCTGGAGCCTTCAAAGGACATTCACATTTGTGGAGTTAATTCTGCAAGTGCACTTTTGTTGTTTTGTTCCTTCAGCATTGCAGGAGGTCTGAGGACAAGGGGAGATCACTGTCCTTCATCTGCTGCTTGACTGCAGTCCTCCAGAGCCTCTGATAATTCTGATATGGGCTGCCTGGGTGTTTTGAACCTTTATTCATTAATTTCATGTGAAATGTTTGCATCCTGGAGAGGCCAGCAGAGACAATATTTAGTGGAGTAACTCTGCTGCAGAATCTCAGCGTTCATCTGGTGCTGAGCCTTGTCCTGGGTCTGCTCTTCTGAAGTTTCTTGAGATCTCTTGACCATCAGCTTCACATTGGTTTTACTGGATCATTATACCCCATTAAGAAATGGATTTTTCCAGCCTGATGAGTGAAAAAAAAATGTTAGTTGTTGGAGACTATTTGATGTGATTTACTAAATATTATCCTTATCATCCTTATTATCCTTATCATCGCATAATTTTATGGAATGTATTTCTCTGGCTGCATCATTAATATCATTAGGCTCAGTAAGAGTGATTCCAGTGTAAAAGGATGATTTTCAACATTTTTGTTGTAAAATTAGCCACAGTTTCAGATGTTCTTTTGAACATACTGTAAAGAATGATGAAATTGCATGTTTAATCAGTTTAAGCAGTGAAAAATTCACTAGCAGCAAAAAGGAATACTTTATATTTGGTGGAAATTTAAAGCTACAGAAACAAGGAAACAAAAGTGGTAGCAGATCTCAGATTAATTTACTTCAAAGTTCTTTATTATTGATCAGCTTTGAGGCCATTTTTACCAGTTATGACTGCAACTCCACCTCATTCCGGAAATTCCAAAGGGAAGTAACTGTCTCCATCAGGATTCCTTCAGTGAACATTGCTCACCCTAACAACTTGCTGATTCTATTTTTACTTTTGGATTGATGACATTTCTTTTATGAGATAATGGATTGTGGAAGAGAGAGTTTGTGTGACTGAGGTGTTTTAAGGACAACCTTTATACACAAAACTGTCATATGTTGAAACACAAAATGGAAAGCAAGACTTTTAAAAGCAGCTACTAAAAAAAGGCTCTTTTCCTAATTTTGTACTAATGCAGCTGTAATCCTTCTAAAAAATCAGAATTTCCAACAAATTACCTTATAAATTCATTTAATATTTTTAATTTTGATGAAAATATGCTTCATTCTACCCACTTAAAGGGATTTTAGGATCCTTTCAGGCTTCAGTGAGTGCTGAAAAGCAGTTAATTATGTTTGTGTTTAAGGATACATGTTTTACAGAACAGCAGCTCTGTTTTAGTGGAATTACTGTAATTCTTTCATTTCTGTTCAGCTATGACAAAACATAAAAGTATTTTTGTTTTAGAAAATGGTAGATAGAGGTTTTCTTCCAGGGGATTTATTTGTCCCGTTTCCACTTGGTAAATGCATGGCCATACCTGAGTGGCTTAGTGCTGTTCTGAATGAATTTATTAAAAATATTCCTCTCTGTTTTATAATACTGAGTTAAAATATATTTTAAAAAACACTGTTTGTTGCTTTTGGTGAGAAAATTTAAACATTTGGCCTCACTGTAATGAGGAATCTGGACCTTAATCTGCCAAATGTATGAAATGCTTTCATGCTCACTCCTTGTGGTTTGGGTCAGCGCTGAGATCAGTGCCTTGCAGAGATCACTGGGATGAAATAACCCAGCACTGCCATGGGATCTCTCATTCCTGCTTGGAATGCAGTGATGACACCACTTGGAATGGAACTCTCGTCATCAGTTCAGTTTTACTGAAGAGTACAGCCCTGAAATTTGCCTTAAGAGCAAGAAGAAGTGCAAAGCGTATGAGTGTAGCTCTTAGGAGAGTTTGTAATTTGATGTGCTTGCATAAATGAAATCAGGGGCTGCTTAAATGGCAGGAATCTGACTAAAAAACCTCTCTCTGGTTCAGGTTGTAATTTTTTTATTTTTTCACACTTTTTTAGAGAGTGCAGAGATAGAAAAGTTTCAGCCTATTTACATTATAACAGCGATTCTTTTCGCTCATTCTAATAAATTACTATTACTATCATTATTTTATTTTTATTACTACTACTACTACCACCACCCCCGTCAGGTCCTTGCAATTGATAAGGAATAAGAAAACATTTTATGGGCACATTGTTTACTAAGCTGATATCCTACATATTAGTTGAGGCACAAATTTTTTAATAGATCCACTCCCACCCCCCCCCTTCACCTTGGTAAAGAATATTGGATTTTCCAGTTCAGTGAGTGTCTGGTCATTATCATTCATGTGCTCTATTGCAGTTATTGTTAATGGTTATATGAACAGCAAAATAGGAAGCATATATCACCTGTCAGCCTGTGTTCTCTAGACCCATCTTGGGTTAAATTATTGTAGGATTGAGAGTAGAAGCTGCTAAAACTCAGGTTCCATAGGGAAGTTGTAGATTTTTTTTTCTCTCTAAGGTTTAGGATTTGTGTTCAGTCTTTAAGGAAAAAGTTTCAGTATATTAGGATCATAAATTCTGAATTGGTCTTGCCAAAAAGTAATTTAGAAAGTTTACCAGATCAAATAAAAGTGTATTAACCTGGTTTATAGAAGAAGAGGGAGAAATACATTTTTCTGCTATAATGTGATTCTAACAACTTTCTAGTTTAAGGGAAATGTGTGTAGTTATACTTACCGTGGGCTGAAAATAATTCATCAAAGCAATGTTCCGAGTTCAGGAACAGTGTCACTTGTGCTCCATCAAAAAGTGGGCTTTATGTAGTCAGTTTTTTTAGCTTTGAAATTATTCTACTGTCACTATTTTACTTTGTTTTAAATTGTGCAGCTTAGATACTATCCAGTATTCATGCTTGGGTAACTCGACTGAACTGGAAGAAAAACTTCATCAACAGCACAGACTTGTGTATTTGGCCTATAATATGGAACAAACAGACAGAAAATGTCATGTGGAGGTAGCAGGGGGGTGGTCGCATCTCTGATGTAAGTTTGTCCCTCAGATTCTTTTGGCCATGCTGAGTTAGCATTTCTTAATATGAAATTCTTCATTTTGTGCAGATTTTTTTTTTTTTTTTAAAAGTCAGATTTGGTGCGACAATCTTTTAAATGGAATTCTGAAATAAGTATGGCAATCTCTTTTTCCTGGGTCAACACATCACCTACTTCATTAATTAAACTGGAACATTCACATTTTATCAAGTGTCAAATAGTTGAAGGTTACAGAGAAGAGATGAAGGATTCTCCTTAGGATTGAGAGAAATGTGTTGGTGTGAATTCTAACATTTGAGAGAGACCTCTGATGCATTTTAAATACTGGTCTAGTTATTGACTTTTTCACTGGTGAAAAGCACTGTTGATATCCAACTAACTGTTGATGAACAAATTAAAACCAAACAAAAGGGTGTGTTTTTCAATATTATATGTAGTTTAACTGTGGGATTGCAACGGGATATTTCAGAGGCCAATAAGATGAGGAGTTTTCTGGAACAGGACGGACGAGTTAATGAGAAGAAATCTCCTGGTTATGAAATGGTAAAGGAGACCTTACCCTGTTCCTTATCCTGTTTGGAATGGAGAACCTGCAGCCTCAATCTTAAGGCTCAGCTCGTGGCTGGTGCATTTAAGTATAAAAGCTTTGGGTTTAGGCAGGAGGGAAAATGAGAGTTATAGAGGTACTCCTGAGGTTTTTAGTCCTGGACAGCTCCTAAAAGTCAATAGTGTGATGCTTGATGCTTCATTCCTACTGGATTTTCTGCTGTGAACAGATGATTTAACCTGTCTGGTAAGTGAGAAATTGCAGATTATGAGATTAATAAAGATAAAAAACTTTAAAAAAAATGTATTTAGATGGCTACTTTTTTCCTTTCATTACTCATTTAAGAAAAGGAGGAGGAAACTGGTTTTTGTAATTTTTTGATTGATCCAAATCTGTTTATTAACTTCTTGTTATGCTGCTTTAAGATTACCTGACTCCTCTCTCTCCCAAATGCCATAGCTCATTTTTGAATTCATCTTTCATACACACCTATGGGGGAAAAACACTTGCCAGTCCGAATATACAGTGAAATCAGTTCTGAAGAAAATGCAGGAACTGTTGTATTTCAGTTATATACTGAAATGTCCTCACATACTGTACAGTATTACATGGAAATGTTTATTATCTGCAGGTTAAAAATGCTGCATTGGTTTATTAGATATTTAAGAGTATTTACTACAACTAAGGAATCAATATTCCTTATTTAAAAAGAAGGTTAATTCCTCGGTGCACATGGATCTATACACAAAACCACAAAATCTATGTGCACAATTGAAGAAAGGGGTTTAGGGGAGTGAGGAGGCTGTGTGGTTTTATGGCTTTTGATGGGGGGAGGGGTGGTTTGGTTTGGTTTGGTTTGGTTTGTTTGTTTCTACTTCATGGTACATCTCTTGACCAGCACTGAGCCAGAGCCATCCTTTTGCAAGAAGATGCCAGGGACAACTGTGTTCAGTGATCCTTTGTTCATCACTTTCGTGCTGATCTATAGGGCAGAGCATCTGTCTGGGGGGAAATAGCCAAGAAAAGATGTAGCAGAAATGATACACCACGTGTATGCTGACTCCAGAAGTCCATGGATGTTGGTGCTGAGACACTTCAATGGAAACCAAGTGTTGTGAGCTGCAGCCCTGGGAGAAGGGCAGGCGCTGGGAATGCTGAGTGCTGAGCATTTTGGGGCAGTAACACGTCTGTGCCACTGACGTTTGTCTGTTTTCCTTGGCAGGCCTCCCTCCTGGGCTGGCTTAGCTCCTCTCTGAGCCGGGGAATGGATGTTACACATTGGCTCTAATGTGACCAGTGTCTTTGTAGCTGTGTGCTTCTGAAACTGTTTGGAAAACCAAAGGCTTCTGCTGTCTTCATGACAGGATGGCTTGGCAGATGTTTGAAAGGAAACTGGGCTTGTTTACCCTACACTGTGCATGGAAGAAGAAATAACATCTCAGTCACTCTCCTTGCCAACAAGAACAAAAATTCTGACTCTTGGTCGATAAGAAAACTTCTCAAAGTTAAATTATACAAACTTTCTGCCTGAGGCTCCAGTTCAGTTCTTTATTTCTCTTGGATGTTAAAGCAATAGCTGTCATCACCAGAGCTCCTTTTGAATTTGTTCATAAGAACAGTCCTTTGGATGCAGTGTTCACTCATGCCTTTGTCATTGCATTCTCATTAGTGGAATGACACAGAGCTATGGCAGGAAGCTTGAAATAATTTTTGGTGTATGAAGCACCAGATAATTTGTGGCCTGACTACTCGTGACATTGGAGAACAGGCAGGAACTGACACATTAGATTGAGTTTCTGATTGCTGTGGGTTAACCCCAGTAGGCAGCAAAGCCCCACTCAGCCACTCCCTCCCCCTCAGCGAGGCAGAAGTGAGAATGTTCGTGGGTTGTTTATTGAGGGAAGTCTTGAGTCCAATATGAAATTCTGCTTCACTTTTTCACTCAAGAAAGCATAGTAAATACATAGCCAGCTTACTGTGAGTGTAACTGTTTCGCTGCACAGAAACAGTGATGTTTTGTAAAAACATATTAAAATCCTAAAACTCCTTGTGATAATAAAAAATATAGTGTAATATCAAAGAGAAAATAGATTTTTACAGAGTCCTAATTTTCCAGGGCTCTTCTGCAGTCATCACACATCTTCTATCATTAAACATTTCTGTCCTGTCACTCTGTAAGCTTGAAAAATCTCTATTTGATTTAAAATTTATGCTTTTTACCACTACATAGCCCAAAATGATTGAACTCTGTTTAAAAGTTCAACCAAAATCCTCTTCAGTCTTGAAGGAACTTATTTTGTGAAAACTGGACTTAAGTGAAATAGTTTTATTATTGATTTATACTCTGTGCCCACACAGTCCCCTCTCAGTAAACACAGACTTCACAAAGTAAATCCTCTTCATCTCAGCATCCTCACCTCTCTTTGGGGTCTTTTATCAGGGCATGGCTTTGCAAGTGATGTTCTGTCTTTTCCTCAGGCACTAATTTATGAAAAACACAGGAATATCTTTGGGCTTCTATTTATTTCCCTGTCAGATATGGCTAAACTTAGTAAAGATATTCTAAAGGTGTCTGAGGTATGAAGCAATTTTATATTCCTGTTTCCTGTAGGAAACCTGACTGAAAAAAACTAGATTCCTTCAGGAATTGTGTTGTGCCCTTGTGCTGTTGTTAATTTGAAAGCATAAACTATCAAATTAGGTTTCTTTCTATAAAAGTTGCATCTGTACTCTGGGTATGTATTGCCAGTTGTCACCTCACCCAGCTTACACAGTGCGTGGCCGTGCTGAAATCACATCAGCAGCTTTCTCAACGACGCCTTGAATTTATCAGGAATATCTTTTGGCCACCTAGATGTCAGTGACTTCAAATATACTACTATTTATGTGGCTGTTGGTCTACGTGACACCTTAGGCAATTTTCTTAGATTTAAGATAAATTTTATTAGATTTTTTAAAATTTCGTTTGAAAATCCAGTTTTAACAGTTTAAAATTTACTGTTCTGGAAGTTCCTGTGTATTTTCAGCCTTGGAAATAGAGGGACATATAGAAAAGGAATTTCAGATTTGACCTGTAGATCAAATGATCCTGCATTTAGGAATCGCAAGTGTTTTTGTACTTTCCAAACTGATAACTTTATCTAATGCCAGTTTCTGTTGCCATCTTTGAAAATGAAAGATTTACTAGCCCCAAATTAAGTCTTAACCTGATCTAGGCTTCAAAAGCATATAGATATGGCTGGGTACTGCTGCATGACTGATTCACACCTTAAAATTACATCTATATCTTCTGAGAATGCTGCCTATTTTATGTGTGGTTTTGTGCAGTTGGGATATCCAAGAATAAAGGTGGAAGTTTTACACAGGTAACTCTGCATCACTGGGCTAACGAAACATCTGTCTGGAGAGAGGAGGGGAGTGTGAGGCACGAGGATCCTGTGCTGTGCAGAGACGTGTCTGTGCATCTCTGAGTATTTAGAGAGCGCTTAAGAAAAGGACAAGTAACTCACAGAGGTGAGAGAAGGAAAAGAAAGAGGAATGTAAAGGTTTTATATACTCCAGTCCATAAAGCTTCAGCAGCAGCAGCACCTGTTCCCTCAAACAAGACTGTATTTATGAAAAAATCAAAGCTTTCCTTGGGGAAGGAAAGGTTTTAACTCTTGATAGCTTTGAAAAGTGTAAATGAGCATAAGCAAATGGCTGGAAGCAGAAGAAAGCAGAGCTGGGTGTTCACTGGCACAGCCGGATGGTGGGTGGGTGTGTGGGAGGGCACCACACGAGGCCTTTCAAATCTGTATTAAAAATACAGCAGTATTTTTATAAGCAGTAATTTTTTTATTATAAAATTTTTCAGTTTAGTTTCCAAGAGTTTTGCAAACCTTCCTCTTACAGTATGTCTGCTTTTATCTAGAAACAAGACATGAAAGCTCCCTAAAATCTTGAGAAGTTTGATTTTCAATCCATGATAGATGGGTTGTTTCCTTTTTGACTCTATTCAAACAGCTCAAGGCTGCCCTGAGGCATCAGAAATAGGTGCAGATGGCCCAGTTTTCTCCTTGTTTGAGCTTGTAGACACAAACCTCTTGGTCCACAAATGTTAGTAAATAGAGATGAAGCTATTTCTTTCAAAATAAAGCTCCTCTCCTACATCTTTAACATTGCAGCTGTTGAAGCTATTCAAATCCTTGAATTGGTTTGTTAATTTAATGAGGCTTCTGCCTGAGTCCTTCAGTTGCTGGGGACAAACTTAGTGAAGACTTGAATGTCACATTCTAAGGTTTCATTTTTCATTTATTTTCTTCTTCAGTAAGTATTACTGTGTGGTTAATTTGTTCTCTGGGATGGATGAAATAGAACTAATATGAAATTCAAATGAATTCTTCTGCTGGCAGCCTGTTTGTTAGCAGCAATAATGAAATATAATGGCCAATGGATAGAGAAAACCACTAAGTATTTTCCTCAATAATTCAGGACTTTGATATATTTAAGCAGTCAATAAAAATATCCAGAAAAAATAATTTGACTAGAATTTGACTGTGTACTTTTAAATTTTATATATGTGTATATATATTCTTATTTTGTTTGAGATCATGGTATCTTTATGAATGCTTTAGTCATTAAAATGAGTCCATTTCAGTTGTACAAATTTCAAACCTAAAACCCCCCAAACGATGCAAACCACCTTTTATTTCTAAACTAATGGCTGGTTTATGAAACTGGAAGCCAATATTGTGAAGAAAAAACCCATGATTTGTTGGCACTTGTTGGGGTGCGAAGGACGCGTGTAAAACACCTGACCAGCAATAGGTGAATTTTTCACGGGAAGTTGGACGGGATTTTACAAAGTTATTTGCTTCCACCTACTGCTCATCCTTGATATTACAGAAAAACGCAACCGAGGGAACACTTGGCTAGCTGGAGTTCCAGAGGCTCATCTTTCCTCCCTCTGGGCCGTGGGACTGGACCGTGTACCCAGGAATTCAGCTTGCCTTTTATGCTGCCTTACATTCGCGTGAGGAAAGAAAAGATGTTGGAAGTTCAGATAACTTCTCTAAAGTTTCTTATTCCTTATGGTTGTTTTGGGTGGTTGGTTTCAGGCAGCCTGTGCTGTCATAATGGGGCAGCAGAGGAAATGGGGTTTGGATGGCAGGGAGAGAGCAAACTGTACAGTGTGGGGTGTGTTAGCAGGACTAATGGATACTTCTGATTTCACTATCCCTGAAAACAGGAATACTTCAGGCTACTGGATACTTCAGGATACTGATTTCACTATTCCTGCTTGCAATTCAAGGAGTAAAATTAAATGTAGAATTACAGAAAGTATGTAAAATAAACTTTATGCAGGTTTCTACTGCATGCTAAAGCCAAAACATTATGCAGGGTCATGCTCCTACCAATAATTACTTCTGCTTTCTAGGGCTTTTACTTCACTCTGTTTTTATAGTGCTACTGTTGAACAAAGGTGGTAGATTTGCTTCCCCAGAGCCCAGTGTGCTAAACTTCAAAACTCCCAGCTCTTAACCTTGTGCTTGTCCTGCATTGCTCCTGATGTCCTGCAGAAAACCCTCCTTTGTTTTCCCTGTTGCTGCTGCCAAACAAAACAGACCAAAAAGGCAATATATAAAACACAGAGCTCTTAATATGTTTGTAATAATGTTATTTAATTGGCTGTTGGCAGTGACACCAAGAGAAGAAAGGAATTGTGTTGGTTTTAAACTGAAATGGATGGGAGGGCTTTCTATTTAATTCTGTCTTTCCCATGAATCATCCTATGAAGTATTCTATCGTTACATAGTTTGCCTAAGATAATTCTTCAGAAGGAACAGATTTTCTGGGTTTTTACTTTTTTTTTTCATGATGTAACAACATTAAAGAAGGTGCTTGGTGCATTGTTCAGATCTCTAGGATTTTACAGTTGCTTTACAGCAATGGTGCTTCTCAATCTCAAATCACAGAGCTGGGAAATTTGCAATACACATATGAAGTGACAGCACTTTCTCATTTTGCACTTAGAGAAAGTAGCACAGATGTCTCCCAGAGAAGAACATTCTCATTTCTTCCCTTCTTGCTCTGAGATTGACAGATGATTCATTCTGATGATTTTTAAAGCTTAGGGTCTGTGTACATTTATTCTTTAAAGGAGGTATATCTAGGATGTAGATGTATACTCAAATATTTACATTTAAACATAGATTTGATTAAGTCAGTAGCTTCACTGGTTTAAAGAATTACAACACTAATTGCTTCAGAAAATTAATTGGTTTTTTTCTTGCCTTTATGCAGAAGTCTAAATCCATGTGTCTAGCCTTGAAGACATACAGCTATTTCTTTAGCTAAATCTGACTTTACATAATTTCAAAGATAACAAGTTCTTGCTGGCTTCAATATCCAGTGAAAGTGAACCCATCCAGATGTGGTTTTCATTGCTAAAGGTGCAGTGGTTAATTTGTAAAGATTCACTTTCCATATCTTCAGACAGAAAAGCAAACACTAAGGGATGAAATGATTGTCTAATGTTCAGTGATAAAACACAGAATAGAAATGATGTAATTTGCTATTCAGCCTGAATCTTTTCCTGGTGGCTGGTCTCAGTGAAAGGCAGGGGCTCAGTTCCAGGTGAGGCTCGTTGTCTCTTTAATTCCTGATTGAGCATGGGAGGCTCAGCTGGGCTGGCCCCACCTGTGTCCGTGTGGGCTGAAGGCTCCACTTGTGCTCTTTCCTTGCTGCTTCAGACCACTCTGGCAGATCAGCTGTGCTGGGAGGTAGGTGGGTTTTGTTTCATCCTGGTAAAACTTCATTTGTAATTGAGTAATGAATGCTTATGAACTCGGCTTTCTTAGAAATTGCTTTTAATGGGAAAGGACAGTGGTGAAACTGCAAACTAAAATTTTCCATGAGCAGCAGAAGGGATCACAGTGCTGTTGGGTCTTCAGGAATATTCATCATACTGAGAGCCTGTAATAGCCCCAACTACAGTCTGAGAGGAGCTACTTTATTCTGCTTTCGGTTAATTTAGGTCAGTGTGTGAGACAGAGCCGCTCTTGTCCTTGGTAATATGAAAAGATATGATTCATTTTTGATTAACCAATAAATATGTTAGAGAGCATTACATTCTTTCCAAAAGGTGACTTAGGGCACGGCTAGGACATGAAGAGTACTGATGCTGATGAAGTTTGAATTCATTCCCCTGAGGTAGAAGGCTTTTTAAAGCTTTTTTCCCTCACTCACTCACCAAAAAGAAGTGAATGTAAATATCCAAACAGTCTCAGGAAGTGAGCCTGTAGGCAGAGAGAGTATTTCCTTATCCTCCACATGGGAGACATGGTGAGAGACTGTCTGGCTGCCAGTAAGTCACGCTTGAAAGGAAATTTTTGGGTGTTATATTCCACAAAGTACAGTCTGGTTCCCCATGAAAAGTGATGAAATATAAAGTGTATTAGAGGTGCTGATTTATATATCAGACTGGCTAGAATAACAAATGATTTTTTGCTGCTTAAGTGACACAACTTGATATGCCTCATGAAAACACCTTTAATATAATTTGCTGTGAATTAAGGTATTTTTACAGGAAACCTTGCTTCATCTTATTTGGTTGAACGATTTAATTTCTAAAATTGTTTGTAGGTAAGAAGTCTTTGGCTTTGAAGTAAAACCAGTCCTTCATTTAAAATGAATAGGCATGCTGTTGAAGAAACATGAATTCTTTATTTTACATTTGTTTTCATTTTTAATAGGAGCTGCTATTTGCTATCAGCCTTAAATTTGCAGCTTGGAATTTATGTGCAAGTAACTAGCTAAAAATCCAAAATCTGATTTGAGTAGGTCCAGCTTTGGTGAGAGGTTGGGAAGTACTTTTAACAAAAGATTGTCCCTCATCCATATGTTCTTTTCCCAATAGAAATCTCTAAAGCTGCAACAGTTAAGTAAAATTTGCTTCCGAGGACAGTAAAGTTGAAAAGAAAATTAGGTCACTTGTCTACAGTTTAGTGACTTGAATTGTATTTGGCTTACTTAGTTTCCAGTAGTAATTTGTTGTAAAAAGGGTGAATGTGAAGCTATAAATGCATTTCAGAGTATAATTTTTTGTGATAACCATTATCTCTGCATGTCTTCAGCACAAAAATAGGTTCAATGAGTCAAATACCTTAGGAATAAAAGGACCCTGTGTTGGATGTCATTAGGTTTAAGTTAATTTGTTTAATTCCTGAAGAAAACATGTCCAAAATATCCACATGTGTACAAGCCTGTACACACACACATTTACATGTTTATCATAAATAGATGCTTTGCTGCTCTTGCACGTTGCAATGAGATTCAGACACAAGTATCTATCAAGTCCTAATTAGCATGTGATAAGACAGCAGGTTGAGCAGTTTTTTTCTCTTTAGCTTACCTTTATTTCTTTTGGCTTCCATCACTAGTTTATTTAAAAAAAGAAAAAAAAAAGTGGGCAAGCAATATATTTTCATCAGGATGGAAGTAAAAAAGAAAATGTATACTATCAAATCATATTCTTAAGAGCTGACTACACTGTATTGAAATAGGCTTGGGGTTTTTTTGTGTTCTTTCAACCCTGTCTTTAAATTTATTCATGTTTATTAAACTTTACTACTTCACCTAAAGGCACAATACTAAACATTGTATATTTGAATGGACTCTCTGTACAAAAATAACAGTTCTTCAGCCTGAGCTGTTCCCCAGTGCTGGTCAATGTGCTTTGTGACATGGGCTTCTCTGTTTGTGCTTTCAGGACACTAAAGCAGAGTGCAGTTCTGGTGTAGAACCTGAGGACAGAAAAGTAAGTGGCTTGTTTTAATGTGATTTTTCAGGCAACTCTAGTAGCAGGGATTTTCTCTGGCTGTTGTTTGGGTTTTTTGTTTAATTAAACCATGTGAAATTATTTTATGGTACTTTACGTGTGTGTGTTCATGTTGTATTTTTACTTCAGTGGGGACAGAACAGTCTTACTCTATTAAATGTACTTGTTAGAAATTTGAATAACTGCTTTTTCAGAAGGGAATTATAGTCTTAATCTCTTTATACTACAAAAAGTTTAAAAGGCAGTTTCACTTCCTATTCTTAATTTACATGATTAAGAAAGTTATTTTGTGTCTTTCATGATACAGTTGTCATACCATGTTAAATATTTGTAAGACTGCAAGATGATTGTTTTTTCTTGCTGTATAAGTAGTACCTTTGAAACTTTTTTTTTTAAAGGATTGATTAAAACAAATATTTCCAGTTTTATTTTCTCTGGACAAATGTAAACCATGTACAAAATACGTTTTCAGTTGCGTTCTTCATCTTACTCATGGTAAAAACTAACCGAAAAACAAAGTCTTCATGAAGAAACCTTGAGCCTAAAAAAAAAATTCAATTGTCAGAAATAAGTATCAATCCAGTTTTAAAGGGAGTAATGTGTTTTGTTTAAATATCTGTTGCTCCTGAAATTTGAAAATCTGGATTACTAGATCTGTGCTTAGGGTATGCCTGTGTCAAGTAGTCCCTGAGTTTGTGGAAGTGTTGAGCACGTGACATGTGATTTAAAGTCTCTAACTTCATCTGGTACTCACTGTCCCACTGGAGCTGCAGGTTCTTAGCATCAGCTTTCATCAAACTCTCCAGGTGCTTCCATTTAGGCTCATATTCTTTTAGAGTGTGCTAAAATCCAGGCTGGGACCTTACTTCTAAAACCCCAAGTTTTGATTTTTTTGATGTTGGTAGTGACTACTAAAACTGCCCAACCCAGAAGTTCTTTTTGCAGTGTGAATTATGGGAAAAGGTGTCAGGAGCCTGACAAGCTTTGGACAACAATTTATTAATGTGCTGTATTTCTTCTTCCTTGAATTTCAACTTGCCTTTTATCTAGCAGAGGCACCAGCCTGTTGCCAGTAAACTGTGGGGTTTTTAAAGGTGTATGATACTTTGGTTTGTACCTCAGTGGGAATTACAGGAGATGTGTGTCTGATACTTTCTCTTGTGACTCAAAGTGACTGCTCTGAGCTGGGGTGGTTTCCTACAGGGTTATTTCCACCTTCATTGACTCAGGATATCCAGCTTTCATATGCAGAGACTGCAATTAGCAGAAAGGTTTGTCTAGAAAACCCCTCAATTTTTCTTCTTCCTTTTGTTATTTTGTGGAAGCACTTTGAAAGAGAAGAAACATGATAAACACCTGTTGTTGCATGATAGGTTTCATTTTTTCTGTGTTTGGTCCCAAAACCGAAGCTTCCACCCAGTTTAAGTGGCAGTTGTTCTTTCTAGTCTAGGGAGAGAGTTACCAGTGATCATCAAACACAGAAACATCAATCTTGGTTAATGCTAATGCATTGTTTCATGTTTGTTGAAGGCATCCATTAAGAATGTAATGTAATTCATAAACCTGAAACATTGTAAATAAATATTTTTATTTCCTCTAACTTGGAATCAAGACAAACTACTGCAATTAGGGCATGCATCATTAGTATCTAATAATTTGCACTTCCATAATGAAATATATTACTAATGAACTATATCATTAGTAATTAATGGGAAATTCTCCCAGTTAACCACAAAATACAAACCTGCAAGGTGCCTTTTCTTGTGTTCCTTTTTTTTGGAAGTTTCCTAATCTGTAATTTCTGAAGTAGAAATTTATGTAGCCATGACCAAAGCATTGCCTGGAGGCAAACTCAAATTTAATAACTGTACTTATTATTTTGAAATCTATTATTCTGTAAATTACAAAATAGCAGTTAATTATCATAACCACCTCATCACTATCATCTGTCTTTCCTTCCATTGTCTTCAACTGACGTTTTCATGTAAGATTTTTATTTATTTTCTGCAAGGATAAAAGCTCCCAGGTTTGAGAATACCAGGTGACAAGTAATGCACAGTCTGCTCTCTCTGGCCTGGATAATTAGGCATGACTAAATTGCCTTTACCATTCCCAGCAGAGGACCCATAAGTCCATGTACAACTCATTTCCTGCATAGTGAGTACTTTTTTCTGCATTTGTCACACCCGAACTTTCTTGTATGGATCTTAAACTACCCTTCTGAACATCACAATATTGGGTGTTTAATGAATCATGTGATCACAGAAATGTCTCAGCTTTGCTTCTTAAAGAAACATATGTAGAAAAGTGACCCTTAAATTGTCACAGGAAGAAACCTGTTAAAAACATACCAAGTGTGATTTTTGTAAAAATACAGTGGTATCTGCAGCTAGCCACGTGATGTTTTGGAATTTGAGTTGTGATTTCAAAGCCTGTGTGATGTTTTGCTATTACAAGGACTATGACAGATGGTCAGGTTGTTTTTCCTTCTACCCATGTTTTCTGATATAACTCTGTGTGTTGGACACAAACAAAATGATTGTGGTGGAAGGCAATTAATAAGGGTATTGGCTATTTTGCCAAGAGGTAGAGCACATGGATCCCTTTGAAGTCCTTTCATTTGATATAACCAAACCATAGTCTGTCTCTAAGAAGACTTCTAATGTGTACAGCCTATCTGTTGGTGTTGCTCTTACACAGCTCCATCATCTCCCATTACCTGAAAAACTTGCCCCTCATAAATCTCTCTTGTTTTTTATTTAATCTCAGTTCATATCTTTACTTGGTCTGAGCAGTTATCTTTTTTTTACTCTGCAATTGTCATCTCATCAAATTAATTCGTGGTAATGCTGTTAAACCAAAACTCTGGTATAAAGTTATCTCTTCTGACATCCTTTGTCATTTCTACCTGAAATGGAAAACTGACACCGCAAACTGAAAGTTAACTCAGTGACCTTTCTGTGCTGGGTAACTTTGTCTCAGCTAGTTTTTGCTATGCTGGAATGTTTTATTCTTCAGCTCTGGCTGTTTAATTTCTGTTTTATTTTAGTTTATTCTTCCCCTAATGGGGCTGTGCTGGCTGTAATGTGCAGTGACATTCTCCTGCCTGTTCCTTGCAAGCAGCAAAATGCCCCCATTCAGCAGCAGCTCAGCACCATTAGCGAGGGGCTCAAGGTCACCCAGGGTATCCTGCTGCATTTTCCCTTCTGGAGAAGGGAAGGGGCTCGCTGTGACAACGTTTTTGAGACACATCTTGACTTTAAAATTTCCCACTTCAGAGCTGGGAGCAGAGAGCTTTATGAGAGCTGTAGAGTTTATGGGAGTGCATGAGGGCAATAACCTGATGGGTCAGGAAGTTAGGAAAGTTCCCTGGAGTGACATAATGTTTTCATAACTCCCTCTTACCTGCTGTGGGATATGGGGTAGGCAGTAATGCCTTTCCTTTTCTCTGCCTGCTGTGGAAAATATTTTATATATATATATTTTTTTTTTTTAGTACCTTCTGTCAGTGGATCTCAAATTACTTTACAAACAAATTAAAAACACCTATGAGGAAAGTACTTACAGTTATATGGCTTGAGGTACATATGGAGAAGTAGAAGTGTGAAGGGCAGATGTAGGCAAGGTTATAAAGTGTGTCTGAGACAAAATGAGCAGAAAAAGAAACAGCATTGCAAATATATTTTGCTTTGTCTATTCAATGGCTTCTTGAAGGTTTGGGTTTTTTTTTAATTTATCCATAGTGATCATATTAAGATGTTTTTCATGGAAGTTTAAGGGATTTTTTTTTTTTTTTTTAGGAGAAAATATTTATCCAATTTCTCAAATCTTCTTCAGATTACTGTAGAATGGAATTAGTAGGGGTATCAAGTAGTGAGGAGCTGATAAGCATCATGGAGGGACTGAGTCAACTGCTGGCATCATAGACGTGGATTTGTTATTATACTGTTTCCTTTCATGGTAGTCCCTTTTTCCGCTGTTTAGGGGCTCTCTAGCAGTGAATAGGAATAAGTGTCATTTTTATTCCCTTGTGAAGGCATTGTGCAATCTGTGTAATTGTGTAGATTATTGAGATGCATATTTAGTCACATTAAAAGAAATTATTTTTTGTTCTGAGAGAAGATCATAGACTCAAATGGATTGGTAAGGAAGCATCTAAATTGTATTTGGGTGTAGATTTAGAGGAATATAAGGAAGTTTTGAATGTTAATGGCCTTTCTGGTGTCTGACAGAGTGAACAAATGATTCCTGTTTCTTCTGCCTCTTTCACTGTGGTACAAACAGTACCAGGTGTTGTTGAAGCATTGCAGGACAGGACCACACAAAATGTAGAGGGTTACAGAATTCAGGAACCAGGGGGAGTAACCCAGAGGGGGAATAATGAGCTGCTCCAGGAACAGCATCCTCCTGTCACAGCACAGCAGATGTTTCCCCTGACATCTCAGCTCATGTAAGTCAGATTTATGTGAGGCTTCTTGAGCCTTCCTCAGTACAGAGCTGGAAGTTTCCCCAACTTCCACAAAAGGGTAGAGTTATCTGAGGGGCGTGTGTGTGGTGTGTGTTGTTTATTACCAGAAAAGTTACTTGAAATTCATGGCTGATTCCATCACAATTATTTGAATTCAAGATCTGTTGCATTCCAAAGATCCTAAAACTCAGGAAGTTGAATCAAACCCATAGCCTACGTTGTTTAGGCAATGTTTATTGTTATTCATGCTACTCTTAGTGATATTTTTAAATCAAATGATTTTATTCTCCTTTATCTTAGTTTTATGTTCTTTTCAAATAACAGCAATGCTTCTGGAAAAACAGGGAGCTGCAAGTTGCCCTGGAACTTAAGACACTGCGTTAGTCAGCCTAATAAATATTGGCAATTCTAATGTGAGGAATTGCTCAGAAATCCAGTCCATTTCCTGGCATGTGGCTTGACAGAGTGCAAAGTCTTGCTGCAAAGTTTCCTGGTATTTGAATGCTCATAATGTCAGCCCTATTACTGCTCTCTTGTTCTTGCTGTCACTGACATGCAATTATGGGATTTCACAACTGAAGTGGTGACAGTTGCTCCTCTGTGTGTGTGTGTCTGTCTTTCCCCTTAATCCAACTCTATCTAGCAATCTGTAATTTGATGAAGTGGAATTGAAGTGACAGGCGTGACAGAAGTGCCAAAACAATAATTTGACCTCCCACTGAAGTGTCAACGTGTTCTGCTGCATGACTTTGACATATGCTGAATACACAGGAGGGACATGGATAGTGTATTTTCTGTGCTGCAATACCTGGTAAGGCAGGGTGCTAAAAAAAGCTTTTACTACAGTGTGTCTTTTTGCCAACGTGTTCCATCTTGAACTGTCACATCTCCTATCCTTGTATTACTGAGTATAAACATGATTACTGTTGCAAATAAGTTCTATTTTTATTGGGAGATTTTTTTCAAATCTTCATTTTGAAGATATTTTGATGAAATTATAATTCTGTGATTGTCTACAGAATTATTTTTCAGACTTTATTTTGCCTTTTTTTAAAAATCTCTTCTGCATTGAAAAAAATTCCATTAAGTATATAACATAGTCCTTCTAATAACTCCTAAAAAGCTCACCAAGCTAAAAAGAGCATTCTTTTGTAGGCATGAATAAAATATTTTGGTATCAGTGAAGTGAATATATGCACAAGTTTCCTTGGAATATATTCATAGATACTGTACCTGCATTGCATACAAGTAATTAAGTTTCACCTGGGCATGAGGGAGGGGGCAGAAGACAGAAACTTTTTGCTTTAATACTTGGCTAAAGGTAAAGTTAAAATATTGAGATTCAAGGGGAAAAAAAATCAGAAGGGTGAAGGAAAACCGAAGTCCAATTTGATGCTAATTACCTGTCAGAATTAACTGAAAAGTAATTAATGGAGACTCAAGCTTTGCTGAAATTTTGTTTACATCTGGCCATTAAGTTTTCCACAGGTATAAAAACGGGGGAATCGGCTTTTGAAGTTATATAAAAAAGGGAAAAGCCCACAGATCTATAAATAGGAGTATGCTGCTGTCTGTGTTTGTGAACCAATAAAACTTCACAGCGATGGGACAGTGCAACTTCTGCTACTGTGGTGGAACACAGTAGCAGAGGTTTGGGATATTGTCAGCTTTTCCTGGCCCAGACTCCTCAGTGTGTGGTTTTTTATTGTTTACACGTGCCAGAGAGTTTAATGGTCACGGATACTTAAGGGAAAATAAGTTTCCAGTTGACAGTTCCTTCCCTGTCTTTTTTCTCACTTTTTAAAATAAAAATGTGGTACATTTGATAAAGAAGTTAAAAACAGAGTTAACAACGTGTAGCTGTGACCCACCTTATTTGCAGGTATTTTTGTGGTCACAGGGTTTTCTGGACCGGGTCTAAAGAGCACTGAAAGGGGAGGGAGGCCTTACATTGGTGTGAGCAAAATGATCCCTGTACAGACAGAAGAGTCTCAAGTCGGGGGCTTTTCTTTCATTTAACTTACTGCCAGCCTGTGCTTAGGCATAGAAATGTCTTGTTCCTACATGTCAGTTTTCCTCTCAGTAAGGAAAATAGCCACTAACAAGCCTGTTTTCATGAACTATCCTCAAAGAGCCCTGTTGGTGAGGTAGAAATCTAGAGATCAGGTATTTCTCCAGAAAAAAGAGAAGGGAAATACGAGTTCTTTTATGATTTCTTCTACGTCCTTGTAGTAGAGCTCCTATTGAGACAAGCCCACAAACATGCTGCTGTAGAGGAGGTTGCAGTTGCTTTGTCTTTATTTAAACCTGACAAATGGTCTGATCTCAGGCTGCTTCTCTGTGGTGTAAAAGTTGTGTAGTCCTGTGTGCTCTTCACTGAAACTATTGTACAGGAAACTTGGAAATGGTATTTGAGATTTGTGAGAAGAACTCAGTGCCCGCCACTGCTCTAAATCATAAAATGGAGAGAGATAAATAACATTCCTTCTGTGTCAAATACTGTATCTCTGTGGAAAGTTTAAATTTTGGTATTGAAAAATTGAGTCCTTTTAGGAATTGAACTGCTGCTTTTATTTTTCATTTGTTCTCCTTATAACCAGTATCAAAAAGATTCTGATGGAAATACTTAATATTATTAGGTATTAAAAATTTGTGTCTTTTTCTTGCTACTCCATGTCTTCAGCATAACTATGGATGGGAGCAGAGGTTGCTCTGTGGGTCAATTTTGTACCTGCAGCAACTTCTGTGTCTGTTGGACTGGCTTGGAATTTTACACCAGGAATGTTTGGCTTCAGAGGCTGGAGCTCTGTGGTTTCTCCTCTTTATTAACCCCCTGTGTTGGTATCCAGGTATTGTCCAGGATTTCGCTCGTTGTGGGGATTCTTTTTGGCAATTGAGGCTCTCTGAAAACTGTGATTCAAAGAGAAGTATTGCTTGTGTTTAATAGCATTGTCACAGAGAAGAAGGGAAAAAATGTCACCCAAAGGATTTAACACACTGTGATGAGCTGGCTGAGGCAGCAGCTGAGTTACCCCCAGCCACCTGACAAGGGGATTGGAGAGAGACAGGAAAGGTAAAAGCAAGAAAATTCATGAGTTGAGATAGAGACAGTTTATTAAGTGAAGAGACAAAAAACCCTGACCCAACCCAAACTGCCAGGAGATGCAGAAGAAGCCTCCAGCTGCTGAAAGTGTTTCCAGGAAGGAATCCCAGCAGCAGGACAGGATTCCTCTGGTCAGTGAGGGAGTGATGCTCTCGCCTCCTTCTGAAGCCATCAGTCTTTTGTTCATTCACAGCATTAGTTCACCTGTAGGATTTATTTATTTTTAGTCGAAAGGAGCCCGTAACTCTTTGAGCTGCCTCCCTTCACTGTGCATATTCCAGCACTTCCTTGGGAAGCAGAGGACACATTTCCACACTGCTAATGGACAGGGAAAGCCTTATGGCAGTTGTATGTGAATGTAGGTTTTTCTCTCATCTCGGCATACATTGATCAGATGCTTTCCAGGAGCACACGCATGGCAAGATTATCAGTGGCAGATTGTTTGCAGCATTTTTGAAGGGGACAGACTGAATCAGATGATTGTTTTGTTTGCCAAATTAATATCTGGGATGTAATCCACCCTGATTAACAGCATGGCTGTGATTGGATCATGAAAGGGTAAGCAGACATTTGGAAGGTTTTTTTATACCTGCTGGCTCTGTTACTTTTCCAGTAGCTTGAACATGTGCAAGAATATGCTTCTGTCCAGTAATCCAATTCATTTCTCATTGATTCCAGTTTGTCTTATGTTGTATTGGATCTCTTGCCAGGTAAATCTTTTCTCTGTAGCAATAAATGGCTTTTTATGGCTGCTTGGTGTTGGGCAGCTTGATCAAAACTTCCTAATTCCATTATTCCAGAACTGATTTCTTCAGCAATGATGCACAGTGTCTTTTCCTCTAACGAAGCTTGTTTATATAAGAGCACTTACGTTTAAACTTATATATCTCTATATTTAGAAACCTGAATGTGTGCATGTTTCTGTAGTCTTTGAAACACTGTTGAGGATTCTTATGTAAGGAGTAAAATAAGGGTTAATGGATTTCTTTTTCTTGCAATTTTTCTTACAGAGGTGTATTTTATTGTCTTTCAATTTGATGGATAAGACAGAGACCATGGTTTATATATAAACCATGTGCTTTCCAGATTAGATTGATGTAATCATAGCAGTTTTGCACAGTTCAGCTAAAAATTTGTTCTTCTTGATCAAGGTCAGAAAAATCCAGGGATTCTGCCGTTTATCTCTTTAGTACTAAAATAGGACACCCAGGGCAGTATTAAAAGGGCTGGGGTGCAGGCATGTCCCACTATGTCATACTTGCTGTCTCTCAACTCTTTTGAAAAAGATCAGGGATTATTTCTGAAAAAAAGATAGTATAAATGTTGCAAAAAGAATGCTGATATTCAAAGTCTAACGTGAGGCTTCTTTTATCCTTCCTTCTATCCCTCCCTATCAGCAGGCTAATGTACAAAAGAAAGTTAATTTAGCTTTTTTTCCTAGACAATGGCAATATGCATACCATGCAAGGAGCAAACATTTTGACTTCAAAACAATGCCATTTTTAAAAAAATCTGATCTCTGTTACTGTCTTTCGCTTTCAAGACTTGATAAAGGTTGAAGTCTAAGGAAGAGAGCAGGTTTTTTACATATGTGGATTGTCTACAATCCAGCAGGGAACATCTGTTTCAGCAAATTTGTTTGATGTGTTTCTTAAAACTTTTTGGTTTGATGTGGCCTTTTGCTGAACAGGTGATTGCTTAATGAGTAATGCAAGACAAAATTTGCAGGGAGTGGTAAAATATTACTTAACTGAGGTGCTGTCACACCAGCTGGGTGGAGAACACTCTTTGTGCCTTAGAGGATGGCAGTTAGGATGCTGTTACTGCTACCTCCTGAATATGTTTGCCTTTGCACCCAAAGCTTTGTGCTGTTTTCTTGTATTGCTGGCTGGTATTTCATTTGTCCTCACCTGCCTGTATTATTGTATTTCTCCTAAACAGACTCCATTATTTCTTTGGCTCACAGCAACCAAAGGAAATCAGGTTTTGCTTTTTAACTCTGAGATGCCGGGTGTGGGAGGTAACATCCAGTCAAGAATAGATTGGCTGGCTCTTGTGACCTTGGCAAGTCAATATCTCCACCATTCTTTTTCAAAGCAGTAAAACATATTTCTAGATTAAAAGGGTTGGGTTTATATCTGCTTTGATGCCTTTTCTCTGCTGTTGAAGATGCAAAATGCTTACTTGGTTTATTTCTAACTGACATTGGGATGAAATTTCTCCTGACAGTATTTGAGTCGTTTTCTTGAAAAGTTGGAACAGCCGAAGAACTTTGCCCTTCTATATTGGTGTTATTCTATAAAATGCTTTTGAAGAACTGTGATTCACTGTTTATTAAAATGTAATGAATTTTGAATCTTTGCTACACAGTCTAAGTAAAAAAATGCAAAAGGTAAATTGAAAACCTTTAGGATCTGTATTGCATCAAACCTGTGAGAGCATTAAAATTCAATAGCATGCGGAGAAGGAACTCTCCATGCCTTCAGGACAGCTTCATTTGTATCAAAGTCAAAACCTCTTCAAAAATGTGTCAGATTAAAAACATTATTAATTAAGAACATGTATTAATTGTTTCAGTTCTGTGAAGTATGACATTCTCCCTAATTTAGGGACCAAATTTTGTGTATTAAACTATCTTGTCTCCTGCCACCCATACCACTGTCTTGGTTTTTCATGTGTTCTTGCCTGATGTTTTAGTCTACAACACTGACATGGTAATTTCTCTATGTATTTTATTGTAAAGGAAGAAGTCATTTCATATAATCACAGGTAATGTGATGTAGAAATTAATTTTGTCTGCAACTCATTCTAGGGAGACATTAAAATGTGCCAACTTGTTATCTGTTTCCAGGTAGTTACGGAGCCCTTGTTGATTTGATACTCTAATTATATAATGTGACGCCTTTTTTTTCTTAATTTTGCTCCAGCAGGTGGACTTTACTGAATCTGCCTTGATACTGTATTTCCCTTGCAAATAGAGCTTGTTTTGTCAACTCATCAAGTGCAAAAGTTGTCCATGTCCACCATGTACCTAGTTTTGATCAGAGCACAAATTAGTACATGGCTTGTGTTTTCCAGCTGCATTTATTTTCCAAGTTCTGTCCCAAAAAGCTGATTGTGTCTCAGATGAAGGCTGGTTTCTTTAAAAGAGGTCTGTGCTGTCACAGCCTTCCTACACTGTGCAGAATAACTCCCTGACACACCAGATGCTGGAGTTCTGGCCATTTTTTGTTTGCAGTGAGAAGCAAATGCTTTCAAGGGACGTGGAAATACATTCTTCAAATGAGCCCAGGTGACCTTATTCAGTCACTGGCATTTCCAAATGAATTTATATAGAATGTTGCTGTAGGATTGAAATTCCTTTGAAGAACATCCAAAAACTTTGTAATTCTGGGCATTCCCTCAGTCCTCGCCATGGCCATTAAGATAATTCAGGCAGCTGGGTAAGGTTGCTCTATGTACATTGCAGCTGTGATTCCAGTGAGACTCTCTCTCTGTTCTGTGAGGAAAAAAGTGTCCAGTTACATCTGGGGGAAGGAAAGGATGATGTGGGATCACTTGCAATGCTTCCAGCCTCAGCTGGAGTAGATGCAAGTGTTAGTTGTTGCTGTGAGGTTTGGAGATTACTGGGTTCCAAATCTTTCAGTGTTTGTTCCTAAAGTCAAGTCCTCAAAGGAAAGTGTCATAATTTTTAGAAGTTTTGCACAGTTTTCAAGATTCTTAACCAGTACAGACTCTGTCAGAGTGTCCATATTTGTTTTGGAGGCTCTGTAAGATGAACTCCGTTTATTATTAAATTTAATATTAATAATTATTAAATTTATTAACTTTATGCCTTTAAACCAAACAGCAGCATACTCAAATCTGATCTGTTGTTCTCTGGCACAGAAGTCTGAGAACTGAGTCAGATTGGAACCTAGACTAAGTTATTTTGCATACTAACGAACTTATCTTTCAAAACATTCCTTGTACTTACTCTTTCACCTCAAACACTGTTTCAGAATTAATTAAAAGAGTTCTGAAACTTCATACTCACTTTAAAAAAGCTGTTGGTGTAAATACCACAAACTGCTCTTACCTTGCCTCTTACTTTCCTGAAACCTACCCATGCTTATTGTGAGTTTTCCCAGGGCCACATACATCATGTACTGGGGATTTTTTTATCTGAATTTTAGGACCAGACTGATGATCTTAACAGTCCTTAGTTACCTTAGTTACTAAAAATGTTTCTCCATTACTTTTATTTGAGCTTTGTCTAAAACACCATTCAAGTTGGATTTGCTTACCCTTAAAGTTGGTAAGGTGTAATTCTAGAAAGTAGCGAGGTGCTGTAATAATCATTATAAGAAAGAAAATGCTGTTTTGTTTTTTTTTTCTGGCATAGTGAAGTACAGAGTTGATTATATATGTGTGGTTTAAATGTTACAAGATACGTAGTTCAAAACACGTTGTTGTAGTCTCTTAATGAAATATCCCTTTGTGCATTTGCCTCTAAGGTCCCCAATCATATACTGTTTAGCAATGTTTTTCAAATTACGTTTGTAATTTATTTAACTTAAACTTTAAGCTAATAACGCTATTTAAAAAGACCCAAACCAATAAATGACAAGGCAAATATGATTCTAGATTACGTGGCATTTCTAGCCATAGGTTTAGTCAGTTGATATGAATGTTCTGCAGTCACGTTCTGTGTTTACTTGAGAATCATATTTTCATTTATGCATTCAGTGCTTTTCCGTGTAAATACTACAACTCCCCTCGGTATCGTGTATTTTTGCAAATGTGCATAGTACTAAGGCTCGTTCTTTTTTTACATGTAAGTGTTTAGCTGGCTGCATTTCCCCACCTCACGATGATATAGCTTCCGTAGCCAGACGATGGCACTGTAGGCTAAAGAACATACCTGCCACTAAATCCTGTCTCCTTTTGAAATGGAATACGTGTTGGTTTTATTCCTCACCTGCAACGACTTCATTTCATAATAACGTCGAAGTTATTTTAAGGCCTCTTCCTCCTCGGCAGAAGCCGTGGTCTGGGTTCTCCATTATTGTACTGTCGTTGCAGCCCTTCTCTATGTTTATTGGACTTGGTTTACATCTGATACAACACCAAAATAATTATTCTTACTGCCTGTGCATTATTTTTTAATGTGGTGAATCCTCACTCCACTAAAACTATTTTTGTAAGTGTTTTGCACAATAAAATTCATAAAAATGGCTTCTCTTAGGCCACTCTTCCTCTTTCTACTTCTTTTCTTCTTGTTGTTTGCTGTGTGTAGTAAAAACTGAAATGTTCCAAGGGCCACATCTCTGTAATACATTAAAACAGTTGGAACTGTAGTTCCATGTTTATATGTTGCATCAAATCCATGTGTGTGACAACAGCTGCTCTTTCTCTGAATCACACAAGAGCCAGGCAATGAAGAGATTAAATTAAGGCATTACAAAATGCAGTTTACTTTTCATGCTGGCCTCTGGAAACTAGTCCTAAGCACTATTTTTATACACTTCAGCCCGAAATGAGAGCACTTTTTGTGACCAAGTGGCCTGTGACAGAAGCCTCAGTGCTTTTCTTTCACTCTTTCACCTCCCTCCTCCTTGTCTCCCCGAACTCTTGATGTCATTTAGGCATTATTTGTATTAGATTATTTTATTAGAGGGAGAGGATTACTGCTGGATTTATGTATCTTGATAAGGATTTCCTTTTTATTTATTTATTTCTGTTCATAATGAGCAAAGAGAAGCTGGGGTAGCCAATTCTCAAAGCAGGAATGTGAATGATATAATACAAAGCCAGCTTGGAGGATTTGGTGATAAGTAGGTGAATTGTTCAGGGATGGTGCTTTTGAAAACAGAGTTTATTTTATTTATTTTTGTAATAGTCATGATGAAATTCTTTGATAAAAGCAATTTTATTAACTTGTTCAAAACACAAGTGAATACATTACTAAACTGAAAGCTACACCACAACCTCCACCATTTCTGAAGCATTTGATTTTGCTGAGATTTGTGTTGCTCTGTAATATGATTGTTATGCTTAAGCATATTTATCTGAGCAGTTTTATTATCTGTAATAGCAGGGTTTATTTATTTATTTTTACTTATTGCTGTGTGTGGGATTGCCAAACAACTTGGGCTTTCATAACAAGGTTGCTGTTACAATATTGCTCACAAAAAGCATTTGCATGTGAGTCCCTAAGGGATGGGCTAACACACGACGCTTGCCATTTATATGAGGGAGGGTGAAATTAGCAGTGGATTCTTTTACTGTGGAACTGCAGTGTGAAACTCCTGGGGGTAAACCAGAGACCCACAACTATTAACTTGCCTTTTCCAGCCAGTCGATTAAAGCCTGACTCGTGTGGCCTGCAGGGCACAGCACAGGACCTGGCTGCTTAGCCAGGCATTTATTTACAGCATCTTGGGGAGTTGAATGGGATTTTTTGACTGGCAAGCTTAACAGCAGGTGGGGGGCATAAGTGCCCTGGCTGTGTGTAGGGAAAGCTGCTTTTTTTCTGTAGGTATCATAATAAAGCAGTTTTCAGTAATAAATCAGAACTTGCCTGACCTGTGTTACTCCCTGTAACCTTTGTGCCACTGCTGATGAGCTGCTGGTATGATAATGGGCATTGTCTCACAGAGGGTTTGATCACCTACGCTTGCTGATACAATTTCATGTGCCACACGAGCCCATTTGAAATCTAAGTTCAGTTGCCATTGCTCACATTAAACTTTTTTGGTGTCTGGATGTTGTATTTTGAATATGTCTCTGAGCTGGGCCTGTACAGCTGGGAGTGGAGGTGTGCACTGTGGAGTTACCATTTACAGCTTTTAACTAAATTATTCCTAATTGCATTTCTATTAGTATAGTGACTCCTTGAGAATACTAAAAGATCTTTCACCATGAATAAGTCATCCAGTGGTATTAAATATTTACCTGTCATGAAGTGGGAAATTAAAAAAAATAAACAAGCTGACAGATTCACTGTTACATCAGGGAGTTTATCTTGTAGAAAAAGAAATAAAGTGTATCTTACTAGGGCTTATTTTCTAACTTAATATTTTATGCTAAGTGCTAGTTGGTGAAAAGAGGTTCCTAAAATATCTCACCAGTTTTTGGTTTTTTTATGGTTTTTTTGTTTGTTTTTTTTTTTTTTTTTTTTTTTTTAGTAATTAAGACAGTTTAATTCCTTTTGAAAATACTGAAATTACTGTACAGTGGATGACTGGATATTGCCTGAAGGGAACTAATTACCTGCTTAGTGAATTGGATGGAGAATTTGGCTGTTTGAGGAAGAATTCCTGTTCTGTTCTACTTAGGAAAAGTTTTTAGTCTCCTACCAGCTTCCCTGGCACAGGTTGCCTGGAGAAGCTGTGGCTGCCCCTGGATCCCTGGAAGTGTCCAGGGCCAGGCTGGACAGGGCTTGGAGCAGCGTGGGACAGTGGGAGGTGTCCCTGCCCATGGCAGGGCTGGCACTGGGTGATCTTTAAGGTCCCTTCCAACCCAAACCATTCTGGGATTCCATGGTTTTCTGATGCTCTGATTTTTCTGTGGATTTTTGTGTATGACTTGTCTTGTTCCTTTTCCTATGCAACCTCCAAGTACAATTTGTTGCTGAGAAGCCTCAGGACAGGTTTATTGGTTCACAGAAGAATTTTGTTTATTTATTTATTATTCCAGAAGCAGCTCATCGTATAGGGACATGAAGATGGTTATTTTGAACTGTCTTAATTTTTCAGGCACACACAAATCTCCTTTAGAATGATCCCTGTGACATGGGTCTTTTTTTATTTGAGGAAGATAAATGGTGTTAGTTGATGTGAGGTGTGTGTAATTCTCAGTTTAGGCACTTCTGGCACTGCTTGCTAATTCAGGTTTCCTGTTTTCTGTGTGCATTGATAATGTGAATCTAATGGTTCAGCCTTGTGCATTTGGTAAATATATTGGTGAGGCAAATAACAAACCAGTAATGCTGTTCTTCAGACAGGGCTTCATCTGAGAGATGGGAGGGGCAGGAAATCAATTCTTCTTATCTTTACCAATTTCTTATAGGAGATAACAATCTCTTTGAGTTGACACAGATTAATTATATGGATTATATCAGTTGTCTTCATCAGAATCCCTTGCTATTAAATCAGTCTTACTAAAATGGTTAATATACCATCCTTTTGAGCAACTCGTACCTTCTTTGACAAAACAGTATTTCATTTGTTACTTTCTTTTTTAAATTATTGTTTTATTATTGGAAGTTTTGGTAAAGCAGGTCCACTAAATTCGAACTTAAAAATGTGAAATCAATCCTGACATTTAATTAGATGTTCCAGGTTCTCTTCAGTATGAACATGAAAAAGGAACTGATATTCTGAGATCATGTAATTTAAAAGTGGTCTATAGCTGTCCTTTAAGGATTTTGCTTTATTTAGATATACATGTGCATTTATGGAAACGTGCAGCTGCCTTAAAAACTCTCTGTAGTTCTCACATATACAGTTTTTTAGAGTACTTCTTTAATAGTCTGCTTTTTGAAATTTCTTGTTATCTCAGTCTTAACTCTTGCATACTGAATAGCAGGTAAATGGTAAAAAAGAATTTCCATTTCTATCTAGTGATGATGAAAATCTTGAAAACACGATGCAAGGGGTAATACATGCAAAAGGGATAAAAGGGGAAAAATGCACTATTGTTTCTGTGACGGTATAATTACAATCCTTTAACCATGTACTGGGGCTCTTTGGCCATCTTTAGGGTGCTGGAGTTTATCTGGATGTTGGAAATAATCTCTGGAACAATTGTAACACTGTACTGGTTTATTTTACACATTAAAGGTACGAGTCATTTTAGAAAACTGTTCTTTTTGTAGTTTTTGTTTTTATGGTGCTGTAAAGTGGCATGTCATTTTTAGTATAATTGGCTTTCTTATAAGGGAAAAGTCAGACACCTTCAGTGTTCTGTAGAATATGATGAAGTTTTTAACTGAAGAATACATTAAAAAAAAATGTTTGCCCAAGCACATTGTTCCAGAGATAAAATGCTGCCTTAGCTTCCAGTGGAAGCAGGAAAAGAAAGACTAATGATGAGCCTCTACCATGAGTTTTATTCAACATGCCCAGTGACTCTCTGTTCTGTTCTTAGAATTTCCTCTGTACAAGTGGTGTGCAACTCATCTGTTGCAAATGCAGAGGAGGAAATGTGAGGGACATTTCCAGGAGCTTTGAGCTCTTAAATCATTCTTGTATTCTAATTTTGTGAGAAACATTCTTAACTGGCTTTCAGTTTTCGTGTGGCTGCATTGTTGTCTACAATAATGGTTCTGTAATGGTCTATAATAAAAGGGTTCTTCTTTTGTCATGGCATTCTGGTGATGGGCAGAGGGCTGGGTGTCCCCAGGAAAACCATCCCTTGAAACATTTTCGGGTTTTCAAACAGAAAAGAGTTTAGAACTGGTGACCTTCAATGTTCTCTGCAAAATTACCTGTTTTAATGAGGGGAATATGATGGTTACAGGAGCTGGCTGAGGAAAGAAATGTATTTATTATCAGTATGCAGGTTTTTTGTTACTTGATTCCTGTGCATTGAAGCAAAAAAAAAAAAAAAGGAAAGTTTAGCTGTTTTGCTCTGAAGTGTTCCCATATGTGAGTTTTCACTCTCTCCTAAATTGAAGAGATATGCATAGTTCCAGATAAAACATGCAAAATACTTGAGTGCATGGAAGAAAGGAAACAATATTTTCACAATCCGTTTTCCCCTTATAAAGCACCAAGTTGATGTGGTTTAAGTGTAATTTTTCCAGCCAATTCTATATAGAAAGCATCACTTATTTAAAAAAAACCACAACTTGGGAAAAAGCTCCATAAGTTTTTTTTTTTTAAATTTGGATTTGTTTAATAGGGAAAACTGATTCATTTCTGGGGAAAGAATAAAAATACCTGCACAAGTTTATTTTGATGCTTACTATATACCGTTTTCATGTTACACTGTCAACTGAGGTTAATGCACGTGTAAGAATAAATACATTTACACTGGCAAAGATTTTATCCCTCTAGATGCTGGAAATAAGCACCAAGATGGAGGTAAGTGGGGATAAGAGTGTTCTCAGTTTTTTGTTGCTGTCTGTTAATAAAACATGAAATATGTAAAGTGTTGTTTTCTAATGACTCCCTTTATAAACTACAAAGCCTGCGAATGCATTTAGTTATTTGCTGATTATAATTCTATACTAAATCAAAAATTACTGCACAAAAACACTTCCGTAAAGTCAGCTCAGTCTTTTTAAATGATGGTCTGGAAACAAGAGATTCTTTATTCTTTCCCCTGCTTGTTTTTCCTTGGAGTAATGAAAAATGAAAAATGTTGTGTAAATGTCAAAAACGTTGTCAGGAATAAATCCTGGGGGTTGGTTAATGAAACCTTGGTGCCTGGTGGTGAACAGCAGGCCCTCAGCACTCCAGCAGGCAGCACCAGGATGCTGGGAGCAGTAATATCTCAAGAACTGTGTACCACATTCCATCACTGATTCCTCATTTTCTCAAAGTCTCCCAGGCACGTGGCTTAAGCTGGAACTGGAAGCCCCACTATTACCAGCAGATTTGTACCTGTCTGTACCATGTATTAAAAACCAGAGGATTTGCATGAGTTACACTATTTGTTCTCTGCCACAGTTTCATTATTGAATGTGTTATATAAACAATGTGTGTGTGTAATATCTTAAAGTGAGATTTTTGCTCGTTTTTATGATGTCAGATGTGCATTCTGGGCTGGCACAGTTGCACTGAGACACAGCTCATGTTAATGGAATAAGAAGAACAGGAAACTGAACAGAAAAGTGAAAAATAAAGTGTGTGAGATCTGCAAACAAGACAGTCAATAGTTCAGGAAATGCATTCTTTCCTGTGTTGGGAAGTATGTCCCTAATGAGGAAATGAAAATTCCTCCTAAAAACCTTGGGTAGTCAGGATAGGTGCCTGCATGCCCTTGTTTACAGGGCAGGAAAGGAATCCAGGCTGGCTGGCTGAGGGACCAGTGCTTGCCAGCAAGCCCAGTTCCACGTGGACTGTCCACAGGATTGGCACAAGCAATGCTGCAGGACAGGGCACAGATCCTGTGCCATTTTCACTTCTGCAGTCTGAGCATCTAGCAGGAACGTCTCCTTTGTGTGCTGCCAGCCCGAGCCTTTCTGAGAAGGACCTGGGTGTTTGCCTTGAGCTGGATGGACTGGAGAATGCCTTGCGCTGAGCAAGCACCCTCAGCAGGGAAGGCCAGGGCAGATGTGTGTCAGTAGCCTTGAGAAGAAACGCCCCACTGGTGTTTGTTCTCAACGTGCAGGAGTTCATGGCAGAAATGGCATCCTCTCTCGTGGAGTACATTTATGGAGGGGTGTGCTCACATACTTAACAGTTGGAATGATGAGATTTATTTAGGAAGGAAAAGGAGTATTTGCTGACTCTCAAATCCTGGTTGAATTTGCACCCAGTAAGTGGGGAGAGAAGTGGAAATGGGTGTCCACTACAACCAGGTTCAGCTTTTTCGGCCACTGTGGCTTGTCCAGTTGCTATCAGGGAAAAAAAAATAACCTGGGCATCTGTTCCTCAGAACTTGTTAAGACTGTGGAAGCAGTGGAAAGGCTCCTGAGCGACCAAACAGCTCTTTGTGTATTGCTGATCTCCTGGGCTGTGCTGTGGTGTATTTCTAGGAGTGTCTTTACAGGTTTTAGAAGTAAATTCAGAGATTTAGCTTTCAGGAAGAGATCTAAGTTAAAGAATGTGCATTGTTTTAAAGCAAAAGATATCAAACTTCAGTTGAAAGCTAGAAATCAGCACTTTATTCCTTCCTTCTAGCAAATGGCAATCTCTCTTTATTGCGCTATTAGATTTTTCAAAATTATTTTCAGTCCTAAATATGCAGTATGTTTTTTGCTGCTCAATTTATATAGAACTCTTACCTCTATACTACTGAGAGACCTAAGAATTTCATTACATACTGAACTAACTGATCTCTTATTTTCTAAGGTGACCCATTATCTGTTCTTTCTTCTAGCTGGTTGATATGAATTTTTAATGTTTCAGTATGCTTTTATAAAGGAGAACCTCTTTTGATCCCACACTAAAAACCAGTTTGTGGTGTGTAATTACTATGTGCAAGGTGATTTCAATAGTAACACCTATTCAAATCTGTGTCATTATCCACACAAGAATGGAATTATTCATACAAGTTTATGAAAAAAGATTTGAACTTTGTTATTTCCTCTGAAGCTTTCCATATATAATATACCACATCTGGGAAATCACCTGAATTATTGATATTTATTTATTTTAAATCTTGTCAGACCACATATTCTGTGTATTACATATCATCCATCATGTGTTTTGCTTTGTTTTCGGGATAGAAATCTCTTGTTCTATTATTGGTGAAGGAAAGTGTTGGATGGAGAGCTTCTATTTGGGAAAGGCTTTCTCCTGGCTGCTAGATGAGTGAAGTGGTTTCAGAGTCACTCAAATTTATTTCCTCAAGCTTTGCTGTCTCACTAGCAGTAAGGTAACATCCCTCTTGTTTGTCTCCAGGGAAGGAAATCAAGTCCTGCCATATACAACAGCACAAGACATGAGTTGATAATTGTTGGAAATAACCTACAATATTTATAGTTTGTAACTTGGTGAGATTTCTCTGTGAATGGATAGCTGGGTGTATGTGCTCTTTCTTATGTTTTGGCATGTTAGAGTATCAATTATGCACGTGGTTTGATGGTTTTAGCGTTATGTAAAACCTTGAGTGATGTTTCAGCTGCTTGACAGACAATGTGGAGCTTAGCTGTGATCTTGATGTTGGCATTTTTCATGTAGATGGAAGGGTGGTGGTTCTTTTCGTTGAACTGGCAAAGCGCCAGACTGACTGGAGAACAAAATATGATAAATGGAAATTCAAAGAACACATTTTTAAATAAGTCAATTTGGTAATTACAAGTCGGTGTACCAGTAGATTTTCACAGCAGGGAGGACAGCAGGGAAAGCAAAGAGCGCTAATTTTATTTTAATTAAGCTTTTTTGTTAATCGGGATCAGAGGATTCTGCCACAAAGTGGGAGAGGAGGAGCTGTGTGATGATAGACTCGCTCCACACTTGACTCAGTCAAGTGGCTTCCCTTTTGTACTGTGGTTATAACATGAAGTGTTTCCAAGTGTTGCTGAAGGAGCTCTTCAGGTTGGGAATGAGCATACAAGGAACAGGATAAAGCTCTCTTGATCTCTCTTTAGTTCTATGGCTTTGACAACTTTCAGCAAGCTCACAGGGCTACCACCCTTGCCCTCCCAGAAGGAGAAAAGAATTAGTAGATAGAGTCCTCTTTAGAGGGTAGGTGAAGAAAACACAGATTATTTCTTTTTTCAGTTTTGATCTTTAGAACTCTCTGCTTGAACTAAAGACTTTATATGGTTTGCATCATGACACAATTAGTGCCTTGTGGGAAAATAGTGATTTGACATGAAAATCTTCAAATCTTCTGTAGCTGCCAGGTCCTCTTAACTCCTGGCTGTGAAATTAAGCAGAGCTGTTTGCTATGTATGAATAAAGGATTTTTTCTATATACAGACCAGTTAGTAAACAAAATCCAGTTTTATACAGGAAAGAGATTGTTTTAGGTAACTGTGATTAGGTTGCATGGAAATGTGCCTGAACCTAAGCAGAAGCATTTAAGGAGAAGAGGCCTCTGGTAATGTGCCTTTTCAAAGCTGACCCCACTGTCCCACTCACACAAACACATTCTTTCCTCACGAGTACAAATTATTGTCCCAGATTTTAGCTTGGGTTTGCAGTGTGGCTCTGGTCTCCTGATCCATGCCCTGACAGGCTCCCTTAAACTGATCAAGATTAATAGTGAAGGCAATGTTTATTTTTTCTAGAACTCCTAAAGAAATCTTCTGTTCCAAGAACTAGCTGTGGGCTCACTGTTCTCTTCAAAAATTTTCTGAACTGCCTTACCAAATACTTGAAAGGATAAGAATAGTAAACCTATTATCTGATAATTACCTGCTGCAGGCTGACTACTCATTTGCATGTTCTGATTCTGGCTTTACATTATATAATTTTAATCTTTTGATAATATTCCAGTTATGAAGGGACTTGGCTTTTTTTTCCTATTAACCACACTATCAAAAAGCTATTGCAAGACATTCTGGATCCAAATGGTAATGTTTGGTCCAAATATGTCAGGGAGGAACTGGGTTTCAGTATGCCCAGCTAAGCCTGTAGCTGTAGCACTCAAGTAATTTTGAATTGGAGTGGACCTGTAATTAGTGAACTCAGAATGAAAAAGAAACATCAGGACTCTCTTTTGGCAGATTGTTTAACCAGTGCTGGAAAGATTTTTTTATAAGGCAGCAGTAGAGGTTAAGTTACTCTAAAACAATTCATTAAAAACATAAACCAAAGATTTATCTGGGATATAGCTTTGCTAATAATTAATTGATTAATCATTTGCAATCTGAGCCTCTTCCTGAGGTTTCTGTGCCTTCTGGACTCTACATATTTTCCTTTCTCACACTGTGTGCCAGGAAGTCAGGAGGGCCCCTGTTTTAATGAGAAGTGTAAGGTATTTGTGTTTTAAGTTCAGGAATTCACTTCTTGTTAGGGTAGTTTGTTCATAGGTTTTAGTTTGTGTGCAAGAGTATCATTACATCAGATAATTCTGCACAGATAATTCATTTCCATGATTTAGGATGTTCTTAATTGCTTTACTGAAGGGAGATTGAGCACCTTTTAACCAAACAGCTGAACGATTTGCTATGACAATTCTGCCACTGTGCATTCACTTAATTTCCAATTAATCAAACATTCAATAAATCATTAGTATAATTACACCTGCTCAAATATTCCTACCCCAGCACATTAGCTATGCTCAGGCAGACTCTTTTACCAGCTGTGTGAATGGATTCATTTGTCTGACCCAGTTGGTTGCACGTCCTTGCTTCTTATGAGCCTTGAGAAATGATAGGGCAGAAATTTTAATTATTTATAATACCAGGCATTCTTTTGATTCGTTGTTCATGCTTCTTGCTTGGATGCTTCTATAGCAACTTAAAACAAACAGCAGTGCAGTAGTGGCTGGTTAATTTCTGAGGATTTTGAAATCACTTCTATTCCCCTGCTGTGCCACTTTCCTAATTACACCGTGTCCCCAAGTGCACAATAATTCCCTCATCACTGTGCATCTAAAGCACAGATGATTAAAACAGTATAGCTTGGGTCAAATAAATGTAACCACAAGTGTATCCTGAAAGTGCTTTACTGGACCAGTAAACTGATCTCAGAAACTAATTTTAGGACCTGTTTCTAAAAAAATTGCATGAATAGAAATCCACTGACACATCTTCAAAATGTCACTGGAGTTGCACTTAGTGCCTGAGGAAGGCTGAAATTTGAGGCAACTCTCCAAGTACTGAAGAAGGTAGCTTTGGAACACCTGTGCCACGTAGGTGTGTGTTGCTATTTGCTCCCTCCAAACAGATGAGAAATCTCAATTTCCTCAGGTACAAGTGGGATTACTCAGTATTTGTATCTACTGATTGTTGTAAGCTTTAAATCGTACTTAATGTGTGTCTTTGTTGTGAGACTTAAAGTAAACAAACCTGGACTTGCAATCTCAGTCTGTAATATTTTAAATAGGAACTTCTTTATGTGGGTGTAGACACATTTTAAATTGTGCAACATAGGTTCTGTTGCTTCAAAAATAGATTTACTGGTTACAGCTTTCCTGTATTTTATCTTTGAGTTAGGAACTGGAGGAGATTCATAATACTTTAATCCCTTAGTACAAATAGGTAAGACTTTTTAAAATTAACTGAAGGTGTCATGATCCATTCAGATAGTAAAATAGGTTAACTTTCCCCCGGCAACCCATTCCCTATTCTGTTTATACTTTATTTTCTTTTTACTGAATATGCTTTGTGTAGTACTAAGGGGAAGTTCTCTAACCTGAAGGGAAAAGGCATCAAAGAATCTATTTGAAAAAAAAATGGGAGATGAGAGAAAGATACACTAATTGGACATTATTTTAATTACTTAAACACTTGTCAAGTTTCTTTCTCATCTGTTAAAAAAATTATTGGTAGAGTGCATCAGCACATGGATTCTCTGACCCTTCCAGTCTTTAAGAGCACTGAATGGAAAAAAAAAATCTGCTCTGGATAAATGTTTCTTGGCTCCTCATGGCATGGGGCTTTACTGCTGGGGCTGACAGAAATGTCTTGGTGCATAGAAAACAGGGAGATTTATTTATCCATTAAGCTGCATTTGGGTTTGGATGTTCTGCCCAACCTTACTTGAATAGGAGCTTTCCTAATTGTTTGTTTACATTTCTAATATTGGCTCAGCATACATTCAGTCTAATGTGTCTGCATGGCTGGGGTTGAGTGGAACCCAGAAATGTTGCTGTAAGGTGTAGTTTGAGCATTCTGTGGAATGCATGGAATCCCAATTGGAAGTTGTAGTGCCTTGTTTTTAGTTTCTCTTGCATCTTTGGAGTAGTGCAGTACAGTAGCATCACCATACACACCATACACTTCCCTACCTTTACAATCTTAAGATTCCCCTTTGCTTCAGCCCTGAAAACTTTGAAACAAATCTATATTCTCAAAATTTCACTTCATCCATCCATATTTTATAGTTACTCATTACATTTCCTTTTACAATTTTTACCCTCTAAAGCCAATAGGATTCTTTGCCTAGGCATTTTATTTTAGTTCCCCTCATCCCAATCCTTTTCATACCTTCAAAATGTCTTCCCAAGTCTGAGCTCATTTAGCTTTACTGAAGTTTGTTGTAAATAATTTATTACCTTGAAACATAACAGTCTAGGAAATTAATCATCATAAACAACAGCACAGCTTTTAGTTGCCTAGGGACAGGGTCATAGTCTGAACAGAATCCTCTTCACCAGTTAAAACAGGGATATAAAACCACTTTACTTGCTGCTATAAGGTCCTCTTGAGGAGTTTCCTTTAGGACTTACCTTTGTTTCTTTTCTGGCTTATCAAATACACTGTAATGTGTGGGTTCTTTTTCTGAAGCTCTTCAGCAATTTAGTGAGAGTATTATAATTTTTTTTTTTTTTAATTGCTAAGGTTTTTTTGACCAGCGTTGTGTAACGGACCTTCTCTTCCCCAACATCTCTCATCCCTCTGGGTCTGGAGTGGGACAGTTTAGTTTCAGGTTCACATTTTAAGAAATACCCTGCTAGGTGTTGATGAGTGTTTTGACTACTAAAAGATGATAGCTTGCATCTGGTTTAAAGCAAGAAACCAACCTCTAGTATACACAAATTTTAATTAAGCAGCCAAAAGAATTTTGGTACCCTTGCTTGGGTACCACAGGCACGGAAGGTTGGCTTGGTGGGCAGTGGCTTTGCCTGGGCTTTGAGCTTCCTCTGGCACCTTATCACTGTCAGATGGAGCCTGTTTGTAACTGGTGGATACTGGGAATGCAAGAGCTGTGTGTTTCCATGCCTAAAAGGCAAGGCAGCCTAAAGACAGTCAGCATAAGGAAGTGGAAGATGAGAGGTCTGGTCCAAAGCCTCATTGCAAACCTCTGGCAGATTCTGTAATTCACCTCTGGATTATCCTGAGCCTTGATCAGAATCTTTTTGCAGTCACAGAATAAACAGTATGTTAGTTTGATGTCATCATTACCTATGCAAATATAATCAATTTTCAGTTCTTCCTCTATTCATTCACCTCCTTTCCGTCTGACAATGTGAACTAACTTTGTAGCATGAAATAAATAATATCACAGCATAACACAGAAGCATAACAGGTAGAAATAGTCAACACCTGAAGATAAAACAAGCAGAAGTGTAAGTGAAAATGCTCCCACAACATGCTTAGAAAAGAGAGAAACAAAGCTAAATTAAAATAGTTGAATTATGGACATTCGCATTTAGGGAAAAACTCATTACTTCAACTCTAGAACACCATGTAACTCTATCGTCTTGATGAGGGCAAATCAGTGTCCGTCGTCCCAACTGGATTTGAAATAGCAGATCACATTTCCACTCTTCATTATGCAGAAAAATGGCATTAATGTTGGTAGGATTTTCTAGCAGGAGTTAGCCATGTGCAGCACTTGCTCAGCTAAAGCATGCTACTGCACAGACAAATCCATTTAATGCTATCTGCAATGTAAGATTTATTTCAAATGAAGGTGAATTAGCTTCCCAAATTGTCAGATTTACTTTCTATGGATGATTTCAACAAGTAGAAGACCACACTGGAAGCAGGCATCTAGATGATGGAAGAATCAAAAGAGATTTAAAGTTCCTCCCTGTGCATGTGCTTGTCCCCCAAATACCTCCTTCCCTCTAATCCCCCTGAAACCTGGTGGCAGATACCTCACACCTGTAAAGTCTTTCCACAAGCATTTGGAGAAGGGGGATATTTAAAGGCAAGATCTGAACATAGAAGGCTGCTGTTTGCATGGGCTGAGCAACAACTACCAGGGCTGCTGATTTGTATGACAAATTCCCCCAGCTCTTTATTTTGAAATCTACAACAATTATGATTTCTTTTTTTAAATTTGATGCCAGATTCTGATATCAGCCAGATTTGTTTGTTAACCCCCCTTTTTAAGATTGTATTGCTTTCAAGCTTTTATTATTTTCATTATTCTTTCTTTGTAGATCTGAAACAGATCTGCATAGCACCTCTGAAATCATAATTTATATCATATGGATGATAGACTGAGGGGTGAGGAGAATTTTTTTGAGGACTACCTACACCTCCCAATATATTATCAGTAAAGACCGTTCTATGAGGTACTTACAAGACCTCCTAATTGCATATTAACAGTTGATTAAACTTAATAATAGAGTGAGTATCATATCAAAGCATATAATTGTAAAATGCTTTGCCTTTTGGAGCCCAGAGGAGTTTCTATGGTGATAACTTTAGAGGCGTATACATGTTTTTATGTCTTTTTCTCAGATTAATAAAATTTTTATTATTTTAGAACTATGTTTGGATAGTCTACAAGTAAATGAGTTCCATGAGCAAACTAAACTAAAAGCCATAGTCATCAATACAGAGTGAATGATTGGGCCAGGGCTCCATTTGTGATGTTTTTGTGTGTCCAGATGGGTGTTTTGCTTCACCATATTCATCAGCAAGGAAATCTCAGAGCATCCTAACATCTGTGGGAGGCCTGAGCACACACATGAGATTATTTCCAAACTGCAGTGAACAGCCTATTGTTTTTCCTCTCAGAGATGATGATCTTTGTGTCCCATTTGTGAAGGGAGAGTGGCTTCACTGAGCCCAGAATGAGCAGGAGGAATCTGCTGATGGCGCTGCAGAGTGGGAGAAGCAACTGGTTACTGTGATCTGCTGCTGCACATTCTCATGGCTTCAAATGATCTCTCATTTCAGAGTTTGGAAAAGCACAGATACAGGGCAAACACTTCAGAGCTTCCTCTGCCAGCATAAAGCAGCATAAAGTTAATTTCCATGCCAAAAGGCAAAACTCCGTGCAGTGATCAGTAGCTACTGCTTCTACAACTGTAGTACTGTTCCTAAAGAATGTGATGAATAAAATCCAGCAGCATTTTGGACACAATTATCAACTCTGTCACTTCCTGGTGCTCCAGGAAGGGCAGAAAGGGTCCCACACTGAAACAGAAAGTAGAATTCCTTTGCATTGCTTAAAATCTGTGGCAATAAATATAAAGCAGACTGCAGAAAATAGGCAGATTTGCTGTTGACAGAAAGGATGTCCATGCCAAGTTTGGGAATTTATTGAGGCATATTTTGCCCTGGGAGAAGTGCCCTGAGAAGGTCAGGTACCAGCTCAGCAAGGCCCAGCTTTGTGCCACTGGTCCCAGCTGTGTGATCTAATCCTGCCCTGGCAGTGCCTTGGGCTGCCCATCTCCTGTTTTGAGAAGATCCCTTGCTGTGTTTGGCTTTCTGGGTCCTTCCCCTCACTCACTTGAATTGGAATTCATGTACATTGTCCTTCTGAACTGCTTCTCCTTTCTGGCTGTCCTTTCATAGAGACTTCTTAATCCTTACTCTAGTTTGTGCCAAGAAATGTTGTTTTTTATGAAGTTACTGTCTAAAAGTAGTTTGTAAATATAGTCATATTAATTGTTTTCTTTTGAAGTATAAAATCCTTTCGTAAGTATTTTTAAAAGCTCATGTAACTCATTTCCTTCCAATTTATGTGTTGGTTTTTATTGCAAGTTAAATTTAGCATGGGCTACTTTTTCATAGAATTTTTAAGGTGAAGTAATACACAGTTTCTGTTGGCAGGATCAGTTGGCATTTTATATTTCTGTCGTTAAGAAAACCAGTGTTTCCTTAAAATCTTGCATAGTGAGGGATCATAGGCATAGACACCATACCACTACCGCCCTGCAACGCAAAAATCAACACTGCAACCCAAACCAGAAAGAAACCCAAGCACAAAACCCCAAACCAACCAACCAAACAAAAGAAACCCAAACACATAAAACACCCCAAACACAAAACAAAAGCAACACCAGCTTAACTTACGTAAATAAAGAAATATTTGCGCTCTTTAGGACAAAAAGCTTTTCCCCTTGAGCATGGCGTATTTTTCTTGTGTTTATGGAACTACATGGTATTCTGCTGCACGATTGTGCCGTGGGATGGATACAGTTAAGGATGGTTCTGAGCAAATAATCCAGAAGTTCTTTGACTCCTGTGTTGAACTTGCTGCTTTTAACTTCCAGGAGTCACCCAAAGTCATCACCTGTTCTTCCAACTTTCTGTATGGATGGAGTCTCTGTTTACTGATAAAAGAACATCATCCGTGTATTTTGTGAGTTGAGAGAAAGTGTAACTTTGTTTTACCAGTCCGGGAGGGGGCAGTAAATTTCTTTTTATTGTCTTTGGAATCAAGCCCAACCTTCTCTCACCATGAAAGGCTCTTCTCTTAAAAATAGCACTTTTTTTAATTAGAAAGCAGTACTCCACGATTTCTTAGCACTGTCATTGTTTTTAACTCCCTTTTCCTGACAGTCTTCTTTATAAAATAGAAAGTTACCAGAACTTTCAAAATCATTCATTTGTAGCTTTGATCTTCAATATATTCAAAATAATCCGTAATATGATAGGCATTTTAAATATTAAAATTTCATATGTAATTTATTCCATTCTTTTGTCAGTTTTGTTGAAAATACTCTTTTTTCAAAGAACACTGATGAAATGGAGCAGACTTTCTCTCTGTGCTAAAATAATCTTGTTTTCTAATCCTAATATTCATGTACATATGTATACAGAGGAATCAAGCTGATTTTAAATACTCCCAAATTGCGTGTTTGCATTTCTCAGTATATTACAGTGAAGTAGAAATGAATACGAGGCAAAAAAGTCTGGTTTGTATGAATGCACACCATTTTTTCTGGGCAGTTTTTATGATTCGAAGTTATTTTTCTTACTTGGCTTGGAGGTAAAATGGAAATGGTTATTGGCTCTGAGAGGGAGAAAACACAAGTGCAGATCTAGTGCGTATGACATTGGTTGGGGGAGGACAATAAGCTGTTGCAGTGAGTGTATTCTTTGGAGTTTTGTTTTTGCTGTTGGGCGAAGTTATTAGCATGAAATTTCAGGTGCAATTAAAGTGGTGTTGTGATTCCAAATAACCTCCTTGAAAATTTTCACTGCTTATAATTTCTGTAATTCTCAAGAAGATTCTGGGGAAACAAAACCCCATAAGTGATAATACACATTCATAGTTGGTCCAGAGGTTCATCCCAGAGGGAGCAGAAATAGTACTTTTTGCCTTGATCCTCCTCAAATGGGATATTTTTATAAGGTCTGTTGAGGTGGTGTTGTGGTGGTGTTATTAATTATTTTCAATTATTCATTATTAGTAGTAACTATTATTTAGGCCCACATACTCGTAAGATGGATGGGAGCTTTGTAAAGCCCTGGCTGTGGTTTGAGCAGTGGAAATGTGTTCAGTGCCCTCAGTGCGATTGGTGCCGGTATTTGGAAGGTGTTCCTCGTGCCCTGGGAGCACAGAGCGCTCCTGTGGTGGCACAAGTGGTGTCCCACGGAAGTATTTGCTGTTTATTTGGTCGATGAATCTACTGGAATATTTCCCAAACCAACTCTTTTTCTTCACACCCTGTAATTTCTCTGTTTAAAATGAGTTCAGCTGGTGGTTCATGACCCTGGTCCACCACAGACAGCAACAGTTTATTTCTTCTGAAGGACAAACAGCTGTCACAGAATTACTTTGCGTTTCACTGCTTTTATTTATTGCTTGTACTACTACTGTCATTATTATGCACTATAATGATTATTTAGTGAAAAAATATCCCAACTGTATCTTCTTAATGCCATTTGTGGAGTTAGAGGGTGCTGATGGGAAAAGAAATTATTTCATATGGAAATGTGTCTGAAATAAATTCTAGCCTACAGATTTAGAATAGGAGTGGGCTGGAAGAATGTGGGAGAAACTTTGTGAGTGACTTGAATTAATAAATGAAGTATAGATTTTGAGTGAGTGCCAGCTCTGTTGAGTACAATAGCTCTGTGTAAAGCTAAAACTCTCAGACCAAAGTTATCAAAATCAAGTGCCTAAATTTGTTGCATATGTAAATGTGATTTGATTCCCAGAGTGGGAGTCAGCCATGACTGGTGATGGGAGTTGATGGGAATTGCTTATGGTTCCCAGCTATTAAAAATAGATTGCTGGTAGACATTTTATTTTTCCCCAATGGATTATGCCCAATATACGAGGGGTCCCTATGTAACAGCATTTATTAATGACATGTAACTTCAGGGATATTTATCCTCCTCTCCTATTTTGTTTTTTAAGGTTGAGGACCCAAGCACTTGATGGCTTTGCCTTTAACTTAAAAGTAGTATGTCATATAATATAATTACTTAGGATGTTTGTTTTATATGTAATAGATAATAAAGATAATATTTCTTTCCAGTGTTTCCTCAAAAGAGAAGGACAACCTCTGGAGACTTACAGAAGGGTTTTAGCTAGCTATTTATAGGTATTCTACATTGTAGTTACGTAGCTGAAGTCCTTCTGGGGGTGCTCCAGTTGAGTCCTAAGCACATTCCTTTGAACAATCCCCTTTGTTTGTCTAGAGAGGAGTTCTTGATTACTCTTGTGTTTACTAACTTAAAGTTTTCCAAGTTTTCCTGTGCTTGTTGGTACCTGTAATTCAGAGTGAGGGATCTCATGGGCTTCCTGTGCCACACTGTATTCCAACTATTCTGCACTGGCAAGAAGAATCAGGGAGGTTGGAGTATACATTTTGTGAATTTTATGGCTTTATTATTCCTTAGCCATTTTCTTTACTCTTTAGAAATGATGTATCCTTAAGCAGCAACACTATTGAAGCTATTTTTAATTCACTGTTGAGAATTGGTACACGCCAATATCATGCAGTTTTCGTTAATTGTGCTGATATGTCCAAATTTAGAAATATGTCCTCTGAGAGAAGGATATATATTTCCCTCCCCCACCGGGTTTGGGAAAAAATAAATTTTCCTCAAAGGAAAGTGAAAGAGATAAAAACTATTTCTTTATCAAACACACGGGAAAAGGAAAATAATGCTAAATAATAAAATCTCTCGCTGTGGAGGAAAAAACCTGGGAAAGTGTCAGAGTCCTCCCTTTGGTCTCCTCGGAGCTGGGGCTTGGCCCAGGGCCAGGCCCTCTGTGCCCGGTGGAAAGTCCTCCCGATGTGCTCTGACGTTGAAGCAGTCCAGGGGAAACGGGAGAAAATCCGAAATTCCAGGGAAGGAAAAAACCGTTCAACTCTAAGTCTCTCTCCAGAGAAAAAGAAAATGAACAACTGGCCAAAAACTGACCTGGGAGCAGCGAGCTGGGTGCTTCCTTGCTCCCCTGCTGCAGCTGGGAAAAAAAAAGGTGCTATCTGTGTGTGACCTTGAACAAGCTGCAAACTGCTTTGAAAAAGTTTTTCTCAGTTTTTCCTTCCCCCTCTCAGGCTCAGTTTAGAGGCACAGAAAGGCACAGGAATTAATTTCTGGGCATAGGGCAGCGATATGGGATACACATCATAAAGTCACCCCAAGACATTAATCTCATCTTTTCAAGATTTCTTTAGTTCTTGCTTGACCTGAAATGTTTCCTGCTACATTTTGTGTGTGGAATTGCTAGTACTGTTTTACTGCCTCTGACTGGAGGCACATGATGGTACTAGACTACAAATTACATTTATTGGAACTTAGAAAATTCAATAGTCAAAGTGGGGAAATGAGCTTAAGCACAAAATCATCAAAGATGAGCTTCAGTCCATTTTTCTTTTTCTAGCTTAGTGTTAAAAGAGATAAAGATACTGCATTCTAAGTCGGTGATACATAGCAAATAACCTGTTACTTTCAAAACAATATGTCATTATTCTGTATTTAAAAGGGTCGCTTTTAGGTCCTTCTGTCTTCATAAGCTTCCTAACTATAGCTAATGTATGATATTGATTCTGAATAATTTAAATCGCAATAAAATTGGGTTTTCCTGACAGTCAGAAACATTTTATATTTAATTTTCATTTAAAGAAACATAGTGCCTTCTTACCTTCTGAATTTCAAAGCCATTAAAGTAATTGCAGGTCGTTAAGCTAAATTTCTTTGAATAATTGGGACAGTTAATCTAATTCATACTCCATTCAAACCAATGGGCAGGAAAGATTGGAATGGCAGGCATGGATTTTCGAGAGAGTCATCAGGTGGATCTTCAGATGTGCTCACCAGCATTTCCTCAGAAAACACCCTCATGCTTCAAACTTTTGGAACTTGAAATTGTGTTTTTAAAATGGATAGTCTTCAAAGGAGAGGAGGCTTAAGAGGATTGTTTTCTTTCCCTTGGAGTCGCCAAATCACTGTGTAGTCGTAAAGATCTTTACTGTGTGCTACAATGTGTTTTACCAGCACTTGCTTTATGGACATGTAAACTATCACAAAAACAGTCCCAGATGATGTCCCATATTTAGCAAGTGTTATGATTTAGTGTGAAGGCAGTTGGAATGCAAATGCATAAACAAATAGCATCTAAAAATAAAAGTGTCTAGGTCTTACTGGGAGAATGGATGTATTTCATCTCTTAAGGTTATTGCTCAGTTACTTGGAGGTAGAAAATGAGGGTATGGCAATGGGTTGGTGATGGAAGAGACTTAAAGTATCTGAGTTTGCAGACAAAAGCAGTGTGTGCAGGTGTGTGTCAGGCTCTGCCCGTCTCTGCAGTGCCTTCTCGAACATCCCCACCCTCAACACGAGGCAAGGAACTCTGACTATCTCTAATTGCCTGGTTCCTTAGTGAGTGTGAGACTCGGAGACAAGAAACTGAGGGTTTGGAGTCTTGGGTGTTCAATGTGCTGGGGTGCTTGAAGAAGGGCAATGGTTTGGTCCCTGTGCTTTGAGTCATGCTAGTTGAATGCAATTCATGAGGTGAACAAGAGCAAAACAAATGCTCCTGAGGACAAAAGGGGGGAGCATGGGACTTGTCCGTGCAATTGCTGTCCAACAGGCCTGCTCTGGAATGAGCAGGGAAATCCCATCAGTTTGAGCCTGAGCAAGCAACAAAGGATGTTTTGCAGTTGCCCATCAGTGCGAGCAGCTCCTGCTGCACTGAGCACCCCCTGGAGCTGCAGGGTCAGCCTGTGGGGCTGCCATGCCATAAAGGGACCTGGAACTGTCCTGGACCTTGGGATCCCTGCACTTGGGGGTGGCAGCTCCTCCCCCTGTCTCTCTCTGTCCCCTCTCGATACGCTCCCGAAGGTGCTCTCTCCGTAACCGGTAGATCTCTTGCATCTGCCTACACCTTTGCAGCTGTGTTTCATAACTGGGGATTTATACTCACACACACTGCTTTAAATAAGTTGAAATTTTCATTACAATGGACTATGATAAAATTAAGATTTTTTTTTTTTTTTTTTTTTTTGTTATCAAAGGAAAGCCATAAAGCAGCTGTATTATTTTTATTCTTTGTAGGAATTACAATGCACTTTAAAAAAAAAAATCCAAAAAAACTTCCCAGAGAGATTTAAAATTAAAAAAAGGCAACCCCCCCATCTTTTCATACTCAAGACACATGAGCAGGGAAGACTGATCAGGCCTTTACTCTGTCAAAATCATGGAGATTAGTCTTGGTGGGAGATTTTCAGTCAAGGTAACACTGGTGGTTTTAACTTCACTTTTGGCTTGATGTTATTTATAATTAATTAGCTGACTATTATTTTTCATGAAAGGTATTAAAGGAACCCCAAATTCCTTATTACTGTTTTACAAATTCTAAATATCTCTTAGAAACTGAGATATTTTCCACACGTGTCATATGTGCTCTGTAAAGAACTGAGTTGTAGTCTTGCAGTATAAGCAAGTTAGGTACGTATGTTCCAAAAAATGTAAGTCTTGAATCTCAGTACCAGCTATTAATATTTTGAGGTCTGATGACAGAACTTTCCTGTAGGACTCACCTTGTTTCTTAAGCAGACTCACGAGATCTACCATTGATTTTGCTTTAGTAAAGCATGCATATGTTGGGTAGCTTCAGTGAATTCAGTGGGATTTAGCTCCCAGCTTAGGCAAGATTTAAAGCACTGATTTTAGTGGAGTTGGCTATTTTTGTATTATGTTATATGAGATTTGAATAGATTTTTTTCAAGCTTAAAAATTAATACAAATTAATTGTAAGAACTCCTGCTTTGAATTGCGTATTCTTTTGATAAATATTCAAAAGTAATATTGGACTAGTGTTTTGAAGCTGCTGTTATGTCTTTAGAATGTGAGAGAATGCACTTAGAATAGAATGCTATTATTTTTTTTTCTACTAACTGTTTTTTTCACTTATTTTAATTTTTGGCCTATATTCATACTTTTACTGACATAATGTCTGAAATACACTCAAATGCATGTTGCAGCACTCAGCTGAATTATCTTTATTTGACCACTTAAATAAGGCAAAATATTTTCCTTCTATTCTGTGTCTTGTCAGTCAGGTACATTTTATTGTTAAAATCTTGAAGACAAATAAACCAAACCAAAACCAAAGTCATCCATTCAAGAACTTTGACCTAAATGCATGTAGGCATGTGGGGAAAATATATAAATGATCCCCCAGGGTTAAATAATGGGTGTATTTATTACCACGCCATGTAAGTGCCACAGCTCACATATGATGTTCTCTGGAATTACAGCAATGATGTGCTGTACTTAAGCACATGTTTTAGTTATGCCTTTTGAATTCTTGGGAGTTCATTTCCCTCCCCTTGCTCAAAGCTAATTAACATTTTTTTTCAACTGAGTTGACTTGCTGACCTGTTAGTTTTTGGTTTAACTTCAAAATTATGTTAATTTTTCAAATTCCTCCTGAATTTTCCTTGATTTCAGTGACCAGTTGCCTCCAAGTTTGCTTTGACCAAAATTAATAATTACATTTCATTATGCTCAAGGTCTGACTTTTTTAATCTGCATATTTCTTGTAGGCTACGCTGGCTTATTTCCACTGCAATACATTAGAATGGAAAACTATTAGAAATATTGATTTATCATTTATAATGCCCAAGTGATATATTGAAATGAAATTTGGATGCTGTTCAGGCCTCAGATAACATTGGCATTGTTGGATGAAGCTGCATGATCTCATCCTAATTAATGTGCTGGTTCCATGTGAAAAGCACAGGGAAAATAGACCTGGGAGCTGCTCAAAAGTAGGAGTTCAGCACTGAAGGCTGCTGAAGGTTGTAATTGTTCCAGCGTGCCACCTTTAATATTTAATATTCCATATACAGAGACATCATCACTTGGCTTTCTTTTCCCTCCTTTTTGTTTTTCTTCCTGCCTCAATATTCCCTTGTTCTGGAGCTATTCTGGGTAAGGTGTGGTACACATGGATGGAGGGGGATTGATACAGCTCTGCGTTGGTTATGGGTCACATCCTGCAGTGCACTTGGTGCAGCAAGGCTTCTTTTAATCAGGTGAACTTCAAATCAAAGGAATTCAAAAGCAACCTTCTCTCAACTTTTACATGTTTGTCTTATGCTAAATCCGTGATCCCCACCACCTCCTGCGTTGAGCACATATTCATTCTAGTACTTCCTGTAATATGGACGCTTCAGAAAATAAAGGGGTTTTCAGTTAGCATATGTGTGCCCTATATATGGGGTGGTGTCTGTATTCACTGATTTTAGTCTTTATTCATTTATTTGAGCTTTTTTCCCCCCCTGCTACCCATCAATCTAACAGCCATTGGACTCGCAGGCTTGGTTTCCATATTGGCTTTTTTTTTTTTTAAGTGCACTGTCCTTTTATCTCTGAGGCTTCTGAAGCCTCCCTTGCTCCTCTTTGTTCCCTGTGTGTGGAAGGCAGCGGAGGGGAGCTGTCCCCAGATTTCTGTGGAGTGAGCGAGAGTGGTGCTGCCGTCGCTGGAGTTCCCCTCTGATTTCACAGTGATTGAGCTGCCTGGGCTTCAGGGAGTTTGGAAAGGCTGGGTTTTTATGGTTGATATGTTTTTGGTCATTTGTCATAAAATCATTCCACCCAAGCTGTTTACTGGTCTGAATGCTTAATTACTGCAGTAGCAGGGAACGGCACAAGCTGGAGTTTGTGCTGAATATTCATGTAGAAATAGGAAAGAGGTAGTGCTTCTATTTTTTTTTTTTTTAATGGGGATTTTACCTAAAAAATAACCATTTTATTTTTGAAATGATGGTCAGAACTTGTTTTATTTTAATCCTAATGTATGACAGAATTGTAATAATTTTATAGCTCTAATGCATATTTCAAAGTTGGATTGATTTATTTCTAGTGGTCATCTGTTCCTCTCATGTTTTAGAGACTGCTTGACTGTTCATGCTTTTGTAAGAATTTAACAATTCTTTTCAATACTTGAAAAATACAGAAGCAAGATGCAAAAAGTCAGTTTAATTTGTTTATGGGCAAAAGAAAGGAAACACTCAGAATTGTAAATATAATAACTTTGTCTTTTTAAAAACACTTTAAATCTCCTAGGGGCTCATTTTATTTTTAGGCTATTATTTAAAGAAAACCCACAAACCCACAGATTTTCATTTTCTAATTCTCACATTGTCCCTTCCTACTCAGGTGCTTATTAAGGGAGGAGAAGAGTTGGATGAAAAAGCATAATTTTGGGTTTGGTTTGCTATTAGAATTTTTATATATCATATAATATTTTATCTTGCACTGTGCTTCTCAGGTGTAGGTCTGTTTTGAGTGTTATAGCCACACTTGCCATAGAGATGGATAAAACCAGAATATTAATCTTTTAATGCTTTTTTTACATGGTTTCTGTTGTAAAAAGAAACCAGCCATTTATCATTTTTGTTAGACAATTAGTTTGATTTCATGAAATCAAATTGTTAGACAATTAGTTTGATTTCATGAAAAGCAACAGACTCAGATCATGAAAACCAAAAAAAATCCACAAGTTAGGAATTACAGTTTAGAAAACTAAAAGGAAATTTTTTATTTATTTATTTGTTTTAATTTGGGGAAAACAAAAGGCATTGCAAACTCTAGTGTAATTGTGAACTGTCAAGTAGTATGGCACTACAGTGTTTAAAAAAATGAAAAGGAAAATGCGTTTTTACATGCTGTGCTAACAGAAGCTACGTTCAACAAATGACTACCAAATAGAGTGTACAGTGGTGTTAGCACCCTGGCATGGAGGAACTGCCATGAAAGCATTCTTCACTCTGACATGATTTCCTACAATTTTATATGAGTCAATACAATGCAAAAGCTATTAATACAAGGGTAGAGTTTTGGACAGATTTTTGATTCAGGTCCTCTTACTGCATCACATGCTTTAAACCTAAGAATAGAAATAACAAAATCCCATAGTTACACTAAAAACAATTAATTTTGATCATTCCCAGGTGAGCAGTTTAATTATAACATGCTAAAATAATTATTTTATGTGTTCATAATAAAATGGTGACCCAGCTACACTTTTCACCAGTTGTCATGGAAGATAATTTCTCACTCCAAACCTTCTGATCAGAATGTTCATTGATTTTATTCAGAAGGGAGAGTGTTTCTTAGCTGGGTGTGCTCACACTGCTCCCATGACCCCCCGTTAGCATGCAGGGTTTGGAGACAGGGGTACCAGTCCCAAAGTAACTCAGCTTGTCCAAATTTAATTACCAAATTATTCGTGTAGTAAAGCTCTGCAAGTTGTTTTTATGATTTGCAAGTATCTCATAAATGTTACTACTGCACCTTTATAAAATCAGTTGTCTTTGACAGTTCCCCCTCTGATGCCTTGAGAGGCCTCCTAGAAACAGAGACTAGACAGGAGTAAAGGATTAAAAGAGGTATTTATTTGAAAGGCTTTCAAAGGTACACCCTGGGCACCCTGAAGCTATTCTCAAAAATGGACCCCAAGATGGACCCCAGGTCACGAGTTCTTCACCCTTCTATAGGTTTGGTTCATTTGCATAGCAGGGTTAATTCTCCAATTAAAGCTGCAGTTTCCCCTCAGGTTATTCCCCCCGCCCTCCCCCTTAGAGGCTTTTGGTTTATACTTTTGGCCTAGGACAGTCTGGGTGTCCTTGGAAAGCAGGGCCGGAGAGGCACTGTTATGTCTACCTAGCACGAGAGAGCAGAAATGAACAGGCTACAAGAAACTTCAGAGTCACACACCAAGCAGTACAGAATTTGAAAAATATAAAGGTTCAAACCTAAGGCATCGCCTCTGCTCTCCTGCTGATTGTTAGAACTGGCAGCTGAGTGACTGAGTTCAGGATAGAGCTGTTGTAGTTTATTGTGCAGAAGGCACTTGTGAACTTGTTTATCTAGTCTTTCCCTAAAGCCCCAAACATGTTAATACTTAGTGGTTTTCATTGCCACAGTGAAACTGCGAGTTCTCAGTGCACATCTGTGTGCAGTTGTTCCAATGGAAAGAGCCCTGGGTCATGATTGTATGGTATATTGACTATTTCAATAGCACAGATGCTTTACAATGTCTTGGCTGCTTGTTTTCCCAGTCCTTATTTGGGGTCACTCAACTAGTTCAGAGTTTGTAACTTAAATTGTGTTAGTGACCCAGCTTCAACAGAATTGGAAGGTCGTTTTACTGGTGCATCTTACAAAGGTGTTCTCCAGGTGGGAGGAGCGTGGCTCTCTGACAGGGTAGGAGGCAAAGCAAAAAGCTGGGAGTCTTTTAAGGCACTTCACTGAGAAGGCAGAGCCTGTAGCTGTGTGTCTGGGCTTGCAGTAGTCACCTACAACAAGTGATAACTGGGTATTCGCCAAGAGTGGGGGAGAAGTGGGAAAGAGAATGTATGAACTGAAATTAATGGCTATAGGCTGTGTCATTCCAATTCTAGAAAGGGCTTAATCCAAAATGATTGTTCTGAGCAACCCTCTGAGAAGAGGGTGCGGACACCTAAATTCTGGTGATTGGGATTTTACTGCCATGCAGATAAGCGATTATTGCTTTCCAAGTTCCAGCCCAAGCTATGTAATGTCAGTATAGTTCATTGAGGTAAGTTTAGTTACCTAAAAATAGAATATAATTGTTCTCCTTTTTTCCCCATTTATTTTACTGCTTCCTTTTCCTGTTTCCATCTCAGCAGATGGGGATTCTGGATAGAGCTGGACAGTGTACCCTAAAAACAATGTTGTTTCAAGGCCTGCTCAGAAGCCAGGTACTGTGAACAAGAGACACATGAAAGATCCTGTGAATATGGAGCTACTCGAGTCCCCATTTAACTGGAGCCTGTAAATTGTACAGTCCACCTGAACTCAAAATAAACCTTGCTGAATCTGGAAAGCTAGAATGAATAAGCAACAACAACAACCAAAAAAAAGGAGGGTTTTCCTACTCCAAAATGAGAAACACACTATGTGTTTCATACATGGGTCATAAATGGAATCTATGCTATTACTTCAGTATTGTCTATTTACTTTAGTCTATAGGAAATAAATAACTTTCAATTATATTTACTTTTGCTTTCAAACTCTGGTGCTCTAAATAAAAAGCAAGGATATTTCAAGTGTTCAGAGGAAAGTATTCCATATATAATGTATAATTTAGAAGCTTCTAGGAATATTTGCTGAGCAAATTAAAATTAATGTTCACCCTATTGCATGGGGAGTTGGTATGCAACTTGTTAATATATAACAATATATATAATTTCCTAGCGCTGAGCTGAAAATCCATCCCTTGCTTTCTCAGAGGCCAAGCTAGGTAATCCTGAAGCCAATTAGTTTTTTGAAGAATATCTTAACTTATGGGAAGTGTATAGTTTGGGCTGGGCAGCCTATATTGCACTGTGGACTGGGAGAGAAAACCTTCTCTCCCGTTGCTGTAATGCTGCAATCACAGAGGCACAGAGAGGTTTGGGTTGGAAGGGACGTTAAGGATCATCCAATTCCACCCCCTGCCATGGACAGGGACACCTCCCACTAGAGCAGGTTGCTCCAACCCTTACCATTCTCTATAAAATACACTCTACCTTAAGGAGGCATTCGCAGACATTGCTTGTGTTTTGATCTTCAGAATGATAGAGAAGAATTCCAGCTGAGTAGGTTGGAAGGAGGCCTTTAGCTCAGTCTTTTGCTCTGCCGTGGGGTTCATGCATTGTTTTCATGCATTTGCATGTGAGATGGTGTCCTGTCTGACAGTCTTCCTGCTAATGTGCCTCAGTCTACTTTCCATTAGTTTCAGTGAAACTCTGAAGTGCAAATAAAACCTGTTACTGGGAAATATTTCTTGTGCAGCTTGAAATAAGATATTTAGAGAGAGACAAATTCTAAGAGGACTACAGGATTACAAATCACAATGTAATTTTAAAGTTGTAATGAGAATAAGTTGCACGGGAAGGTCTCTTAACAATTATTGTCATGAAAATGAAGTAACACAACGTTAATGTTTCATGTATCCCATGAAAGATGATTATAAACTGTACTGCTTTGACCTTATTAATGTTCTGTAATTTGACTTGCTGGCAGTTTGCATTTTTCTTTGGTTACAGCCTTAGTAACCTCTGAAGAAGAGGTAGAACTGACAGTGAATCTAAACATAACTGAGTACTGAAAAGGTCAGAAATATCAAGAATGATAATTCTGGTACCTCTTTCTCATGACAAAGGTAGGAGCAAAAAGGCACAATGTGTGTGTTGAAATAACAAAGCTTGTTAGAGGAATTTTTCTGTTATTTATTGAAAATTATAAACAAAACCACACTTTTCACTTGTAGCTCATTGAGTATGCCAGTAAAGGTTATTTTTTCCCTTTTGTGGAATCATTGAAGCATTTAGGTTGGAAAAAACCTTTGAGATCAAGTCCAAGTACCGCCAAGGCCACCCCTAACCCATGTCCCCAAGTGCCACATCTACACCTTTTGTAAATCCCTGCAGGGATGGTGACTCCAGCACTGCCCTGGGCAGCCTGCAGCCTGGCCACCCTTTCCATGAAGAATTTTTTGGTAATAGGCAATTTAAATTTCCTCTTCTCCTGTCCCTTGTTCCCTGGGAGCAGAGCCTGGCCCCCACCTGGCTGCACCCCTGTGTCATGGAGCTGCCGAGTCAGACACAGTTGTCCTCCTCCAAGCCTCCTCTTCTCCAGCCCCCAGGCTCCCTCAGCCCCTCCTCACAGGACATGAGCTCCAGCCCCTTCCCCAGCTCCCTTCCCTTCCCTGCACCCGCTCCAGCCCCTCAATGTCCTTCTGCAACTGAGGCCCCACAACTGCACACAGCACTCGAGCTGTGGCCTCCCCAGTGCCCAGCACAGGGCCACGAGCACTGCCCTGCCCCTGCCGGCCACGCCACTGCTGACACAGGCCAGGGGCCATTGGCCTTCTTGCCCACCTGGGCACACCTGGCTCTGCTTCAGCCGCTGTCCACCAGCAGCCCTGGGGCCTTTCCTGCTGGGAGCCTTTCCACACACTCTGCCCCAGCCTGCAGCTGCAGGCGCTTCTTGTGGCCAAAGGGCAGCACCCAGCACTTGGGCCTCTGGAACCTCATCTGGCCCAAGAAATAGCAGTCTTTTATTTTGGAGGGCCCCCTGCTCTACACCTCCCTGAAAGGTGGTTGTAGCCAGGTAGGGGGTCAGTCTCTTCTCCCAGGCAACCACTGACAGAACGAAGTCTTAAGCTGCACCAGGGGAAGTTTAGGTTGGACATCAGGAAAAAATTCTTCACTGAAAGAGTGATTGGGCACTGGAATCATCTGCCCAGGGAGGTGGTGGAGTCACTGTCCCTGGAGGTGTTTTTAAAAAGACTGGACGTGGCATTCAGTGCTACGGTTTAGTTGATGAGGAGGTGTTAGGTCATAGGTTGGACTTGGTGATCTCCAAGGTCTTTTCCAACCTCATTCATTCTGTGATTCTGTGAGCCAAACTACAGGCGAAGGAGACTGAATTTTACTCTCTGCTGAAGCTTTTCCAGTTCCACAGGCCAAATATTTCTTACTACATATTTTGGCGATGTAATTGAACACAATTTTTGAAGGTAGTTTAATCTGTAATCAGCTTGAAAGTTTCAGGTTTTTTCCCTAAAACAAAAACTTCAGATTTTCCAGGAATTTATAGAACAAAGTTGTGGTATTGAACGTGAAGGGCAAAGGTCTGATTAACATCTTAACAACATTCTTTGATTTCTACTTACTTGACTGAACACTGAATCCGGCAAGTACAACCCAGTACTTTGTGATACTGAGCAATGTCATTGATCAATCTATTCCTGCATCGTTGCAGAGCGAAATGAGTAATCAAACCTCTTAAAAAAAAAAAAAAAAAAAAAAAAAAAAGCAAAAAAGCTTTGTTCTTGGATGGGGGGGAGTGGTTTGAGGAATATGTCAGTATGTTTGTGGAGATAAAGAGCATGTAACATGTGTCTTAATTTCCATGTGGAAATAAACACAGATGAAGTCCACTGAATTATTTTTCTTTTAAATCTTTTGCTTGTTACAGTTTTGGGATAAGAAAGTAAAATATTTTGTGGTTTTCTGTTTGTAAACCTAAATGTTTTTCAATCCCTCTCTCATTCCATTGTAATTCTAAAGGTAAAGAATGTAGGGAGCTGCTCAGAATGATATAATGTGCTATTTTTCACAGTTGGTTTTATACAGGTTGGCACAGTGTCCAGGTTAGTGGTGACAGTGGAGATACCATGTGGAATGCTCTTGGATCCAAAAGTTTTGCTTAAAATTTTAAATTATAGTTAGACTGTTTCTGTGACACCTTTTCAAGTGTAGATTAAGTTTTTTCCCTGGAAGTGTGTATGGATGAGGGTCTTAACAGTCCAAAAGTGTAATTTCATATACAGTCCTTCTCATGGAAAATTGAATCCATGAAAGAACGCCAAGATAAATATCCATGGGAGCTGAGAAGCTCACATTATTTTGCCAAGTGAGCTGAGCAGTACCTACATAGTTCCTTCTCCAGTAGCTGGATCCTTGGTAGGGCAGGCATAGCTTTGGGAAATGCCTTAAACAATTTTGAGATGTTGAAGATTCTAGTTTCAGCAATATTTAATAAACTTACCTGTATAATATGCATGGGATCAAAGTCTCCAGGCCAATTCATGATGTGTTGAAGTTAAGGAAATATGTAAACAGCAGTGATTTGAATACCTGTCCAGGTGTTTAGGGGATGGTTTCATTTTTCTTTCGTTCTCAGTCACTACAGCACATTTGAAGATTTTTTTTTTACTAAGACAATATTGAAATTCTTTCCAGTGTCATATTTCCTACTTTTTAAGACTTCAGAGTAATTATGTAACATTGTAGGAAATAATGCCAAAACACTTCAAGATTCACAAAACAAAGTAAAGACCAATGACTCAAAAGAGTATTTTTTTTGGTAAAGACTAACCATTTAGTAAAAGACAGAGAGTATGTTCATTCTTGGAAGAGGTTAGCCAAAAGTCTCGGAAAATTCAAGTATTCTGAGCATAAGCATAGAACCCTGTCTTATGGACAGTGCTTTTGCTCCTGGTGAGCCACAGTTGGACAAACAGTTCCAGCTTTCTGCTGTAGAATGCGCAACTTTCTCATGTTTGTGAAAGTTAATTTTTAAAACAACTTTGTGAAAAAGCCTTTTCTTGAATCCAGACTCTTGCTTTGCACTTAGAAGTGCTGCTTTTCATGCTTTTGCCTTTGCAGCTCTGCACACATCTCACCTCAGTCCCATTTTATGCCCAAACATACCTCTAGCCCACACAAAACAGCAGTTACGTAATTTGTATTGTTGCACATTATTTACAATTTAATGCTGAATCGAAAATCTGAGGCTGAAGAAAACGTTATATATGCTGAAGAAATGAAACCCTACACCAGTTTCAGATGTCTCAAGTGGCTGGTTCTTTATCATGCCTTGTTTTGAGGTTTGGTGGGATGGGAGGGGTCTCTCACTGCTGTGAATTTTGCCTCCAGCTCCAGGTATCTCACTACTTGGAATGTAGAGCCTGAGAGTGATTTGAAATTTTGAGAAAGATACATGTTGAAATAGTACAGGAAAGTTTTATGACTCTTATAATATTTTTACCAAAATAGTCTGAAATTGACTTTCAAAGAGTTGTGTTTATAATGCTGTTGTCATTTGCTCTGTATTCCTTAGAAATTCTTAATTTGGAATAATATGATGAGGTTTCACTTATCTAAATATGTATTACAACAATTTTCTAGGATGTCTTGCTTGGCAGCTACTGTTATTTTCTACAGTGTTCAAATGACGAATTAGATTACCACATAAATTACACCATTAGTTTGTTATTAGTTTGTAATTAAAAATGACTTAATCTGTACATTATGGATGAAAAAGAATAGTCTCAGTGAGGGCCTACTCTAGTCACATGGAAATGGGTTTTGAATAAAGCAGAAGAGCAGCATGGTTGATTAATTAAATACAAATGTACATATCTGTGACTGCTTGGAATTTGTAAACAGCCGAGCAGTTGCTGCAGCTCACGGCACACAGGAACACATGGATGCTAATTCCAGCACTGCATAAAGTTATGTTGCAAGGTTGTGTGTTTTTAGTTGTACTTTTCAGAGAACACAATTGTAAATCAAAAAGAAATGTTAGGTTTGTGTCAAATATTACACAATGCATTTTCCGTGGGGAATTCTCACCCGACTCTGAAACTAAAGATAAGAACTGCTGCTGCATTTCAATGTTAGTCTGGGTGAACAGGAGCTCATCTCCAGTGTTTATTCATAAATCCTCTTTATGTGAGTGCAGTATGGGTCCTAAAACGTGTCAAGAACATGTTTAATGAAGAAGAGGAAAGGAACTGAAGGGGGAATGTGGTAGATATTTAAAGTCCACTGGCCTTCATAAAACAGATACAGGTGGGACATAAACTGCAGAACCGGATAGGTGAGGAACTTGCTTATAAAATCAAAATGTGTTATACTGCTGCATCTGAAAAGTTTGAGCAGCAGCTTTTAAAGATAAATTCCAAGAATATTATTTGGTTTACTGTATGTTATAAACATATTTATGTAATGCAAGCAATATTGTCTCTATTTTTGTTTGAGAGGTGTTGTAGCAGAAAAGTAAAATGGTAAATTCCATGATCATTGTTTCTTTCTTTTCAGCTTCACTTGGAGAACATTTTATTTTAATACAAAAGTGGCTTCTCTCTCAGTAACACTGCGCAAAGATCAGGACAGTTTCTTTACCAGTGGTGATGACTTGAATTTGTCAGTGTGAATTTGTACTTCCCCTTTGTTCTTCTAACCCTGTGGGCACTACACAGCTACTGCAGGCATTGCTGCATCCATGTGGACTTCAGTTAACCTTTGTTACTCAGCTGAGTAAAGTCTGGGCAGCCTCCTGTCTTCACTGAAGGCCTTACAGCAGTTACAAACCACTTTGCAGCTGCAAGGGATGTGGTGTTTGAGTTTGTGTTGGCTTTGGATAGATTTACTAGAACAGATCTGGGCAATGAACGTGGCCTGGGCAGTGTTTAAACAGAAATATATCTGTGGACAGAGCTCCTCAGTAAAACCCTCAAGAACACCGTGTGAGGTACCACATGGCTCCAGCAGCACAGGCTTCCATCGTCCTGGGGCAAGGCTTCATATCCCTGCTTTAGAGTTTGATTCGCTTCACTGATGGGATGAACCTCTCCTAGAGCAGAAGCAGGCTGGGTGGAAACTTTATTTCACATCTTATTTTAATATTCAGCAGAGGGGAGGCCAGGCCTGAAGGAGTAAATTGTTTCTTTAGAAAAAATATGTTATATGTAACGATATAAACATATATAGGTGAGAACACAACAGATGTACGTAATATGTATACATACATGTGTGTATCTATCACTCAGTATCTACATATAAAAACACATTAAAAAAAAATGACATTGGAAATATTCTCTTGCATATAAGCTTTAAGTTAGAAAGGTCTCTTTCACTGAGAGCATCCCTTGCCTTGCATGGCACTACCAGTAGCGTATGTGAATTAAAAATACCTTGCAGCTGGGGGCTCAAGGAGAAAGCCCTCAGCCTGAGAGAAGAGGTAACAGGTACAGGCTGCTAAGAGCCTACACAAAATTAGGGTAGGAAATAAATAAAAAAGAGGCCTAGGTTGTTGTTCTAGAAGCCTCTGTGGGCTGTTTTGTGCTACATGTTGCTGTATGGGGCTGGAGACCTTGAACATCTGTTTTGTATTCCTCTCACCTAAAAACTAGTGTAGCAAAATGGAGAATTCACACGGTGTTCAGGAAAAAGAAATCCAGTTTCTCAGGCTGACACTTTCTTAAAGCTGTGAATCTTGATGTTTTAATCTCATGCATTTTGGTAGTGCTTGATATTCATAACTGGTAGGTTAGATAAATTTTTAACAAGAAGTGGAAGATGATGAGAAAACACAAGGGGAGTTTTGCATTTCGCACCTTGTACTCAAGCCTTCAGGTTTAATTTTCACTTTTTGCACCAGAAACGTTCCTTGGAGGACGACTGACTAGATCTCATGTTGCCCTAAGCTGGCTTTAATCCATTAAGGTAAAATAAAAACCCAAACCCTGCAGAGTTAACTTTCAAAAACCCCAGTTTTAGTAAAGGCAACAATATCAATGCTTGAGACTCAGAAGAGATCCATTTAAAACTAATATGTATATGTTTTTATTCCAAACTTTTGGGATAAATCTTGTCATTTCTGCATAAGTAAAATAACAGATATATCAAGATGGGAATACAGTTCAAATATATGCATTGCCCTAGTCGTATTATGGAAAGAAAATCTCATAAAAATAGATTAAAGAGAAGGCCAATAAAAATTGAAACTGAGGCACCAGCTAGGAAGCACAATGCAATTCATTTTAATTTTTAGTATTCTAAATATTTTGTTCATAATTCAGAAAATTATATTAATATGAGATTGGAGTTCCTGAGTTCATTTGAGGGAAGCCATTACCTGCCTTTATGCAATTGTAACAATTCTCTTTCTGTTGCATGGGCCTATTTCAGTTAATGTATATTAACTTTCACACGAGCATCACAATTATGAGTGTGCTACAAGTCATTGTATTTACTCAGAGATGCATGTGGGCTCTAACATTCTTCTCATTAAGGATAAATTAGAACTGGTGACTGTAGAATGATGACATGAGTTAATTGCTCAGGAGCAAGAGATGGTGCTTATAACTCACGTTGGATTTACTGCCTTAATGAGAGGGAAGGAGGAGGAGAAGCAGAAAAGTTGGCTCTGATAATGTCTTGGATGTAGCCTGTACACAGAATTCTGCTGCTGTGGGTAATGCTACTGGATTCACTCCTTGGAATAATCCAGTGCTGACACAGCTGTGCACAAACAGACCTGACTGACCTGCTGAGAGATGCTGCTGCTGTGGTGCCTCGTTATTAAGAATATCACTGGCGTTAGAGAAATGTGTCTCATGCTTCTTCACAGTTCGGGAGGGGGCTGTAATTTAAATGCTGTCATGCTACTTTGAGCAGCTTGATTCCGTATGAAAGACCTGTGCCAGGAAACTCGTGATGTTTGGACATGGTACCTTGTTGAATGTCTCTGCCAGTGATGACAGCTGGTGCATGGAAATAGGGCAGGTTAAAGGAGCGAAGGCACACGCAAGTTCCAGTTACTCCTGTGGGAACTGTTCTTGATGAAACTATATATTAAAGAAGGGATTTCATAAGTATTTTAAGCTCTGGTTTACGTTATTTAGGAGCTCCTGCTGTTTACCATCTGTGTATTTGTACTTACTATTATTTAAATTATATTGCTATTTCATAAGCTAGAATTATGAATGAATTGCTTACTTTTAAAGGGATATAATGCCTTTTTTATTTAATTCCTTTTGTATAAAATCCTATTGATTAAAATTCTATTACTACTCATCTAATTAAAGAAAAGACCCTAAGAATTAAGGATGTTAACTTTGTTTAAAAAAATCAAGTGCAAGCATTTTTTTTGAAACATATTGTTACAGCTGCTGCTGTGTCCACTGTCATGACACAAGTTGTTGCTTCATTTATTTCAGGAACCTTTGTTTGGCATATCAGACATGCACAATTTGTCGTGAAAATTTCATGTTTTAAAGAACACGTACAGGTTGGCTCAGTGACAGAGAGTCAGCAGGGCTCCTTGTCTGTGGGGCACAACCCAAACAAGGAACTCTGGCAAGTTATTAATGCACGTGTGTCCATGACAAGGTGTTGGCTCAAACCTTGTCCACTGGGCTAAATCAAAACTTGGGAAACCTTAGAAAAATACACATTTGTTTCCTCTATTTGAATTCTATTGGAAACTCTTGTAAGAGAATCAATTGTGATAAAACCCCCACAGCTTTGTAAAAAGCTGTAATCATTGTTATTATTGTAATTATTATTGTAATTAAGGATTCACCTGCTTCTGTAGCATCTTTAAAAGTCTTTTGGCACCCTTCTATCTGCACAACATAAATTCAACAACCTGTTTGGCTTTTTTGCTGTTCTGTGTTTATTTTAAATGGGCCATGTCTTGTAGTCTTAGTTCAAAATGTGTGAACAGTTTCAGACAAGCGCATCTGTTTCAGATCCTGATTTGTAGAGCGGAAATTATATTTTCTATAATGAATATATTAATTGTTTTGACACATTTACAAAAACTTTCATGGAAATGGAAATATTTCTGTACAAAAATAGCCCTAGCGATGGGGTGCAAGTTTTTATTGTTTCTTGACTCTCCCTTCCCATCTGGATCAATTCAGGAAGCATAGATGCCTTTCCTTGGATAAGATTCTGGACATTCAAAATGTAATGATGTAGAATACTTTCTTGGCATTTGGGGGTGTAAATGATAAAGATTTTCTTTTGATTTTTATTGAAACTGTTGGATGGAAGCAGTGGGTATTTGTGTTGTAATGCTGGTAGAGTAATCATGGTGGTGAGGGATGAAACTTATAGGCAGTTATTTTAAAAATACACAAAACTATGCATATACATGCTTGCCTTCGAGTCTCATCATTCATTCCTTGGAACATCTTTTGTAACTTCTAAGAATAGTGAAATTAATTCTAAGCATGCTAGAATGAATAATTTTAGTAACTGTTAAAGACCAAATTACGTTCAATGTGGCAATATGAATATTCTGTTGATTGCAAGCTCCTATTGGCTTCATTGGAAGTAAATCAACAACTCTGAAAGGCAGTGCTGTGCTGCTGTCCAGCTCTGATCACTTCCTGATCAATTCTGATGGGAAATACTATGTTTGGTAGGATAGTTTATTGAATAAACTAGAAAATACTGTTTAGCATTAAGGAAAGCCTACACAGAAAAATGAACTGGAAATATCAAATAGACAGAAATGGAATAATTATCTGTTCTTAGCAGTACTGTTCATTTAAGATATTAAATTAGGTGTAACATTTAAACTGGTTTCTATGGCACGTTATTAGAATTTGTGGATGGGAGAAGAAAGTCTGTGAAAATACTAGTATTGGTATTGCTGCTGGGGATAGCTTTAAAAATAGAATACAAAGCATTTTTCTCTCTCCTGAGAAATAGGGTGGTGAAAAAAAAAAATATCCAGTGAAATAAAACTGAGAAAGGGAGAATAGTAAGAATGGTATATGATTCAATAACAGTCCTGAATTGCTTTGTCGGCCAGCTAATGAAGCATGGAGTCAAATTCCACTGCTGCCATAAGTCAGCGCATTGGCAGCGCCTGTTTACAGCAGCAGGGTCACGGGGCAGGGATGGGGGACTCTGAACTGGTAAATATGCTCCAAGGGGGGGAAGGATGGAGCACGCTGCTTCCTGTTCTTTGCGAGCCCCCGTTTCACAATTGCTGCTGCATCTGTTGCATCGGCTGCTCCGTCTGCAGGGGGCTGCTCTGTTGTTTATTGCAAAGGCACGAACAGAGACTTCACCAAAATCCGATTTTAAAACATCACGTTTATAATCCTCTGACAATACTTTTCTTAATAGATTTATGCTGTTCCAAAACTTTCAAAGCTGGAATTATTGCTGTTTTCTTATTTGAAATATTTGCAGTTTAAATTCTTAATGGTGCCGTTCCATTTGTTCCATGTGTCCTAATTACATCGCTACCTCACAGATCTTTAGGCTTCTTTGTGTGGAAATTTGCATTTCCATTTAATATCATTATCCTAATGACCGCATATGGTCATTGTTTCAGTTGCTAATTATTTTAAACAGGTAATGTATGAACATGTCATTTAATTAAAAAAAATACCTATTTTAAATATGGCTTAATTTTGGTAGATTTTGCCATGGGTTGTTTGAAATTACTTTTTCCTATCATCATAATTTCAGTCTGAAATATTTTTATTTTGTTTATAAATCGAAACTAGTGGGCAAATGTGCAGTAAGAATTTGGTAGCTATGAAAGATAGATGTATAAAAGACCAGAAAACAGGTATCTGACTAAATCCAATTTGAGAATAAATGGAATGTTTTGCTGCTTATCAGTCCTGGAGAAAAAAACAAATCCATATTCTGCTTCAGTACCTATAATGCCACAGAGACCATTTGTAATGAGTGAGGTGCTGCTCTTCTTGGAGTTCACCAGTGAGTATATTAGGCTTTTGAATTCCTCAGATTATCCTCTCCCATGGACAGAAAGGAAGAAGAGATGAAAAGAGACATAGGGTTGGTTGGGCTGTGTTTAGCTAATCTGGCACTGTTCCATCAGTCCATTCTTTTGACTCGTGAGGAGCTGGCACTTGTTGGTTTCTTCACGGCTGTAAGGACTCTGCTGCCTGCCATTTTCCAGGGCTTTAGCAAGATGGAGATACAGAAACGTGGTAAAGTCTTGCTGGCTGCAAAAAGCAGTGATTTACTAGAATAAAAACCTGATTTTGTAGTGATCACCAGGAGCTTTTATATAGTACTTAAATTTGATGAAGGAAATGAATCTTAGCACCTCTCAGACCACACAACTTTCTGTAATTCTTTTGTTTCCCTTCCATCTTCAGGGAAGGCACCTTCAGTGAAACAAGTGAAGTGCAGGAATCTTCATGAGCCCTCCTTCCTGTGCTGATCTCAGCACCTTGTTTAGATGACCAGGGCCTATGTTCCAGCAGGAATCACTGCTGGAGTGATATCCCACAGTTATTTTGAAACAAAAACCAATGAGTTCAGAATGCTCTCCTACTATCTTGCAAACTTGAAGGAAATAAAAATAATCCTCCAGATATGTTTCACTCAGCGTTAAAAAATAACGCATCTGATGTATTTCAGTAATTTTCTTGACACCTGTTTACAGGACAGACTATTGAATGTTTCAGTGAAAATTGATGGTTTTCTTTTTCTGAAACCATAAATACTTAGTTTTTTCTTAGATAATTTTAACTACAGTAATCAGGCTTTCTGGGTGACCTAGCACATTTATATGGATACAATGATGAAAATAATCAATGGAGAATGGTAAGAGTAGAGTAAAAAATAAACTAGATTTACTAGCACAATATGTTATTGACTTGATGAGATTAGATTGCATTCCCTATTGAAGTTCAGGGAGTATAATTCAATCTCTACTCACTTGCAGCGGTTTAAAACACTCCTCTCGTTCTCAATATAGTAAGTATCTATTCAAATGGCTTCCTTATCCTTAAAAGCTGAGCCTTTTTCAAAGAGTCATCTACAGCAAGTCTGCCTCAGTTTCAGGATGGGATGGGGAGTGCCTGGATGAGTCCCGTTCCTACAGATTATCACACAGGCATAAAAGAATTGACTCAGTGGAACCTCAGGCGATGATCAAATGTAATCTTTGGTTGACGGGGGCTCTAATGCCAGTGGTAAATCAGGTCAGTCATGGATTTGTCTAGAAAAGTCATGAAAACCTCTGAAAATGGAGTTAATATAAAATCTATGGCATGTTACCCACCTGGTGCAGAGCTTTTCCACAGCATCCAGACTCAACCTACCAAACTGGTTTGATTTATTGGGTGAATGAGGCTGAGAAGAGTTTGGCTTTGACATCTTGCAACTGCTTTACAAGTAATTGTAGGTTCCTGTTAGGTTGCCTTCTTTCGCCTTTTCTCTGCCAGGCTGTGCTTGTCTGTTCCCTCTCCCTCTGTGCTTTAGTCCCTTTATTACCATGGCATCAGCAAGACCTCCTTCAGTTTTACATCTCTCTTAAACTGGAGGAGAACTGAACTGGGTGTGGTTATAGTCTGTCACTTTCAGAGAAAAGACTACTTAAATAGCTGATCCAACAGAGCAATTACTCATGAGAATACCTGAAAATATCTGCTTGTATACATTACCTTTTTATGCCAGCTGTACTGCTTCTGGTGTTCCTGTCAAGTGTTAACACTAGACACATGAAAAGAGTTGGGAGCTATGGGCTTTTTTCATTAATCAGTAATATTAAATTAGTTGGCTAAATATTGCTGTGTTGGCAGAAATTCAAGGCAGTCTGAAGAGGATGCAAAAACTGATCTCAGCTTGAATAAAGATACTGGTCTGAGTTCCCATGAGGGGATCTTTAATGAGGAGGCAACTGTAAGGGAGCGAAACATTTTTTGTGGAGATATTGGCAAATATACTGGGTCAGGAAAATTTTTAGACTCCTTATCAGAGCTGCAGTATCTGATTTGGGAATGGTCTTGGAAATAGTTTCAGGTATCCTGTACTAAGAAGCAGGCTTTCTCAGACACATGGCAAGATTTTGGGGACTGTCTCGTGCAGAGACGACAGGAGCTGGACTCAATGATCTGTGTGGGTCCCTTCCAGCTCAGGCTATTCTCTGCTTCTGTGATTGATTTGCTGTTATTGGGACAGCACTTAAGAAAAGGGCCAGAGAAAAAAAATAGTATTTGTCAACCAGATACTCTAGGGAGATGTATTTTAAATCTTGGGTTTTAAAGTATTTGCTTGTGTTCGAAACAAAGTATTGATTGCCACTGTAATCAAGGAAAGATTTTATTGGTTCTCACAAGTACTTTCCAAGCAAACAAGGCGAGGGTTCGTGAAATGACTTCCCATGCTACAATAGGAGTTATATTTATTGATGTTTCCCAGAGTCATCTGGACTTTGTATGGGATAAAGGCTCTTTTCAATCAAATTTTATGGCATGGCTTTATGTGGGTAATGATTTTGAAATATATAGTTTGAAAGTAATACTGTATATTGCTTACATAACTGCATGGATGTTAATATTTATTACACTTAAGATTTTTAGCAGTGAGTCAGTGAATATCCCAGAATTATTTGGATTGTTTGCATTTCCATTTGTATTTTCTGAATCACAGAACTGTGATTATTTGTACCTGTAAACTAGATAATAACACAGTCTCAAGAAGCCCTTTCTTTTCAGAGATCTGTTGGTCATATAGCAATGTTTGTTACCAGGGTTTACTCAACTTGGTAATAGTGGAGTGGAATTACCAAACCCTGGATCGATTGTTTTCCTTAATCAATAAATCTGCCTCTGAATTTGTTTTAGGGTAAAATCATATTTATAGACTGAAGAGCAAAGCTTGCCTGTAGTTTACCTGCTAATTGAAATGATTGTGCACAGCAGTGTTTACATTTTGTTGCCTCTTGTTTGTGCTGCTTTTTTCACCTCATGAATTCTGCACTTGTGTGAAATATCACTGTACATCATGCAGAGAGTGTAATTCAGCCCCTTCTCATGTCAGACTTGTGAGCATTAGAGCAATATTATCATTTTCTAGGGCAAAGCCACTGAACCACAGTGGTTTGTGTCATTATCTCTATAACCTGCCAAATATGGCCAGTCCTTTTGATTCCTGAATTATCAGATGTTTTATGAGCAAATTTCTTTTTTTTTGTGATGCATTTCATTGTAAGGAAATTATATTTAAGCAGAAGTCATTTGCCTGAATTCACACTATTGGTTATTGCCTGGTGACAGTGCAGGATTGCATTATGTTTTATGACTTTTCGTCTCCTCGAATAATGACATTTCTGTTCAACAGAAATTGTGCTAGAGCTTCAATCAAAAATGCTGAGTACAATATGAACTAGAGGGTTAATCAGAAATTCCTCAGAGAGTAGTAAAGCGTACACGTTTTACATTTATGGACACTGAACCAGATCCATTTTTTTAATGGTATGGATTTTTTTTTTTTCTGTATTAAATGATGGAGCTGGCCATATATATTCTTGTCGTTAATCAATAATTTCTACTGTTTTAATTTTATGTTATGAAAGGCAAGAAAGCTCAGCTGACTTAGGGAATACTAAGTTGACTCAAGTAAATGATTGCCAAGGGATGGTGATTTATTATGAAATCTGGGAAAGATCAGAGTGAATCTTCCCTCTCAATCAGTTTTTATTTTTTTTAATCAAGCAGAATCAGATTTGCCAAGTAATGGAAACAAAAAGCCTCCACTTAAGTCAATTATTTCAATCTCAATTAAAAATAATGTTCTTGTCAGACCATTTTTAATCTAAGTAGTTCTTCTGGTCTGAGCCTGCTGCTTTGTGTACTGAACACCTCTGTTTCAATGGTATTAATGGTATGAAACTTTGAGTAGATTTAGGCAATGCATAAATCTCTGTAGGATTAGAGTCCCATGTTGTACTTAGACGTAGCAAAGTTGTCTGCTGGGTTGGTATGCATTAAACTGTACCCTCTATCACATGATACAAAACACCACGATAAAATTTATTTTTTTCTTTTCTTTCTTAGTACCAAGGATGATTGGTGTGTAATTATCCATTATATTTAAAAATGTATTTTTACTTTGGTAGCAAAGGTAAGCCATTTTGTTGAGGTATATTTTAGTTTGATGGTTCAGCAGTAAATGTAATGTGTTTGTCATTTTCAGGACTGCTTTTATCAACCTTCAGGTTAATCTTTGTATTTGAGGGATGTGTCATTTACAAGGTCATTTAAGTGGTAGCCATTGGTACAGGATTACAATAATAAATAATAATGATTCCTAGTAGAGTGTTCAATTGCTGAACTTTTTAATTTCATTGTGCTTAAAGGCAAGGAATAGAAGTAATCCTGTTGATTGCATTAACCAGGAAGTGCCCAGCTCTGTGGAAACAGAGCAGCTTAGTTGTGAGTCTCTTGCACTCTGGAACTTCATCCAGACTGAACCAAAGCTGACTAATTCCTCCATCTGTGGAGCAGAAGGAAAGATCTAACCAAGGAATACTACACAAGGTGAGAATTCAGGCAGCTCAGTGGAATGAAAGGTGCATGAAAAGGGAACACAGTAAATCCAGGTTATGCGCAGAGGCTGTGTTGGTTAAGCCTTAGACTAAGGATTCAGTCACATTTTCCTTTCAGAGTGGCTCTCTCTGTGCTTTAACATGAGCATAAATGCTTCTAGATCTGGGCAAATGCACCAATCATCTTCAATTTATGGAAGGGAATATGGCATGGGGCTTTAGCTGTGGCTTAGCAGAACTCTTAAAGATGACACTGGTTGGCTGCATCTGGGTTCCTGACTGCACAGACTGGTTTGGTTTGTGGTTTTTTTTTTAGTCTCAAAACCCAGGATGGGCCGCCCCTGGGAAACTGCGCTGAGGGATAAAGGAATGGAAAAGAGTTGATGGTTTTTTAACACATTTTTCTTTAAGCACAAGAACTCTTGATTCCCATGTGTGAGAAATCGGGCAGGCAAGGCAGTAGAATAATATGACTGAGTTAGGACCTCCTGGTGGAACTGAAGTATAATAAGGAAATCAGTCCTGGGAAGGATATAGGGGTGTTGTTAGCATGTGTAGGGAAGGGATCAGGAAAGGTAAGGCACATTTGGAGTTTGGAATTAGTCACAGAATTCGGAGAACCTTCAGGTTCTCGTAGAACGGCTTCTATGAGAACATTGATCAGAAAAGGAAGAATTAAGAAAACATATCCACCCACCCACTCCCAAATAATTAAGTCAGGAAATCTAGTGGCAACCAGCATAGAGAAGGCTGGGGAGTTTTCACTCATGATCACTCTTCCCACATCTCTCTGGTTCCTGAGCCTCAAAGCAGGGACTGGGCAAACCGAGTCTCTCCCATTTAGGTTTAAGACCACCTGAGGAACCTGAACCTCCATATGTCCATGGGAAATGAACAAATGTGTCCCAGGGTCCTGAGGGAATTGGCAGATGTAATTGCTAGGGCACTCTCCGTGATACTTGAAAAGTCGTGGCAGTCAAAGCCACAACTGGAAAAAAAAGAACACCCCATGTATTTTTTAAAAGGGTAACAAGGAGAATCTGTGATTTGGAGATGTTTGACTTGGAGAATTTGAGGAAATATTTTCCATTTAAAATAATCAATACATCCTAAAAGGAAGTTTTGATAGATTTTTTCCTAGTCTTTGTCTTCTCAAAATGTGGGGTATGGAATGGTGTTTTTCAAGAACTTGAATCTACTCAGACAGATAAAATGGTTTACATTTTGCATGCAAATACCTCAGCCTAGCTCTTGGTGACCAGACGTTTAAAACTTTATTGGTGTTGGAACATTTGGGGTTTATACAGTCTGAAAGCTTCTTAGAGCACATTATAAATACATGAGTGTGTATGTGTGAGCTGCATTGCTACCTTGGCTTGTTTTCAAGTGTATTTCTATCAGGATGCATACAGCACCCTTTCTAGGAGAGCTCTAATAATATGTGAAAGTGTGGTGACTAAGGAATAACTGAAAAGATTATATTTCCTGGGTCTTTTATTACTTTAAAACATAAAATGCAGCTTTGTGGTCCTCCTTACAGCCAATAGCCTGGATAGATGTTTACAGATATATATATATATCTCTAAATACTTAACTCATCTACTTATAAATCATCATAAAGAGGTAGCAACTGTATGAAAGTAAAATCGATACAAATTGCATATGGCTCTTGGGATAGATTTTATGAACTGGGTGTTTTTCTTGCAGTAACATAAACATCTATGAATATTAAGGCACTTTTTTTGCAATTCAATTTTAATCTTTCAAATATAGAACAGGGACTATTTTCCCCTCACTACGTAATTTCAATTCCCAGTTTTGCTGATGGCATTTATGATCATAAATAGAGATATTAAAAAATAGAGGCACAAAATTTGCTGAAGTGATTTCTGAGCAGGCTGCATGTGCATAAGTAAAAGATGCTTAAGTGCACTTAGAACTTTGAAAAATCCTCTCCTGTTCGTAGTGAGGATTATGAAACCTTACTGGATTATAACAAATATAACTGAGATTGTGACCCTGGCACACATTTAATTTGAGTATCTTTTTTCTCTCATTTGGGACTTCATGAAATAATCAATCCAGAAGTAGTGTAACAGTAGAAACAATTTAGGAAGTTTTATTGTGAAGTGCTTAACTCTAGTAAGAATTTGTCTCATGGGGTTTCTTTATTTTGTTGCTAATTTTACAGTTTGCTGGTTGTATGTGCCTGTACATCCAAATCTGTCTGTCACATGGGAGGGGAATACATGTGGCCTGGTTATGGGAGTTGCTTGCAACCAGTATTTTAGGAAATGTTTGAAAAACAATTATGGTGGAATAATAGTGATTTTAATACCAGCAGAGAAAATAAATGTCAGGTGTTTGTTGGAAGACACATTTTTAAGAGCGCAATCTGTAGGAAATTAACACTGCTGAAATGGAGCCTGATTTTGAAGACATTTGCTAAACTTGTTCTAACTTTGATGCCACTTTACTTACAGTATAATTTTATTCCTGCAAAATTTGTACCCATGCGATTTTGCTGAGATTTCTGAAGGGCATTAATTTGCTTGCAAAGTTTCTGCATTTTTTAAATTAGTCAGTGAATGCAGCTGACATTAATCATGAGGTGAAGAGCCACTGCTCAGAGTGACAATAGGGCTATGCATCTTAGTCAAGAGTTTCACACCAGCTGAAGTGACTAGAATGAAATAATTTCAGAAGATAAAACACAGAGGACTGTAATCTTATTAAAACATGTCAGTAAGTGATAGTTCTTTGTTACTGGTTTAATTTCCAAAATTTCTGAGGTATTTAGTTAAACACTTAGAGGGACTAATTGTAAATGATATATACCCACTGTTACTTTGATTAATAAAAATGGTAATACCTGTGCAAAACAGAACTGCCTTTGATGCCATAATGTAATTACATCTTGGGAATCAGCATAATAAGGCAAGAAGAAAACCCTAGGTATATGTAATTTCAGATTCAATTTCCTGTGGATTGAGAAATACTGTCTGGGTGCAGGGACCACTTTTAAACTGGGCAGGAGAATTACCTCGATCTTACTGTACTATTCACTTTGATTATTAATTCCAAGTGTAAAATTGTACCAGGATTTCTGTAGTTTTCACAAAGTGAAATCAGATCTTTAAGCTGATTCTGAGACTATAGTTACTTCTGAGCTTTTTCCTTGTACCTCTCTATAGTATAGATTAGTCATGCTCTGAGTACCTCAAAACAAAATTAGGGCAGAGACAGCTAAAACTGTCCTTGTCTGCCCTGGAATATCCTGTGTCCTACTCGGATCTTTCTGTACTTACATTCAGGACTAGAAGTGATTTGTGACACAAAAAAGATTTTCATCTTTGAGATTCATGTTTGAATTTGAAGAAACAATAGGAAAGAGAAATAATCAGAGCCCAATGGTCATATTTCTGAATTTACTACTTGCATTTCTTTTTTCTGTCTAATTTCATTAGTAACTAAGCTCATGTGATAACACAGCCTGACCCACTGCTTGTCCAATATGTTCACACCTCAAAAATTTAATCTGGAATGTCTGCCTGTGTGAAATGTTTTGTATGGCATTTATTTTCACTTTATAGACAGGCTTTTGCTATGTTAACATTGCTACTGTAGCTGTGGGAACATCATGTTTATTGACGTTATGAATTATGCTTGAATTTTTAGGCTGTTGTCTTCTTTTTGGGTGGTAAATACAAATAATGTGTCTCAATATGAGCAGAGCACATTTTGAGCATTTAGCCGCCTATTTACATGGTGTTGGGACATCATTGATGAACATTATTTAAAGAATCTTCATTTTCTGACTTTTGAAAGATTGATTGTGGAAGTCAGAGAATAAATTAAAGCAAAATAAAAATGCATTTAGTTAAACCTACCTGCATTAAATGATGTATTTAAGAGACACTAGCTCAGATCTCTACAGAAGTGTTTTGTTTTCTTTTTTTTTCCTTGCAGGATGAAAATGTAGCACTCAGGATACACGGATAATTCAACTGTCACGTAAGATAGAAACTAGTAGCAAATGAAACAAACTCCTGCTTTCAAAGTCCTAAGACAAAGTCCTAATCCTTCTGGATAGATCCTAGTAGATTCAGTTCCTCTGTAATAGTTGAGAAAAGGGAATTATTTCAGAAGTACTTTGTATCCTAATGGTTTCCCAGAGCAGAGGCTCTGAGTGATAAGTCTGTATGAGGAAATGTTTGCTTTCAGAGTAGAAGTTTACTCAGCCTTCAGTGTCCTGAGAGGGGATGTTTTGCTCCATTCTGTGGCCAAGGGGGAAGGAACGGCAGGAGATGAGGCTAAACCTAAATAATCATCCTTGAGCCTGAGGATTGCTGAACTTCCCAGTTTAACTGCATCCCAAAGCTGTGATCCATGAGGTGTTGGGGGCAACTCAAGGAGGTGAGAGAGCTCTGGGTTACGAATGATATTGGTTCCTCCAGAGTGCTGCCCACACTTTGCTGTTGGATTGGGATGGGCTGGGTGTGTTCCCCCAGCACGCTCCCTAGAAACAAGGTTGGTTCCCTTGGGTCTGAGGCTGTAGTTGTCTGGCTGCCCCTATGGCAGGACAGCCCCACAGACTGCAGTGTGCCCTGGCTGTTAATCACCCTAGAATGCAAGCTTCGAGCTGCCTGATAGCCCTCAGCTCAACAGTTTGGTGTTGCCTCCCAACATTAAGAGCTTTGAGGTGTTTGAGCAGTTTTTTCAGTGATTTCTCAGGTGCCTTGTTTGCAGACAGAAAATTAGTCTGGTTTTCAAGTCTAAGTTTATATGCTTTCTATTAATATAGTCATCAGTAATGATATTTGTCATTTAAGTAAAGATATTTCAGAGTAAATCTTCTGAGTCATCCACATGATGTTATTCTGAAACTCTGCTGTGATGATCATTGGGTTCCTTGAGAAATTTCTCTTCATAATAACCAGCAGGTAACACCTGCTCTGAGCTGCAAGAATGTTGTTCAAGCTTCTGTTTTGGATTTTCTAATATTTCCTAAAACATTGCAACATTTAAAAAAAAAATTCTCTGAACCTCACCTTCCACGTGAATATAAACCATGTTTCTGCACTGCTAGAAATTTCCTAAAAGGCATTATGTCTGTGTGTATAAATATAATTGTGGCCTTGATAACACGCCAGCTACAGAGTCTGTGGCATACTCTTGACTTTAAAAATGAGTGATTCAGTCAGAGTACAACTTACTCCTTTTTGGGCCCTGTGGTCAGTGTTTCACAAGTGAATGTAACAAAACCCTTTCATTTGTATGAGACTTAAGTATTGAAAGAGTTGTGCATAAGGCATTCAGAAAATGGGAATATACTTCTTCTGTTCACAATTTTAACAGTTTCTGAACCTATCCCACAATTTGCAAGTGCAGAGTGATTGTATCTTAATCTGGTCCTCAAGGGCACAGCCAGTGCATTTGCAGTAAGATACATGTGGCTGTTTAGAAAATTAGGTTTTACTCAAGTTGATGTGGCAGCTCAGCGTCTTCAGTGGAAATTAATTTCTTGTAGGTGTATAGCAATAGCAGTGAAATGAGTGTATAACTTTATTTCTTGTAACATTAGAGGTCATCTCTTTGTACCAAATTGTGTTTTTCATGTGTATGTTCTACTAAAACCATTACATATCTGCTGGGTATAGTGGAGTTACCACTGGTATATTTGGACTGCAGATGAATTAAAATAAAAAAGGGAAGATGGCAGAGATATAAATGAAAAAGCCCTAATTTTGGACTGATATAGTAGAAGCTAATTTTGGACGTGAAGTTTCACTGTTTTTGCATGAGCTGGAAAACATGGTGCTCCTTGAGGAACTGATGTTCAAACTCTGTTTTCAGCCTGGGAGATGAGAACTATAGAATGTTGTGGGCATGCAGAAGCACTTGATGGCTTTTATTCTACGCTGTGTGCGCTGAGGTTCTCAGTGCTGGAATTCACTGCTCTGCCTCTCAGCTTCCCTTTCTGATTCTGTTTTGCTCAGGTGGCTTTAACAGTCCTGTGACAGCGAACTGTAGCACCATGATGTGAATGATTTTTCAACCAGTGTACCTTTTTTCCTGAAAATATGGAATATTAGAACATTAGGTTTTGCATGGTAAAAGCCTGCTTTTTAACATCTGGTTTTCAATATTCTCTGTTGAATTTGTACCTATATTTAGAATAATCCTTGAAACTTTTGCTCCTGAGTGTTTCATCTCAGAATATTACATTCCACTGAAACAGGAGGCACATGGATTTCAGATTTCTGTTGTTCTTCTGCCATGGGTTTGTGCATATCTAGACCATAGTCTGGAGCGTATTGAAGAGATGAGACTTTCCTGTCCATAGAAAGTTCTTTGCACTGGGAATGATGTGTGCTGTCGCACACAGAAAGCCAGCCTAGACTGGTAATGGTGTGAGCAGTTGTGGCAAAACAAGTTCTGAGTTGATTTCTGGTATGATTTTTTGAGGTCTCTCATAAAGCATCAGTCTAAGTTAAAGAGTGGACATAAGGGCAAACAAATAAAGTGGACATTACATTTTCAAATACTGAAAATATCCAATAACCTTTATTTGTGAATGAGAAGTGGTATTCTGAGAAAATTCAACTCTGTAAGGTGTGGTAATGACCTCCAGCAATCCCTTCATGTCCATTTTAATGTAGGCATATTTCAGCCTCCTGTTATGTGTTATACTTAAGTATAATAGTTTCAAGTTTTTCTGTTTTATATTGTAGATAAATCAATTAATGTTAGTCTATTTTATACCACTAGTTAGGTGTTCTGAAGAAAATAATCAGACAACCGGTTTTGGGCTAGTTCAGTCAGTCATTATAGTAGGTATAATAATAATATTATTCTGGAGTGGTGTTTTATTGGTTTTGTTGGGATTTTTTACTGTGATAGAGCTTACTCATAGAAATGAGAGGATCTATGATTCTCTGGTCTCCTCCTTGGGTAAATATAGCCCAATCAAAAGTGTTTGGAAATGTGAGATCACAAAGGAATCAACCTTATGTTTCATTTCACTGGTGTTAGTTTCAGGTATCTCCATAACACATTTTTTCTACAATAAATAAAACTCTTGAATAGTCATAAAGAATGAGAAAGAAGAAATAAATAAGCAGCACAGCACATAAATGTTGTGCAATCACTGCCTGCAAAAGATCATCTGACCACAGGGAAATCACCACTTACTCCCGTGAAAGCTCTGAGCTGACTAATGAGTCAGGGTGTCTGTGAGGTGATGGAAACTGCTTGAAAAAGTCACCTGCAAGGCTGCCTTTGTATCTAGATTTTCTCTAACAGTTTATTTAAAATTCAGTTGTGAATTATACTTCCACCAGGTTTCACACAGCTCTCCCTGCTGCCCCACACACAAAAACTGCAAAGACAAATACTGCACTGCGCACCTTGCAAGTTATTTTGCACGGGGCCATTTCTACTTGAATAACAATTTCTGTTGGAGATTTACTATGCTACAGGAATAGCTTTATGTGAAATCTTGTGAATTTGGAATATTCATGTAAGATAAATTACTTTTAAATTGAATTTCAGGAATGCTATTGATTGTGTTTGCCTGGGAAGAAGAAGGAATTATCCACACAGTTATCTATAACTTAGATATGCTGCTTCTGCAAAAGTAGGAGAACAATTTGGGAATATTTCTGATAAAGGGCAGTGTATTTCACAGTGCCTTAGATTACTTGAGAATCAGAAAAGCAATGTTTTGGTAAAGTATATTTTCAATCCATCTTCTAAAAGTAAGGTAAAGGTTGAATTTTCAAGTTATAAAAGCAGAAGTATCAAAAAGTTTCTGCCTTCATCTCTGAGACTTTTCTTCTTAAAATCTTTGCACATCTTTCAAAGACTTCTCTGTTGCAGGTTGTTGTTTTCTTTCATAGTCAGCATAGATTGGAATTTACTGTGTTCCTTAGAACATTGCTCCTATGTATGTTATTGACCAGAATTTTCCAGTGGTTATGAAAAGAAAAAACAAACCAAAAAATGGTTATAAGACACGAAATTGGATAAATGGCTTGATTTTATTCTGGCATTCAACATGCTTAGCTGTAAAACCTTTCTACATCTGTCAACAGGGAAATCATTCTTGCAAATTATTCATTGGTGCTAAAAGGTAAAATCCATCCAGGAGGGACAAGAACATTGGAAGGTCTCTTAATCAGCTTTCTAATTTCCAGTGCAAATAGATTTTTTATTAGTTAGGAGTAACTTGTAACATAACATGGTGTTACTCACTTGAAAAAATAATTTGGTTTTGATTGCAAAGGAATCAGCTGCTTTCTGCTGGGTTAACAATGAATATCTTGCTTATGAAGCAGACATTTACTTCTTCATCAAATGAGTGAAGAAAGAAACTCGAACACAATAAACAAGATTTTCTGAAAAAAAAGGAACACAGTTGGATTTGATTTGAAAAGAGGAATAGCAGGCATATGTCATGTGTCATTATAGGAGAGAACTGGCGACAGTATTATTCATTATGTGGTTTCAGAGTGCCCTAAATTGGAGTATAAGATTATTGGAAGTGGTTGATTTCCCCAGATTACAGCTTAATAGTGACTAAAGGGCCCACATTACTCATATTTGCAAAGAAAATAGTGCCAAAAACCAGCAGTGGTTGACTGGAATGAAATGTGGAGCCCTCAGGGTTTTAGCTTGAGATGCAGCTTAATTGTGTGTCTCTTGCTTAATACAAATGTCCCTGAGTCTCTGAGGCTGGTGTGCTTTCAGCACTTGCAAATTGATCCAGCAGTTTCCAAAGTATTTACTGGGGATTTTTTCTTCACTGCTTTCTAAACAAATTATTATAATGACTTCACAGACCAAAGTAGGTTTGCCTATTTCTGACTGTTTATCTTAACCAAATTCCTTCAGCTTCTTGCCAGCTTTTGTTTATTTCCTTTATCGGCCTAAACTTCTGTACTGCCATGGTTGGAAGAGGGTTAGGGCCTGATGTCATGACTGGAACTTTCCTTTTGCACTTCCAGAAAAACAGAGAGGGAAGAATGACCCAGCTGGGATTAGGGTGCCGTTGCTGCCATACAGCTGATGTGTTGGCTCTTGATAATGAAATATAAGTGTGGTGAATTACTTTTAAACTGAAGTACTTAATATTTTCAAGCAGATTTGTTAAAGTACTTTTAGAAAGAGTTTGAACTGTGAAGTTTCTTATACTTTTAGGAGCATATATTAGCCCTGCTTGGACAAGGTTTTGCTAAATTGGTTGTGGGGTATGCACAGAGCATTCTTGAAGAAAACCCAAATTAGAAACAACCTGAAATGTCCACAAATATGACAAAAAAAAAAAAAAAGTTATATTTTTCACAGGATTTATAATTTCTCTGACAGATTCTATGATATTTAGCAAAAATACTACATTACTGTGAAAGAAAATTATTTTGTTATGTGAAGGTGCTGGACCGAAGTGCAGAGGAATGAGTTTTAATTCAGTGCCATGTTGAGTTCCTGGTATGTCACACAGGACTTTTAACTTCTGTAATTCTCTTCCCAGGTGATGAAAGGGAAATTAAAGTACTTTCTTTTTGCCTAGTGAAAATGTCAGGTCTATAGAAACATAGAAGTACCTTAGGAAAGAACCTAAGAATTCATCTTGTGCATCTGCTTTAATAAGCAATACCTGGAAGTAAAGTATTTAAATGCTCTATTACAAATAGGGAGATGAGCAAAAGAAGAAATTATTTCTGTATTGTGATCCTGATTTCTACCTTTCCTTCAACACCTCATAAATTTGAATAAGATTTAAAAGAACCTCCAGATTCTGGAAATGATGTTTCCAGGTTTTGATTTCAGAGGGATTTGAGTCAACATGTTGACTCAGGAGGTAACTAGGATTAACTGCTAAAATCTATAAATATTAATGAATCAAAACCAAGATCTTAAATATATTCAAAATAAACTGAAATGTTCAACTTCTGATTTTCACTGATCCCTGAGTAGTGTATCTCATAATACTGATGTCATTGCCATGTTCTTCAAAGAGAAAATTATTGATGAGGATTTTTAATTGTTATTTTTTCCTTTAGCATGGAAGATTTAAATCGCTGCCTTACACTGCTCAGCAAAATTTCCAGTGAACGTTTACAGCTTCTGTAGATCAGAATTTTTTCTAATATTTTTGAGAGACATTTCCCCCTGAATTCAGCCACATACACAAATGAAGTTATTTATCACATTGTATTCATTTCAAATTTCTCCTTTTCAGAAATTACTTTTGTGGTTCGTATTTCTGCTGTGCAATAAAATGGGAACTGTGCAACAAGGAGCATAATGCTGGAGAATCCCTGAAGTGTTATGCACTTAATACAATGGCTGAATATCAGTAAAGGGGTCTGAGGTGATTTGATAGGAGTGTTTTTAATGTATAGGAGAAATTCAAGATGCAGAATGAAATTGCTTGAGTTCATTTTAAGATGAAAACTCAAGATTTGAATATAAAATTTTTCTAGAAGGAGGAAAACTGTATGAAAGGCTATAAATTGCATTTGAAAATCAGAAGGAATAGTTAAAGCAAACACATGAATCATCACGTAATAAACTTTTTTATTATCATTATTTATCTCTCACGAAATTTTGAGATCAGTTATTAGGTGATGAAAGCTCCATTCCATTGCTCTGTGTAAAACCCCACTGAACTGATCAGAATCCTTCCACTTCTGTGTAGCAAGAATTAATTTTTTTCGAGGTTATGTTTTTTCCCACCTGTATAGTCTAATATTGTCCTCCCACCCCTTGGGCAAAGAAAGGACATCTTTGGTTATGTTGTGTTTTTCCTGAATCACAAAATGCTTTCACTGTATCAGGATTACAGGTGAACAAGTGGGGGAACCTTGTTCTTCAGGGGGCTTTAGCTCCACACAGGGTTTGGTCTCACACACCTTGAGGAGTGTCATGAGCTGCCCTGCAGGACATGTCCAGGAGGTGACAACTGCTGTCCTGTCCTGGCCTCCCAGGTTAGATCCACCTGCCTGAGACAGACTCCTCTGGCCCTAAAATCTCTGGATCTGGCTCCCTCCTTCCAGTCCTTGCTTCCCTTGGCTCTGGGGAGCATGGCATTGCTCTCCATGTCCCAGCAGTATTTGCTGCTCTGCATTAAGACATTTCTCAAGTATATACAAAGGGTATTTATCTCCACTCTCCTAATGTGAAATGTGCTTCTCCCCACTGCATTTGAATCAGTAAGGACAAGGGGCCTTGTTGCCTTTTATTCTCTCTGAAGCATCAGGGCACAGACCCAGCTAGAAATAGGTGAGTGTGAAAAGAGCTCTGGTGTCTTGCTGCTGTGTCTGGTTCACACACCAGTGTGAGTAACAGCTGACCAAATACAGAACTGGAATGTTTTGGGTTTTTTTCTCAGATCATCTGGGATTTCTGTTTATCCTTTGGGTCTTGTCTGCAGCAAAGAAAACAATTTGAGTACCATACAATCATCTCCCTGCCATTTTGGGAGTGGCATTTGGTATTTGCCCTGCTCTGGTGTCTGCCTTTTTACTTTCTTCCACCTCTTCTCCTGCCCTCTCGAAAGGATGTTAGGGCTGATTAAGTGGCCTGTGGGCTGGATGTCAGACCAGGTGATTTGGACCTGTCAGTCTTGGGTTTCTGTGGAAGCTGTGAAGGGCAGGTGTTCTAAACCTGACTGTGATGGTTAGTTACTGTCACAAAAATCATTGTTGTGTTTTGTGCCTCAAAACTCCCATCTGAAAAGCCTGGATATTATTTAGCAGCCTCAGACATTATATATATTAAATATGTGGGGAATAATTGGAAGTTTAATCTAATTAAAATACTCAAGTAAAGAAAACAAACTATTTGGATTTGCTCTTCCACATATTAGAGGAAGATTGGAACTCAGATCAGATATTAATTACTATGCAAATATTGCACATTTTTTGTTGAGTGATTGCATGCCATTAATCTGTACATTGCACAGTTGCTTGTCTCACCCTTGTAATGTTCTCCTGTTACCTCTTTTCCTGGCCAATGGATGTGGTGCTTGAGCATTACAGTTTCTGCAAGCTCCATGCTCCCAACGTTCTCATCTATTAAATGCTGTGTCCCAAAGTGCAGAGCATGTGAGGGAATGCTAATTGAAATTACTGTATTTATTCCTCTCTCAGGAAAACTGTCAATGCAGTATAATAGTGTGTCTCAGGGCTGGAGAGGGTGGAATTCACATTCACAATAGCAGCAATCCACTTTGTGCTGCAGATAATAGGAGACAGCACTTTGCTGGGAGCAATGACTTTCATGTCTGTTCTGTTGTGTGAAGCCAAAGCCTAAGGCACTCAGATAACACATATTAATAGGGACAAAACTTACAATATTCTGGGAGTAAATATTCACCACTTCCATGTTAATCCATCCACTTTGTGGGATATAAAACCAAATGGAGGAGTATCTGCTTCTCTGCTGATGGAATATTTGAAAGTAGAATTGGCTGCATCCAATAGGCAAAGCAGCCGTGCTGTGTGCATGGAGCTGTGCAAGGGGAAGAAATTAATGTTACCTGCACCTCTGAAAATTATTGGAAAACCCCAGTTGCATATGTCTCTGGAAAGAATCTGTGCTTTCCCTCTACTTCCCACAAAAGTTTGGATTTCAGGTTCACAATAGGCGGTTTCTGCTCAGGGTTTACATAACCTTTACTTACACAATATTCCCAGTGCTTGCTTATTATGTTGGCTGAAAAAGAAACCTTTTCCAAAAGCTATAAACTTGCATTCTTTACCTGTATGTGTCCTCCTCATTATTGTGTAGGTTTATCAGTAATCAATTCAATGTAGGAATGAGCTGGGTTTGCCATGAAAGCAGACACGCTCTGGGAGAGCTTTGTTTTCATGTCACAGAGCTGTGCTGTTTTGTAATCAGTGCAGTTCTAAGCCACACTTCTTATCATTTAATGCCATTAACAGCAGTTTGTGCTCATAAAGACTTCTTGTGAGCTTCACTCTTCCCAAGAATACAGCATCCACTGATACGTTCTTGTTTCCAGTCTGTCACCAGAGCATATAAATGGTGCTTTTTATGGTAGGGCACAGAACAGGGACCAAGTGAAAGGAGAACAGCTCAAGCTGCTTAAGCAATTTTGCTCCAGCACATAGATTTTGTGCCAAAGAATTAAATAGTGTCCTAATGATGTTTAGTTGAGCTCTAATAATGATCTTAAAGTAACCTAGTGTGGCTGCTGTATTGGTTTGGGTGTTTTATTAGTTGTAGAACAGCTCAAATCTAATGCTCAGATCTAGTAGTCTAAACGTCTGTGATATTGCATAATCAAAGGTACCATCTGAAGCAGTGTTTATTTGCATGTCGTTCTGTTTGGTGCAGTTATGCCCACTAACAGTAACAGCCTGCTAAAATTTTTGGGAATGTATTGTAGCAACATGTAATGCCGTTGTACATAAAATATGTGCGGTTTATGTAAGAAATCTCTTGGATATGTTTTGAAAGAGGAGTTGCCTAGAAAATTGCAATCCCAAATGCTTCTCTGTTCTCTAGAAAATAATTTTGTTCATTTGAAAGAGAATGTGAAGTACTCCAAAGGAAAGGGTTTTAGATAATCATGTAAGATGCAATGAGAAATCTGATGAAAAACCGTGGAAAATTTGAAAGCCAAATATTGTTCTGTTGTCTACATCTTAGCAGGAAAATTAGAAGCCTGTGGTGTGTATGTTTTTAGCTCTACTTTGCCTGACTTCTCCTCCAGTGTCAAAACCTTAAAACCCTGCAATAATTCTATTCCATTTTCTACTCAGTTCAGTACGAGACTAAAAGGATTTTAATTACACCCACTCCACAAGCTGTATGAGAGCATCAGCAGTGCCTGTTCATGAAATGAAAAAGTAAATGAAGCAAAAAGATGCACGAGTCTCGGGCACGTTTTATTCGGGTTGACAATGGTAACTTCTTTAGCAGGAAAGAGGCACTTTATCCAGGCCTTGAATTACTGGAGGAACTCTGGGGTCTGTGTCATACAAAGGTTGCATTAGAATATCCTAAGCACTCTGTCTTTCCATTTAAAGTTTCTATTAAGCAGTATTTTGGCTAGCACAAAAATAGCATATCAAATGTTTTCCTTCCTCTTGTTTTTTCTCGTTCAGGTTGCAATAGGAGATTGCATTTAGAGCAGTGTTGTCAATGTGGCACTCACAAACCTGGACACCACGGGGTAGTATTAATTAGTTCAGCTTCTTTTCAGGATTTTCAGAGGAAACAGTAGAGTTCTTTTAAAAATAATTCAAAGTTTTCAACTATGAGTAGAAGTGGTTAAATTACATTGAAATATCCAGCTCTTGTGTGAAGTTGGCATAGGGCTGTAATGTAGTAAGTAGAACAAGAACTGCCATCATTACAACTCTGAAATATTTTGTACCAATCTATTGGGCCTCATTTTGTAATTCATTAATTTGATATTCAAATTCTGTTTGATGTTGTTCCTGCAGCATCCCTACCTAAATTAACAGTACTGAATTGTAACCTAATAGACCCATCTTCCACCCACACTTTGATTTGTCAGAAACTATTAAAAACTAGTCATTTATTATTTAGCAAAACATTATTGTGTGTTTTCTCTGATCTGTAAGCAAAATTTCAAGGCAGTAAAAAAATGTAAGAAATGGCAGTCAAATTACATCAAGTCATCAGTTCTCAGTAATTAATAGCTGCATAAATGTATGAAGCCAAGCAGACTTTTAAAATGTATTTTTAATTTTATTCTTATTCTTGGTAAGTATTAAATGGCCTGTTTTTCTTGCTGAACAGGTTCTGTCTCTGCTGCCTTCCTTGAGAGGAAGGACACACATTGAATAGGTGCATTTCTCTGCTGCTCTGCATTCCCTCACAGGGCTTGGTGGCTGTTCAGCTGAGCAAAATCTGTGGTCATCATGTGAAGCAGACCTTTCCAGTGTCTGGTTCTTTAACCTGTTTATCCATTTTTTCAATTAGACTTCCTTTTTGTATTTCTGGTCTGGTCAAATCTAGTGCACATTCACTGGGTCATTTTGCTTCCTTATGCCGCACTCCCTCCTCTAAATCAGATGGGTGTTATGTCACTTGTTCCCACCAGGGCACAAGAGAGAACATTCCCCACTTGGTTCAGCTGGATTTATCTCAGTAACCTTAGCTTGAGTCTTCTCCCAAGATTGAAGTTATTAATATTCATTTAGCTCGTGTTTTCTCAGAAAGTAACAAGCTAAGATGCCCCTCAGACTTTCTGGAGTTTTTATCCCTGTCAGATATTGCGATCTGATAATAAGCTAAGAAATCTGTAGCCATTGCAAGACACTTCACACACCCTCTTCCCAAGGAAAGCATTGTGTGGGCAGTGTAATATTTCATTACAGTTACTAGGTTTTGCCTTTTTAGAGCAGCAGGGTGGAAGTGTCAAAGGACTTTACTTCAAGCATTATTTGCTCTTATTGGAGCAGGCAAGCCAATAAATCAGTTTAGCGGTTGAAAGGAGCCGTGGTTTCATTTGTGGTAGTTTGTTTCCCCATGTCTAATTGTCTCCCAGTCCCTAAACCAGATCTGCTTTGCCTTCCTGTGTGTAGGATGACTGGCATTGTTGACCCCTGCTTTAATCCTGGAGCTTCAGTTATCTCCTGGTATCTTATGAAAAACTTTCCCCTGAGACAAAAGGTTTGCAGCCCTCAACTTGATCCTCCAAAATAACTGATGCAGGAAACAGTCTTCTCTCTTTATTTATTTATTTATTTATTTATTTATTTTTCTCCTTAATGCCACACATCCTATTGGCAAACAAAGAATGAGTGTCCAGGCTTTTGGGCTGGATACAGGGAATTATCAAGAATTGCTTAAAGCCTGTAAGTTCAGAATTGTTCGAGTAAAGCAGAAACCCCGAGGTCAGATGGTGACAGAGCCTGAATGTTTTGCTGATTTGATTGCTACAGTTCATATTAGGACTGTCTCTTGTCTCTGGAGGAGTATTTCCCGGGTTCTGGAATTTGTATGGTAGCTTGTACAATTCATCACCTCTCCTGGAGAGATTTTTATTACTATGGTCCACTTAAAGCCACACCTGGAGGAATATGCAGGTGAAGACTCGATGACTTGGAGCAGGGCAGTCACATTTTTTGTTGTTTGTTTTGTGTTCAGTCATCAGCTCTACAATGGTTTGTTAATGCTGTTAAATGCAGATAAAGATGCAGCAGAGAAATAATAGAACTTGCTATTTTGTGTCTGTAATTACTGGTGTTAAATACATCAACTGTTGCCACAGTGTTCCTTCTTTTTTGATGCTTGAATCCTAGAGTTTAGAAATGGCAGCCTCCCTGTCTTAAAGATGGTCTGGGCTTTATGGTGCACATTAAAAGATTACAGCTCTCTCACCTGGACATCTCACACTGTGCTCCCCCAATCCGCCTCTGAACACTGGAAATAACGACCTGCTCTCCTGAGGTCCTGGAAACGTCACTGACTCTCTTTTGAATTTTGGGTATTTAAGAGGCCTGGGGGGGAGGGGAGGTGTGTTAGGTGAGTGAAAATAATTAAGGTGAACAATGAGAAAGTTCTTCCTTTTTTTTTTTTTTTTTTTCCCCCCCATCTTACTTGGCAGTAACTCCCTGATTTCTGTATAGGAAAATACCTTAATGTTTGTACACAAATGTTCACGGGACACACACACAGATGTCTACACTAAACCAAAATCATGGGGTGGCTTTCCAGCACTCCCCAGCCATTGTTCACAGCCACAAACATCCTGCTCCTGTTGCTTGCTCCTACAAGCACCACTACGTGCATTTTTCTGAAGCTGGGCTGAATAGACTCTGTTTGATATCTGTTGCTAATGCTGCAATCAGACTGATTGCTACTCTTTGTGTCAGTTTTTCACAAAAGTTCCATTTTCTGGTTGTTTGTTTCTGGGTTTGGTGGGGTTTATTTTGTTTGTGTCTTTGGTTATTTGGTTTGTTGTTTTTTTTCTTTCATTCCCAAAATAAACCCAGAAAACCAGACCTGTTCTTGAGAAGAATTTTATGCTATTGGCAGTCAAAACTATATTAAATTTCCTTATTTGATTTATTTTTCTTTTTTTAAAATTAGTCAATGTAGTCAGCTTTGTATGAGTTCATATATTCTGGAGCAGTGCAAAGGACTGACTAATTGTAATATGATAAAAAGGCAGGAAATTTGCCAATACTCATTAAAAGTCAGTTGGAAATAGGACTGCTTAGAATGCGTGATAAATGGGTTTTAATTTTGCGTATTGCTAGTAAATAAAAAAAATTAAAATTTCACCCTTTTCAAAATTAAATGCTTTCTCTTTTGTATATTTAATTAAGATTTTTTCCCCTGTTTGAAACCTGTTTTGTGCTGAGTAGTTTCTATTAAACTGGACCCAAATCTATAAGATTTGTTTGCCTTCAACAGAATGGAGACTTTAGTTAGCAAAATCCAGCCTTTTCAATCTACACTGAAACTTCATTTTGTATTGTATATCTGGCAAAGCACGTGGTGTGTAGCAGTAAAGAGGAGAACTTGCATGCTCTGCTAGTGAACAGCCAAGGGCTGTTATTTTCTTCAAGTGTATTTCTTAATTTCATGGCCAAAGACCACGTGAAAAAAAGGCTACTTTTCAGGCAAGAAGAAAAAGTGTTCTTGTTCCCCAGAGGTAACGTCAAAAACGGAATTTGAAGGAAGGGGAAAGAAACATGTGGGAGTGAGAAAGGAGTATCATGAATTTGTGGTAACAGTTAGTGAATGATGGGATGCAGTGAGAATCAGTTTCAGAAATCACCTTAAGGCCTATTCACTTAGAGTGTGTGTGTGTATATATGTATGTGTGTGTATATATATATATATATATATATAAACTGTAAATGAACCTTCTCAGCTTCTACCTAAACTGATTTAGAACCAATGGCAATATTTTAGAAGCTATTTGTAGGTCAGGAATTGTAACAATTGTGGCTGCCATTAGGACCTTGGATTGGGCCCTCCAGCCCACAGGTATACCCAGGGCAAGCAATAATTGTTATCCAACTAAGTCGTGAAGGGAGAGAGAAACTTTGAGAGGTATAAAGTTCCTTAAATTCTGGGAAAATACCTCCATAGGTGAAGAATGCAAGAATTCTGCTTGCCCCAAAACATTTCTGGCTACAATCTTCTCAGATGCCAGATCTACCCTCTCTGAGTTGTTGAATCAAGTGCTTGGTTTTTCTTTCTCTCTCTGGCAGTGATTTCCTGTTGTCACTGTGCAAGTCTCTCTTAATTTTCAGTCTGGAAGGATTTGCTGATTGCTGGTAATTCTTTGATCGCTTCTTCAAACAACTGATCGTAATAATTATAATGCTCTTATTTAATGAGGCAGCACTCCTCTAAGGACTAAGCAAATATTATTTATGGCTCAAGTAATTCAGGTACAGAGAAGTTTAAATCATCATGTAGTACCCGAGGGAGGGCTGCACTATTTCTGTCTCAGATGTCTGAGAAGAAATACGACTCCTTGCATCCTATAAGATTTGCTTGGTAGATCTGATGCTCTTCAAATTGTGCAACTTTTTATGCATAAATGTGAGGCCATTGCATAGATCTTTGCTGTGATAAACAGTTCCTCCAAGATTTACTGCAAAGTATTCGTTCATGTATTTTTCAGTCCATAATCTTTTATACTTTTCAGCTCAACTGTCCCTTCTTCCTCTCTTCACAAAAAAAAATCCAAAGTTTTTTCAAGTTTGAGTATAGGGATGATAGTTTATACAAGGCCTTGTATATATATACCCAGTTTTTACATGTGACCTGCTTTGGTTAGGAATAGGAGCAAAAACCCCCAACTTTCCTAATTACAGCCTGTTAACTAAAGGTCCTCTGCAGGCACACAGCCCTAAGAGTGATACAGTTACATGAGTAAGGATTGTCCTCGACAAGAAATAGCTTGGTTTGTTCAAAAAGTGGATTGAGCCTCACAGAAGGTTTGTGCTGTTGACCTGTTATAACTTTGGGCAGGCTGCCCCTCGAGCAGCAAAGGGCGGGCTGCTCTTTCTTTGGTGATTTTCACACAATGTTTGAATTAACCTATTGTGCAGCTTCAGAGTGTTGTTCCTCCCAAGCCTTAGCTCCCCTAGTGCATTGCACAAGTGGAGCTAGATTCAAATTAACACTTGGAGTGGGTAGGGGCATGGAAAATGTGCAAAGAAATTCTTTAGTTGTAATTAATATTTAGAATATTGAATAACAACAAAGTTGTATTAGGGGTAGTCAAGTGACTTTATTTGTTCACTTTCCTTTTTGTTCCTCCAAACCCAATTTCTCTGAGATTTCCTGGAGGGCCTCTGTAATGATGCTGGGCAGGGCTTTGTCCAAGCAGCAGCAGGACATGGGTGTCAGCACCTCCAGAGTCCCTGCCAAGGAAAAGGAAAACATTTGCAAGCACTTCTTCCCGAAATGAAGCAGCTGATTGTGTTTCCAAATTGCCCAGCGAGCTCAGCCCTGCTGTCCTCCCTCTCTGAGAACATCACCACCCATGAAATTCTGTTTGCTGGTTGTCAGTCCGTGGAGTCTCAACTGGCCTTTCCATGCATGATTCATAAGGGCAAAGGTCTTTATAAATTTCCACATCACCCTGAACTCTTCTCTGTCTCTTTTAATCTGCTGCTGCTTCCCCTCATATCACACCGTGCACACATGCTTTTCTTTGCACCACGCAGCTCTCCCATACTACTGTTCTTTTCCCTTGCATATTAACCTTATTTTCTCTTTTCCTTTTTGTCTGAATTTCTTGCTACAGAGAGTGGAACTTGATATCTTTCTTTCTTATGTCTGTCTTTGCATCAGAGACCGGCTGAATATGACAGGAATGTATACCAGGGACTGATTGTGCTCATTTCAAATAGAAGTGAGCTATGGGAAAAAGGATTTATTGAAAGGTAATGACATTTGCTGCTAGTTCAAAACTGAAGGGAGCTACAGGGTCACTCACTTCAGTGGAAGGGGCAAAAGGTTTAAAATGGATGGAGTAGATTAAGACCATCATGTTCAGATACCTATTTTTCCACTTGACGTAAAGAAAATTCTAGTCACAGGACTGGAAAAAAAAAACCCAAACAAAACACCAAAGGAACAGCCACAGGGGTAGGATGTGTAACAGTATCTTTAAAACTGCTAAGTGAAAACAAAATGAGCATGGAAAATCTTACAAAAAGCATTCTGCAGTGTTTTCTAGCAACCAAGTAAGTAAATCACTCACTGCTTTCATTTTTAAGTGCGACAACAATACTGAAGATGATCAGCTGGGGAGAAAAGGAACTTTCTTGGTTTCTTGTATGTGTGCACAGTTTTATAAATGTAGTTTCACGAATGGACATTCAGAATTAAATGTACTTTTTAGATTCCAGCCCCAGGGACGGTAATTTCCCCTTGAGAATTAAGACGTACTTAGAATGGATAAATCTAACTGTTGAAGATCTCTAGATTGGGAGCGCTGAGGATGATCAAGTTATTTTTCTATCATGATTGCTTGATTTAATTTGGTTTCTGAAGATTTGAGGATGCCCCTACTGAAATTTCTGGGAGTTGTTAACTCTGAAGTCTTAACTGTTTCCTTCCAAAACCAGGGGGGTTTTAGAATTTTGTGCTTGTATGTATCTTGATTCTATGCTTTTACACATTTTCTTAAAAATCCAGAAGATTTTTAGGAATTTCACCAGTGAAATCATATGTGGAAGGGTTTTCTGTTTGGAGGTTTTCAGGGTCTTTTTTTTTTTTTAGGATACCTTTTGTTTACAGGTTCCTTCTCTTTTGAAATAAATTTTAATTTTTTTTTTTTTTCACCAAGGTCAAGCTACTCTTAGGAAACTGCCAGAAATCTAGAGTGTAAAGACTGTGTTTTGAAAAGCAGTGTTTCAACCACTGAAACAGTAGAGAACAACCTCGTTTTTTGTAGTGTTCCATAATTTTCTAAATGAGTCTGTATGTGGTTATGACCTTATTAAATCAGTGCAATCATAATCTGAATAATTTACTACTATGAGGTAATTATAAGGGCACTTTAAAAATAAAATAATTTAGTTTTACCTCTACTCAGAACTGTTTGGAGTCTTTAAAATAAGTTTCATGGTTCAGTAATTTGAGAAATCATAAAAACTATTGCAATTAAGGAAGTGGTTAATAATGTCTATCTTGTGCAGTTGCATTATGGAAACCAAAGTAATTCCTGTTTTAATTGTAAAAATGTTAAATTTAAGTGGTGGCAGGCAAATGGCTGCTGCAGGGATTAATCATGGAATCAGACAATGGAGCTGCCTTGCTGCTGGACGAGGAAGCCTTTTGTTGTTATTGCTGCAGGGAGTTGGGGTTGGGGCTGGAATCGGGGCCCTGGTGGCTGCACTCAGGGGCATCCCTGAGCTCCCAGACTGCTCGCTCAGACACCAGGGGCTTTGGGACTTCAGAACAGACTCTGCCAACCTACTTCTGATCAGAGTGAATCTCTCTGGAGCACCAGGGCTCTGCAGTTCAGCACCAGGGTGGCCAAAGAGCTGGAGGAATTGGTGGGGGCCGTTGTCCAGGTCAGCTCTGTAAAGCTCCCCAGGACACGTTATGTAAAATCCTGCTTATTCCTAACTGATTGAGGGCTGCACACATCGGGTGCAGGGAAGACGCTGTTCAGGAGGAGTCACCTCAAGTGCAGAGTTTCCCGCAGAACGTAACTCTGAGCTACCCAGTTAATTTGCTTGGAGCAGTCTCTGGACATTTATCTTTGCAAGCTCTGCTGCAGCAGTCGTTGTCCAGAGCACAGAACAAATTTTAAAAAAACAACTGAAAAAAACTATTTCAAAAAGGCAGAGTTTCTCTTTGAATGATGAGCTGTCCCAAGAGAGTAAGCGGGAGAAAGTAACCATACGGTGTTATTTAATCAAGGGAACAACAGGGGAAGGAAGGCAGGGAAAAGAAGGGAGAAAATACAGGGCGACTGCAGAAAGAGTTAAGCTGTTTTTCTATTTACATGGTTTATTTCACAAATGTCTGACTCATTGGGCATAACCAGCACAGTTAAATTACAAAATTACTATTTGGTTCTTTTTTATTGACTACAATTCAAAGCTGCTTCAAGCCGTCCAAATTTAATCCCCCCAGCTCTTTGCCAAGAACATTACCTTTTATTTTCAGCATTAAACTGTGTAAGATACCCCTAAGGCTACATGTGAGCTCAGCCTCCATGATAGGAGCTAACAGAGTGTATCAATTGTTCATGATTTCCTATTCTCCTGTAAATTGGGAGAGGCGGGAGAAGCACTGGAATGCGAATTTTGTGCTGTCAGCAGTTCCTCTGCAGGCTCTAGCTCAGGCAGTGCATAGCAAGGTAATTAATTGTGGGATGTTTGCAGCTCTTCACTCGGAGTTCCCGTTTAGCAGCCTGTCAAAACTAAACTAATCAGCCCACCGCACGTATTTTGATATGCTTACTTTACATTAACTGTTGGGATACTCTTTGTCTTACCCCACTTTTGTTTCCGCTGAAATTCAAAAGCTGCCATGAGACAGTTAACAGGGAAGAAAAGGCCTTTTCACAGACATGATACAGCCTCTCAGTGAAACTTTCTGTGGCTTTATCTCCTGGCAAATTCATTGGCTTAAAAGTAGTAGAGATCTTTTTGAGCATATTTCGTGTGTTTGTCCCCCTTATGCTCCACCTCCTATTCTCAGATGAGGAGTTTCCTTATTAGTTGATTGAGTTGGAGGTGTGAAATGTTTATTTATAACCATTATTGCTTAATTATAGCATTTTTATTTGTGGAAATTAGTGCTGAACTTACACTATAAATTTTATCAGGTGCCTTCTCATGTATATTTTGAAAGTCAAATACTAAACCTGTTTTTAATGGAATTATGTTTTAAAATGCTTCTGCCAGTGTCGAGAAATCGGTGTTTAACAACAAAGACTGGGTGTGCCATGGTTTAGTTGATAAGGGGTGTTAGGTCACAGGTTGGACTTGATGATCTCCAATGTCTTTTCCAACCTTGCTGATTCTGTAAAAACAGTCAAATGAAAATATTTCAAATATTTCAAAATCTATTGATTGATCTTCTTTTCTAAAAGAAACTGTAACTTTGAGCCTTTTCTCCTCTGTATTCTTCTATTTTATTCACTACTATAGACACTATTTTCCAAAATGGCCCATAAGACAGTTACGGACTTTCACTTTTCTGATGTTTTAAAATATAATTTTTCTTTGCATTTTGAGGTTATTTTGAGTTCAAGATGGAGGTCAGGGTGAGAATATGATTGAGGAAGTACATGTATGAATGTGCTCAAGCAGTTGCATACCTTAGTGTTGATGTGTTTGGTCTCTGCATATTTCTATGGTGTGTGTGGAGGATGTGGCATTGACAGCAGCACAGTTATTGAAAACTTCATGCTTGCTCATCAACTCTTTCAGTGATCAAATCTGTTTTGTTTTTGAAGCTGTTCATACTCATAGAGAAAGACAGTCTTGTGTGTAAGAAACCAAAGTGTTGCAAAAGCAGCACCACAGAAAATGCGTGTGCACTGGCAGTAGCTACAGTGTAGATATGCAGAAATGTGTGTATATATATAGATATATATAAGGTTTATGAACTTATATATCACCATTGCAACTGAAGATGAATTAATTAATTCAGTGAGGGTGGTGAGGCCCTGGCAAAGGGTGCCCAGAGCAGCTGTGGCTGCCCCATCCCTGGAAGTGTCCAAGACCAGCCTGGACAGAGCTTGGAGCAATCTGGGATAGTGGAAGGTGTCCCTGCCCATGGCAGGAATTACCCATGTTTGTTATAAAACTGATTCTAGTGTCCTGTCCTATTTAATTTTGGCCATATATGTTTTAGGAGAGTTCTTTCATTAGTTCTAAGGGATTTTTACAGGTTTTTTTTAGAAGTCATTCATTAGCTTCTCAACCTGATGGTAACAGTTAACAAATGATGCTTGCTAACTTTGCAAGAGCTAGTAAGTGTCTGTGAATCACCAAGGTGAAAGTAAACTGCACAAATAGCAAGGTATTTGCTGCCAGCAGAAGTTATTGTGTTTGCAGCTGGTGTAGTTCTTCCAGAGAGAATCATAAATAATTAAAGCTGTGTACTCTACATCTCAGCAATAATCATGGATTTCTTTGTAAAAATTGAGATTCAAATTAGAGGCTGATACATGACAGTGTCTTCAGTGACTGTTGGAGAGCTGATAAAAAGGCATTTGTTGTGATTATGAAATATATATAAAAATAAGGTTTCTGGTCTTGTGATTTTAAGGCATTCTTAAAAAAAGTAATAAAAAGAAAATCTCAAAGCCTCTCTGCAGGGAAAAGCTCCAAAAGTAAAGCAACAGGAGGGAAAAGGAAATGAGATTGTGAGATTCAGAGGCTGATCTCCAGAGATCTGAGACTATTTTCCAGTTCTGATTATAAGTCTTGTCTAAGGTAGGGAATTGGTTTTTCACCCAAATCAGTGGAAGGCTCAAGTCTACAGTTTGTCCCTAGCAGAGATGGGGATGCAAATGCACAGTGTGGTCTCCCTGTCTTTGCCTTCCAGCTCAGTCTAAGGGGACCACTGCTTTCTCTGAACAGGCCTTCAAGAGAGTTGGGTGTCATTTTGAATATTAAATTTCAGGTTTCCAAAATACATCACACAAGTTACATTTTCTTTCAAGACTTTGGTAGTTTTGAATTAAAGAAAGGTGAAATTTATTTACCAGAAGTGCTATTTTGATACCATTTGCATAATATTTTGAGAACTGCTGCTTGATTGTTGGCTACAAAGAAATGTAAACAAGTAATTAAATTGTGTAGGAGGTTGATGTGTTTTAACAGTCTATGAATGTCCAGATTCTCTGATCTCTGTCTAAGTCTTTTAAGAGTGAAAGCCCAACCCAAGTGCTATACCCAGGTGTCAAAGGTAGTATTTGTCTTTCATTATTTAACAGTTAATCCCAAGCTATATTGTTATTTTTAACCATGTTTCCTGTCACTGCATTGTTTAATCATTTGTCTTCTGCAATTTTACTTGAGTTGAAAGGAAAGACACAGTGAGAATTTTGAGATTTACTCTTTGGAGAAAGAAATGCTGAAGAGGTTGTGTTTGGTGACTGACAGTGCCAAATGGAGTCATTACTCAGTGCACACTCAGAAATCACACAGCTATCAGGTAGCCTTATGTGCTGCCAGCATTCCACTCACTCCCAAAATTCAAACTCCTTTGTCTCTCAATTTCATTAGAAACCAGTCCTTGTCTGAAATATTTATAACTGCGTAAATGATCTCTGAAGTTTGTTATTGAGCTGTTGAGGCTCTGTCACTGAACATCCTTGCTGCCTGTGGCTGTTTTTGTTACCCTCTGGCACTGAGCAAGTTGCCACTTGGGCTGAGAAATTTGTGGTGCAGCAGTGACCTGCAGCAGGGCTCAGCTGCAGCCCTGGGGACCGGGTGTTCATGGAACTCGGGTCCCTGATGTGAGCAGTTGACTCAGATCCTGATATATGAAAATTCAGCTTAATGAAGGGAACTCATAGAGAAAGATCTGCACAGAGATTCTCCTCGAGAGCTCTCTGGAGCCTAACAAAATAATTAAGAGTAAATATTTGCCTGTCTCTTACCTTACCAAATGAAATATAAACTTTGTTAAGCTCTTTAAAGGAACATGAACTGCAATTTGTACGCGCAGCTTGGTAGATAAGATTGGTGATCATTAGGATAAATGAATAGCAACTGATGACAGACTTCCTGGTGAAGACCGGTACATTTTAAGTGTTGGAGTTTCCTTGGCGTATTTTGAAGTCTCCTCTTGCTTCAGAAGAATGATAATGCCAGACCCTGAAAGCTGGGAGATGGCCTCTCTGTTTTCGTGGTTCAGAGTGGAAGATGATCTGCTGCACAAAAAGCAGGCAGATGTGGAAGAAATCAGACCTCTGCTAGTGTGAGCTGGGTGGAAATAGTGTCCAAATAGTTGGGGTTTGAGATGAAAATGATTAGTTCACACCACTGAGGTTACTCTGTGCTTCGCTCTAATGTTTGTAAGAGTTTAGGAATTACAAGGTCACCAGATACCACTGCCAAACCTCAGCCTTAAAATCTGGGCATGGATTGGGCTTTTTTAGACTTGTTACAGTATGTGGAAGAGAAATAGTAAGAAAAATAGAAAAGATGAGAGGACACTGGGTGGGTAAGAACACAGACGTAAGATTAAGCCCAGAGGAAAAAGAAGGTGTAAGAAAATATCCTGTCTTAAATGTTGGCAGGGCAGAAAATGTCTTGGAGAGCAAGCAAAGAAACTGTTTCTTTCTTTTTTTTCAAGAAATAAGACTGCCTTTTAAACATCAAGTATAAAAAAAGAAATAATCTCTAAGCCAGACCCTAGGCTTAGCAAAAAGCAATTGTGTTAATTCATTACAGAGGTATAATTCAAAGTAAAGAATATTCATCGTGCTTGGCTTTGTTGCTGCCACAATGTGCTGCAATAACCTAAGCTTGTACAACACAAATATTCCAGAAGGGCATCACTCTTTTATTTGAAAATATCTAAAGCATCATGTTTTTAAAGCTTTGCTCAATACTTAGAATAGACATTTGGTAATGAGAACCTGTTCACAGATTCTTTCTGTGCCCTAGTTAATTGTGTAAGAGTGAGGCCATTAAGGGAAATAACTGTGCTAGTTTGTCTGAAGAAATGAGGTTGCACCAGGGATCAAGTCCAACTTACGAAGAAAAGAAAATACTACAATCAGTGATGGGCAAAAAGGAGAATCCAATTTGACTTCTAAATCCCAGTTTGAGGTTGAGTTCAAAGTTAAAACAACTTTGAATTTGCCAACACTTTTGATAAAAAAATCTTTAAGGAAAAATAAATATGATGCCTCAGGATATGAGAGGTATTGTTTTGATTTTACAGAATGGTTCTGTGAATTGAGCTAAGTTAGGAAATGATTTGTTGTGAAATGATTTTTCCATTTTCCAGTTAGGTGCCCTACTTTAAGCACCTCCTCTACTTGGCACAGGAAGCAGCTTGTAGTCCAGAATTCTGATTTGTATTTAGGCACTGCATATGCAGAAAGTCATTCAGCTTTAAGCTTCTGTTGGTATCCCGGTAAGATAAATAAGACTTAAAGATGTGTTTCAGAGTTTTACTTCGACGCTGAAGTACTTGAGTGGTTTCTTTAGCAGCTCAAGCCCTTCACACCTCGAAGTGCCCATTAGCTGCCTATTGATTCTGTTCAGAGCCCGGAGTCTGCCTGGGCTTCTCCAGACAGGGATGGAATCACTCCTGACAGCTCCTGCTCCTGGCCTTGGCTGCCCGGGCTATTGACAGAACTGCTGTTTGAAGAGAAATAAAGTAAATGCTAAGCTCGCATTTGGGGGCTGGGATACGGTAACAAGTCACCTTCATCACCAGAACAGCTTCCTTTCTCTGGCTGTGTTGTGATTGGAGAGCAAAGGTGGCAAAGGTTCCTCAGCAAACCTTCCTCTGTGTTTTTGTTGGAATTGTGCCTTTTCACTCTTGGCTTGAAATTTATAAATGAGGCAAAATAGGTCATTAAAACGTTTTGTTCCATTCTTGGGTTTTCCAGTCCTTGAGCGAACACCGGTTGTCCCACTGTGAGTGTTTAGATTGTGTAGCAACATTGTAAACACGTACATTTAATTTTACTGACTCAGAACTCCAGACCTGCAGATCTTCACAGAGAAAACATTCTGCCTTCTTAAAGTCTGAACATAACCAGTATAATGAGTAGATACAATTTTGAACTATCTTGGAATATAGTCGATAAAAATAATTTTTGGCCGATTAGATTTATATACCCAGTAATTCATAATAAAATAAGAATATAAACCTAATCAGTTAGTAAGTAAATTTTTCATCTCCACAGTAAAGTACTTGAAGATTTTGAATAAGTAATAGAATATCAAGTTCCTTTAGTATTGCTAAGAAAAATAACTTGCCCAGACAGATGGATTCTGTTTGTAGAAGAACTCACCTGAGAAATCTTTGTAATCGTAGAATACAGTTTGGAAATTTTCATCCACAATTTGTACACATAAATAGGAGCAATCATCCCTCAACCACTTTTAGATGATGGGGGTTTTATTAAAAATCGAACAAGAATGTTCTTTCAATTTATTCTTTCTACTATCAGAGTAAATGGGGGAAAGAGTAAAGTAAAAAAGGAACGTGTTAAGATGTCAATAAACTCAGACCTGTTGTTAGATCAAATCCCTGAGTTCTTCTATCAAGATCCTCCAGGGCATTAACCATGACCAGGTGGGAGATCAGATTAACTACAGATAACCATACTCACTCTAATAAAGACTCACCATAAAGCTTCATTAAAACATTTCTGGAAAAAAGAATGGATGAAATGACAGAATCTATTTTTAATGTTCCTTCACTAGGATTACATATTACTTAATCTGCTTTGAAATTATTTTTCTAACCTGTAGAAGTTAGATATATAGTTTTATTTATTTATTTATTTATTAGTGTAGTCTCCCCATACATAAATGCCAACTTCTAGCTCAAGGCCTCTGAAAACAGGTAGATAATATTCCTGGGAATTCACATCTAGAAACTGTGTTCCCAGCTGTGAGCACAGTACTAACCTCTGTTTTATGAACATGAGAAAACCTCCTGTGACATCAAATCAGAACTTATCTCATGCTAACAGATGGGGAAATCCCTGCCATACTTCTGTGTCAGGAATTCACTAGAGTGTTATTGTATGCTCAAAAAGTGATCTTCAGATATTAGAGGGGAGGATTATTTTTTTAGGGATTTCACAGAATGTGAAGTGGTTTTTTTTGTGTTAGGCTAAATGCTTTCAGTATGCTCTTACAGAGAACAGCTTTGTGTACAGAGAGAAAAGGTGTTTTTTCCTCAGAAGTGTTAGATCAAAATTGTCTAAAATTAGATTCTTTCAATTCTAGGCTTTTGTGGTTTTTTTTTTTCTTTTTTTAAAATATTTTAGGACTAAAAGATCAAACTCAAATGTTTGTCAAATCTAGTAAACTTCTTAACATTTTTTTGACATGATCTTTCTCAGATCATTTGCAGTTAGGATCTGCATATTTCTCTTATCATATTTTGTTTTATGACTCTCCAGATGTACGCAAAATGAATATTCACACATCAGACAGTGGAGTAAGTGTAATGGAATTTATTTAGGATGCAGGTACAGAATTCTGTACTTTCAAATAGTGATGGGTTGACCTTTGCTGGCTACCAGACCCCCCTGAGCCACTCTCTTGCTCCCTCTCTGCAGCAGATTAGGAGGATGAGATAAGATAAAAAAGCTCATGGACCATGATAAAGACAGGGAGATCATTTATCAGTTACCGGGCCAAAACAGGCTCAACTTAGAAAGACTAATTACATTTATTGCCAATTAAAAATGGAGTTGGATGGTGAGAAACAAAGACAAAAATAAAAACACCTGACCCACAGCACCTTTTCTTTCAGGCTCAACTTCACTTCTTCGTTCCCAGTTCCTTCCTCCTCCCCCACCCCAAGGCACAGGGTGGGGAGTTGGAGATGGTGTTTCGTGTCCAATCTATGTATTTAAGGAGTGAGTGTAAAAAATGAAGGTTTTCATATTCAGCATTGAATTATTTGAGCTTAGAGACTTGAGATACTTTGAACCCTTGAGCATTTATCTGACTTCAGATTGTCTTTAAATGTTTTGATACAGACATTTAAGTCTTTAGGAAGAGGAATGTGTAGTTGAGAGCCAGTGTTCCCTTACAGCAGAGCAACAAGTAGGGATCAGCAGTGTCCTTGGAACCAAGGTTCACAGGAAGGAAATGCTGCTAATTCCAGTTTTGACTTTCCTGGATGTATTTTTGAGACCAGCATGGGAATTCCTTGATAGGCAAATCATATTACTTTTCTTTTTTTTAAAGAAAAAACATTATTGCAAAGAGCAAAATCTGTTCCAGTCTAATCCAAAGCACTCCTCTCTACCTCCTTTTTTTTCAAACAGCAGTAAAGAAACCTGAATGAGGATAGAGTAGCTGAGGAATATTTCTTCCACATTAAATTGTACGATTATAGTTCTTCTTCATCATCACTGATAAGAAAAATGTTTCTTGGAACCTGAAGTCTGACTTGAGATGGCACTCATAAAGCATCCAACATGACTTTGAATTTTTATTGTTTCACCTGTTCAAAGTTTAATTTAAAACCTATGACTATCTTAAGGTTTTTAAAATACCTCTTTGAGTATATTTTTAAACTCTCTGAAATGTAAGACTCTTGACGGATTATATGGTGAAGATGAATCGCTCTAGAATCATATACATCATGTATTACATCTTTTATGTAACTTGAAACAATGAATGTAAGGTTGGCTGTGACAGTCAGATTTTTACTTCACATATCAATAATGAATCTCGTAATGTAAAATTCTAAAAAGGAAGAAAAGGAAATTGTGTGAATATTATTAGGGGAGTTTTTATGTAGCACTATTTAATTATTTGCTTCAGTAATGCTAAATAATTATTTCAACGTGGAAAGCCCTCACAATCCCATCCCTTCAGAAACTAAATGGTTTCATTACCAGTAACTAATTTACAAGGCAATTTCAAAGTCTCCTGATTCCTTGTCTGTCTGAGATTTACATTCTCTAATAAAAGGCCCTGGCTAGGAGATATGAATTAACAACTCATTAAAAGGAGAGCATGCATTTGGTGTCTTTATTTTCTGTCCTCACCCGCCCTGCTGGTGAACAGCCCTGTCTGCTCCTTCCCCTGCTCAGGCAGACACTGATGGGATTCCAAAACACTGGTGGCGTCTCCAGAACCACTGGTTTGGTGGACAGCCTGTGACAGGGGTGGGCTGGGTTGGTTCTTTGGTGTCCTGAAATAGTTTCTAGTCCAAAACACTTTCCATGCAGACAAAACTCACCTTTCTGTTTGATGTGTTTCAGGGCTGAGGACAAAAGCTTTCTTCTGCCTAAATATATGCTTCTTTAGGATTTTTTTGATACTAGGAAGATAATTTTCTTTTTTTTTTCCCCTACCCCAGAGACTGATTCTGGCCTTGGGCTTAAATGTGTTTCTTCCTGAAGAGAATGAATATTCTTTTTGGAGACCCTGGATATATTTCTGGTCTTAAGTGTAACTTTATTTACATTATTCATTCTTTCATCCTTTAGAAGGGATCTAAAGTCAAATTTCTGACTATTTCAAGAGCAATCTTTTTGTAACTTAAAAACCAGAGAGAGTAACCCTGGTATTTTTGCTCTGTTTCAATGTTCAAGTCCACCTCTGGAATTTTGTCTGTGCTTTTAAGCAGACATTTAGTTCTGCTGCTCTCAGCACAATTGTGGTGACCTTTAAACCCTTTTGAATCCCCAAATTTTCCCCCTTACTGTGCTTCATCAAAAGCGTAAAAAACCCCAAATCCTAAAACAAATCTAGTTTGATCTTTTAAGATGTTCAGTTCTCGATGGTTCTTATTTTCTGTTCTTTTTGCCTTGGGAGAATATCTCCCATGGTAATACCTCTGAAGGTAGAGCAGATGAAGATCTTTGTTGTCCTGTATTGTGTGGATGGAGAACAGCTGGACCAGGAGCATGGGGGGGAGAGGAAACAGCTTTGCAGGCGGGGCCCTGGGGGTCCTGGACATGAGTCAGCAGCGTGCCCTTGGCACGCACACGGCCTGTGGGATCCTGGGATGTGCTGGGGAAGTGCTGCCAGGAGGTCGAGGGAGGTGATCTTTCCATCTGCTGAGCCCAGAGTGCTGTGTCCAGGCAATGTCTGAGACTGGGAACACCAAAGGAGAGAATTCTTTGCAACAAAATAGAAAAACCAGGACTTCTCTTCTGCCCTATGCCACCAACACTTTGAAGATGCTCTCAAACTCCTCCCCAGTTTGTGTGTACGTGTGCGAACACAAACTTGCCGCAAAATTCACAATTTACATGTTTGAAATCACACAGAATCGAATCTGTTCATTGTTGTAGTGAAACATAGCTGATCACAGTCAGTGAACTGTCCCTTGAGGATCAGCACCACGGCAGAGTGAGCAGAGCACCAGTAAACACCTGCCTTCCCCTGCACCCATGGCACATTCCCATCCCAGCCACGGGTGGCACCTGAGCCCACACCCCAGGGAAGGTGGGAATCCCTGCCCACACACTCACTAACAGTTTCTCTGCATCTGAACTGCAGAGCAGCTGCATTAAGTCAACCCACGGCCTGTTGTGATTAATTTAAGAATACTTGCATGCTACACAAATCAACTGAAAAAGCACACTATTGGAGGGATATTTTTGTTGCTGTTGTTGTTTTGAAGTGAGAAAAGTGGCAGCCCAGCAGTCAATTTCCTTGACTTTCACAACGGGACATTTGTGAGCATTTCTGACAGTTCTTGATGCCAGTCCATAAATTGTCATATTTACATGAAGATATCCAAGGAATCTTGAACAATAATAATAACAACGAAGTGTCGGCTCTGTGCATGCCAATAGAAGATGACTTTTAACTTCTTTGTGCATGCTAACTAAACATCAAATATCTTTATCCACTTAAAGTGACCAAAAGATGAATTTCAAACCCATAATGGCATTAAAATGCGTCAGAAATGAAAAGAACATAAGGATTCATCATAGGTCAGAAAACAAAAGTGCTTTTAAACTATCAAGAGCACAGTATATGCTATTCTCATTTTTTTTCTACTTCAAGTTTCTGAAATATTTATTAAGGAATAATCTGCAGAATAATGAATATTGCTTTCTTATGGAAGTACAGAATGTATGCTATATTTCTGCTATAGCATCTTATTAAATATGGATGTTATGAGTTTCTAGTCACTTTGGGGCCAGCTACTGACTGTTCTGTGTTTTAGCAAACAATGCTGGTTCCATTAAGGTAAAAAACCCCAAATGAGTACTTTAGTGATAGCTTCTCATCGTTTCTCATCACTGAAAAATTAAAAAAAAAAAAAAAAAGAAATCTTTTGAAGGTTTGGTGATATTAGAAAGTTACATTTCCAATAGGGTACATTTCACTGTCCAGATAAAAGATTGATTTAATTTTTGAAAATATTAAATGTTTAGGCAGAAAGCTTTATGCTACTCTCGTTAGTTAAGGTAATAATTCCTTAATAAAACAAAAGAGTGGTGAAAGAAAGTATCCAGGATGTATTCAGATAGAGTTAAAGCAGGAAAAAAAAGGGCATTACTAAATTTTGGCCAAAAAGTTGTAGGAGAAGCGACTTGAAACTCAGAGGAAAAAAAGAGAAGACACAGCATCTTTTAAGGCTGTCACAGCTCTACTGCCTTAGCACGCTATCTCATAATTCCTGCTGGGATAGGCAGAATGTGTCCCCAGTGATTGCTGGGAACCGAAATGTTCCTGCAGACATGTCAGTAATGTCTGTCTCCCTGAAGTCATAGCTGTAGTTCTCTCTCACCCGAGCAAAGTGCAAAAAAATGGGTATTGTCTGTTTTTAATTACCTGTCGAATCACTGGGTCTGTGTTGACTGACATCTTGAAAATCTAGAACAAATGGTCTCTTTTATTTGTGATTTAGGATTTTCATAATGTTTTATTTTCTAAGTGATAAACAGCTAAAGAAAGAAAGTCACCAGCATATTACCTGGTATTTTTAAATTAGCAGAACATGCTTATAGAAAACCTTTTTAATGACAGAAATGATACAAGTAGATGCAGTATCTATCTGATAGATCATCACTGCCAAGATAGGGATTTTGCTCTTGATATTATAGGTTCATTTCAGATGTGTGTCAGGGTATTTTTAACTGGATAATTTTGTATCACTAAATTAGGGAAACACAATTTGAATATCTTTTTAGATCCCGCTTTTTTTAACCAAATGCAGCTGTCTGTTACTGAAACTCTGAATTAATGGCCCTGGTTTATTTACATATACTCTGGGAACAATGTCATTTAAGGCTGATTGTGTTAAATCACTGTGTTGCTCTTGAGACAAATGCAGTTGGTTAAAGGGGGTACTTCTATCAGAACAAAGTCTTCCCTCAGTGTTATTATTCAAGGCACTACTCAAATTACCTTCATAAATATCCAGCTGTAAGGACTCGAGTATCAAGGTGTGATATATGGATAAGAACAGCTTCTGAAAATGGCTCGTAGCTGGTATCTACACTTTGCTATAAATAATGCTCTCAACTCCATTTTCCCCACAATATTTACAGCACTAACTGGGAATTTCTGCATTTGCCACCCCTTTTAAAGAACTTTGCAGTCTCTTCTCTGTTCTTTGTATAAGCAGCACTCACAAAAAGAAGATAGGAATTCAAATGTAGTCTAACTCTTTACTTTTCAAATAGTGTGGAAAAAAAAAAAATCTTGATTTCTAAAAAAATAGCTCTTAGCTAAAACACATTGTCAAAGTGGAAATTAGAGAATTAATAATCTTTATGGGGTGGGAGGTTTGCTCGTCAGTATTAAAGCCTAGACCTGGGGTGGTTCTTGTGCATCACCGAGCTGCTGAAGACGCCATAGCAAATAAGCCGATTAATTCCTACAGGAAAGTTTTACATGGAGGTTTTTGAAACAAGAATTAACAATATTTTATGAAATTTCAGAGGAAGGAAGGATAAACTTGCCTATTCAGAATTAGAACATATGGGTAAATTCTGTTTATTTGATCCTTTAGTAATTCTGACTCTTGCTCACATTTTTTTTTTTCCCCCCCCATCACACTTCCTGAGTTCATTTTCCAGGAGGAAAACTTCTTCTTGGTAGCCTGCAAGTTCCTTTAATGTTTCCAATACTTCAGTAGTACTTTCTTGATAGCATTCTGTCATTTCCACTAAGTGGTGACTTTCTTCCAAACCAGCTGTGCTGCTTTTTTTTTTTTCAAATTTTCCCTTCCTACCAGGAAATGTACAGTGTGTGCATCATGGAGAGAGTAAGCCAGTACTTTTTGAGGGATTTTTTTTTTCTTTTTATGTATGAATGAAAGCTGAGGTGACAAGACCAAATTTTGAATAATTTCGATATTTTAGAAGTAAATCTGAATTTAGTTTGGCTTTTGTCATATGAAGCAAAACTGTGAGATAAATTGGAGTAATTGTGCTTTGCAGTTTGTTTCTTGCTGTAGAAATTTAGCTCCAGCCCTCTGAGAAGTGTGACTCCCAGGGTGTTTTTGTTACCTGCAGCTTTGTAGAAGTGCTGGAGTTGATCAGGCAAACTCTGGAGTCAGTGACAAACAGAAATCCTGCTGCTGTTGCAGCTGGGTCACTGCAGAATCAGGAGGTGAAAACAGGCTGGAGATGATTTGACAGTCAAGTAAATGAATAATAAAATAAGAAGGGTATCTGCTTGTCTTTGGTATAGGAGAGATCGAATGGGGGATTATCTAACAGTATTTGCTGACCTAAGAAATTGTGATTTAGTTAAAAACAAGGTTTTACACATGGATTCTACTTTGTATTGCAGCAAAATTATGCTAGAAGGATGTGTCCTGGAAATGAATACTTTTTCCTGATTCACCTTGGTAACAGACTTGAAATGCACTGCCACCTTTTTTGTTAGACTGGCAGAGTTTACCTTGAGCTACAGAGCTGGGTATAAATATAAGCAGTGCTGAATGAAGGAGCTTTTGAAATATTTGTCATGTCCTTATTTAAACCGTCATATACATAATGTTTATGTACTGTATCAGAGTTTACCATTCTGGGAGCTTCTGGACAGTTTATAAATCTGTAGCAGTTTAATAAGAGTTTATAAATCACAGTAGCATCTCACACTGTCAGATTTTAGCTGATACTGTGACCTGTCCCTGTGCATCAAACCCATCCCTTGCATTGCTCTGTATTTGGCTGTTGAGAAGTGAGGATAAAAGAAAGATTGCTTGAAGTCATTTTGAGGCACTTGATGATTTTGGTTGTTGGGCTGTTTTTTTTTCTTCTGTTTGCTTTTTTTGAAATAAGCACTAATAGGATGATAGGTGGCTTTGTATTTGGCCTTAACATGAATATAAGTGTCATGTTTGTTCTGAAGGACTATAAATGGTTTATTGAACTCCCTGTGTCTTGGTTTTTGTAATAGTTCTGTGTTCATGTTTAAGGTCATTTAGAGTATTTTTTTCAAATTATAAAAATCTTCCTTTCTAATGCTTCCTAAAAAGTGTGTGTAAATTGATACCACACAGTACTTTGTTATATAACATTACCAAGATTACAGTTACTTGATAAAATATCACTGAGAAGTTGATTTCTTGAGTAATGAATTTTCTAAGGGAGAAATTTGCAGCTAGAGAAAACAGTTTTTGAAGCAGAGTTCTTAAATTAGTGATAGATTATTTCATTGCTGAGGATGTCACTTGTTGACTAAATATGCTTCCTGTATATTGAAAAGAATGGCTCATTTTCTCTGTAACACTGCTGGTTAAAGTGCAGCACTGAGAGGCTTCGGGGCGAGGTGGGAAACTGTAACCTGAGTGGAGCACTTTTGGAAAAGCAAGTTTTAGTGCCCGTTTGTGTTTGCTGCTTGTCAGAGACAGTTGCTTCTGTGACTTACTGGTTCCAGTAAGTAACGGGCTTGGTTTGTAGAAATCACAGCCTCTGCTAGATTTGGAATAGCCAACAGAAGGAGTTTGGCTACAAGGGTATGGCTGGGGTAGTGATGAGGGAAGTGATGCACCTTGCAGGTCATTCTGAGGAAGCTCACAGGCTGGTTAGGGGTTCATCCCTCACTCGTGGCTGCTGCTGCCTTAAGACTTAAATAGGATGAAGCTGAGCACATATTGGCCCTTTGGGTCTCCCTGGACTGGTTAGGTTTAGATGGTGACCAAGTGGAAAGTTTGCAGATCAATACAATGAAATCAGACCCGAGCTGATGCCTGTGCTACTGACTCTGTGGAGAGGCTGAGAAATGAATGAGTCAGAGGTTCTGCTTTTCTCCATGTTGCTTCTCCTCATGCAGGAAACAGAAACTCTGCTGATCCTGGTAGTTCAGTTACCCAGCTCATCCTTTTTGCAATACTAGACACTAATTGTTTTAACATTACTTTGTCATTCGTGTACATACACTCAGAGATAGATTTTTAAAATTCTGTTGTACTGTGAAAAAATGCATAAAGCTGAATCTTAGACTGTACGGTACAATAAGAGGCAGGCATCAGCTGTAATAGATTTTGACATCTTGTGGCATGGTTACAGGAAATCCAAATTATAAATGGGAATCAATCTATCTTTTTTGGTGGTTTTGAAAGAATCAAATTCAGTTGTGTAATGTTATTTCATTAGGCTTCCTTTTCTGTTTTCAAATAATGGTTATTTTCAAATTTCAGTTCAATTTCTCTTTCTTATGAAACAATTTGGTCTCCATACAGTTTCTGGTTTTGTCACTTATCCCTAGTGTAAAGTATAGAGAATATCTTAGTTCTTCATTTCTCCTTGTAAACAAGTAACTTTTTTTTCTGGTAAATGACTATTTGATACAAGCAAATTACTTATTTGTGTTATCATAATTATTACAGCAGGAAATAGGCGTGACTGCAAAAGAGAAAGAAGTTCTGTGTCACCTCCCCCCAGGTCACTCTGTTTCGTTCACAAGCAGCATTTTGTCACAGCTCCTTTGTCTTTGTCCTGCATTGACACTCAATGGTGACTGCCTTGGGGTGATGCACATCTGTCTGTGAAGGTGCAGGGTTGTGTTATGACGTGAATAAAATTCATAACACACAGAATGGCAGTTGCAGATGTTATGGGAGAAAAAGCCAAACATGACCCAATGCCTAAATCTTCACCTTTGGACTCCAACTCTTTCACTCACTGCACTCCAACACCTTTCGTCTTCTTGGAAGGATCATGGACGAACTTCTCAAACAAGTCAAATGTGATTCAGTCAGCCCTGTGAGCAGTGACATGTAGCATCTGAAGGCTCTCAGACTTGTTCCAGTTACATATTCATACATTTTAATGCTTGTTTTAAAGTTGACTTAGCCCACATGTGGAAGAAATGTGCCAAGCGATTTCCATACGTCTGATTCCACTGATCAGAGCAGAGCTTTACAGGTTTGTCACAGATGTGCTACCCTTGCCCATTCCAAATGCTACAGAGCAGCTGTAGCAAGTGAGATTGATCATTTTGACGAGGTGGGGGGGGGGGGGGGGGGGGGGGGGGGAGAGAACAGTAAATAAATACAAAGAAAGAGAAGAAGGAGAACAAAAAGTTTCCAGTTGCAAAAAAAAATTGCTTGGAGATTTCAGTATTCTCTTTAGGTGAATTTTAGGTTTGAAAAATCCTGAAAGGTTTGAAAAGGTTACTTTAAGAAGGCTCAGAACAACTGAGAACTGTAAGTGCATGTGTTCTGTATGAGATCAGCAGGCTTTTTTTTCCTCATGATTCAGCCACTGTTGGTGACCTCAGCCCAAAATCCTGCAAAGATGCTGCCTGAAGTATGATGTTTCACTGCTGGTTTTGTCCTTAAGGAGGGGAGTGCAGAACTGTCTGTAAGAGAAAGGTTATCGAACACCTATGGAGAAGGAATACCACTATTCAGAATGAGGAATTTTCTAAATATCATCAAGTCTTAGAAAGAGAGAGAAAGGAAAAGCGATGCCTATAGCTTCGTGTACACTGAAAATGTCCAGTGGGAGAAGGGGAAGGAAAAGCGAGTAAAGTGTAGGGCATGTCTGAATTTTCCATGAAATGATGCTGAGCATTCAGGAGAAAAAAAACCAAAACAAAACTTCAGTGAATATTGAAGTGAGTAGAAAGAATTTCAGAGTTTTAGGTACCTACTGAGATGGATATTGTGCCTGGGTGACCGGAGTGGAGAAGACAACAGTTTAAATGCTGTTACGGCCTGTTGCTGTTTTACAGTGATATCCCAGAATCGCTGTTTCTCCAGGAGTATTACAGCTTGTTAGCATGGGAGCAGTGAGAGGTAATGTGTGAGTAGCTAGCTGCTGTATAGTGACCATTCATTTAGAAGAAAAATGCATAGTACAAGGAGAGTAACTTTGCAAAGTGGCTCCTAGTGCCATCTAAAGTACTGACTATTACCACTGAGTTTATATGAAACTATAAAGACAACTTTGGCCAAGTTCCTGCTGTTACAAATTGGTGTTTCTATACTTAATTCAACAAAAAGATAGCAGTTTTAGCATACAGCAAATTGGATGGAGATGTGATTCCTTTGTCTTCACGGTGCTCTCTTATATTTACATTAATAATCGTTATAACACAGTTATTGCTCAGTTCTTTTTCCCTTGCTAAAGTAAAACAAAAGCAGTCCATCTCCTTGATGTATTTTGCAGAGTAAATATAGAGCGAATCTTGCCCATAAAAGTGCTGTTGGGTTGACAGCATTGTGAAATGAAGTTCTCTGCCCAAATTAATATGGCCTATATAAAAGTACAAGTCTCTCAAATATTGTTTAGCTCATGAAGGTTAATCTGCTCAGGTCCTCTGTTTTGCAGTCCTTGTTCCATTACTTTTTGGTTGGCCTGTTGAGACTACTAATAAATACACATTTTAAAAACATTGCGCACGTAGATGAATCCATAAAATTAACTCTAGTGACCTCAGATAGCATGGGGTAAGGGAAACCAGACTATTTCCAAGTCAAACTTCCAAAGAATCATTTTGCATTGACAGATTTTTATTCTTTTGATTTGGGTTGGATCCCAGCTGCACCACCTAAGACTGAAGTTCTTTAGATGTTCTTTTTGCACCTCCACAGTGGATAAGCTGGGGTATGAAAATACACCCTGATAGTGAAGGGAACCTTCAGCACCAGGTAACTGATGGGGAAGGCAGAACTGCTCGGGCACCCCTCATACTGGGGAACAGTTTATCCCATTCACCGCTTTGCTTCTGTAATGCTGTTTCTTGCAATTGATTGGAAAAGAAGTAAAACTTTGTTTTCTTACAAACCTTAGTCAGATATTTAAGCCTCAGTGATGCAGTTTTGCAATATTTTTAGTTTTTAATGAGAATCATAAGATGCAATATAGTTACTTCAATTTGATTGGTGATTTTTAGCACCCTGCCCCATTTTGTCTTGTCTATCTGCAGGCCATTGTACTTTTACCTTTCTTCTGAGAAAAGACCAGTAAACCCATTCCATTTGCTCACTGGATTGGAAAAATTACCAAAAAAGCAACAGGAAAACAAACAAAAAATAAACCCCCAAAAGCCCAAACCCAGGCAAAACAGCTCATCTTTTCTGCTGGTCAAAAAGCACACTGTAAGTACTGCCGTGAAATTCTGAGTTGAATTATAAGAGCACTTACTCTGATTCCATGTTGGGTTTGAACATAAACAAATTAGAGTTGTTAATTTTGTGAGAAGTTCCATCTAGATTAGGCTTTACCTTGAACTCCCACTATCATATTCCCTAGGACAACAGAACAATAATTTGTTGTATAAACAGTATCATTAGGGACTTGGTCTCTCTGGATACCCCCATCTGGCAGAGGAAATCTGGTTGTTAGCATATCAAAAGACCTGATGAATTTCTTCAGTTTATACAGACTTAAATTAATAGAACTTTGTAAAACTTTCTACTGTTTCTATTTTTTTAACTAAAATTAGGAATTCTGTAACATTTATGAGACTGTGTTATTTTTGCTTTTAAATATTGAGGGAAAATCTCTACTCTCCTTTTCTTTATGTACACAATTTTTTAATTTCTTAAAAACCAAAATCCCCAACTCATTTATTGTCAAGTCCCTACTTTCTTTATGAAGGTAAGTGCCCACTGGAGACAGAATGTTGCTTTCCTGCTGCAGCTAAAAACAGTCTCAGGATACCTCATGGTTGTTTTTTGTTTCTTTTCATAAAAAAACCCCATTCTGCCAAAGTATCCGTTGTCTTGAAACACCAACAAATAACACTGTGTTCAGCAGGTTAAAAACTCTGGTAACATTCTGAAACTCAAGGTGATTTGAGGTTTATTATTATTTTGTGTTATCAAAGCTTTCATAAAAGCATGGGCTTGGGGGAAAGTGTTTGTCCTTTTGGTGCCACTTTTGCTCAGTGTTACCTGGGAGGTGGAAGGAATATGAGTCCTGGGAAGCACAGGGTTAAACTGATGTGTATTTATTCCACTTTATTTTTATTGCTTCTTTTTCTCCTCTCCTTTTGTTGATTTAAGTCTCTATTTTCTTGGATTCATTTAAAAAGTATAAAACACACACACAAAAAAAATTGGTTGCTTTTGTATATGGGAAGAAGAGGCAAAGCTTAAAATAAAAATGACTTGCCAAATATTTCATTTTCATTGAAGTATCTGAGGTTTTGTACAAGCACTTCTGTCTCAACAGAAAGTGCATATGCAAAAGTAGAATAACAAAAAGATTTATTGGCTGAAACAATTCCCACTGTCATGTGGTACATAAGAATTAAATATTTATTCCTATTCACTGGGATAATAAAACTCTATTCAATTATGTTGCAGACACTACCAAATGGCTGTTGAGGACTCTAATAATGCTGCAAATGGTAAAATATATAGTATAAACAATACATGAGAAAACCTTATGGGAAAATATTCTCTAGCTCACAGAGTTTGCTTTTTTGTTACAATAATGATTGAGACAGATGACGAAGCCATCAGCAGTCTGTGGTGCCAAAAATGTGAATTCCAAAGGTGTTCTGCTGTTGATGAGCCCAAAAGCTGCAATGGTTTGGGGTTATGAAGGGTGGTTGTCCCTCCTGACTGTCCTAAGCCTTAAAAACTCCCAGAAATTCAAAAGAACTGTATTTCCTTTAGCCAGATTAATGTCTCCAAAAAATCTCACTTATCCCCTTTCTTCCTAAATAAAAGTAATTTGTCCTTTCACAGGGGGACTCTGCAACATGGGTGCATTTCTCAGACTCCCTGCTGGTTGAACAGGACTGCTGTGGGGTCCTGGTCCTGCTGCAGCCCGTGTGGGTCCCTGTGCTGTGCTGCTGACTGTGGTGATTGGCACAGCCTGTGTTTAGACAAGGAGAAATCTCCTGGCTTCAGCATCTTTGGCAGAACCTGCCTCCTGCCCCAAACACAAAGCAGCAGCATCTTTGTTCAGGATCTCTCCTCGTGGGTTTACAGTTCCTCTTAGACTTGTTCGCTGCAGGCATATCTTTGTTAGAAATGCTTCCCTTTATTTTTCCTGGGACTGTTCTGTGTGACTTTGCCAGCCCAGGAGCTCGGGCTGTGTCGTGACAATTTTGTAATTAGCTGTTCCTTGCACTAGCTTTGCTTTCAGAGGGAAGGGCATTCCTAACCCTTGCTTTTTCCCCTCGTGCCATATTTCTCTCCCTTATCTCTTAGAAGGTGGCGTGCACTTTTTTGCAAGCAGTTGTAACCATTAGTAATCAAAACCCAGTAGAGCACAGCATTTGTCAGAAATCCCATTGCTTCCAAACTGTTGCTGTAAATGAATCCATTCCTATGCGAGTATGATAATTTTAAAAGCATTATCAGAAGAACTGGAATTATTTTCTCATTTCCTCCCAGTAAATGGATCCATTGATCCTTAATAACTTCACAGTTATTCTGCTAATTGTCATGTTTCCATTAATGAGTTTAAAAATATTCCATCAGATTGGTAGGTGTGTGTATGCATCACTATGCCTTGAGTGCATTGAACTATTTTTAAACAGCAGTAATGAATTTTGGCTAATAGGGAAATGTTTTCATACTTCTGTTAGTCAGCAGCCTAAAGTAAATGGAGAAAATGGCAAAATATCAACAGTGCCCATCGTCTGGGCTCCATGCCAGCATTGATAACAAAATAATTAAAAGGTAATAGTGTTTAAAAACAAACTGTAAGCCTGGCCAAAGTAAAAATCAAACCCAATCAGACTAGTTCTATGCCGGGTATGCACAATATAAGCTTGTATAATGTTGTTTGCTTTTATCCTTAGGAGCTCTGAAAGAGCACTCAAATACACATTACTTCTTGTAGGACCCTGATGACTCTTAATTTTTAATTAGCGTGTAGTAGAACTGTAGTATCTCTTCTTTTTTTAACTTACTTTGTGTTAAATGAGAGTAAATTAAGGAAAATTCCCCAAGTCAGGGCTGTTTTGCCTGAAATATAGACTCTGTTCAGGATGTCTGAGTAACAAACTGCCACAAAATTTTTAATGGTATTTTTACCATGGAAATGGCTCACTTCAGCTCAGTGTTTGAGTGAGAGGAGGGTATTTCAGGGAGAGAAAAGAGACCAGATTTAAGAGACTGAACATGACACAAGAAAAAGCATTTGTCATTAATTCAGCTTAGCATTTATGTAGGAAGACTTGTATTGTAATATTTTGTTGTTTTGCATTAACAATGGAATGTTCTTCCCTCGGTTGGGACTGCTACTGGTAGGGAGCATTTCAGCCACCTTGTAAACTGCAGCCTCCTCAAGGCTGCAGCTCTTCCATAACAAACAAAAGCACTGCAAAACCCTTGAGATCAGAAGTGCTTACCAGATACTTTAAAGCAATCTGCCCTTAGAAAATTAGAAATGTTAGAATTCCTCAGGAACCCACTGTCTGTCAACATCTGCCTGGGTCCTCGAATGCTTTGCCAGTTGTGACCCTGAGCCTGCTAATTTTGCTGGGTTTATTTTGCTAACTATTAACGTGGAAGCTCCCCAGTGCCACCTGTGGAGAAGCTGTTCCAGAGGGCAGTAATTTGGGATGGAGGGTCCCTTCTCAGGGTGGATGAGTAAGCACTGATGTACACCTGTACTCCTGGCATTGCAGCCAGCACAGCCAGCTTTTGGGATTCAGGGGTTTTTTACCCTGATGTGCTGAGGTGAGAAACTTCTGTCTACTCCCTGTGTTCAACATGGGTGATGAAGATCAGGGAAAAATAGCATCCTTTTTCCATTTTTCCACCAAAAGCTCAGGCCCAATTTCTAATACTTTGTGCAAGTAAGCCCATATTTGGACCTGCTACATAGAAAAAAACAAGCCATCTATCACAATGACTTAACCCAGCTCTAGAAAAGAGGAAGAAACTGACATTTATTCCCTGCTTTTTTGCTTTTTCCTTTTTATCCATTACAGCTTTGCCCCCCCCCCCCCCAATAACTAAATGAATGTTTAAAGGTCTTTAACAAATGTTTTCTTATTTTACTCAGGTGGGGTATTTATGATGCATTAGTCTCTTTTATGTCATTTTATTTTGGCAGCTACATTCTGAACTAATTAGCACACTAGAGAGATATCCCAATAAGAGCACATGGGCAACCAGTGGTTAAGTATTTGGTAGCACACTGCAGAGTCCACGGACTGAAATGGGAGGCTGCAGCATGTTTGCAGTCCCTGCATGGGGCATAATTGCATTTCTGAAACACTCAGCTGTTGGTGCTCTGCAGGTTTTGCTTGTGCAGCTTTATGAGGGAAACACCAAAACCTTCTTAAATTGTTGTGAATTACAATTTTGTAGAAGTTACCCTGTGCTGGCTGCCTAATGTATATATTATGTTGTGCTTGTGCTTTGTGAAGAAAGACCGGAAGCATTTAAGCGTGTGTGTAGATATTTATATGTGTGTATGTGCACTTGCTGTGTGATTAAGATTCTGAGTCTTATCTTTAAGGCAGCTAAAATTTTTAGAGTTACGGTTTACATGATGCTGGTGTAGAGGGAAGGAATGCAACAAAACCAGTTTCAAATTTGTGCAAGAAAACTGTTTTCTCCTAGAGCATTTTGTGTCCTGTCAAGCATTTATCTGTAGCATTACATCTGCAGTATTAGTCTTCCAAAAAGCATAAAGTTTACTGTCATACTGAAAGCTGGAGTGTCTGACCTCTGTTGTAGCAACGTTAACTCACAGTCCACCTGGCTGGTAGTGGGAGATATCAGAAGCAGGACTGAAACATTTATTTTTAGTTTTCATCAGAAAGGTGTTTCAGTGTGAGAGAGAATTTGTTAGTGAACCAAGCTGGAGCAGGTTCAGGGAACAGCCAAGGTGGAGGAGACCCAGAGTCCACAGCTCTTCCCCCTCGTTTGGAGTAATTAGTTTTCAAAACTGAAAAAGCTCAGCAAAGGATCTCCTTTCTGCAGCTCCACTTGAATGTTTCCTTCTCCTGCCATGAATCTTCTCAAGTGTCTCCCAGGCTGTTTTCCCTCATTCCCTGAGCCGAGGCTCTGTGTGCAGCTCAGGCAGGTAGAGGTTCTGGCACATGGTGCCTCTCTGACCTTGCTGTCAGAGCTGTGGGGACACACCTGTGACTGGCCACCTAGACCCTGCACGGTGTTTGTTAACTGATGGTGCCCATGCATGAGCTAATTAAGCACTTACACAAGAGCTAATGGTGTGCTCACATGGGAACTAACTGGGGACTCAAACACGAGCTGCTTGGACACTCCTGTAAATTCATTAGATGCTCACTCATGGATGTGGTAAACCACACGATTTATGCCCCAATACCCACGGCAATCATTTCTTTAGTTCCTCTTATTTTTCCTCAGAACTGAAATACCTCCCAAATCGGGCCTAGGCAGGAACAATGGGATCCTGGTTCTGTATATGTGCACACGAATGCTGGTTTATATCCAAGAGGACTGAACCAGAGACTGGGCGTTCTGCCTGCCAGAAGAAAGCCCAGGTTTTGGTTTGTCAGGTTTTGTCCTACCTGACAGTGGCCTACAGGGCCTTTATCTGTGTGATGTTCACTTGTCTGCCCAAACCCCAGTGAGGAATTGATTATATACCAGTGTCATTTACTGTCAGAATGACTAAAACCAGTTCTGCTTCCATCCTTTGAAGGAATGAAGGTTTTGGTTTATCTTCATGGTTTCAAATGAGCTGTAGCATCTGAAGTGAGAGTCTGTGAACCAGGACATGTGCAACAATATATGAAACAAAAGCTTTTCTTTCACTTGTTCTTTGCCAGTGCATAGAGGGGTTTTCAGAAGCCTTACTGGAAGAATAGAATTATAGAATTACTAAAAAAAGTTAAATTTTAACATAGGAATTTCAGTGGCATCAGCATTCTGTCTATCCAGCTGTTTGTCTTTTAACACAAAGCAATTGCTGTTTATAGATGAATATACATAGCAAAAGTAGCACAATCTCTCTGCAGGAAAAGTAACTCCCTTGTCTTCTTAGAAAGTCATTACTGATTTGGCAAGAGGATTTTTACTTTTTCTAGGCTCTTTGATCCAAAGATTTATATGACCGTAACCTTGAATGCCATTAGAACAGAGCACAGCCATCGCTTTACCATGTTTGAATCAGTTCAGAGATCAGTTTTTTAATTGGATTAGAGACATCTGAAAGAACCTGAGCCAAATCATGGTGTATCTGAACTGCAATATAAAAGCAAAATTAAATTCAATACGGTTTTGTTGGTAGCACTTCATTGACTGTAAGAAGCACACGAGGTGTTTGAACTTGAGGAATGAATTTAGTAAAATCTGTTCAGTAGGAACAGTCCTTTATAATCTGGGAAATATTTTAAAATCCACCATATAGTTTTTCTTTTAACTCACTGAAATGTGAGGAATTCTGCTCACTATTCTGATCCTATACTTGAATATGCCAAGAGACTTTTTTTTTTTTTGTGCACCTTTTAGCTATAAATCAGTGCTCTTTCATACCAGGCCTTTGATATATACTCAGTAAAAGATGCAAGGGAACAAGTTTGTCTTTATTAATCATGGTGAAAACAGAGAAGCTTTCCACCCCAGTGATGAGATTTGTGTAACGAAAAGACAGCAGGAGCCTTCGCACTCTGCAGCTTCCAACACTCTCCAGAGTCACTTCATACATCAGTGTCAACCTTGAACCGTTCTCTCCAGGGACAGTATAATTATCTTCATGAAGTGCAACTGGATGGTATTTGTGAAGTGGTAAAAATTGAATCTCACTTTTGCAGGAATTCTCCCTGTTCTCGTGCAGTCAGCTCTCCCATTTGATAAGTAATTTGTTTCCATCTGGGCACTGTCCTGGTCAGCCAGCTCTGGGTGTCCCTGGGGCTGGGCCAGGACACTTGCAGAGGTCCCTTCCACCCTCAGCCATTGTGTGACTGATCATGCATCTCTGGGCTGTAAAGTGACTTCAAGTTGTACGGTGGCTTTGTAATATTACAGCTGCACAAAGCCAATAGAGAAAGATGCAGTGGGTTTCCATCGTTAACAGAATGCTCGTTAAGTGCTTGCAGGGTTTTTAAAGTGTGTTGATGGTGATACAGACTGTGTCAGCTGACAGCAGAGCTGGTGGTCACATTCTGCTGCTGTCTGCTGTAGGAAATGGCCAGCTGAAGGAATAGAAGTACTAAATCTAAAACTGGACACGTTTGCTATTTTGATAGTTAAATTATGCTTTTTATCACACGAGTCCATTTAGCACTGAGGTTCATTAGAGGAGGCTTCACCTTTCTTCTCCATTTCCTGAATGATGGAGATAATGGGATTGATTCTAAAGTTATTTAAGTGTTGTTATAAGTTAGAGGTCTGTCAAGTGGAGTTAATGATGTTGCATTCATGCAAGTGAAGTGAGAATCAGTAAATTGAGTATAGCAAAGAAGTGTGGTAGGCTGGGAGAGCAAAGACTGAGCAGGAGGATAAATCTTGGTAGTGAGAATGTGAAATTAAAAAAATGTATCGTGTGAAAGAAGATAGCACGTGAGCCAACTCCTCTGGTTTGTTCTCACTATTCTCAGTATCTCCCTCTTGGCTAACTTCTGCTGTGCACTGCATACCACACCAGACTCAGATGTAGTTTCCAAAAATGTATTTTAAAATATTTTTATCATTTATATAAGGGAAATTGTAACAAACTGGGCTTTCAAAACTATTGGTCTCATTTCTTTGATTATTATTTTTGCCAGTGTTTGTTCAAAATCCCGGTTGATCTACCTTTTCACAACTAGGCACGTAAACCCTGAAAACACTATTTAAAATTACTTAACTTTAAAAAAGAAAAAAGGAGAAAAATCAAAATACAGTTTAAAATTATGTCTGCCCATCATTTTAATGCTTGCATTAAAAGCCAACCAGAATCAAGTCTGGTCAGGGATCAGTCAATAATGACCCCACTTCCTGAGGATCATTGCTATTATTTTGTGGTTTAGTGTCTTATCAGTTCTCCATGTTAGCAGGTTTTCTCGTTGTCCTCTCCAAGGCACGATGCTCTCCTTCATTATTTCTCCCTTCTGCTCTACTTTTTTATACACCTGCTAAGGCATTTCCCACTCTCACAATTAACAATTATCCCACTACTAAAAGGACAGTAAGATGCACTCACAGTGTGCAAAATAATGTTTCAACTCGTTCTGCCAACTGGGTGCATAAAAATAACTTACCTGTCTGCTTCATTGCTGAGAAAACTTGAAGCAATTTATTCTTCTTTAAACATGCTGTGCCATTTGTATGTTTCAGGTACAGTAAATCTAGCTTCATTCATCATTTTTAAATAAATGCATAAAAAGCAATAGCTACTCTTCAGTTAGTTAAAACTACCCATGAAATAAATACCGTGCAAATCTCTCGCCATTGTATCTTTTTTTTTTTTTTTTTAATTTGGTTTAAATTTTAAATTAGCTCATTGCAAATGTGTGAATTCCTTGTGTGTCTGGAGAATGGTGGTAATTTTTTTACTTTGGAAAATGCAAGTATAGATGTTCTGTTGTGAAACTACATAACCACACATATACCTTACTAACACTGAAGTTTTTTCCCAGCTGAGAATTTCAGCTGTTTTACCAATGTCACCATGGCAAGGGATGATGGCAAATAATGGACATACAGAAGACTGCATTTCTTTAAGAACTCCAGTACATAATTTGAGGCTGACTGAGGGGGGTCTGGTGACTGGGTGACAGCCTGGGTTTCCAAGGACATCCAAGAGCGTGTGGACCCGTGTCCAGTTTCTGAGGGGAAATTTAAGATTTGACATTAGCTCTAAGTCCCAGATATGGTAGAAATTCCTGAGACAGAGCCATGCTTTCAGCCCTGATGGGAGCATTCAGTGGAGCTCTTGGATTGAGTGGAATCCAGCACTTCAGCACCAGCAGGGTTTGGTGTAGCGGGGGGGTTTTGCAGCTGGAATGGACAGCACTGATGGAAGGATCTACACACAGAGAGTTTGTTTAGGCAGCACATCCTTACCAAGTACTGGGGAAGAAAAAAAAGAGGCTTGGGTTCCAACTTTCCAAAATTGTTCATTTCTGAATCATTACTTGGTGGGCTGATCTCATCAGATTTTATAATTTAACCTGTGGTATTTTGGTAGGAGTTGCCCAAGGAAAACTCCAGACACTAAGCAAATGCCATTCACTTGTGGTATCATTTTCTTTGTCTTACCCTGACTTTGGAAATGAAATTAGAGCCATATCCACTAATAGAGTTTTCAAAGGAAGCAAGAGGGTGAGGCTTAGCATGGTGGCTGGTTCCCACCAAGGATAATGGTATCCCTAATATCCTTCTCTCCTATATTAACCTTTTGGGATTTTTGTATTGTCTGCTGTACCATTACATTTTCTACTTCAGCATAGTATATGCTTTAAAATAGCTAATGGAATGGAGTTATCAAAAACTCTCTTGATAGCAGTGCATGGTAATTATTGAAAGCTTATCCAAATTACCTGCTTGGAACACATGAAGTATAAGGCACATATCTCGAATAGTTTTATATTCACTTTCTAATGACCTTGCTTCCCCAGGTTTTTCCACTTAAAAAAAGAGAAAAGTACAGATTTTCAGGCAAATTGGTTTTCACATTTGGGAATTTAGTGTGGGTGAGACAGTTTCTCTTTTACAGTATTTTTCAAAAAATTAAGTCACTCATCATTATTTATAGAAACATGCTAAATTACTTCGCCAGGTTGTGGATAAGTGTTCTGAGTAGAAATTTATAATAAAAAGAAAAAATAAATAGCTCATTACTTGTGAGAAGAAACATTTTTTTATGATGTTAGATTAAAAGAATAATGGTTTTGTATTCCAAACAGTTTCATAAACTGTTTTACTTACTTGCAAAACATACTATGTTTTGGGGTTTTTTTTCCACAAGGCTTAAAAAGTCCAGCTGTGATGGAGAATGACTGCAAGGTGTCAAAAGAATACATTTTTTCCTCAAAAGGATCTCGTAGCCTGCTTGCATAACCTGTACATGAAAAGAAAGGTGATACCATGAGTTGTTTTTCTTTTTAATGATTCATTATTTACGAAGTGCAGAGAAGAATAGTTACAAATTGTTTCGGGGACTTCCTGTAGCTATACTGCTGTGTTCAAAGGATTTACTCAGAGTGGTTTAATTCCAATATGAAAAGTTCAGGCTCTTGTCCTAACCTAGATCTCAAAAAATGGTTACTCCATGTCTCCATATATCTATATCTATATCTATATAAAATAAAAGACTATTGGTTGAAAAAGTCCCATTTGTTTAATAGGAGGTTATAATAGGTACCAAACATTTGTTAACTTCGCAATATTTTCCTATTTCCACTTGTGTTGCTTGAATTTGCAAATGGCCATAATAACATTTGCAAGTAAGCTTTTGGAGACACATTTCACATTCTATGCTTTTCAGCCTATTAAGGGGAAGAGAATAATTCCTGTTCCCAGGGAAGTGTGAGATGTGGGAGTTCCTGCTCCACTATCTTGAAAACTGCTGGAAAAGAATCATTCTGGCTCTGGGATTTCTCAGTAGAGGACACCGTACTGAGCCTCGAAACTACTGCTGTTCCACAGAAAGCACAAAATTCAGCTTAGTCAAGCAGTTAAAATCTGCTACCCCATTACTGTTCTTAGTTTTCAATGATCATTTATATAGCCAATACCCTTTATGCCAGTCATAATATAAATTGCAACAGTTGAGAGTGCAGTGACAAGAACTTCTATGTGCTTCAGCTTAAAAAGAATTCTGTGACTCAGATTTCCAGCTCCCATTTTTGGCCTTAAAAGTTGTTTTGTAAGTGAGCAAGAATATATTTCTTCTCTGTATTTTAAGAAACCAGAAAAAAACCCAAATAAACTAAACTTTTCAGGAGAACATCAAGATGCTTTTTAGAGATTTGAAGACAGACACTTCCTTTTCAGGATGCATTTTGTCTGTAGATATTTTTGCTTCCAGCTGCAAGGGTGTTCCAGAGCCAAATGGGGCAGGTAGGGAAGTGCAGGAGCAAGGTGGGAGCTGTTTGTCAGGGAGGCACCTTTCCCTTCACAAGTGTGGCACTTTTGTCCTTGGAGCCTGAGAAGCTTCTTGGTAGCACCTGTGAGTGATGTGCAGCCGGGCTGAGCTGTCACACCTGCTCAGGTAACGCTTTCATCCCAGTCTAGTCAGCCCAAATGCCTCCCCTGGATTCAGCAGGGCAAGGTACTTCTTGCAGAAGACAGCCTAAATTAGTAGGGAACAAGGTATTTGCCCAAAGGAAAAAGTTAACCTTGTATTTAACTGAGATATAACATACTATATAATAACAATAATAACAATAATAAAGGTTATGTTGAAACTTTCAATGGTGGTGACAACTTTCAGAGAGAAATATGCATGTAAAGCTGGAAAATCCTGTCCTAGACTGGTATATAAAGCTGGCATGAAGTTAGAAAGATTAACTCTTTAAAAAACGTTGGTGCTGTGTTGCAAGAACCATTTTTCTTTTTTCCAAAGCCTGGTAGCAATACTAGATATATAAAAGTCAACACCTTTTTAATGGCATTTCAATGTGGTTTATGCTACATTGGCAGCAGAATTTTGCTGTTTGTTTTCTACCCTGGGGAGGGGTAAAATTTCCTCCTTCTGTACCCAGAGGAGTGTCTCCAGCAGGGTGATGCAGTTTCAAGCTTCTGGTGTGCAGGTCACTCTTTTGAGAGATTTTGCTTGGTTTTGTTGGAAAGAGCAAAGCAAGATTCTCATTTTGCTCCATTCACCAAAATCTTAACAGTGTTTAGTGTTAGAAGATACAATCTATGCATTAGACTGAAAATTGTCCTGCTTACTTGAGAATTAATTAATCTGTTCTGATACTGCCTGTAGTCCTCAGTGTTCCAACAAATGATGACAGGCCAATGTTTTCCCATTCTATTTTGCTCTTTTTTGGTTGTCAGTAATATGATCACACACTTACATAATGAGACCCTGAGTCAGCTGGATCTTTTAAGTGGATTTAAATAGACCTCCTCTTTATAGAGCACTCCCCAAAGAAAGCTAAAAGTCTTTTTGCATATTTTAAATGACAGGTTATATTAGAATTAAAAGCAGAATACTTAGGGTTTTGAACAGAAGACACTCAGAGCAAATAAGTAATAAATAAAGAGATTTATCTGCACCTGTTCTTCTGCCTGCTGTGTCCGTGGAGGCAGGTTCTAACCAACAGATCTGATTTCAGCTGATGGCTTTGCAAGTTCCCTTTAGCCCCTGCAAGGTTCTCTGTTCTCAGAGCCCCTTCTGGCTGCCCCCTACTCATCTCTGTGTTTTTCCTGACTCTGAGCAGCCAGTTCCCCTCTGTCACCTTGTGCTGACTATGCTGAACCTCCCCACTGAGCACTCCTGGTAATTCTCAAATGAAGGCCCACTCTTTCCTTTTCTGCAGGGCATTTCCACCTCATCCCACGGCTCTTTTCAGAGTAACGCTGATGGTAAACAACAACATGAAGTCTCACAACAGTTTTACTTCTGTGCTTTTGAAATCAAGACCTACCCTGAAAACCATATGATATTTCCATGTTAAAATGAACACCATTCTAAGATCAGTGGAGGTTCACTTCCATGGGTGTTCTCACAGCTGTAGGCTTAACTGATGTGTTCATGTCGCACAGTCATATTCTCAGGAGGCTGAGATTGCCCAAGCTGGCTTCATTTTAAACTTTGCATAATGATTTGTAGCCAGGCCTTGGCTGTTTGTTATAACTGTCATATGATACTGGAAGAACTGTAATATATTTAAAATGACCTGCTTTTTGACACGTATGACCTTTAGGAGGTGTAAGAAGTCCAAGGGATACATTTCAAAGGTCTTCACTTTGTTTTGTCCGATTATGTTTGGTGATGTGCTCTGCCCTGTTTCCCCCATGAGACATTTCTTTCACTGGTGGATAAAATGTTCCCCAATGCTCACTTTGTATATCAGGGTTTTTAAAGTATATTGGTTTCCTCTGGGGACAACTGTGGAACTATCAGGTGATAGTGGAAGTTGCTGTTGTAACTCACACCAGTGAGTGGATTACTTGAATGGTAACAGAAGATGGATCTAAATGGGGGAAAGAGCAAACTTTGTGTATAATTTCACTCATCACATCCCTAATGCACATCCCATAAGTTAAACAGCTGTCACCTGGCAATATTCTTACTCAAAATAGGGAGTTCAAAAAAACCTGGCTTCATTCTTCAGAGTATTTTTGTTTGTTTTTGTCTTTTTTTTCTCAGTACTACAGACATTGGTATGGAATGAAGAAGGAATAATCTAGGTGTTCCTGTGGCTGCACAGGAGCTGGTGAATTGATTCATGGAAACCTGGTTTCCTTCTGTCTAATCATCTTCTGCATGAAGATTCTGTTCTAGGGGTACAGTGTGATGACACCTTGATCTGAAAACGGTTGTGTGGATTATTTGTTGCATTTCTTCACCATTTAAGAGAAACATCTGTGCTCTTGTGGAAACCATAGCTGAAGAAAATAATTCAATTTCTTTCCTCTGGTAGTAGGTTGCTCCTGCTCAGTTTTATTGCAGGGTTGTCTAAGGCCAAGGTAACCTGTTTGTTCCTGATTTGGAATGAGGAACTTTGAAAAAAAGAATTCTTGTGAGGTAGGTAGCTCCTCTGTGTGCTCCACACTGCATTTTCCCCTTTGAAGTAGGTTATTAGCCTGGCTGGGTTTGTGGGTCTGTTCAAATTCCTAGAACAGGAATTTTCCACACAAATGCATGATCTTCCTCATATATTTCTTAGCTTTTAACCATTTGGTTCCTGGTGTTAACAATAATAATAATTTGTAGACATTATTTTTATTTATTTTTTTAAATTTGTGTCTGAATTGTGTCAAATTAACTCCGAATATATTGAAAATTTTTCTCTGTACAAAACAGTTAAGGGCAGATTTTGTCACTGTGAATTTCTACAGGGGCATGAGCATAAAGAGACAATAGTAAAATTGCATGGCAGCTTCTAGCAAAGGATATCAAAGCATTGCTCAAACTTTAATGAACTAAATCTAGGTAAAATAAATGGTGAAATTAAGCAATTTTGAAACCAAACCATTTTCTAGTTGCTAGAAAGCACTGGAAAAGGAGGAGTAATAACACGTATTTTCTGTACAGCTCCTGCAACAACAGCTACTCTAGTTTGTGAATTAACTTAATATTCAACATTTTGTCATGTACATTAGGTGTTATAATGCATGAAATGAATACACAGTCACATCCCAGTAGCTGCAGTTCCCAGTAATGATCGACAATACTGCCTCTAGCTAGCTAACACCTTCCCCTATGAAACATTTTCTGCATGACCACATCCCATGGCAGCAGGCAGCAGTGGAATTTATGAACTAGCTGGAGCTATCAGTGCTGGTGAGGAAGCAATAGAGAAAGATGTATGCTTAAAAAAAAAGTGTTGAGGGGGGGAGAAGGCAAAAGATAAATATCCAACCAGAAAAAAGTTGTCAATATGTCACACAGACACTTTAAACTAGCAGCTTAATGGCACTGCAAATTCATGTCTGGGTCCTATTTTTAAAATTTCCAGCTTTTCCTAAATATAGCTTCCAGTTGAGCCTGTTTCTTTCAGCTATAAATAGCTCAAAAGAACTGACACAGAATGAAGCTTTCAGCTTTATGCCAGGTTAGAACCATGATTTGTTTGCATGACTGGGAGTTAGGAATGTTCAGGTTCTTATCGGGTCAAGTTTTTTTTTTATGAAGCCAAGTCAATAAGTGTGATTCTCTTAGAGAAGGGGGACTCAACTTTTCTCTCAAGTTGCAATGGCTTGACATGAGTTTTCTTTTCCCTCCTTTTCTTGCTATACAGTTATTTTTTAGCCTTTCTCCCCACACAATGCTACAAGTCATGCACCATATGAGAGAAGTAGATTACAAACGAGGTTCTTATAAATACATATATATATATATATATGTAAAGCTACTAGGAAAAGCATAAATAATTTCTTTTTGGGCCTCTGTACCTCTGTGACTTGCACTGTGTTTGAGACTGTTTTTCTTGAAAGCACAAGTGTGGAATGAGTTGCAGTATTCTTCAGATTTGCAGAACCAAATTCAGTGGAATACACACCAGTGAGATGAAGTCAAGACTCAGCACAATCAAGAGGTGGTAGGAATATAATTCATAATACTGTGGGCACCAACTTTAACCTGTCTTGGTCTGTTAATCTCACTCCACACTAGGTTATGCAAGGAATATAGACAGATAAATGCAGGAAAGATATAGTAAAAAAAATATTTTAGAAATTCCCAGCAGTCTTCTCTGCATTGCCCTGGTTTAAGTTTTGCATTCAACAAAAATAACCTAGAAACAATATCCAAGTTAGAACACACTACATCTATAACATAATTGTATGGCTGCATTTTATATGTGGTGTTTTTGTGGAAAATTAGGAAAAAAGCAGAGTATTTCTGGGCCAAAATTTAGGATTGGTGTTGAATGTCTGCACCTCTCTTGCTCAAGCAGGGGTATCCTGGAGTAGGTTGCTCTTTGTAGTCTGGACAGACTGTTCCTGTGGTCCATTGCCCTCACAGTAAAGAAATCAATGGATTTCTGGAATCTCTGGGTGCCAGCATGACCCTCTGGCATATCAGCCACTCCTCCCAGTTTTGTATCACCAACACCCTTGTTGAGGGTCCTCTCTACCCCTCACCCAGGCTGCATCAGCAGGAATTTGTTCATCAATGCACTTCACATCCAGGAACCTCCTGGATTGCTTGTGCATTACTACATTGTCCATAATTTTGCTTTGTAGGCACTTCCTTGCTTTGACATGGACATGCTTGAGGAGACTTCATGTAAGCCTTGTTCAGTTGATTTTGTGTTCTCTTTGCTCATCAGGCCCCTCCATGGGGCTGCTGCTACCTCTCCTCCTTCCCTTTTCTAGTTTAAAGTCCTTCTTCCAGGTCAGCCATTCTGCTGGCAAAGCAGCCTGGGCCCTCGAGCTCCCCCACTTTGAGCAGTGTCTTTTGAGAGATTGCCCCGGCACCATCCTTAGTGCCCACAGGGAAAAACAGGTGGAGCAACTGAAGCAGGTTGGAGTGGGACAAGGGTTGGCACCTGGCAGCCCAGGTGCTTTGTGTTAAAGGATATTGGGAACGATTATCCCCGTACTCAGCACTCACTGTGCTTCTGGTTTTTAGCTCCTTGGAACTACAAAAACAGGCAACAGCTGCTGCAGAGGGTCCTCCAGGATGGTCAGGAATGCAGCATAGCTTGGGAGGAGATCCCAAAGGAACAGGGCTTGCTCAGCTTGGAGAGCAGAGTCTGAGGGAAGCAAAGAGCAGCCCCTGAGTACCTGTGAGGAGATGGAGAAGACAGAGCCTCTCTCTCCACGGAGGTATTGTGGCAAGAGGATGAAAAATGCAAGTTAAAACAAGGTAGGTTCAAACTGGAAAAGGTTTTCTCTGGGAGTATTTAAGCTTTAGAACAGGTTGCTTGGAGAGGCAGCTGTGGGATCTCTACTCTTGGAGGTTTCCAAAGAGCATCTGCATCCAGCCCTATGCTGTGGTCTCACAGATGACTGTGCTTCAATCAGGAGTTTCTGCTGCAAATCTCTTGAGGCCCCTTCCAGCCTGACTTACTGTGTGAGGCTGTGATTCTTGAGACCAAAATGCAACCAGTAGCTGAGAATTCCTTGTGTAGGGTAAACTGAAGTACCTTCTTGGAAACATCCCTAAACGTCCCTTCCTGAACATGATTTGACTTAATAGATGTAGTGAAGTATTCACTGGAGTTAAATCTTGACTCTGATACCTCAGATGAGTTTCTTACCCATCTCCATGTGGCTGGAATATTTTTGTCTCTTGAATTTTTTGATGGAAAGCTAAAGGGTTCAAGCATAGGGCTAAGTAAATGCCGAGAGCAGCTGAGGTGATTAAGGTACCCAGCTGGAGGTGTCAGGTTCACCTGGTTCAATGTCTCTGGTTGCTCTTTTACTTGTTATTTTGTTTATTTGAGCTCTGCTGAAAGCCTGTAGTTGAAGAGTCAGAGGTATGTGCGTAAAGAAAAGTTAGGCTGGAATGGAGGTGCCATTTGTGGTACATTAGTCCCAAATGGTAGTAGCCCTTTTCTAAATGCCAGAGTCTCCCATGCTTATGCTTTTCCCATTGTTTTTGTAGAAAAGGAGTAAAAGTAGCAGAGTTCAATGAAAACATGTATTTGAATAACTAACTCGAAATAAGTTTCTAAAAGAACTCAGAATAGCAGTAAAGGAGTAAAAATAAGCCTTGATTGATGTTCTGGCCCACTATATTAAGATGTGTGCCTTAGCTTTGGCTAAGTCAGCCAAGTCTTAGAAAAGAAATTTCAAGTGGGTCAGGTTGTTGCTAAGTTGTGTGAATTGGAGCTAACTTTGGCTTGTCTCCTCTTAATGTGCTTGATCCAAACAGAGATAATTTTAAAAAATTATTCTGAAGTTTCATAATATCATTTAATTTCCCATCTGTACTTGTCATATAAATACAATGCCTGTCTTATTTTTATTCAAATACCAATCTATCAAAATTGCCTTTTGACAGGATTTTGACTACTACTTATAGTAATAACTAATAGTTCTTTTTTACTATTTCCCAGGGGGGAAATAGTATGTATGTGTGTGGAGGAGGGAGGAGAGGATAGAAATACTGGAAATAATTTTCATTTTTACCTTTAAAATGAATCAGGAATTTTAGATGCCTGTGAATTTTCGTATAAGGCAGCAGTCTGGAAAGGCCATTCTGGTTTGCTTTTATGGCTTGTGTTTCATTAAAGGAAGGTATAGGAGCACTTTTAAAAGTAAAGCTGAATCTGTAATTGCTATTTGCAATAAGTCTTTTCTAAAAAGATGAAAGTATTGATACACAGTGCACTCAAAGGGCTTTTAATATATTTGTTCACTAGTGATAATAGGTTAAAAAAAAGGTTGAAAAGACTAATTGCAAAACTAACAGTAAATCAATCAAATGGTTCTGGTAATACATCTCATATCCACAGTGTGTGATGCTTAGTTTATGACATCTTAAGATCTCAAAAGCTGATTTATTCTTCCAGTAATCAGTGTTCTGATCCATTATTTTTTATAATGTAGAGAGATGTCACTGTTTTTTTTTTCCATGAATGATTTGTATTTTAAAATTGCTCATCTGTCAATTGAGACAAAACCAAGGACTTTTTAAAACTTAGTACCTTCACTGTAGGTTTATTTCTGTGCACGGCTGCTGGTGTATATTATTATTGGTGTATATTATTATTGGTGTATGTTATTATTCAGTGATATTTTTCATTGTGCTTTACAGTTGGGGATTTCTTGACAGAAAACAAAGTTTTTATTCCACTCTGATAATCATCTTACCACTCTCTATTTTGATACCCCAACACATCCAAGCTCAGAGTATATTTTGCATGAAGTTGTTAGATATTTGTAGTCGTTATCAACATTGTATCTGACTGTTAATACAAACAGCTTTGAAATCAAAAGGAGTTTTGTCGTTGAACTTGATGATGTGCTTTCATCTGTTGTTTCTCAAATCAGAATTATTGATAACTCACTGAATTCAGGTACATAAGAAAAATACCCAACACAACAAAACCAAAATAAGGACATGTAAACAAAATAATCAAAACCAAAACACTTGGGTGTACCTTGAAGGTCTACCTACCCAGTTCAGGGAGAAAGAGTTAAAATGTGTGGGTTATGACTTTATATTTAAATCAGTACAAAAAGGATAATTTAGGTTTTATTAGCCTTTTGTGGGCCAGTAAATGCTAACACTGAGAGCTTCTCCTAAAATTGCCTCGTCTCTTGGCATCAGAATGTAAGCTCTGGGTATCCTGTATGGTATTACAGCTTTTTCACCTGTCAGGTGGCCTCTATTAAAACAGAGCTGTGACCCAGGGAAAGGTTGGGAGAGGATGGCAGTGCTGTGCAGGTCACTGGGAAGGGAATGAGGTGGCTGGGAAGCTGTGGTGTGCTCCTGTGTGTCTCATGAATTATGGTCAGAGTGACTAAACCAATCCCTTCTCAAGTCATTGCCTGGCTGCAGGAGAGTTGGAAGCTGAAAATGTGGGAGTTGAGTGCTTGAAGCTTCACTGATGATAAAATGGTCGCTGGATAAAAACATTATCCTAGGAGTGCAGATGTAAACAGATGTCTAATTTTTTTTTGTTTTTTATTCACTCAAAACCCAGCGATGAAGACACCTTAGATCTCTCAAATGATGATAATTACAACAGATAATTGCCTAATTTTAACTTTCACTCGTCTCATTCTTTTATTTTCTCCTTCACTCTGGTGTGCTTTGGTTATCTCCCTCTGCTGCCCACTCACCTAAAACACAGGTGTGGAGCCTTCTTGGGCTGCTGTAAACCCAGCTCTGGGGTTTTAGTGGTGCCTGACTGAAGGTTTTTATGTAATTTTTTCTTAACTCTGGCTACAGCGTGTGGAGTGTTGTGTGCTTCTACATGTCTATTGACCTCTCTTTATTTAATTGTTCTTGGGTGTTGTATAAACAGGGACAGGCTTGAAGCACTCCTCTGCTGTTTTGATGCCTAGAGTGTGCACTGTCAGTAGGAACTCTGCTTTATCAGGCACATTCTTGTTAATGAAAAGTTTGTAAGCTGGAAACCCTCCCATATTTTAAAATGCAGTTATTGCTTTGCTTTCAGTTTGGCTGCTGGCTTGATATCAAACTGAAAAAAAAACCCAAAAAATAAATTAGTGATCAGGTTCATATGAGTGAAATGTGATTGTGATTTCTTACTGTTGTGTTCAGGTTTGCTTGGGTGTTTGCTTTTTGGGGTTTACATTTCACTAATTTGCTCTTCACATAGCAGAAAGGAGTCAGTAATGGTTTGGGTGGGATGGTTTTCTTTTGGCAGGATTAAAACCAAAAAAAAGTGGAAAAGGGTAAAGTTAACTTAATATGGAAAGCTACAAAAGTAGTGCCACAGCATTTTTTCCAGTAAGCTTGGCACTCTTTGCTGAGTTTTGCACTATACAGCCATTAGCAGGCTGGTCAATGCATTGCTTTATGAGGCAATTATTTCAGCATACTCTATTCAAAATACACATTAGAACTTAACCTTCTGAATCCTGAAGTAGCATTTTTATCACCCAACATTAGAAAAGAGTTGGAGTCAGCAATTTCCCCTTTCTTTTTATGATCTGGTATCATTAATAAAGCATTGGGCTGGTAGCTTCTTACAATTCTCCAAGATAATTTGTGACACAAAAGGTGCTGCTGTGCTACAGTTGTCTGTTGACTTATTCAATAGCAGGGGAAACATAGAAATTGTGTAAAAATAAAAATGAGTAAGGGAGGGGGAGAAAGAGCCCTTAAAACAAATGTACAACTGGTACACAGCATATTAGGCCTGCTGCTGTTGGACATGCACAAGTAGAAATGGGAAGTTAATATGGAATTTCTAATTAGGGTCACATACTAATGAACTCCCTCTTCATGTTAGTTTTATGCCGCTTCAGAAATTTTTTATCATATGCTTAAAAATTTATGGCTAGAAACATTAATGAAAATGAGGCGTGAATTGGAAATTGTGCTATTATGGAGATGAGTATGGCTATGGCCAGGCTGATTTCTAAGGAGGGATCCTTTTATTGCCATTTTTTTTTGAGGAATGAGAAATGATACAAGTAAAATTAATGACTAGACATATTCTTTGCCCTGGCTTGGCTGGCATTATTATATTTAAAGTTATAAAAGCTGGATTTAATAAAATTTTGAATTAATTATAAGGGGAATTTTAATCATAATTGCCAGTCTTCTGTAAGAAATAAAACTGTAAATCAGCAGAAGGGCAAAATTAATACAGTGAAGTGGCTATGCTTCCATATGCCTATACATGTGTATATATTAAATATGCATTATTAAATATTAAATATATTTATTTATAATCACAGATATGCTCATACACATATAGGTATAGTGAACATTTTTATGTGACTTTGTTGCTAAAGGCTATCTCCTTTCCTTGCTGCTTGACAGCACAATTGCTCTTAAGTTCTATGGATGAATGTTTGGGTATAAATTTTCCAGAAGTGGCATTTTTGTCTCTGGTATCTTGTAAAAATCAATTGTGCTCGCTATTTAAAATGTCAAACCTCCAAACGCTACCTGTTGTATTGTTTCCTTTGGTCCCACTAAAATTATCATGCAATCTTGTATAAAATATATTGAAAACATCTGGTAGTCTGTCTCATTGGAATTGCCTTTGGAAATAGTCTAGTAACTTTTGACAGCTTGGCTTTACAAGGATATTGATTTTGCTGTGGCTTTATCATGGAAAACTGATGAATGGTCAAAACCTGAAAGTGATATAAAACCTGGTTTATAGTTTTTATATGAATCCGTGTAATAAAATAAAGTAGGTTTATAAAACATAGTAAGGTATGCCCTTGTGAAAACATTAGAGTTAAAAAAGAATTTTGCAGCATTTGTGTGTTGTGGATTACTCGGGCTGGGGACACCAGAAACATTTCTAGGCTTATAAGGGATGGACAAAGGAAGGAATGTGCTTGTTGAAAACAATACCATATGTTGCTAATAATTACATGATATGTGTGAGAAGATAAGCTTGCATGGAGTACTGCTTTTGGATTTTAAACATCTCCTTCTGAAATAGACTATTAATACTGAACAGGAACCAATGTGGGAAAATACTGTTTCCTCAGTCCAATAACACGGAGAAGTAGGCAGCAGAAACACAACTAACTGATGGGGCATGTAACATGGGAAGCAGGAACTGCAATCGGGACAAGAAATACCTCTTTTGTAGACCAGAGGAACTGAACAGGAAGAATTAGAAACAACACTGGCCATCTGTATTGCGCCAGCTGCAACAAAAGAAAGGAAGGAAAATATAGGAAACTAAATTGATTTCTTTCTGGAGGAAGTAATTACTTCACTGGTCAATTAAATATAAACACAATGATAAGGTGTTGAAGTAGATACTCTTGTGTCAGTGTTCTGCAGAACAGTGAATTCTGTGTATACAGAATCCCCTGAAGGCTGGAGCTACATGTTCATCTACAGTCCAGCTGGGTCCTGTTCTGCAAGGATGGGGGAGAGAGATGGTGAGGCGGTCTTTCTGGATTTCAGTCAGAGAGGTCTGAAAAGAAATGGCTTAATAAAATGGCTGGTTTCATAAGAGAGAATGAAAAGAGGAGTAGCAATGGGGAGTAAATCTAGCATCCTTTCCCATGTAGGGTGGGGACCCTACACTGGTGTAGGATTGGATGAATGCTGGATGGGACTTCCCCACGGTGTTACACAGACCTTGGCTGTGGAGGAAGTTTCCTCCTTTTTTGGGTCACCTTCTTTTGCATCGTTTTCTGACCACCCCCAGCTGTCTGAAGGGTGTTTGCAGGAGAGGTTCCTCCCGGGCTGCAGGGGAGAGGCAAGGCCAGGTAGGCGGCTCCTGGCGAGAGCAGCCCACAGGCTCCCTGAGTCAGGGCTGGACCAGGCTGTGCTGCAGCTTGGGGACTGCCCAGCACAGCCCAGGCTGCTCAGGTGAGCATTTCCCTGGCTCACCAATGCTTGGGTGTGCAGGGATCACCGAGCTGGGATCAGACAAGTAAAGGCAAACGGCCTTGGACACCTCTCCTCCAGAGCTGGATCGATGCAGTGAAATGAGAGCAATCACCAGGCTGCTTCTGCCAATTCAGCCAGTGCTGACCAATTGCTTCTTCTGCAGAACAAATGTCGTGCCCCTTAATATATGTCCCAGTGCAATTTGTTATAGGAAAAGAAAAAAAAAGGAAAAATGAAAACCAAAATTTGCATGGCCTGGATTAGTGAAACCTGAATTGAAACTGGCACCTATGGATTTCATTTTAAAAAAGCTTTTGTATAGTTCTTTAAATGATCTTTCATTGTGCAAAAAAGAAGCTATGTCAACTTCAGCTAGGAAACCTTGAGGAAAGGGAAGGTTGTCCCAGTGATCCATGTCCAGGCTTGGGTGTTGTGCTTGAGGAATGCAGGCCCAGTTGAGAGAACTCAGGGCAGCACGGTGAGGATGAGCAGAGCATATCCTGCAAAATGTGATGTGAGGAAAGACTGAATCAGACATGGTCTCCTTGCTTTCCCCAATCGCTCAGTAATTTTCTCATCTTTCCCATCTCTCGTCTCTTTGAGCAGAGAAATTATTTCCTGTTCCATGCTCCCTTTTATGAGAACTTTTAGTTGGCCCTGCTGCTTCTGATGTGCATTTTCATTAAACAAGGGTAGAGCAAGGAAGGACTTGTTGAAGGTTGCCAATGGAACTCAAGTCTCCAGAGTTTGATTAGTGGAGTTATCACGAAACCATTCTTCTTCCATAAGAATATAAGAGAAGATATAAACTGTAAATGGTGGGGGGAAGAAGGAAGTTTCCTTACTCCAAGTAAAAGGTCAGTCTTCATTCTTGGAAGAGTGACAAGTAGAATTGTTCAACAGGTACAATTGTAAATGGAAAAAGGAACAGGACATGAATTCCCTTGCAAACTCCTCTTTCTTTCTGTTGCTGTTTTTCACTCTGAGCACTCACATGGGTGCAGCTATGGTTTATTAAATCAGGAAAGGTAATTGAAACTAACAAACGTGTAGGATTGGTTTGAGCTGTTTGTGTGAGCTCTAGTCTCCAGGTATGGTGTGTGCCTTGGATCCCAGCCCTCATTCCCTTTGCCTTACGAGGAAGCTGCAGTTTTTGTGACAGCCACTTGCAGAAGCCCTGCACTCCACCCTTCTTGGGAAGTCTAATAGTGCTTTGATAGTGCTTTAATAGCATCCAGTGTTGTGGTGGCTAAGTCCACTTTACACCCCTCAAGTTGCCTTAAAAGTGGCCTCTCCTTCAACACGGTGCCGGGTTCCGTGGGGGAATTGGGACCAGTGTCTCTGTAAGGGTCTCAAACAAAGCTGTTAAGGATCATGGCAAGATTATGGAAAGGTCGAATCACTCGAGAATACCTGAAACTGGAAATGTTCATTCTCCCTTTGTCAGTTTCCCTTTTGCATCCCCACTTTTCAAAAAAGAAGGTAGGTATGGGGTATAGGAAGGGTAAGGGTTATTTGGGTGGGGAAATCATGAGGGAAGGTCAGAGAGGTTGAGGGGGATTTTAAACCGAACCAGTCTGGAGGGGTTGCAAATTAGATGTTCCCGTGCCTCGTCACTTTGCGTCGACGTTGCCTCCAGGTGGCACTGGTCTTGTCTTTGGCTGATTCAGCATCAGGGTTATCTGTGTTTTCTCTCATGTTCTCAGGAGCTGTTGTCGGTGGTCCACGGTAGGGTTTGAAGTGTAAAACTTGCACTTGGCCACAAACCATTGCTATAATTGTCTTGCACTTTATAGCTTTGTGGGCACGTTACCTTTACCTGACCAGGAATTCTGGCAATTGGGTTGCTTCATCTTAAAAGCCCTGATTGTGAGGAAAAGAGAAAAATAAACCTGCAGGGGTAAAATATTTGAAATTTGATAGCGAAGTAAAACGAAGCATTGGGATTTGTAGAAAAGTGACATGTACAAGTAGTTCGTGCTGTGGCTTTATTTATTATGAACCAAAAGTACTGGATACTTGCCAAATAGAAGAAAAATGTGTATCCTGAAAGATATTGAAAGAGAAATATTAATAAAGTCTGGTGTATAATACAGTTGAAAATAATGGAATGCCGAAAGAGTATTGCAACTTGATTTTTGAGAAGATTGTTAGAAAAGAAAAAAATTTCTATTATGTTTTTATTAATCATTTCATACTCATTTGAATTAGAAATGTCATAATTCAATAGGCCAAATATATTTTATTAAGCAAACTTGATCCTGACTTAGGAAGTACAGTAGCTGTATAACTATTAACCATATGTTTTTTTAAGAAAAAATAAGACGTTGCCTGATATGTCTCATGAATTTTGTTTTATCTTGTATTTGGCTTTTGGGTGAATGTTTCTTCTCAGCATTTTAGAGCTAAGGTTGTTTGTAACTCAAAAGCATGTGATAACTGTGATGAACATGGTGAAGTGTGTTGGGTTTGAGTTTGGAATTGCCAGTGGGAAGCATCCACTGACTCCTCTCTGCTCGGAGGGAATGTGGAGGAGGAGATCACGATGTGGATGCCAGGGGAGGGAATGTCAATTTACCTTTGCAAAAATGAGCTAACAGAATCGAGACAGGGCATTCTCATTCCAAACCGTGAGAATTACCCTTCTTTTAATTAATGCTGTTACAGTATTGTTGGCATTAACCGATTTTTCAAAAATACTTTTGTAATTGAACTTGATTTCTTACGTTGCTTCTACCCCTCTATGCTCCATTAAGACATTTTTGCTCATAATTCCAACAAAATACTTTTAGGCTTTAGGAATCTCAGCCACCTATAAATGCTGCAATGAAAAGCTGAAGAAAGTTGATGTGAGAACATTACAGCACATCACTTGATGAGGTAACTTAATAGGATTGCTACTAGCAAGCTTCTTCTTAATGGCTTTTACAAACTATGGTTTATTATATCAAACTGCTGCTATAAGAAGTAAGGAATTAAAGAGAATGAATTAGACATAAAGGGGAAAAGAAAAAACTTACACAACTTATCGCCCATCTGAGGTTTATTTTGCGTGTTTTAATTTTGTTAGGATAAATAATTGCAATTTTTTAAATTGTATATGTTTGTAGCATAAAAGTATAATAAAAAAAATAGTGTAACTTTAAAACAGTCATCAGCTGTAAATGAAGTCGTTAGTCAACCCATCTCACTACATAACTGCTGCTATTTGGCATTTTGTAAACTACAAAGCTGTGCTGCAGCTTTGATGTTCCCTGAAGCTGGGAGGGCAGCCTGCCCAGGTGAGGCCGTGCTTTGTGAGCATCAGCAGCAAATCAAGGCGTGGATGTGGTGTGGTCCGAGCCCACTGTTGCTGCTCTTACAAAGATGAATGGCCCAGCTCCTGCTCACTTAATTGTGCTTTTCAGAGGCACAGAGATGTTGCAGTTTTGATTCTGCAGCATGAGTCATCAGGGCTGGGCACAAGTGAAAACACCCTGAGACATCCTGGTATTTTCCTTTAGTGTAAGTTCATTTTTTTCTCAGTTATTGTCTTAGCATTTGACAGATCTGTAGGATGGGAAAATTGCATTTTTCATACCCAAGCCAGACTGTGGAGAAGAGTGAGGAGTTGGGAGCTCTAAGGAAGCATCAGTATCACTTGACCCAGTTGAGATTATGCAGTCCCCAGACCCTAAAGTGTATTTTTTCCCTAAGTTATGTGGCTGTAAAATAACAAAGGTATTTAGTGAGTTAACCTGGTTTAAGTAGTTATGATTTCCATTATCTGAAAACTAGTGTGTTAAAATGTGTTTCATTATTTTTTTAATGAATATATTTGAAATCAAAATGATTTCTTACCTAGACTGCTCATTTATTATTGCACTCTTTTTTTAGCACCTAACACATGCACAAGTACCTAGATTTATGCATATATAGCAGTCAGATGAAAATGCACAGAAAAAAAAGTTGAAATAGAGCAGTTTGTTGGCTGAACAAATGTGCTTGAGTGGAACATACAAAGGATGTTTTAAGTGTATGCTGGTCTATCTCACTACAAGCTTAAAGACACCACATACTGAGTTACTTGTTCTTTTATAATTCAAAGTCAAGCCACTGTAGTGCACCGATAGATTTTTTAGGCTCATATTAAATAATGAATTTTCACAGTACATGCCATAAAGTGAATTGACAGGTTTTGTGAGTGATTGGACTGTAAATCTGAAATGAGACTCACTTCGTCACAGTTTCACTTCTTCCCACCAACTGTTCAGATGCCTCAGGTGCCAGAAAGGATTAGAAAACCCTGTGAGAAGGGATGGCAGTTCTGTTGAGGATGGGGAAAATGCAATGCTATTTTTTTCTGCTTTTAACTGAACACGGTGAGCACAGTATGAAGCTTTACATTTTACAGTCTTAGCCGGGGCCATAAGATGATTCTATTACAATGCATCGCTTACCTTTATGTTTATAATCAGGGCTAATGCTATAAAGTCACATCCTGCAGGTGTTTAACCCTGTTTTCAAGCATTGCTTTTTGTTATACTTTGTGATATGAAACATAAGCAAGTTGTGCACAGTGAGAGAAAAGAATTTAAAGTAGTGGCATAACCTTAAAATTACTTTTTCTTGACTCTCTGATAGTAGTACAATTTTACAATAATACAGTCATGTTTTGAAAAATCCTCCCTTTGTTAGCCATAAAATGAGTTTATGTTCCCAAAGGCATTGCAGGGAACGCTGTCATTAAGTGGAAGTGCACAGAAGGAGGCAGCTGACAGTGGCTCTTTGAACCATGTAATCCTGGGACATAAAGAGGTTGCTGTGCTTTGGCTAATAACAGAAACTGCCACTGGCTTTATTAGGGTTCCATTTTGTCCCCAAAGTTTAAGTTTTCTTAACAAAGTTTTGTTGTGCTGAAAGAACTCGGAGCAAGCCAGCCTTTGTCATAAACTGAACATCAGCTCCAGGCAGAGATTCTCTGTGCAGTTAATTCCCTGTGAGTTGTTAATTTGTGAAGGTAAGGAAGAGGAGTTTACTGGGAGTTGGTGGATTAGCTGTAGGCTGTTTAATCTGGGTGTCCTAGCCTGAACAGGACTGACAAAATGCCTAAACCCAGGAAAGCAACATCTCACTCTTAGGAAAAAGGTGTAGGTTTAGCATTAAAATAATTCAAAATCAAACCACAACAATCAAACTTTTCATCACAGGCTCCTGATTCCACTACTGCCCACATAGACTGAGTTTTTCCTGGTGATTTTGTGGTGTCCAGGTGAATTAGGCCCTGGCTGACATGCTCTTGCCATAGACTGAGGTCAAATGGATTTTTGTGTCTGAGAACTGGAGCAGAGATGTCAGCCAAGGAAAACCACAGCAGCAAAATGTACCTGGGTGTCTCAAAGCTGGGTCCCTGTTGCATTTGGCTGGAGAACCCTTTCCCATGTTAATAAATCTGGTGCTTGCTATGTGTGCTTACACACTTCCAGAGATTTTCACTTCTCTTAAAAGTAGTGGGTGATGTTTGTACATCAAGAGATTTGTTTAATGCATTGTTACCTCTGTAAGTTAGATTACTCAGCAGCTCAAGTAGGAGGCATGGCAAAAAAATAAAAAAAAGGTTTCTATTATTTTTTTCAGATAAAGACATTTGTCTTGAGAGAAAAAGTAGGATGTATGATGTATTCTAGGCATATTTTGCACATATTTGTATTTATTTTGTGTTCTAAAATAACACTTTATGAAACACCATCCTGAGTGAGGTGATCTTAACTCTCTTTTGTGAGAGCCATTAGAATTTACCCCAGAATGCTGTCATCCTGCTTGGCTAATCACCAGACAAAGCCCTGATTAAGATTCAACTCCAACAAATAGATTTTGCTTTTTCAGAAGTACATAGATCAAAAGTTAAAGCAGAGTTCTTTTGAACAAAGAACTAATAATGATTAAGAGCTACCTTTCTTCTCGTGTACCTTTCAATTGATTGTGGGCCTGCCTGGCGTGATAGATTAAAATCAGTAATTTAGAAGCTGACAAAACAATGCATTACAGAAAGGTAAGAGTCAACAGAAATGATACCAGTGATCCTGACTGTAACATTTAAAGCTTTTAGAGTGTGATACCTTTGAACTTTCTTCCCCATCTTCCCCAAAATCTCAGCCTGGCAAGCAAATTAATTGGTGTCAAGTTTTCAGCTATGGAGAGGGGAGCCTGAACCATTTCAAGAATTTAAGAACAGGAAATAAGAAGGGAAAAGATTGGACTTGATGATCTCAAAGGTCTTTTCCAAGCTAGTTGATTCTGTGAAAAGAGAAAAAGTGCAAATGTTAGGAAAGGGTGGAAAAGAGACAGATCAATGATGAACTGTGGAATCTTGCATTGTTTTCTAGATGCTACAAAAGGCTTTGCTTTGGCTGTACTGTGACCTTTCACCATAACGTCAGTGATTCCACTGACACCACTTATAAAGTGTTATATCACTTTCTAAAGAATAAGGAATACTTTAGTTTACAGAGGTGCCATCCTGCTTCTTGTGTTCATGAGAGAGATGGAAAGAGGTAGTACTGTCTGAGGGGATAGAGGATGATGATGTAAAAAGGTGGCTGAAATGGTCTGAACAACAATTTCACAAAGTTGCTCTGGCAGCAGCAGCAATCTGAAAGGTTGTAAGTAGAGCCAAGATGGAAAAAAAATGTTAATTGTAAAGTGGTGTGATGAAGCAAGCATTTAAGTCCTCCAGATGGATGTTAAGTGCTAGATCTTAGAAATGTTACACAGAAAAAATCTGCAAGATTTTCCATGAGCGCAAGATGATGAATCTATGGGAAGTCAAGAAAGGAGGGCCTGGAAGCTGATGGTCGATAGGAGAAATAAAGTTCTGGTTTGAACTTGAAGCTGTTGTTAGATATCCATGAGGAGATTTGACGAAGACAAGATTTAATTTCAAATGTCTGCGTTAGAGAGCTGACCCCATGAGTCATATGAAAATGTCTTAGGAGGTGGTGATAAATGGCCAAAGATAAGATCTGTAGGGAAAAGAGTGGGAAAGCAAGGACAGGCACCTCTTAGAGCCCCTAGAAAAAGCTGATGGCTGACAAGAAGCTGACAGAGATAATGAGGGAGGGCAATTACAACAGGAATTATTATCAGTTGACCGCACAGAAAGTAGGTTAGAGATTGGGTGAGCATAAGCATGAAGAGCTGGCTTTTAGTCTTGCCTTGCAAAACATTCATTAGAGAGCTTTGTCAACCATATTTCCCTAAACAGACAGATTGCTTGGGAGAACAGACTGGGGGCTGTCACAGGGAAATCCTGGGTATGATTGTAAACTCTGCATCCAGCAAGTTAAAAGAGTTCATTTTACACAGAAATGCCAGAGAACTGTAGAACCAGAGGGGAGCAGAGCGGTGATGGAAGGGTGTAGAGAAAGGAAACTGGTGTCAGAAAGTGAAAAGAGGGAATAACCTTACATGAAACAGCAGGGGCCTTAAGGATTCTGAGGAGGGAAAGGGCTTTCTTGAAACCAAGGGAATGGGGATCATTTTAAGCCGGGCACCATCCCATGGTTGGCAAAGCCTGGTTGGTGTCTCTGGGAACTGCAAAGGCTGCAAGAGTTCAGAATGAAGTCTGTGTGTCTGTCCTGCTGCTGCCCTATGCAGAGGGGCTGCATTAACAGGGATGAGCATTTCTACTTTCTCTTTGTGGAAGAAAGCCATGATTTTTATAACCAAAAAAGGTCTGAACAGTTTTCACAAGAAAACAGTGAATGGGCAGTATGTTCTCCACCTTTATAATGAAATACAATGTTAGAATAAAAATAAATAGTAGCACAAAACCTCTTCTCTTTAGGAGTCTGAAATGGAACTTTCTTAACTTCATACTTTCTTGTTTTAAAGAGAAAACTATTTCTTTTCCTAATGAGGTATTCTAGTGCAGTGTTTTTTATATCATGCTAATCTTATTCTTCTAGTTTTCCTTCATTCACTTTTAATAATACTTATAAAATAGAATAATCTGTAGGTGCTAGCAAACGTGAACCTTCAGGCTATTACAATCACAGGGAATGTAATTATTGTAAAGAGCCAAGTTGTTGTTATACCTGATATAGCTGGAAGAGAATGTAATTGAAATAAAATAGTTTGCAAAAAACTCTTGCATTTTTCAATACTTTTGCTGTTTTTCCCATGTGTCACTTCAGTGTTTTGCTTTTTTTTTTTTTTTTAATTATTTACTTATTTTTCTAACTACATTTCTTGACCACCTAGCTTAGTTTGAGACAGAATTTCTTTTGTTCCATCTGTGCTGCCCTGCTGGAATAGTTATGCATAATAATGACTTAAAGTTGATAATGGCTGAAACTTCACATGCTATGACTTATTTCTGCCTTTTTATGTAGTTCTAAGGCAATTTTTGGGGAAAAAGTGTCCTCGTTTATGAGAAATGTTCACACCAGATGTAACACGTTAAAATAAAATAAGTAGCAAAGTAAAATACTCCTTAGGCAGATCTGTTTGAATCCATGTTTGGGTTAGTTCCTTTTGCTTGCATGTTGTACATATTTTTAGTGTAAAACACCTTAATAAGCATCTTACACATGCCACATGTAGGTCTTGCAACAGGATGTTTCAAGTTCGAAATCTTGACTTGTGTCCAGGGGAAGACTCCAGAATTTAACAGAAAAGAAATCCATCAGGAAACAGTAAACAAATACAAAAATGCCCCAAGAAGTTTCAAACCCACAAACTGCTGCGACTGGGAGAGCGCTCAGGGGAATGCTTATTCCTCCTTCGCCCTCCTACAAATGAGGGAATCTAAAATTAGGAGCAGTTCAGAGAGTGGAAATGTGAAAGGAGACACTTCCTTCAAAGGGAGGCATTATCTCAGTCAGTCCTCCTGTAATTATGAAATGTCTACCTGGGGGGGAAAAAAAAGACAGATGGAATGAAGATGTTGCCCTCAAAGTAGTATTAAAAGAAAAACCTTAGACTAATTATTTTTGATCTGAAGCTACCTGCCTGTGTTATTTACCCACCCAGCCTACAGTGACAGCTCTAGGAATTAGTGGTAACCTAATTATCATCATTAAGCAGGTGTATCCAGTGTGGGTTTTCTTGTGTTGGATTGTTTTTTGGTTTTTTTTTTTTGCTTGCAAATATCCATGACATCCAGAAGTAAAATGTAAAAGGGCAGACAACAATTAGGCATACCTAGAAAAATACCCCCAAAAAAGGATATTTGGAATAATTATCTGTTTTGCATGACCAAGTCGGCACTTTTTGCAAACTTTAAGATTATAAAAGATGAAACGGGAGAGCTTACTTCAGCTTTTAAGAAAGATGTAAGCAATTTTAAACTGTACTCTTTCCCCAGGGAGAGTTTAGAAATATTTCTAATGAATTAAAGTATAATAAAAGTATTTGCCTGGATGATAACATATTTTTCCTAATAATTTCTTAATTTCTAGAGTGCTTAATTATAGCTCTCAGGGGTGTGAGGTTAAGGCAGTTATGAGACTCATGTTTGTGAAATTCTCTGTTTATTAGAGGTGAATGGCGAGTAGATAATGCCTTTCAAAGAGTGTCCCCCCCAAATAAAACCAAAAAACCAAACGATTGAGTCTCAGGATTATCAGTGGCTGCAGTATCTGAGCAAGTGCAGGAACCCAGTGAGTCAAGAAGGTGGCTGAGTCCCTTAAGAGGTTGTGAAGTTGAAAGATAAAAATCATCTGGTTAAACATTTCCTGAAAAGGACAAGCTATAAAGTCCAAAATAAATTTCTGGGAACTGGCTCTAAGTTAGTGAAACAGTCACCAGTATAAATGGCAATGGTTTGGGCTTTCTTCTCCAATTAGAAAGACGAGACTCCACTCAAGTTAACCTTGTAAACTTGAAGAGTTATTGGTTATAAAATGAATGGTTGTGTTTTCCCCAGTTTTTTTTAGTGCTGAAACTGTAATTGATGTTACCAATTTCAACTAGAAAGTACCTTTAGTCAAAGAGAAAAAATACACTGCAAAGGAATGCAAATCCCTTAAAACACTTGAAGTGTTATTTTTTTTTTTCCAGATTTTACCAATTTTTCTGCAGTACAGAGTGATGACCTCATGGTACCTTTAACTCTTTTGTTTACCCCCACAATTGAAAAGATTCTTGTATGTATTGTGTTTGTTTTTACTATAATTTATTACAGGTCTACTGAGAACTTATGAAATAATGTTGGTTTTCCCACTCAATTTAGATAATAAAGCAATCACTCTCACCCCTGGAAAAAACCCCAAAAATATTATAGAAATGAAAAAGGAAGGAAAGGGTGTGGTCCTTTAAAATCTTAAGTACATGAAACCATGCAAGTCCATTAGGGGCAGGAGTGAAAGGTGGGAAGAAAATCCTTAGGAATTTCAATTAACGAGTGCATCCAGCCAGGGCCGTGGCAGAGCTTCTGAAACATCTGTGCGGCTGAGCCTGCTTGGGCTGTCCCACAACTCCATCCTTTCCTCTCTGCCTGCCTGCAGCTGCCCACATGTGCTCCAGCCTCCTCAGGGTCTGAACAAACTCCAGCCACACACCAACACGCTGGTTTTCCTCGTGCTGTCTCAGGAAATAAGCTCAAACAGAACATCATTGAAATTGGAATTTGATAATCTGAAAGTTATAAACTGTATCCATTATAAAATGCACAAAAATACTTTCTAATTAGTTCACTCCTTAAAAAATTAAATACATATAATAGTATATGGAATTTTTCTTTGTCTGATAGACTGTTTTTGCAGTTGCAGCAAAATAATCCAATTAAGCCTTAGAATTTATTTTTTTCCTTCCCTTCCCGAGTTAGCCTACCACATTAGTAATCTGTGTGTGTACCAATTTTAGTCCTCGTTTCTGTGCAAATACAATTTTAATTGCAAATGACACATTGTTTGGTGTACATATTGATAGCTTCCCAGCGCCTTACATGCTTGGGATTTATGAAGCCTTTAATATGGTTTCTTGTTGACACTTCTAAGTCCTCAGTTTCACAGGTACCTATTAGGGACCTGGTTTATATATTTGCTTATAAATATATAATGCAACAGTATATCCTTAAAAATGAAACATAGGCTGATTTTAGACTGCTGTTTATGTCCTCTTTCTAAAAAAATAAGTGGATGGTTTCATCCATTTATGACAATAGAAACAAATCCCAGCCAAATTCAACCATCCTCAGTAAGAGGAGGATGTGTAAGTTAAAAAGCAAGAGAGAAGATGCAAGTGAAAGATGTTTGAAGTCCATCTCTGTCAGTGAGGACTCTTGTCAGCGTTTCTCTCCAACCCTGATTTCCCTGTCTGCGGGGAGGCACGAGGGACATTGAGCATAGGGAGAGCTGGGGTTTCATTGCTGCGGTTCTGCTTGCAGGGATGGGGCCGTGCAGCATTAGGTGATGCATTAGGTGATGCACTCAGCGCTTCCCGTTGCCATCCCATCCCTGTGGGTTTGGCTGCAGCCCAGAGCTGTGGGCACATGGGCTGGAACTGCCATAAATCCTCTCCAGGTGCTCCGTGGCTGCGGTGGGCTTGCAGGAACGCCTCGGAATGCTGGCAGAGCAATGCTGCCTGTTCCCAGCAAACCTCCCAGGGACTAAATTAATGGATCTCATATTGTATTGATTGTGGCCAATAAGTGCCTAAATGATTTGATGCAAGGCAGAGGGATTATGAAGGGAAGAGGGGAAGAGGCATCTTGAAAGAAATATGCGGTTTAATTACAGGATGAATTTCACCAATCTACCTCCCCCTAGGAATTTAACAAATAGGCCTAAGTGCACTTAGCTGTTCTTGACATCTGTTGAAATGATATCTGCCCGTGATGAGGGAACCACGGGAATTGGTCTAAGGGTATTGTCAGGATCAGTGAGCCACAGGAAACTGCTTCTCTGTCTGCAAAATTAGACAACAGAAAAGCTTGCATTAGCAGTTTTAGGTCAAGCTGTAATGATTACAATTTCCATAACAGAATTCTGCTTTCTGATTTAATGACACTGGCTCTGTCTTTAGAATGATGCTAAGTAAATATTTAAAATGATGTTGAAACATAAGCAATGAAATATACATGTAAGCTGGAATCAAAATCAATTCCTGGGGCTGGTGTTGGTGGAAACTTGATATATGACTTTCAAGAGAAATGCCCAGGTTTATACCTTTTTTATGATGTGCTATGACACGTTATGAAACTCCGAATCTCTTAGGTAAACAATGGAGAGGGCATAAAACCCAGGGAACACAAAAGCTGGAGCTTCAGCTTAAATTCTCTAGGAAGACAAGCATGGTAAAGAATGATGTTGTGTATTTGCTCATTTTGATTACATCTATAATTCAGCAGGAAGTATGTGTTGCTTAACACTTTCTACTGCATTTTATAGTATTTATACTATACCTCTGCACCAGAGAACTTGGCAATACCTTTAAAGTCCTCAGAGACATAAGTTTCTTTGCATTATTTGAAAGCTGTGTTTTCTCGTGCTTGGAGCATTTATGTGTATGACCTCATAAATTACTTGTCATTTCCTTTGGAAAAGTAATGAACGTTTATTTGAGGAGGTAGAAACAGAAGGTGAGTGTGTGTATCCTGTTACCTAAGCTGCCTGTGCCTTGCTGCCTGCCTGTGTGTGCATTCTGACTATTCCTTTTGCCTATGCAAGAACTAAAAATCCACAAGATTAGGCCCAGGGAGGGGATTGTTTCTTTTGTATATAATGCCTGCACTGTTTTTTTTCTGTGATTTCCGTAAAAATTTTGAAAGCAAAAATATCTGTTTCATTCGTTTTACTGTAGAAGACAAATAAGGATTTATGGCTATATGAAATGTTTGGGGTTTTACAGATAGAGTAATTGAGGATGAAATTTTAGTTTGTTTTCCTGGAAATTACTTTCAGTTCATATCCATCTAAATTCCTGATGCCCTTCCTTGTTTTACTGCAAAGACTGCAGTGAGGTTAACTGGGCAAATGCACCCCAAACGTAATAAATCACAGCAAAGTTAAAAATTTAGTATTCTGGGTGGGTTTTTTTTTCCTGTTATGTTCGTGAAAACATAAATACGTTTGCATGAGTGATCCACAAAAATATAGATGGCACCAGAGAAAGACACACAGGGTTTGTGTTCCTGCTCTGTTTTTAAAGCCCCCTGACCCCGAGAGATCTGTGTGTCGGGGTGAGAAAGTGGGCTCAGCCTCCTCTTGTGCTCACAGAGAGTTTTATCAAGTTGAGGTTTTCTGTGGAAGCAAACCTGGAGGGATCTCTGCAGTACCAATAGACCACAGTGTAGCCATCATTTCTTAGAAGGGAAATTAGTTCAGAAAAGCAGAAGATTGTGTTTAAAAGTCTGATGAGGCTCCAATAGGCTTCACCAATGTCAGAACCAAAACATTTTAGTGTCTGTTTTGCCCTGCAGACTGAGCCATTTGGTGACTGTAGAAAAAAGAAAGCAGCTGATTCCCTCTTGAAAATACACAAAAAAATTGGCATGTTTTCCTCTAAGAGTGGACTTGTAGTTATAATTTAAAAATTCATTATTAGTATTCTACTTCCAAAATTTGGGATTGCTCTCTGATATCTTTTGAAATATAGCGTGATGTAAAATAAAACCCAAAATATGTGAGATATTAACAATTATTTGCACACTCAGCATAATTATTACTTTATTTTTAGGGTTGTCTTTATTTGATATCTCATTGCTAACTTTCCTGAAACAGAAAAGTTTCTGTGCTTAATGTAAATCTCCAGGTAACAGGATTAAATAGAATATTAATTTGTTTCCCTTTTCAGCTATAAATATTGTAGTCTTTTCAATAGGAATAAAATAATGTTGTTTTTTTTTTTTTCCCCTCCATAAGCACCCAACACTTTAAATAGTAATACAATTATCAGGTGGAGTTTTTTTTTTCACTTTTACATGAATATGAGCTCTCTGCCATGGTGTATCATATCTCAAAGCAACTTCAAAACCTTTGTGATGTAACATGAACTTATCTAGGCTAAAATTCTCTCGGCTAAGTTTGTTCAAATCTTGCACCCATAATTAGGCATCTAAATATAATGGCCTGATTCTTGAAAGATGTGAGGACTTTTAGGTACAGTGATTTGCTGAGATTTGCTGTGCTTTGCATTTTTAAATCCAGGCCATATATGTAGGCAGCCTAAATATAGATTCATGAACTCTAATTTAAGACTTAAAGAGACTTCAAATGATTTGGCATGTTTCTTAGTTCATGTTATTCCTGACAGAGAAAACTGGTGATTCCAGCAGTGATCCTTGTCTGCCTGGCACTGATGGGAAAGGATTGCTCCTTGGTTTTCAAAGTGCTTTTGAAAGCTCTGTAACAGCTTGATGTTGTATTATATTATCCCTGTTTGAGGCACAAGTTCTGTCTTTTATATTCTAAATTTTCTAGGAATGTAATGGAAAATTGTTTAGGTAGAGCCCTTTCAGTGGGACTGAATTATGTATGGATAATCTGAAATGCCTGCTCTCTTCAAATCCAGGTTGTTTAAGGGAACACATTACCTGCTTTGAATAAAACTCATTTTGTATTTAACAGAGCATTTCTACCTGTCAGACAGTGTGGTTCTTTTTCTTCTTGTGTTGATGGTATTTTCAGGGCTTACAGAAAAAAATGGTTCAGGGGTTGTTTTGCTTTTTGAATTGGAAAAAAACTCTAAAAAGATTTCAGTTATAAGTGGCTTTTTATCCATAAATTTAGATTCCTCAAGACAAAACAAGGTATTTAAAAATGTGGTTTCACTGACAGAAAATCGCAGTGTAATTGTCGCTGCTGATACCTTGTAGTTCTCACCAGTCCTGGCTTTGGCAACCAGATGAGAAAGAGTGATGAAAAAAAGCAATTATTCCTCATTTAATGAGGGCATTGTGTGTGCAAACCAGTCCAGAAAGTCCAAACTCTAATTTGAATGTATTCATTAACATTCTTCACTCTTTGTCCTACTTTCAATTCATTTTCTTATATTTAAATTTGGTGTCCTTTGTTAATTGAGGCTTCTTAAAAGTGGAGATTAGGCTGGGATGTAGATGAATGGAAATGGAACTATAATAGTGAACCAGCACTAACATTGCTCTTTCAAGTTTCAGGTTGGTTTAGTTTGGTTTGTGTTTGGTGATTTTTTGTTTTGGTTTTTGTGGTTTTTTTTCAAAATCACGTATTATTTTTATGCACATTAAAAAGTATAGACATTGATCTGGCTACATTCTGTAGCAGGCAGAGAAAAGACACATTGACAAGGAGTATTCAGAAGTACATTATTGCCCTTTTGTGTATAGTCTGTGTTTTATTAGAAAATGACAGTAACTATTCTCCTCTGTAAAGAAAAATTTCAAATATGGATAGCAATGTTTGTGACACAGGGTAACAGAAGAGTGGTGTTAAGCAAATATTGTGGTTCACTGTTTCTCCTAATGCCTCATCATTTCTTTCTCCCTCTCACTGTGAAGAGAGATTTTCTTGCACGCTTCTTTACCCTCTGAAAGAAGAGTAAGGTTTGAAAAATGATTAGAGCTATCACCATGTTAGAAAAATATTAACAATCAAGTTGTTGACATATTTCCATGTTTCACAAACCTGCTGTCAGTCTAAGCAAGGAATGAAAATACTCTCAGTCATAGGAAATCTCTGCAGTTCTTTGGAAGCTGAGTGTTTTCAAGTGCAGCATTCAGCTTTCAGACTGGCTGTTACCGAGCCAACCCAAGAGTGGGATTTATTTAATTTTTTACAAGAAAATTCTTTTCAGTGATGAATTTAGTTACTTTCTTGCCCCCTGTCTTTTTTCATATGACGTGAGTCATTCATAAACACTTTGTGGTTTAGGCAGCAAGGTGGGGGCAGAAGTATCTGAAGAAAAAAAAAAACCAAAAAACCAAGAAAATGTGTAGCCAGAATGACAAATCCTTAGGCACAGCTATAAAACATACAGATCAGTAGCACAGAGCCATAAGGATATATTGACTGTGGCTCAAACTCATCAGAAGATTGATCAATCCAGCTGACTTGCATTAATTGTGAAATAGAAGGAACGCCGCGATCAATGATAGGCATGAAAGTGCAGCGGTAATGATGCCACATCCAGCTAATCCAATAATGGAGAAGCTGATGGATAGCATATTGGAATTCCACTGCTCGGGCCCCTGTCACAATAAAGTATATCCTGCAATTATGGGGAAAAATGGAGCAGGCAGCAGTGGAGGCAGCCTAATCGGGCAGTGCCGCAGTTGTTTCCCTGATTAAACACCACGTTAAGTGGCACTCAAACACTGCGACTTGGCCGGGTTATAAAAGGTAATCCTTAAATTAATGCGAAGCTGTGTGTTTTAATCAAAGCAAACTATGAATATTACGATGTGTGCAAATGAACTGTGGATGTTTGAACATTGGTCACTGGCCTCCCGCTGTTGGCCATGAGGAGTAAGGACTGTAGCAGAGTTGTGAGCCACCGGCGACCTGTGCTGAAAATCAGTTGGAGTTTAGAAAGGCTTAAAGACCTGGCAGGAAAAATAATACTTCTAACAGGCCCTTGGAGAATTCAAATTTAGTTAACTTCTGCCCATGTTTGCCTGTGGTTACTAATTTCAGTCTGCTCAGTGTTAGGTGTCGAATGGAGGAAGAGCAGGGTTTTAGTAATAGAAGTTCAGCCAGACCTGTAGCTACAGTTAAGGTTGTGGTGATCTACTTATTATAAAACCAACCTGAATCCTCTCAAAATATGGCATTGGTCACATTAAGGACTAAGTCTTCCTGTTCTTATTGAAGTATTGAATTTTCTACTATTACTTTAATACTGATACTTAATTTTTATCATGACATTTATCTCTGCAGGCCTGCTCATGGTCTTTTTGACTTGGCTTTGCTGTTGGCTTGACTTTTTAAGACCCAGCTTTGTGTGGAGGATGTCAGGAGGCTGCAGGGTCCATGCAGGAACCCCTTGGCAGTGGCTGTTTAAGGAAGGTGTGTCCTGCTCTCTTGCCTCTCCCTGGGGCACTGGGTTCTTCGTCCTGCTGTGCTTGGAAAGGACCACTTGGAGCTGCAGAGCAGCTATGACTGGTTTTTTCCCCTTATCCCTTGTCAGTAGTATTTCTCAATTGTTTATTTTTGTTGGGGGGATGAATGACTGATCCTGGAGCTGCTCAACATTCAGGGTGTCCATGGGCTGCTGTTTCTGTGGCTTTGAGCAATCACAGGGGGGAAATGGATGGCTCCCTCACCACTGAGGAGGCACCTAAACCCATCTGTGGATCATTCTGCTTTGCCTCCTGGAAATCATTGCCTGCTTTAATTCCACTTCTGGCTGGGGATTTTTATGTTTCAACTATAGAAATTTTCCACTTTTCAGATGCAAGCTGACACATCATAGGTCTTGAAACTCTTCATTGGAACCTGGCTCTATTTCTATGTACAAATCTAGGGAGTTTTTAATGACAAAATAACTTTGCTGCTCTTGCTGGGCTGTTCTTTGAAGAAGTTGTTGAGGCAGAGAAGCTTGGGGGCAATTATTTAAGCAAATAGCAAGCAAACAAAAAATATTCCTGTTCCTCTTAAAGTGTGCTGGTACCAACTGTTACGACAGATTAGAAGCTCTGCATGCCTTGCTGAAGCAGCTTTGATTCTGGGCATCCAGCTGGTGTGAGAAGGAATTGTTCAGCCATCTTAGCTTAATGCCCTGGTGTAGAAAAGCCAGCACTTCAAGGCTGCAGCTCACATCTTCTGTTTCCCTTTTAGTTTGGTGTAATTTTCTTAGTGTTTTTGGGAAACTATCAGCCAGTGTATGTATGGGGCTTTTTTTCTTCTTCCTTAGTGCTGATTATACCTTTGGGGACTAAAGGGACAGAAGAAACAAGACTCCTTCCATGGTTACAAGGCGAATGCAGGGATGAAATTGAGGAGATAATTTATCCTAAGGGTTCTAAGTATTCCAAAGCGTTTGTATTCAATAGAAAAATGTAATTAAATACTAGATTAATAAGTGATCAATAAGTCCTGAAATGGTTTTCAGGCTGCTTAAGTGAGCTGGCAGCAAAGACTGTATCTTTCTGTTTCTTTGCAAGTAGAAAGTAGAATTCATGCTCTTCGGGGTTTTTTCCTTTAAAAATACTGCAGTATAACCAAACTATAAGTTGACCAAGTTGTGAATGTAATACCACCATCCTGGGTGTTAACAGCATCTCTTTCTGTGAGGAATGGCCTGGTACAGTGTGTATTTTTGAAACCTATTTTTGATTGTGTGAAATGTTAACAGTTCACTTTACACCTCCCATCATCAGAGTAATAATAAAGAGGAGGCGAGTTCAGACTCTGTGATGGTAGCTAATTGCTGTGGAACAAACCCTCGCCTTCCCTGAGACTTTGTTCATTTCTTTTGGCCACTAGGGAATAATTTTAATACATGAAAACTGTATTCAAGTTATGTTCCAGCAGTAAATGAGATCTACTTACTTCTTTCCAGAACAATTAATTTCAAGCCAGCCTATGTTAAAGAAAGTACTGAGCAGTGTGTTTTATAATTGCTGGAGAGCTGTACGTGCAATATTAGGGTAGAAATATTGGGTTTCTTTTCAAGTTTTGAATAATCCCAGTAGATTTATAAGCTGCTATGAATAATTCTGTAAAGTCTAAGTGAAAGAGTTCCGATATTTTCCCTCCTCTCTTTGAGATTACTGTGGTTATTTGAGACAAAAAGCCAAAACACCTCAGTATTATGGAAAATGAAGACACTTTGTTCAGACTGAAGTAGTAGTAATGGATATCCTGAAGGCATTGGTTGAAACAAACTGACTCCAGCAATGGTTTTTTTATGCTTTTTTTTTTCTCTCAAGTTCTTAGATTGCCACCAGTCATCTGTGAAGTTACAACACAGTATCTTCGTAACAGAGGAACTTATGTTAATGCTTCACTTGGCTGTCAGCAGTTTAATATCCTTTACTAGGTGTGGACAAATCCTCACAGGCCATTCCTGAATAGGGACAGGACAAGCAGGAATGGCTTGAAACTGTCAGAGGGCAGAGCTAGGTTAGATTTTAGGAAGAAATTGTTCCCTGTGGGGGTGGTGAGGCCCTGGCACAGGTTGCCCAGAGAAGCTGTGGCTGTCCCATCCCTGGAAGTGTCCAAGGCCCGGTTGGATGGGGCTTGGAGCAACCTGGGATAGTGGAAGGTGTCCCTGCCCATGGCAGGGAGTGGAACTGGATCATCTTTGAGGTCCCTTCCAACCCAAACCATTCTGGGGTTCAGTGATTGATTGTGGTACCTGCAATGAAGTGTCTTAAGGCCTCTGCCATACACTTTTAAAATTATTCTTTAATTAATTTAATTTTTTTTTTTTTTTTTTTTTTTTTCACATATAGCTAAAATTTAGTGCATGGCCAATAGAACTGGGCAGGTCAAGAACCATACTTCTTCCATGGGAAAACAGTTGTTCCATGGAACTGCACTGACAAGGTGCTGCTGCCTCTGCTTGCCTTGCACAGTATCATTGCCTTTGCTAATTTCTGGGTTGTGCTCTTGAAATAAAACTTGTAATGCAGATGGTGACCCTGGAAGGTCTTACAAACTTGCAAGTGCTTGAAAAGGTGTTAATGCTTTTCCCCAGGAAAAGAGAGGGGAATTTTAACCTCCTCCAAAGGATTGTTTCATCTGTAATTAGCAGAAGCAGGATCATACAAATACAGAAATCGGTGAGCTAATTGCAGTAGTCTGGCAATGAGGGACTCTACTGGGATCAATTAGCATGATCTAGATATTAAAGGAAAGCAGAATGTTCCCTCTTTTTTCCCCTCCTATGATTTGCCACATTTGTCTCTTAAATACAGACTCTTGTAAGGTAAAAAAGAAAGGGTTGGCTTTTTTTTTTCTTTTTTTTTTTCTTTTTTTTTTTTTTTAATATTTCCAGAGCAATAAAAGTCATCATGATGATCTTCAATTCTGCTGACATCCTGCTTGTTTCTTTTACAGCTGAGACCAAGTGGCAGGTACAGCTGGGTACCACTGGGAAGGGTTGTTGACTCGTGGTCCAACTTTTTTTGGTATTTAACAGCAGAATTGCTCTCATGTTGAAACAGGCTTTGATTCTTAAGCTCAGTACACTCTGGTATGTATTTGTGGGGGTTTTGTACTATTTATTTGTACTGTGGGATGCCCTTAGACCTAAACATAGATGGTTAAGATATCTTTTTCCACTGGTATTGTGCATGATAATACTGTATTACAACATACATGCGGTTATATTTTACTGGCAGTCACAGGGGAAGAATATCAGCTTTTTGAAACCAGTAAATACTGGGGAAGCTTGTCGGCAATGATGCATTAATATTTGAAGTGTTCTGTGCTCTTTTTTCCATCTAACTGACCCACGCAGATGGGGGCTGCTGGAGCATGGGAGGGAGCTGGTGGGAGCTGCTGTGGGTTTGGTGCACCAGGAGTGCAGTTCTCTGAGTGCACTGAGGAGGGACTGGCTGCTCTGTAATGGGCAAGCTGAGAGTGCTCATTAGGGGAGGGAAGACAAAGCTTCAAGCTCTTGGTACTAGGCTTAAATTGACTCCAGCTCCACTAAAACACGGCACTTGATGTTCCACCTAATACCAGTTTAGTTCCTGTTGGAAGTGACAGGGTGCCAGCAGTTCATGCAGGAGAATATTTACTGCTTTTAGGAAGATTTAATCTGTGCTATCCTGAGCCAATGTGGGGTTGTTCAGCTTGGTAAGAGCTGACTACCAAGGCTCAGCAGGAAGGGGAATTTCTCACCCGTCTGGCAGTCACTATTCATATGTTCCTCTTTGCCTCTGAACACAGAGGAAAAATGAGTTTTGAAACTTGGTTATTGAGCACTACAAGGAGTAAAATGCAGTGAAAATGGTCTGCAGTATTCTTTTTCATTTTTAGAAAATAATTCCAGACATCAGAGAGGGGTTTTATATAACCTGGTAATGAAGAATATTTCTTCTCATGTTCTCTGGGCCCAAGGCATTCCACATTACTGAAGCTGGAACTTGACATGTACAAGAAGAATGTCTGAAACCTTTAAGATTTTTTTCCTGATACCTAGATAGCTGCTGAACTTATTTTCTTCTCAAAAAGAAGTGATTATAGACATATTTCTTATATAATTAGTTCAGAACTATCAAATAAAACCAAAAAATGACTTGTCTTCCTTCCACACTCTCCCTGCAAAATGGCAGCTTTGTCTTATTTCTCATGGAGGTGGATATTTAGATAATGATAGCAAAGCTATTTAAAATGCAGACAAACTCCTTCCTTGCTTGATTTTGTGTTTCATTCAATCCATTTTCTATTATAATGCCTATGGACTTGGATATTATTCCCTTCCCACACCCCCATCCCACATTTAGCTTATGCTATTGACTTGCTTTGAGACAGAATATTTTCCCTTTTTTTCTTTCTTTCTTGGTATGTTTGGTTTTTGCAGCTTGGTTTGGTTTTGGGGTTTTTTTTTTTGTGTGTGTGTTTTCAGTTTCTTTTCTCCTAAAGACAGATGGTGGCAACACTGTTCTTTGTAAAGAAGCTGGTGAGGTGCAAGGCAAGGCTAGACCAGCAGTACATTGCTCTTTCCAGTGTTTCAAAGTCTCCCTTGGCTTTCCAGAGGAGCTGGTACATAAACTAGGCACACAGTTATTTCCCCTATAACTTTAACAGTAAAAATTAAATTTAAAAAAAAAAATCACAAATATACTAAATTTATGGCATAGTACAGATGCAGTACCTTTCCATCTTGGCTTCCATATTTAAATCCATACTTTACTTAGGAAAAATTTGTTGCAGTCTAGTAACTATAAAATACTAAGAGGAAATAAAATCAATGTTGGCCCCAGCCTTAGAATGCAAACCACACACACACACACACACTGTAAGATATGGTCAAATACTGCTTACTCAGGAGATTCAGCTCTAGGAATTGAGCAGCACTGAGAACCACTATAAAATATGCAGGAAATGAAAAAAATCTCTTTAATAGATGCTCACAAATCGTTGTTTTCATGAGATCAAGGTATTTTTTATTCCCTTCAGGTAAAAAGAGTTCTCATGATTGATATCTATCAGACTTGGGCAGGTGAAAGCTGCTTGGTGTTTTTTTCCCCTTCTTTGCAGTGCAATTAGTCCCAAGTCTCCAGGTTGCTAAATGTACACATATGAATTACAGTGTTTCAGGAATCTCAAATGAAAGGCTTGGGGGGAAAAAAACAACAAAACAACAACAAGACATCTCCATGATGTATTTAAAGTCTGGCTTTATTTAGTAAAGAATGCTGTGCAGTCATTGCAATGAATTACTGCCCCTGCCTAGCACGGGCAGCGTGCACTGAGTGAGAAGTGTGGCTCTCTTGCCAGTCTGCATCTGTAACCTGTCACACTGCTGCACACTTGCCAAGGTTAGAGTCTAGAAGGAGGTTTCCCATTTTTACAAGAGGCCTTTATCTTCTTCAACAATCAGACAGAGGTACAGTGAGAGCTCAGACTTGGGAAAAGGGAAAAAAAGAAAGAAATGGGGGAAAAATATCCAATTTTGTGGAAAATCTGATGTTGTAGAACAGGTTTTTGTCGCTATTTAGAATGAAGACTTTCTGCATTTATTTAGAATGGAAGTAATTTTTTTTAATTACAGTTTTAAAAGTGGAGCTATAAATAAAGACCTTTGCCATGTGGATGCTCTAGAGCCACTGAATCGCTGTGACTTGGGGTCTCCAGCTCTCTCTGTCCATTGGCAGTTGGCAGCTGCAGGTTCTGGGAACCTGAGTCAGGTGCCTGGGTTGCTTGGAAGGTTCAGCTTCCTAAAAAACCCATCACAGCAGCATCTCAGCAGCTGAAGCAGAGGGAATGAGTTTACAGAAACTCTCGGGGCGTTAGTGAGCAGAGCACTCCCTGCAGAACTTCCCATTGTTGTTGATCTGGCAAATCTGATGAACAAATGTCTCTGTCAGAGGGTTTGTAACCAGCTCTGGGTGTATGTAATGATGGCTTTTAAGCTGCCTGTTTTGTCACTTAAGATTTTCCTGTCCCTGGACCTCTGGGAAGTTGGTGCTGTTTGTGATCTGTGGCCAGTTTGTCAGGGCTGCTTGGTGTTAGGAAACAGCAGCTCCTTCCCTCCTGTGTTGGACACTTGCTCCTTATTTCCAGGCTTTCAGGGCTATCCCATGGCCTTCCTAAACTTTCCTGGTTCAGAGACCTTGGTGCCATGCAAAGGCAGACAAAGGCTGCGTTTTCTCTAGAGGTGCTTAGTTCCTGCAGGATTTATTTCCTAATGTTATGGGTGTTAAATACCAGGCATGCCATAGTTTAGACTAATTTGTCTAGGATGGGTGGTACAGTGTAGCTGAGCCCAGGTCATCATTCTTAAGCAAAAGAATCTTTTCGCAATGGAAATTAATTGTTGTTTATAATTGTGTGTGCCTGTTTGAGACACATCAGGAATTTTTATCTAGTTAATGAGATACCCTTGTCTCAGAATATGCATACTGAGGTGTAAAAGGCCTGAATTCCAGTCTCTAGACGCAATTAGAAATCAAAACAATTGCTGTGATATACTGAAAAACCAGACAAGTAACCTCATGCAGAGCAGCATTGCCTACCCTTTTAATTGCTGCTTATCCTGTCTCAGTAAGTGAGGTAATTGATGTTTTACTCTCAAAATTGATCTCGGTGTTTCAGGTAGTTAGCAGACTAGAATGGCTTCTGCATCATAGCACTAAAAATCGTTTTATCTCATAAACTAATCCCAGGCTCAAAAATGTGGCACACCTGAAGGCTCCCTTGCTTAAAAATAATGAGTTTATTTGGATCTTGGGTCCACTGAATCAGATTGTGATTAATCTGAATGACCACACAAAGCATCACAGCACTGATCCTGCTCTTTGCAATTCTCCTGTTCTCAGTTCTCCCCGAGGGCCACCTACATCAGAGCTCTGAGGAGCTCCAAATTATTTCTGCTGGTACTTTGCTTATTCCTGTTGGAGTGGGAGGAGTTGTTTGGGGTCATAGCAAGCTGGCTATGGGGTGGGTTTCAGTTTCAGTTTGGGTGGGTTTCAGTTTGAGCAGCTTGACCCAACACCTCTCAGGTGATGTGCACACCCTCGCAAGTGTGGGACTCACCTCAGGGCCTTGGCTTCGCTTTGCTTCTTCGTGTATGTTAATAAAACATTTCTGGGAGGAAAAGGGAGGACAAAAAGAAATAATGTGCAGGTCAAAATACTTTCTGTAGCATTGCACATTTATCTCATTGCAATGTTTAGTGTAGGGAGTTCTAGAAATTCGGGTGTAAAAGCAGCACAGGATTGTTACAAACGTTGGGAATGAAATGAGTGAAAAACAGTGAGTAAATGACACCTTGCTCGAGGCTACAGCTGTGGTGTATTGAACGTACAGGCTGGGCCACCATACTGGCAGTGTTACCTGCATGCAAACGAAGGTGAAATGTTCCTTTTGAATGGTGTGTGCAGTTATTATATTGATCCTGTATATTGTGTGATGTTGAAATGAGTCATTAATATTGTGGTTTGGTTTATACCTCCCTGTAATGGGAACACACAGACATACATGGAGGTAGAAGAGATGCTTCTCTCTCCCTCCCTTTCCATCTCTATTGTCTGTAGAGCTATAGATGAAAGTGAGAAAACTTGTAGATGGAATTCTTTGTCCTTGATGACTTTCAGTGTGGGCTAAGGTGTGGTGGAAAAGGGAAGATACATACAGTTATGTGAAGAAGAAAAGAGGTTATATTTACTGCAAAAAGAGATGATATTTAGATCTTTCTTGTTTATACAGTAAAAGATTTCTGCCTTCTCAAGGGACAGGGTTTCAGGTCCCAGTTTACTTCACCTCATCATAGCTCATCACAAAGTTTTTAGAGGTGTTGGGAGCAGCACTTTCATGCATGAGGATGGCATGCAATGTGCCATTGCAATTATTTCAAAAAGTATAGACTTTTGAAGTTTTGAAGCTACAATTTCAAGCTTGTTATCGTTGAGGTCATTGAAGAACCTGACATTTCGTTTGCAAAATGAGCCTGGCTCTGCATGCAGGTGCATGCACATACGCAAGTTTTAAGTGTTTCCCTCTACTTTGCTATTTTTAGGACAGTAAGGCCATTGCTGTGGTCTCATTAAAAGGTGAAAGAAAGCGTTTAACTTTGTCAGCTGCACCTGATTGTTGCCAATGTTTGTTCATTTTCTTAACAGAAAAGTAAAGAATATTTTAAATGAGACTTACTTGTTCAAGGTAACCTTACCACTTCTGAGTGAGAAGAATACAGTGCCCTAATGGATGCTGTTATATGACAATCTCTAAATGTCTTTCATTATTAAGTGTCAAGTTTTCTTGGGAGAATTCTTGGGAGAAATGTTTCATTGTAGCAAGCTGTAGCACTGCCACTAAAAATATATTGCTAATTAAAGTTTATTGACAGTCTCTGTAATGTGTTCCTGGAACAAGTCAAAGCACTGAGTAGTTATTGAATGCTAGGCACTGCATCTTCTATAGTTAGTTAAGCTGTTTAGGAGAGGAGATTAAGGTACTCTGCCCTTCCTTCCCTGTGTAGTTATTGGATGTGGCTGTTGTGCAGAATAAAACACTTTCCTTTCAGGATACCAACGCTGCAGACTTCAAGAAACTTTGGCTTTCTCACGAGTTTTTTCACTTGGTAGCCATGGGCAAGTGGGGAGGTCAGTTAAACACTTCCAAGGTCTGAAAGGTACATCTCCCCAGCAAGGAAAAGAATTTTGACTATTCAGAAAACAATTCCTTCAAGGGTGCAGTTCCTTAGTTGAGTGAGGGAATGCAGAGTTACTTCAGCTCTGTGTGGGGATATAAGTAAAGAAGGTGTGAACCATACCTCTGCAGTTCTAATGTGGGACACTGTCAGGGACAGGCTTGCTCACATGTGGTCACACTCAGCCCTGGTGCAGCACTACTGGACAAGAGAAATTGTATCTGTGAGTTTCACTGCTCAAACTGCATTGGCTGTGCTTTACTGGTTTTGCTTGCACTGCTTGTTTAGAGTCATAGAATACACTGGGTTGTAAGGGATCTTTAAAGGTCATCTAGTCCAAAATGAAATCTGTGATTTCTTACTGATAGCATGAACCTGGAAAACTCTTGCAAGTTATTAGATAATGATCCTTGGGTGCACCAGAAGCATTTGCGCTGTCTTGCCACATCTCTGGAATACTCTGAGACACAGTGAATCTATGAGCAATTTTGTAAATGCAAGGAACACGATTTATTCTTCAGACGACTGCCAGAAGACTTTTACTCTTCTTTAAATCACAAAACCTAAGCTACTCATTTCAGTAGAGTTCCTCTGCAATTCTGTTGCTGTAAGCAAGGGCAAAGTGCTGCCTTTGGGAAGTAAGATTTACAGTACAAATCAGAACCAAACCAGGTTTTTTACATGAGGTACAAGTGAGTACCAACAGCTTTCCAAAGTGATTGGCTTGTGGCTCCGAGAGCCAAACATTCTGCCTGCTCGTATAACCTACAGTTCCACTGAGGAACATTATCAGAGTTGTAAAAAACTATGTAAGTAGTTCCTTATGGCAGGTTTGGTCCTAGAGCTCATTAAATTCTGCCTGCTCTTTCTGCTGATTCAAGCTTCTTGCGCGTACAGAAATGGCCAGAGGAGCGGTGTGATGCAGAGGGCGAGTGAACCCTGATGCAGAGCCAGGTGGGCTCGTGCTGTGAGGGTAAGAGCAGCCCCAGGGCAGGGCGGACAGACATGATTTTCCCTCTGGGACTAATTCATTAATTGATTAAAAATCAAAGAAGACACACTCCTGATTTTGGGTGTATTTACTGAGCATCACACATCGGGTGTGAAGTTCTCTCTCTAAACTTCATGACAGCATAATTCCTATATGTCTTGCTGTGCTTTTGGGAAATAGTCTCACCTGCAGAGTCCAGAAGTTGATAAATTAGTGCAGCAAAGGCAACCTCTGCTTCTCTCAAAAGATTCATAGCAAAAAAGCCCCTGATAAGTGTGGCAAAGGGTACAACTCTTGTGTTTGGATTTGTGATTTGTGTGTGCAAACATAGGCGCTAGCAGTGCATTTCCAGTGCAACACAGAAAGGTATCTGAGTGTCATTAATGCCTAAATTACCCCTACCATCCTATTGAAAACGTGTGTGATACTAATGACCAATTTTCATCTTGTATTCACATCCTTGAAATTCTCTCCTGAGAGCTAAAGATAAGCAGCATGTATATGTTTCATAAGTAATGAAGTTATCTACCAAAACGTCAAGTTTTAGGACAAGTGAGACATGAAAACAGACTGCTATGTTATTGCACTTCGTGGTCTTCACCTCTTTTTTGCATTCAAATTTTACTCACAAGAGTATGTATATAAAGTATGTGTCTGTATCTGTGTCTATAAAGAAACAAAACCAAAAACAAAGGGAAAAAAAATCAATAGTTTCATTAACCAACTAAATTACTCTATAATAGGATGCTGTTAATTATCAATCAGTTTAAAAACAATCCTAGAATAGAAATAGTTATTAATATTAAATATTCTAAGGTTTTCCTTTTTTCACCTGTAGATGAATAAAATAAGTTATGCAGATCAATTTACTGATGATTGATCTATGAAGTCAATACTGCAGAATGACTATTTAGTATGCTTTGGATCATTTCATATAAAGTAAACTATTTTACACATATAAATATACTGATACACACACAGAGCCTTTCTCTTTAGGACACTCTGAAGATTAATGTTTTGACTGGAAAAAGGGCAACTCTGAGGAAGGGGACAAATGAAAGTCTGGATATCTCCCAGTTTGTTGGCTTCTTGCTGACCTGGCAATATCTGGTTTCTCAGACCAGTTCCTCCTGTAATGACCTCTCCAGCCAATAATGTGGATCTGCCAGATAAAAGCTGTGCTTTGGTTTTTTTGTAATTTGTCAAGCGTCGGTGGCTGAATGAACTTGACTTACTTTTATCAGCACACAAGCACAGCAAGTAGGCCTGCAGATGTTTGCTGATAGCACACAGGCCGTGTCTATAGCAGCAATTTGTAACGTAACTGGCTTTGGTAATTGTCTGGAAATCCATGCCTGTCTCCAGTGATATCCTCATTGTCAGGCTGCTGTTCCCTCCTCTGCCTTGAAGTGTCTTTCTGAGTCGTTACCTGCAGCTGGAATAACTGCCACCTTAACAGGCTAGTAGTAATTTTCTAGGAAAAAAAAAAAAAAAAAACTATGTAAAGTGGAGTTTTTACTTAAACCCTGTTTTGATTTTACTATATATTCTTGGCTTACAGTTTTTAGTGTCATCTCTGTCCATGATCTTTACTTCAAATAACCTATTATGTAGCACATGAGATTTATTGCCTTGTTTGGGTAATACAGACCCTCAGAATTCAGCAGTACCTGATACTCAGATACTAATTAGTACCTCCAATTTCTTCATTCTATATTTACATTAGCTTTGGAGTTTATCACCTAATTGGTATTCATGTCATTATCTGCAATTTTAATTTTTTTTTCTGCGTAGAGACTTTAAGGAAAGAAACCTAAAACTCTTCCCCAAAGGTACAAGATTTTACAAGAGTAAATTCTTGTAATAATAATATGCTTATGCAACAAGAATTATTTGTGCTGCACTGGATGGGGTAATACATGTAATATGGCAGGCTTAGTTTGGGCCTGTTTATGTTGTAAGATAACATGCTTTAGTTCTATACTGCTTGCTGTTTTAACATCACAGTATTTTTACATTTTTCATAGTGTCCATTTATTCTTTGTAGTGCATTGCCTTTGCCTTCAGATTATTGCTTATAGTATTTTCTGTGCTGTGCAGGGAAATGAAATAAAATGCACTATGGCTAGTCCTTTATATATAAAAGGAGTTTATGTTCGAATACTAACTATAGTTTCTCATGGGATTGCTCCATGCAGAGCATACATCCAGAATTTCATCTTGAGGCTTTCCCACAAAAGTGTTTATCTGGAATGGTACCTGCAAAAGATATTTTCTTCGAGATCATTTTCCTAATTTATATTAAAGTCCTCTGTAAGGTAAGTTCCAGAGCTTTAGTGTCCAAGGGTTGGTCACAGAGTGTGTAGATCCAAATTCAAGCCAGCACTGTCCTTTTCTGCACCATACTTTTCACAAGGTCATAGCAAAGACCCACAGCTCCTAAACTGTGTTTGCAAAAACAGGGAACTAACCTGAGCACGGGGAATGCTGCAGTGCTGGCTGCTGTTGTGCCATCCTGCAGGGATTTTACTCACAGGGATGTTGGAAAAGGAAGAACTTCCAGGCTAGGCTGCAGCACCACAAGTTTTCTTGAATACACTCAGGGAGCCAGAGGCAAATTTGGTCACATAGCTGTCTTTGTGACCTGCAGCATGCTTTGGGCATGCAGCCAAGGCTGTTAAAAAACAAAGAAATTGAAAATTAAAGAAAAAAAAAAACCAAAACCAAAACAAGAAAGCCCCCAGACCCCTCTGTTTTCCAGGTAACAGTGTTGTTCAAGCACTATAGAAAATCTTGGTGAAGAAACATCTTATCCTGAAGCTAAGAAAAGGTGAAAATTGGACTTTAAGGTTTCTCAATTGGTTAAAGGAGCCATTTTGCAAAAGGAAATAATTGCCTAAAAACTGTTTTAATTTAACGTAAAAAAAGATTTAAAAGTTTTCTTTTTATTTTTGGAGATTTTCTACTCTTCCTTGTGTCAATAAAATGATCCTGTTTGGAATGGGTTGCTAATTTGAGGGCAAAAAGAAAAGGAGAGGGAGAAAAGCCTATAAAACTATAGATTATTTTTTATGGATGATGAGATGGTCCCCATTTGCATTTACAGCTTTACAAGGATTGTAGCACTAGGCTCTTTTTCTTTTTTTGATGGAAATGCTTAATCTGAGCTCAATGGGCCATAATAATTGCCTGTTTCTTCCAGTAGAAATAAACCCACTTGTATGTGACACTTGAAACCTTAACTCTGCTTCGTATTACCCACGGAATTGGAGACAGTTCTTCACCCAAATATATTTATGACAGCAGCACCAGTCGATATACAAGACCCAGCCATGGGTGTTGGAGAATAAATCAGTCCCTCCAGCCACTGCTGGAGCACAGTAACTGATGGTGGTAATAAAACCCCAGGAAATTAAAATTCTGTGCATGCAAACACACATACCTAGCCAAGAGAAACCCGAAGCGCTCTGTTCTGGAAAGAATTTGCATATGCATAGACGTATACATTCTGTGCCCCTATGTGCTAGAAACACAATGGAACATGAAGTCTATGGGTTTTCAGCACATTATTACATCCTTAGACTTTCCTCGACATCCTTAGACTCTCTCTCTCGGGAGACATGTCCATGAAAATTTAGGCATCTTGTAGAGGAAAAGGACGATCCCAGTTACTCCTTGAGGAAGAAATACTGATGTTATGTTTGAAAGCTTCTAGATGTTGCTGTGACTTCCGAAGGCTCTGAAACCCCCATTTCCAGTTCATTTCATCCTGTATATTTATGCAATTACTGGTATTTTTAATGAGTCCTCTGTGTTTGAGCACCTTGGGCTCTAGTTCGCAGCATTGTGAGCTCTTGGGATGGATGTTGTTTCTTCATTTGGGTTTTGGGGTTTCACACGTAGTGCTGAGAAGCAGTTTTAGATTAATACACGATATTATTTATACATTTATGTACAAGCCCACACTCTCTCCACATATTAAATAACTTGGAGTATCATTTCTTCTGAATTCTGCGGGGCAGTGAGATAATGAACACTAATAAGTAATAAAAAGATGCTGGGGAAGTGACTGTTTCCAAATGCAATACAGCAGTGCATGGTGTGTGTCCTCGTGTTGCACAGCCTTTTTGTGTAACGTGGCAAGGAAAAAACCCAAGCATTTAATTTTTGACAGAAGACTTTTACAGTCAGATGAGTGTCTAATGAGAGAAAGCGCTGACAGATGGATTTTGCAGATAGCATGAAATGGTATGGACTGTCTCAAAGTGTCTGGTGAAATACAACTGCTACAACCGTGAAAGGATAATCTATGGTTTGATTGCAGCTGTTTAATCTATGTGTGAATGAGGAGAAACACAATTTCTCAATCAGATGATGAGCACTCACCAATTGGGAGGTAGGTTCTGGTAAAGGCACTGTGACTGCTCAGCCTTTCTCACCTGGCTCTCAAGCTCCACAATTTGTGTGTAGATACTGACTGTAATAATAAAACCAGGGATATTGGTGAAATTATGGTAATCAAATTTGCACTGTCCTTTTTGAGGTGGAAAAAGAAAGGCAGCAATATCAGGGGGCCTTTCATTTACCACACATATTTAGTTATGGCAAAATATCTAGAAGATAAAAGACATTAGACCTGTTATTTTTCAACCACTGTGCTCCATTTCGAATAGCCTCAATCCTGAAAAGGTTTTCAATCTGAAAATGTAAACCAAATACTTTGGAATGTTGTACTGCAGCAAAAATATTCTTTCACGTTTATGCAGAGACTTTCTATAAATAACCTTCTTACCATCCTATTGTTCTCTTTTCTCAATCACGTAAGCCCTTTTATTTAAAATGACATTTAACAAACTTGGCAGCAAAAAAAACCTTCCCATGTGGACTGTTGGTATTCCTTACCACCTCGAGTAATGCTGTTGCTCTCTCAGTCTGTCCATTCATGCGGAGATGGGTCCCATTTTCTGTTTGGTTTCCAGTTTCCTCAGAGCCAGGGCTTGTGTGTCCCTGTGAAGAGTGGATAACTGATAAATACATTTAACAGATATTCAGCCTTCCACCTGTTACTGTTACTTAAAGAAAACAAAACAGACTTCCCCATTCTAGTCCTGAACTCACTGGGGAATGACACCAGCAGGTTGCACAGTATTTCCAAAGGGTCTTTTTTTGGTTTAAAATGATGGAGCCTGACAGCACAAGTGTCTTCTAAGACTGCTGTCCTATAAAGCAGCCTTGAGTTGTTTAATTTTTTTTTTTCCTTGATGGAATCCTTTAAAGAAAATGAATCTTTTAGGCATTCTTCCATAAACTCATAATAGGTGAGAGCTTGACACAATGACACTCAACAAACTGACCAGTCTTAAACTAAAATAAATAAATAGTTAATTGTGTATGGTTCAATCCAGAGCCATAACAAAGTAAATTTAGGATTGAGAAGCAACGTATTTAAAATTGCAGGATATGCACAAGGTTTGCTTCTAGGGTCTCTTGATCATTAATTAAATATGTTATGGCTTTCAGTTTTTCTCATTTATCTGTACAGGTTTACATATTGTAAATGCATTATTTATGTTTTCCCTTAAGTGCTCAGTACTGCCAGAATGTTTCTCTTAAACTGGCACAGATAGCAAAAAAGACATAATGAGAGAGCAAATTTGGCACTGGTGAAATGCACAGAGAGCTGCTCATGTCCAAATGAGCCTTTCCCAGATGCATTTGAATAAACTTGAACTGACAAATAGAGGGCCAGGCAGGCAGATGGCATCCGTGTTTAAACTATGAATTTTTATTTTTTTTTCATTAGGGTAAATTTGGTTTGTTTATTTTTTTCCTTTTAATCTCATCCTAATAATGCCTTATCACTAAGCCTTGCTGCTTTTTTCTGGAAAGCTCCTAGTATGAAGGGTGATGAGGGAGCTGTCTAGGTGGATGTTCATTCTGAGGGAAGCCAGCTCTGAAATGGATTTTGTTGTTGTAGCTAAAACACAGCTTGGAATCAACCATTTGCTGCACCTTGAACCAAGGGAATTGTCACCATTGGTGTGTCCTGCACACTGCCCCTGTTGTTCTTTTCCTTTTGAAGTAAACAGAGTGTCATGGGGGTGGTTGAATCAAAAAATACTTTAAGATAGTGTTCTCACATTCATATGAGAGCTGTTTGTTTTAAAGTAAATTGATATTTTTCTTATGTTGCTTTTGCTGTCAGAGATGGAGGAGCAGTTGGATGTTTAGATGCAGTCCTCTTATTCACTCTGCCTCTCTGTTGTTTTCTCCCACTGTTCATAAACACTTCTTTTCTATCCTAAATACAATTTTTCTGGTGTCTGAGATGTTAGGTATTTTATGTTTCAAATTACAGTAGCAGATAGCTACTAACTAAACCCAGAATTAACTATCTGCTTTATTAGTCAATTAACTATTAACTATCTGCTTTATTAGTCAACAACTCTTGCTCCACTCTACAAGTATTTGATACACTTTTTTGCTTGTTATCTTACAAATTTCACCTTTCTTGCATTCCAAAACTCTCCCCTCCATCCCACCACCAGAAGTTAAAATCTCTAGTATGGGGGCTTACACAGAAAACCTAAATAATAAAAAAGACCCTGAACAAAACAACCCAAACTCACTTCTAACTTGCACTAGATGATCACTGTAGGTCCCTTCCAACTGAAATATCCTATTATATTTATTTTTAATCAAGGTGAAGAGGTTCATGTGGAATTCAGATCTGAAATTAACTCTTGAGACTTACGCAAGCACACTTACAATGCAGACTAATATAACCTTCAAGTGACTCATAAATGGTGTAAAGTCATGAACTTTGGAAAGAGGAATCATTAGTCTGCAAGTGACAGTTGCTTCAGCTGTACTTAATTTGACTCCTTAGAGGAATTGTAATTACACCTGTGCTGAATTCCTTTACTTTTTGTTCCCTACTAGGAACTTCAAAGAGCATTTGTTTCTGTTAGGTTTGTATTTTCATACGGGGCCTCTGTTGTAAAACTTCTGCTATACAAGTAGAATGTTAAGCCTGTAATGTACTTTTTAGGGCTCTTTCTGTGATGAAAAACAGGCACTTTTATTTTGTTTGTAGTAACCTAACTTTTACTGCGAAGTTCCCATTTTCATCTTCACTACAGAGTAAAAATATCTTGTACAAATGGGTATTGGTTGGTGTTTTAACTGTTTCTAGGTACGAAGTAGTGATAAGTGTATTCCGAACCTTTGAAGATATCCTCAGAAACATTGCATCCGATTTCATGTTTTATGGATTGTTTGCCAGCTACACTAATGACAGAACTGACAGTGATTACACTTTCAAGGCTAATTATGCTCCCTAGTGATTCTAAAATTATTCTAAAATTATTTTTATAAAAAACAAAACCCAGCCAGACGTGAAAACCCTCTCTCCATGTGAACAAATCAACACCCGAGTGCCTTCGTGAGCAAAGCTTTGAAAGTTTGGTTCCAGAGGTCCTGGTGCATGACTGGGTTAGACATCAGGGAGCTGGAAAGCAGGCTGGGAACTGGGTGTTTCAGGGCTTTTGTTGTTTCCAGAGCTCTTCCTGGAGGAGCCTCTTCCTTCTGGCAGAGCTGGGACGTCCCAAGTTGTGCTGACACTGCCACGGCCAGTGTCTGCTGTCACAGGGAGTGAGGTCCTGCCCAGCAGCAGCTCTCATGCTCTGAACAGTGTTTTTTGTAAATCTGGCACAGCAGAAACACAGCAGTAAGGAAAAAAAAAATGCTGTGGAATCAAATCGTCTTCAGAGTGACTTTTACACCAGATTAAAACTGGAAGTTTTCATAGGAATGTGTTTTATCACTTGTTTGAAACTTCTGTATCTTTATTCCTGAGCTGTGCTGTGAATATATCACAATACGGAAGCAGTGGGATATTCACAAATACAACAGACTCGTGATAGAACACAAAAGGAGGAAAGCTTCTTCCTGAACTGGACTGCCAATGAGGTGTTTAAAAGCTAAAAGAGATTCTTTTCTACTTCCGATTTGTTGTTGGTTCTTGTGTTAATTTTGTTTTGACCTTTGTACATTTAAAATATAAGTGGAAAAAATATTATTTTGCAGTAATGATTCTGTCTGGATGCACAGGACAATACTGTGTTTAGATAACTAGCTGCATTTCCAACATTTATATGTGTAAGACAGGTAGACTTAGCAGCTTTGTTGTGGCAAGAATGTTATGCTTTCAAAGTTATTTTGGCTTTTATTTTTTCTTTTTTCCCCTTGTAGAGTTCAAAACAACAGATGAGTTGTGAAAGAGAACAGCTAAGGGTAAGTGCAATGATATGCAAGATGCTCTGTTTCCATAAAACATAAATAGAATCTAGTCTGTGCTATTGACAGATGGATTACTTAATTTAAGAGGAGCATATTTAGTTCATTTGTTGCTTGTTGGTAAATATTGTACATCTCTCAGTATCAAAGAGCTGCAGTAGATCCAGGTTTTTCTTCTGTAATGTGGTGGGATTTGGCAGTAAATGCCTCTTCATGGGACCCGTGACACTCAGCTCTTCCCGTGCACCACATGCAGCTTCAGCAGTGCCAAAGGTCACTCTGTGCTTCCCAGAATTCCTCCACTCTGAGCTTGGTTTGAACAAGAAGACGTTATCCTTTGGATTTTTGTAGTCTGTGTGCTGTCAGAGAGGAACCAGTGCCAGGGCTGGGAGGTAGCTGGTGATTTTAGTGTGTATTGGTTGTGTACAGTCTGTAAAGGAGACAGTTCCTGAGCCCAGGCTGCTGACCTCTCTTATGTTTTCCCCCCTTCTTGTATTAGAGCTTTTAGTCTCTGCTACCTTTAAATGCTACAGATCTCTGAAGATGTTTTTCCATTGCAATATTTTTTGATTGATTCTAGTATTAGTTTGGGAAAGTATAAGAACCTTCATTAACTACAAGAAAAAAAAGCAAAACCAAAAAAACCCAACCAACCAAAAGCTTTTTGGTCATCTGAGTGTTGCTTAATAGACCTACCATTGACACCGCATGATGAGTATTCACTTGAAATCCCACATGCAAGTAGAGAGGGAGAGGCAGGCCTGAAGGAAGGGTAAGTTTCTGTACAAACAAAAATATTGTTGGAAATAGAACAAGCAGCATTTTGTTTTTGTTTTTGTTTGCTAAGCGTCAGCAGCGCCTGCATGACTTGCAAGTGTAAGGAATATACTTGTGTTAAAGTACATTGTGCAGTGTTCTTGTCCATTCAGCCATTCATTAGATTAACTTCATCAACATATCTAGATGCTTCAGCTGGTCCTCACCACACTTGTAATGGGATTTTTGGTAAATAAGTTAGGCAAGAACAATGCATCACATATTGTCCTCGATTCTTTCCTTCTGACATGTGACTGCATCGCATTGTACTGGAGCTGGAGTGACAAAGCTTTGTTTTATCAGTAGTCATGTCTCAACAGAGCAGCTGTCAAAGCTAAAATATTGCACTAGTACCTGAAGGACAAGCTTTTCAAGAGGTAGCAGTGCCTTGAGAACAAAGAAAGTTTTCATTTCTTTTTCTTGTTTTTATTTTCTTCCTTGAATGAAGGCAAACATTGTTTTGAAATATAATGTGAGGTGGCCACCAGCTCTTTCTTCAAATAAATAGGTATGCTTTTTCAAAGTAGTGGATAAAATGTGGTGCAGTGAAACTTTCATGTATCTTTCTGTTCCAGTATTACACATTTATGCTCAACAAGGAGCTCAGTGCTTAGGATGCATAGCCTAAGCTATGCGTTTGTCATAGCAAAACGTTGGCACCTAGAGACAAAACCATGCCTGTAACCTTCTAAATTTAGGTACATCTGCTTCCACAATTCCTGTGATGTTCCTGTTACACAAAACACAGTTTCCAGTGTGAGCTCTGTTCCTGTAGCAGGGATCTCCTATGGCTTTCACAGTTAACCTGCTGTGTCAAAAGGTCACACTGAAATTTAAATATCCTGTGTGGACCTGTTGCACTTGGAACACTATGAGGGTGTAACTTGACCATTCTGGCACTTCTAGGTTGGCTCCCTAACTGAGCAGTACTGTTAAAGAAATGTTTCATTGGCTGGATTAGGTTTTGCAGGCCTGCAGTATTTTCTTTTGGGGTTTGTGACCTCCCATGAATACTGGGCTGTCAGGCAGTCTCTTTACAAAAAAAAATAATAGTGCTTCATCCCATCTGAAAGAATTGAAACAGAACAAGGAAACAGGATTAAAACAACAAAATGCTGACATCCTATTGTTTGTAAAACCAAGTTAAAATCAGATTATCATTAGATCATCTAATAACACAATGAAACAAAGATACTATCTCCCACTTCCTTGATAAGTGTAAGATGAAAATGTCTGCCACTCTCCTTTTTTGATTCCCTAGTAATTCCTTAGTCTAAGAGTCATAAAAAAGTTTCAAAAGAAAGGGTTGTTAAAAGCATAATAGTGTAAATAAATAATTAGTCATGGTGTGGCTGTAGAAAGAAATACCCAGATGTGACTAAAATAGTTTATTCAGACATTTCTCACCTCTTATCTGTTTCACTGCCTTGTAAATTTTAAAGCAAAGCCGACTGTCACTGTTCTGGAATAAAGCATTTAGAGTAATGAAACTCATCCATATTCGATCCTCTGGCCATTATACATTATATTTACAATGAATGATAATCAATAGTTAAGGAAGCCTGTGCATTTTAACCCTTTTCTACTCAATGTTTGGACTTCACAACAACCACAAGTGTGTAACTTATTTGCCCTGCCAACCTGGTACAGTCCCCAGCTAGAAATCAATGTCTTTACCTGAATTATTTAAATGAGAAATCATACAGAAAATTATGGGAATTTTATCTCTAGCAAGGCTGGTTGGGGCTTTTTTATTCCATTTGGAAACATAACCTAACCTAACTGGTAAATTTCCATTTGATTAAAAAAAAAAAATAAAGCATCAATGCCATTTTTCAAGTTTTACTTCCTCTTGGCAGTGATTTTTCATTACAACGTGCTGCCTTGAATATTAATTGTTTTCATGTTTGTTAATGTCTTTTTGCTTTCTGATCTGGTGTCACTTAAATCGAGTTGTACTAAAAAAGACAGTCTGTTTCTAAAGGCAGATTGACTCATCAGTGTCTCTCTCCCCACCTCCCTCCACACACTGTGCTTCATCAGTATTTCCTTCAAAGAAAATAATGAGACTCTTTACTCCCCTTCATTGTGTTTTGTGTTACCCATTCCTGGTTTATAAATCTCTTTTTGGGCAGTCACACCCTCTCCTCTTCTCTGACTCTCTCCTCCTGCCTCTTGCTGCTCAGGAGTTGCTGTGTGTAGTTGGCATTCTGATGTATTAGAAATGACCTGTAAAGGCACAGAACTCACAGCTTGCTCAAAATCATTTAAAAGCACTTTTCTGCCTGTATTTCAGTCTGAAAAACAGACTTTGAAATGTGCGTGGTCCAGGTTATTTAAGGCTGTGAGAAAATTGGGATCCGAGCCCTAAGTAGAAATTAGCTGGAGTACCTAAAGCTATAAATAAGGACAGTGGCAGCCTCAGAAGTCTGTCTGCTGTTCCCACTGAACCTTCCTGGCTGGTCTGACTTGAACTTGGGATGTTATTTTTTTATCATAGCCTAAGAACATGACTTAAATGTACAGGCTAACTTAAAGCTTACCGAGCTTTACCCAACCTTCAGCTCATAATTGATTATTTTGCATGATTAATTCAATGTAGCTGTTTAAAATGAACTCCTGTATCTGTACTGGCACGAGTTGTGCTATATAAGCTAATGCTTTTGGTCCTGATGCAGCAACACCAGATGAGCTCTCCAAGGTGGGCAGAGGACAATTTTAAACTCTAATGTTAGGAGGCTTTATAAATGTTCCTGTGAATACCAATGAGGTCTAATGGTAAATGGTGTGATTAGCTTCCTTGATCTGAAATTTTAAGTGACCCAGTTGTTGCTCTAATTAACAGCTTCTTTCACATGTGCTTATTATCAAGATGCATTCTATGCAGCCAGAGTTCCTTCTCTGGTCTGAAATATTGGCAGGGCAGGCTCTAACGATCATCTTGTATTTAATATCAACTTTTATATTTTTATAGTGCTCTAATCTTCAAGAAGACAGAAGTTTTGCATTCAATATTTGTCTTGTCTCTAGTATGGTAAATGAAATAAAGTGCAACATGCAGCCAAAAATGTATCAAAGTTATGCCAGGTGTAGAGAAAACAATAGCAAATGCGTTGATGCCCAGCATAATTTTTAAGCAACATTGATCCTGCAGTATTTAGCTTTATTTGTGTCTTTGTCCAGTGCATTCATTTATGAGGTTTCTAATGTGCTCAGCTGTATTGATGAGGGTTTTTGGAAGCTTTTTTAAAGAAAATTTTTGAAGCTCATTGTTGTGGCATTAGCTTTCTGCAGTGATATAAGAGTAATCCACTGACATTTTTGTGTGTAGTATTCCTCTGATCCACTAAGGAGGTAAATTGTGATTGAGTGACAGACACTAATTTTTCAATTGGTTTGAGCTGAACGAAAACAAACAACTGGAGAGGGGAAGAGAATCGGAGTGGAAGTGATTTTTTTAGTAGATATTATTCTCGAGGGTTTTCTGAAATTACTTAGGACGAGAGCAGGGCAGAACATACGTGGTGGATGGCCAAAAACCTCTGCTCTCCATCCACCTCTTCCCACGCTGGACAGGAGGCAAAGAAATGGGTATGAGCTGGTTTTGTGAGTCAGTGATGTCTTGTTACCAGAGAGCAACATAGTAATCCATGGCATTTCTGCAAAACAGGGCAGCTGGTTCTGGCCAGTACTAAAAATGTCACTTTTTGCCTTTCCTCTGAAAATCCCTTGGTCTGCATTTGTAGACAGTGTGTGTGTGTTTTGCCTGGAAGAGTAATCTGGAACTACCAAGTATTATACGTGCCTCAAAGGAAAAAGGGTTGCAAGGGGCAAAGCTAAAATAACTCCTAAAATTTAATCAATCCAGTGGGTTTACTACTCATCCTCTTTCCTTAGGATTTCACATGTGCCACATTTGATGTGCCAGGCAAGTGGCTTAAAGTGATCCTTCGTTAGTTCCCATAGTTATTCTTGCAGCGAGCTGTGTGTGTCGTCGCCCGTGTAGGTGTAGTGTGGAGATGCAGGTAGGTGAGATCAATAAGAAGGTGTATTTTTGGTTCCTGATTTGTATTACACATTGACATGGAATAAAATTGGAGTACTCTCACTCACTGTCTTACCAGCTATATTCCCAGTGGTTCCATAAAAAGTAATTTACATCATAGCTCAAGGGAAAAAAAAAAAAAATCTTGGAAATAAGACCTAAAAAAGACTGGGGAGAAGGGTTAATTTTAGGGATGTGATTTCATTTAAATTTTAACTTAGCTTAAAATAAATGTGTGCCAAAAAAAAGGCAACTAGAGAAATGTAAAATTCAGTTGCAGTCTTGCTTGGCAGTTCTGCTGAATTTTAGGAGCCTTCCCGAGAATAGTAACTCATAATGCTGGCTTCCAATTTGTTGTTTAATATTATTGTGACGAAAAACAGTGGCAAGGTAATGAAAACTGTTGGGGTTCATGTTTCAAGTGCCATGGCTTCTTACCACAAGGATCCTGTTCTCTTCAAATGCTGACTGCTAATAGGGCCCTTGGATCAAGAGAATAAAGTGTTTGCATCACTTTATTTAATAGTGGTGCCACTCACTTCAGGTTTGTTTGAATTCTTTCAGGACTTCTTAAGAGGCCTTTAGGTATTGTCCTGACCCTGCTCTTGGTGGAATGCTATTCAAAAAACTTTCCATTCCTGTCCTGATGTTGTTTTGGCATCTCCCTCTGAGAATAGCAGGCAGAGGCTTTTCTACTGTTCAAGTGCCACTTTCTTTTGAATTCAACTTTCATTTTTGCACAGTCAAGTATTTTCTCTGTGTGGTACTTCATAACTGCTGGACATGAAGGATTACAGGAACTTTTGGTGAGGCTGAGGCAGTGTTTGCACTAAGTACCTGTCCGGTTAGGGTGACAGGTTCCATTTAGAGCTGCAGCACTCTGTATGGAATGCAGCAGCTACTCAACTGGTGTTTAAACTCATATCTGTACACAGACAACCAGGGGCAGGGGATAGTTCACTGAGTGTAATGAAGGTTCAGGCAGTGGTAAACCTGTGAAGGGATAGAAGGAAATACATTTGGACAGTTTAAGGGCTGCTGAGACAGTACCCGACATTAATTCAATAGCCTGGTGCTCTCTTGTACCTGCTGCACAAACATGAGCAATGCCCAGTCCTGGCTCCACACTGCTTTTGGGAACAGCTTTGCACTCAGAACAGCAGCTTTTGGTTCAGACTTTCTGCAGTGGCTGCACACAGCTCCTGCTGGAGAGCACTTGCTGTGATCAGGGAGGCTGTCCTAGAAAAGAAGAAAGGTTTTCTTGCTTAGTTTGTGTTTGTTGAGAGGAAGCTCTTTTTTCACACGGCTTTTGTAGTTTCTCTTTGATCATCTGGAAACTAGACCTTTAAGTGCACAGCTTTAACAGTGTTTATACTATCCTGACTTATTATTTCAACCTCTGCTGTTGCTGAGGCAATTTGACTAGCGAAGATCATAGTCTCTGTAGTGTCACACCTGGTTCAAGCAGGAAACACTATCTAGTTTACACTGCAGCTTGGAGGGGTTTGTGGTCTTGGGGTTTTTGTTTGTTTGTTTTTTTTTTTTTGGTTTTTTTCCTTGGTTGATTTTGGTTTTTTGCAAGGTTTGGGTTGGTGTTGGGTTGTTTGTTTTTGTTTATTTTCCCCCTGGGTGTTTCCACGAGGCCTTTCTGGCTTGGGTGGGGGTTATGTGGTTTTGCATGGGTAATGATGCTGGCTTGAACTGTTTACTTTTCTTTTTCACTTGGGTGAAAGAAAAGTGAAAAACTAGGAAAGGCTTTTCAGTTGCAGGTAGTTGGGCTGGATTTTTAACACACTGTTTGGTCCTTCTGCATGGTGGATTTCTATTCTCATTTACTCATATATAAAAGAACAGACTGAGCAACAACACCTTTAAAGGGAACAAGAAAGGCATTGAAAATATTGTAAGAACTGAAAAAAACCCAAACCAATTTACATGAAGAATCCAAACAATGCAGTGTTATAGGGACATATAGTCACTGAGCCACATTGACTTCTTGAACCAGTATTTTTTCAAGTAGAGAGAATGAAGGAATATTGATTTTAATATGGACATCATGTCCTTTTATTGATGTTAATGGTCTTTTTCTGTTCTGTAAAATCTTTCTAAACCCTGCTTGTTTAAACTGGTCAGGTTTGCTACTCTACAGAAACATTTCATCATGCTTTAAGTAGCTGCCAAAGTTTTTTCAAAGCGCAAAAATTACGAGGAAAAATGAATTCATCTTAAACCAGAAATGCATTAACCAATATTAATATAAAAACATATACATACAAATATGTATCTGTATTATACATATGTACAAATGTAGTTAAGGATTCACTCCTACTGACTTGAGCTTGACATGCAGATGCACCACACTGTCAGATATTGAGTGAAATCTTGGCCTTGAATAGGCCAGGATTTTAGAAGTCTATATTTGCTTTTCGTCTCGACGTTTTTAATGGTAAGAATAAGTGAACTGTACCTGTACTCTGTTCTATTCTGCAGTAAAATGCCAACTTGTCCTGAAAGCCAAGTCTTTGTGTTCCACAGGAATGGCTTTCTTGGTACAGAATCCCAAAAAAACCCTCTGTTTAGTCCCCAGGAAATGAGATAGAGAAATAAAAAGAAACTACACCAAACAAACCAAATCCATGTTTTATCAGGCTGACAGTAATTTTTTACCATCTTGAAGTTTTGGGCTTGAGCAGGGACCTATACCTGGTGTTGGAAGATGAATGAAGTACAGAATTTTAAAAATATGACTAATTTTTCTTTTCTTCACAAAGGCTTGCAGCAAAAATTTGTTTCGGAAAAAAAGGGTATTAGCCAGAGTTTCACACTTTTCCCTGTGTGGGGCTGGGTAGGCTGGAAAGGTGGAGCCAGGTGAACCTCATGAAGGTGAACAAGGCCAGGTGCAAGGTCCTGCCCCTTGACTGAAGCAATCACCAATTTCAGTAGGTACTGGGGGACAAACTGTTTGAGAAATGGAAGAAATCCTGAGCTGGTATTTTTGTATTTGTAGCATGGTATCTGGAGGATGCATTTTATAAGCCAGGAAGTTGAGAAAGGTAAAAATGCTCTGCTGATTTGTAGCTTCTTTGTTGTTTCTCACCCCTGGGAGAACCTGACCTTGTTTTGGAAATGTTTTTTCCTCCACATCTGTGTGCTGTTGTGTATTTTGAAGCTTTGATCACCTCTGTTATCTTTAAAGACAGTGAGGCTTGGACAGGGAGCGGGAGATATAAAACCAGAGTACATCAGATCACAGGCATTTTCTGTGCTCCACTAATACCAGAAATTTGGGCCCTTAATGTGAAGGAGTGGCTACAGATGTATCCCAAGTATGTAATCAAGTGCCATGTAGACTTTTATTCCATAGGTAATGGGCAAAACCACAGATGCACTCTGTGCTCGAAAGTTCCATTCCTAGCATTTCTCTTTCATGCAGTAGTTATCTCTGCCTTTGTATTCTTCAGATCTCTTTGAGTACAACACTGAAAGTGAAAAAAGTGGTGTTCATCTCAAGGTCACTTTGCTACTTGAGAGCAGCTGCCCTCCAAAGAGCACATAATGAATAGTTTTATTACCTTTTGGTTGGTTTTCCCTACGTGCTATAGATTGCTTCATATGCTATCAGCTCATTTCTCCTCTTCTGTTTTTTTTTTTTTTCCCCCTTTGAACTACTGCTTTCTACAACTGTTTTCATCATTGTTAAAAATCATTTATATAGCACCATAAATTACAGGCATTTTACAAGCACAGGGTAAGATACTGCCTTTGTCCCGAATACTTTATGGTTCAGATACATCCTTGATATCTGGTGTACTTTTTTTGCTTAACACACTGCCTGGGAATTTTAAGGTAGATTGCATTAATCTCCTGTTTTATTCCCACAATTTTTCAAGATCAAATGATGGCGAGTCACTTTATGTGATGCAGGTAACCAATCATGTGTTTGCTCCTTACCATAAATGTATGGTAAATATTCTGCTTAGGGATAATTCCAGGCACATGGTTTTGTGCACATACATTTGCATCTAAAACTGTAGGCACTGGAAAAAAAAAAAATCCAGCCTTTTGATAATTTAGCTCCCCCCTTGTTCTTTTTTTCTCGACACCCTAACTGGCATTTCCCATTTTTTGGAATGAAATCTCCCAGGAATTTTCATGTGATATTGCCACAGTGCCCAAGGAAGAACCTGGCAGCATGTTCTGTAAAGATATCTCTGAATAGGTAGTTTATTCTTTTGAGTTTTGGCTCAGTTGCTGGGCTCCCAACTCAAGGATATCTCTTACATCATTTACACTCCTGCTTCCACTAAAACACATATTTAAAATCTAATTGTATTTAGCATTTAATTTGAAATTAAGAAAAATATTTTTCTATATATTTGCCCAGATGATAATAGTACAAAATGCATTAGAAGTCTATTACTGTAATTATTTACTATTCTCTTTCATCTATAAACAGAGATTTTTTTTTATTATTTTTTTTTTTAAACCCCAAACAAACTGCTATAAATCTAGGAGAAAAAAAAAATAAACTCACTTAACAACCTAATTTTTCCTAAGCCCTTGAAATGTGCAGGTCTTGGGTTCTGGGCACCTTCCCAGTCATATGCTCAGCTGGAAATGTGGAGTCCACCATAGGATTGTGGGTTTTTTTTCAGTTATGGTAATCTTGTATCCAAAGTATCAATTTTACACAGAGAGCCAGTAAAATATTTTGAATATTCATCAGTGTTAAAAATATAACAAAACTTTTCTTGACTCTTTTGTATCCAAATTTTAGGGTTTTTTTCACGTGTCAACATCAGAACAGAGCAATCATGGTTTGTTAACATTGCCATGAAGTTCCTTCTGGTTTGAAAACCAGATCCAATGGCTGCAAAAAATTACGTTCCAATATTCTATCCAGTATGTTAAAATTATGATACCTCTGTGCCAAAATTTTTTAAAAAGTAGTTTTTTTCACTATTTTCTTTGAAAATGTATTAGACACTCCAAAATAATGCATAATGGTATTAGCTTTAGATTTAAATCTCAGAAAGACTTTTACCATTTTTAGAGAACTCTGTGGCTTATACGATACCAAATATAAAATGATGTGGAAAACATTGGCTCTTATTTAAAAAAGGTTGAAAGGAAAATAAAAAAATAATTTTTCAAATTGATTAATGAAAATATATTTCCATGTTTTATTCAGAGTAATCCAAGCTTTATTTTGAAAGCACTGGAAAACACTGACATTATTAAACAGAGAAAGAAGTTCAGTAAGCGTTCATCTGTAACCATAATACAGTTAGTGTGGCAATATAGTATAGAGGAAATTCAGTTGAAACAGATTTTTGACATTATTACAATAAATACCAAAAGCAGATTGATGTTCCTGTATGTTTTTCTGAACGAAATCCCACCCAAATGCTTGCCCTGTTCCTGCACTGTTTATTTTGCTGTGCTGCTGGCACTAAAGCATGGTATTGATGCACTTCCAGTGCTTTATATGGAGCACTCAGCCTCTCCCTGCTTAGGTTCCTGCTGCAGGCACAGGGATTGCCTTTCCTTGGCCAGGTGGAGGAAAGAATGTAAAATTCTTGGAATTGGATTGGAATTTGGAACACAGAAATTTACAAGATGTATCTCAGGCAAAGAAAACTTTAGCATGTGTTTAATTGGGTGTTGGTGCTTGTTTGGATTTCCACAGCCACAGAAGAGTTTAATTCCGAGCGGTGAGTGAACGTGGAGACTCACTCAGTGTGCAGAGAGCATCCAAGTTCAGGGCTCAGAGGAGAACAAAAAAATATCACCCCTGAGAGGCCAGATGGGCTTTATGCAACCTGATGCTGCAGCCCAGAGTCTCCCTGCCTTGTAAGGAATTGCATTAACGAGCTCTGCTCATGGAGAATTCCCTCGTTTGAAGTGCAGGTCAGGATGGAAAACATGCCCTGCTGGTTACCCCTTTGCTCTGAATGTAGCGTGTCCTTAGGAGACAGTAACTAAATAGAAGCAGGGTACCCAATGCTTAATGGTCTTTGCTTGTTTGTCATATTGGCACGTGAAATTTCATGTGAAAGAAAAAATTTTAAAAATCGAAGTATCTTTTGAAATGCTTTCATACTGTTTGCTTACAAAGATCAGTTTGCATAGATGCTGTGGTTTAGCAAGGTCTTGCTCAGTGAAAAGCAATGAGTGCTGTGATGCTTTTGATCAGCATTTTGCAATTTCCTGTGAGTGGAGCCCAGCTGAGCCTGGTGTAGTCCCAGAGAAAAGGGATATCGAGAGTGTTACCCAGCTCTGTGCTCACAGAGGCTGCTCCTGTTCCTCATGTGCGTGGTGTTTTTGACAATAAGACCAGCACAGGTTTGCTCTGCCACTTGCTGATGCTCTTTCAGCCTCAGTCAAAGTGCCACCAGCCTTTTGTCACGGGAAGTGCTTCAGAACTGAGCAGTAACCCTGGGCTGCACCAGAACATTGCCACTGTGTTGGCGATTTGTCTCTGATGAAAGATGGAACAGTAAAGTGTGGAACAATCACTCCTTGTGATGCTACTGGAGAATTTCCCTCTCACAGTGGGAAAAGAAAAAACAAATCTCAGTTTTCACACATGCACAAAGTATTATCAGCCTGTTCTACCAGAAGAATCTGCATTTTGGTTTGTGAGAGAGGTTATATTTCCAGAATGTCACTGTTTTCAGAGCAGGGTGTAATTTGTTTTGGTTTGGGGTTTTTTTGTTTGTTTGTTTGGTTTGGTTTTTGTTTGTTTTGGTTTGGGTTTTTTGGGGTGTTTTTTCAGTGCATTTGTGCATTTGCTGTTGGAAATAGTTAACTTTACATTTTGTTGCTGGGAAAGAAGTATCCAACTGATGTGAACCAGGAACCCCCTAGGAAAATAGAAAATACATGGATTCAGAGCATCTCAGAACACCAATTAAATATTTAGTGTACAGGCTGGATCCCTCCTAATGGAGAGTGTCTGAGGTAAACACAGCATCTCTAATGTACAATCAATTTAATAACAGAAAGGACGGGCAGCTCATGAAAGGGGAGAGACAACGCAGGGAGTATTTTGATTTCAGGCAAAAGAACTGTATGAGAAGTGAAATTTTTAATTGTGAGAATGAATGGTCAGGGAATCCAGCTTGACTTTGCTGAAGGAATTTCTGATGGTACTGGAAGGCAGTGGTGGAATCTGAAGTACTCTCAGGTTGGTTTGATTATTGCCTGGTTACTGGCCTGTTGGTGGCTAGCAGCCGAACACCGACATGCTTTGTAATGCTTGAAACATGCAGGAAAAACTGCTCTGAATCCGACTTTTTGCAACAAGCTACATACTCCCAAAATTTTTTAAGACCAGGAAAAAAATTGTTCTTACTGTGGGGGTGTTGGAAGGGGTGTAGTGACCCAGTTATCAAGTGCCTGCAGTGGTGGAGAAGCAGTGCACAATCTCCTGTCCCAGGGTGTTCCTCGTGCAGTGCTGTGTGCGTTTACCTGCAGTGTTCACAGGCAGCTGCTCAACTGCAAGAACTCATTTACAGTTGTGTTGCATTTAACTTTCTTTTAGAAATACCTCTTCTTCGGAAACAACCTTGTCCTGTTTAAAGAAATCTTAGAAATGAGCGTTTGTACTTGTAGGCTTTCAGTGTGAACGAGAGCAGAACATGGATAGCTGCACTCACACCCATTCACAGATCTGTCCTGCTCCAAGATGCCAGGAAGGCATTCCCTCTGCCAGACTCCCAGAAGGCACTCTTCATCTCATTTTGTCACCTGACGTGCCCTGGGTTCCCTCTCATAGTTTGGACTGATGGACAGAAATTTCTCAGTATTTCTGAGGCGATGTCAAAATAATTTGAGGCCACTTCTGAAAATCAGAACCATTTGGCCATGCATGTCCATGCAGCATGTTGCATGCTTTAGGAAAGCACTGATGCAGCCTTAATTACTGTCTCACTACTTATTTGTCTTTAATACATAAATGCCAGGTTTCAGAAAATGTCAAAAGTTTCTGGAAAAACATAGTTTGAGACCTATTAAAGGAGAATGTTCTGTGAGTCTCATGGTAGAAGCCAAAAAAAAGAAAAAGGGTTATGGAGAAAATCTGCAGACATCAAGATGATGGAGAGGGTCCTACAAGTCACAAAATGAAAGGCAGGCAAAGATGCCCAAAGTGTTTTTGTGGTCTGGAAGGCAGCCAAAGTGGCATTGATTTATTAAAGAGCAGCCTCACGGCTTCCTTTTCTCTATGTGATGGTGCCATTAGGGCTCCTCAAACAGTCGCTGATTTCCTTGAGAATGAGGAGTAGGAGAAGATTCTGAAGACAGTTGTTATTTCCAGACTGATGCCACTGCCAGGCCATCGCTCTGTGTACCTGGCTGCAGAATTCTGTGTGTATGCAGTGGGTGCACGTGAGTTATTGAGCACAGACACTACTTGTGCAAGAAGTACAGCAGCAGTTCTGTAGGCTTTTATACTCTGCAGTTGTGGTGTAAAGAGCCAGCTTCAATGAGACAGCAATTGTGAGGCACTAATTGTCTCAAAAGTGCCAAACTCAGCTGTTTGTTGATAGAGTTAACTCAGGGCTGTTCTCGTGCACTGCTAATATGCTGGGAGTGATTAGCACCTGTAGCATCAGCTTTTTGTCTATTTCTGTAGATATCTCAATCCTCTTATGTAACTTCTTTTCCCTGTTTTCTCTCTGAATAGCCAGTATTAGTTTTGTATTTTTCCATTCCAAGCATACACCTTGCCCCTGCAGTGCCTCCCTAAAATCCTGCCCTTGTATCTCCTTGTTTGTCACTTGTCCTGCCTGGAGGTGGGCAGTACCTGCCTCCACCAGGACACTGCTGCAGAGGCCTTTCTGATCCTGTGAGCAGAACCGGAGGTGCTGGGCAGCCTAATGGCGAGGCTGGTTCTGGTGCTGTTCCTGGGATTTCAGGTGGCAGAGGAGCAGATTTTTCACCTTTTTTTATCGTGGGGCTGTTGTACAGTGGTGCTGCCGTCAGTAGTGGTGCTCTGGCAGCCTGGGAGCAGGAGAAGTGTGCTCAGCACATGCTGTGCATGTGCCAGTCCCTCACAGAATCAAAACACTGATATAACCCACCTTCAGTTACGAGGCTGTTTTCACCCTGTTAAAAAACAAGTGAGACGAGGAGACAGAGCATGAATTAGTTTTGTCAGATATATAGTCAGAAGTAGCAGCTGATAGGTTTGCTGTGATAAGTTCTGTATGATGGCTTTGCTGAAAGGTAGGCTGTTCCATGATTTACTGAACTATTATAAGTGGTAAAACTGATCCATTTGTTATCATCCAGTGCATAAAGACTTCAGGATTTAAGGAGCCTGCACTAAATAACAAAGCAATTTATATACTCATAAACTGAAAATTACAGGGAAGAAGTCCTTAAGTCATTGGTAATAGGAACCTTTTATCATATTAGTGATGATTACCAAATATTAACCCCTACTCCCCTTTTGAAAACAAAATCTTACCTTAGAATAGTTGCAATTGTTTAAAGAAATCCTAGAGACAACTTTGTATTGATTTACTGTGTAAGTGTGGCAAGTTTTATTTATTTATCTGAGTGCCATCCCTCTCCCAGGTCCCTGCATCAGCTGATGTGAGCTGATAGATGGTTCTGCCAGCAGCAGCATGTGGCTGATGTTACCTGAGGAATGGTATCAGTTGGTTCCACTACTGGATCTTCACCCAAAGCAAATTTGAGTGTAGTATCTTGAAAAGAGATTTTTTTTCCTGTGTTTCAATAAACAGATAATAGTTAGCAATGGTTGGTTTCAGATTAGCCTGTTCTAAGGAGGATATAATTATGTGTCCTACTGTGAAGATGGAAATACCCTCTGCCAGGTTTTAAAAATGCATTATAAGATTGTGAGTTGTCTTAGTGTTCTCTTGAATCAAAGATTTTATGGGCAGTGGAAAGAAGATGTTGACTAAAGCTAAGCAAACATTTGCCTGGAGGTAATTTTGCTGATGACATTAGTTTCTTTTTTGTGCTCCAGAGTATCCTGAGATACTTAATTCATTCAATTTTATTCAACCAGTCTAAGTTCTCAGGGTACAGATGAGTTGAGAGCCACTTGTTACCAGTACTCAATATTTGATATCCAGCTTGCTTTGTTCAAGTGGGAATGATTACATGCTGAAACAGATTTGTTTCTTTTTGTGATCTGTATAAGCAGAGTATCTAAAGTCAAGGGGAAGATTTGCACACACACCTGGGCATTATCCAGCAGAAAATTGGAGAGCTGTACTAACATTTCAGGAAATTTAATTAAAACTCTTTTCTTGGAGCTGGTAAATTCTGATCCCACTGTCCTTGTGTTAATTCTCTGGTACTTTTCTTTCACAGACCTTATTTAAGTAAAGTCAAGTCCGTCCTCAACCCACGGTAACACCCTCCCTGATCAGACTGAAGTTGGAGTCCAGCTATGACATCTCAAAGCCAGGAGAGATTATGTGAGGTTTTCCTGTGGCTGGCAGGGTTTTCTTTGGCAGAATTATTGTCTGAGTCTCTTCTCACCAAAGAGTGAAGAAGCAGCAGCAATTCAGCACCTGCCACTGAAATTATGGATAAGGGACTGAGCTGGTACCAACTGAACAATGATCACTAATAATTTGGCTTAAATATAATCACTTAGTTACCCTGAGTCTTGTCAGGATAGAATGTTTGAGTGTTGGGAGAAATAAGCCACTGGCTTTGTTCCAGATACATCAAAAATGAAGTGTTTGTACCAGACGGAGGGTCAGACCCCTCATGTTTGTCTCCCACCACCTTGCTGTGCTAAGAAAAAGGGAAGCAGAGTTTCCTATATGCCTGGTTCTGTGGGAAGTGCTTGGCTGTGTGCATCCCATGTGTGTGTCATGGAATCTGGGGTCTGAGGAAGCTCCCATCTGCCTCCATCCTGCTTGTCCTCCCTTGGACTGCACACTGAGCACAATTCATCAAACAGCCAGGAATCCTGACTGGGCATTTTAAATTGTGCTGAGCTCTAATGACCAAATGCTTGGCTGGTTGCTCCTCAGGCTTTCCTGGGATGATATTCTGACCTCACATAATCTCTTCTGGTTTTAAGATGTCATAGCTGTACACAGCAAATGAGCACAGAAACCAATTTCTTGCATCAAAAGTGACAGGAGGGTTAAAGTAGTGGAAATTAATTGAAAATGGAAAAAAAAAAAACCCCAGAAACTGTGTGGTGAAAACACAAAGTTTATAAACCAACCAAACTGTACATAAAGTTGCACTTCAGTTGCTCTTCTGCATTTATGCTGAAATCCAAAAATCAAGAACCAGAAAAAATACAGCAAAACCCACCCCCTTAAAACTGCAGTGACTCAGGAACAGATTAAGGGCTTGTTTTGTTTCCATACTTCCTGACAATTTGCACTTTTTCATTTCATATACAGCCATGATAGATGAGGCTGCTAAGGTGTGGAAATTAAGCACAAGCACAAATATTTCTAGCCTTCTAAATGTTTAAAATTATTTTCTGTATTCTATGTAAATTATGTGAGATTTTAGCATTGTTGCAGCTCATGTATCATGTGCATCAGTGGTAACTTTTCTTGGGGATGTTTAGGTGAAAGAAACCAGTTCATTACCAGTAACATCAATGTAATCATTACGATCACATTCCCTCTCTCCTTTATTGGGCTTTTTGGTTTTTAAGAGTTATTAAATCCCTCTGGTTTAAATTCTGAAGAATAGAGATGTTGGTTGAAAGCACAGACTCATTAAAGTCAGTAAGTTTTGTCTTTGCGGTCCATTAGTTAAATGTATGATTTTGATACCCTTCTGCATGATCATACAGCACCTAGAAAAACAAAGATCATACCAACTAGCACTGAGCTTGTTTTAATATTCTTGCAGTTCTTAGGAGGTTTATATCCCCTGCAAGAAGAGGAACTTAGTCTGCATTTTCATGTCTTCCAATGCAGTAAGCAGAAATATCAGTGCTATTTCCAATCTTCTGTGTCATTAATAAATACGCCAAGATATGTCTATGAGTTATGGCTCTTTAATAAGGTAATGGAACTCCTAGAATCTCGAGCTTGATTTTTCAGAAATGGGAACTGTTTAGGTGCCAGTAAGAATGTGCTGATCACATATATAACTAATCTTGATTAATTATGAGTACAAAATTTATTATTTCATTTTTGCTATTACTAACTATTTTTATCTATCCTGAATCTCTCACCAATCCCTTGTGATTCTGTAGGGAAAATATATGATATTCTGATTGATTATAAAAGTTCAGGCTGTGGTACGAGCTCACACAGCAATGCTGGTTCTGAAGCTGAAAGTACCTGGAAGAGCCCCTGTGGAAGAGCCTCATGTGAGCATCTCTGGAAGCATCAGAGGAACCAGGCCATTACAGCAGCAAATAGCAAATGCCCAGATTTTTAACAGAGTTTGACTGCCTGTTTTTTAAAAGAACAGCAAGGTTCTCATTGATTTCAATAGCCTTTGACCTGAACCCAATGTCAGCTCTCTTGGACCAGCCTTTGTTAAAATGATTGTGGTCAGTACCTTCTATTTACTTTCTTCACACTGTTTGCAAATCCAGAACGTGCAAGAAGTGACCTTAGCAAACAGGGTTTGGTTTAAACTTCAGCCACAGGTGCAAAAAACAGAGTAATACACCAGTTTTCAGTCATCTTTTTATTCACATTTTTCTACCTGCACAGGACCTACAGATGAACTAACAAAGTATTGAATGATATCTGTACGAAAAATAAAACACTTCAAATGAATGTTTTTTGTACAGCAGCATGAGAAACTGTTCCTCTTGTTTGAAGGAATAAGATATGAAGAATTGACTGTGTAACCAATTTAATAATTAAGATAATTTAGAATACAGAAAGAGAAGTTGAAAGCCATGGGGCACTATTCCCTGAAGTTTCATATGCTGCCTATTCTCCAAAACAGGGAAATTTTGATACAGAAGTGACTTATAGGCAATAGCTGTGCACAGTCTTTTATCATTTTAATAAAATCTTTAACCATTCTTTGAGAATTCTAAAGCCTCCTGTGTTCGGTTGAGGTGCAGGGATAGAAAGAACTGGTGGCTGGCAGATGTTCAGATACATTATCAGAAAATGTAGTTTCAGCCTAACCAGTATAATGTAATTCATTCTAACATGATGTTTTGGGTTTATTACAGTGCAAGTGACTACAGAACACAGTGCACTATGCAGAAGACTAAACGAGGTGAAGGTGTACAGCTTAAAGGTGACTGGGTTAGGCCTGACAGAGTGCTGAGTGTTGGTGGGTAAACTGACAGATGGTTTAAACTACTCAAAACTGGAAAAAAAAGTTTTTTCTTTTCCTCTTGGAATCTACCTGTGTGAAGGAAGTGGCTTTATTTCATGAGACTGCACTAAACTTACATCAGCGTTATTGTTGTTGCGCGTTACAGTAAAAATTATCACTTTAGGAATTGTTGTGTTAAATCTTTGTCTTTTGCCTCCCCTAAAAGAGGCAACAACACTTTACCTGGCCATAGTATTTTGCAGATCATAAATAGCTCGGTGTGTGTATGTGTTTATCTGTATAAATTTCTGTATCTCTTTATCTGTATAAACTTCTCTATTGAAATTGTAGCATAAAATGCCATATGAATTGTTTGGTTCACTTTTCTGTTAAATCTGTCAGCTCTGAACTGTCAGGGGTACAGCAGTTATTTTTACTTGGACTTCACCCTGGTGGCAGATTCCAGTTGGTTTAGTGCTATGGATTTTAGTTTGCTCCCCCCAGTCTTGTTTTTGCTATTTTGTCTCCTCGTTATGGGCTGTTTCAGCAGGTGCCTCTCCATTTGCCACCTACCTTGGTGCAGTGAGTGATTATGCAATTTAGTTAATGCATTTGAATTATTTAGGTGACATTTTACCTTATATGGTTAGGCTGAATATGTAAATAGACCAGAGTCTTTAAGTAAAAATAATGATTTTTTTTTCTTTCCTTTTTTAGGAGTGTAATGTCTGTGACCAAAGATAACGAATAAATAATCAAACAAAAATAAGGCAAAATTTCTGTTGAATCTCATTTCCATGACTATTTTTATGACTCATCATCTTAGCTATTATTCTTTATAATATATAGTTGATGCACTTAGTGGACAGACCGTGTGTATGGCTCTGCACATCAGCACCCGAAATGTGTCATGGTCAGGGTGTGGCATGCACCAGTTTGTGCGGTCAGGATTGATTTTCAAGTCCAGTAACGCAGCCTTAAAAGTAAACAAGATTTGTCTCCTGTACTTTTAAAAATTGTTGCTTACCTGAGGATTCTGTTGATCACTTTACTAAGTATATTGTGTGTTTTAATGAGATGGGTTAAGCGAGATAAAAATACTTTCTTGTAGTAAAGGATAAAAGTCTAAGTGTCAATCAAATGAACTCGAGTCCCTTGCATGCTCACTCATTTGCATAAAGTACCTTAAACTTAACAAAAAAAAAAGAATGAAAGATTGCAGTTCTCTTTATTAACCTTTGTTAACTATGCAAATCACCATCCTAACTTTGATTTTAAAATATGTATTATGGTAGGAAAAAAAAAATCCTCCCATAAATAAGTCAAATTAGCCTAAACACCTTTCCTGTGGTCTGATTTACTGTTTGTATTCCCTGTTTCTCGTGCTGGCAGTTCTCTCCCGGCAGCAGGAACAGCAGCAATAACACTGTGGAGACAGTAGATGGCTGTAGAAAAGTGTGTTGAACGCTCCTGTGTGAGCGTAATAAGATTGGGAAAGGCCTTGACCTGACTGGATGCAGCTTTTATCTGAAGTACATTTAAAGAGATAAAGGAGAAGCAGGGTGCAGTACATGTTCCTTTCTTTTCTGTAGGAGCTTTGCTTTGAGTTTAAAAATTTCTCAAATGCAGGATTTGTGAACTGGGTCCTTCAGCAGGGAGAGGTAATGGCTTGAGTGCCACCGGAGTCATTCTGAGGATTCCCCTCCTCCCTCAAGATGTCTTAGAAATCCTCCTATAAATTCTTACGGAGGGGGTGTCTGTAGATCCCATAATAATAATAATCAGGAAGTGGTATATTCCCATTTTTTTATTTTTTTTTAATTTTTCTTTTTTTTTTCTCCACCTCCCCCCCCCCCCCTCCAGTGTAGTTGGCTGCCTTTAGTGCACGGACCTGCTCATTAAATAGATACACCAAGAACTGTTACCTAAGCAAGCTTGACAGTAAAGAAAGGACAGACTGAGTTAGGGAGAAAAAGGGAAGAAAAAAGACAGCCTGAAGCAAGTCACTTCACACGCAGAAAGAGCCACTGAACGAATGCTATTCTCATAAACAAACTAAAAAAAATACCTTGTATAAGAAGAGAACTGTGAGGACTTGACAGAAAAAGGCAAGATTTTCTACCCACTGTTTTCAGTTTTCCTTCCAGACATACTTGGTGAAGTAAGGAGACTTCTGTTTGCTGACAGAGCCCTTGATTTCTTTCAAGATGATGATGTATTTGTGGGTAGGTAGTGTCTCTCTCCATGTCAATCTTTTGTTAATAAATTGACTTTGGGACTGTGGATTTTAGCCTGTAGTTGCAGCTTGTTTTGTGCTATGTAAGGTGTGTGCGCTGCAGGGTAGCGTGGCTGGGGTGCAGAACATGTCCTTGCATTTCCAGGCAGGGTTTAAACAAACCGGTTCATTAACGTGAAGCTGAAATTTATTTTCAAGGTTTGCAGGATGTGGCAGAGTGCACTGCTTTCTTTTCATTGCCTTAGAACATATTGCAATTGTGTAAGATCCACTCTGTGGTTCAGTTACAAAGCAAATGCTGCATCACTTGTGGCTGCTCAGAATTTGCTTTCTTTGTAAGAAATGAAACAATCTTAATGTGATTAAAACTTCTAATGTGTGTTACTTAACCCACTTGCTTTTATACTAATTGTCACAGTCTGTCTTGGCTTTTGAAGTTTCTGGCAATTGACAACTGCAGGTAAAGAAATAGATATTATGTTCCTATTTCTGTGATTTTATATTCAGTATTGTTCTGATTCCTTGCAGCAAAATCTGCTCACCTTAAAAATAATGTTGTGTTGTGGCATGTATGTTTTGAATTAGTAAAGCTATTAACCTGTGAATTCATCCAGGTTTTGATACAGAACGTTTTTTTTTCTTAGCAAAAAAACCCACAAAAAGATCAGTGAACAAATCTGCATACTTAAAAGCTTTTCTCTGTTCCTCTTCAAAGCCTGTGTATCTTCTGGGAAAATACTTTAAACTAATCTCATTTGACAATCTGTTTATTTATTTATTTAATTTAAATGTATGTAAAAATAGACAGGCGTGCAGCTAATCTGGGCCACCTCTGCAAAACAGGCTGCAGAGGGGCAACACTGAAGTCCTAGAGGTATTATCAGCAATCACTCCTCTTTGTAAATCACGCGTGGTTCATGCTGTAAATCTCCCTTTATGCTTTCTTCTCATTGCTGCTGGCCCTCCACTATATCTTAGGAACTTTGGTCATCCATGCAAAAGGCACTGTATGTAGACTTTTAAGTTTCTCATTGCAGTACTCTGACCTGTGCCATGGTTTCGGGAGCTCACCAATCGCTGAGCCCTTATGATTTTGTTTTTTTTCTTTTTTTTCTGGGTTCTGTAGTACAAGTCCCTAGAATTTTCACCAATGTGTCTGTGCATTTAACAGCAACCCCAACTGCTGCTTGTTTTTAACCCTTACCACGGTTCTGTATTGAAGCTGCTGGTGCAAGGATTAATTTAGTTCTGGTTTTAGATTTATAAATCAGATCCCTCAGTTGCAGCAGTCTGTCTTTCATTCAGTTTGTGTTGTGGTGTTATAGCTGCCATCACTCAAAGGAGATGCACAGTAAATATTTGAGGATAAACCCTTTCTAATATGCACACTAGGGTGAAAGGACATGCATTGTTTGGTATTACTCTGCTTCTCTGTGGCACAGGATCAGAAGGTTTAAAAGCCAGGGAACTTCTCCCTCCCCAAGCCTAGGAATCTTTGTTAGTTTGAAATTTAGTGAAATACATTTTCTTGCAGGTAACTATGCAGTTTTCTATCACTTTTAGTGTGTTGTATTTTATATTATTGGTGAACTTTCCTAGTTATTCATTTTAGAGATATATATATATAAATGCTTTAAGCAGAACAACCACAGTAGTAAGCAGTTTCTGATGGTACCACTTCCTGGTTTCAAAGCTTCTAGTAATTAATATAACAGTTCTAGTAATTAATATTTCACATTTAAAAGTGTGTTTATTCCATTTTTATTTTGTCTTTTTTACTTACATTTTAAGAGGTATGTTCTGTTCTGGTTTTCTGATTTGCAGAATTCTTTAAACAGCCTGCCTCTCTTTTGGCACTCCTACACCTGGGTATTAAGCATTCTTACCATTTGCAACTGAACTTTGCTAGTCTAAATTTTTTGTATAAGGTCTCAAGATTAGTAGGAAGAAGCAGAGAATGAACTTTCTTTTTATATGAATTGTAGCAGAACATTATTAGTTTGTGGTTTTTTTATGGAAATAGAGGAATTGTACTCATAGATTTTTTTTTTTTTTCGGAAATGTTGCGATTTTTAAAGTCTGTACATTAACTAGGCATGTAGAGGTACCTAAGATGCAGCATATGTAAAGAGATGCAGTAGGTAAACAAGAGACTCTTAATATATGTAGGTGCAAGGTATAAACTCACAGCAGCACTTGAAATGCTTTCTCCTGGCATCACATCAATATTTTATATAATTATAAAAAGCTTCTCAGCAATACTATTAAAATTTAAAGTAGCCAGCTTGTGTGAAAATGTAGTCTTCCCTTTTTTAAAGGGCTTAAAATTAATTTGCTACATTGACTGAGAATTTTTCAGATTATTCACTCGTTTATGTGGCAGTGCTTACCTGTTGTTTCATTTCACGTATAATGTAGAAACATTTTGCAATATTTACAAAGAAAAAGAACATTTTGATTTCTTCCCATTTTTTAATGTCTTACTAAGCAGTATCCTGGAACAGTTTGATGTCTTTTTTTTAGGTCTACTGATGACAGTGATATCAAGTTCCTTTTATTGCAAGCAGACTGCACTGAACGTGTTTAGCTAACTAAAAACATTGTGCAGGAATGCAGAGCACAGACCCTAATTCAGTCTCTTGAATGGAACAGTCTTGATTAGTTGCTGTTTTTTAAATACTTATTTCAAAATTTCAAAAAGTAGAGAAAGTTTTTAGTACTGTTAACCCTGCCAAGGGAAATCCATAATTGTTGACAACCTAAGCGATTAAATGTTGTTTATAGTTATACTTTCCTCCTTCCCTGGACAAAGGAGATCTTTTTTGGTCTGGTACTTTATGTGCAGACACCTGTGCTGTAGGAATCAGAGTTCATCAATGTCAGAGTTCACACTGACCAAGAAACTTTGAAGTCTTTCAGGCATTACTGATTTAGGAACCAGTGAAGTCAAAAGGGCCTGTATTCTTTCTGAGGGGTGCAGACCCTTTTACGTGCGCTGCTGCTGCAGTTTAATCCCCCTTTCTCCCCAAAGTAAGATTATTGCAGTGACTCAGGGTGTTCTGGATCACTGCAGATTACCATTCACCTTTCCTGTGTAACTCACCTCCCCAAAGGTGATGTGGTTTTTCTCAGAATGTAACAAATACATGTTTGGGGTTTTTTTTCTAGTTACAGGGCTCTAAAGTTGCTGCCTTGTGCTTAGCTTGGCTAAAGCAGTGTAACTATTGGTGAGGGAAAATGAGAGTTGATGGCTGAAAGCTGAGACTGCTCCCAATCTTTCATAGAGTCCCCAGTCTCCCAAGCCCCCTCTTTCTGTGCAGTATTCCTCCTCCTCTTTTTCATATTTTGAAAAATAGTTTGTCCATAGTTTGTCCACGAGAGCACAAACAGCTGCCTGATTCCCCAGCAAACAGTTCCATGGTGGTTGTTTTCCATCTGGTTGTTCAGAATGGACTATTCTGAGGTCTCCCTGACCTCATGTTCAACTTTCATATTCCAAGTTAGAAGTCAAGGGTTTAAAGTTACTACGTGTCGTGAAGAAGTCAAATGTAATTAAATGTTGTCCTGAGAAAAACTGGAACAAAATCATTGGCAAATACATTTTTAAAATGCAAATTATTAGTTTTCCACGTTTTGTTGTATGCTACAAAAATGCTGGACTAAAATTACCTTAATGTACCATAATACAGTTTGATAAATTTTATAAACATCTAATTAATGTCTGCTTAGTCAGAGGTGTGCTTCATTCCTGTCAGTCTGCTGTTCTTTTTAATAATAGGGAATGAGTTGTCAGAAATTTTGTGTATATTTAGCAGAGATTTTTTCAGTAGCAGCTTCAGAATGATACTTGATCAAACAAGGCAGAAAAACATGTCAGCAAATGAAGTTTGGTTTTTTTTCCCCAAAACCAGAGTAGGCAGATACAAAGAAACAAATTTAAAAAAATGTGTATGCAATAGCAACAAGATAACTTCTTCTGGCAATAAGATACTGTTTTGACAACTCTGTACAATAAAGCTTTTGGGTCCAATATAGTGAATTGTTCTTGTCTGAATTAGCAAAATGTTCCTTAGATGAACATCTGGGGAGAAGTCTGGAGGAAAAGGAAGTAACAGACTCTAGCAAAATTTAATCTGGATATTTAGGAATTTAAACTCTATGGTTGCATTTCTGGTGTTTCTCCTATTTAGAGACATCCTAATACACACAGGAATCTGTGTCAGCTCACATATTCAAAAGCAGATGGCATTTTATTCAGCTGACCAAAGTCTGCATGTTTTTATGCGCTCCCAAATGATGCAGACACAGAGTGTGCCTTTCTCCTGGCTTAGAGAAGGGTGTCATTTCAAGCCTAACTTGTGCTCCTTGTGTACTCAGTGCTGCAGGACACCTTTGTAAGGTCTTTTTTTTTCTAAAGGAAATGAGAACCGTAAACAGATGTGAAGATGACTGAAATGATAAAGGAACAAAGCCTTATGATTTTTTAAATTGGAGTAAGGAGAAAATACAATGCTCATAATTTTTTTAAATGAACTTTACTTACTGTGTATTTTGCAGCATTGTCATTGTGTGCATTAAGCAAAGGATTGCTGCCTTAAATGAGGACTTTCCAAAGCCACCTTAGACTAGGACAAAATGCACAACTGACTGTGCTTCAAGAGCTACAGACAGTGAAATCCAGCATGAACTAATCTGAAAGAATGAATGACTATGTTGGAAACATTGTCAGTGGAACAGTTCTGCAGTATAGATTTTATTGCATAGAATTATTGGGTAATCAAAGTATTTAGATCCTTTTAGTTAAGAAAAATCAAACATGTCTGCTGAAAAGCTGCAGGTATCTTCAGAGTCTAAGTGATCCTCATTCTGCTTTCCACTGAGACCTTGAATAAAACATGTGGCTTTATTCTCTGTATCTGACTGCCTGACTGCTGATGTTGAATAAATATGTGCCTTTTATTATTAACACAGAAAAATACAAAATGATTTCATAATAGAGTATGCTGATGTGAATAGTAAGGATCTTCAAGGGTATCTGACTCAATAAACTTGAATGATGAAGTATTGCTATTTATAAATCTACAATCTTGATGGCTAAAATGAAAGGGCTGACTGAATGAAAACAGGATTACAATTAGTTATGGTAGAATCTAAGACAACTCTCAGTAGGCTGCGTTTATGTATCTATTGGAACACACACATAAGTTGGCTTAAAAATCATATGTCTAATAATTCATGTGTGATGACAGAAGCTAAAAGTCACACTAGTATGCAAAGCATGAAGACATTCAGCAAAATCACCTTTTTTAGTGTGAAAAGAGAAATGAAACAGAAGAGAAAAGTGATTTCAGTTCAGAACATTTGACTTTGGGTCATCCAGCACATTCGGTTCTTGAAGGGTTTTCTTGACCTGTTAGTGTTTTGTAGAACCCCATTCTGTTATTTATGGAGGGTAAGAATGGGATGAGAACAAATCAGGATGATGCTCTGTTATGTCCAGCACTGCAGATAGGCAAGCGAGGCAGCTTTGGTTTATAAAAGCAATGTACATTCCTTTAGACACAAACACATGTAAGTGTTTGATGAAACTGAGTTTAAGCAGGATTAAACTACATTTAAGCGTCAAGAATATATGTATTATTATCATTATTATTACTAATTCTTGCTGCAGAATCAGTGCATTTTTTGTAAAGCAGCATGACAGACTTGCTCTGCCCTCTTCTGAAGTTGCATTATATACTCTGTATACTTTAATTGCCTAATCTGTTCTCTCCCCTTACTTTAGCAAGGAGTCACACTTGTCCAATTAACCTTATCTTTGTCGTGTCCCTCTTAATAGCATTGGTTTCCATCAGAGCTTTGAATGAACTGCGTGGGTGTCTTTATCAGTCCAGGGATGTTTGTGTGAGGAAAGAATTGAACAAAGACTGCATGAAATGTGTCTGGGTGAGCAGGTTAGAGTCTTCCTATTGTCCCACCATTATTATCCCTTAGTGGAAATCCTTCCTGAACACCACTTCTGTGACAATCTGGTGGGTTTAAGCTGCTACATCTACAGCTGTAGAACCGGAGCTACTGTTGGAATGGTCTTAGTTGGGGAGACAGAGGAATGAGCAAGTCCTGAATATTCTTCTGGGTAGTTGAGAAACCTTGTTTGTATCTGGAGTTTAATTTCTTGATATGTTCCCTTTGGATATTCATTCCAGTGAAGTGTGCCTGTTGGAGAAGCTGTCATAGTCCCTAAGCCAAGATTTTGCTTATCTTTTCACTTTAATGTGCAAGTACCACTAGGCTGGATTTACCTTTTATAACTAGTTTGACTGTCTCACAGTTTAATCAACAAAAGGGGACGTTTACCAATCAAAGGCAAGGTATCTGTTCTCGTCTTCTTTTGATGTCTTTCCATATGGCTTCCTTTTTCTCTTCTGCTCCTGGATTGATATCCTTCCCTTGCCAAACAGATGAATGTGTGTTTGGATCCTTGTCATAACCTAGAATGGAAATCCACCTGTTCTGACTGCAACTGAAAGCTGAAGTCCGACATTTCTGCAGAAATGGCTGCTTTTCACAGAGGCTTCTAACACACTAGGTAAATTTTTCCCCATCAGGATGGCAGTTGTGTCATGGGTTGGACCCATCTAGCAGCCAAATTCCCTCTCAATCTCTGCCTCAGTGGGACAGGGAGGGAGGAGGGGTGGGAAGAGCTGGAGTGAGAAAGCTCCTGAAACAGCAGAAAAACAGGGAGATCCTTATCCCTGTCACAGACACACGGACTCGCCTTGGAAGAAATGACATTATTTATTGCCAATTATAATTTCTGCCAATTAATTTTGGCAATTTAATTTCTGATTCAAGTCGTGGAAAACAAAACCAAGAACCCTTTTTGTTATCACCACCAGTTAAACTCCCTTTCTTCAGTGAGGCAGTGAGTGATGTGGAGGGATTGCAGTCAGGACACAGGAGTTTCTCTCTTCAGCTCCTTCTCGCTCTTGCTGTGCTCCCAGTGTGATCCTCTATGGGCACAACACAGATTTAAGTCAGCCAAACACGTCTGACTAAGACTGTTTATTGGCATTTCAAGTTTTCTTCAGAGATTGTTGTTTGTAGAGTTTTGTACATTTAATCTTCTGCGATTTATATATGAGATACAGGGACTCCTTTTACAGAGGAGAAGCTGATGTATGTTTGGATTTTACTTTCAGTGAGCTTCTCCTCGCATATAATTACAGGAATTCAAGGAAGGATAAAATGTGACAACGTATTTGTGAATTGCGAGATTTAACAGAGACCGAAGTAGATCTTATTATTGATGTGCTTCCTGCTTCATTAAATTCCCCTTAAGGTTTGCAGCATGGATATGGATCATTTGCAATAATAATTATGCAGTGATCGATTGATTGTGTCTGACATTGTACTTGTCACCTTGAAATGCAAAAACCATTTATTTTCGAGTGTGTGCAGGTTTCTCTCTAGCGTTCGACACCAGCATGCACTGCTTTGTGGTAGAGAGGGATGCATTTCATAAAGTTGGGAACTTCATATTAACCTTTACCTAAAATACACTGCCACTGGTCGTTTTACAGAAATGAAAATTGCCCAACCAGCAATGGTTTTAGATTAGAAAACACAGTCTAAGTTTGGAAGGATTGTTCAAACTGGAATGTTTGTATTTCACTTGATTCCTGCCTGTGTGTTATAAGCATGGGACTTTCAATAGGTCTGTGATGAGCTAGCATGCAATGAGCACACTTGATAAAACTGAGATCTCTGCTTTTGGAACTGGTGTGTGTTCTTGGAAAGTCTGCTTCACTGAGACTCTGATTCAGGGCAGTATTAATTGGAAAATCAGCAAGAAATGCTTCAACTTCAGTCATTCTTTGAGTTTAATACTGTACATTTTGTGTTTTGAGTGGTGTAATCATCGTGACCATGTAATCCTCCTTTTATTAAGAATTTTTGTAGTAATGAATGAAACTTTGTCCTTTGGGCTTTCAGAATTTTGTTTCTATTGAAATTCCAGTGAAGCAGCTGGTTGGTGGCTGCAGTTAAAGTGGAGTTGATCTGTGCTTTCCCAACTAACGTTGAAGCAACAGCCAAGAGAAACGTTGCATTTCTAGATATTCCACTTGGAGCTTTTGCAGAACATCCGTTGTTATGGAGTAGGAAGACCAAAACTATGTTTGTTGAGATGTGATTTGATTAAAAAGTGACTTTTTCAAAGCTAAAAGGTGGCTTGAGATTACATCAAACCAAATATTTATAATTACTTTTATTTGAGATTTAAACTTTTGTTCAGTCAGAGGGCTAGTTTATTTGACCTTTGGTTTGTTTTAATCAGGATTTTTAAAACAAATGTATAAGTTCTTTTATTAAAAAATAAAATCCAAAATTGTCAACATTCTTTAGGATGAAACGTTGTGCAGATGGTTTTTTCCCCCCCAAGGGTGAACATAGATAAGCATATACATTGGAATATGGAAGTGTTTAATTTATTGATTCTCATACAACCAATTTGAAGAGTAGCTGCAGTGTTAATATTAAGGTGACAACATTAATTGTACTGCTGATTTAAAAATTAGCAACCCTAGTTTTTACCACAGTATGGATATTGAATAGAGCTTACAAAACTGCTTTAAAACTGTGATATAAGAAAAATAATTCTTTTTTTTTTTAAGCAGTTATTTTTTATTCCACACCATGTGTTGGATAACTGAAACACCTAACCTGAGGAAAAGACTGTTACTGATTGTGCCTGCTGTTTTCAACAATTGTACTTTTTTAGCTCGTGAGTTTTTCAGAAAATATCCCAAGTCAGTGCTATTAATATGTAATTTTTTACTTACTTCCCATGTTCTTTCTCCAGTTGAAGTGGTGAGAAAACTGAGGGAACTTTGTTTTGTGAGGGAACACTCGCAGTGGCTATGATTGTTTGTCCACTTGTGCCTTCACACTCCAGTCTTGTCTGGGAAATGCAACGTCCCAGTAACAACAGGAGCAGTGGAGGAAGAAGGAGAAAACAAGAGATGTCACTGAAAGGGAATGAAAATGAAGGAGAGAGAGGTCAAGGGGCTGAAATGAAAGGAGAATATTTAAGATCAGAACAGTCACTGTCCTTTTCAGTTAAATGTGAAGAAATCGTGTCCTCTTGCCATCGCTAAGGTTCTACTTCTAAAGCAACCTGCAGGGTGAACCTATTTTTTGTCTTCGTGTGTTTCAAACCCTATTTGCTGCACAGAATCTGGAGTAACTTGGTAATGCTGTTAATAATAATGTCTTTGCTATGCTTTGGTTGTAGATGTAGATGGCACCACCCTCTTAGATAAGGAAAATTAATTCCAACAGAGATCATTTGTAGAAAAAAACTACCTTTATTTTGGGGGGGTCATTTTGGCTGAAAGGCAATTAAAAACTTGCTTTAGAAAAGGGTCTGTTTTACTCTCCTGGTGGGATTTGGCTACATTTCTTTGAATTGGATGGCTTAAGAGTCACAATATTTTGGTTGGGTTTTTTTTTTTTTTTTTTTTTTTTTTTTTTTTTTTTTGGTGCTTTTTTTTTTTTTTTTTTGTGCGTATCTGGCAACATGTTTGACTCTATGGATAGCAACAGAATAATACTAATAGGGTGGAAATTTTCGAATTGTGTATTGGATAATTCCTCATGAGAAGTAGGACAAGTAGAAGAGGTTACTCTCAAGTAAGGGAAGAAAGCTGATCTAATACAATGACAAAATTACAAATGCTATAGGAAAAATATGCTGGAGACAAATGATGAATGTGGAATTAAGTCTTGTAAAGACTAGGAAGGTAATTTGATAATACATACAGGCCTAGCTGAGGTGGCATAAAACATCTCATTGTACAACTCACGTGTAAGAAATCCTGTGGTGTGATGCAGTGATGTGTTACTGGCACTTATAAAAGTTCCTCATGCACTTCTGTTTCTTACTATTCATTATTAATGTGTGTGTTAAACATTTACTCTCTCATTTCAGAAGGTTATCATATGCTATTAATGTAAAACTACACCGTGAAACCAAAGATAACAATCTTGTTTTAAGTTAATGTATGGATGTTCACAGCCAGTGAACAAATTCTTAATTTAAATTGGTTTATAAAAAGCAATTATAAACAGACAAGTCAAATTTATCTCTTTGCTATAAAAACCATGCACAAGTGAGCCACGTGTTCAATTGGAATCTTTCCTGCTGAAAAGCAAGCCTGTTCATGTCTTATTCTGTCGGACATGGAGAAATTAATATTTACTCCTGTTTTGCAGCAGTGTTTTACACACTGGAGAATTTCTTTCTTTTCTGTGATACTACTGAAGTAATATGGTTCAGTCATCTTTTAATTGAAGTTACTCCAATTTACTTTAGAGATATGTCTTATCAGGGAACAAATTTAATAATGTTATCACAGTCAAATAAGCCAAATATGACCAAGCTGCTCTTCAACAGAATAGTCTCAAACAGTAAAATTTATTGCATTTTTATTTGGGCAACTATAGCAATTTCAGTTATTTTGCTTAATAGTTTATCACTGAGTTATGACTGTGTATTGGAAAAAATCCTGGGTGGAATAGCCAAGAATAGCCAAGGAGTTTTAGGATAGACCTGAGAATGATTTCTCAGTGTCACATCATCACAGCACAGTACCCCTTACTCGCTGTTTTCACCCCTGATCATTTACTGGGAATTGCTGATTTTTGAAATCACATGTGTGGCCCTAAAGAACCCAAATGTGTTGAGCAAGAGGTACTTGCATGGCATGAGAGCTGATTCCTGGATACCCCGTTTAGAAATCACACTGGAGAAGTTTATTGTTGATTTCTTTAAATCTCCCTCATCTCTATTCAGGAAGAATTTCAGATTAAAAGCTTAAATCTGTATACTGGGTCTGGCTGTGATGGAGTTTATTGTCTTCCCAGCAGCCATGTGGTGCTGTGTTTAGGTTTGAGGCAGGAACAGAGTTCATACCAACCCCTATTTTGGCTGCTGCTGAGCAGTGCAGGCACAGCATTAAGGGTTCCTCTTTTTCCCACCGTGATTCCTACAGTGGTTGGCTGCTGGGGATGGCAAGAGGCTGGGAGGGGACACAAGCTGGGCACATCCAACCTGAGCTGATCAAAGGTGTGTTAATGCTCATCAATAAGAGTGGACTTAACCTGTGTTCACTTGCCTAACCTGGCCCTTTTCCACCAAGGGAAATCCTGATCCTTGCTGCACGCGTCCCCTGCTTCTTAGCCAGCAAATCAATACTTCCACCCTTCTTGGAGTCATTTTCCTCTCAGACTTTGAGATTCTGCTGGGTGATTACTCCCATCCTTTGCACTTTCTCTGAGTCATCCCCAGTGCTTTGAGCTCAACATGATGATTCCATTATTTTGGTATTCATATCCAGTTTTTTGTCAGGATGCCAAACTACTCTCTGAGAAGCTCAGGTCACAAACAGGGAAAAATATTTTCAAATTGGTTATATCCTTGATGACTCTAAATGAAATGTAATTTGATATAATTTAGGGTTGGAATTAAAGCATGTAAACTTTGTGGAATGTTTTTTTATGTTTTAAAGAACTCTTGCAAGCAACAGAGACTGCTCTGCAAAGATTCAAAATGCAAAGTGCTTAAAATGGATGGTACTCACCCATGTGGATAAGGAAGTTCTTTGTAATGATATATTTCTCCCTTGTAGATTGCAACATGGTTTAGAATAATGATTTTTATATTCAATAATACATCCAGATTCAGTTGTAATTCTTAAGTTACATGTAGTACTCCAGGAAAATAAATATTTCATTACCAAGTGTCAGACTTATGGGCTAATTAACATTTCAGGAATGAAAGAAGTAGTGTCATTAGCTTTACTCATAGAACTAACTATGAAGGGTGTTGTTCCTCACTACTCCTGTGGAATTTCTGCAATGGAACTGAATAGACAGAATTATTAACAATTAAATTTTGGTGTTGAATGAGAGGAGTCCAATTTATGATGAGATTGCAGAAGACAGAGAAACTTCCATAAAGCCAGTTCAGGGACCCACGTGCTCCAAGAAGTCAGTGGTGAATATGTGGGAAGTCTCTGAATGCCAAGAGCATTTTTCAGTCCAACTAGCAAAATAATACCTGATCTCTTTCGGTGACAAGGAGGAACTCTGGCAGTGTATGAGACTGAGATGTTTAAGTGTCAGCTTATGTTAAATGCTTTATCTTTTGAGGAAAGGGTTTGCAACTAAAGCACATGGGGTCTAACTCCAAAAGGGCAATACTCCCAAGTTTAAATATTTAATGCTTGTTTTTCAGCATTCATCTGTTTGCTTATTTGTTTTCTTGCAGCTAACTAGTGTTGCAGGAATTGTCTAGGAAGGCTTGAGGGGAAGATACATGGAGGAAAAAGCAGACATAAAATTCAGGGCTTGAAGTAGGCTTTCCAGTAGAAAGTTGGGTTTCCAACTCCACAGTAAAGTTCAAGGTAGCAATAATTTTGTCCTGCTGTCTCCTGTGAGACAGGTGTAGAAGCCTTGTGACAATATAAAGCACAGTGCTAAACTGTTTAACGATTGATTTGGACAGTTTAGTACCCAACAGGGTTGTTAGGGCAAAATTCGCCTCTGCAGTGAAATACCCAAAGTAAAAGACTGAAGACTGTCAGGCTCTTCCCAGTGAACTGAGGTGTGTGATTCAGCCTGGAAAGGTTTAAACAGGAGGGGAATTCCATCCTTTCATTTGGAGACTTTCTGTCATTCACAACATTTGGAATGTTGTGCAAATCTGTCAATGGCATTTTCTTTCTGTCTTCCCAACTGGGGCATATTGCACATTGAAGACAGAGATTTTCAGAGAGAAAATTGTAGGAATTTTCCCTGGAGTTTTTGCGTTAGGGTGGATAGTTCTGTCCAGAGATCTACTGTGAGCAATTTTTAATGGCAATCTTTGCACTTTCATAGTTGCACAATTAGGCCACAGACCTGTCAGTATGAAGTCATTTATAAAAGGTAGGAAACTGGCATTTTGTATAATAACAGGTATCAGTGGAGAATTTTTTTAATCAGAGCCTTGTGGCTTCAGCTTTTACCACAGAGTATCATTTGGGTTATTTCAAGCAAGCAAAATATTGGATATTTCTTCTCAGTTTGTTACAGAATAATTTGTTTTCCATTGACAAAAAAATATAGAATCTTTATTTCCATTGCTGTAAGCAATCGTTAATATTAGGGACAAGTATTGGATTATTCTGGATCCATCAATTCTTCCAGGTGTACATTACAACAAGCATATTTCAGAAAGAACTAGGTTTCAAATAGTATCTACAAGCTCAGAAATCTACTAGCTTTGAATATTTCAGACTGGAGGGAAAAGAATGATCCGGGCAAAAAAAAGGAGCACAAAACGAAACTTTATCTGAGCTTTAAGGCTTTGCATTTGACTACAATAAAAAGTACCTGAAATGCTAATCACTGATCATTCTAAAGGGTTAAAGTATTTGCAGCCTAAACCTGCATTATACAAAGTAATTTATTAATTTACATGTATTTGTATGTGATAGCAGGTCGTTGAGGCATGTTTCTCTGATCTACAGTGCATAATAAGCGTATGAAATATCTGTTCCACAGTGTCTTTGGACTTCACAGGAACAGTCACATTTTGAAATACCGTGGCTAATCTAAAACTATCCAGCTGAACAGAAAAACAAAACCAGTCCCAAATATGAATAAATGATTTGCTACTTAATATGTCAGTGTTTTTTGTCAGGTTGATAACATTAGGCTCGGCTGCATTCAATTCTAAACCCTGCAATATTTGAAGCCTGATATTGTGCCTCGCTAAATTTAATACATGGACCTCAGTAATAGAGGAAATCACTTTAGCACTTGGCAGTTTGTAATGCTGTATAAAATTGACTGCTCTGCAAACACAATAGCGATAATAAAAATTGTGGTCAGTAGGGGGGTGTAATGCATTTTCCAGCTTCAGCAAAGGTCCAGAGGAGATTTATTGAGATTTTGCTGTTTGGGTGAGGATCAATAGAGCTTCGTTAATAATTCGTTGTAAGGGCACCCTTCAGGGATCTGACATTTTACTTTAAAACTTTGGTAATTTTGAAAGCATGCCTGGTGATAACGATGTCAAGTCCCTGTGTTTTGTGGGCATGGATTTTTGCATTCACTTTGTGGGAGCATTTACTTTCACAGCAATTACATTTGAAATCATTCAATATATGAAGCAGTCCAGTATTGATAACAAGATTCCACTTGTTCTAATGCAACTCTTAAGAAAGAATCCCAAACACATTCTCAAGTCCTCCATTTTGTCTGTTGTTTTCCTCTCTAAGCAGAGAACATTTAAACATCTCTCTGTAATTTTGTAGTGGTGTATAAGTTTCATGAATGCTCTGAAACTACACTCTTATTTTCACGACTGTGGAATTAGGTTTCATATGAAACTTATCCCTTTCCCTTCCTATTGCTGGTAGCACTTTGCATAACAACTATTAGTTTGACTGCGATATCTGTACTTCCTTTATGTTTTCCTAAAAGAAACTTCACTTCCTGTGCTAAGCAAGCCTTCCTTTTCGGCCAGCAACTTTTGATGGACACTGCTGTTTGTAAGGAAACAAAAATTTGTCAGGACTTGCAGTTGGAACACAGGGAAAAGGTACAGCAGAAGGATTTATTTTCAATGAGCATGCACAAAGTAAGATTTATGGCTTGTGCAGCGCCGATGACGTTCCTTACACAGTTGCTGAGCTACAGCAAATTAAAGGGATCCGTGAATACTGAGGGGTGTGTTTTTGTAATGAGGGAAAAGAGACAGAAACAATAAGAAGATAATTAAGGTAACAACTTGTGAAAAATTAAAGTGTTTCTGTCTTTCATTTTTGAATCTCTGAGCATAAACTTTGTAGTTGTTAATTTAATTGCTGATGTTCTCTGTATCCCTGAAGAATATTAAGGATTAATCATCTGGTTCATTCCAACAAGAGATAAGGCCTAAGTGAATTGAAATTTTACCAATTTAACCCTCTCTCCCTCCTAATATGACATGATTAACATTCTTCAATTAACAACACATAATTGCACTTACTCCATTTTTCAGTTTCAGGTTGCCCTTTGCAGGTATTTCAAAACTGAATAAAAGGCAGGCTCTATTTTTGTTCTGTATTATCAGTCACTTAAGTTCAGCCAAATTACAAGAATTGAGGTTTTTAACTTTTACTTCTTTTGGTCCTTTTTTCCCCCCCCCCAATGATCTCTATGTGCATGTCCTGAAAATCAGTTCTGATTAGCTAAATGTTTTCTTTAAGGATAGCCAACTATTTCTTTTCCAACCTTTGCCAATCTGAATAAATTTTCTTAATTATTTGTGGCAGAATACTGATACACAATTTCACTGAGCCCTAGAATGCAGAGCTTTTCATCTAAATATTAGTGCATAATATATTGTTTAATTTGTTTTATAAAAGATAATGAAATTATTTACATTTTTAAGACTTCGGTTCCAAGCAACACTCAGTAAAAATGCAGCACTTTTATGTAACCTGGTATTTACTGAAGTGCTTTCTGGCATCTTTTGCTGGGCAAATAGTACAGAGTTGCCTTGTGTCTCGTGGATAATCAAGTAGCTGTTAGTGGGAAAACGTCATTAATTTATGGTAAAATGAGACCAAACGAAACTAGATAGGAAGAAAACACATCTGCTTTCCTTCTGAAAACAAGGAGGTAAGGGAAGTTTACTGCTTTGTAGAGTTCTAGATTTGTAGATTTTTAGCACTAGACATGGAAACATTACTGTTTTCCTTTTAAAGCTTTTAAAAGGAAAATGGTGTTACTTCCCTACCTAGTGCTTAAAACATTCCGTTATTTTTTTCTCTTTAAGGCCTGTGAAACTTTAAACACAAGTTATTTTCCATTCAAATTTTAATGAAGCATATGCATGATAACCATGGTTCTTTGTCAGGGATCTGTCCTATGAAAATCTGGGATATTTCATGTAGGGGCATGATGTAAGACTGGACCTGTCCAGAGTTCAGTACGTCCCCAAGTACCAGTGTAAAGTGACAATGCTTTCTCCTACACATCAAACGAAACTGCATTCGGGAAGAAATTAATCAGGGCCCTCTTTCGTGCATTAAAGTTGCAGGACTTTATTGAGAACTGCTAAAATCAATTATGATATACAGGGCTACAGAAGGAGGAGATATCTAACTTTATAGAAAATGCAGTCAAGGATGATTGAGATATAGATAAGTGATCAGGGAGACAGTTCTGTGTATGTACACATATGTATATGTTTATATATAAATATATATATACGTAAAACCTTAAAAGGCATCCAGGTTTTTCTCTTTCAGAAACCAACAAAACATCACCCTCTCTACTTTTGTGAAAAGGAGACTGACATCATTAGTGAGCTGAAACATGCTATCTTTTCATGGGTCAGAAAAATTCTTTTCCAACAATTAAACATGGTCATTATTTTTGTTATTTCTAGAAGGTCATGTTCACTTGATGATTGTGACAGGTGGGCAAAGGATGCCCACAGACAGCAATGGTTCCCTCCACTGCTGCATTTTTAAAAATGTGTCAGGGCTGAATTGTTTGAAATTTTGCTCAAGAGGAATAATGCTACCAGTGGAATAATCAGCAAGTGAAATGACTTCAACCCCAGGCACTACCTGTCTTTGCAAATTTCTGCCCTGGGTCCATCCTTCCAGCAGGCAGGCAGGAGTCTTAGAATATTAATGTTAAATGTAAGGAATGCCTTGAACACTGTTGTTCATGCACCTGTGCATGCAGTTGTGCTTTCTGAGGTCAGGGCCTGCTCAGGGAGCTGGGCTGAGGAGCACAGCCTCAGCGCTGGTAGCATTCCAGAGAATATCTTAAAATGGGATGGCAATTAACACTTGCACAGCCAGCACCTCCTTCCCTTTCCTGCTCCCTCTGTGTTGGATGCAACAAAACAAGAAGCAAACTTTTTTTTTCCCCCTATTTCTTTCACTTACATTTGGCATTAGTCATTATTCTGGGGCTCACCACCTGTTTACCCCTTGTTTGGAAGCACTGATGAGCACCACTTCCTAAAATGATCACGGGACCTGTGCCAGGAAATCTCCTCCCGATGTTTCAAAACCTTTTTCTGAATCTTTCTTTCAGTTTAACCAAATCTGCTTTCTTCAGAATTAGCAAAATAACTTATTTTCTCAATGAAACTGAAAACAATTGTTTAATCAAAGAATGGCAGAGATGTTTCACTCACTTTGACAGCTGTGATACATAGGATATGACTCTAGTCAAGGCAGTGATAACTGTATTTAAAAATTAGCCAATATTACAGATGTAACTAGGATGAAAGAGAGATCCTTATTTAAAATTAGTATGAAGAATGAGGTATGAATTAGGAACTTCCATCACTGGTCTGCAACAGAAGGCATAGCAGCACTGGTGATGTGCACAGGGAGAAATACTTCAGAGGAGAATAACTTCTGATTTTTTTGGTGTGTTTTGTTTATTTGTTCCACAGTTGGGCATAGTTTCAGATTTATCAAAGAAAAGCCATAGGAAGACCACTCAATCACAGACTTAATTGCAGTTTCTTCCTCTGTCAGCTTTTGGGGAGCCAGGCACTCTGTGGTGTGAGCAATGCTCAATGTACTCATTAGCAAGACAGCTGAGGGGAGCATCTCAGGGGGTTGCTGCTGGCCTGCAGCCCCCACCAAGACCTGCAGCCCAAGCTCTATGGCATCTTTGGGTATTTTACACTTTATTTTACCCCTTACAACAGGACCTAGTCTTTCCTGTTTACTGCCGTGCTGTGTTACTGTAATGCATGAAGGCAACTGCTTTGCTCTGGGAGGACTGCTGAAAATTTTTGTCATAGAAGCAGCCTCTGAGGTCTGGTTTAATTTATTCTGAGAAACTCTGCAGAGAAATCTACTAGTTAGTGAAAAAAACCTGGTTATTGTATGCTCTGTAATGTACTGTGTGCTGGGGGGAAAAGAGTGAAAAACCCTGTACTGTTCAACTGTTTGGCTACTTGAAAAAATATGAGGAAAGAGAAAACAAGGTAGACAACTGAATCTGGAATTCATTGAGATAAAAGACTTCTATACTGTTCTCTACTTTTGTCAGCAAACATCCTCAGATTTAGTCACTTTACTTCATCTGAAACAATTTCTGCAGTGCCAAAAATTCATGTTAGGCTCCTGGACTTTGGTAAGCTCTTATTTGTAGGGTAAAATAAGCACAAGACTGTGATGCCTTTTCCTGGTCTTAAAATCAAGAGTCATACACGGTTAGGAGGGGAAAAGGGATTTTACCTTGGTATTTATTTTAAGGATCCTTAGGTGCACACGTCCAGGTCATATGCACCGAAATGCACCCCGCCAAAATGCCCACCCCAAAAGATCTGGTATAACATCATAGGTTTTACTAATTAGCAGATCTATCAAAGATTCCCCAATGAGAGGCTCAAGTGAGCCCCCCCTCCCCCAGGAGCCTTCCCCTGGATGGTTCTATCTTGGTTTACAGAATGTGTTCTGGAGAGCACCTTGGGCTCTGGGGCACACTGATCCCTGGCTACGAAGCTTCTAAAACGTTTAGTCCCCTGGCTGAACAAACAAGTCCAAGAATGTGGGCAAAAAGCACTGGGAATACAGAAGTTGTAAAAAAGGTGTAACAGGGGTATAAAAGAAAAGGGAAAAATCTTCATGGTGTCAACTGTCATATTCAGCTGAAGGACAGGCTGTCAAACCCTTACCAATGCAGGGTTTGCTCAGCCACTGCCCTCTCCAGCTGCAGTGTGTAGGGCACCTCTGTGTGACCATGGAACAGGATGTCAGGAGTGTATCCTTGTCACCCTCCAGATGTAAATCCTGCACGATTCAGCACCTGCAGAGCTCTTTGTAATGGGATTCTAGGATGAATGTAATGTAGTTTTATGATAAGTTTTGGTACCAGGACAATTTACTGCTGAAGTTTAGAATATACTGAAAAAATACATACTGTGTTTGGCCCCAACTCATGTTTGATCTGGATGGGGAAGTCTTTTTGTGGAACTTGTGTTGGCCTCTACCCAAGGGACAGGAAATAGTGGAACAGCTAATCCAGGTGAATGCAGAGAATTTATTCTTTCATTGTTTTTCTTTCTCTGCGTTTACCTTTGTTTAGTTTAGTTACATTTAGTTGTACAACAAGCTGGGCCAAAGAGATGATTGCTGGTGCTGCCTGTGTTCCCAAGGCAAGAGGTTCATGCTGAAGGTGACCACAAAAGGACCCAGGCTCTCCTTCATTACCTACAAGTGCTCAGCTTTTGGAATATTGGCTGGAACACAAACAGTGGCTCTTGAATTTTATATGCCAGGGACAACAAGGACTGGCCAGTTCAGTTCTGCCCCAGCCCACAGCTAGGCACTTCAGTAACCACTCTGGCAAAAAAATGAAGTTAAAAGTGTCAGTAAGGACTGCTGTTAAATCTAACAAAGCCTTTTAGACTGTGGGAGCCACTCCAGGTCGTTCCCATTAACACAGATTCCTTGTTGGTTAGACTGTGGAGCAAGCAAGCTTTGAGGTAAGGATAATTTCTGTGTTAAATGCACACTGCTAGCTAGATTTAATTACATCAGATAAAAGATCACTAAATTTCCCTCTAGTAATTAGTAAGTATTTCTAGAGCAGTTTATATCTTGCATAAAGCAGCAGTGCCTATAGTCCAAAAACATAACAGTTGATAGCTACTTCAACTGACCAGCAATGCAGATAAATACATAAAAATGGGAATGGGGAAAAAAAAGAAATATGAAAATAAAGAGCATTCTGTGAATAGAAAGTATATATTAAATAGTATTCAGTTCTACTCTTGCAGAATTATCTTTTTCCCACTGACCATGGTAACTTGTATTTTAAATAGAAATTGAGGTTTGCAGTTCTGGGTTTTGAATCTAGTGTCTGTAAGGGGGTTTTTGTTTGTTTGCGAGGCTTTTGTTTTGTGGGGTTTTTTTTTTGGTTTGTTTGTTTCTTTTTGGTTTTTTTTTGTTTTTTTTTTTTTTTTTTTGGTTGGTTGGGGTTTTTTTTCCATTCAGGTGTAGAATTCTGTTTTAATTTTTTTCTCGAGTCTGTTATACTTTTATGAGAGTTTCAGTCAAAGTCATTAAGGCTATGAAACAGCAATTTTAGACTGATTGCAATTTCTAGACTTTTTTCACTATAATAAGCAGCCACCATTGTAAAATATGACATCATGATGGTGTCAGAGAAAAAGCAGTAATTTTTTTATCACATGTAATTCAGTAACCAAACTAATGGTCTCACTGCATGAATATGTTACAGTATCATCAGGCTAATTAACAAGAGGGGAAATGACTTCCACACCCAAGTAATTAAATACTTTCTGATGGGTTACTGTAAAGAAGTTACAAAAGACATTTGAAATAGCAATGCTATAGGAGCATTATATATGTCCAAGGATGCTACATCATGCACAGTATTAACAATGTGGACAAAGTATTAACTCTGTGGCACTATAACTGAAGCAATATAATCTAACTAAGTTTTTTGATATGTGTTATGCTGTATTTGGACTGAGTGACTTGGTAGCATTGGATTGCTGATGGGAGCGATCACATGGCTGCAGTGATAAAATAGCTGAAAAATTATTCACTTGTCTACATCTACTTTTTAAAAAATGTCTTAATTTTTTGCTTTAATATGCTAAATCCAGAGTTCGGTACCTGCATGAATTGAACAGTGCATAATCAGGACTATGGTGCTCAGAGCACACAGAAATTGATGTGATGTACAGTGTTAGCTGTGTTTAATAACAGTATACGTAAAGGTGTCCCAAGTTCTGCCTCTACAGATTAGAGAGGAATTAGGAACATTTGATGTTTCTGGTAAATTCAGAACTAAAAATTGAGGATAGAAGCCATTATTTAGTCTTTTAAAAGTAAGAGGAGTGCTTGTTGTTTTCAAGGTATAGCCCCTGGATTCTAAGGCAGTAATCTAGGAATGCCTCTTTCTGCCTCACACTGTGGTTTTGAGGTGTTTCCTCTGTAACAGATTGTGCAGAGCAGCCCACAGGTTTTCTTTTGAGAGGTTGGGGACAAGGCATATAGCTTAAAATAAGTTCACAGTGTTTTAGAAAAGGTACACTGCATACTTTTAACTGTCTAATTCACTCTCATAGAATAACGTGGTTGTCAAAACTTGCATAGTTCAAAATCCATTTGATCAACATGGAAAACAAGTTCATGGTGCATTATTGAAGCAGAAGTGATTGAAACAGTTCAGTGCAGGGAAGTCCCATTATATTGTTGTCTTATTTCTCTGTCTCCAGACTTTCCAAGCTTTAGACAAATCTGGAGACAGAATTCTGGGACAGACTTTCATTTGATGAAACATAGTACAATTGCTCATATGTTATGTCCCTGTGTTTGGCAGTGCATGACTGAAGGGTGTTGTTTATCACATTTTGCTTGCAGACAGACCAGATGAAGAAACTTGAGCTCAGGGAAATGCTGCCTATTTCTGGCACACCTTGCTATACAGGGAGAGTTCACATCAAAAAGGGAAACACTGGAGTATCTTTTCAGATCATCAGAGTAGTGCTCTGATGTTGGTCTGGGAAGATTTATGCAAAGCAGAGATGCAGCTTTATGTTTAACCTTAAAGATACAAGCCATCAAACATAGATTCCGCATCCTGCTGTGTCACCCTCCTTAATCTGTTTGAAACAATCTGCCTTCCAGAAACTTAAGGGCAAAGAGGGGGAGAACCTGATTTAGTCCCAAAACTGGAGTCATTAATGAACACTGACTCACTGAACTTCTTGTGGTGAGCAACGCTGCTTCATCTCCCCTAATATAACAGATTCTGTCTTGGCAGTCTCTGGGGGTGATTTCCCCAAACACCAATGAAGCTGTGGAGAATAGTATTGAAATAAAAAAAAAGAGAGATAAGGTAGAAAAATAAAGGAATCAAATCTTGTATTACTGATACGCACAGCTTTTACATCTCACACTAGGTTATTTTAACACACACCACAATATCTGACCCACTGTGATGAATTAGGAATAGATGCACGGATCAGGTTCCTGGTTCTGAAATGCATTAAGCATTTATTCCAGCTGTGCTAGTGAGTGCTAATAAATATATAAAAGAGCCACTATTGTGGAAAGATAATTTGAACAGCAAGCAGTTGTGTTTCACAGGAAAAACATGTATGCACACACATATACATATATATGTGTGTATATACACGGTGGTATGGATTTTTAAACATATGTGGGGTCTTTATTTCAGAATGGTCTCTTAGAATGCTGAATGTAGTCTCTAGTTCAAGGCTGCACAGGAGGAAAAACAGCACAATAGCTTTCCAGTGAAAGTCACCAATCCCCAAAATAAAATGCATATTAAAATGCTTAATCCTACAAGTAGCTTTTGTTCAAAGTCAAAATATCTTGACCTTTTAGAGACAGCAGAGAAATCTCAGTGTGTTGTTGTTTAGTTCATAGTTCAAAATGCAAGCTGTGTTTCTGCTGTAACTGCAGAAGGTATTATGCTGGCAAACTATGTGTGCATTAGGTCATGCAGTGATACAGCTTGTTTAGACCTGGCTGCGACCCTACTCTAAATACAGAGGAATTCAAACCATGTCCTTGCATTCAGTATTATTTTAGTTGATTATTCACTAAATATTCAGAGGCTTCAGTGTCATTAAGAGCATATAACCAAAATGACATGGGCAGTATTATCCTTATCAGTGTAGGTTAATGAAAGGAAACTCATCTGGGTTAATGAAAGGAAACTCATCTGATCATCTTTTCAGGAGTCTCACCCATTGCAAAGCTTTTCCTCATGCATATGTACAGTGTGACAGGCAGCTCTGAGGAGCTCTGGGCTCAGGGAATGGGAAGCAGGACCATATGCTTAGTCATTAAATACATTCATAGGACAAACTCAATCACTGGAAACATGTGTAGTACAAGATACCGTTTCAATTTGAAAATGAATTTAGGGTAAATAAAAGGTTGTATCCCATGCACAGTGTTACAACATGGTGTTGCTATGGAATCCAAAGGAATTTCATGCAAAAACTGCTGGATGGTATATTCAGAGTGCTTGTACATTGCATTTCGTTAGGGATGGTAAAATGGTGCTGAATGTAAATGAACCCAAAAAGCAGGGATCTGCAGCACCTGTGCCAAACTGAGATCAGGTGGAAACTGATGGCAATTGGATCAAAAGAATTCTACATCTCACCATCAATATCATGCACCTGATCTGGAGTAAGAACAAAAATTTACTATTTATGCTTCTCCATTAAGGATGTGTATCTTTATAAACATCTTTTTAAAGATACTAAAGAAATGTTGTGGGGATAAACCCTTTGCCCTATACTGTATTAAACTTTAACTCCTCTTTCTGTTCTTTTAACACATGTATTTTAAGCACAGAGAATATATTTATGTTCTCTGAAAGGCAGACTCATCTAGAAGTTCCCTCAACACCCTTGTCTCACGAAATACCACTGGAAGAAATTAAATTTAATCTGTATTTTAAGTGAAATTCATCAGCATTTCAACATAATAGTCCATTTCCCTGCTAATATTAGACTTTTTTCTATCCCATTATTCAAGCCAACACCATTCACAGGGACTTTCTATTTTCAAAGCTTGCATGAAATTTAAGTAGGGAACAGCACCTTTCTTTCACCCTCTGCGGCTGAAGGTGACGTAGCAGTGACTCACGTTTTATGTCACCCTTTTACTTGTAGAACAATTACGTGAACTTAAACTTTGATGATAATGAATTATGTAACTTAATAGACATCTCTAAATTATTTCATGAAAAACATTTTCAAAGCTGGATTTTTATTATCTGCATGCCGAATAATGATGCTTTTTTTAGTGTTTGCATCTAATGATAGACATTAATTTTTCTTTTAGCTAGTGCATGTAGGCTTAGGAATTTAAAGGTTTGTTTTTGTTTTTTTTTTTCTTAAAGAAGTAAACCCCCAGTTCCCTCGGTGTTTGGCAGGCATGGAGTTACAGGAATGCTTGGTATTGCTGTTCAGCTGAACACGACCACAGAATTGTTACCTCTGTAGTGCAGTTTGAGCAAGGACTGATTAACCAACATTTTTATTGGGACATTTCAGAGGTAATCTGTGAATATGGCAATGTTTCATGGTACTTCTCTTTCCTGTGATGAGGATTGATGTTGCCTCAGTTGTCAATCACTTATCTGTGTCGACAGCCAGAATGTGGGGCTCTGGCTTCTCTCTTATTAGAAATAACTTCAGAATATGTTGGGTTTATGAACATTTTTTAGATTGCACGTAGTTAGTTTGTCAGAGGGTTGTGGAGTTTTTTACTTGTTTTGATTAGCAAAGAATTTTATTGTCTCTTTTATGAGAACAGCAGATAAATTTCCTTTTTTTTTTTTCTCAAGCAGAAAAAGGATTTGAGGTAATATACTTTAGAGTTGGCAAAAGTGGTGGAAGTAAAATGAGGAACAACTTGGAGGAGGTGCCTAAATTCATAGCAGGTAAAAGCTCATGTGGTGAAGTCCATTTTTAGTCAGTTTATACTGGATGCAACATTTGTGAGGAGTCTCAGCTGAGAAGTGCTTTTGCAGACCACCGCTGTCAGAGTTTCTAAAACACTTTTACTAATTAATTCAAATGGTACCACTCTCTTTTATTCTCATTAGAAACAGTAAGACTTGAGGAGTCAAGTCCTGGGTTTGTGCCATCCCCTTCTTTGAGGTGAAACTGAAAACACCTGTTAATTACTGAAACTGATGTAATTATTTTAGGAGAAAGTGATAACAGCTGTGTGACACTATCAGCTGGATTTCTTTGCTTAAAAGAAATTGTCTGTTTTTAACTGCTCACCTTTAAACTTTACATGTTTGGCATGTGCTTTAGAGGCCTTTTTTTCCACTTAAAAATTGCTACTAGGACACCTGAAACACACATGAAAGTGAGTACAGGAAAAACACCATTTTGCCTGCAGTAAAGCTTGTTACAGTGATTTTAGGAAGCACTCCTGTTTCATAGGCTTTGGATTAGTAACCTGGAAGTCAGAGAGGTTGGCTTTTGTCGCTGGGTACCCGAGGGTGTGACTTAGACAAACAGCTGGACAAAACCCCCTAACAGTAGGGTTTTGTGTAGTTTTGCTGAAGTTTTGGTGCAGCTCAGCACTCGACAAAATTGCTGAAATTATTGCATTGAAGGCCAAGAACGCACAAAACACCTCTGGCACCTGTAGTTCTGAGCTGATACAGACTCCATGCTGCAGCTGAGCCTAAGGGCTGGTTCTTAGAGCTCCCTGGCTTTCTTTAAACCCCTTCCTTGCTTTTCAGCAGCACATTTTGGAGGGAGAGGGTCCCTATGCATAGAGATGGGTCAGGATCTTGTATGTGTGCTCATTACATGGCCAGTGCAATGGAGTGGGACGGGTTCACTACTCACACTAGGGTGAGGAAAGCTGGAAAGTCAAATACTGGAAGAGATTGTGCCCGAGTAAGGCAAAATGGAGTTCCTCAGAGAATAATTTATCTTTTGTTGTTGTTTTTGTTACTTGCTTTGGGGTTTTTGGGGGTTTTTTTTGTTTTTTTTTAAATACAGCAGTATGCTAAAAGTCTTCTACACCCTAAAATTGAAGTATTATTTGTGCATAAAAATACTTTGTGTACGCCAGTACATATTAAAATTGCTTTTTGTCTACTATCCTATGAAGGGTTTATTTGCTTAAAAAGAGCAAGTCCCATGTTAAAACTCAGTAGATACACATTAGTTTAAATGTTTTAGAAATATTGCCCTCTAACTACGTACATAAGCCAGGCAGAAGAAAAAATGACGCCTTAAAATTAATTACTCAAAAGCTTTTTTGTGCTGTGGCTTCTATTGTGAAATTTTCTATAACTTTTTTTTTTTTTCCTTTCCAAAGCAATTGGAAAGATTTGGTCAGTCTCAAGCATCTGTTTGAATATTTCCTAGTGGCAAGGTCCAAACTTGGCTGAGTTGTTTTGGCTGGAGATGGACAATTACGTGATGCTGGAAAATGTCCCTTAGGTGTGGTACCTGTGACAGCCAATGGAAGGAGCTAACCCTGCCCTGCAGATCTAGGGTTCTCTTGCACACACAAATCCATTTGTTATAGGCCTGCATCCCTTATTATACAGTACTTCATAGTACCGTGCTTAAAAGGCACTGCAGTTTTCTGTTCCTCTCAGAGCCAGTGTCCTACAACACCCAAGGACTTGCACACTCTGCTAAATTTTTAATGTCCTTTTTATCAAACAGATGCTACCATTATTCTGTGTGATAAAACAGTTTAAAAAGTAAAACAGATAAACTGTTTTGGGTTTTTTTTCCCTAGAATTATGTATAAATTTTATTTTATGAAGAGCCAGAATAAGCCATAAGCTTTCCACAGAGTTGTTCCCTGAGCAAATCTGGAAGCAGCAGAGGAATAAGCCATGTTGATGTTTCAGTGCTGCCTATATGATTAGCTAGATCATTGCCTTGGTTTTCCAATATTAAAGCCATGCTGCTGTTTTGTGATGTATGTATGGCCTGGGAAGAAAGGAGATGACTTTTATTTAAGTCGGCTAATAGGTCCCATGGTTTCCAGAGCTGAGTTTGTTTGGATTTGGGTGGTGAACTTATAAAGGCTTACTTGTTCCAGCAGCACAGCAGGCAGACAGGTTCTCCCAGTGGCACTGACATTTACTATAACTTGTGTGTGTGTATCTATCTTACAACTTTAGTGGTCCACTCACCAGAGGGTTCAGCGCTGCCAAAGAGCACTCTAGGTTTGATTGGAAGGCTTGGGTTATTATGGATATGCATTTGCTTTGGCTGAAGGTAAAAATCTAATGAGAAACAGAGAGGGTGGTATATGTGTGTATGTAGAAAATTTATATCTGAGAGCTTTGCTGCTTTATCTGGGAAAACCCTGTTTGCCTTCAAAGGCCACGTGAAAGCTTCTGTTTATATGCACAGACTGCGAGATCTCGTTTTCTCGTGGTGAAGGATAGTAGGTTTTATTCTAAATTATATGAACTATGCTCAAATCCTTAGATGGACATACTTAGCACAAAATGTGTGCTAAGATTAAAAAAAAAATAGGGGGAAATGCTCTGCACTTCATTTCTGACACGTGCTGGGTAGGCAGGGAATGAGTGTGTGTAATGTGAGACAACATTTATACTTGGACGTAGGTATGTGCACATCCAGATTTATCACTGATTGCAGGTGTTCTGTTATGTTGCTCCTCTGTACCTTTATCTGACACATTTGTATTGGATCATTTTAGTGACTATGAATCATTTCTTTTATGTACAAGGAGTTCAGTCGAGTTGTTAGTGCTGGACATGTTTGAAACAGTAATAATAATGTCTTCTATGTGTACTTGCAGAAATAGAATCTTAGGAATGATTTGCAGAAGTATCTGGGAGAGAAACCTAGTTTGTGTGTTCAAATTGCAAATTGTTTCTGACTAAAGTTTTGACATAGTGAGATTCATAAATGTTTGGAGAAAATGAAATGTCAATATTAAGATACAGAAAAGCTTTATTATAAAAACTTGGAATTTCTAATATTTCAGTAGTGAGGTTTTTTTAGTTTGTTATACTCTGAGTGGTTTTAGAGCCTTGGCCACGTCTACATTAAATTCCTTTAAAATTAAATCTTCAATTTTCTCTTTTATAATATTTTACGGTAGTGTTTGGACTGAGAAATTAGTTTAAAAGTTGTTAAGAACCAGTGTCAAAATTGCTCCTGTTACATTCTGGATTTAAGATAATGCCCTTAATAAGATGTTTTAACTTTCACTCAGCCCTGAAGTAGTCAGGCAGTTGAAGTAGATGATCATTGTGGGTTCCTTCCCACTGAACTATTCTATTCTCTTCTGTTCCCTGCCAGACATTCTGTTTTGCTTATTTTTACTATTACTGCAGAGGAACGAGTGTGCTGTGGAAGCTGAGCAATAGAACACTCAGCAGCAACTTGAACATTTGACTGTAGAAAAATATGTTTGCACCATTATAATGGTGATGCTGCTGCTTGTTGCCGTTTATCCCATTAACAAACTGTGGATGTTCTTCTGAGCAGAGCTACTCTGAGTTTCTAAAATAAAACCAGACACCTCTCCCTTGCTGGCCAAGCAAAGAAAGCCAGAATAAATTAAGAAAATAATGTGGTTTTTATTTTCTGAATACAAATAAACTTTTTTCTTTTAACTGCTCCATAAAGAAGAGTGTCATTATTGATTCCAAAATAAACCAAATCGATGAGTTGAGAACACAGAAGCTGTGTACAAAGGGGTTTGAACCTTAAGGAAGTGCAAGACTTCCAGGATCCTTCTTCCCTCTGTCGGTTTGTTAAGGATCTGTGACAACAACAGGACTGTCACATGTTTTCCACTCTCTCTCCATTCCATCCCTCTCAGTATCATATTCAGAAAGCTCTGAAGCTGGTTTAGATCTAAGTCTCCAGATTTCTTGTCAGCCTGTCTGGAAAGCAGCAAAGGTTGAGAGAGCATTTAAAATAATCAATCTCTGGATGACAGGTGAATAAAGAAGAGATTGAATGAGTAGAGAAAGGTGTAGACTAAAGGGGAACAGTAATATGGCACTTGGAAAGGGGAGGGGAAGGGATAGACAGGATGAGAAAGAAAGCAAGGAGGGAATAAAAGCAAAATGAGAAAGGATATGTCAGATTTAAGAATAGAAAATATAGCAGGAGGACAGCAAAAGTTACAGGGGGAATGCCGGGAAATTTTCTGTTGAAAAAAAGAAGTAGGAAGTGTTACAGTTTTCCTTGAATCTCTCTGCTGAAAGAATGGAAATGACGCAGAATGTCTGTACACACAAAAAAGCTGTAGCTGCTGCAAGTGGATCCTGTCCGCAAATTCCCCTTTTGAGTGAGCACTGGGGAGTGAAGAGAACATAGAAAGGAGAAGGGCATTACTTCTTTAATGAGGGAGAAAATGTTTTCTGCAAATCCTGACTTCTACCTCACCTTCATGTGTCAAACTTTGTGTTTCTGCTATTCTCCAAGGAGCTTCCCCAGAGTTTTGCTTCGGTATAATACCTGTTCTCTTTATTAGTTCTTGAGCTTGAATGGTAAAAATTGGAAAATGAGATGATGGGACTAATATCTTAATTATTATGTGTGTATTTACTCTGTTACTCTTGTTATTCTTTACTTCCGAAAACAAGGACCATTATTTTTGGAAGTATGGACATCAGTGATCCTTGTTAATATGGGTATATTTTTGCCATATCCTTGGAATTAATACTGGGCTTTGAAAAAGTTGGAATCAGATTAGGAAGTGTCTTTTCAGTTGTTCTGTAAGTCTTAGGTCTTATTCTTTAGATCTCTTCTTGTTTTGAGTAGGGTCATTTCTTTGTAGTTTGCAGTTTTTGTAAAGTATTTTGAGGCTCTAAGATAAAAGCATATTACTCGGGAGTGTTGATATTTCTTTACCCTTTTTTTTTTGATATTTCTTTATCCTTTTCACTTAGAAAGAATCCATTCCTTTGTAATTTCTCGGAAAGATAACTTGAAAATACTCACTTCCAAATCCAACCTGCATGTTAAAGAAAACATCTACACTGTGAGAGGGTTAGTATTTTTCAGTAAATAAATTAATATTACTGGGAGCAAGAAAAGACCTGTTACAGTAGCTGCAGCACAAATGCAAAAGCATCAAAGATAATGACAGCTGTTGATCTGTTTGTGGTGTTAATGCACAACATGTAACTGAGCCAGGTAAAGAGACCAAGCATCAGTGCCCTGCATCAGATCCTTCACACAGAATGGAATACAATCCCAGAGCACAGACGGTGCACCGATCAACCCTGCAGATTGTGTCAGCCCTCAGTGTTGCCAAGATCTCATCACAAACCCTTCCTAAACATCTCCAGATGAAAATACGGCTGAGTATTGGAGGTGTTCAGGCATCTCTGCCACACTTGGGTTTGTGTTGTTTATGTGTGTCAGAATTCACTACATTAAAAAACCCATACAACAATAGTTTGTCTCTTTCTGCTGGCAGCTTTATGGTTCTGAGCTATGCTTGCTCACCTTCTCTTTCAGCATAGTTGCTCAGAGAACTTAAAATCAAACCCACATATTTTCAGCTTGGTTTTTGGGAGTTGTTTTGGTTTTGGGTTTTCTTAGCTATATTAAAAATGTGCGGTTGTTCAAATCATCACAAGTTCCCTATGGCGCACTTCAGGTGTGTTTTCTAGAAAGAGTTTATGTATGACAATGCTTGCTTATGGAATGCCGTGCTGGGGTATATTTAGATTTGAAAGTCTGTCCCAGCACAAATTTTGTTCTGCTAAAAGGCATTGGCAAGAAAGGAATAGTTTGAAATGAGAATATTACCATCCGAGAACCAGTATTACCTATTTTGATTTAGAGTGGATAAAGGATGTTTTCTTTCGTAGTTTGAAAATTAAAATCCCTTGGAATATTTTAGAACATTAACTGTGCTTAAGGGATTAAATGAAGCAAAATGGTTTGGTGTATGTTGAATCAATCAGAATTAAAGTTCGTTTATAAGTGACAGATTTTCTATGCATAGCAACTTTCTTTTAGTACCTCTGGTGTAAATGACTCTTCTTTTAATATGCCATGTTACCTGTGTTTAATGAAGTGAATTAGGTGTGCTGGGTGAGTTATTTGTGAATTTCAGTTCTAAACAGGACGAAAATTGCTTTTCAGGAGTGCAGTATAGCAGGCTGAGCTTTCCCAAGATGAGCTAGGTGGCAGAATTGACTAAGAAAGTGGTGCTTAGTTATTCCTTAAGCTCTGAATGCCAGTTTGCTCACTGAGTCATGTAAAGTGCAGTCCATTCTAACTTTATACCTTACTAAAAGGAATTATCTGTTTATATCAAATGCATTTTGTAATATTTTATGCAGAATACCTTGGAGCAGATGTATGCTAATTTCCAAAATGCTACAGGCTCTCAGTGAGCTGGGAAAATGCATCTTGTTTTGCAAATCCAATATGGTTATTTAACAGTTCTGTGATACAATTATTTTTCATGTGTATTACACAATGCAAGGTCTACAGAAGGATTCTGCTGATAGCATATTTCCCTGAGGTTCTCTGCTCTGCCTTCCCAACTTTGCCTGCTTTATACACGCAATTTTTGCTGAGGACAAAGGTGAAGAGTGGATAGGAAAACAGGGATGAGAGATGTTTGTCATTACTGTTTAATGCTCTCTTCTTGGATACTAAGATGGAGAGTGTGGTGTGAAAACAGAGCAAGAACATGTTTTTAACTTACGTATTATTGACTCAATGGCTTTAAATACAAGTATGTAGCTATTAAATACAAAGTAGTGGTTCACTGGTAGTTTTGGATGTCAGTGGAAGAAGATATGTTTCCCATGAAGCTTTCCTGTTGGCAATTGTTACACTCTGATCCAGGAAAAACACCACATTGTAACTCCCTTCAGGTTCATCTTTTTTACATAGCCTAAAGAGGACTCTGGTTTTATTATACTGGTGGAAGATGAATCAAAAAAGGTGTTCAGGCTTTCCTTTTGTTTTCCCCTTCCTCTTCCCCTTCCCTTTCCCCTTCACTTTCCCTTTCCCCTTTGTTTCCCTTTTTTCTACCAAACTCCCATCTTTTTCCCTTAACCCCTCTGATGCAGTAATGCACCTCTGAAGGCACAGAGAGGCAATGCTGTCTCAGGAGGACTGAGTGTGCTCAGCTGAGAATCAGGAACTCCTGGAACTTGTACCTCTGCTGCTCAGTTGTTTTATTTTATTGCATTTGTTAAGTCACTCAGATTCCAACACGTTTTTCTTCCCATGAAGTGGCTGATAGCAGGTGGTGATAGTGATGGGTGGTGGCAATAGTCACTGTCACTGCAGTGGCTCATTAATCTCTTTGTAGGACCCTGTTCTGTGAAGGACTGGTTCAGCACAGCCTTCCTGGTGTGGTCTGTGCATTGTGAGGGTTCGTACGTCGCACGTGTGGTGAGGTTTGTTCCAGAACTACCGTTCCAGTCCATGACAGCAGACAGGGTGAAGTAGAAATAAATATGATAATTAAAAGAAAGTTATGCTCATAGATGGTGGTAGACCAGAACATGTATTGTTCCTCATCCAGAGTCTTTGCATTCATTTGCAAATATATGTTCTATTACTGAAGTAATCCAGGGTGTTTAATGGAATTCACTTTCCAATAAAAGGGAAACAATATTGAATCTATTAATCTGAGAGTTATTCCAAGAAAGGATCTTGCTTTATGCAATGGCCTGCTAGGAAACAATTGTTACCCAGCTCACTTTGGGTATAATCTCCATTATGTGTTTTTGAGGTGGAATTTGCAGCTGTACTTACCGTACTTTGTTCCTGCTTTAAAAGTAGTGCTGTATTTGTGTTTTTTCTGTCCTGTACAGTATCTTTTTTGAGCACAGAGCTTCTCTATGATCATGACCCAGTTATGTTGAGTTTGCTAACATGGTTAATAAGAATATCAATAATCATTCATAGTCTTCTTTGGTACTTAGTAGTAGGGGCCTATTACAGTTTTCCTTGGCAGCATATACGGGGGGTGATAAATTACTAATAAAAGTGCCACATGGAACATAGGTCTGCTTTTATTTTTTTTACAACTATTTCTTTCATCTGATTCGAAATTAAATGTGCAAGGTTTAAAAGAATTTTGTGTGTGATTTTGGCTTCTGCTGATGGATTGTGAGCTGTAAATGTTGTGTGACAACGATTCCGTGACTTAATCAGCTTCATTACTTCAATCACCATTGTATAAATCAGCAAATGAGCTTGTCCAAACCCTATTCACTCTTTGAGTCTTATTACTAGTTCTTTTAACTGAGATTAACTATAAACTCCACTGTAGGTTTTGTGGGCAAGAAAATGCATTATCTTCTTTCTTTCCTTTGCTGGTAAGAAGTTCAAGCCCTTTAGATGGCTTTTTAGTCCTGTCTTCACAAAGGATGAGATGCATCCTGCAGTCTTCTGCTCGCAAATTGGCTTTTCCCTGAGTCTGCCTGCTTCAGGAGAAGAACTGCAACTCTTCTGCTGGTTGGAGAACTTCAGTGCAACTCCAGGTTGACCTTGGACAAAGGTGAGGAAAGGGACATCCATTTTATGTGTCCCATTTTTTCTCTTGTCATGGAAAGGAATTTTGTAGTTGTGTTACTTCACATTAAAATGATGTAACTTTTACCCCCAGCTCTCATCTGGTAGATCTGATACTTTATGATGCTTCAAGTGAAAAAAGTTGACAGAGTACACCCCCAATAGTGTTTGTAGAGTTTCAGCCTTTCATCTTAATCAGAAGATAGCTGTATTATAATCAGCATGTGCATGCTAGTTTTCTGAGACTGCTGCTCTATCACTTCTCACTCCTTCCATAATCCAGTAAATCTCTGTTTCTCAAATCAAGCTTCCCATGTGTGAGCTTTCAAGATGCTGGTAGTACAGAGACAGCTGTATAGGTGTGTAACCACCATATCAATGAGAAATCTTCATCTTCACTGTACACATTCATCACGTAATTGGTGCAGTGTAGGAATCTTCATGAACAAACTCTGCCAGGCTCTAACCTACTACTCAGTGTTGTCTTCTCAAACACACATGCTGGATTTTAGATGAATCACTTGTTGCAAGATAGATTCAAGGTTTTTTCAGTGACATTTCTTGTGAAGGAGGAAGTGCATTTCCGGGTTTACAAGGAGAGGTTCTTGGAATTTGAATACTTTCTCCTTTTGCTCCCAGTTTGTTTGTCCTTCGTAGTTTTGCTCCTTGGGTGTAGGACCTTGTGCTTGGAAACTTCTATCCAGCTGAACGGAGGTAGAATTCCAGTAAAGTTAGGTAGGTACAAGGTAAACATTCTCACTGGCTTAAAGGTGTGTTTTTTTTTTCTTTTGTGATCAACCATAGCCCGGGTGAAGCTTCCTAGAGAAAATAACATCGGGTCTTGTGAAAAGAAAGGAAGAGTAATGGATGTTCAACTCTTTCATTTTATCAAGGTTTTGAACCCGTTCTACGCTAACATTCTTACAGCCATATTGGTGCAGACTGGAATGGATAAATGGATGGATGATAAGGCCACTGACTGCTGGATTTGCAGGGCTGTGATGGGTGGTTCAGAGTTCGCTCGGTGGCCCCTTAGTGTTCATGTGCCTCAGGGTTTGATTCACGGGCAGTACTTTAACAGCAGTGTGGAGAGGGGCTGAGGAAGCACCATGTGTAGCAGAAGACAGGGCTGCCCTGTAAAGGGGCTTGGATAAGTAGGATATAAAAGGTAAATAGAATCATCAAGTGGTTGTGGTTAAAAGGGACCTCTGGATGTGCTCTGGTCCGACCCCACTGCTTGAGCAGGGACACCCAGAGCCGGCTGCCCAGGACTGTGCCCTGATGCCTTTTGGGTGTCTCCAAGGTGGGAGACTCCACAACATCCCCAGGTGACTGTGCCAGGGCTCATTCAGCCTCCCAGAGGAACAGTTCCTGCTGTTCTGAGGGAACCTCCTGGCTGTCAGTTTGTGCTCATTGCCTCTGGCCCTGTCACTGGGCACCACTTGGAAGAGCCTGGCTCAGTCTTTTCACCCTTCCTTCAAGCATCTGTGCACATTGACATCCCCCTGAACCTTCTCTTCTCAGGGCTGAACCAGTCCAGCTCTCAGCCTTCCCTCATAAGAGAGATGTGCCAGTCCCTTACTCATCTTAATGGCCCTTTGTTAGACTCTCTGCAGTAAGTCAGTGCCTCTCATGTACTGGGGATATTAATCAATATTGCTAAATATTCATCCTGTAATTTTTCCACCTCCTTTGATTTCTTTTGCGTATATTGGGCATTTTAGAATAGAGGATTCTTCAGTGAATACTTCAAAACTGTTTAGCTGTAGAATTGTGGGTTGAGTTGGGGTTTTTTTTACTTTCTTTTTGTTCCTTTCTTTGACACAGAGCCAGGATATTCACAGTTAATAGTGCATTATATACATGTGTGTGATTGTTCTGTCCTGTTTCTAGAAAGGTGCCTAAGGAAAAGACCAAAGTTGTTGATGGAGATTGTTGATTGTGGATTGGACCTGAGGTGTGAACCTGAGGTTGCCATGCAAACTAGTATCCAGTAATTCTAAAATGGTAAAGTTTGCAGAGACAAAAGCTTTGAAGGAAAAAAAAATATGGTATTCAAATTGTTAAGCTGAGGGTTTAGACATTTCTATACGTCATCAGCAACACCAATTTCCCTCCCTGGGGAACAAAAAACCAACCAACCAAACAAAAACTAAAAAAGAACCTGATGTGCTTTTTGGTTCTTCAAAGATCTTGAAATATTTTTTTAAAGTTTTACTATCTTAATAATGAAAGTTGACTTCATGGAATTATGAGAAATTTAAAAAATAAATTTTGTTTCCTTTGGCAATGTAATGCACGGTTGATAAATTACTCAATTCTTTATGTTGTTCAGCTGCTTGTGGACACAACGTTAACATAAGGAAAACTAAACTGAAAGCAATTTTATGCAGCCTTTTTTACTATACCCTTGAGCATTTTCTAAGTTTGCATTTAATCACAGAATCTTGGCCATGATATTTCTGACAGGTAATTTCCTTAATGCGGTTGACAGAGATGGATTACATGGAAGCCTATTGGATCCAATGCTTTTGTGTGCAAGTGATAAGACTAGATTAGGGTTATCTTGCTCTGAGTGCCTGGAAAGATACAGCCACCTAATAATTCCCCTGGTAACATGGATGGGTTTGTGGGAGCAGAAATTCATGGCTAGATACTGGCCTGCAAAAGCATTACCAGATTCTGTTGCACCTTGAGAACATCTGGGGTGATGTGTGTTTTTCTGTCACATGATAATAGCAAATTATATGTCAGGGAAAGACAAATGTGTTAAATATTCGTCAGATTGGGAAAGTGATAAGGCAACAGGCAGGCATGTCTCTTGGAAATGGCAATGGTTTTTAAAAATAAAATTATTTTGGTAAAAACTGTGAATGTTATTCTTACTTTAGAGAGAAATAACAAAGGAAGTAACATTTATCCTTTTAGCTGCTGTAAATGCTCGTGTGAGAAAATTAATGTTGTCTTGTTGCCTTATTGAAAGACCCTGAGCCTGAATGTTGTTAATCAGGATGAGTTTTGAAAGAGGATTTAATAGTAAATAACAACATCTGAATAAATTTTAGATGTTGAAAATACTCTTTTGCAGTCAAGACTTTTGAACACTTGAGTAGAAAGTTGTATACAAAATCTTGGGGGAAATAATTAAGAGCCATCAATGTATAGCATATTTTTATTTACCTGTAGCAGGCCTTCACCTCAATGGAAACAGGATTTTTCTAGCAATCTCTGAGATCTTGACAGTTTTATAACTTCCTCAGACTTAACTGGAAGAAGAAAATAAATTTGATGGACTTGTGGTTAGCAGTGTTGCAGCCAAAGCATCTGTTAGTGGTCTCTCTTTTGGAAACAGAGTTGTTGGAAAGCTGAAGGTTGGAGACGAGAGTCGGTCGTGCTCATAAACCAGAGTCCTGCTGCTCCCTGTGCGATCAGCAGAGACAGAGATGTGTCTTTAGGAGGCAATTCAGAGTAAGGCTTTAATTTAGATGGTCTGAGTCACGTCCTGGGGGCTTCTTTGTGTCTCTCGCCTGGTTACTGAGAGGGCTAAAATGAGCAGCTTCCCTAAGATGGAGTCAGCTTTTGGGAGAATTTTCTGGAATAGGGAGCTGTGGAGATTCTAGATGCAGCGAGGCTCTTGAGGTTTTACAGCTTTTTCAGCAATGGAGTTTGCTGTATGGATAAAATGGTCAGAGGGATTTTGCTGGGGACTCGGAGAGGGGGGAATACAGCCACTTTCTTGGCATCATGGCTCTTGGCTCCTCTCTAAACCAGTGCTTTAAAACCGTGGCCATGTTATTTCTGGAAGACAGCAAGTGGGAAAGACCATCCCTCTATTTCAGTAAAAAAGAAAGAGGAAAGAAAAGCCAAACAAACCCACAGAGAGCATTTGGGTTTGGTGTTTCAGGGAAGCTCTGTGTCCTTTGTGTCCCTACATCTTGGCCCTATAAAATATATCACCTATCTTTTCCTTGGTTTATTTTCCAAGGGGGAAAAAAAAAACCAACAAAAAAACAACCTTTAATACAGGGACTGTCTCATGGAAAAGGATCACGTAGGTGTTTAATATATGCTGTGATGAGTAATTTTGGTCATGGTACATCAGAAAGCTACTTTCCCCCACCTTCTTTCTAATAAGAATTTTAATCCATTGATGACAAAACCTCTAAAGTATTTCCTTGCTGCATTGTAATACACTGTGACGAATTATGTCTCAGGAGTTGTAAAATTTTCTCATAGCTTGTAATACCTCATTTAATGAATTGATCACACTGAAATGTAAAGATGAAGCAGCATTTATTTTGTATGTTATATTGCATATAATTTTTAGACTTGACATTTATAGCCATGGAAGCTGTTATTTTACATATCATTTTCAAACCGTATCAGCCTTAAACACATTTAAATTTAATAAGCAAGCAGATTAGATTTGCTTTTAAGCTAGGCATATCATTATAGTTTGTGTTCCCTTCAGTAGGGCACATGCTTACTATTAAATGCAGTATTTAGCTGTCTTTTAAAACCTAAAAATAATAAAAGGGGATGTATTTACAAAAGAAATTGAATATAGAGCTGCTTTTGGGGACAGTGCCTCAGTCATAATTTTTGTAGGATGTAGAGGTTAAAGTAGGTTTGGGATTTTATTAAAAATTGCCCTGTTTTGAGGAAATATTAATATAGGAGCTATATGGGTTTCAGTTATGAAATACCAAATCTGTCATAGTAACATATGGCCTGATCATCATCTCCTGCAGAAAAAATCCATGGGAGGGGAGAGCTTATTTGGAAACTCTGCATGATTTACCAGGCAGACTTTCTGATGCCTCAACTTTCTCATCAGAAAGAATTTGTAGCTGCCAAGGAGGTGGATTCTTACAGCCTTCTAACTATTTAAATGCCTTATCATCCATAAAAAAATACGTTGTTAGCAGTGGGGGAAAAAAGGCAGCCCTTGTTTCTTCAGTCCTGGCTCTTTTCATCACTAAAGAAACTTTATGGAACATCACAGAGAGAAACTCTGCTGCCTTTGTGATCTCTTTGTGCTTCCCACCTCAGAATCTTGGTGGATTCTGTAAAAGCAGCTGAGAGAAACCTAATGAAAATCTGAAATTTATAGAATCTCAGGGGACTTTTTTTTGGAGGTTATGTTCTTTTTCCTACTGTATCTACTAAAATATAATTCCAGCATTGTACTTGTTACTGTAGACAAAATAGGATGCAAATAAGAAACTTTTCACCTTAACTCAGAAGGAGGAATGATTTTTTTTTCCCGCAGTTTTCATTCTTCTTTAAAAAATAAGTCTAGAAATATGGTTTTGAATTTTTCCAGACTTTTTGAAAATAATTTTTTTTGCTTTCGACAAAATAAGGCTGTTGACTTTTTATCAAAGTTCTTCCACCTAACTGGAAAACATAAGTAGAAGGCCTTGTCTTAGAATGTCTTTGAAGAATGCAGTTTTAGAATTACATTTTGAGGTGTTTCTCCTCTTAAATACATCATTTCACATTGTGCTCATGTCCAGCTGGTTAATGAGAGGCAAATCAGATGGGTTGCACCAATACTAGTAAAAAAAAAAATAGTGAGGCATACCAAAGATTGGTGCATGTCTCTTATTCCTTATGGTGTGATGTGGGAAGTGTTTGGCCTGAGCCCAAGGGCGGTGCGTCCCAGGCCCCGGAGTGCTCCGGGCAGAGAAGGAGGCAGAGCACTGCTCCTCCTCCTGCACAAGTGATGCTTTGCTCCCAGGGAGATGGACAGCAGTGCCACAGAACCACTGCCTGTTCTGCTTTGTTGCACAGCCATGGAGCCCACATTTCATAATGGGATGGGGGTAAAGAAGGCAGGATCCTTATAACCCAGGAAAGATATCTCACAGGGCTTCAGGAAGCTGCCAAGTCTCTTGGCTGTTCTTAGCTTTCTACACTTAAATCCATTGTATTCACCATCCACACTGTCAGCAAAAGGATTAAAGGAATTATCACTGCATTGAACTTGAGTGTGTAGTGCAAAGGAGGCAAAAATGGTCTTCTTAAATTAAACCACGTCCCTCAGCTGACTGCTTGTTGCTATTTATTTAATGTCCTTGCATATAAACACACCTATGGCTGTCCACATGGGAAAAACAAGCTGTGATGAAAGCAGATTTCCTGGTCACGGCAGGAGATGGGTGAAGGGACTGCAGAAGGCCAAGGGTTAGTGAGCTGATAAGCTTCCAAGGAAGTACAGGGTTTAGTAATCAGCAGGGTAACACAGAAGAGGCATCGGGAGAGTTAGTCGTTTGCTAGGGGCTTTATAAGAGTGTTATTTAAAAATTAGGTGCATAGTTGCCAGTCACACAAACTCGTATAAATCACCCTGAATTCCATCCTGTGCATTTCCCTAGATTATGTGATCTCTGAACTTTTGTTGACAATTTTTTTTAGCGTAGAAGACTGGCAATGTACGGTGTCAGCAAAATATGTCACGTAGTCATGAGGCGGAACTGAAGAACTGAATAATTTGTATCATGTCTTGCTCACAAGGATAATTAAATGGAATGGCATTTAAGTTGATGGAGCTACAGGGGTGGCCACTGGCTAAAGAGTTGTCTCCCGTTTTTTCTGGTGAAATGATCATCAGTATTTTGTTAATTTTCCCCCTTGTCAGTGTGTGTTTTAATATCCTTATTTGTCCTTGCATTTTCAGCAGGAATAACTTAATTACAGGGACTAGAAAATAATTCTGAAACAAAATTACTTAAATAAGAAATCATGTTTGTGGAAATGAACATGTTGTAGCTTTTATTCAAATGCAACCTTTCCATTCTTCCGTTCAAACAGAATGTTTTGCACAATGAAATTAAACTTAATAGCATAAAAAAGTAGTTAAAAATACCCAACCAGCCAAACAAAACAACACCAAAATACTGATTTCTGGGGGTTTGTAGCAATACATCTTTAAGTTTACCTCACCACTGAAGAGGCCATTTAAAAAGATAAGAGCTTAATCCAGACATCAGTGATGATGATTTCCTGCAATATGATAATAAATATACCAGAGTACCCTTTTATCTTTAATAATTCAGAATTCATTGAGCTTTTAAAAGTTTTCCTGCTCTGTCATTTAAGAAATCTCATAGCAATTTGTTAAAAATAATGAGACTTATCTTGAGAATAAGGAAAAAATGGGTGCAGTATATAAGGGATGCTATTTCAATATGGCAGTTGTTGCTGTCTACATTTGCATAAAGGGTTAAAGATCTTCACCTTACTTGCTTGAAAACTGTAGTCATTAGGTGAAGTCACATGAATTATTTGGAAGGCATCCCCTAAATCAGTTATTTTATAAGAATCTGCTCAACCCTCCCCTTGAAATGATGTATTAGAAATCTATAAAGTAACTTTGTACAAAAATAGTATGTGCTATGCTTTAACAGGGAAAAAATAACTCTTTCTGGACAATACAGTACTTCTCAGCTGAGATTTGCAGTTTTATTCCCATGATTGTTCTAAAGGTATGCATTTGGGTTTGTAATACAGTAAAGGGAATTGATAATGATTTTAGCTAATTATACCATTTACATGTTTTGTTTTTTTCTTTTCAGTGTCCCTTTGAATGAGGACAGAGTATAATTCTGTATAATTGGAACTTGTCTCTTGCTATTTTTGCCCCGAAGGATACCATTCTAAGCTGAGTATTAGTTGATTTTTCATAGTCAAAACATTCTCAAGCAAGTTTCTCTATTACAGATTATTGTCTTAGTCTTGAGAGGACTCACTTGTGCTTTGAGACCAACATGAACCATGAGAGCCAAGATGTGACCTGAGAGCAGGATCTGAATTGAGATTTCCCACTCGGAAGCAAAAAAGAGCATGTCTGAAACGGAATGAATTAAATATGCATATTCAGGAATTATTCTGTTAATTAGAACTAGTTAGAGGTTAGACAGTGGATTCCTGTGAGAACTCCAAAACCCCAGCTCCACTTGCTGGCTAGTGAAGGGTTTGGGGTGTGCCTGCAAAGCCCACCAGCGTTGCTTGAAGCAGCAGGTCAGTGCAGAGTCATTTCTGAGATTTCTCAGGCATTACCTGCAGCTTGAGGGGCTTGCTTAGAAATATACTCAGGCTTCTAGGATTTCTGTTTGTGAAAAATAATTTTTTTGCAGTAGATGAGCAGAGAGCTAAGCATTGGATCCGAGTTATGCATTGCACTACCCTAAGTTGCTGCTGGTTGTCATGGTAACATTTTAACTGGTGGTGTCTGTGGCTTGACATCAGAACATTTTCTGTTAAGTGGAGATTCTTCTGAGATAGTAATGGAGTGTTTTAAGTCAGTGGACCTTTTGTACTCAATAAAATATTTAGTAGGTTGTAGTAAATATTAATTTGTCCTCCTTTCAAGATAACATACCATGCTGTGTATTTACAGTTCTGTGCTAATAGCATGGTATTCCTGGAAAAGAGTTAATCCATTCTGAAAAGTCAAATTTGCTAAATATAAATTTGCTAATAACACTCTAAATAATAATTGTAGAAGCTGTTTCGCTTCATCCTTTCTAAATACCGTGTGGCAGCTCTTTTCGTGCATTCAGTGGAGGAAGGATTTTAGTACTCATTTGTATTTAAGGCTGAACTTAAACATCTTTACACTGGGACTTTCTTGTTTGGAGTGAGTGAAAATAAATGCATTTACAAGAGCTTATACTGGGGGGGGAGGGCAGGGGTAGAAATGACTTCCGTACAAAGCTGGTAATGGAACATCTCTCTGTCAGTCACATGTTGCTGTACTTTGTGTCTGGCCGTGTTGTGTTGGAGATGAAGCCATGTGAATGCTGCCTTATCCCTCACTGAGATAAGCTTTCAAAGGTGATCTCCAAATCATGTCTGCCACAGAGCAAGGATTTGCTGAGAGTGACAAACACATGCCCACTACATTTCCCGTATGCTTTTCAATAACTGCATTCCGAGGCTGCTGCTGGAAAGGAAGCATCTTAGAAAGCTCTCAATAGTGAACTTCAATACAGCTGAATGCATTAAGTGAAAAGCAGAACAGTTTCTGCAAGTCAGGATTTATAAACTTTAATAATGCACTTATCAGGCAGAGACGGAAATTCAGTGTGGAGTGTTTGGAGAAATCATCCTGACGGGTAATGCTAATTCATTCCTTCTTGCTGTTGCACTGCTTCATTGATAGTTCACACGATTTGATGGCCTTTTGGAGCCAATTTAGCCCTTTGTGGCACATCATAATCTCATCCTTCATCCCTGTGATTTCAGAGGCTTTATGGAAATACCAAGATGTGTCTGTGCTTTAGCACAGCTGATAACAGTGTCTTAGATGACCCCATCCATCTTAATGACATTTTCTATTAATCAGCAAAAGGCTTGCAATGTATTCCTCCTTTTATTTTCGTCATTACCTTTTCCTCTTACCTGTCTATCTGTTAAACAAAATAATAATCAAATGGTTCTCTGGCCTTGCCTTGCTAAATTCAGTCCTCTGCATACCCACCAGGTATTGTTTAACTGTGCACGGTTTTGCTTTTTCAACTGTTATTCTCATAGCTACTCTTGGCTGATATAATTGTTTTGTCTCTACTTTTTTCCTAGACAAGATTAATCCGTGAGGAGTTGCCCTGTGGCCGCCTCATAGATCTAAAAGTTGTAAGACACTCAGAGAAACCTGCTTTAAACTACACCTTTCAACATCACGTTTCTTGGAGTTAGATAGAGAATCCTCAGGAAACAAACATAAAAAAAGAAAAAGAGAATGACAGCACTTTTTTTAAATGCAGGGAAATACAGAGTTTGTTTAAAGCTGCGATTGGTATGTAATAATTACTGAGTTCTTTTCTTTTTGTTTGCCATTAACAATATGAATTTGGAGTTTTGCAGCAATGACAAACTGAGCAACTGCAATTTTCATTTTTCTCACATAAAGTTTGTTTCAGAAGGACACTTCAAGGCATACTTTTATTGAGCAATAGGAGATAATCTTTTCAATGAAGCATTAAGATTGGATGTATTTATTTCTGTTTCTGCATTTTTTAAAAATGTCATTTATGAAGAAGCACCCTGAGTTTTAGAAAGCAATTTTCATTGTGTCAGTGAGCCATGGACTCACTCTGGATTGCAATTTTGCCACAAGTGGAGAGAACATAGTATTTTTAACTCTATCATCAGCTAGAGTGAACTTAAAATACAAGGAACAGAATAATAACAGAGCATTGCATTTCAGTACCTAACGTGAAAATAAATCATCAAGGTATGTGCAACTGCTTTTTAGACATGTTACTTTTTATATGTCTTAAAAACCCACGAGGAATACACCTCTTGATTTAGCACTGCACTTAACATTTCAAGATGTAAGTAGGACTCATTTTTATTACTGTAACCATTGAGGATCTCTATGAGGAAGAAAAAAGACAAGGTATCGGGAACATTAATCTACAAATACTATGTACAAAAACCGTTCCTGAGAGCAAAAAATAGCATGAAATTTTATTCTCACCCGATGTAACTATTTCTAATCTTGCTGGATGATGAAATCCTTTGTGAGAGCTCACCCTGGCCAGCCAAGCTCTGTGGTGGCACAGGAGCCTCCCTGTGTTCAGCTGGCTGTCAGTACTTTCCTGTTGTGTTGTCCTGTAGCTTTCCTTTCCTTGCCTTCCTTGCACTTTATGTTGTTCATCTCAGAGCTGATATGTTCTGGTGCAGCTCCCCTATACCTCCTCTTTGAGTCCTTCATGGGTTCAATCTTTCTTTATAAAACTAGTCAAAGTGCTCGGGATAGAAGTTTTTTTGATTCCTCTTTCAGTAGTTTACTTCATCTCTTGGGAGTTGTAGATGCTATTCTGTCAAATCACAGCTTTTATTTCACCTGACTTGACAAGGGTAGGGCTTCCCCATTCTTTTTTGACTTTGGATATGAATTTCAGGGGATTTTTTTTTTTCAAATTTTCTTTTAAACCCATGTCACAGTATGTATTTGGCAAGACAAACCTGCTGTTGGTGGCTAAGGAGGGCTAATGCAGTTCCACATTTCTGTCTTCATTGAGAAAAGCATTAAACAACCATTCTGGGGTAAAAGCAAGATTTTTTGGGATAACCAGAGCCACTTTCCCTTCCCCAAGTCTAATTTGGAATTCTACTGTGAAAAACGTGTATACAACTGGTTTTGTCTCCGTGTTTTGGCAGCAGGATTTAGTAGATCAGATACAGTTCTGTGCTTTGTCTGCTTTCCCTTTTGGATCTGGTTTGGAGTTTGGCACAGTGAGCTCAGATCTGGCTTTTCAAAGTCACTGTAGAGGTATTTCAGCAGCAAGATTCTGCCCAACAAGGTCCAGTGAGCAAGTGTGGTGTTCCTTCTTCAGAAAGACAGCTTGAAAAACTCTATTGTACATGGATGTAAAACAACTGCTAAAAAACCCCCAGCACACCCCCTCAAAAAAAAAAAAAAGAAAAAAAACCAAAAAACCCCACAAACAACCCAAACAAACCAACAACAGAACAAACCCTCAGCAAAATGCCATGCTCCAAGAACAGATGTAAATGGCTTTCTGTCAACGTAGATTAATGTTTTTAGAACAATTTTAGAAAAGGCTGGTTCAGGACTACAGCTAAGTGTTTTCATTATTGACATGAATGGTAGAATAGTAAACATATTTTAAAAATTCCCTGAGAATGTCAATCTGAAAGAACCTGGAAGCATACCTTTAGAATTAAAAATTCCCTTGATGAGTGGGAGACTGAACAGAATGCAATTTAGAGCAAATTGAAAGGTCTGCACTTAAAATATTTACCTGTGAACATGTAAATGCATCATGACTGCATAGGTAGCGTTGTGTACAGTGATTTTGGTTTCTAGTAAATCAAAGGTTGGACATATTAAAGATATCCTGCCATTGCAAAAAAGGCATGCCCATGCCATAGTTTTTATACAAAAACCAGATTAAACATCAGTAAGGCCTCTGCAATGGTACCCTTGAACAAAATGGCACTTGTAAGGCTTCAGCTGCAAGGCGAAATTCTGGGAATGCTTCAAGAACAAAGTGGCTGAATCAGTGGAGGTACTGGGGAGAGCAATATAAAGCATGAGAACTCTGGAAAAGGTGACCTACAGGGAAAAGCTGGGGAAGAGAAGCCTGAGCAAGGACTTGATAATAGTCCTCATGTACATAAAAAGAAGCTGCAAGAAAGTAATCAAGTTTTTCTCTGTATTCCCTGTGCAGTGGGCTCACTTTGCAGCAGGAAAAGCTTTCTAATGGAAAAGCATTTGAGAACTGGAAGAACTTCTGTAGAAAGACAGTGAAATCTCTAGGGCTAAAAGTGTACAGAAAGAGTTTAGACGGAAGCTGTAGGTGCGGCCCATCTTGGGAGCTGGAGGAAGGTGTGGAGGAGTGAGGGGGCAGCCAAACTATCAGTCCAAATCAGTTGTATTTCTCTATTATTTCCTTACCTCACACACACTGGGGACAGTGATGATTTTTACCTGTTTTTGAGAAAGTGTTTTCCTCTGCTTGATTACCTTGCTTTATTTTGTCTATTGCTAACATGTTTTGGAATCAATAAAAATCACTTGAAACAATCAGTTTTCAAATATAGCAACATTTATTTGCTTTGTTATGTGTGTTTCTTTTGCTTTTGAAACTAAAACGTGAAAAAGCTTATTTAGGGACTGGCTATTTAATACAGTATATTAATTGATTAATAACTACTGAAGCAAGGAAATATATGAGTTTTTGGCACCAGAATCAGAATCCCAACTTGGAAGCAGCGTGTCATAGGCATTCACTGCTTCGTCCCTAGGGCACACTTGCAGATGCTCTTTATTCATTTAGCACTTCCTGTTGGCTCACTCCCAAATTCCAGAGGACTTTGCTCTCTTTCCCTCCAAGTTGGAAATAAAATTTTATGATCATAGTTGAGGAGAGGCTATGGCACAGTGCAACTTAGTGCACATATGTCCAAATGCAGGGTACTGCTGTGGGCTTTTAGACCTGTGGGGGCCTAACAGAGCGTGCCAGATGCATCCCAGTTATGTGCCATTGAAGACATCATTTGGAAGGAAAAGAGGCGTGGATGTAAGAAGAGAGGAAGAAGTGATCTGTGCAATTTAGATTGTGTAATGCTAGCACAGTAATTCAAATGTCCTAGAAGCAATGTTCTTTCCGTAGTGCCCATGTCTGTGTAGCACTCGTCTTTCCCATGTATTGAACAGAGTACATCTCACTGTTTAAACCCTTTTTTATACCTGTAGGAAGGCAAGTTGTTTAGGCATGTTGTGCATGAACCTGAATGGCTGCATGTTTGCTACTCAAGCTTTGCTTTCACTCAGCCTAGGTGGATCTCCAGCTCTGCTCTGGGTTTGATTCCAGCCTGTTGCTTCCTGATGGGATCAATATGAACCAAGTCTGAGTCCATTGCAGCTGCACAATGCCACCAGCTCTGCTTCATTTCTGTCTGGGATGTGGAGGGTCTGTGTCCACTGCTGTCCCATGGACTTGGAGCAGTGTGGGCAACACTTTGTGTCCCTGACTGAGACACAAACATAACCCAGCAGACTGAAGCTTGGAGATAGAAAGAGGCCAGAAGGGGAAATATCAAAGTGACTGAGGCATAACGAACTGATTGCTTGACAAACTGCCTGCAGGCAAATCATCTGTATTAACAATTATAATTGAAAACCATATATGTGGCAGAAAAGAATATAGTCCATCAATGGGAGCTTTCACCATTTCACTAGAGCCATGAATTGGGTCTGGAAGGGATAATGCAGGTTTTGGATATTTAAGCAACTGCCTTAGCTAGAGTTGTTTTATTCAGATCTCTTGACTTCTGTTGGGCAGTGTGTCCAGCCCTCACACCATGGAAGGTCAGGAATGTTTATGAACTGCAAAGGCAGAGAAACTCCATGTAAATGACCAGCAGGCTGGGAAATGTACTGACCACGGAAAGATGTAGAGACTCCATATGACTTTAAAAAAGCAATTAGACCGGCTTGCCCAGAGCTGGTAAGTGGTGATTGTTCCCAAGTGATACACGTTTCCTGAGGGAGATAACGAGTTAACAGAGGTTTCTTCAGTTGAAGCAGCAAAAATGTAACAGCCAACACCCAGGCACCAGCTCTAGAAAAACTGAAGTTGCAATATTTTGGTACTGAAAGAAAAGAAGCATTGGTACAACTTTCTGGAGAGCTACTTCTGCATTTCTGAGAATTTGAGTTGGGGTTTTTTTCCCGAAGCATATGCTCTATTTTGAACAGCACTTGATTCAGAGATAGCTTTTTTTTTTTTTTTTTGGTTTTGTTTTGGTTTGGTTTGTTATATGTGAAATCAAGGGATTTTTTTTTTTGTCTTACAAGCTCTGGAGAATACAGTTGTGGATGTTTAGTGCCACTATATATGTCACTGAGAAAAGTTTGGTAATGCTGATGGTATGTGGGAATAGGTAATCTCTACTGAATTACTTTTATTTTCAGGTTGTTTTTGTTTGGTTTGAGTTGGGATAGAAGATAGGGAAACAAAGCCCAACCCTGTAGAATTGAAAAGTGTAGAAATGCAGTAGCTGCATGAGAATACTTATGTGCCAGCTGCTGAACATAAAACATCGTCACTGAAGTATAAAATCTGACAGGGAAGTGTAGCTGCTGACAAAGAACATTTTATCTGTGTGACAGAGAAAAAATAACACATATGGAAGAGAAAAAAAATATCAATTAGCTACCTATGGTATGTAAGCTTTCAGTTTTGATGAATACTGGCTAAAATGATCATAAATCTGTTTTTTAAAGATTCTTTCTTGGCCTCACATGTGCTTTCTATTAGGTATGCAGTTCTTAAACTTCCATGTAATTTTTGCAGCTTCTAATTAATATCAACCTAGGCAATTACCCAAGAAAGTCTAAGTACTTGTTTTTAATTCAGTATTTTATACAGAAATATCAAATAAGAACTGCACAGGAAACTCAAGAGGAATAGCTAACACTGTCCAATACACTCCTGATAGATTAGCTGCTTCTAGGGAGAAATAGGAAAAAGTGCCTTGTTTTAGGACCTATTTTCAAAACTCGTTCCTAAAATTATATTGAGGCAATGAGCTACCAGAGAAGAAATGCAGGTAAGGTGAACAATTCTCCAGAATATTTCTTTTAGTCTTGTTTCAGTTATAGAATGGCTGTTCAATTGTAGTCCAAGGTTAATTTCTGTGTGCCTTTGCAAAGCTCCTTCCTGATGAAGATAAGGAGTAATAACATAGAAAATATTTCATGATAGAACCTTGTCATAGCTTTTCCAAACTGTCTGGGAGCAAGGAGTTATTAGAGTAGAATAAACATAAAATTTCAGTGCAGATTTTCTGGCAGTAAGAGCAAAGAAACATGGTGTTTATAAATTACTTAGGAGCTCACAGAGGAGAGGAACTTAGCAAGAGACAGGAAGGGAGGAAGAAATGCCTAGAGACAGGTTTGTTGGGAACAGGAGACCACAGACCTGTCCAGCAGTGAAGCATCTGTAGCACTGAGCAGGATCCAAGTGAAAAGAGAAGGGGGATCCTGAGGGGGTTGAATTGGAGGAGGAGAAGGAGAATTGAAGCCAGGAATAGGTTTAAGAGACCTTATGGGTATGAGAGAAGTCAGCTAAAGCTTGATGAAAGGGGAGTGAAAAATTAAGAGAAACTGAGTGAGAAGACAAGGACAGCAGGGAGTTTGTGATGCTCAGAGAGTGCTGCAGGGAGAAGGAAAGATGGAGAGGCCAAACATGTAAAGGAGGAGAAAATGGAGAGCAAGAAAGAATAAATAGATGAAAACTTAATCTGTTAGATCAGTGAGGCTCCACTAATTCAGTCATACCAGAAAACATCGGGTTTGTTTCATGTTTGTAGTATTTCTGAGGACATTTACATACAAAAGGAGCTATATACAGAAATGTCTGTATTAAGTGGGTTTGGAGCGTCCTGTAGTGCTGAGCCTTGTAAATACACAGGAAAGTGCAGTCTGTGTACTGGTATACTTCTAGCCTGAGAGAAATAACATAATAGATATTGGTAAAGTGGAAGAGGAAAGTAGAAACAAACAAACAAAAAAATTGGCCCCCGCAATTCTTCAGCATCTGGATGAGAGGTCTGCTGAGTAGAGCTTTGCTTCTTCCATCGGGGGCAGAAGCCACGGACAGGGAATAGGCCATGAGGTCTGTGCTTCCCTAGAGTCCCTCTCATCTCCCACCCTGGCTAGAATCACTTGAAGGATAAATGCTTTCAGTGTACAGATAGATTTCTTTGTTTGTTGTTTTAGGGTTTAAGCTTACTGTAGGAAACTTTTTTTCCAATTTTTTTTCTCTCTTTATTTCTTGATCTCACTGCAAAGAATTAGTTTTAGGGCATCCCAAATACATAGGGAGAGAAGTACAGAATGAAAGGGCTTAGATCATAGATTGGAATGTACATTTAGTTGTTTGTGAGGGTTTTGTGGTTTTTTTTGGTTTTGTTAGGATTTGTTTGGGGTTTCTTTAATCCTTCAAATAGAGCTATTAGCCAGTGACAAACATGTCTTTTTATCAGTCAGAAGATACCTGGGGTGAGAAATAAGCACTTTTGTCTGTAGCATTTACCACCTCAGTGGTGACATGGAAGCCTCTCTAGGTGTGATTTCCAAGACTGGGAGCTGTCATTCCATGAATGCGAGATGGTAACTTCTCAAGGTTTTTCAATTATAGGTTGTAGTGCTTTACATCTCCTACAATACACCACTGCTCTATCTTAATGCTTTGCATTTCAGAATTTCCAGAAAGAACTGAAGTAGCTTATGGCAGACTTCATTTGTTGCTTTAGTCTGTGTCTCCCAGCAGTCTCCCCAGTGCAGTGAAATTCAGCGTGCTCTATCTGAAGTCACCGAGAGCTGATCAAGAATTTTTTTTTTGTTGTTGGTTGGTTGGTAGGTTGGTTTTGGTGTTTATTTTGTTTGTTTCTGTTTAGGTTTTTTGTTTTGTTTAAAGTTTTTTTAGGGGGAAAAAAAAAAAAAAGTAGTCAGAAAAGCTCAGTATTAATCTTTTACCAACACTTGCAGTTAGTAAACAGAAACAGGCTAAAGGCATCCAGAGGAATTTCATATGGACAGTGCCTGTTTTTGCTGTGCCAGTGGTAGTTTTGTCTTTAGACAAAGCCCCAGTGTTTAGTGAGCTATCAAGCAATGAGTGATTTCTATACACTTAATGGGATGAGATCAGTAAATTATCTGGAAATGGTTTTAGGAGCAAAACCATTTCAGCTGGGCTAAAGGTCCTTCTCTCATTCTTTGTGCTCTGGGAAGTTATAGTGTTTCCAGATCCATTATCTGTGCGTTATATGGAGATTTATTTACTTTCAGCAGCAAAGTTGATCTTGTTTACTTCAGTAAGTGCTTGCTTTAGATGTTTTCTGAAAGGGATAAGGAGGAAAAAAGCTGTTTTTTGAAATAAATATTATATTCTGGTCACTTCTAGCCTTCATTACCCACTTTTTATAAACCGGAGTTTGCCGGCTTTTTGTCAGCCTCATTGCAAAGCTTTGTTAATACATTGCCATGAAAATGAAAGTTTCATACACGTTGACATAATTAATGAAGAGGCAGGCAGCATGCTCTACCAATTAACACCACAGGGAAAAGTAAAATTGGCTTCCTTTTTGCGTGTTGTGCCAAAGCGAAGAACTGTAACACACAGCAAATAAATAGAGATCCTTTTAATGAGCTGCAAGATCGAGCTGAATAACTCTGAAAGGATGTTGTGTAAACATTGCCAACTATTTAGAGTGTTAAGAGTAATTGATGAGCTTAGTTGAAAGTTTTGAGGGTTTTTTTTGGGGGGAGGTGGGGCTGGAGAATCTGTCAAAGAATGGAAATACTGCTTGTTAATAAATAAATCGTATTTTCAATGCAGCTATGAAGGATGTTAAAGAATGTAACAAGCATTTTAGAACGAATGTGGGGAAAAAAAAGAAGCAGTTTACAGCTTGCTACTTGACCAAGTTTGTCAGAACTCATCTTTTCAGCTGAGTATTTCTGTATTTCATAATTACTCTTAATGAAGACTTGACTAATTTTTCTCTGATGCTGATTCCAAGTAGCACAACCATCTGGAAAGATGAGATATCACTCAACCTTGATTTTTTCCAGTTATCCCAGAAGTTCTAATAGTAACAATAGCAGGTTAATTTTTTCTGTGCTTTATGTGAAGCATTCTGTCTACCTTGAGATGTATGTGTAGAAAATTCAGAGCAGTTCAGGTTCAGTTTTTTTTCAAAAGATTCTTTCATCAAGCAGAATTATCCTAAAAGCCTTCTAAATAAGACTGAGTTTTCGAAGAACACAAAACTCCAAACCTGTAAAGGCAATTTATAGGTGGAAAGAATTAATGTGCATTGGAAGTTAGAAGGGCAGCATCATTTAGATCAAAGTCTATATGTAATAACAGGAGTGCAATTTTGACTGTTCAGTGGCACCAGCTAGCTCAGAATATCTTTATATAAGAAAAAAATAAGTCATCTTCACTTTTTGTTCATTCTAAATGATTTGAATTTTGACAATAATCAATTCTTAGTATTTTATTTCAGCCCAAGTGTTGTATGAGGCTAGATCCAGCTTATCATTTTCATATTGTATGCAAGCAAATCACCAAGCTTTCTCTATGAGCCTCTGCACCTCAGCCTCGGCTCCTAGATAAATCTTAAAATATGTCAGAATTGTAATTAAGGAAGCAAAACATGGCAAAGTTAAAAGTAATAATTAGAAATCAATAAAGATTATGCTAAACTTGCTGAACAATTGACCTTTGTAATGGTCATGTCTGCTCTGAGTTATCACCTCAGCAGAGAATTATGTGTCCCTTCACTTGGAATGTTAAAGGTGAAACCAGAAGTATCCAATAACTGTACAACCAAGAATATTAATATGCAAAACCAGCTAGGGACAGTTTATTGTGTCTGTAGCTCTTCTACTATATGTTGAGACATATATTGCTGAGTAGTTATTTAATCAATATTTTCTCTTTTTTTTATCTTTTTACTGCCTCCCCTCTGCATCTCTTTTGTTTTTCTCTTTAGCCTCTCACACAGCTGCTTCTAGTCTTTCTTGTGTATTCTCCTTACACATCTTTATATTGCCTAACCTTTTCCTAACCTAGATTTTGCCCTTCAAAATGTTTAATGGACTTTATTCTGTCTTTACTGATGGGCCAAGTCTCTGTTGTGGTGGTGTTCGGGACTGCCTGGCTGTTCCCAGTTAATCTGATGGCTGTCATCCTTCCCTCTCAGCCAGCTGGCTCTGCCTCTGCTCTGCTCTGGCTCTTGCCACCAGGAGCATAACAGTGTCTGTTCTCTCCCACCTTCCTCCCTTCTGACATCATGTGCTTTTTTCTGCCACCCTTGCTGTGGCCCGAGTGCCTTCTGCAGCAGCCCAGTAGAACAACTTCCAGAAGAGCTGTAATCCAGAAGGACAACGACTGAGTTCCAGCAGCGAAGATGCAGTAGGAGAGAGAGAGAAAGGACAAAATCCTCTGTAAGGATTTATAAGACGAAACTACATTTTGGCATTTGTGAGGATTCTGTGTATAATTGTATCTTCTCTAATTGACTTCTGCTTCAGAAAAACATTTGCTCTCTTCAGTGCTTCATTTTTCCAAGATTATAAAGAGATGAACTATTACTTAAGGGTTGTGGTTTAACCCCAGCCAGTAACTAAGTACCACAGAGCTGCTCACTGAGCACCCCCACTGCTGCCTGCCCTGGGAGGGAGGAGAATTGGTAAAAAACCCCAAAGCCCGTGCGTTGAGATAAAGACACTTCAATAGGTAAAGCAAAACAAGGAATTCATTCCCACTGCCCATGGGCAGGCAGGTGTTCAGCCGCCCCAGGACAGCAGGGCTCCTCATGTGGAACAGTGACTTGGGAAGACAAACGGCATCACTCCAAACATCCCCCTCTTCCTCCTTCTCCAGCTTTATGTGCTGAGCATGGCATGAGATATTCTGGAATATCCCTTGGGTCAGCTGAGGTCATCTGACCTGGCTGTGTCCACTCCCTTGTGCATTCCCAGCCCATGGCTGGTGGGGTGAGGAGCAGAAGCAGCTTTGGATCTGTGTCAGCTCTGCTCAGCAGTGGCAAAAACTTCCCTGTCTTATTAGAGATTCCTTGTGTTTGCAGCACAAATCCAACCCACAGCCCCATACTACCTACCATGGAGAAGATTAACTCTCTCCTAGCCAAAACCAGCAAATTAAATTAAATTGTCTTCAGGTTGTGCAAAGTTCCTTTATTGGATCTGACCAAGGATAAAATATAATTAATAGTTCATTAACAGTTATCAAGAAAACATAAAGTACAATGAATGCATTAAAGACTGATGGTCATAATTTCTGTGATAGAAAACTGGAATGATGTGGAGATCTTTAGCGTTGAAATTCTTCTTGCATTCATGTTTTGTACAGCAAGCATATTTCTGGCCACCCATATGTCCAATAGGTACAAAGAGAGAAGGTGAGAAGTGCAAAATATCTTCTGTTGGGTGACAGATTAGGGTCCTTTGAGCTCGAATGATGACAGATGAGTGAAAAGAGAGGCCTATACAATCAGCAGTGCTTCAAAGAAAATGGAATGTTTTGCAGTATAAGAATTAGTACTCAGTGGTATTGTCAGCCAGTATGCTTAATATTAGCATAACTAAGTCCTTTTTTTCACATGGAGCAGAATTGTGGCACTTAGAATTTATTTGGGATCAAGCAGGATGGATCCAGAGCCTGTGTAAAAAGTTCTGGCTCAGGAAGCTCAGGAGTCACTGGCTGCAAGGTTATGATTTGAGGACAAGGGCCATGCTCACAGGGCATTTCTTATGTTCCTCCCTAAATGTTTACCCCTGTGATTTTGGACTAGATCAGCCTTTTCTCTTGGGCAGTGTGGCAATTCTTACATATTAAAAATATGTCTGTACTAGATGTGGTTGTTACACTGCAATCAGTAAGGGCTAATTAAACAAATTTAATGTTCAAAATCCAATGAAAGTACAGCTTTATGTGTTTTATGTTTGTGTGCCTTGAGTTACATTTCTGCAACTAAATATGAAGTGCTTTAGGTGGACAGGTTAGAGCTTATTAATTACCTTGCTCTGTACATATAAGCAATATATGTGCCAGCTCCAATCTCTAATAAATCCATCAGCTCTGGGGCTTTTCCTGTTCATTCCCACTGAACTGTGAGTGCATGTGACAGGCCGTGGCTCTGTCAGAACGAATTGTCCCCCTTGAAAAGCTGGCAGCACAGGGAAGTGACAACTTAATGGAAGCTAAAGCACTCTAATGGCAGTGCCTGGTGAAAGCCAGGGAAAGTCATCCACAGCATTTGCCCTGGCTCTTGAAAATGTCTCTTTGCATTTCTGGTTATGTGCAAGATATTGGAGCTTTGCTGGAGTCACATTTGCAGGTATTATTCAATGAAATGTGATTCAGTCAAACACTTGTTTGTTGATAGACTTCATTCCACTGGGGTCAGCCCCTGTGACGCTGTGACCTTTTTCCATGTGCTCTGAAGTACTGCAGCGTCACTCACTTTCAAACCCCTGATTCTGGGAGTCACTTAAACCCATTTCCAGTATGTAAAATGAATGGAAGTACAAACATTTTATCCCACAGTTCACATAAGTACATAGATATTTTTATTTAGTTATGAATGGAATATGTGTTTAATAAAATGGATGAAAACATAATGCACTTATTTAAGTATATTTGTTTACAGGTGAATAATATAGAGGTTATTTCTCCTGCCTTTTATTAGTATTATGAACAAAAAGTTGTGTTGAGCCAATGGATAAAATTATTGTCATGAGATTATTTTGTGTTGTTTTAATATGTTTTTAGATTACATTGGTGTATTTGAACATATTTATTTATAAATAAATAAACCCCCAGTAATTTGCATATATTTGTGAACTGTCTTATAAGTGCCCAGTGATTACATTTAAATATTTTCATTTTAATTACATTTTAATATTTTAATAACTTTTTATGTATGAAACAGTGGATATTCCATCTAGATTATTGCCTTTTTATGAGGTTTGCATGCAAATAATTATCTTGTTCCTGGTTTTCTTTGTGTGATGGTGCTTTTGGACAAAACCAGACTAGCAATGGCTTTCAGTAGAATAGTATTTCTTCACATTTTAATAAAAAACATGTATGCTTTTCAGGTTGTAATTAGCCAGATAGATTTTAAAAAAAGTAAAGAATATTCCTATTAATATAATTTCTAAGATTTAGTGAATTTAATCAGTACTATAGCATTTATCCAAGTTCACAGAAAGAGAACAGGCAAGGGCAGACCCAAGAGGACTTCAGAACTGAAAAAAAGAAAACCAAATGACCATTCTAACTTAAAAAACCCCAACCAACCCAAATGAACCAAGCAAAAGCATTTCTGCATTGTTCTTTCCATGATTATTTGCTTTCCAGTTGGGACTTTGACATTGTTTAGTATCTAACAGTTATTTTTGTTAAGGAAAGGTGAACGATCTAAACAGACACTATTGTTTATGTTGTTCTTAACATGAATCTACTTCCTCCTTCCCCTCTCTTCAGCTGTCCTAGGAGACACAGGAAACTCCAAACTGCTTAATGAACCTTTGAAGGTTCTCTGTGATTTCTGCCTTCCCCCTGCCAATACAACCCTGTAACAAAACATTTCCAGCAGAACCACTCTGCTCACCTTGATTTGGGACAGTGACAGCTGCCTGTGTTTTTCCCTTGCTTTGTGTCTGCTTCCATTCAGGAGGTTTGGTAATTTTAAGGCTTATCCTAAAGCTCTGGGCTATAGAAATATCAACTAGATAGTTTATAACAACGGATATTAACAAATTTTTGCTATAAAATGGTTTTCAGAATGGCTCATTCTCACATATTTTCTCATGGAGTAAGTCCCACTTCAAGTACAGAAGCTGCCCTTGTCTATATATTCAGGGACTGTGGGGTTTATATTATATAGTAGTTCCCATTTCAGTTCCTTAACAGAAATATTCTCTATTAGAAATTGTTTCCTTAACACACAGAATCAATAAGTGCTCACATAATCTTTGCTTCACTTAAATTGGGATTTTGCTCAGGTAAGAATTTAATTTCCCAGTGTGAGAGATGTCTGCCCTCTTTTACTGGGTGCACCAAGATCCTTTAGGAGCCAGAGCAGAGGTTCCCATTTGTTTTGTCGCTTTGATTTTGCAGTTGCTTGAAATAGTCAGTTAGCTCCTTTTAAGCTCCTGTTTTGAATGACTTTGTGTTATTAGGGGAAATACAGACTGATTATCGCTTTCTTGTCCCCTAAACTTAAGCAGACTTAATTGTAGATTTACAGAATTATATATTGATACTATAGCTATATATTTATATTTTTTTTTTGTATATGTGTATATATGGTTTTTTCCTTCTTAGGCTAATGAAAAATTCACTGTACTGATGAGCGTTATGTTGTCAGCTGAAGATTAATTCTTGCTTTTTAACAATATTTTATTTTAATTTCTTTTAACTGGCTAAAGGCAGCAAACCAGGATCTTCACTATTTCACTTTCCTGCAAGCCACTGATTGATGCAAGGGATTTTTTCCTTCACGCAGGTACACATATGTTTGTGTATATATGTATATACATACATGTATATGCAAATTATTCTCTGAATTCATGTCCAAATTGCTAATTTCATATTTTTAAATTGACACAATTGATATTCTATGAAACAGTGCCAAGTTTACATGCACACAAAAATTGAAATATTTGTCTGCATGCTGTGATTCAAGTGAGAGTGGGATTTTTCTGCTCACACTGACAGCTCTTTTCCTCAGACCTCTGTTGCCTCACCTTGAGAAAGTAGCTTGCTTTCAATTTATGCAGAATAAATACTGTGCCTCATGCAGGGAGTACATTGGCACGTGTAGGGGACATTTTTTAATTTGGGCAAAGTGTATAATATATCATACATGTTTGCTAAGTTGTAAGAATTTAAGATCACTTTCTTCAAGAAAAATCTGGACTCTGGAATGGTATCAAGTTTTGTTGGAACTGAGACAAAAGAGAAGTGTGCACAATAATTATTTAGTTCATCTCTGGGCTGCTTTTTAGGTGTTGTGAAGGAAAAAAGCAAGAGGAAATGTAGTTGCAGTCAGAGGTCAATGTAAAGAAGTCCAGGTAAATCAAAACTATTCTACACTGTAAATAATTTACTCCTCTCCCTTTGCCTTGTCCTTTCCCACCTCACCCCTACTTCTTATATGCCCCACCACTGACTTTTCATACCTTCTTTGCTTCTTTCTAGTGTTGTTAATCCAAGGTAGTTTAACATGTAGAAATGCTCCAGGTGGGAAAATCTGATGGAATTTTGCAGTGTTTTACAGCCTCTTTATTGCCTCTAAAATTCTGAGGGGCAGGTAAACCATCTGAGACCTCTTGGTGGATCTTGTGCAGGGTGTGCAGGGATTGCTGTCTCAGTCTCAGAGGAGCTGAGATTCCAGCTGAACTTGCACATGTGATCAGGGACCCACCAGTGTCAGTGATGTGCGTCCTTCTGTTTACATGAAACAAATTTGGAATTTACACAGAAAACTAATGGAGTCTCTGGTGTCGCACAGATTTCCTTGGCTTTATCTCCTCTGTATAATTAATGTAACCAAGTGAGTGGATGAGCACTTTTCTGTAGGAGTCAATAGGCAAGGATGTTTGGAAAATGAATGAAGTGCTAAGATTAATTGCAAGGCTGCCTGCCTGAACAGCCTGGTGAGAGACTCAGAAGGAAGTGCCAATGCCATTATATCCAAAAGATTTCTTTATTAAAAGTTGTTCATAATCTCAATAACATTAGATATCAGACTGGACTGAAGATAATGCTTTATTGTTACTGTCCTAGTCTTAACAATTGCAAACTATTAATTGCTGTTAGAGAACAATTCATATGAATATTGATCTCAATCAGCTCAGCTGGATTTTTAGTATTCTTCATAATGACGGCTAATTCCAATAATAATTAGAAAAATGTACTTTCTAAAAAGTACAGGGGTTGACAAGTCAGCAGAATTATTTAAATCAAAGTTTTGTGTGATGTGAACTACTTTTTAGAAAAGAAAAGAAAAACAAAAAATCAGATGGTAACAGGATACAGTTAAGGAATTCTGGGTTTGCTTTGCATTTCTTTAATCATTTTAGAGATCATTGGTCTTTTGAGTCTAGATTTTTTTTTCTGTTTATTTTAACAAAAGTGCTGCTCACCTATAGCTTGCCAATATTTTTAAATAGATTTCCTGAAGGGAAAATATAATACGTGGTGGGTTTTTTTGGGCTAAGTTTTAGGAATATTTTGAATCTATTGGTTAATTCTGTCTGCAGACCTCTCTTGTTGTTTTGACTGCCGCTCATGTAACACCTGACAATGGGGATCTAAAATGTGCAGCCAGTCTTGTGAATGGCAGATAGGAACATGGAAGTGCAAGGAGGAAAATCCTGAGTACTCAAAGGAAGGAGCTTGTCAGCAGGTACTGTGTTCAAGTTCAGACAGAGGGGTGTTTTTTTCCTCTACCATTTTAGCATGAAATCAATGGGGAATGCATAATTTTTTAGATGTGTCTGAGATTGCACAACAAATGGTCACCAATGAGACTCTCAGCTGCCACACAATCTGGCACAGATCCTTTCTGCTCCACAGTTCCCAGTTGCATTCAGCCCACTGTTCATGTGATGCCGCTTTTTGGCTCCTTGCCCATCTGTTTTAGTAATTACTGTCATATAGACTGATATTTCTAGACTAGAAACCATGTTGTTGTGGGGTAAGCCCATTGGAGTTACCTTTTGTGATGTGTTCAAGCAGCTCACTGACTTCTTACTTTAAACTATAAAATTTGCATCACCATTTCCTGCAACATATAGAGAAGGATACTATGATTTTTGGTGTTTTTTTTGAACACAAGGAGTTATAATGAAATATAATCAGATTTTGATAATGCTTGCTTTTTATCATGGTAATGGTACTTTCACAGTTTTAGCCCTTTCTTATTCTTTTTTAGGATCACAATAAAAAACAGTGTCCTTGAATAAACTATTTGTGTTAATAAGTTTTGGAAGACATAATTTTTCAAGTGTAAAATATACAAAGAAGTGGCTTGCCCTATCCAAAACATCCATTAGCACAACAGGACCATCCAAAATGACATCATTACATATGCCAGCTAAAGCACAAAGATTTCAGGAGGATGAAGAGCAGCTTTATTCTGACAGGAATTGACTAGAATCAAAGGTGAGTTAAAAGAAAGGATCAGACAACATCCTATCACCAACTTAACCCATTAACAGACCCAGGGGCAACGGCAAAGGAGCCAACACAAATATCAGTGGAGTGTGCCAAGGAGCCAGATGCCATCACTGGAAAATCACTTCCTTGGCTTGGCATCTGTGCCTTCAGCCTGTCAGCCACAAAGGGAGAAAAAGCTGGGCAAGCAGCATTATTTTGGGGGCTGTAGAGAAAGTGCTTCTCTCTCTTCCCTTTGCCTCTCTTCATAGCAAGCCTTGGCCGACTTGCATGGGAAAAGTTGGTAATGAGTGTAGAAAGAACGTGGGCATTTCCATACACACATAAATATTTTATATATTTATATATGTGCATGTGTGTATGTATGCATGTTTATATGGAAATGTGCATATGTGTGCATTTGGGCAGGTTGGTTGGACCAGAACAAGGGAGAGACCAAGGAAGGAGGCAAAAGAAACCAGAGCAAAGTAAAACCAGAACAACACAGGACAGAACTATGAAAATAAGTGTTTGCTTTCCATACACCACAAAGTGCTTATTTTAGTGTTTTTAATAGTGCAACTTCAATAATTTCTCTCACTTTTCTCAAGTCACATCTGCTCAGTAGCCAAATTCTTGATGTGTTCTCTTTGCAATGACATTGCACATAGGCAGGTTCAAAGCATTTGGCAAGTTTAATTTTTAGGATTTAAACCAAATTATTTCATGTGAGTATTGCTATCATTCTGTTACACCAGGATAATATATCTATATATACATCCAAATATTGATTGATTGCTTCTTTTTTAATTTAGAATTCTTATTTTAGTAGGAATAATTTCTAGCCATGCTGCCAGTACTCAGGCTTCTCACAGTGGGCCTAACCAATCAAAAGCATTAAAAAGAGGGTCTGCAATAATTTGAGTGGCCTCCAGTAATGGTGGGGCCACTGGAAATTGCACACAGAACCTAGGAACTGGGAGTCTTTATGGTTAGCCAGTAATTAGCTGTCCATGCATCAAAGGTGTTTTATCCTATGCAAATAGCTGCATGTGTATGGATGGGGTAGGGGGATGAACACTGACACTCGATGGCTTCCACTTCTTCTGTTTTCAAGAGTGAATTTTCAGTAATATGGAAAAATCTGTGTGAAGCAGAGATCTTGTGAACAAAATCTTTTTTTTGTTTTTAAGCAAAAGTAGCACAGTAGTAAATATGAAATAAAACTGCTAATTAATTCTTTAAATATATATTGATCAGAGAGAGGTGAGCTGTAGACTTAAAACATGACTTTCCAAAGCTTATAAAAGCCTCACAGGATACTGTGTTTATGATTCAGCTGTCAAACATGGCTGGAAAGGCCCAATTTGGGGCAGACAGTAAAGGGTTTTGAGGAACACACGTTCACTCTGCTACCCCATGGACAGAGCAAGGCTTCTTTTTTGTGTGATAGTGCTGCATTCTGAAATGAAACACAGTGGGTAGGAGGACGTTGAAAAGACTTCAGAAGCGATCATCTGTCTTGGAACTAAAGGATTTTTCCATCTTTAAGTTTCAGTATCCTATGTTTGTCATGCATTCAGTACATGCTAAAGCTGTTAGAAAGATACCACTGTCAGAGCACGAGGAATTATGGGTAAGAGCAAAGTTGTGTCTAGAGTTGGTCTGGACAAAAAAGGATTATTGCTCTCTGAGTTCTTATTAAAACGTTCAGGTCTATTTCTCTAGGTTCAGTAATCATTGCTGAGAACAAGAAGTAACAATATTTAATCATAAATATCGTTTACTTTTTAGCAGCAACAGCGTTTTAAAATTTTTAATAAATTGTAAATATTTTGACAGGAGGATAGAATTGGCATTGTGCAACTTAGGGTTTTTATGTCATAAGAGATCCACGTGCATAGATCTCTATAGTTATTTCAGAGTTAAATCTTTAGGTGCCTTATCCTAGAATAAAGTCTTTATAATTTGGTTTTGAAATTCCAAGCATGTCATGACTGAAATATTTTACCTTGGCAGTATTACCTCTGAGTTCATTCTTTCTTTCTTCATTCTCCTCCTCCTTCTCATAGATGGTCTAAATTTTTTCACTTCACCTTTTTACACTTCGGTGCTTCACAGACTTCACTCCCTAAACCTTGCCACATAAACTCAAAACATTTTTTCCTTTTTTCTTGATTCTTTTGTATATTTTTTTAATTAATTTGTAACATAGGCAGTTGAAGGTTCTGATTATCAGAGGGAGGAGCTGTAACTGAATTTTTAAAGATTTAAAGGCAATATACCACAGAGGCTTGAATAATTTGACATTTGTTTGGTAGTGGATGAAAGGTAAATGGCTGATTATCCCAACACTCAGTAAAAGACTCAGAGTTTTGATATTGTGGGATCACAGAATGACCCAGGCTGGAGGGGCCCTCTGGAGATTGCTGAATCCATCCACTGCACAAAGCAGGATCAGCTGTAGAAGAAGGTACCTAGGGACCAGGTTTGGGGTATCTCCACAAACTCACAACCAGTATGGAAACACTGCTCCAATGTTTGACAGGTTCCACTCCCAGGAGAGAGGTTCTCTGATATCTAAACAGGATGTAGTGTTGGTCAGTCTGTGGCATTGCCTCTTCTAATTTGCCTGGCCAGCACTGAGAAGTGTCTGGCTCCATTTTCTTTCCTCTCTCCCTTTAGCAGTTTATGTACATTTGTGAGATCCCTCGAGCCTTTTCTTTCTCTGGTTAAACAGCCCCAGCTGTCTCAGCCTCTCCTGTATGTCCAATCCCCCATTCCCTGATCCATCCTCCTGGTCCTGTGCTGGACTGGCTGCACCCTGTGCATCTCCCTCCTACTGGGGAGCACAGAACCCCACGTGTGGCCCCACCACTGCTGGATTAGAGGCGAAGGATCACATCCCTTGGGATCTGCTCCCCAGGGCCTTCCGGACACATCCTAGTGCTGCACATGTGGTTTGCTGCCAGGGCACGTCGTTATCCCGTGCTCACTTGTCCTCCTGCTCTTCCATGTCCTTTTCTCTAAAACTCCTTCCTGCCCGTTGTTCCCCAGCCTCCTCCCCGGGTGATGTTTTGATCCTTTTCCTTGCCAGACTGCATCACTCTGAGTGCATTTTCAGTATTACTAGTTTTTGGTTTTTTATTGCTTTGAATAATGGATAAAGTCTAATTTTAAGGTTTTTTCTTCTCCCAACCCCTTGGGAATTTATCACTCCCAGAATGCCCCTGTATTCTGTGAGTAATAAATCTTCCTGGTATTTTGTGATTTGCAGTCATAGGACAAATTATTTAAACACCTTATTACTGTTTCATTAAGCCCCTTTTTATATGCTATATTACAAAGATATTTTGAATTCTAATAGATATTGGTGCTTTATAGTATTCATGTTGTTTAAATATTTTGTCTTTCCTTTGCTTTTCATTTCTCTCTTACCTGAGAGATACAATATTTTATTATTGATTATTTGGAAATCAACACATAATTCATATGGCTCAATTGCTGTCATTGATGTACTCAAATTACAGCTATGGCTATTAAAGAAGATTATTAAGATCTCGGTGCCTTGAATTTCAGTGACAGTCTGCTGCCTTATGATCCCTTTGAAACCCCAGTACAAAAACTTTAGGTGGTTATCTTTTAATTGTATATGTGAATGAGCTGGAGAAAGGATGAACCAAGCAGGGGTAAAGCTTCTGAGTAATAAAAGAAGTTTTAATGTACTTTAAACTGGGAAAAATGTTAGTGGTCTTTTTTTGGAGTGTGCAGTGCTCTATTTCTGTGGCTGTAGGTTGGAAACAGATTGGATGTCAGACTGATTGTCAGCATTTGTGTTAGCGGCCTTTACATGTGGGTGGCTTCTCAAGTACAGAATTTTGCATTTATTGTAAAAACTAGTAAGGTAATTTTCCTATGGCTGCCTAGGTATGAAAATACATAAGGTGTAATTAATGGGTAATAAGGATTTGGAAACTTACCTTCTGTTTCCAAGGGAAGGGACTCCTGAAACATAGTTCACTATGAGAGGATTTGAACCAACAGACCGAAGATAAAATCTTTGCTATGTCCTGAAAGGATTTGATAGGATAAGTTTAAAGTAACTTCAGATTTTGTCTTTTCTCTCTGTTGCTTCTATAACAATAAATATTAATTACTGTATGCTTGAATAATCATCTACTGAATCAATATATGTGCATTTTTACACCTATTACAAGATGGTGGTGTATAATCTTTGCTGGTTTTATGCTTTTTCATCTACCCTATCATCACACTTTGGAATATGAGTTAATTCAGTTCTGTGTTGTGGCTCACTGCAACATTTTGAGCACCTCATTTCCCACTTCTCAAAGAGAGGAATTCACTAAGTTCTTTTGGGTCAGACGATTAAGAGCTCTGTTTGAGGAGTTCTGTGAAATCTGATTCAAGGAAAACAGTCCAGTTTTCCTGGACTACTTTGGGGTTGTGTTATTCCCTCTGTACTTACTGCTCCATTCTTGGTCATCAAAAGCTCTTTTCACATGAACAGAACAACAACTTGTGAAATGCCTGAGCATCATTTGAAGTCCTGACAAGAGGTGTGGGGCAGCCACCAGCAAACCCCATTCCCCTGTTCCTTAGTGCCAGAAAATCCCTGATACCACACAAACAGCCATGGCTGAATCATTTGATTTGTTCTGTATGTTGAATCAGTTTTGGTTATGCAAATCTTACAATATAATTTGTATTTGTTTACCTACGAATATGCTTTAAATCAGAGCCACTTTGCAGGTAGAGGTTTAGTTGATGACAGGCTTTGTTTGTTTGTTTTGCTTAAATAGAACATGAAATCATACTTAACTGTAGGTTTATACTACATTAAAAAATGTTGTTATATGGCAAAAGTTTGTTAAATTAGTACAGAGATCATCACAAAAGGAGAAAGATTTGAGCTGGAGCTGTTGATTCTCTGACATTTTGATGGCTTGGTATGTTTAGCTGCTCGGAAGCAAATTAAAAAAGGTTACTATGCAAAAGGTTTGATGGCTGTACTCAGAATAGTTGGCTAAACAAGAGAGCAAAAGATAGGAACAAGTGGAAAATTTCAGGCTGAATAAGTATGAAAAGTGTTTTTGCCTTGTTAGATGCAGTGGAGTCTAACAGCAGCTTTTTTGGGCTAATGCTGTAAAAATCCCAATCATAGGAAATCCAGAAAGAGCAGCATTGCCCTGCTCGAGGAGATAAGCTCGGAGAAGCCTGTGTTTTAAAAGTGAGATGAAAGAACAAATTTTGGTGATTATAGAAAAATGTGGGGTTTTTTTTGGCTTTTTTTTTGGTGACCATTTAATTTATAAAATTTGTCTGAAACATGAGGAAATATGTTCTTTTACACATTTATTTTTATGGTGAAGGTTTATATGTATTCATAAAGAAAGAGTACTGAAAAAAATCTTTCAAAAGACAATTTATGTCTTACTGTGGGAAATAACTTCCTCTACTGTTGGCTGTTGTATCAGCTAATTGTGTTCTATAACATAGTTAATTCAGATAAACATTAAAGGTGTTTAAAGATATTTTTGTCTAAATAGTACAAAACTGAGGGTTTTTTCTACTATGTTTCTTTGGCTCCTGCTTTTGTTTAGTTTGATGATCTAGGGAGGTTAAGTTCTCTCAGCCATATCTAGCTCTGTGTGAATTCAGATTGTTTATCAGATAATAGATAACAAAACAAATGTACCAAACAGTATAGAGCTGAAATGACAAAAAATACAGTTGAAATTGAGAGAAATATAGAGACAGGGCAAAATATGAACTAATAAATCCTGCGTGAAAGCATCTAAATACTTAATATTACTTGTGTAAAGCTTTTGTTTTGCCATGAAAGACCTGAAATATAATAGCTCTTTGGTATGTCTAGAATATAAATAATGTGATGACAGCATCATTCTGAAGTTCATGCATGTTTTTAAATTGATTTAATGTTCTCCTATAGTTCTCAATTTTATCCAGATGCCTTATTCAGTCACACCAAAAGCACATTACTGAACGTTTTATTTATCATTCTATGAAGCTTAATTCACTTGCAAGTCAGAACTGCACCGTTTTCAGCTGAGCTGCATTTCACACCTGTTTGGAGAAAGAAAAAGATTGAGGTTGTTTTGTGTTTCAGTCTGAGATTTCTGAGGATGTATTTTCTTGAAATAGACTCAACAAAGTAGCAGGCTTCTGCCACAAATCCTGCATGCCACGTGCAATTAATGATTAATATTTCCTTTATCAACTGGATTACTGTTTTTAGTATATCCACTTCTCTGATCTATAGGTATCAAGGGAATTTGCTCTGAAATTTTATTCATCTAAACAAAATCTGAAAATAACCTCCAAATTTCTAATGCTTCTGTAACTTTTGTGTTTAAGAGTCAGTTACCTTGCTTTACAAAACATTTTGCTCTTTACATTCATTGACATGAGGAATTCTTTCAGGAATTCAGTAAGTGGGACACTTAGATGACATAGTGAGTGTGTGGGTATTGGCTTGTGAAGAATTCTCCCACTTTTCAATCAGTTCTGGCTTAGAATGTTTTCTTGGAGGTAAATATCCCCAGTAAATCCAGTCAAGGTCCTGCCTGAATAATTGAAATATTTTCTTCACAACTATTTGTTTGAAATAGGATGTTTGTTGTTTGCTTTTTTTCACCATTTCAGAGCATTATGACTAATCATTGGGTTAATTTTTGAGAATGCAAGGGGCCCACATTTCAGTGGAAGAATAGGTTATCTTTGAGTGTATTTTCTAGTGTTTTGAAACCTTGTATTGCTTGAAGATGAAAGCAAAGAGTAAGATTACATATTTAATGGAAGGATATCACATTTATGAGATCATCTGTACCTGGAGATAACTGCCATTTTTTCTTATGATTTCCTTGCAGCATTATCAGAAGCTGTCATTGACAAACAGATCTTTTCTCTCCAGTGTCTCTGAATGCAAGTATCAGTAACAAACAGCAGCTGTTCACAGCAGAAGCCTCCATGATGTGATCACCACTGAGTGAATTTTAGTGCTGCTACCCCTGAGGTGTGGCCAGGTGACCCTCTCTTGGTTGCCTCCAGCTGGGCTCAAGTGGACTCACCTGTTACTTTATCTCCTTTACCTTTTAAAGGATATTTTTGTAATTCCTCTGTAAAGAGTCACTTAAAACCAAATTTTAAGCAAGTTATAAATGGTTTATTTTGTCCTCTCCTCAGCTCCTTGTGTCCCTCCAGTTTCACAGTAAAATAGGCAACTTAAAAAAGTGACTTCCACAAGCAATTAATGTCAGTTTGTATCTCATCTCACTTTTTTTCTTCTCGTGATCACAACCAAGGGTTGAAAGGCCCAGCCTTTAGTAGCATGCTGCAGGAATCGCTATTTCACAGCTTCCTTTTGGAAAGAAACTCTCATTTTGTTTTTTCAGAATTCCCATTTCCGATGAAGGCAGCGTGGCTTGCCTCACACAGTTGCCAGTTGGAATGTTTTTTCTGCTTCTTAAGTATTAATATCAAATCAAATTTTGGTCTGTGTATCTTGCTCCTGTATTGTTTGACTGAGTGTCATTTATACCCTTTTCAAGAATTGTTTTAAGATTTTGACACTTTTTCACTAGTAAGAATCTATTAATGGAAGATGACCATTTGGAATTTGCTGTGCAAAACCAACTCAAGCTGCAAGCACTGACATGGTGTTCAGCTTGAATTTTTGATTATTTCTTTTCTCCAGTCTCTTTCTATGTCAAGGGGAAAAAAAATGCTGTAGCCTGTACTGAAATACTGTGCCACATGCACATAAAAATATATCATCATTGGCATAACTGCAATTTAGTTGTAAGGATAAAATTCCTATTAGGAATCTACATATCATATTAGCAAAACAGTGTCCACCCTGTAGTATATTATTTTGGTAACACGATAGCTGGATTTGAAACGGAATCTAAAGGTCAGAGTTGGCATCATAATGGGAATTAGGTAATCACATTTTCCTTCCTCTCACTGACCTCATCCCTCTCCAGTCCCCACTACAACTGTCTGTGTTGTAGCAAGTGTGGAAACCTTGCTAAAATATGTTTGTGCTACTTAATTTTTTAAACCTCCAGTGAAGAAAGTTTGCAGAGTACATATCAGCTTTTTATGTGGGGGTGGCACTAAACCAATCACACATTTGATTACTTGGGATCAGTAAATTCATTGTGTTAAATATATCTGTAATTTTCATTTTTCAGATGGTGTCTCTCAGTTATTTAAATTATATTGGCAAATACTACATTTACAATAACAACAGATAAGGACAATAATAAATTAAAATGTTCATTCCCCACAGAAGCCCATTATTCCCTGCATTGCACTTCCTCACTGCCAGTAGGAAACCTGTGTTTGTAAGCTTACTTTGAGGAAGTCACACAGTCATTATTTAACAATAAAGCTACATAAAAATTACGTGTAAGGTTGAGGACTTGAGCACTTGAATTTTTTTTCTTCTGAAACCCAGAAATTCCTTAATTTAAACTACTGTTTTTCTCCAGGCATATGATGTGGACAGTTACTGGCACATAAATTAAAATTACATGGGACATAAATAAAGCTGGGTTTAGTTTGATTAATAAGATGTGGAAACCAGCATTAACTCATGGTAGTGATGGCACAACTAAAATGTTGTGTGACTAAGCACTGGCACACCTTATGAGGTGATAGCTCCTCACTGAATCCACATTTGGACATAAGTGAGGTGTGATAAGCATTGGCAAGAGAGAGGCATCAGCCCTTGAGACCCACAGCTGGCCAGAGGTGAGCTGCAGTAGTGCAGCTGCCTGTTTTTCACACCACTCAAATAGTGAGGGATTTGCAACACATTTTTAGGTAGTGTCCAGAAATGTGAGATCTATCCTCAAGGTTAAATTGATACATATAAACTCTTTGGAATTAAATTATTGAGTTTATGCCATTTCCCTGTACTTTCTTTTCAAAATGCATGACAGGTAGTATTCTCAAGAGATTCTAGCAGTCTTTAATGAGTGGCCAGAGGAAGGTGGGACTTTTTTCATGAACATGACTTTGGCCCTTTAAAATCAGTCTGAATACCTGCTCAAGTTTAACCAACAACTGTTGAATAACTCTCAGAAGTTAATGGTTGAAACCTCATGATTTTGCCTCTTGTGAGCATCTCTCCCATGCCAGTACAGATGGGGCTGTGTGTGCAGGTCCTGCAGGAAGAGCTGATTGCTCTGCCCCTGGCTCACAATTCCCCAGCACTGGCAGAGCTGTATCCAGGCTGTCCCCAGGATTGGACTCCAGTTTCTCTGGCCTGCACAGGGGTTGGTGCCAGGGATTTGGGGCCAGTGGGAGCAGGGCACTGGGGCACAGAGGAGCCTGTTCTCCCTTTGGCTCCCTCCTGCTGGCACTGAAGCTTTGCAGAAGGTAGAAGGAGCAGGGATAAATGCTGGAGAACAAAAAAGAATGAATGAAAACAAAGAACAAAGATTTCTTGTTTTGTGATTCAGTCATTCCAGTGTTGTTTTGCCTATGCATATTCTCAATTGACTGAGGGAAAGTCAAGCTAAGTATGGGAAACTTGTATGGAATAAGAGTCAGGATGTTTAAATTCTCATTACACAGACAAACTTAGTTCTGGTGTTTTGTAGGCTTTGTTATTTAGTTCACAGTCTTAGTCAAGTATTTAATTTACCTTTATTGATATATAAAATCATTTAGGGGTGGGTAATATGAAAAAGTAAAAACAGTAAAAAACTAAAATTTTCTCCAATAATTAGGACTGCGTACAACTCCATTTTGTTGATCAAATTTTTGCTTTCAGCTTGCAAGCAACTGAGATCTAGAGCAACCTCAGAACTGAGCACATACTTCTTCGTGTCTAGTATTTTTCAGTGAAGGTAAAGGCTGGGGAGAACCTATTAACTCAGATTTCTGTGTAAAGTATTAACATTTGCAGTTTGTCTATGACTCCAGGGGTATAAGTTTTCTTTCTATGAATATCATTTGCCATTACAGAGGCCATAGGGTGGGTTTTGCTGTATTGTTTTATCTGTTAGTAATACATCTCATAATTCCCTGACTAACAATGATTTTTCTTAAGCATTGCTTAAAAGCATTTCTGTAGAGAACCTGATATTCATCAACAGGATTAAAATGACTGATGAATTATGCAGCAAGGCTGTCTAGCTCCTTGACTAAGTATTTTACGGCAATTGAATTACTTTGGCAAGATTTAGGTAAATAAGATTGTTAAAAGTTTGCTTGTTTCAAATGTGTTTCTTTCCATATTATTTCAGTCTTGAAAATCATGCTGACTTTTCATCAATAGGTTCTGAAATATTGAAGTAAGAGCGACGAGCACATGAAAACACACCTTAGCTTTGTGTCAATATAATTTTTTTGAGGATCAGTGGTGTGTATCAGCTGTAAGTGATTATCCAGTCCTGCCATTGCCCTTCTTGTAGTAGTATTTTATTGTAGAAATGATAAAATTAGATACAGTGATGAAATTACAATGTAGTTTAGCTTGAAACGCACCACTAAATTCTTGAGAAAAATGTTCCTGCTACCTTCTCTGCAGCACTGCAGGTGTTTTGTGTTCAGAGAGCCCAGGACTGCACTCACCAAGTGTTCAGGCTTCCACCAGTCTCATGGTAAATGGAGGATGAAACAATACTACAGATATCTTACTATTTGTTAGTTGTAGTCTAGCTGCTGGGTTTAGTTAGGCTGGCTTTCGTTTTTCTGCTGTTTAGTTTATCTGTGGGATCCTGAAGTTGCCCTGTCTGGAGATTACTGGTGAGTCCTTGCATTTAATTTTGCTCCTAACTGTTATTCCAGTGAAGACAGTTCCAAGATTTGATGTTTTAGCTTTTTGTTGATAGGTAAAATTGCAACACCCCAGCAATGTTTTTTATCAGAATTAGGGAATGTAGTTGTGGTACCAATAATACTGTAAGAATTCAAGATGCAATAGTAAAACTGCTTCTATAATGCACATAATGTAGCTGATACAGTAAAGTCTGTGCTACAACTTAATAAGGGTTGAGATTGTCTCTGGAGCAGGAAGGAATTTATGTGCACAGGGAGGAAAGGTCTGTGGCTTTGGGGTTCCCTTTCAGGTAAGAGGGTGGCACTAAATGAGATGTGCAACCCTTTGTGTGTAGTTGGGGTGGCTTGTGCTGACTGAGGCCTGATGGAGGCACCTGATGGCAGTTGGGTGCCCTGGTTGAAATTCCCAGTTGATCCCAATCAGTGTCCTCCAGCAGAGCAATCTCCATCACAGCTGGCACCTGCGGTGGGAGGATCCGTGGGGTCATTGCTGAGGCAGCCCTGGTGGGTCAGAGCTGATATAAAGGTTTGGCAGAGTTAGAACTTGTGGTCTGCTGAGTTCAGTTGCAAGGAACAATAGGTTTGTTGGTGTTTGATGTGAATAATTCTGCAATTGCAATTCACCTGATTTTAAATGTTGAATTTATTTCTGTAACAATGCACAGGACTTGTACAGAATTGTGCTCTTTATTCAATGTGTTTTATGGATATAGAAGCTGAACTTTAGGAAAGTAAGTTACTTTTAAAGTCTTGGCTTTGTATTGCTTTAAACAACCATTACAAAAGCATGTTACTTGAAGCTTGTCAGTTCTCTGTCCCTTAATTTGAATACTGTATTTGCTAATGAATAAATTCATCTGTTTGATGTATTTTTTCTGCATTTTTTGGGCAGAAATCGAGTGTAAGTTTTGGGGATCTACTGACTATTTGTAGAAACATGGCCAGGGTCTGGCTGAAGAGAAGGGCACATGCTTATCCTGGCTGGCTGTAACTTACCTGTTTGGGCTAATATGAGTAATGTTTCTGCTCCTGTTGTGCTCTCGGGATGTCCATGGAGAAGCCTTTCACAGAAGACAACTTAGGTTTGGTGGGCTGAAGCTACAAAATATTGGGTTGGAGAGTTAAGTTAGGCCAAAATGGGTTCTCTGTGTGTAAGAGCAATTAGACACCATTCTGGACAGGACTGCAAGCCCCAAGACAACAGGCTGCAGGATTTCATATTGTGTTTGAGAATGCGTTTAGCACCATATGTTCAGGCACTTTATAAATATGTGTTCTCTGACCTCACTGATATTCTCTGACTCCAAGAGCTGAATTCCATGTATCGTTTAGGTTTGCAAAAAAGACCATATTCACATAAAAGCAATTGTTTAAAATACCCTTTTAGGTTTTTGGGTTTTTTTTAAGTTTTGGTATTATTCTATGTAGTTTTAATGAATAAATAATACTATTTCTATTAAAATAAATCATGCTGTATGAACGTTGTATTGAGCTATGACAAAGCAAGGGGTAATTTCCTCACAAACATAACAGCTATGAGAGGGTCCAGTCTCAATTTTTATATGGTCAGAATTAAGTCAAAGCCAAATGACTTTGCTTTGTTTCTTTCAGATTTATATTTTAATTTGAGAGTCACTCCATATATACAAGTTAGAAACTTCAAAACCAATTTAGATGCACAAAAAATAAGTTCAATTTGAAGAGTAATTTATTTTCAATTTTCTGTGACAGTTTCTTTAATTCAAATACTTGTAGTAATTTTGTGTTTAATTATAGTGTTAAAAATTTGATGTTGCTAAATTTTATCTTGAAATGATTTTAAATTTCCTGAACAAGCTCTAGGTCTTAAAGGAACAGATACAACCACAGTCTCTTAGCAGGAGAACTAGTTTCAATAGGGGTACTATATTCCAAGAAGAGCAAAGGGGAAGTGTTATTTGTGTGCATAAAAAACATTCCAAAGCAAATTTTGCTATTTTTTTCTTCCCTTCAAAGTACATGAATATGAATAGATTTGTGGGGAGGAGAGTTTTTGTGAGTATTGAGTGAAAAAGGGGAACTGGTCTCTCTGAGGTTTTGTTACTTAGAATTTGAGGCAAAGATCCTCTCTTTTAAAGAACCCTACATGAAAATCCTTTTACGGCTGGCATAAGCATAGTTGGAATAAACAAGGTTTAAGGCTTTCTTTCTATTTATGAGGGTGTTTCTGCTTGTCATGACTGGGAGATTCTTGGAAGTCAGAGGGAAGTTGGCCTGTGTGCAAGTGCTGCTTGTTCTGCTGGTGCTCATGCTGAGGAGCAGCTGTAGCAAACCTGCTTCTCTCGAGTGTGTCCAGCCTATTTCTGGTACAAAACACTGAGCACAACATTTTGTACATTGTGTTGTGCACATGCTTTATTTCCTGGAAATCACTTTGCAGGGGAGGTGAAGGCCCCATCCAAAGTGAAACATTGTTCAGTGCTTGAGTAGGGGAGTCTGGTCATAGCTTTGTGACGTTGATTATTGAGAAGGGTCTTAGAGAAACTAAGGAATATCAGGTAATCCGTGTGTAAATGTCCAACAAGAGTAGATTTTAATGCTGAGTCTTGGATGGTCTGAACCCTGGAGGATGAGAAACTTGAGCTTTATGCTGAAAGCAGATGTGGTGATAGTGCCAAAAAAACAGCAGAGGGGAAAAGAAGAGGGAATTCAGTGTTTCTGGTGTGAATTTTGTTGCATTAAGAAAGGCTAGAGAGGAAGGGTTTACAAGTAGGAGAGGACAAGGATGGCCACCATAACAAGGGGGAGTTGATTAGTGTTGATGAAAGCAAGCAGCTTCGAGAAAATACTGTAAATGAATTTTCAGACTCTAGTTAGTAGCTGAGGAAAAGGAAGACTCAGTAGTGTGGAGTGTGACACCTTATCAACTGAAGTAGGAAAAGATGAAAAAAAAGGCCAATTAGAGTGTGAAGAGAGGAGAGAGCTGATGCTGGACTCGTGAACAGAGAGAGGTTACACTAATGAAACAATGGGAAATGCAGTATGGAAAGGACAGGATCCCTGGAGGATTGAGGGGAAATTGAAGTTAGGAAAAAAAAAAAGCAACTGCTTCGTTCAAAATTGGTGAATAAACTGGAATAAAAAGAAAGGAGACAATATTTACTCTGTATATAAAATTGAACTTTCTCACATGGTACTTCTGTCTCTATCTCAAACTAAACAAGCCTTTGTAGGCAGCTTTGTATCAGTTTAATATGCAAAACTCCTTCCATGCCAAAGCTTGTCATTCTGCAAGGGTTGGAGAGAGCCAAAATTCCTGTCTAAAAAAAAAATATATATATATATATATATATATATATAGAACCAAACCAACCTTCTCTGCCTAGATTCTGGCACAGGAGTGAGATTGGGTCATGGCATCAGATATCTTTCTTCTGGAATGGGATTTTGGAGAGTGTATAGCTGCTTACCTTAGCCATGGTAGTGCTTCAGTATAAACTGGAGCATAAAGCTGAAAACCTCTCAATTTTAGCTCTCCTGAGTCATATCTTTATCTCTTTGGGTGAAGCTGGGTATTTAACTAGAACCTGTCAGGCTTGGTCATAACAATTTGAAGTTTCAGTTAAAAGTCAGATTGAAAGCCAAAAGAAAGAACTAGAGATGAAGAAGTCATTGAGCTAAATTTGCAAGTGACTTAGCCCATGTTATGGGGTAGGGCCAGAATGATGAGGAGTGTTTTGAGTTTTGCTGGTCGGTGATGATAAACAAAGTCCTCGAGGGAGCTGCACAGGAATCCTTTGCTGCACTGGAGGGATCCTGCACTCTGGGGAGTGGGCAGGCTGTAAGCAAAGGACAGGAGAAGCAGAGATAAGGAGGATTTCTTGGTTCCATACATAAGCATGTTAATATTTAGCTGTTTTACATTAAAATGAGTCCAGCATTGAGAGCCAAGTATGGTGGATCTAGATTCAGTCAGAATATATGAGGGATGGCCAGATGTAGACAGAATAATAAAAGAAGTGATTTCACTGTAGAAGGAAATTGTGCTGATGTCCAGTTAATTTAATTCCTACAGAAAAAAAAATGCAACCTTTACATAATAGCATAATTAATCTATCACTTATTCTCCTTCTGAGATTTGACATCCTTTTAATTTTTAAGAGATTAATAATATTTCATAAAAAACCTTCTTGATCAAGATGTGTTTGTGCTGTCCTACTATGTATTCTTACAATTACATTTGATGGTACTTTGGTTATTTTGACTTCTATTGCTGTCACATGGAAACAAGCTCTAAATTTAGGTGCTCCTGCAGCTTATTTTGCTCTCCAAGTTAAATTCTTTCCTTGTGAATTTATAACAGTAGCAAAGTGTGAGATATGGTGATAAAAACTAAGGAACAAAAAAAAAAAAAAAAGTGGGGCAAACTTTTGTGGATTAATGAATTAGTGTGAAAATTTTAATTTAAAGTAAGTGTTGTATACGTGAACAAAATCGAGTGTAGTGCTGCAAGTAACTTGTGTGTATATAAAATAAGAAAACACAATTTTGTATGAAAACAAATCTAAGTGAAACATGTGCAGTATGTCCTTATTGTCAAATGCTCTCTTTCTCCTGTCTGATACTTGACAAACTGCCACAAGTGGCAGTAGTGAAAAGTAGGCTTTGTCACTTCAGGTCCACCTGTACACTTCTTTTCTGAGTAGTTTGTAGCCCTTCCATTCGATGGACTGAAGCTTAACAAGGTGTACACAGTTTTCTGTGGTTAATATTCCTTAATTTTTTAGATTACTTTAAAAAAAAATCCTGAGTTTTTAAATTTCATCCAAAGTTCATTTTCTAAGGATCATATTGTCATGTCTTCTTATCTGGACTTGTGGAAAAACCTTATAGGGCAAGGCTACACATGACACACCTGTCATCTTTGTAAGATTGTGATATGAAGAATAACCTAAATGGTAATTATTAAACTGGACACCTGTGTTCAAGGGGTTCTTTTCTGATGCAGGCTTGTACCAGTGTGTCAGACCTAAAGAATCTCTATAAGTACCTGTTTGTAAAAGTTGATTTGGTGTTGTGACAGTAATGCATGGGGGGTGTGAGCACCCTGTGCTTCTCAAAAGGAAATGTTGTAGTGTCTGCATTGCCTTGTGCTCAGGGCGGTGAGAGTGGGATTGCCAGAGGATTTTTGCTGCACCAATTTCCTTTTCATCTTTTTGGGTCTGCCTATGTCCCTGCTTCCCGAGTTTAGAGGTAACAGTTTAGATAAAGCTATTTGGGTATTCCCCCCCCCCCCCCCCCCCCCCCCCGACCATGTAATGGCACATCACCTTAAACTTTCCTAAATCAGGGCTGCTGCACCCACTGCCTCCTGCTCTGCCCAGCGCGGCCCTTCCTTTGTCGTGGCCATGGTTCCTGTGCCACGGGCTGAGCTGCGCTTCCCCAGACCTTTTGCCCCTTCAGGCATCAGCCACGCTGCCTTTCCAAAGTGTGCCCGCCGAGTCTCGGTGCCGATGTGGCGTAAGCAGCTGACGGGAGCGCAGCGAGGAGAGCGGGGCGATGGCGATCCCGAAGGAGCTGGCGGCGCTCGGGGTCGCGCTGCTGGGGCAGCCGCAGGCTCCCGCTGTGGAGGCAGCGGTGTCCCCAGGGAACGCCGGCGAGTTCCCCGCGGGTGCGGAGCGGCAGGCTGTGTCCGGGCGCTGGAAGGAGCCGTGTGCCCTGGAATGAGCCGTGTCTCCGCTAGATGGAGCGCCCGGAACGGCGGAGCGGGAGCGCTCCCGGCCCGGCCCCGCTGCGGGACCCGCTCCGCGCACCCGAGCTGCCTCCAGGGCTTAAAGCGCGCTCGTTTCCCTGCCCGCAGGCTCCCTACAGAATGTCCCCAGAGCAGGGAGATCACCCTGCTGACGAGCGCACACGTTCTGCTCGGCGCTGCCCCTAACTCTGTAAAGGCTGAACATTTTATTTATCTTGTTCCCTTCCCCTGCCTCGAGCACGTTGGTGGGAATAAAGGCTCCTGGCTGCTCCTGTTGTGAAAAATCTAGAGTTAATGCTGATTGCTTGTGAAACGTGTGTTGGGTGGTGCTGAAGAGGTTAACTCCGTGCTACAGGGGCTTTGGAGATATTGGGTATGAAGTACTGGAGAAGTCAATGGATGTAACACCGTGCTTAATAGAAACAGAAAATTAGTGATTCTTATTTGCCTGAGGTAAGCATGAGCCTCTGTAATGTTCTGATCTTTGTGCAAAAACCTAGTAAAGAAGAGCAATCTTAACATATACCTGATATTAGAAACAGGGATAGTCATGACAAGAAAATACCACTGGAAGGATGAGACGTTGCCTTTTAGTTTACAAGAATACAGGGAAACCCTTTGATTTAATATTTTTGACAAAACAGTATTAAAAAAAATCTGTGATGTTTCCCCGCTTTATTTTAAAAAGACTTAGTATATCTACAGAAAATAGAATACTATGTGAAATACAGGCAGAGATATTGATAATTGATAGTAATTTATCAAAATACGTTACTGATGTATTCGATTTTATAATGTGCTGGTTTTCCTGGTTTTAAGTCCTGGGAATTATTTTTTTCACATGGTGTTAGATAAGGAGGGTTTAGAGAAAGGGCTGCTCTACTATTAGATTGTCTGCCACTTGCCTGAATTCTTTTTGTACCGCATCAACCACTTTATAAAGTAGAGAAGAAGATACATTCTTCACATGGAGCGTTTAATATGCAGTCATAATTAATTTTTTCTAACGCTTGATGTCTGGAGGCATACAATACTTGGAATACTGCATAGATCCTTTGTGTGAACTTCTTAATGTAGCCGACTACTGAGATGAGCTTGAAGTGTAAAATGGTGTGTGGTGTTGCAGGTGATGTGTTTGAGCCTTCTTTTACTTGATGGAAATGGTTTGACTATTAGATAGTCTGCTGTGGTAATTCCAAAGGTTAACTTCTAGGTCAAAGGTCTGGAAACTCAAAATTTGGACATAAGTTTTAAGTTGACTACCAGGTCACAGCAAACGGAGTGGTTGATTTTAAATGGAACGTGTTACGTTAAATAAACAGATGCATTGCAAATATAAGTGGTTTGGATTTGTAAGTCAGCTGTGTGAGAAGCACTGCTGGTCCTTCTTGCTTTGTTTCGGAGCTTCTTTGCTTTTGTGTTTTCATTGGCATATTCAGGATTGATCCAGGCTTTGCTGTTGGCATTTTTGAAAGGGTATTCTCAATGCGTGCGGGGAGAAGGTGTCTGTCTGCAAGTTCTCTACCTGTGCCATAAGCCACGACATGGACAACCCAAAGAGGCTGGAGGAGGGAGTGTTGACTCCCATGGCGGTGTAGTAGGCATTGGATCTCAGATGGATCCGTTATTAGTGTGGCAGAAGGTTTTATCTACTAGAATGTTTCTAGGAACTCCCACAGAGGCTGATGTGGGCAGTGTAGATGACTGGCCTCTTTGTTTTATGTAAAATGTTGGTATTTGTTGTTAATTGATAGGTACTTGATAATATCAGCCGCTGAGCGTGGGGTGAGTTCAGTTCCTGACCCAACAGGGCCGAACTGAGGCAGCTGGGAAATGTCATGTGCTGTAGGCGAAGTGGCCTTTGCAATTGCACTCACTGGCTGCGGTAGAATAAAGGAAAAATCGAGTTGTTAATAATTTGCAGATGAAGTGTTGCTGGGGTCTGTGCTGTTCTGTGGGATTGCATGCTGCTGTTACAGGGACGCTGTCCCTGTGCAGGGGGATGGAAGGTCAGGCTGTGTACAGGCATTCATGTCCCTTTGGCACAGCTGTGGTGGCACTTAGGGTATATATAGCCATAACTGGGACTGTGGGGGTGATTAATGGGCTGGGTTAGGGACAAAAGTGTGTGTAAACAAGGAAATGGCTTTAAAGAAGAGACATTGATTTTGTATTTATAAAAATAAAACACATTTTGTTACCTTTTTTCTTTTTAGACATAATGACAAGTTATCCTTGGAAGGGATGAAAATTGGTAATGACTTTCCCCTGCATTTCTTGAAGCAGTGTATATCAGGCTAAAGAATTGTGTTTCTTTTTTAGGTCTCTTACACTACTGAATTATGTATATTTATTGTTTCTCTGTGTACAGATGATTTGGATAGTTTAGATACTGCTGTTCTTTTAATAATATAATTATGTAAATGTAAGGAATACACACTATTTGTGGGTCATATTTTTCTGACTTCAGATTGGGTGAAAATAAAGGATAAAAGGCTGGTGAAAAATTCACTTTTACAATTACTGTTAGCTACACTGCCAGTGCTAAATTCTCTTGAAGTAATTGTTCAACACACTGCCTTTAAGAATTTAATCTGTTTTATGGATGTCCTTTTAGCTGTAAAATAGTGCAATAGACAGAAGAAGCTTTGCTTGACCATCACCATGTTCCAGAACTTCACTTTGGGAAATTGGATAGACTTATATAGTTCCAAACTGTTTGGCTAGGAAGCATGCTGCCTTTGATTTTGACATAATGTAAAAGGAGTTGGTTACCTTACATAACGTATTTGTTTTTCATTAAACATGCTGATAAGGTCTCATTAAAGTACCATGTATTATTTATGGTATTTCATATGAAACTGAACTGAGGGGGAACTTCTCTCAGCTTAGGGCATTTGCAGAATAACAGCCTTTCTGTGCTAGAAAAAAAAATAAAAAGAACGAAGAAAAGCATGACATACTCCTGTCAGAACAGGAGACTGCTTAAGGCACAGAGAAAGAATGAAAAAAGGAGAAAGGGCACAGAGAGGGTTCATTTCTCCTCCTCCTCACTCGCTCTTGCTCTGTGGCATGAGGGGTTTTTTGTTTGGTGGTTTGGGGTTTTTGTTTGGTTTTTTTGGTGTTTTTTTTGCTTTTTTTTTTGGTGATTAAATAGTCTGGGCTGTTCTAGTAGATGAGTCCGTGATAAACTGCAAAAGCATGGATGTGTCCTAAGCCAAACCCAATTTCTGTATTGTAAGTTTGTGCATGACTCTTTTGGTGTTGATTCCCGAGTTATGAATGCATTGCTTTTGTTGCATTGACTGCTTTTGAGAAAGAAAATTACATAATAACTGATTCTGCTGGAAAATTTTCAGTTTTGCATGAAGAAGACTTAGTGGATCTAAATCAGTCTCTGAGGCTTGTGTGGGTGCAGGTATGTGTGTGCACATGTAGAATGAAAAAGAAATTATTTTTTTTTAATGTAGCACCTGAGTTGCAGTGACGTGTTTTGATTCTGTTTCCAGTTAAGCGAGGACTATTTTTTGTTTTTAAGGTTAGATCTTATATCAAACCAGTTATGCTGTTGATGAAATAGACTTCTCTTGTATGTGGGTTATTTGTTTATTGTTGTTAGCATTAAACTCTAGATCTCAGATGTGTTTTTGTGGGAATTAGATATCCTATAAAATAGGCTATTTTCAAATCTTCTGCAGAGTCCTTTTAAAAGGAACCCCTTCAAAACCTCAGGTGGTTCTTTGAGGTTTGACCTTCTTTCCTGATGAATTAGTATTTAATTCATTTGTCAAATTCTAATTAAAAATAGTAATATTTTCTGTTATACTTGAGTTGTATCTCATGAAAAAAAAGCCCTGTAATATAGGACCTCAAGGACAAGCTGTAGTATAAATTATTTGATTTGCAGGTCACATCCTACTTTATTACATAAAGACTAACTAGATCTCCTAATGAATAATTATTACTCCATAAAATCAAGGGGGGGGGGGGTGAATAAAAACCTGGCAAGAGTAGAATACTAATTTTGAGGTATCGTTCTCAAAGAAGAAAGTAAACACTAAATTCTGAAAATTGCAAATGTAATTTTTCCATGTAACCTGATAGGGCAGTCCTTGATAATAGATTGACTAGCTGTCAAATAAATTTGTAATTTTAGATGAGATGGGCTTTAGACCAATTTTAAGATTGAGTCTATCCAAGTGTGCTCCCCTCCCCCAGTAAAGTAGACACAGTGTGCCACAGAATTCTGTTTCATTCCCAGTGTTTCTGCTGCAGTGGTTACACAGCTCCTGCTCAGTTTCATTGTAATGCTTTTATAGGCTTCTCTGGGAAACTGGATAGCGAATGAAATGTAGATATAAAATTAATTTGTAATTTAAAAAATCATTTGCTGATAGCACCGTGTATTTGCTGGAATCTTCCTGGCTAGCCAAGATTCTTTCCCTTTCCTACTTTGTGCTTCATACTTCTGTTCTTAGAAGGGGAAAGCCCTTTTCCAGTCAGGTGTGAGTCCTGGGAGGGGGGGGGGAAGTGTGTGAGTGTGTCTGTGTGCATGCAGAATCATAACAGGCATTCAGTCCCAGCTGGGCAATGACACTAATTGCCCAGATCTCACGGATGCCTGTGATGCAGCACGCTCACTTTCTCTCCTTTCCTATCCTCTCCAGGGATTTTTAAAATGCAGTATTTGAATTTTGGTGAGTGGTAAAGACCCTGCCCTAGGACCCATTTGACAAATGAGAAGCTGTGCAGCATCAGCACCAGTCGACTGAGCCTCACTGAGTCTCTCTCTCTCTCCTAGTCAGCAGCTACTGTTGTGAGACAAGCTTCAGCTCTCTGTCATTGAGGAAGTTCCATTTGCTCATCAATAGGCTGCAGGCTGTGTCTTCTTTTTTTCCTCTCTGTTAAAAATTCGTAGTTTAAACCTACCAAGTTGCCTTAGCTGACAAACGAATGTAGGGGTTTGGCGCTGGGGAGAGGAGAGGCATTCGAGAAACACCGTTTCTTATTTAAATCATCAAAAGGGAAAAAAAAAAAACCAACCCGTAGTGACAAGATAGGGCAAACGTGCTTGCATGCAAGCCCCCTCACTTGTTCTACGTAGACTTCAGAGCAACACCATGCAGCATCCCCTTACGGGTGCAACCTGCGTGGCACTGCCGAATGTGGGCATGTGTCCCCAGCTCTCCTGTGCCTTGACTTTTATGTACTTACAGCAGGTAAGTTTGCTTAACTTTTTCTTTTCCTTGCAGTGCTTGCTTTGTCAGCATCGTTTGGGGGATTTGCAGTCGGGGAGGTATTTTTTGTGTGAATAGACTGTATAAATGTCTCCCACCCTGTGGAGCGAGTGTTGTGCCTGCACTTAAGAATGTGAGAGTGAGTAGAAAATATGTTTTAACAGGGCATCAAGCCTTTGCATATCTTTTGGTGTTTTGGTGTTGGTTTATTTTATTTTTTTTGCAGTGTCTCCATTGGTGCTGTTTATAGATATTTAACACGGTACTGTCTGCGTTTCTCGTGGATACTGTAGCAGAGTTTCAGCCATAAAGGACTGCTCTTTATTCACTCGAGGCATAAATTATACTTCTAATGTAAATGTGCCCAATGGCAATTTTGTTTAAGCCTTCTTTGAAGACAGGAATTTTAAGGCTGTGTTGAAACGTGCTGCTGATTAAAGCCAAGCTGATTTTTGCTTCACCAGGAAAAAGATGATTTATAAGGATATATCTGTGCAGAATACTTCTGTCATTGAAGTATATTGGACTGGGTTTAAAAAAAATGTTTGGGTATCAGCACAACAATACCCATTTCTAGTAAATTTTTAATTTTTTTTTTTAGTTTCATTTCGTTTTTGCTTAGAGGATTTTTTTTAAGTATTTCGCCCCCCCCTCTCTCTTCTGAAAGCATTTACTATTTGGTACCCCCTCTCTGCTGTAATGTCAAATAACTGGATAATAACACATTTTTTTTAACTGGTATTTTGGAATCATCTTTGTATTCTACTATATTTTATAACTGAATCCACCATTACAGAGTCATCTAGTAAGTATGTAGAGCCAAGACAGAAATATGTTATCATGCAAAAATGATTAATACTGTTTATTCTGTTACTTCTGTTGAAACTTCAGGAGGAAAAATATTCTTGTGCCTACAAAGAGGGGCATTTCTTCCAACTTCCACTACAATAGTTTCTTTGCATATTGACTTCCCTGAAAGTCTCTAACTTTATTTCTGCATTCACAAATGCCTGAAAGATGTTATACGGTATTTCTTTTTGTTTCTAAAGAATAGATAAAATAGATTTAAAGCTTATTTTTATTCGAGAACATTTATTTTCCTGTTACTGCTGAAAGAAGAGAGGTCCAGTATTTTCAGGATATAAAACCTTCTGTAGGTTTTTTTTCTTGTGTAGTGTAGTATAAACCATTTCTGACTTCCAGCTTGGGAGTGCATAACAACAGATCCTTGCATGCGCCCTACATTATCCATGCATGTGGGAGGGATTCATATGTCTGCAATTAAAATTTGCATCAGATAAATATGATGTGTTTAAATTTCAGTAATTTGCATGCTGTAACTAAAATGTTCGATCTTGGTAGTTCTGTATTCTGGGTCTGTTTTGGGAATGGCATTTATAGATCAGCTTTAATGATCCAGCGTGACTTGTGCACTTAGTGGTTATATACAAAATGTACTCCTGTGTTTTGTTCTGGATTTGTTTTTTTGAGTTTGACAAAGAGCAATTTCTATGTTAAAGATAGAGCTTTTGAAAGGAAAAATGGGAATTAAGGTGAGAGGTCAACATGGCCACACAAGGAGCTGATGAAGGATAACATAAAGATGAGGTTGGGTGCTCTAATAACCTTCCTCAGTGAGATATTGCAGTATCATTATGCAAACACATCTATAGCATGGCACTGCTTTAACGTTTACGAAACTGTGCAACTCTAATGAATACTTTAGAACAGGGAATTCAATTGCATCTATTCCGTTCAAGGGAAAGATGAGAAGTGGTTGCTAATGCACTTTACAAAGCGCTATATCTAGCGGATAATTTTTAACTCTTTAAGTGGATTAACTGCCACACTTAAACTATTTTTTTTATAAGTGTTTGCTTTCTCGTCTCCTTAATCCTATTGTCAGTTTAGAATCATTCTGCCTGTACTAATCACAGTTATATAATAGGTTGAAAAGTCTGCTAAATTTGTGATGAAAATTGTGGCAGGTTCAAAATTCTGTGCTTGTTGCTTCTTTTGAATGATGGTTGGCGTTTTAGTTATTCTGAATTCCTAGAGAGTCAGGTAATCACGTTCTTAATTCAGATATTATCTCTTATTTTATGTATTTAAGTATTTCTTTAGAAACAATGCTACTTTATCTCAAAATTATCCAGGCAGAGAGGACTGAGTTGACATCACCTGCAAAGCCAATGTAATGTGGTTCTGGTTTTAAACAGTAAAGGAATAGAAAGTCGTTTGTTTTTGAAAAAACATTAGTAAACTTTCACCATGACAATATACTTGGGTTTTTTTCTATTTTTCCCCTATCTGATAGTGTAGAGCAAACCTACAAAAATACTTGGTTTGTATGTTTAGTGCAAATATCACTATTTCAGTGAAACTGTAAATGTTTTTCTCTCTCTATGAAGTTGTCTATCGATCTTAAATACAGGTAACCTAAAAGCTTTATGTGGCAACTTAATAACTAGTGAATCCTCCCTGCCTGTGCAACCTGTGACCAGCAGTAAATAGACATTATGTGAAGCTGTCAAGTTTGGTTTTTCTCTCTAAAAATTGCACCTGAGATATATCTGCTCACTTGCACCTCAGTTAAAATGAACTCAGACATCTGTATAACAACTGAGCTCTCTCTTGGTAAACTTTGCTGCCTATTTAGAACTTATGAAAATATTTTTTTTTTTTATTTTTGCATGTCTGCATTGGTATTCTGTCATGTGTAAGTTTTACAATTGGATATAAGCCTTTCTTGAAAGACTGAAAGGCATTATTACGTTCTTCTCAAGATGGGTAAGCCAATCTGTCAGTAAATACTTATTTATCCTCCTAGCCACGAGGATAGTGGTTTTCTGTGGAGCTGTATTAATCATTTGGGAAAACCTGTTTTGGTAGTCATTGAAAATTGGCCATTATTTATTTGTGAAAGTGACATTGCTGGCCAGTTTGTGTAGTATAAATGGATAAACTGATTTCCACAGTGTACTATAGAATGCTCTACTACTTTTTCTAGGGTTAGAAACTTGATTATTTGCTCTGATATCTTTCACTTTACATGTGTGTGTAATGTTTTAAGAGCCAAGTGAGGAACAGAATATTTTTTTTAAACAGTTTATGCATGGAGGATGCTTTACCTAAAAATATTTTGGGCTTTACTCTTGAAAATAAAGTTGAAAATAAACAAAGAACAGAGGCCTAGATCATGTTATAGATTAACTCTTGATAAGATGTTCACTTGAAAAAGCCAACAGAAACTGAAGAATGCTTCTGAGTTAGTTATTTGAAATGGTCTGAAATGATGTAGACACTTTCTTAGTAAGATAGTTCTAACTGTGGAAATCCAGAGTGAGTTTTCAAAGAGCATCAAAACCGAAATGACTGTGTCAGTGGCAGCAGTGAACAGAGGGAGAATGTGGGGCTTGGCCTTGGAAGTTTTCACTGAGTCACTGTAAGGACAGGGTCAGCTGGTAAAGTGTGGATGCATGTGGGTAAGAATTTTCTTTAGTGTCAATATTTAGAGATACAGGAGAAGGGAACTTGGATTTGTAGCACACCCTATCCTTTGGTAACATTTTATGGGGTTAGAAACAGCTGCATCTATTTTCTTTTCTTCCCCTTAATATGACACATCAATGCAAAACCCAATTTCTGACCACACATTTATATCAAATGCTGGCCTGAAGTAATTTTTGCAGCAAAATGTTAACCGCTGGTAAATTGGGATTTTGGGTCTATTAATGGAGGCTTAGTTCCGTTAACTGGTGTTTTCCCATGGACTATGTTTTCCTGGTTATTCTGTTGGTGGTAACAAAACGAACTCTTGTTTTGAAACATCACAGAATATTCCATGTCATAGTGTACAGTGCTGCTGTCATTATTTTAAAATTGGTAATTTTTTTTTTTTTCTGTTTAATGATGATAGATGTGCTTTGTTTTAAATAGTGAAGTGGTTTGTACAAAGGGTAATTCCTCTTAAATGGAGCAATTGCTCATAGTGGACATTCACAGATCGAAAACAATTGAACTGAAACTTCAATATCAACCTTTTCTGTCTTTAACAAAGTAGTTCATGGTACAGCTCTCATACCAATGACGAAAAGAATCCACCATGAAAACAAAGCAGAAACCAACAAAACCTCCATCTCTACCCCAGCTATTCCATTACTGCTTACATGGTAAATCAGTGTAATTTTATTTGGGCCTTAAGCATTATGACTACGGAGAGAAGCTGAATTCCCCTCTCAGTTACTTATGTCATGCTTCTGGATCTGATGATTTATAGGGGTCTGAAAGACTTTTTATCACATTCTTTCTTCATGGCTTAATTCAACGTTGATTTATTTGGTAGCATTTTCAATTGATGTAGTCAATAGTGTCAATAATGGAATAAGGATTAGAACAGATTATCTTTGTGCTAAAATTGTGTAAAGAATTGGATGGATGAACAATTCAAACAATTCCCAGACACAGTTTAACTTTTTTCAATAGAGCAAAAGCACATCAATTGCTGAATGCCACCATTGCAGTTACAGTCCTAAGTATCTGGTTTTTGCATTTAATACTTCGGTGACTTTTCAAAGGTTCAGGTATGTCAGTTGAATTCAATAACCAATGTTTTATGGTGAGACTGTTTAAACCAATCATAAGGACATGGCCTTTCTTTGCCTAGTCCATTTATAGTACTCACTCACTCTGTGGCTCTCCTGTAAAATCAGTTAATCTGACTTTAGTTCTTGAAAATTTTAAGCATCTGTTAGTTTACAAATTGGAGTCCTTGCACGATTTTGTTCCTCTCTCTGCTATTTCATGGAAATTTTCAGGTGAGAACGTACAACCTCTGCTTATGACTGCGTGAGTGCACGGACGTCCACAGTACTAATGCTCACTCACCATCTGTTTTTCTTACAGCTGGGCCTTGAGTAATTGTCCAGTAGCTGATGGACTGAGGGTAGGCAATATTTTCAGGGTTTTCTGATTCATTTAACTGGCTTCGCTGCCCCAAGAGAAACATAGTACTTGTTTATTCATATGTGTAGGCTAAAAGCCTGTGCTATGTCAGACAAATTATGGTACTCTGTTAAAACAAAAAAGGAGCTGCTGTCCTATAGACCATATCCTGTGGTTGCATTTGTACCTAAGGGGACACTGTGGCACTCTTAGGGAATTCTAGTGTATCAATGAAACAGACCTCAAAAGGTGGGAGTGCAGCTGTTGCATCCAGGAGTGCTGTTAATGCGGATTTCAGGAATAATGTCTTGCTGTTTAACCAATCAGGATAAATAAGATCATTTGGTATTCACCAGTAAACTCAGAAGCCGATACTTGAGACTCCACCTGTGATTGAAGCCCAATTTCCATGTTTACATATCTTTTGTCTCCCAAGAGCTGCTCTGTTGTTTTCCAGAGGCTAATGAGAAGTGGCTTAGAGATCAAGTGCTGTAGCAGCTCTCATTCTGAATAAGAGCTAGTTTGGGGCATTTAACTCTAGCCTTGTCAAACAAGGTCAGTCACTTACAAAAGCGAGAGGAAGTGCTTCAGTGAAGTACTCCCCTCTTTAAATACTAGAAGGAGGGGGGAAAAAAAAACCCAACCAAAAAAAAAGAAAACCAACTCCAGACACAAAAACCCCTCAACAAACCAGAAGAATCTGTTAAGAAGGTTATCTGCTGCTTTGAGCAAGAGCAGTTGCAAAGGACCTTCCATGTGGTGGGAGCAGGTGAATATTTTTGGCTTAGAACCATTGGTTTTTCTAAGTGACCTCTTTGAACATTTTCAATCACTTTATCTGGAAAGGAATGGCTGGATATTCTGTTGTGAGCTATTTGAAAGTTGTCCCCCTTCACTAATATTTGCTAAGCATGTATATGGATGGGTATTTTCTGAAAAAAAAAAAAATATGTGGTGTGGTATTTTATACCAAGGAAAGCGTGTGGTGGTTATGTAAGCAGGGGTTTTTCTCAAGGCAGCCAGTAGATATTTCAGTTTGTTTTGATTTTTTTTGACCACAGCCATTCAAAACTAGACTGACTTTTTTTGTTTTGTTTTCAATATGTGTATTTCTGAGTTGGTAAATAAGTACTATGATCACGTTAATATTAATTCTGCTAAAAATATTTTTGAAGCATTTAATAGGCGGTATAAATGAAAGTGATAAGAATTGTGACACTGGAATTTATCACCTTGTTTTATAGAGTTAGAATAATGCTGGTGGAAAGGAGAAGTCAACACCCTCTAAGAATCCTTCAAGCTTTCCTGCCTTTTAAAGGTGCATGTGCGATTGATTTATCAGTTTTAAGGTGTGAGGTGTAGTGCAAGAGCTCTCCTGAGAACCTCCTGTCATTTCTTTGCTGGCATTGCTCATTTCCCTCGGAGTTGCCTAGTGCAGCACCATTGACTTCTTTTACATTTTGCTTCCCCTCCCACTCTGTCAGTGCAGCAGCCCAGTGAATTTAATTAGAGAAAATAGCATATCTAATGTCTGTGCTATCCTGACTAGTTGTAGTTGGGCCTTTGGTCTTTTGCACTAGAGCAGGCTCCAGCTGTGGAGGGATCTCGCAGTGTTTTGATCCTGCTCTTTCTCGTTGTGTTGAACACAGGCAGAATCAAAATTAGATACCGTAGTAAGAACTGAAGCATTCAGTGAATTATTTTTTGTTCATAGTGAGTCACTGATTTTCACTTTTTTGTCCAGATATGGAAAGAAAGGCTGTGGTACTTCAAAACTGAAATACTTAAGATGTTCAGGTACTCATGAATAAGAATGCAAGTGCTTTCATCGTAGACAAACTTTAAATTTGTTTTAACCCTTTATTTCAAAATGCACCAGAAATTGTTGCTCTTCCTAACTATAACATCTTGAATATGATTTTTTTTGTAACTGTACACTGATTTTATACTGCCATCTCATATATATTTGTGGTTTGTGTATATACTTACATGCCTTGCCTCGATTCCTTACTGACTTGCACTAATATTTATTATTATGTAGCTTTGAAGCTGATTTCTTCGGTTCTTTTGCTTCTCATAGCATTTTGTTTTATAGTAATAATCATTATTTCTGTTGCGGATAGTAAGTCTTATGTACGTGAAATAGTTAATTACGAATATTGATTATGGGTGCGAAGCTTAATTTACGAACAAGGAAAGATAAAAAGTTCTAAAATACAAGCTTGTGATGTCCTAGTGGCACAATCTTTCATGAGACAGTGGGAAATTAAAGTATTTCTTTGAAATAAGTTACAGTTACCATTGTAAAGGGAGGCAAAAAGAAGGTTGAAAGTTCTCCCTGAGAAGATTTTGCCAAAACAGAGCTGGTGTGAAAATCTGGGGGTGAAAAGAAGTTAGGCAGCCCATATATTCAGTGAGTGTCCCCTCCTTAAGCTTTTTCCCTTGTCATGTATTAGTCCTGTCTCTGGGATGTTACATGGCTGCATGGCTCAATTAATGCTCTGTGGCAGGAGGAGGAAAAAAATGTCTCTGTCTTGTCAGAAGTGAAGTTATTTACTTTCAAAAGCTGACAGAATAGCACTGCAGGGGCTTCATTTATTTCCGTTCAGAATGTCATTATTGTGTAATGCAGAGGGACTCCTGCATGCATTGCAGGCTTACTCTTGTAATCTCAAGTCTGCTGGATGGCTGCAGAAGTGTAAAATGGCCCACTGGAATGTTTCCCTATTCTGACTTCAGCTTGTTCACTTTTGCAAAGCAGCATTCCAAGTGTCTTAAATATTTGCGGCTTAGAAGGCGATAAACGTGTTTGTGGTGGTGCTGATGCCGGATACCTTTGGAATCGTGCTCTGGCCTGGCTGGAAGACTGATTGTATCCTGAGTTACCTTTATAATGAGTGTCATTTTCCCTGATGGGTAGCATATGGTTTTAGACTGCTTTTTCAGCATTCCTCTGTCTGTCATGCTCTCTAGTTTTCCCAAGTCTAGCCCCAAAAGGAGTGTTTTAGTGCAGAATGTTTTATAAAGATTACTTGCTATTTCATTTCAAAGTTTGGAAAAGCATTTGACTTTGCTGTTGTTGTCTTGCACGTCCTTCAGAGGCAAGATAAGTAGTTTTGGTATTGCCTACCCAAGTTCAGCGTGTCTTGCTGCAAAAATACAGGAGTGTTCAGAAACTGCAGTTCCAAGGGGCTTGGTTTATTTTTTTCCCTTTCCCTTTGATACCATCTCTTCCAGCTTCACTTGGAATACCAGGCTTGGCATGTGCACATGAAATTGCCTGTTGCTCTTTGGAAAGCTTTTTGATACACCAAAAGTAAAAACACTGAAACAGCGGAGTTCAGGAGTTCCTCTGCCCTTCTTTCTGCCTGTTCTTAAAATAAATAAATAAATAAATACTCCAATAGAAAATTACTTAATTTGGGGAGGAGTCACATTTTTAGTGATAGTTGATTTTTTTTTTTAAGGGTAAACCCTTTTTGATCGGTTTTTTTTCTTTTTCTTTTTTTTTTCTATTTAGAGCGGGTAGAGTAAAAATTACTAAGATGCCAAATTAATTTGTTAATGCTGGATTTTATTTGCACACAACATATCTTTAAATGAAGGCAAAAGGATTCTGCTTCTAAATGGGCTTGCTTGCTTCTTTCCTGCTTTTCTCTTCCTTTTATTTGCAGACATAAAATCCAATAAATTTCTATTGCAGTTGCTGGGCTTGGGGGAGAAAAAGGAGAGGAAAAGTACAAAGCTATTGGGAAGCGTCAAACACGGCGGATGATGAAGTACATTTCATAGCAGCCAATTCCAAGCCCAAAATCCCTGTTGTGCAGGAAGGCTTCCCAGCTCACACAGGAAATTCAGCCATTGCACAGCAGAGTATTAATGATTTATACACCCCGCACCACTGCTTTTGTTCACTCGCAGAGCCAGGGTGTGTTAATAAAGGAATTTCAGGGAAAAGGGTCCTGGCATGCTGAGTTGTTTTGCTCAGTGCGGTGGACGCTGCCTCATAAATCAAAGGAATTTAGTGCTTTACAACCTTTCAGAGCTGCTGAGGGTGGGTTTTTTTGTGGGTTTTTTTTTCTTTTTTTAATCTGATACACCTAGGAATATTTTCATTTCTTTTCTATAAAGAATGAATGAACTTCTGGATGAGATCTATTCAGCTGTTTTAGGGTTGATTGGTTTGCTTCACAGTGGCATTATACTTCCATTTGTTTTCCATTTGGATTTATGCTTTATGGTGTTGTCTATGGAAGGAGAGTAGCATGGTTTTATTATCATAGAGATGCAGATCACATTATATTCTGTCTTATTTCTTAGAAATAACTAAATGAAATATAAAGGCAAAATACATTTGCAGTAAGCAAAGCAATTTTATATTCTCTACCTAAAATAAAAACAAATAATAACACTTATTAAATATTATTATTTTAGCTAATTTTTTCTAATAAATATTTTTCAGTGTTCTACTATACACGAGTGATAATTTTTGAAGTTGTTTTTTTGCCTGGAAACTTTGTTTCTTAATAGCAACTGCAGGATTAGGTTCTTAATTTTGTATTGATTTACATAATTATCTTTTTCTAATAGTGGATCAATATTGATTTTGTGAAAGAAAATATGTATCTACACTTGATTATAGACATGAAGATAAAGAAGGCTGTTTTTTAAAAATCTCTGAAATTGTGATGTGAATTAGAGTATTAAATAATGTTGTAAGATGTCCTAGCAGAAAACCACTTGGTTGGATAGTTATGGAACCTAATCTTTGCTTTCCATTGCCCCTTTAAAAGAAGGTTTGGTGAGGAAATAGGAAATAATTGCAGGGAATGTGTTTTGCAATTAAAGGCAACCTGGTTTTACACGGGCATCTTAAGACTTCGTATGACACAGCAGACACAATGTTTTTAGCCTGTTTGGGCCGTTCAGCATCATAGATTCAGGTACCTTTTTGTACAGGAAATGTAACTGTCCTGTCCTGGCTTGGTCACAATAGAAAAGGTGATTCCCTCTGAGCTTTGTGGGAATCAGTACTGCAGAAGTTAGAGCTACTTAATACTGAGAGGAATTCTTTGTTTGCAGTTTTTGTGGTCTGAAGGCAAATAAATACTTTCCTTTCTGTTTTCCTCCCTCGTTTAAATATCACAGATTAATATAAGGTAGGTGCCCAGTAAATGAGGTTTATGTTTATAGAGCAGCATTGCTGCATTTGTTTGTCCTCCATTATTTGGGTGCGTGAGTGTTTCATTGTATTTAATTATGTCTGTGAGGCACAAGACAACAGTCAACATCTGCTCTATTGTTGCTGTGGTTTACAGATAGCTTTGATGGGTTATTAAACAATCTATTCTTCAAACAGCAAGCAGGGAAATAAGCTGCACCCATATTATGTAATTTTGTAAAGGTACATTATGTAATTAGTTGTCTAGTATTTGCACACTAATCTTTTATTTTGATTGGATATATGCTATTCCATTTTAAAAAAAGTGATGATCCTTGGCAGTTTTTATTTAATAGTGAATTTCTAGTTTCTCTATGGGTTGAGTTAATTTTCCCACTACTAATTTGATTTCACCATATGTTTTATATTGAAATAATGCATCTGAGTTGTGAATGCTAATACAGAAATTAGAAATGTGCATTAACTTTCATTTATTACTGAAACAGCTACTGACAAACTATTAAGACAGAAACATCATTAGGTATCTTAAACTATTTTTGAGTAAAGGTTTGTGCTGTTACCAAAGCATCAGTTGGGGAAGGCAAGGTTCAAACTGCTTTGACTCTTAGATCTTACTCAGAGCAGAACATCCCTCGGTACACCCTGGGCAAGAGAAGTTGTACAAGCAGGGGGATGACTCTGTGGAACTTGACTCTTGTACAAATGGATTTCCTGATGGAAGTGTGCTTGCGTGTTAATCTGCTTTTAATTTTGTTTTGGTTTAGTGTACCTGTTAACTGCTTCAAGTTTCTTTATGTAACACCGGTGTCCGCTCTACTGTATCTGCATGCATTCAGGCAAATCACTGAAAGATTGCAACTACCCAGCATGTGATTTGTATTTTGCCTCAAAATAAAATGTAGAAGAAAATGTTCCAGACACAAATGATGAACAGATCCTAAAATTAGACTTTCTCTATCTTTTATCATTGCAGAAAATCACCTATTAAAAATGTTTGAGAACACGAGTCTGTAATATTTTCACGGCTCCTGAGCTGCTACTGCCCACAGTTCTAGAGCTGCAGCTTGCTGGGGTTGCTTCTCACAGCAGGGCTTCTGAGGCTTTGGAAATACTGTTAATCCAATGAGCCTGACTTAGGGACCCGGGTTTTCCATTGGAATAAAGTGGTTCAAAATCCTTTGGAACACGAACTCTGCTCTGGTGAGACCCCACCTGGAGTACTGCATCCAGCTCTGGATCACATTGCCCTGAGAGGCTGTGGAGTCTCCCTCACTGGGTATATTCCAGAACCATCTGGACACAATCCTATGTCCTGTGCTCTGGGATGGCCCTGCTGGAACAGGGAGGTGGCATCAGGTGACCCACTGTGTCCAGCCTGACCCATCCTGTGATTCTGTGACCTGTTGGAGCAAATCCAGAGGAAGTGCCAAGATGATGAGAGGGATGAAGTACCTCTCCTGTGAGGAAAGGCTGAGAGAACTGGGATTGTTCAGCCCAGAGAAAAGAAGGCTTTGGGGTGCCCTAAATGGTGACCTTCCAGTGCCTGAAGAGAGCCTACAGGCAAGACGGACAGAGACTTTTTATGAGAGCGTGGAGATACAGGAGAAGGAGGATGATTTTAAACTGAGACAGAGTAGGTTTAGAGGAGATGTTAGGAAGAATTTTTTTTACTGTGAGGGTTGTGAGACACTGGCACAGGTTGCCCAGAGATGCTGTGGATGCCCCATCCCTGGAAGATTTCAAGGTCAGACTGATGGAGCTCTGACAAACCTTTTTTAGTGGAAGGTGTCTCTGCCCATTGCAGGAGGATTGAAACTGGATGATCTTTAAGGTCCCTTCCAAGCCAAATCATTCTATGATTCTATGAACTAAACTATGTACATGAAAAACTTAATTCAAATGAAAAAAATGTATAAAAAGCACGGTTACTTGGAAAAGTATGCATCCTAACAGGTAGGAATGGTGTTCCAGGTGCTTGTTGAAATGTCATTTTGTAAAATGGCCATAATTTTTAGCATAGAATGAAAATTCTTCCCTTTTTTTTTTTTTTTTTTTTTTTGCAAGGGCTTGCTAGAAATACTTTGTAATCTTCCTCTCACCTACCTGAGATTGAAACAGGGTTTTCAGTTCTGTTCCTTCTCCGTGGATGTGGAGAATTTCTCTTGAAGTTTTGATGAATGGAAACTCAAACAAGAGCTTCTAATTACAGTTTTGTAAGAACTGAAGGAATGCCAGGGTGCTGCACTTTGTTTTCAAGGTGTTTCCAGAAACCCACTGTGGGTGGGGGAGGAACTATGGGTTTGTCAATTTTATTTTTTATTTTTTTATAATATCTATGACTAAATTGGCAGGGTGGGTCTTTTAGGAAGTGCTCATTATCAGCAAACATTTGTCTTTGTGTGTGACCAAACAACCCAGGCAGGTGTCTCTAGAAGCCTGCATGGGAATGGAGCATTCACGGGCTGTTTTCTGGCATGCAGTGCAGACATGGATTTTCCTGGGTGAGAAAAGCAGGACTAGAATTTCTGCTGGGGTAGATCAGTTTATTGACTTCTGCTGAGAATGCTAGCCTTGGCTTTGCTGTGAAATTAATGCATCGTATGGTGAATGTGCATTTTCTGTCATCGTATTCTTGTATATTTTGCTCAATAGTTTCAAGTGTTTATTTGCACTAAAATCGTACAAGTTGTGTGTGCCCATTTCCAGAAGAAAATGAACTTTGAAACTCCTTTATAAAAACTCCAAGGGAAAGCTATTTTCAGCTTTATTAAGGAAGAAGAGTTACAGCAGGCAGCATCTGATCTGTGAGAGTGATGGGTACTGGTTACTCTCAGAGCTTCACAAGGAGTTAGGGCTGTGGAGCACAAAATATTTCAGTGTTTTCTTCGTGTGATCCTAAAGGGCTAATTAGGGATGAAGAGTTGATGATAAATCAGGAAATTCAGCTCTTTGTGAATGGCCAAACAGATCAGTGGAAAACAAAAAATATTGTTAGGCAGTGGTACCAGATCACTCAAACATGCAAGAAAGGAGGCTGTGAAGAAGACCTATCAATAACAAAAAAATGAGGTAGTTAAAAAAACCTTTGAAAATAATTTCTGTAAGAATTCACTAGTCCCAGTTGACTCATTAATTATCTTGAAATCTGACAGTTCTGTAGAAGCAGCTATGGAGTGCTTTTTTGTCAGTGCAATGCAAGAGAGATGTTCCAATAATAGCATTTATAATCCAGATGTGCAAAAGTCAGGTCTGTCTTATGAACCTCCTGTACAGTTCATGTTTGCTGAGCAACTCAAAGCTTGTACAGAAATATTACATTTCTTATTTTTATTTATTCCTGGTGTTCAGTCACATGTATTTTGGTGGTTTACTTCTTTACTAAATAGTATCAAATGTTTCATTCCTTCTGGTTAGAAACCAATCACTATTGAAAAGCTTTTGAGAGAAGGTAAGATGCTCTCAGTTGAAGAGTTTAATTTTTAGTGTCTGATCCCCTGATCTTGCACTGCAGGAGAACTGACAACCTCTGAGGTCTTAGAAGGGGAGTACTTACTCTTTGTCTTATTTCTTGCAACAATAAAAATCTTACTCAAGTTATTAGCTGGATATTAGTATTTGCTGAAGCACTCATTTCAACAAAAATAGAAATAATCCACTTCTGTTGTCCTTTCCTGTACAACTTTAGCCCAGTCCTTTGCTGATGCCTACCAAGGGCCCTGGCACAGGTTGATTAAAACATAAATGAAGGTGAGATTAAAGGCTTTTCTTTCTCTATTCCTTTCTAATATCAAATAGAACTGACGAAAAGTAAAGAAGTGGGTGGCAGGAAAGGCTTTTAGCATCTGGCACTGATACGACAGGGTTCTGGTTTTCTGATCTTAGGTGCTTTCTCTCCTCTCCTGTTATTCTGAGCAGTAGCATGATCCCCCTAGCTTTACATTGTCCTGAGAAAGTTGTGAGAGACAACCTTAGAAATCAAACATTCCCATGAATTCTCTACCTACTGTGATTACTGAAGAATATGTAGGAGTGGAATGTGTAATGAATAAATAGAATATTTTTAATAGGTTTCAGGAGAGGGGGGGAAAGTAAACATGTGTTGTGATTCTTTCAGGTGAGATCTATTTACTGTGTTACCAGGAAGACTTCTTGAAGCTTAATCCAGGGAATTTTGTTCTTCCAAATTAATTGTCCTGTGTACCAGCACTTTACAGAGAGGTGGGTGCAGAGAGTACTCAGAGCAATCCCACTAACAGTGATCTGGCTTCAGTCCCAGACCCTCAAACTGGGGGCAGGAGAGATGTGACCCATCTCAGGGAGAGCCAAGTTTTAGCCCAGCCTGGATAGGCTGGGTACAAGACCTCACACTGAGTTTAGGAGTGGTGTTGAGTTGCTGAACATGGGATTAGGTGTGTCACCAAACATGTGCATTAGGAAATGTCTATGTGACTGAATTGACTTTAGACATTAATTAGCAATGAAGTTGAAAAAGCTTTCTCAACTTTCTGCCATTCAGATTTGGAGGCAAACTTCCTATCAGCTGAGCTTTCTAGTGCTTCCAGCCAAATCCTGCCTGCCTTAGATGCTCCTTGCTTGTAGCTCTTGGCTAAACTTTAGTACTTAAACTATTGCCAGTGTCTTGAATAGAGCTGAGTTATGGCTTACATTACATCTAATGCCTTCAAGTCTTGATATTTTATCTCTTGAGAATATGAAACTTGTCTGTAGTGAACAGAAATTCCCTCTGATCCCTTTAAAGACCTATAGGGTCTTTATTATTTTGGGGTTTGAATTGGTTGTTTCTCCAAGGCACCCTGCTCACTTAGGATATCTACCCTATGCTGGTTTCTGCAATCAAGCCATAGCACTTGGCATGGTAGGGTGCTTGAATGATGTATTTATACAGGCAGGAGGCAGGGTTTAATATCATCTCATGATTCACTGTGCAGTCCTATTAATACGAACTTGACTCGGGGGAATAAGTAGCTGTTACTTGTCAGCAAATCCTGAGCGTATTAAGGGGGTGAAGTTGTATTGAAAGATTCTCGCAGTGATACTCTGCTGTTCCCAAGGGAAGCAAATGAAATCTGTACTTTGATGAATAATGAATGTGCTAATTGGGGTCAAGAAGAAGTCATAGCTTCCTGTGATACAGTTGTTAGAGTAGCCTGACTACAGCAATAAAGAAAAGTCTGTTTGACCAGATTTGGTAATAAAAGTATGTGGGTGTCTGTCATCTCTGTCATCTCCACACGACTAAAGCCTGGGATGTGACAGTGGCATGCAGGTGGTTGATCTCTTCTGCAACACAGGGGTGTATTCCTGGCATCCTCTTTTAGGTATTGGTTGGTGCCAGTAAGAATATGGCCATGAACGGATGCTGAGACTGGTTAAGAGCTCAGATATTACCAAAAATCCTGTGTGGAATGGATGATGATCTCTCATGGCATGGCTTGGGTATATCACTAGGGTTCATTAAGAGTGGATATTGCTTAGTTAGTCTGTTCCTGACTTGCAAGGAAAAATGCATTTGTTGTTGCTGGTCTGTATTTGCAAACAAATGTACCCTAAGGGGAATATCACAGCCTGTGCTCACCTGCTGACAAAATACCTGCAAAAATACATATTTCTTGGTCATCCTGTATTCAGGACACAGAAGAATAAATGAGAATGAGGAAGATATATGCAAGTATGATTCTAATACGTATTTTGTGAAATACATAGAACCTGACACTTTATTAAAGATGTATGATAGTGCTTATCATTTGTGGAAGATGTACATAATTTTCAGTAGTTAGTCTATGTAACTGCATGATATCAAACAAGCATGAGATCTTGAAAGTGTTCTGTGTTTCATACAAAATTTTCTAAGCTGCTTAACTTCTCATGGATTGGAGGCTAATCTCAGCTGGTTTAGAAAATGCAGATAATCTCAAGAGCAGAGTAGTGAAAGATATCTGAAGTAGCCTGGAGATGGGAGAGAGTGTGTTCTCAAAGAGGCCAACAGGGAAAATTCAACTGATTTGATACAGCTATCCAGCTGATAAGAGTTATGTAATAAAAGCCAGCATGGAGCTCTGCAAGAGAAGGAAAGCAATGCAGTGCTCAGTAAGGCAGAAGAAACAAAGTGCAGAACCTTGTAACACATCTTCTGTGCTGGGGATAAGTCGGGATGTCTGCATGTCAAAATCAACTCTTGGTACTTAAAGCAACAGTATTTTCCTCCAGTTTTGCAGCTAACTTTTCTGAGTGATCCAGGACAACTGGAGGCACACAGAGAAGCTTTCTTCACAAATATAATTGTACAGGCCCATGGCGGCGTGTTCCACCACTTTTTGTAGCTTTAGGAGGCTATTTTCTGTGTGGCACCTTGCAGTCCAATGTCACCCTTTTTCCTAGTGCAGAGCACAGCACAATAAACAACTGAAATTTCCAGATTCATCCTGCTTTAATTCTGACACAAATGCTGGGATAAAAATCTGGTTGTGATGCAGAATCTTTCTAATTGGTGTGATAGTGCAGCTAAGTTAAAAGACACCTATATCTATTTGATGTTTGTTTTCAGAGAGTAGTTGTTCGCAGATTGTTCTTGGCGTTCGTGCTTTGATATGTAGAGATGATGACAAGTCCTTACGTTTCTGTGGTAGCCCAAGGGAAGTCCAGGCACCGAGGGATCCCTTAACTCCAGTTTTAACCTGCTTCTTCTCTCTAGCATACATTTATCACCTGTGTAAATGAATGTGTCTTGCGACTCACTGAAGGGTAAATCACTCTCCCTGCTGTCAGGGGACAAATACTTATCTTTTAGCAATCCAGTCCAAGCAGGGATGAGGGTTTCCAAGTTGTAGAAGAGGCCAAGCTTTGCTTTCAAGAGTTCTGGGAAAAGTGAAGCTAAGTAGGTGTATATCTTTTAAGTGGGTGTGTGTGTTCTTTTATATTGCTTTCATTGTGGTGATCTCCCTGTACCAGATGCAATCCTCTTCAAAGGAATTTACAGTCAGAGATGGATACAAATGTATAGTTGACCTGCAGAGGAACAGGAATATTGGTCACCATGCCGCTGGACAGTCAGTTCATCCCCCAGTCAATGTTTTTGTGTGGCATTCTGGCAAGAGGAGGTTTTATGGGCTGAAAGAGAATGTTTGTAGATGTTTATAGAGACTTACCTGGTAGCAGGCAACTTCAGGAGAAAGCACCGATGCCATTTGGAGTTTGGTTAGGAGGTGCAGGAGCGCAGTATTCAAGGCAAGACAAAGAGAATATTCATCTTTGAGTTGTTGACAGTAATAGATTGGGTAGGAATAGGCTGAGGTAAGCCTTTGAGGAGGATGACAAGTACAGGATAAAGGTAGTAAAAGGACGTTTTTTGGGGCAATGCAGGTAGAGAAAGAAGTGATCTTCGTGGGAGAATTCCAAAAGAAATGGAAGGTAAACAGACCATTCTTTAGCCAGTGAGGTACTAAAGCAGCCCATGACTCAGTACACAGCACTGACAATAAGAAAGAAAGTTGAAACCAGAGAGAAAGGATGGGCTGTGTACTCAGAAACCAAGATTTACTGAAGTATAGCACTTCAAATGTTGCAAGGGCAATCGGCCTACAGGGCAAAAGCCTTAATCTCTCTAGGGCTACAAATAGTTTCTCAAATATGTTTCCTGACTTCTCCCAGCTTGTCTGAAGCTCTTGTATATGGCAGGACTGTAATTATTTATCTTTATTTATCTTTGAAATCCCCAAACTTACTATCATTGGATATTTAGAAGAAAAAGGCTAAAATTTGAACTTCAGTGGAACTGAAGCATTGCTGTTTTTTGACTGAAGAATTAGCTGGCTTCATCTTGACCTGCTGCTAGTTTCTAACGTGCTCCTAAGAGCTAATGTAATTGTTAGATGCTAATGTAATTTTTAAATGGAAACTTTAAGTTCAGAAGAAAAATGTGTTAATTCTAAATGTGCTGTATCCCATGTGCTTGAAAAAGGTGGTTTCTCCCAGGTTTAAACAGTTTCTGTATCCTTGCCCTGTTCTCTGGTATGAACTGAGATGCTTAATAAACTCAAACAACACTGACAACATCTGCCATGTTAGCTATCAGTATGAAACCAGCAGACACTTTTGATTTGTGTAAGTGACATTTTCATTTAGAAGTCAGTAAAATATCCACGCTGTGTTTTGGCTCTGCTGTTACGTGTGAGAGGAGCTGGCTGGGGAATGGGTACCTGGCATGAGCAGCTCCTACACGTACTTCATGTGGAGGAGAGCAGAACAGTGAGCAGCTGAGGACAGGGGGCAGCTCTGGATGGTGCTTCTGGTGCACTTGAAGAGCCTTTGGCCCTAAATGACTTTTGCAGAAAGGTGGAAATAGTCTGGAAGACAAGTGCAGCAGTTATAAAAGTGTCAGCAGCTGTGCTGGGGAGGGTGGTGGAAGATGGACAGCTTTTTCTGCCTATCAGTATTTCCATTAATGCCAGATCACCTTCTCTTTCAAAGCATGTGTGGTGCTGGTGTCTGGTAATCCTTTTTTAGAAACAGTAATCTAAAGTTGCTGTGGATGAGGGAAATGATCAGGAGACTCGGAAACCAATTTATCCTTTCAGTTTTGGGGTTTTCCTTTACCAGAAAACCATTGAGAAACCTTAAAGAGAAAACAGAGATCATTTGGAGAATAGGAAAGGTGGACAAAAATGGGAGACTTGAACTTAAAAGAATCAAATATGACATAGCATAAGCTATGGAGAGGGTGCCAAAGTAGTATCTGAATTTTTTATGATCTGAGAGCTGGGAAAGTTAGGCTAGTGTAGGAAGGAAATAGAAATTATTTGAACTTCATTGGTGTTGTGCAGCATTTGGAAGAAGTATTGTTTGTGGTATTTTGTAGATATAGGCATTAAGAAGAGTTAATTATTTGGCAGAAAGATGGTCTAAATAGATTACTTCTGTCAGAATCTGATTAGAGCATACATCATTGATTGGCTGATGACTGCATTGCAGGGATCTGCCTTTTCCAGGCATTGTGGCCCCAGGAAAGTACCACAGCAAAATTTAGGCATGTGTTTTTGCCTGGGGACATATTTTAGTCATTGTCTAATGTACCACTTACATCTTATATGCAGGTGGGAGCAAACCTCTGGTCTTTCTTGCACCATTTTCATTTTCTTGCTCTGCCTGAACGTGTTTGGTTTTCAGGCAGATTTCTAGCTTGATTGCTGTACAGTACGGATGCACGGATACAGCAGTCTCCATTTCCTTCCTATTTAAATGACTTTTTAGCAAGTCTTCAGTGAAACTGCTGTTAGAGCGCTCCTGTCAGTAGCTTTAGTTCTGTGCTAAAACATGAGATTGTGGTATTAGACTGCTGGGCCTGAAATACTTAAGAATTTTGTGACCTAGTACTACTACCTCAGCTTGCTTAACCTACGCTCTTCACCTTTAAAATCAGCCTTTTAGCAAAAAACCTGCCTTTTAGCAAAATTCTGCATCATCGAAACAAATAAGATTGTGCATTTTATTTGTGTATGTGCACTTTACACATAAAGCTAGTGTTCACGTGTTTTTCTTGTTCTTTCTTCCTCTCTCATTGCTAAAATCAATTTTCAGTTTTGGAAAATCCATGAAAAATTTTAATGAAAAAAAAAACCCCTAGGGTTTGGGAACAGCTGAAAGTAACCTACCCTCCATGAGCACGCTGAGAATGGCTTAGCGTGTAATTTTTTTTCCTAACAGCATTACGATTTTCTAGAATGTAATGGCAACGAAAGCTGTATAGTTGTTTAAAATAGATGATCTCCCCTTTTCCACCCACAGGCACAGTTAATTTTTTGCAGGGAGGAGGAGCCCTACAGCAGGCAGGAAGTGGGTGCTATCACCACCAGTGACATCAGGGAGATGCTTGATGTGCATGTCCCAACCCTTCTGGTTTTGTCCTCCCAAAAGTGTTTAGGTCCATGCTTGACCTTAATCATGCTAAAGGTCCTGCTGAAGTGAAACAGAGCTCTCAGCTTAATTAATACTCTTCTGGCTCATTCTCTCAGTCCTCAGTACTCTTTGTGGTCAAATTTCAGTTATTCAACATACTCTTGCAGAGCCAGAGTGACCATTGATACTAACTAAGAGTGAGCTGTAAAAATCAAGTCAAATTTCCTTTTTGTGTGGCTGGGAGGGAGAACAGATGTGTTGGTCTGAAGTGGTGGAGCTGATGCAGAGCCATTGGCATAAGTTCCGAGCTTGGCACAGGGCGGAGACGCGAGTAAAGCTCTGTTGTGCTTCTGTGGTTTTGATTCACAGAGGTTTGTGCGAACTTAGGTAGCTGGTGCACGCATGGGACATCATCACAGAGCCCAGCCACAAGTCAGAGCTTGGATTTGGAGTGCCTCACACCTAGACATTTAGAAGCATGTTGCTATAGTGAGGCAAGCAAAGCGTCCTTTCGTTAAAACAGGTAAAACTGGTTTATTTTCAAAGTTTGTTTTTGTATATTACTATCTGCAATGTAGAAAATGGCAATGCTGCTTAGATATTTGATGCGTTTGTTATTCTGGAATAATTATACTGCTTGCAAAGGACTGGAAGGGTCCTCCTGGAAGTTGCTGAGTTCACACTACCACTACTATTTGCATTATATAATTGACTGTTATGAGCCACCCTTTTTTTGTTACTGTGGATTTGGAAGGCTGTTCTAGACCCTCACTAGACAAGACCAAAATACTTCACAAAAACCCCCGAACTTGAAAAAATATGTTCAGCCTAAATTTATTCATAACTAGGTTTTTCTTGATTTTTAGAGTGTCAGGATTGTCCTTAGCTTAGACAGTCTCTTCCTCCTACTGTTTTCTTCCCTATTCACAGATTGCTTTGCTGGGATAAACAAATCAAATTTAGGTTCCTGTTGCAACATAGTTGTTCCATTCCCCTGAACACCAAAAGGAATTTCTCTACAATGTTTGTATTTGAATTTGACCTTTTTTTCTTTTTTGATTTAATGTGGATGAAGAGAACTGTGTTCTGTTGGAAGTACCTCTAAGAAATCAAGACATTAATTGAGAATTAAAACTAAGAAATAGTGCTAATTTTCCTTTTCCTATTTGCATCTCACTAGCATCTCAAATTCTTTAAACAGATGCAATGAGACCCTGTATTTCTTCCTCCTGAGTTTAGCTCTGATGTTTATTAGGAGGAGCATGATCTTGCATTTTGTATTATTGAATTCCATCCTATTTCTATTAATGAAGCCCATAAGATTTAGCAGTTCTTTCTATGTAATATCCTTATCTTTTTCAGTCTTGACAGTACCTTCCAACTTTGTGTCATCAAGAAATTTCATCAGCAGGTTGCCTTGTGCCAAAATAATTAAAGAAAATGTTAAAAAAATCTGTCCTAAAATAGATCACAGAAAAGCTTCCCTTGAGCCTGAGCTTCCCTGTACAAATCTTCCTCCTCAGGTTTTCTAATGTCTTATCAAATGCACACATGCTGAAACAAAAAACCTGGCAGGTATTTTACAGAGCAATTTAACAGTCTGTATTTATGTCAGTTGTCCCACTGGAGTCATTTGAGTAAAGCTTGCAGAATCCATTTTATAATCTCCATTCCTGGGCGAAAGAAATCTACTTTCTTTTCAAATGCAGCTTACTCTGCTAGATGAAGCAAATAGGCAATAGTTAAAATGAATTTTTTTTTTTTTTTTAGAAATTAAGTATTTGTGAGTTGTGACTGCAACTTGCTTTCTCATATATACTTTTTGTCTATATATTTCTCTGTGAAAGTTAGTGACTGATTTTGTATTGTAATTTATGATACTCTTTTGAAAAATCCATGATGTGTCAGCCTGCTTGATAATTAAACTGCAGAGTTTCTCTTCCTTAATAAGAAAAGACCAAGAAATGGGATTTATAGCTAAGCATAGTCAGATAACCAGTGAGAACAACATCGTCCCCAACAGAAAAGTGAAGCGGTTCTGAAACAGGAGATGGAGTGGGGTAAACATCACTTCATCATGTGGCAATTGCTGGCCTCATTGGCAGCTTCTCCAGGGAGCATCACCGAGGGTCACAATTCCACATCTAAAGTTAGCAGTGGGGTAAGGCTGGCAGTGGGGAGGGCCAGCGGGCAGCTGCTGAGGGAGATTTCTAAATCCTGCAGCACGGCCGCCGTGATACGCGAGAATCAATTACTGAAAACCTTCCGCGATGGTCAAAATGTGACATTAAATAATTGAGTATCACATCAAATCTTGTCTGCAATTAGTTATCTGGAAAAGTAATTATGCAACAAAATCAAGTAGCTGAAATTAGTGGTGTGAAGCACCCTGGTTATTCGAAGACTGTAGGAGATTTTTTTTATTTCACTTGTAACATGCAGTTGTAAGTACCTAACTAATTCTTTATTGAAATAAAAAAGTCTTGCTCAATTGTAATTCTTGTCATTAGTTACATCTGCAATAGAAGATACATAGCACATAAAGCAGGTGTTAATGACTAAGCTGGTTTTGTCTAAAGTAAAAATGAACTGTGGAAGAGAATGTCTTGTAAGTAGTACATTTAAAATCAAATCTGTTTTGATTTAGGGAGGAAACCAGCCTAAATTTCACTCTTTTGTCTCTTACATCAGTAGTGTAAGTTGATTTGGAGAACGGAGTTGTAACATTCTAATGGGGAAATGTGTTCTTTTAAAATAGTTATGATCAATTTAACAACATAGATGTTGTGAAAGGTTAGAAAAACCATTAAAATACAATTTACACTAATAGAAGTAGTTAGCTTGCATTAGTTAGCTCCCATATTCAAAACAAACAAAAATATAATGAATCAAAAGAGTATGTACCCAGAATAACAAACTTAAGTGTAAACGCTCGCTCACATGAACATTGTTTAACAGCTTATAAATACAGGCAAATGTCTAATTCTGCAATCATGATACCCTGATTATTTTGAAAATGGCTTCTAATAGTAACTGTTGTCATGTATATGCCAGAACCGATAGGAAAATTATTTCTAATCAGTAGATCTGTACAGAATTTGATCTCTATGTGTATAGTACTTAAAAATCTGAACTGATAAAGAGTAGTTGGCTAGTCATGTTACTTAAGCTGGTCCCAAAATAGCACCTTCCTTTTTGGGTAGAGTTAGGTTTGCAGCTGTTGTCTCTATCTGTTGTCTCTGAAGAAAATTTTAACATTAAGTGTTGCTGACGTCAATTTTTTTCTTTTTTTTACAGCTGATGTGGGCTTTGCCCCTGACAGAAGTTATTTGGTTCTAGCTCTGAGTTTGGAAGAAGTTGGTATATAGATTTTCCCCTAACTTTCAATTGATGTGTTTAGCTTTAGTGGGAGTAATACTATCACTTAAACCATGTTGTCGTCTCAAGGAGTTTTGCTACATCCCTATGGAGTGCCAATGATTCTGCCGGCAGCACCATACTTCGCTGGACTTGTTCAGGTAATGCAAGGCCGCTTCCAACAAGCAACTTAACTCTAGTGCACTTAGAGCAATAATTGGAATTTTTATGGTTGAGAAAGCAAACACTTTTAATACAGGCAAAAGCTCTCATGTAGTCAGTGAGAAGACAGTAGGAAATCAAAAAGATGGATCACCCTAATCTGTGTATTGACATCTCTCATGGCTGAATAAATGGTGTAGTTGAGCTATATTTGCTTGTATTGATTTGTCTGCTGTTTAACATTCATGCCTTTGCTTCATGAGGTTGACCACAGGGCAGAGGATTTGCTATCCATTCTAGGTTTCTGAGGGAGTCAGCATTCCCACGGCAGGTCAGAAGACAAAGTAACTTACCATGATGTGTTTAGGTTAAGTGTTTTAGCACAGCAGATAGGAATAGTGTTAAATATGCATTAATTCAAATGTTACTCGTCACACGGAATGAAAAAGGGGTTGTGGTTTTGTGTGTCTAGAAATATATCACTTGCAAAGAATATTTATACACATCCTATTCCTTTGAGCCCTCAAAGTGTAAGATCTTGCTGCAGGGCAAGAGTTCTGTATATTTAGGAGTCAGCTGGCAATTACTAGATTGTTGTTGTTGTGTTTGCTTTTGCTTTTATTTTATTTTTATCAAAAAAGTGGTGCTACTGCAGTTTCTACTGTTAGACTTGGGATTTTTGATAGATCGTGCAGATGCTAATTAAGCAATAAGTATCCTGTTGTTTACAATATTAGAAGACATTAGGAAAAGTCAAATAATATTTCTAAACACTGATAAAATTGTACCATCTGAGTGGCGGTAGTTAGATATTGTGCATTAACAGGGTCAAGACACCCACGTGTGTTAGGGCATTTCTGTGCTGTGCTAGTGAGGGAAATTTTCATTGTGCTCCTTTACTCTGATGCTTTGCTGACACAGAGGGGCAATCACAGCATGAAACAGGTGGTTTTCCATATAGGTCCCTTCAGTAATAGAAGACTGTGGGTTGTGTTCTTCACTTTAGGCTTAATATCAGACACATCTGTCTAAAATAGAAATATAGCATTGCACAGTGGCCATTATCAGGTATTGGGAAACTGTGTCTTGTGGAACACACAAGCTAAGGCTGCTTTTCATGCAGTGAGACACATCAGGCAGGCCTTCATATCCATTAGAATTTGGGGGTGAAGGTCGGACTCTGGAGCTCACTCAGACCCTCTGCCATCCTGTCCAATAAATAATTACAAGCAAATCGTGCCTTTCAGTCTATGCTGATTGATGTTGAAATTGCTTTTGAAAGTTCTCATAAGTTCCTGTTATAGATTAAGTGCCGGTGTAGGAAAAATAACTGCACCCAACTGAAATGGGTGAATGTAATCAGGTTTAATGGACTCGAGAGCTTGTTGGGAATTAAATAACTATTGATTTGTTGGAAAGTTGCTGTCATTATAAAATGCCACTCTGGACACATTATCCAAGCAGACAGATTAGAAGAAAGGGCCCTTTGAAAATTTGAGATGCCTTATTTCAATCTTTTTCCTCTTCATTCTTTCCTTAGAAAGATAGATCCAGGCCTGTGTTACTCCTTTAGCATAGATCTAAAACAGTCAAGCAATAAGAACTGCTGAAAAAAACCCCAAAATATGTAGTACAGAGGCAGTTGAAAAGTGTTCTTTGTATGAATACTTCTCTAGTCTCTTGTCTTTTCAAGAGACTGATGTCAAACCTGAAAATGGCATTTTGGAAACAAAGCACGCATTTGAGTTATTGTCCTAAAGAGTGAATTACAGCATTAAATGCTCTCACCAATTTGTCCCCCAAGATTTTGCCTGCATTTACAGTATCTCTGGTCAGCTTATGACACCAGAATGCTTATTGTTTTTCTCTTGGAGTAAATGTAAGTATCCAAAATAAATAATGCAAAGGACATTTGATAGGAATATTTGTATCATCCTCTTCTAAGCAGTAATTACATAACATTCAGAACTTTAATGGAAATTTTCTTCAAAAATATGCCTTGATAAACTGATTATATAAATGTTTTTTTCTGGGTTGCAGGTCCAGAACCACAACCCTGAACTATTTTTGAATATGAAGCAATTTTAACATTATATAGTCTTATAAGATGCCAATTTATTTATTTACATGGATTTCTACAGAAAATAGATGTACCTTTGATCAGGGATTCCTCATGATTTCCAACTGGGTTTATTCTAAGATTGCGTATGAAAGCAGTGTGTAGAGTATTGCCTAGAGATTTGGGGGACTATTTTGGGAGGCTTTTTTGTGGTTTGTGCATGGTTGAGCAAGAGAGATCTCTGTGGAGCAAAGTTTGTCTTCAGAGGTCCTGCACCTTCAAGTGCTGTGTGTTATTTTACTTAATGCTGTGTATATGCAGTCCACTGCTCCAGCCTCTCCTAAATTCATCAGTAAACCCTGCTGTGCATCCTCTGCTTGCTTCTGTCACACCCTCTTGTTGGAGCAGTGGAATGTGTGAAACCTGAGACAAACAGAAAAAGGGTGGTGCTGTGGGTACCTCTCTGGACACACCTTATACAAGCAGCCATGCGCATTTTCCTAATTGCATGTGTTCTATTAAGGAGATTTGTATTCCTTTTACTGAGATGATGAGTTGGAGTGAGATGATGGAAAGTGAAGTGCTTGTGTTCTTGGAGAGACAGAAGGTCCTGGGTTACAGAGATGTTAAAGTGTATCAAATTATGTTAAATATACATGAAAACTTATTTTCCAGTAAGGAAATATACCTTAAACTTATTAGAATGGTGGCCTATGACTTAGTAGCACATTTTAAAATGAGAAAATATCTTTCCCTCTTCCTTCCTTCTCCTGGGTAAAACTATTTGAAGGGGGAAAAAAAAAATCCCATGCAAGTACAAATAATACGTAAATAGTTTCATGACTCCTGTGGGTTGGGAGAGATTTTCTGCCTTGGCACAAAAGACCCACTGGTAGCTTCACGGGCTGTCACAGCTCCACTGCCACGAGGACCCAGGCAGGGACTGCAGTGCAGCCACTGCGTGTGCTGAGGGCAGCAAGTCCCACAAAACTGTCCTGCTGCTTCTCCTGGCAAGGGAAATAAAAAAAATGCCATCTAGGATAAAGTGTCAATCCAGTAAGAGATTGCTTATCCTGCCCTTGGTCCCCATCCCAGTTGAGTCATTTGATTCCCAAGGGGGAGCCCTTATGTCCGGATAAGCAGAGGAGTCAGGAGGTGTCGGATGGCGAAGGTCCATCTGCCTTGGCCGGGGTGTGGAGCATGGACGAGTGGCTGTGTGCTCCTGTACCATCTTACAAGTTCTTAGAATAAATGCCAAACCAAGCTCCAGTTATCGTTAAGTTACAAAGTGGTTTCTAAGGCTGCACTCTCTCACAAGTCAGAGAATAGTATGTTTTGTTAAATAATATCGGAGAGGTCATATTAGCTCCATCCTTCATGGCTCTGAGTGTTTCGGATATATCAAATGTTTGTAGTTGCTCTGGTTATTTGGAATGCTAAATTTACAATAAAATATTTTGAAAACACACATGCAATATATGACATTTTAATAATGGATGCTACTTTTTTTATTATGTGGCTGGGTTAGGTAGCTTCATTTCCATTTAGCAGAGAAAGAGGAGCTCATAGGCATTATTATAGAAGTTATTAAAGTTGAAATTGCTTAGATTTTTCAGTAAACTACTGGAAAGCTCTAGGACAGAGTTCTATTTAACAGAGAACGTGGAACTTGTATATATAAGATTATAAAGATGGGATTATTTATGAATATGGTCTGTATTTTTTTTAAATACGCTTTTATTTTAACATAGTGACCAGAAAAATTCTAAGAGTTCGGAGGGTTTAAGCTTGTGTTCATTGTTAAAGAATTCAGATAACTAAGCTAAAAGCTTTTATTTTCTGATTTTATTTGCTTATTTATTTATGTAGTGGTAAAGGATTGTAGTGGTTGGAGAAGAAAATAGAAAATAGGCTGGTGATTAACTATTTCAATATATTGGGAATTACTGTACTTTTAAGTACATAATTCCTAAGCTTAGATTTTTTTTTTTCCCCCTGTGCATCTGATTTTCCATAACTGGTTAACCAGTGTGTTTGACTGACAACTGAAAAACTCATAATCTGGAGACTGTTCCATTTTATTTTAGGGCTGAGAGAATTGCCTAGAATATGCTGTGAAAAGTTGTGGTGCAGACTTCATCACGGTGCCATCACTTTACCCATCTGGAAAATCCTTGTTTTAGTGCCGTGTTGGGAAGTGCTAGCAGTGGGTACATTCTGAGTACTTGTAGGTGTTAGAGTGTTAAGATACCTGCAAAATCACACTTGTGTTCCAGCAATCCAGTCTTGGGGAATGTTATGGATTTGTTGTGCCACCTTACATGAAAAAGGCTTTTGTGACTTGGTAGGTTCTATTTGAATAATACATTTGAAATAGTAATGAGGAGAGGTTTTACTTCTTCCAGTGTTGCCTGAAGTGGTGTATGGTTGTTTCTGTTGGTTTTAGATTATGATCTGGTGGAAAGCAGAGTGTCATTTTTGTTTACACTGGCTGAATTGCCTATTTGAAATCCAGTAAGTAGACGATTTAGCTTAAATACAGATTTATTCTGGCTTGATTGTGTTGTTCTGTCTCTCTTGTTACTAGTACTGTACTCCCAGTGCTTTGTGAGTGGAGGATGAATATGTTTTACTATTGCAATCACTTTTCATCTTGTCTCGGTTTTGAGAGAGCACATCTAACATTTCTCCTCTCAGTCTGAGAGTTGCAAACTTTTTCTCCCTTTTGTATCAAAAGTGCTTTTAGCACATGTAACATGTGGTGTTAGTGATGTATATAGTCCGTATTATTTTGATAACTGAAAATTTTTGTAAGCAATGTTTAAATGTCTGGAAATCATGGAATCATAGAACTGTTTCTTGGAAAAGACCTTTTAGGATTATCAAGTCTGACTGTTAACCCAGCACTGCCAAGTGCAACATTAAACATGGCCTTAAGTGCCACATCTATGCTTAATTTTTAATTTACCCTTTTTAGATACCTCCGGGGATGATGATTCAGCCATTTCCCTGGGCAGCCTGTTCCAGTGCTTGACAACCCCTCTCTAACATCCAATTTAAATCTCCCCTGGTACAACTTGAAGCCATTTCCTCTTGTTCTGTTGCTTGGGAGCAGAGCCCGACCCCCACCTGGCTACAACCTCCTGTCAGTAGAGAATGAGAAGGTCCCCCCTGAGCCTCCTGTTCTCCAGGCTGAGCCCCTGCTGCTTCTGGGGCTCCAGCCCCTTCCCCGGCTCTGTTCCCTTGCCTGGACGTGCTCCAGCCCCTCAATGTCCTTCTTGTCATGCAGGGCCCAAAAGTGACCCCAGGATTTGAGGTGTGGCCTGAGTAGTGCCCAGCACAGAGGGTCAGTCACTGCCCTGGTCCTGCTGGCCACACTGTGGCTGATAGAAGCCAGATGTCATGGCCACACACTGGATCATGTTCAGCACCCCAGGGCCTTTCCTGCTGGGTCCCCTTTGCAGCCACTCTGCCCCAGCCTGCAGCTGCAGGGGCTTCTGGTGGCCAAAGGGCAGCACCTGGCCTTGGTAGCCAAAGAGGACTTGGGCCTCTTGCTCCGCTGGCCACTGCTCTTGGCCCAGCCATCCAGCCTGGTCAGGGCCCTCTGCAGAGCCTTCCTGCCCTCCAGCAGGTCCTTAGTGTCATCCACAAACTTACTGAGGGGACATTGAATCCCTTTGTCGAGATCATGGATAAAGATACTAAACAGAGCTTGTCCCAGTACTGAGCCCTGGGGAATCCCCGCTGGTGACCTGCCCCAGCTGGAGGCGATTCCACTGCCCGCTCTGGGCCTGGCCATCACCCAGTTCTCACACAGAGAACACTGCACCCATCCAAGCCGTGAGCAGCCAGTTTCCAGGACAGTTCTGTGGGAAATGATGTCGGGTAGGCACATCCAGTGCCTTTCCCTCATCCATTAAGCAGGTTGCCTTAGGAGGAGATCAGGTCAGTGAAGCAGGACCTGCCTTTTTAAACCTGGGGTGGCTGAGCCTGATGGCTTCGTTGTCCTGTATGTGCGTTTTGATGGCACTCGAGATGATCTTCTCCATACAACTTTGGATTAAATTGCTTTTCCTTTTAATCCACGGAACAAGCAGTGTAGCCAATAAGCGTTGTTAGTGAAACCTGCCAGCTGCTCAAGAGGCTGCAGACAGCTTGAAAGTATTTGGTTATTGCTGTTGCAAGAGTTTATTTTCTTTTAACTTGCCTTTATTTCGTGCTAATAAGTGCGGATCTCATCAGATACCTGGTGAGTGAACCCACAGGGACAAGAGGGAGGGTAATGACATAGAATGTCTTCCCCATTGACCAAAAAGACAATTTGTCATAAGAAGAATAGCTTATCTAAATGCTTTTAGTTCAGCTAAGAGACAAGTTGTTATTCTGCCCTCCCATCTGCATAATTTTTTCTCACTGGCCGTTCTTCCCGAAATCAATGGGTGACATAATTCCAATGACTAAGGCAACACTGCATTACCTTTTTCACCCTTATCCTGTCAACTCAGTCAATGCTGTGTTATAGTTAGGGCGTTTTTCATCTGCCAGATTTCATCTGACACTCAACAGGCAGAATTTTTTCCTTTTCCACTTTTGCATGTAACATCAGTATTAGTGAATTTTAGACATGATGATCTATAGTTACGGTCACTAGCTCATGTGTTGGAAAATACACCCCAATAGAGTGTTTTAGTATGGCAAAAACTGGGTAAATCTGCGCCTTTCTGACTGCAGGGGTTTTCAAGTGGAATACAAGAAAGTGGGTTTTTTTTCTCCTACATATTTATTTTTTTTTCCTACAAACTCAAATTTCTAGAGATGGAATAGTTTTCATTAGGGTAAGTTCTATTTATTTTTTTGTCCCCTAAATAAGACAAAGCTTTTAAGATTTGGATTCTCTGTAAAAGCAGATTGTTTAATTTGGCTCCTCCAGCTAGGAGCCATCAAGCTGATAGTGCTGTTTCCAAGGATCTGGAATTTCAGCTGATTTTTTTCTCTCTTCTGACTCATGCATAATCATCAGTAATAAAACTTCTGATGGCCAGATAATGACAGGAGATACAACTTTGAAGTTCTTTCGCTTTCACTAGAATGATTCACAACTGATATAAAAATATGCTTGTACATCTAAATATAGAACAATCATTTTAATGGAGTTTGCTTGAATATTTCACCTATTTACCCTCGGATGAGTTATCTTATGTTCTAGAAGCTAATGCTAGAAACCCAGTTCAAATACATCTTTTGGCCTGTTTGCTTGCTTGCTTTTTTTAACTGAGGTGTGCTGGTAACTGTTTGCTCAGACCTGGTTTCAAGGAGGGTGTTGTAAAAACATATGAAATGTCTATTTCAGTAGATCAGGTTGTGCAAAAAATATGGTAAGGACGTAATTGTTTCAAATATAAGTACTTTCACCTGAACTAATTGGGAATTGCATTTAACTGCTCTATTACTACCTTAGGGTGGTGGAACCACACCTGGCAAATATTTGACAGTCAGATATCACAGATAATTTGGAAAATTTTGGTGTTTTTTTTAGTGTAGTGACAGATCATGAACACTGTAAATAGATAATTGGGAATTGAACCAGGTAAATTTTCTGTGTCAGACTTTCTACCTGTGTTTCACAAGACTCAGATTATTTTGGATTAGGGTAAATTCTGATTTCTTGGTTCCTCTTCTTTCTCTGGGGGACAGATACATGAGCTAGAGAGCTTGGAGAATGACTTAGTCCTCCAATTCTGATGGGTTTAATTAATCAGTAAAGAATGGAATTTCTTTTTTAAATCTACATATGGTTTTGTTGCCAACCAAGCTGAGAGGAAAGTAGAAGTCTCTTGCCTGTATATTCACGAGTCAGAATGGTTCATGTTCTCATTTTATGAGGCCTTGAACTAAGTGAAACATGGTGCATTTCAGGCAATGTTATTCATCAAGGAAAGTTATTCAGAGTTTGAGAAGTCTCCTTCTGTAAAAGCAACTACAGCTAAAAGTACTCAAAGCCGCGAACTGATCTGAACTATACTGATTTTATATTGGGTTGTTTTTTTTTTTAATTCTGAGGGAGTAAATATGATGTAATGCTTATTACCCCAAGGCTTTTTCATCTTCGAGAGCTGGAAGTACACTTTTGTTATGTCTCTGTCCACATTTTGCCCCATATTATTCCAAAGCATGTAGTGCCTTCCTATTTGTTAATTAGTAGCATTTAAAAGTCATGGAGGAGAAAATGGCAGGTTGTTTATATATTGGTTTACTATGATAAATGTCTGTGACAGTTTGCTTTCTCTGTACCATTTTAATGTATAGCAGATTCAGTAAAATGCATCTCCAGACATCTTTAGACATGTAAGCTTCAAAACATCCAACCCAGGCAAGAGAGTGCTGCCAAAATGCAAATACAAGGGTTTCTCTGTAAATTACCAGCAGCTGTGCAGGTACACATCAGCTGTCTTTATTTGCACTGACAGTGGTACTGAATAGGAGCATGTTTCAAACACTTTGAGAACAAATCATATTGACACTTGAAACCAAGAAAGAGAAAAAAGGAAATTTCCAAACATTTTACTTCCATTCTAGACAAAACCTTAGAATTATGTTAAATCAGAACTTAAACAAGGGTGATTATTCCAAAGAGAATAGTAAGAACAGGTTTAGACAACAACAGTCAGGATTTTTAAAAGCTGTAGCCCTGTAGTTGGTTAAAAGCAAGATGACATTTAGTTGAGAAATAAAAAGTGGCTAGAGGTGAGGGAAAGCACATCTTCCTGCATTTGTGAATGATCCTGGAGATAATAATACAGAATGAATCATTCTTTCTTTCCCTCCTAGCCTCAGTGTGATGCTGACTTGACTGAATTAGCAAACCTGAGAAGTCCTTTGCTACTCTCTGGTGATAACTTTGCTCTGTCAGTGCAGCTCAGGGGACTCAGCTCAGCTGGATGCTGAACAGGGTCTGTGTGGTGGGACCTGCTTCAGATATGTGCAAGCAAGTTTGAAGGTGTTTACCCTCTATGCAAAATGGTCCCTTATTCTCTAAGTGTTGGACACGTATTTTAAGTGTACAGGATTTGTGTTGATGTTATGTTTTGTGAGATTTGGTTTAGTGCTTGATCACCTGTTTAGTTTTTGGTTTTTTCTCTGATTTATTCAATCTTGCTTATGCAAAAATTAAGAAATACAGAAATTTTTTTTGTTAAGAAATTAAGAAATACAGAAAAGCCTGTTTTTAATGGAATAAGCTCACTTTTGTTAGGTTTTCTTTCTCTTTGACTTGGAATTGTACTGAAAAATGCTATATGAATAAATTTTCTAAATGAATTTTCATCTTGCTAACAATGGAGGTACAGAGAGAAAGTAAACCTCTACAACTACATTTCAATATGTGATTAAAATGAAAATATTTTCAGTTATTAAAAGAAAAAAACAACGAAGCAAGAAATCCCCAAAAACATGAAAACTCTTTAGAGCCATCAAAAGCCACCAAGACGGAAGAGGATTCTGGCTGTTTGTATACAAAAACCAGAAAAGGCAAATTCTTAAGAAAGCCATGAGTGTTGTTAACAGAATCTCAACAAAATTTGATTCTATAGAGGCTGAGCCATAATTGAAATGGTCTGATCCTCAGGATCTTAAATTTATACTTTGTTATGCATTTTAGCAACTAATTACTACTGAGTGGTTTTTAAGTTTGTGGTACCTGGAAAGTGCTGTATTGGAAAGCTGTCTGTTCAGGTCCATGCTATAGAGAGCATGGCTTCACTGTCTGCTCTTCATTCCGAGGAAGGTTTCTTTCAGAAGTGCAACAGTCTTTTCTACCCTGTCCTGAGATAGAAGCAGGAGAATGAACAATCTAACGTGTTGTGTTGTGACATGTCATGCAAGAGTCTGCTCTGAGATGAACATGGAAAACAGAGCACCAGCTTTCCTCTCACTGAGGGAAATGAAATGTAATTGGAGCAACCCCTCCTTCTGCAACACAGGAATAAATTACGCTTTTGATTATTACTTTTTAAAAGCTCTTACATCCAGACACTTAGATGGGGGGTGGGTTTCTCTCTCTTTTTTGGCCTTATGCCTGAAACCAGAAACAAGCAAACTTGAAATCCTGAAACTACCTTAAACTGTCACCAACTCTTAAAAAGCTGTCTTCCATGTTCTCTTTGTCTTCTCTTTTCATTTAAAACAGAAATATGTTTCACTTTTGCTACCCAAATACAAGAGGATTTGAGGCCAGCTAAAGTATAGCAGCTGGGGTTAGGACCACCAGTTTGCCAAAGATAGCAGCCAGTCTTTGGCAAATTGTTCTTTCTACTCGATTTTCCCCTATCAAGTTAGTTGTGATGTTTCCTATTCATTTTAAAAAAGTGTGTGCAGAAATGACTCAGTGTAGTTCCAAGTTTGTTTACTTGTTGAGAATATTAAATATAAAATGAAGGCAAGCATTGCCTGTAAGGATGTATTTCTGAATACTTCTAAAGGTTACCTGAAATTGTTGATATCCAAAGAAATTTTTCAAAACTGATCATTCTGTAAGAAAAGAAATAGATGGATCAGTTTCATTATAGCACTGGTCAGTGTGTCCTGGGAAAGTGTCCTCACTGGCTCCTGGGGTGACTTATTTTGTAGATTGAAGTTGTTGAAACCCACTCAAACCTTTCAAATGCTGCTGTTACAGGAAATGAATCCACCTATTGCAGGATTCTCCCATTTTTAGCTGACATACTGTGCTGGATTGACTGAAGTGAGTACACGGTCTTTTTACTGCAGAGATGAATGTTTTTATTTTTATGCCTTCCTCCGTGAAGGAACAGTTAAAATCAGGCAGAGGGAGATGTAACAGATGTTCATGCACATTTCCCATCTGAAAATGTCTTCCACTGGCCAAGACAATTGTTAGGCACAATTAAGCCCAGTATATACATCCTGTACTGTAAGCCAAGGCTGCTGAGGGTGTTGCCAACAGGGGAGCGCAGGTTTGGAAAGAAGGAGGTTCATGAGAACTTTTATCTGCAGCAGGTTTTGGAGCGCCACTGTGTGAAAAATGAAGGAGACCTGACTGAAGCTCAGAGTCTGTGCCCCATGTGTCCTTAAGATACAGCTATACTATATACAGCTATAGTTTTAGGAGACACTTTCAGTCCATGAGCAAATTTCATATGCATTTCAAGGACACTAACACTTGAAATCTGATTTTTGAGAGGCATTTGGTGTGATGTTGCCAGCTGACTTTAAAAGCTTGTGATATTACGCCTTGTAATGATCCACATTCAGTGTAATTGTCACTGTAATCAGCTTTATGATGGCAAATCTTCACTATGACTGCAGGGATATATTTTTTGCATATTATGTCTGAAATGTGAGTTACTTTTTGATTTCAGAGGTACAGTGGTAGTGAAGGGAGGAAGGCACTGCAGACTTTTGAACTCATGTATGAAACGTTTATGTAGAGAGTGGAATTTGTCATTTCCAGTGATGTGATAGCATCTACTGTTGAAAAAGACACTGAGAACCAAATGCTCTTATATTTTGTGATTTGTATTGTAATTGAACCCATTAGGGTTGGCCATTCTGGAAAAGCATGCTTTCCTGGCAGAAAATTGCAGTGATTGACTATTTTTGTTGCATCAGAATATTATACAGACGTTGTGAAAGTGTGCTGACCTAAAAACGTCAGTGGATATTTCATATCAGTCTCCCTTTGTGTTTTGTTTTGGTTTTTTCTAGGGTGGGGAGGAGTGACACAAAAATACAAGGCAGACATTGCTTTTCTGTTGTGTAATGCCTGGCTTTTAATAATGTAAAAAGCTCTGTGCCAGGTCTGTAAACACCTTGTAAGTTCTGGGCAGCCAGTAAGTCTTTTCACTGAAATATGAAAGAGAATTCTAAGCCAAACCTCTTTCTTATTCCAGTCTTATTTTCCTGTAATAAGACACAAATCTGCAGAGGGTGTTTTCCTGTCCCTCTGGCCTTAGTTCTCCACATAATGTTTTTGTTAACTTTCTCTTTGAATGGATATAAATTGGGTTTATTATCTCATGTTATTTTTACTCAAGGCAGCAATAGGGTGACACTTGTCCTGAGTCTCATGTGCAGACGATGAGACCCAGTTACCTATATTTCATGGGGAAAAAAAGTGGGACTCCACTCATTTTCTGGAAAACGTGATTTTCTGCAGGGGAGTATTTCTTGAATACCTCTTTGTTAGTCCGCTGGAACTGATGGAGTTCTGTGGAGTGCCTGGAACCTTCCTTGACACAATATATGGCCTTTATATGTGCCTAAAAATTATTCAGTGCGTGGTAACTTGTGGTGGCAATGTGTTTATCTCTGGTGCTCGTTCTCAAGAAACATTGTCTTGTTTAAGTGGCTGTGAAATGTACTTTTTATATGCTGTTCTGCGGTCATCTTGAGGTCGGTATAATCCTGGCTTAAGGTGTCTGGCTGCAAATTTATCATTTGCATTATTATTGGTTGGTTCTTGCAGAACCAAGCTAATTTTTTTTTTTTTTTTTAGTATATAAAATGCTTTGTCTAGAAGAATAATAGCAAAATGCTGAGAAAGGTATTTTTATTCTCTTGGTTCTGATAAGAAGCTGGAAGATCAAGGGAGGGTAGAGGTGATGCTTTAAGTCTTATTTAGCATGGGAGAGATTATTTTAAAATATTAATAAGTGTGTAGTATTGTGCTTCTGGATAGGAGGAACGAGAATTTCTGGTTTACATTTTCACTTTGTTAGTTGAGTGCTTTGTAGAGATTTTCCTCCCCGGAGTCCTATAAGACAAGATCAGATACCTGAAATACTTAAAAGTAGTTCTGGGTCAGAGCCAGACTATGTAATTATTAAAACCTGCATTTCATTGCTTTGTTGGTTTTTGAGCACTTCTTTTCTGACACAGCAAAATAATCTAACACTTCATTTTCTTCATACCATTCTGAAGACTTTTGTAATGTATGGTTTTTGTCAATGTTTGGCACTCTTGGTATTCTGTGTACCTCTACTATTTCTCACCATGTCTTTTAGAAATGGGTTTTTTTTTTTTTATGTAACTTAAAACACTTCTCTGTTACTAAATGGCATAACCTCTTCTAATCTTATTAATTAAAATTATCTTCTGGTTCTTTCATTCCTTTGAAAAAAAATATGATCCACCATCCATGTCACAGAAATAGATTGTGAGTTGGGAATCAGACACCTTCAGAAACAGATCCTGGATATATTTTTAAGGAACACTGTGTGCTAGCAAGCATTTAAAGTCTTTCTGGAATTATTTCTTGAGAATGATGCCTGTCAGCTCTTGAGGTGCTTCTCAAATGTACTGCCTAAGTCGTGTCTGTTTTACTCGCTGACCTAATGACTAAAGCTAAAGAATTAATTTGTCTGTGAATATACTGATACTATTGCATTGTCAGTATTTCTAGGTTTACCACTTTGTTCTTCCGTGTGCTTCAGCACCGTGTTTCCTTGGAGGGGAGGATACAAGTTTTAAATTAAGAAAGATTTTTGTTGTTGTTGTTTTTATTTGCTAAATAAATAACAGTTGTGATTCAAGAGTACGATAAAGTTGTTAATGTTAATTACCCTTCATGCCTGTTTGGGAAAAACTAGTGTACATAGTTTGTGAATTTGTTTAATATAGTTAGCTTTTGTACTCTAACAGGACAAGAGACTTTGATTATATATTACTCACTGCAGAAATAGAAAAATCAAATTGAACGTGGTATGGTTCTTTTTCTCTCTTTGTCTCAGGGCAGAACACTTTGTTAAAAATTGATTCCACCCTCTGCAGTGAAAGCCATTTCTCTAATGTAACAAAACCTAAGGGGTTTTCGTTATCTTTTATTATTATTACTATTTTTCACTTTCTGAATTAGAAAGTGAATGTATACATTTATGCACGAAAATTTTCTTGCTGTGAAGAGGGATTTCCGGGTCACAGGTTCAAAGATGTTCAAGCCAGGAAGGATCATTGTGATAATTCAGCCAGTCCTCTTCAATGTACATGCTACAGAACTTCTCTTGGAGGCTGGCTTAAAGCAGACCTTTTGGAAGATATTTCATCTTTTTTTAAACATCCAAGTAATTTTGGTTCCCTCAGTTTCACTGCTGCCCTACTGAACTGTTTGCATGTTTAATTACCCTTGCAGTTTGGACGTTACAGGGCTCTATTTCTCTTTATTTTTGCTCCTGGCCATTGTTTCCTGCTGTGTTTTCTGTCTGCAAGACTAAAGATGCAAAATATCCTCAAACAAACGAGGAAGCTGTTGAAGTATGCTACCTCTTAGAAGAGATATATATCAAAGACATAGAGGAAAATAGGGGAGGAAGAAACGTCGTGGAGTCACATAATCTACTTTTCTGCCTGAAAGCAAGATCAGCTTTACCTGTATCATTCCTGAGAGACATTTGCTGCGCCCATTCTGGAGTGACAGGGACTCTCTAACCTCTGCCAGCATTTTACACTTGCACTGGAGAGGTTTCTTTTCCCCAGTGTCTGAGTTAAAAATATTTTCTTGTGTAATTTAACCTCCCACTGTTTTATGGTGAGTGGGCATACAAATTGTTTTATTTCCACCCTTTTCCTAGTGGGCCATTATCTACCTAAAGATAGTGATGTCAGCCTCAGCCTTCTCTCCTTGTAGTAGTGCAATCCTCATTCCTTCAGCCATCCCTTCTGGAGTTTGTCTCAGCCTCCTGCAGTTGTAAGCCATTATGGGTAAGATTTTTAGATATGCAGAATTATTTAGGTATCTAATTTATTTTCTTTAGAAGAACACGTACGAAGCATAACTTTGCATCAGATACCTGAAACTGGAGTAGGAGGTAATAAAATTTTGCTAGTAGATACAGATGTATGTTGGGGAGGAGAGGTGAGAGTCAACAGTAAGTCATGAGACACAGAGCAGTGTGAAGGATGAGTTTATTTTGCTCTTATTAAAAATTTCATTTCGGGATAATCCCTCTGAGACTTAACACGTTATTTTAAGAAAAGCTTCCTAGAGCAGCAGTAAACAAGACACAGTACAGTAGCTTCAAACGATTCAGAAATGTTTGGATTTTTTTTAAACATCCCATTTATTGAGTCTGTTTCTAATACAGTGCTGAAAGAAACAGCAATCATGTTGCCTATGTGTTTGCAAAGAGTGACATTTGTAAAGTAATCTATTTAAATAATCAGCACTCTGAAGCCTTGTCTGCCATTTTTGGCTGTCAAATTTTGTGAAGTAGGAGGAAAAACGTTTAAAGCACAGGCTAGCTCTTTACTGATTTTTGCATATCCCTTCTTCAGCAGCTTGTCTGAGGCTTAATTTAGAGGTGCTGGTGTCTGTGTGACAGTATCTGTTTGTGTGCATGGCTTTGGCAAAGCATCCTGTGCCTCTGGATGTCCCAACAACAGGAGCATCCCGTGCTTCCATCCGGATTGGTTTGTTTACATCAGTCTCACGATGCCCACATCCCCATTACTGCAGAAATGCAAGAGCAAACCACATTTTACCGCATTGCCTTTACAGTAATGTAGGGCATGGTCCAATTCTTGCAGTCACAGGGGTGGCTTTTTGCACGAGTACCAAGTTCAGTCACACCCACTGTCTGAGAGGGCACCAGCACTGAAATCACAGCAGAAAGGCACAGATTTGGATACAAGAGAAGAGAAACGTGGTCTCCTCTGTAACCTCAGCACTGTGCATAATGATTGTGGTGTGTTATTGGTAGGGATAACTGATTATATTAAAGGCAAAACAGCAAACAAAATGCATGTGGGTGATCCTTGTGTTATCTGACCTTAATTTTCCCTCGATAATCATGACTGTACTTACAGAATTCCTGTCTTAAATATACAATTTCTTTTTTTTTTAATTTGTGAAGATAGGTGGCAAAATATAAAGTATGAATACACCAATTCTTCAGTTCCTTTAAAACCACAGTGCTGTAAAGTCTTATGCTACAAATTGTAATTAATCCATATTTCATTTGACAACCTTCAGTAAAGAAGCATTTCAATATGTGTTTAGCAATATTCCTGTTCAAGGGGGCACTGAAATTACAGTAAAGCACATGCCAAAGTGCTTTCCTGAATTAGGATCCTAGCACTCAGTAGATACGATCACATTTCCTCCAGTTTTCCCCTGGTGTTAATATTGATGGTAGAATCTGAAACTCTGAAGCATGAATCAAAAATAGTCCGTGATCAGGAGAAGGCAGATAAGAGGTCATGGAAAAGAGAGATGAAGAAACACAAGGTGAAGTGAAATAAATGAGCCTTAGCAAAGTGGGGTTTATTTGCCAGTTTTTATTTGTATTGCTTTGTGTAAAGTGACTCAGAACCCCCCATATGTGCCACATTTCTGCTTTGAGAAATCTCCTTGCCCTGAAAAAGAACCTTGCTTTTTTTCCTTATTTATTTACAAGAGTGTTAATGTGTTGAGGTGTGTGGAGCAGAAATAACCCTGTGAGCAAGTCAGGGTTAGTGAGTAATGGAGATGTGGTGGAACCTCCCAGCCCTTCCTGAGGGCCTCCAGGTGACCATTGCCAAGTCTTGTTCTTGTAGAAATGACTGTGTAATGTCAGAGAAGAGTGAGAGCTTTCTCCCCTCTTACTGACCATCTCTGGGGAAAGCTTGGAAAGGGTCCAATGTGGTGAGAAATGTATAAAGATGAGAGTGCCTTTTGACTCCCTCCCAGACACAAAATACAGATACTGGAGCATCTTTTAAAGAAATATTTGTAGAGTTAATTTATAATTTTTTATTTATATCATGAAAGAACAGAGGGGACTATAATAATAAGGCTATGATTTTTTCTGCTTTGGGTTCATAATGATAAACAAGATTTTACTAAATTAAAACTATCATATTAACAGCCTTAAACTGAAGAAGGGTAGGTTTACATTAGACATTAGGAAGGAATTCTTCCATGTGATGGTGGTGAGGCCCTGGCACAGGTTCCCAGAGCAGCTGTGGCTGCCCCATCCCTGGAAGAGTCCAAGGCCGGGTTGGACAGGGCTTGGAGCAACCTGGAATGGTTGGGATAGAAGGTGTCCCTGCCCCATGGCAGGGGGTGGAACAAGATGGGCTTTAAGGTCCCTTCCAACCCAAGCCATTCTGGGATTCTATCCATATAATCTTTCGGCAGTTTCTTTTTTTCCCTGTGATTTACCATCCTCCCCTGTGCTGTGGTTTATGCATCAATGCCTGCATAAATAGGAAGTGATCCTTGTAATGTGGACAAAATATGAGTGGAAGGCTGGAAACTCCTTTCAGTTTGCTTAATATGTTTTATATTTTGTCTCTTGCATATACGGAAGGATGCCTGTGTGTGTAATTATATGAGAGATTTCTGTCTGTAGCATTTGAGTAGAGTCCTGTTTCTCTTGGAGCCTAATATGGATCATGTATTTTCATTTCATGAAAGTTATCACTGCTTTCATCCTTTCAGGGACAGATTTTGAGCTATTTGCATATAGTATAAAATGAAAATACAATAGTGATGCTTTGTGGGAGACTTGTGATATGGACTTGCGTGTAGTTTTAAATTCTGTGGATAGTGGGAATGCAGGCATGTTTCTTTAAGTTTATATCTAGATTATGAGCTATTTTGTAACATAGAAAATCTGCTTGTAAAGATAATAAAATACTTGATGATTGAAGATTGTAGTGAAATATCTCAGTAAGGTAGAATTTACACTGATTGTCAAACTAGCAAAGATTTGGTAGATGCTTAAAAATTACCAAAAGGCTCTTTATTTCAGGTGGTGTAGGCACGCTCTTTTTTAACTTGCCATGTTTATCATCACCAGTATGTGCTTAAATTATGCTCTGTACTCACTGAAGCTTTGCTGAAGAATGTCCGTCAATAGTTACAAAGCTGTCAAACACTTTTCCCTAAGTTGAATTTACACAGGCACCTCAAGAAGAAATTAATGAAGTCTTGTTTCACTGCACATGTGTAGCCATTTTTAATAAGCTTTTAGGGATTTGAAGTACTTTCTGTGCAGCTGCATTTGTTTCTGGATTACAAAATGTATAAAAGCCTCACCAGCCTTGGCAGAATGAGGGGAATTGCAGTTTACAATTTTTTTTGTGGCAAACATTCACTTTAGGTCGGTGATATGTGAATTTACTTGCTTATTTATTATAGCAGTGATAGATTATTCTCACTTCTACTTAAATTTGACAAGCTGCGCAGTGCTAAACCCTGCTAAAATGGTGCAAAGACCCAATTACATAAACTACAAAGGCATGCAAGAGTAAGCAAAGAAAAAAAACATATAAAAGGATTAAAGATCAAAAATAGAATGATTCCAGTGAAACTGCATTCGGAGACATCAGGCAGGAAAACATGAAAGAATTAGAGTATGAAGAACAAAGCTCTATAAAGCTTCTGAAAACTGGCAAACATATTTTTAAAATTACTTCTGTTAACTCTTTATATTAGAAGGAAAATTATTTATTGGGAAAGTACATATTTTTCAGTGTTGTAATGAACTGCACTTCAATTGTGTCCTTCATCGGTTTTGTTTATGGAGTTTGGGTTTCACCTGCAGAGTAGTGGTAGCTGGATTTAACCAAGGACTTTAAGTTGTGTTTTTAATTTTAAATAATATGCTATGGATGATTTCAGAATTGCAGGGTGAATTCAGTTTTATTCCTTCTGTGGCTTTAAACACCACTCTTCCAGCTAATCCTTATTTTCTTGTACCACAGATGTGGTGTTGCGCTGTCTTGAGAGGGCTGAAAAATGGTGCCATAGTCAGGAGTGACCAAGGCATTTGGCCCTTACTTTTTCTCTTACAAATGACTATTGTGTAGAATTCATTTTCTTTGCTCAGGGAACTCAGAGAATGGATAAATGAAAAATAACCCTTGCAGGAATAAGAGTTAATTCATTGCAATTCCCCCACGTTCCCTGGGAGAACTAGACAAAGTATAGACTCCTGTAGTATTGCAAAAAGGCTTTCTGTATTTCCCACAAACAGGGGTTCTGTTGAAGTTAAGAGAAGCAGTTCAGTTACTAATTCAGGTCATAACCACAGTAGGTGGAATGTCTTTTAACATCTAACTGACAATAGTAAGGTGGCTTTCTTTAGATAAGTCTTCAAAATACTGCACAGCTTTTGTATAAATGAATACTTGCGATGTATTTTTGGTCAGCACTGAACCCCATTCCCGTAGCAATTCATCTGAACTCATTCTGGTTTCCCTTTCTACCTCTGGCCCAGTTTGAGGAGGGGTGAAAGGAGTTGTGATTTATTTATTTTTTTTTTTTATTTTTTTTTATTTTTTTTATTTTTTTTTTTTTTTTATTTTTTTGGAAACATTGCTTCCCTCCTGGTTGAGGTGCTGTGTAGACAGTCCCTGTCTCTGCTCTGGGGTTGTTCTCATGTAGCTCTTGCAGGCTGGTTGAAGCCTGGGAGGGATACAAAGCAAGACAGATGGTTTCCCACAGACTTCCCCTCTAGCTCTTTCATCTTTCATCTAACTATTAATTCATCTGTTTGGATGGATACATTCACGCATGGAACCAAGATGAATAATAATGAGATTTTTAATAACTCCCTACATTTGCATTCCTTGTAACTCTTTACATGGTTCTAGCTGATTAAAATGAATCATTTACATAATTAACATATGGTTATAGTGTTGGCTTTAATATGCTGATTATCTCAGTACTTTTGTCTAGAGTCAATTGGATTCAAACTGTAACAATTGTTTGAAGTGAGAATAGTTTATTCCTGTGAGGGTTGGTGAATATTTGCCATGGGGCCTGATTAGAAATAGCACAACTGTCCAAGAAATTTTTAATGTAAAGCATGTATTAAAAAATAAAAATAAAAAAGAAAAATGTCATCTACATCTGCTGTGTTTAGGTCAGGCTTCACAAATAGCTTTCTATGCTTAAAGAGACTTTGGCCATTAGTTCCTTAGTGAGACACTAGCACAATACCAGGCATAGTCCTGTGAATGAATCAAGACAAACAATAAAGGTCTAATTGTTTCTTATTTGTAAATACTTTTTTTCCCTTTGGATCAGCTTTAAAATATTTTTTTTAATTACCTTGAGGTAGAATTTAGAATTATTATTTTTCATTACACAAAATATATTTTACTGTCGCTATGTTCACTGGATTACCCTACTCTTAAGATTAAAAGAGGAATAGTTTTCATATTTGTAATTTTGCTTGTTTTCTCCAAGTACATATTTGTAGCAAGTCAGTCTGAAGCAATTATATTTTAAGGATTGGTGGAATATTTTCCAATCTTGCTCTCACCCTTGGTGGTGTGCTCAGCTTCCTAGTGCAGAGGCTGCTTGAAAAGAGAAAAGAATTGTCAGTTTTTGTAGTTGGGTAACTAACATTTGTGTCAATGAATGCTTTTTGAGTGTTCATGAATATTTGAAGGAAATTTGTGTTAATTGCACTACTGTTGTCCACAATTAGTCTGTGGTAGACATGATTAATTGTAAAGAGCCCTGACATTTATGCATAAAAGGCTTGAGGTCAAACAGAAATGGAGAAAAATGGGTGCTGCAGCATTGGCAGATGGAATGCTAATGTATTTTCACTCATACTGAGAATAATGATATTTCTGCATCAATAGCAAATAATTGTTTTAGGACTGTGGAATATTCTTCTCCTTTCCTTTGCTTTTTTTCCCTCTGTTTAACTTTGTTCCATCCCACCCCAGGATGCCACGGTCAGTGGTTATTTTTACAGGGCAGCTTTTAATTGGCTTGAGTGCTGTGTTGTGAGCTGCTTTACAGGAAGCCCCCACCACACTGTCAGCTGGGAAAGGCCCCTATCGATTGACTGCTTCGAGGAAACGCGTAATGGAATCCTATTCTGATGAGAATCATGCGTGTATTGTGAAGGAAGTTGCTTGAATCCCTGTTGGAATATTGATCCTATCAAAAAATGAACTTCCTGCGTTCGTAGGACCTGAACACCTTTTCAGCCTGTTCATCGTGATTGAGTAGTGAATAATTCAGCAGGTAGAATATCAGTGGTTGAATCTCTACCCTAACAGCAAACAGATCATGTTCATGGTGTCATGACCAGTTTGAGGGTGACCCATAACTGTTTGGATCCTCTTCCACCACCACAAGCATTATATGGCACTCAGACCAGTACCCTGCAGTGCTCCCAATGGGGGCAGCTGGAGGGCTGTCCTTAAGAGGCTGCTGGTCCTAAGGCCTGGAGCTTGTTAAAAATCAAGAGCCCCTGATGATGTTCCTGTTTGAAAAGCTGGCAGTGTGGTTGGTTCAGTGACCGTGGTATCGCATCCATCGAAGGCTGGCCATGTCCACGTGGAGTACAACAGTCAGTGAGTGTCTGTGTACCTGCGGCACAGGGAGGCTTCTTCCAGCTCTTCAGTGTTTGGCACTTGATTGATAAGTTTCCTGTGTTAAAATTGACATTAATCTGTCTAATTCTTTATAAGCTATTGATGGACTCGTTAGCCCAGTGGAATTCTGCTGGTTTAGATCCTGAGTGAACGGAGTCTTTCGTATAAAGGCTGAACAGATAAAACTTTCCAATAAATTACCAATATTAAAAAGACTCTTTTAAGCAAACAGAAATCTCTGCCTTCATTTTCAGCATTTTAATAAGTTTCTGATTGTCCTGCATTTACTGTTGTAGCATCCACTGAAGATAGCCTAAACCTTTCCAATATCCTTTTTAAGTTTTTATTTGTTGGTGTAAAACTTTGCTGAAAGATATGGAATATTCTACTACATAATAATTCCCATTTGAAGTGCAAGGAAATTCGATTTTCTATCTGTCCTCAAACAAAATTTTCTTTACGTGAAGCCACCATAGCCTGTTAAAAACAATTATTTTTCTCTTTTTAATCCTTTGCAATGAAGCAAATTCTTATTTATTTACAGTTTGTGCTAGCTGACCATTTGCAATTGCTTTTTAGCATGTCCTCAAAAGTTAGAGGAAGCAAAATGAGAGTAAACTGGTAGCCTGGAAATGTATGCTGATATTCAGTGAATAATTTTAGGATGTCAGTTGAGAAATAAGTAGAAGTGCTCATAAAAATATTGATGTTAAAAACCAAGTGTTTTGAACTAAGGTCCTGACAACAGTGTTAAAAGTTCCATGGAATCACCTCAACTTTGCAATGTTTTTGGGTAAAAATTGTGTGGTGATTGTTTGTGATGGTCCCTAAGAAATGTTGATGGTTCGTAATGGTCTTTGTTAAATAGTCTGGGACATGGTGATATTTTGTGCAGTAGCTCAGCCTGCTGAATTTTTCCTGTACCATGTTTGCATCAGACCAAAACCAGGGAGCAAATGTTTGCATGCAATGGAGCCTTATATAACTCTAGCATAATTGTGTTCATAATTTTTTTAACAAAGAAAAAAATCTCCATCACAAAACCAGTTAGTAGTTTGAGTCTGGTTTTTAGAATCTGCAAAAAAGCCAGCCTAAATGAGAGAAATCACTTGTCTATGTAACCCAGAGGACGTGGTTATCTAGAATGACTAAATTGAGTGAAATACTGTGTTTTTCCATTAAGTGCTTTTTGCATGGCTTGGTGACATTTGGTTATGCAGTCTCATTTCAGGTAGGGTGTTCTCTCCAGGCAGAATGTGTGGTGCTAATCTCCAGCTCACCTGCAATAAACATTGGGCTGCAGACAGGAGATGGCCAAAAGAGAATGCCTGGGCAAACCTTAATCTTTAATAAGGTGCAGAGCTAGTCTATAACTGTCAGGGAATGACAGAAGAGCAGTGCTTTCAGCTTGCCTGCTCAGAATAGAAAATGGGGTCTTCTGACAGGCAAGAAAGACTACTTTATTCTTTATTGGGTTTAGGGCTATTATTGTGGCTGTGTTATTTAGTTATTTGACATTTGTGAGTTGTTGGGGCAAAAGGAAGTTCAGTTATTAATGGAAAAACGAAATTTTAAATGCATCTTTTTATGCTGAACTCACGTTGAAACTTCTTATTCCAACACTCAATAATAAAGCCATACCTGATGCTAAATGAGTGATGTTTGTAATTATGAAGTATAAGGAATATATAGGAATATTACACTATATGGGAAGCTTACAATGCAGTCATCAAGATGCTTATAACAAATATGTGACATTTAAATTGAGGAATATCGGAGACTTCATGAGATATATATTTTTGCAAAGATGTAGGTTTACTTTTAGAGTAATGAAATTAGGATTGCTCAGAATTTTTTTGTCTGCAGGCTCAGAAATTTCGAGTTTACAAAGTTCATCACAGACTTGCATATTAGTAAGTTTAGATAAAATATTCCTCTGGAGACATGAGAATATATATTGTTGGAGTAGAGGCCATCATGTGACAGGTATGCTAGCAGACAATATACTGCTAAATTACAATTTCAGACTTCTAAAATTTTACACAACAAAGACATTTCCCCCTTTATTCATTTGTTTTGAGTTCTTAGGTCTGTGTGAAAGATAATTGTGTAGGCATGATAAGTTCTTTACTTTAAAATAGTGTTGCTTTAAATGTTTTCATTTTTGTCTCAAAGATATTATTTAGATAAAATATAGCTGCCAATGGTTGTGATAATTGGCATTTATGTGATGTTACTTCTCATTTGAGGTTTGAGCAGCACTTTTAAACCTCTGAAAAGACCTGATAAAAAGTGAGGTTTGCTCATTGTGAACTAATGGAAAATCACCACCTTTCTGTAGGTTGATTATTTGTATGTGGATTTTTTTTCTGTCAAATATACTTTTTTTTTTCCTTAAATTCCCTCTTTATATGGTTTCAATATGCATAGTCATAAATATGCTGAGCAATACACTGTCCAAAATAAAGCTTGTCCAAAAATGCAAACTTGAGAACATTTCTAAAGCACTCACACAGAATGTGTACGTTTTTTTTAAAGCAGTTTCTGGTAGGAAACTATTTGCTGGTTTCTAATCTTTGTGTTCATGCTCAGACTTGCAGATTGTCAGCCTACACAACTTTCCAGGAAAACCCATCCAGAAAAGGACAGCATCTCACAAGTGACAGGGATCCAGAGCCTGTGCATCTGTGCTCTGGCTCTGCTGATGAAAAATGATACAAGTACAGGATGTGGTAGGTTTGAATTCACAGTCCTTGTTTTGCAGCAAGGCTCTATGAAATGAAACAAAATTTGCAATAATTCTACTGAAAAGTAAAGAATAGGTACTGTTAAGAAGGGGTGTTTCTGTCTCCTAGGCAGAAACTGACCACTGACTGAGAGGTAGCATTCATACTCAGTTGTGGTTTCCTGGGAAATACTGCCCGGTGAGGCAAAGGAGGAACGTTACATCATCATCCCTTCTGAATCATCTCCAGCTCTATCTTCCCTCCTAGGCTGAAATCACAAATTATTAATAGTTGCAGGAATTGAAAGAAAAGATTCTAAAAAAAATGTTTCCAAGCAAGTTTTTTGGGTTTTTTATCAGGAAACTTTCAGATAACTTTGAAAACTAGTTCTTGTGTATTTGCTACATCCATGTAGCTGTTTCTTTTCTTTTTTTCTTGGAACTTGAAACATTTGCTTTCTGTGAGAAAAGTATTTTGCAAGTGTGGTAAGTTTATTCTCTAAAGAGTGCTTTTGGACATATTGTTATCTATGTAGTTGTCAGTGGACTTCTCATCTAATCTCATCATCATATTACTCAGTGAGGGTCACAGCAATTTGAGCCTGGCTCTGTGCCATCCCGGGCAGATGGCATGGGCAGGGAGCCAGGCAGGCATGGTGAGGGCAGCAGACTTTTTCAGCAGCCTCGTTTGCAAGTGTGAGAGCCTTGGCCCACGTGCAGTGTGCCTGCACACACCTCGGCCGCTCTCCCCTCAGCAGTAAAGGCAAAGTTCTGGTTTAGAAGAGCCTGGAATTATCCTCGGATTTTCTCCTAAGACAGTGGCAGCTCTGGAGAAGCCTCAGCAAAATAGGGGGCTAATTCTCTTTATTTGCCCCAGTTGAGTTCAGTCTATTTATACAAGGAATGTATTTAAATCAGGATAAATACAATCCCCATAAAAAACCAAGATTTTCTCAAGGTCAGTTAAAAACTAAATATAGCACATGAACTTTTTTTTTTAAAGTGTGGAAATTGTAATGATGTTATTTTTATTATTTCTTAAGGGACTGAAATTCAGTATATTGGCCACTGATGGGTATTCATATTTCTTAACTGAGTCTTAGTTAAAGTTTATTTTCCTTACTCTTGTTTAATTGCCGGATCAAGTTTCTTTAAGGAAAACGTTTTAAGACTGTTTAATGGGGAATCGTTTAACAGTGTGTAAGAGGTGGTGTGTACTTGTGGTTTAAACAAATTACTGGTGTGCTAAGTTTGGTAGAGCAGCCAGGTGTGGTTGCAGTTTAAATATGTCTCAAGTCCTGTTAAAGTAACAACTGCTTTAATAATTTGGTCATTCTGAGGATTATTGCTTCATGTGAAAATGAGTAATCTGTACCACGTTGCTTTTGCAAGTAAAGGTAGTTTGAAATAATATATAAAGGTAGGGCTACATTGCCTATGGCTAAAACAGTCCACTTACCCCAGCAAGTACTGACAGGGCTTTGAGATGTCTATGTGTTGACTGTAAATCTTAGGAAAAAAAACCCCAAAATACCAAAATAGCAAAACTTTGTTTAAAATCTTAGTCTATTAGCTGTCAGTTTTCTTTTTGAAGAGGCACATAGAAAAAGTTGCTTTTTTTTCCCTTGATCTCCCCCTTATATATGGGAGTCTGATCCATCCATTGGAAACATTGACTTGAAAACTGTGGGCAAACAAGAGAGTGGAGCCGTGTGATTGATGGCTGTACATGGAAAGCATGGACTGTGCCTGAAGAAAGGCTTTTAAAGTAATTGTATTGCTTCCCCTTTTACATGCAAGTTGCATTAGCGAGAGAATGGTTTGTTTTCTTTAGTCCATCCCTCTATCACTTGGTATCAGCTTTAGTGTATCTTAACGCAGTAAAATTTGAGAAGAGAAATGAAAATATTATTTTAGTACTCTGGTTATTTATTTAAGAGGTTTGGTGATACTCTGGCACATCTTACATCACGCTGAATTTCATTGTACAATTCGTTCACAGAAAATTGGATTCTTTGAGCAATTCTGCTCCAGCAGTTATTAAAAGAGCTGAATCAGTTCCTTTCATAATCTCAAAAGAAAGGATGTGAATACAGAATAAACTCCAGATAAGAAATGTGATTTTAGTGTAGTTCAACTGTTTTTTCCCGTAGAACACATAGACTAGAAAGGGCTCATGTAATCTTTTTCTGACCTTAAACATAATACCTCTTATAGAGTCCATGTGTTTTGTTCCAGCAGCCACACTGGATTATATATAAGCCTTTTTTTTTTTTTCAATCAGGGTGCTGGAAATGATGTAATAAACATATGCTTAATACATGTTTCTTGGCGTCTGCATTGTGTGCAAATTTATGGACACAAAAGACACACTTGAATGGAGCTTGGTGTGATCATATTATTATTTTTTTTGCAATAAAATAGATATAAATAAATGTCATGGGAAAAAACCCACAAGAATGTATTTTCATTATATAGAATTTCTGTTAGAGCTTGGCTAAATTGAAGAAATTACTGTTTTGTTAGTGTTGTGTCAGCATCTACTTTTATGTGTGTTCATATAATCAGGTATCTTGTGGTCTGGTGTGTATCAATTTGTTCATTTCAAGCCATAAAGTACATTATTGTCTCTGAGGGAGGTGCCGTAGCTGTGTGTAACACTGGAATTACCATCCCACTGTATTGAATAGAGCCTGTGCAGGAACATCATATGGTAATATCAACCTAGGTGATGTTTGCCTGTGATTTACTACCAGGATGTGTATCTGAAGACACTGCCTTTCTTCTTCCACCAGAGTGAAAACAGAAGAAAAACTGAAACAAAATGTAATTTATTTAGGTACAGTTGAGAACTGGTCTTTGGTGGCATGAGCAGGCTGCCCCAGTTGAGTTTTGCCATCATCATGTACTTCTTGTTCTAAAATGGTATAACATGGGATAACATTGGATTTTTTTAATAAGTCAAAAGGCTGTTGGTAGCGCAGAAACTTTTTGGGGTTCCATAGCTCGCTGATACACTTGACTAATTCCCCCAAGGTGATCCCATTCTCTTTGTGCCTGAGTCCCAAACTTTGGGTTGATTTCCTGAGGGTTAAGAGTTGTTCTTTTTAACACAGAAAAAGTGTTTGGGTTGACAAGCTTCCTAATATAGACTATGTAGGTGATCTGTTTAAGGAAACAGGATGTATTATTCTTGGAAGAAAGAAACACACTTGTTCTCCAGCACATGGGTGCAGGTGCTGGGAGTGCAGGTAGAGCTGCTAAGCTGGTAAGAATTCTTCCCCCCAAAATATAATTATTTTTCTTTGCATTAAAAAAAAAGTGTTGAAAGGGATTTTTTTTAACTGTCAGGTGAACGTTTTAAATAGTTGGGCTTTCTTTTTTGCAAAGAATCACTGTATTGTGTCTTTCTCGCTTTCTTTTTTCCTTCATAGCTCTTGCCACGGGAGGACTTTTAGTCTTCCCTTCTGGCACAACACAGAAGTTCAGCTACTTCTGGCGTCATAAAGTGTACAAACCCAGTGAGGTCTTGAGGACAGAGATGGGAGGATCTCTCTTGGCTCTCGGAGCCCCAAAGGAATGGTGCAATTCTGCCCCTCAGGTGATGGTCAGAACTGGGAGAGGGGAGTGGAGGAGCGTCAGTGCCTCTGGTGCTGTGTTTGCAGGGACTCCTGGGCACACTGATTTTTTCACACCTCTAACAGACAGAAAGGGAGCCTCTCAACAGGTCACTTTTCCTGGCCACCTCTATGTCATTATTTTCAGAGCATTGGGTGCTCTGAAACTACATCCTTATCCCTGTGCAGCTCCATGAGGAAGAGCAGGCCATTTTTTCCTTTCCCTTTTTCTCTCTGCCCCTCTCTCCCACAGATAGCATGTAAAGCTTTGTTAGTGCTCCTGGTTAGCAGCACCAGGGATTAGTGTTATCTCTGGAATTGTTATGTGTAGGCCAGTACTGGGTCACAGCCTCTCCAATGGCTGACTGGCAGGGGAATTCCATCATCCTGTGTATTTTCTAGAGATTTCAGCATTTTTACTGTGGATATCTAAAGTCCACTGTATTTTTCCTTGAGAGGTGGGAGGACTGAGATGAGGTGAATATAGGGAAAGGGTCGTTTGTACAGAAAACCAGAAACACTTTAGTCTTCAGTCTGGTCTGCAGTTTCATACAAACCGTATAGTAAAAACTCAATTATGGTAACTTAGAAATGAGGCAAAAAGCTTTTTCCTATACTCACTGCTCACGTTTAAGATCTTCTGGCTTCATAGCCAGTTCTCAGAATAGCTTACTACTTAGTTAATGTATTTGACCTAATGACCAAATGTGGCAACTTTATGAATTATATATCAGTCTCTTGGGTACCAGATGGTGTGCTTTGGTTTTATTAAATCATTTCTGATTTGATTATCTTCATTAGATCATGCAGCAAGTTAATTTCTTCTGAATTTATTGTTCGGACTTTACAATTAAAAGATGCAAATTAAATTGTACAGTTCTCCTCCTGTCTTCGTTATGCTATCAGTGAGTTTTAGCATTTCAAATACTGTTGTAATGCAGCTTTCTCATAATCTAAGAACAGAAGATCAGTGTAATACATGGATTATCAATTTCTGGACCCTGCATCTGTTCAGAAGAAGCATATTTCCAGACTTGGGAACAGCAGCAGTAGTGCATGAAGGACTTTTATATATTTCAACTTGCCAGTTAGAGTGATGGTTTTCTAAGATGCAGAAATCACACTTTTTTAACAGCAATATGACAACTTGCCTTAAGTAAGAATATCAGGATCTTGTAAAAAAAGCTAGAGTTGGGCACTTCTGAAGTATGGGGTTTATTTTCAAAATCAGCTGGCAGGTGATGTGTGAGGGTAGGGAGATACAAGTAGGAAATACCAACACGTGGAGAGTGAAGGCTTTGTGTGACTTTGATGTTCCCTATGCCCTGCAGAGCTCAGTTGTCTGTGTTATTGTTCAGTGCAAACAATCAACCTAAATACTGCAGCTGAACCTGAGGACATGGTGCATTTCTTATCTTCTCATAATTATTATCAACTTCTGGCTGAAGAGCTGTGTGTAAGTCTGTGTGGCTGGAAGATATGAAGAAAGGGGGAGCTCATCTTTTTTTGTGGTTGATTTGCTGTATTTCAGTTTTGGAGCTCTTTTAAACTTGTGTGTGGAATAATCCAAACTCTCTAATTTGGGATACTAAATGGTTCCTGCATATGCAACAGTTCTGTTCCAAAAAAAGAGCAAAAATTAAGTGATAGATGGCCTGTGTTATTATACTAATGCCTGAGGCTTTTCAGTATGCTACAACAGAGGGTCTCCCTTTCCTAAGTGTTTATTTAAAGTAAAATTAATTTGGTCCATTCATGATTTCTTTATTTTATTAACTGAAAAATACGTCAGTTGCTTTGCAAGCCTTTCACTTCTCTGTATTCCTCGTGCTCTCATCTGTGTGCTACCGCCAGGGATTCTTTGTTGTGGTTTGGGGTTTTTTGTGTACATGTGTTCAGTTGTTGGAGGGTTCATTTCTTAGGCCTTTAGATTGTAGTTTAAATACATTCATGTTGCTTGATCGCAATAACACCCCATTCTTAAAGGAGAAAATTCAAATTTTCTTGGAAAAGATGGATAAATCATTTTCTTTGTATTCCTTGTTAAGTATGTTCCATACAGTTGTCTTCAGAAATGTACAATTACCATTAAGTAATTCTCTGGTGGTGAAATGATGCTTAGTCTATAAAAGGATTGTTTCTTCTTCTTATTTTTGGAGATAAAATATGATTCTGACCTTTCAGTGGATATGTTTATGATCCAAAAGTAAATATTACTGAGGAAGTCATTCCTCTTGGTTATTTTGAGTCAGTTTGATAAAAACCTTGATTTAGGACAAGGGTACAGGATTTTTTGGGTAATGAAGTAGTTGCTGAATAGAGAGACGAAAAACGCTTGAATTAGGCAAGGATAAACAATGATGGGACTTGTGCAGTTTGAGAGTTGTCATTTCATTTAAATCTGTGGAGTTGCACCAGTGTAAGTGAAATCTATTCAAGATTCCATTCTTGAATGCTGAAATTTTTCCTTTTTGCTTCTGATTTATCATAGATGTACTCTTGGATGAAGATGATAAGTTTTATGCTCCATGTATTATTTTCTACTGTGCAGGCTAAAATATTACAATTCGTTCTTCAAAGACAACAATATATTTGAATGAGAACTAATTACCTCTTTTTTTATTCCAAGTGACAAAAGCTAATATATCACACTTAGCCACTATAAGAACTCCATTTCAGTAAACTAATTAAAGTAATCCTATCTCTACTCATTATTCTCAGTTCTGCTAAATATTTTAACAGCATAGATTTATTTCATTACATAAATTATATCATACTTAAAGAAAACAGTTTGCATAATGGTGTATTTGCATTCCCAGGAGTTTATTTTGTGTTTTTGAATTCAGACTTCAAATTTCAGTTGAAATAATATTATTTGCCTTATTTACGATGGTAATTCTTCTTAATTATTACTAATTATCTAGAATGATGTATAGCTTTAATTAAATGTAAGTGCTTGGCATTCTTGTTAACTTAGATTAAACAGTGACAGTTCTCCTGCATATAGACAATATAATGTTAGAAAGTTGTGATGTTTCCTACAGTTTAAACCCTGTAATTTCACAACGTTGTGGGTGGTCCTTTCAATGAACCAATCACAGGGTTAAAAAAAAAAGTTGCTTTTTGACTGTAGTGATTCTGATTGTGCTAAATAAAAAGATCATGTGCTTACTGGACATGTGTTATGCTATATAAGGAAAATAAAAATGTCTGCCTCAGTTTTTTCCACGTAAACTGTGAAACCAGGATATGTTGAATGCTAAGAATTTAACAGCAGTGTTGCTAAGAAGCTGTAAAGGAAGGGTGCATAAGTACCACTTCAGACTAAATTGCTTTCTACTTAAAGACATGTAATGCAATTAAAACAGGAACCTGTAAGTCTCCCAAATCTCTTAAGTTTAGTTTAGGTCTTGCACTTTAAGATACCTGTTGCTGAGCTTTCCAAAATGCTAAAGACAATGCAGATAATAAATAATTAATCAGAATGAATTTACAGTATGTAATTTATGTGAGCTGTATAGAAGATTCATAAGTTCACTGATTTTTTGATGAAGCACTTATATCACGAAAGTAATGGTGTTCCAACCTTAATGCCAGATTTTATACTGTTATCTGAACTTTGATTTCTGTCACTGTTACTGGCCTCTCATAGTGCTGACATGAGGCAAATCATGAGGATTTTAGGAAATTCTCACAGAAGGGAATTAATTTTGGGTAGTTCTAGCTGGGGATTCTGCATGATTTCTTAAAGAATGAGAGGCAGACAGACAACTGATAGACACTTTGTAAAATGTTTTATCCTAAGTGCTGTAGCTTACAGTCCCTCAGCTCAACACGTCCTGAGAGCTCTCTCGCTCTTGTGCTTGCCAAGTCCAATCTGCCAGCTGGAATTAGCAGAACTGTAATTTGTCCTCCAGGTACCAAGGAAGCATCAGTACAGCTTCCAATGCCACTTTGCCCTGCTTTTCACCTTAGCTTCTTCTTGAATGCAACGGAGTAAATTGCTTTCATATTTTGCTCATCAATAATCAAAACCTTTCATTCATTGACTTATTTCATTGACACACTTTTGTTTTGGCCAGTTTGAGGGTATTTGCCCCCAGTTCATTACAAAAGACCGTGATAGTTTTGTTTCCTATCATCTGTGCTGCTCCTTTTCTGACACAGACAAAAAATCAGTATGTGGATCTTTAAATCTGAGTTTTCTTTTATTCATCTGATCTGCAAAGATGTTACCTACAAATGGGCTTTAGATGTGGTTTACAGAGATTAGTATAATGGTGTAATCTGGTCATGTTAAATATATTGCAAATAGAACTTTGAATGCCAGAAATTATTAGAAACAAAAAGGGAAATTGAGCCCACGACATAATCTATTTTATTCTTCTCTGATACAGCTTTCTTCTTAACAGCTTGGAGAATATCAAGTAAAATTTTGAAGAAAGGTAACTGTTTTGAATTAACAGTTCTTAAATTGATTCCAAGTGCTGTATGAACCATTCAGTCTTAGAAACTGGGGTAAAAGACCAACTATTCTTTTGAAGAATATCTAGATTTTAATACTTAATAGGTAATTACAAATACTATTGGTAACATTTTTATTTAGTTTCTTAGAGTAATAATTGTGATTAAGGTGTTCAGTAAGGAAAAAGTTGTAGGTTACAGAGCTTTTCACTGTCACGAGGCCTCTTTAATTTGAGCTCTATCAAAAGTGATTGAATGCTGGCAGTGCTGATGGGCACTCGGTGACCTCTGTGCAGTAACCCTGCTCTTCATGCAGAGGTCCTGGTGATTGGCCTCGAGGAGCTGTCAGAGCATGCAGTAGACTGCAAGCATTCAATGGCTCTGGAAACCAAACCAGGGACCTCTGTGTGGGCATTCTGGTCTGGCCAAACTTAGGAGCTCACTGGTGTGTATGAAAAACCTGGGATCCCAGGCAAGTCTTGACAGGGCCACAGGTGACAGGACAAGGGAGAATGGCTTTAAATTGTCAGAGGGCAGGGCTACGTTAGATTTTAGGAAGAAATCCTGCAGGGGCTGCTTAGGGCTGCCCCTGGATCCCTGGAAGTGTCCAAGGCCAGGCTGGATAGGGCTTGGAGGTGGAAGGGATGGTGGAAGGTGTCCCTGCCCATGGCAGGGGGTGGGATGAGATGAGCTTTAACGTCCCTTCCAACACAAACCCATCTCAGGTAATTCTCTGAAGCCGTACATGTTTAGAAAATGCCTGTGACATGGGCCCCTGGCTTTCAGTGTTTATCAGGTGTTCTGGATGTTACTGTGACTCTGTCTTGCTCATGCAAACTGCTGAGCCAAGCTGTCAGAAGCAGAATTGAAGCTCCTTCTGCTGAAATCGGGGCAGAATGGAACGTGCGCAGAACTGGCTAAAAATGAGGCTGTAGAGGTGGGGGTGAAAAATGCATAAGTAGACTTGGAGCTGGTAAGTACTCAGAAGATCAGTAAAAAATGAAGTTTTCCTGAAGGTCAGGAGTCTCTGTTTTGGTGGATTTGAGAGTACTTTGTTCAGCTGAAGTGACTGGCAAATAAGAAGGGGTGGTGGGGAAGGCAACCTGCCTTATCAACCCTAGAGGCAGGCAGAGAGAAAGGGACTCTCTACTGTGGAATATTTGATATCTGTCTTCCCAGTATCTTTATTTACTGCTTATATATTTTTCTCAGTACATCTTGCATTATGGAACCACATTGCCTAGCATTAGTTCTCAGTATCAGTAAAATAAAATTTCAGTGGCTAGATATGATAATACCTAATAATATTGGTTGTACTTTTTAAAGTGTGCTGTGCCTGAGTAAAATATGAGCTGTGTATGTAGCTTCAGTCTGCTTGCCTAGCTTGACATCAGGGTTGTGTTTCACTTGGCAGATGTCTGTAATTACTAATATTTTTCATAGTTATGTGTATTTCATAAGTCATCTATAAAATCATGTAGTAAACTTAGCAAATTTATCTGGTATTTTGTTAAATTTCCAATTGCAGTGTTAAAATTTCTTGAAGTACCTTATACATTTATGTCTATTTGTACAGAACCTACCTGTGTAAATTTTACATTTAAAAATAACTATATGTGTATATGTAGTGTAAAATACACTACATGATTTATAGAATTCTTTACACTAAGCTTGCTCAGTGATACTCTTTTTATTTCTGTTTGTGTTGAGTGTCAACCTATAAATCATGCTTATAACTAAGTTATTTTGAAATAAAATAAGATTTTCACTTTTTTTTTTCTTTCAGGCACATCTTATTTATTTAACAATAATTTTTTATTTTGCAAAAGCTTGCATGCTTTCAGTATTTACATTAATTGGCATGTAAGGAACACCAGTTTAACAGACTCATACATACCCTTCCTGAATAATGCAGTGAGCTAAATGTGTTTGAAAATTTACGTGGTTTCATATTGGTAAATGAGATGTATTTGTGGATCATGTTGCTCATATATTAACTATGTTTAATTATAAATTTATAATAAATACATCATTGGTCAAAAGATGTGCAGGTAATATAAATATTTTATGGAAGTGCCAAAAACGTAAAATTGTTGAGGTGATGAAAATCACTTCGAATTTTTTTGAAAGAGTTGTTAGACCACAAACTCCATATAAGTTTGGTCTTCAGTTCTAGCAGCATAATATTTTGACGAGGGACAACATTTTATGCAGTCTAAAGATCAGATCTTTCACTTTTGTGGTTACAGCTCCATTGAAGTTATTCCCCTTGAGGACCTGACCTCAAGTGCTAAATCTCCCAATTCTATCTTTTGCTAGGCAAAGAAGATGATGACAGTATAACCCCATGCACTCACAGCAGCAGTTTCACACATTTGATGAGCTCACATTCACGAGACATCTCCATATCCTGTAGTATTCAGCCAGGTGGACCAGGCATAACATAGTCCATAGTGAGTAGAGTCCTACATTATATTAAGCTCTCTCTCCATTACTTTCTAGAACTGTCATGAGTGGCTGGTGGTGTTGGGGTGGGGGTAAAGTATTAGGAAATCTTCCTGATTGATTAATCCAACAAAATGCTTTCTCTTTTTGTCATGTTCTTCTCCTAGCCTACCATACGTTCTGACAATTTCATCCCAAAGCAGCCACCTAACAAAGACACCATTATTCTAATATGCATTGTAGCCTGTTGTAAAATAACAACAACAACAAAAAAAAATCCAAAGAAACTCCAGGGCATTCATTAAGAAATAATTTGTTTATAATTACTGCTGGTCATGATAATAGATAGACAGGTATTTAGAAAATTAGCCAAAGTGAGCAAACAGCTCTCCAGACATAAGAGTATGAACAAAGGCTTAAAAGAACATTCTCCAACTATTTAAGCAGTCTTTGCATAGTGTAGTCACAGACCCTGATAGTAAAACAACAGATATTTATTGTGTTTATATCTTGTTACTAGCAGAATTCTTAAAGTATAATATTTAAAATGTTAAAAACAAAGGCTGATCCTACTGAAAAAACCTAATCTGTAACAAATTTGGACACTTAAGAGCTGCTGGTTTTGTGTGAACAGGCCATACAGCTTAGTTTCAAATCTAGGCTATTGCTCTGGTGGTTTTGTGCTTGACACCTCACATTACTTTGTGTCCAAGGTATTATTAGCTACTATAATAGCTCCAAAGCAGCAAAGCCAGTGTTATGCATTCTCTATCCCAAACTCAAACACACAACCAGTGGTATATGTGAGACTTACAGATCCATGTAGTGTCTCCTGTGAACCAGATGGTGCAGCTGGGTGATGACAGATGGACACAAAGTGGAATAGGTGCAGGGAGAGCCTGGGAGGGTGAATAAATGGAGAGCTGATCATGTTGGAAAAGACCTGAGCATGGCTAGCCAAGCCAAGAAAAATGGTGAGAAGTGGATATTGTTCCTATCAGTGGCTACTTGGGAGCAGAGGACAGGATATGGACCTTTTTTTTAGCTAAAAAGCACAAAGCTAAACTGGTATGTGCTGTCCATAATAATTTATAGGGAGATGTAAAAGAACCTTTAAATAGTCACATCAGGGAGTTTCTGAAAGAGGATTCCAGTTTGAGCATGGGCCAGGGGAGGTCAAACACTTATCAAATTTTAAGAAGGAATTTCTACCCTTAAGAAAAATTATATCATGTGGCTTCCTAGCAGGTGACTCAACTCACTGACTCAGGAATTATCTTCCAGCTCTGCTTTCTTTCCAAGAAAAGTCAGTCACAGATGCTCTGGCATTCTCAACTGCCAAAATCCCTGCAGTTGATAGGATTAACCAGCTAAATTTGTTCACAAAAAATAAGAAATCTGTGTTTTCTCAGCAACATTCAATAATTCACATGTTACTACTATATTTGGTGATAGTGTTGCTTTTCCTAAACCTTGTGTTTTCTGGGGTTCTACGTAAATTTATGTGATAAAGGAACTGTAGTTTGTATACTATGAGAAAAAAAAAGTGCATGCTGTTCAAAGTTACCTTATTTCAGGGGAAGGTTTGTTGGAAATTGCAGCTCACACAATGTGTGATGAGGTGGAAAAAAATAACAGAAGTGACCTCAGTGCCTGCAGCCCACGTGCTTGCTATTTTTCCATCTTCTGAAGCATTTATGGACAATTGAACTTTTACAGTGTGCCACAAATAGGTAGTTTCCACATCCTTCTGTGCATGCTGTCAGATTTGTATATTTCTAACATTATTAGTAGTAAGTGCAGAGAAAGAAAAAATTATATGTTTTGAAATTGCACTAAATGGCAGAAGTAGTAACTATGCTGTGGCTCAAGACAGTTCTGATGCTTGCGGAATCAACTCCATAATTACATTTTTCACTTATAAAATCTTACTCATAATTACTTTTCAAGAACTCATATTTTGTGCAAAATTTAATTTCAGAGGTAAAATCTCAGTGAAGGGATGCCTCAATGCTGCTTTTTCCTGTGGAGTTAAGTCTTGTACAGCTGTGTACAAGATGCATCAGTAAATTAATACAGTTTGCAGAGGTTAACCATAGCCCAGTACCTGCACTGAAAATTAAACAGCTTGAGGCCAAATAGATCTCTTATGGTTCTGTGTATGCAGGCACTCCTCTGCTGCCATGAGAAATAAATTAGGATAAGATCCAGCTTCATTCTGCACCATCTTCAAGGCTCTGTGGCACCATCTGCTAATATACCTTTACTAGAAACTTTCTAGTGAGTAAGAACTCTGGGACTTAGCATTTTGTAAAAAAATATTTATAGCCTCATGAGTCTGTTATTGAGGGTGCCCAAAGTTCCTTTTTCATGCCAGATCCTTTCCCCATTTCATTTTACTTACAGCTGTCTGTATAATTATTGCTGTTCCAGCTGTATTAGCTTATACTCTCTTATATATTCTCTTTATATTTTTATTGAGGATTGTCACTAAACCAAAAAGAAAATTGTCATTTCCAGGTTAGGTAGCAGTACTTTCATTCTACCTATTTCATCAGATTTAAACCTTTCATGACACTCTTAAATAATCATTATATTTTCCTGCCTTGCCTTTTTGAGCATTTATTCATGTTAAGCAATCAGCTAAATAAGCATTTTTAACTGCCACCCAAGTTCCTTAGTGCAGTGCCAGTGTGAACGTTGATGATTCATATGAACGTAAAGAATTCTATCCATGTTTTCATTATTTTATCTGGATATATGATCATTTTGGAAGTGAGAAGAGGACCCATTTGCAGTGTGCATGTATCAATATTTGTGTAGGCATACAAACAGGAGGTTGAAATACAGGTAGGAGAATACGCAAGGATTAATATTTGCTCTCTTTCTGGCCTTTCTAAATTAAGAAAACATGCTGGTGTTTTGGGTGATTCTGGGATATCAGTTCATTTCCACCACTTTAGTGACTTAATTTAAAAAGGATGAAAGGATGAGTAGTAAGGAAAGAGTGTAAAAAGAAAAAAAAATAATAGAATTAGTAACAAGCAGTTTGGTCTGTGGTTATCTTAGCTGAATGTTACATGCTGATAGAGTACAACACCGTGGACAAGAAACAGTCTTGAATATTTTGCTCACATAAAGACTTCCTGTAGCTGATTGTTTCTGGGGGAAATACTCTGCTAACCACATTCTTACAGTGTCACCTTTTGAACCATTTTGCCTGGGTGTTCCTTTTGCAGCTCAGGACAGTTTTATGTGATATGTGAAATAATCCACATTTCTGGATTTTACCAGCATTTAATTGAGTACTGTCGGGTTTCTGCACAAATATGTGTGAAATGATTCTTCATTTCTGATCCCAACCTTTTGATTAATCGACTTTCCCTTGGGCAGTTGTGCAGAATTTGCCATGTTGTGCAGCAGCCAAACAAGCATTTAAGACTTTCATTGTTAAGCTCAGTTAAAATATAAATTCAGATTTTAGTCAATGGCTTTTTGAATAAATAAGCATGTAATATTATGCTCTGTGATGCCAGTTCTTGCTGCTTCTTTTTGAGAAATGCATCCCTCGACAGAAAGGGCTGCTCAGGCCATTCATGTTTTTTTATAACAACATAAGACGTGTTAGAGTAGAATGAAGTAATCTCATAGCAGAGGAACAGAGTGACCTTTTAACCATATAAAGTTTGATCAGGTGCCTGGAGTAACACATGAATAGAAATAATGCTGGGTTGGTCTGGCATCTCTGGAGAGCGGGCTAAGAGCACATCAAGGGGTCAGGGAAATGCCTGTTGCAGAAAGAGTTTGATATCATACAACAGGTGACAGATGCTGGACACCTTTGTAGTGTTAGTATAACTGCCATGAATATTATAAATCAATTTTTAAAGGGATTTATGACATTCAGTTGTGATTGAGAAGTAAGAATGTGAGACAGAATTACAAAGAATCTCAGAAAAGGATGTGCAGTTAATTTAAAATCCACCAGAACTCCACTAAGACACAGTTCTGAGTGAAGGACTCACTGTGCCTCTTACTTAACCAACTTAATTTTGCATTATTGCGTAAGAAAATAATATGTTGATATTTTTTATCAAATGCTCTTTCATCTCCACCTACAACTTTTTTTTTTTACCAGTGCCACCTGCAACCCATAATTTATTTTTTTCTGATAAAACTGATACTGAATTTAAAGAGTATTAGCTATAAATTCTCATGCTCTCATTAATCGTGTTGTCTAATTGAAGAACCAAATATTGGAGAACTCAAGAATGGCACTATAGTTCTAATCACTTCTGCAGTTCTTTTAAACTCAGTGCAAACTAAATGATTACTCACAGAAAATATTAGTACAGTGTGGGCAAATGTTATGCTGCCTTCCCTGAAGTATTCAGGTGACCTTATTATCTACCAACATGAAAAACTGATGTTGGGAAAAGAAGGTCATTCAGACATCAAGGAAAAATCAGTCCTTGTCCTTTGCCATAGAGACTTCTGAGTATATATCAGCTGCTCTGGAGAGGAATCCCACAACTGATTTGCTGTGTGTGATATGTAGATAAAATCCTAGTAGATTTTCCTTCCTGAGGATATAAATAATTAGGTAGTTACACAGTAAGGTGATAATCAAAGCCATTTTTGCAAAGCACAGGCCATAAAACCTGATTTGTCAACAAAACCTATTCCATTATTAATAGGGAATTTCACATATACATATACTGGTTGGAATATTCCATAGAGTTGCAGATAGAAAATGAAGCTGTTTATTGATCAGAACTGATTTTTTTCCCTGGAGTCCGTGCCCTAACTGCAAAGTACAAGTGCTGACTGCCACACTCTGCTGATTGCAGATTTTTTTGACAGCCAAGACCTGACTCTTCCCTAATCCATGTAGCTGCATTGTAGGAATTACAAAGCTTATGTGACAGACCTGTTCTGTATTCCAAGAACTGCAACACACCTGTCATCAGATAGAAGCAAGAATGCCCAAGTCATCACTTTACTTAGGAAGCAGAACAGATGATTGAAATTATTTCTTACTACTAACTAATTCCCCTTTTAGCAGAGATAAGCTGCTTTGTTCAGCTGTAAATGAAACATTAGGGTATTAGCTGTCAAGGCAGAAGTATTGGAGGAGCTAAGATTTTATCAGCAGTAGTAACATTCTGGGCAATAAATTGTTTTGTTGGGCAGAATACTATTCTCCAGAGGTACAGAGAAACAAAGCTCATTAAGGTAAATGCTTAAACCGCTGCAAAAAAGCAAAGACAAAGGCTTATTACCTTTGTTTTGGGGATAGATAAAACATTTGCACTTTTTCATCTCTACGTAGCAGTGAAGAATTATGTGGTACTGTTATTAAAAAGATGCATTTGTAGGCTTGTAGAATGCTTTCTGAATATATCCAAGGGACAAATACATTCCTGAAATATCAACAGAGAGCTGTAGTAAGTGATGGCTTTTTGGAAATTGTTTTGTTTCCCTCCGGGTAAAATTAGGTATCTGCACATTGTCCTGTACTTAGCATTCATCAGATTAATAGACTTGCATTATTAAATGAATGTTTGAAATGGAGAAGCAGAAATGCTGGAGTTATACTAAATATTTTTACCAGAATATGTATACCTAAATTAAATTCATAAGGGTTTGTGGCATGAAGTATTAGGATGATGGGAGGAGAGGAAATGTTGATGGTAGGGACTGCAGCTAAAGAATTGGAATGTTAGGAAGGAATTACAGCTCTGTAAACCAAGGATGGACATAGACTTGCTATCAGAAACAGTTAAATAGGATGTAAGTAAAATAGGTTGAAGGAATCTCTGTTTGTGAGCTAAAAAGCCAGCAAGTAGCCAGAGGCAGATACTGTTTTCCATCATTACTTGTTTGAAGTAGCATTTCAGAAAACTGTAAAATAGAAGTTTCATCTATAACACAAAGGACAAAGACGTGTAGCTGCAAAATTGCAGGGAAGATTCTGTTAATAGCTGACATAAATGTCTTCAGAATTTTCTCTGTGCAACGTCCAGGATTTGGAAACACTGACGAGAGCTTTGCAGTCCATCATGTTACCTACAATGGAGTCAAGAAATGATGGTTTAGGAAGAATCGAGTAAAAATTAGAAGACAGCTGACCAAAGCCTGGGTTATTTATTAATGGCTTTCTGTAGACAGAAAATCCTACGCAGAAAAAACCCAAAATTCCGAATTCTGCTAGTTGGTTTTATGTATTATAGAAATATATATTTTATTTATATATATAAAAATATTTTTATATTCATATTGTCTATTGTATATCGACACGGTGTTGTTTAAATATGGCTGCCACTGGGTCATTGCCCAGTGATGAACAAATCTTCAGAATCAGTTTTCCATCTCTGTGAAACAGAAATGATCATATTGGCCCCCCAGTATAATCTGCTCGATTTTGAGGGGATAAGTACAATAATAGTCAGCTTTTTTACTGGCTAGGACTGAAATTAATGAAGTTTTTGTTTCTTCATTTGGGGTAATTGTGCTCATCTGACAAAGTGTTAAAGTTCCATGAGGGAGGATTCAGTGATGCTTTAATTTATCTTATACTGTTACAAAGAATATTAATACTTTATACAAGTGCTTTATGTGCACCCTCCAACTGTAAAAGAAGATAAACTTGATTTTAAAATTCAGGTTTAATCTGAAGAGTTCACATTTGACGAACATGACTCTCCTCTATGCTGGCATGTCCCTTGTTCAGTCCCAGTTGCACCCCAGTGACCTGGAACAGCAGGAGCCTTTAGGCTGTTGTTTTACTCCAACATCATTGATTTGCATCAAATCAAAGCCAGCTGCCTGGATTGTAGCCCTTACTGAAGAGCTGCTTTCTAATCTGAAAATGCTGCCAAGGCAGAACCCTTGTACACTTGCTGAAGTTGAATGGGAACATGAGAAGTTCCAAAGATAAACTCAGAAGACCAAAATATCAGGGCTTCTTGCTTCTAGTAAAAGCATTACTCTGCTTTCTTTATCTTTGGGGAAATTGGTTTTCTTAGATGTCTCAGGAGATAAATGCCAGGTTTTGCACACAAAGGCTTTAATTTAGGTGATGTGTCCTTCAGAATAACCAATCAATCTGGAGCAATTTAAGTGATCTTTGCAAATGTTGATTTCACCCATCAAATGTTGATACTTTTTTCCTTTACTTGCAAAATAGGTTTAATAATGCACTGAGTAAGTGTAGTAGATCATTGCTGGTTTTATTAAAATAAGACTGGAATATTTTGCATGATGGACTCATCCCCAGGGTACTCTCTCACAGTTATACATAAGCTAAAAGCCTCCAAATTTTCAACTACCCTGATCAGCAAATGAACAAGAACTGGGCTTTGATGTTCTAAAATGCATGGATTGGCTTTGAGGTGCTACAGATCACACCCCACTGTGAATTTATCTGAGCCGAGCTGTGGTAAACATCCCAAGTGTTAATGGGAGAGCACCTTGAAGAATCCTTAGGGACCAAGTCCAGTCATTTGCATTAGTTGAGCAAGTTGATATTTTTGTATTTTGTAACTCATTTTTCCTAAGCAGCTGGTTTTCAGAGTTCTATACCAGTATTGAAAAAGGCTGTTGGGAAGATGAGTTCATAGAGCTCTTGTGAAGAGGCCAAGCATGAGCAAATTACTTGAAGTACTTTAAGTAATTTGGGTATGGAGGATATCAGTTATGGCTACATTTTTGTTTTATAGCAACAAAAAGATCAATGTAGACAATAGCCATAGTTCTGAGCCCAAAAGATAAGGTGGAAAGGTCTACTCTAATTTTTGACTGGTATTCTAAAGTAATTTTAATCATGCTTTCATTGTGTTTTAAAGCATAAATTTTGTTTTATATACACACTTATTTTGGAACAATGATGGACAAATACTGAAATAGTCAGAGACCTGGAATTATTTGCATATTTACAAGTGGCTTGTTTTTATCTGATATCTAGTTAAGCTTTTGGTATGTTACTGCCATGAATCACCAGGAAAAAGAAATTAAAAATAACCCCTAATAATAATCATCATCACCATCAGTTGAAATATTTCTTTGTTCTTGTCTACTTTAGGAGCTCATGGAGCAGCTTGAAAGCAGATAGAGCTCTGAAAGAATACCAAAGTTTGTGTTTGTTGTTAAAGTGGAAAGGAAAAGTTTTCTGCACTGCATCGGAAATGTCAGGCTAACAGGGGCCAAGGTGCTGATCTGAGAGAAACTTCAGCAGGCTCACTTTGTACTGACAGGTCTAACCCACATGCAGCCGTCTCTTACTGTGTCACTCTGACTTTATGCAAGATCAGGGATTTATGCCTTCTTTCAGCTTTCCTAAATCTGGTACAAACCCCTCTGATCCATGTGTTTATTGGATAGAACACTGACTATGGCTAATTTGTAAAGATTAGTACTGCAGGTAATCCAACCACTTAGTCCAGCTCTAATGCATGTGGTTAAAGAAAAATGTGTATTGTGGACTGTTGTGAAACGAAAATCAGAAACATAAGAAGGCAAACATATATCCAGATCTATACTGGCCACATAGCAGTGTCTTTAATTTGCAATTTCTGTAGCTGGGCTGGTTTTTGACACGGATCAAAATCAATTAAGACTAATGTGAGTGCAGTGCAGACTTTTGGCATTTGACTGTGCTGGAAAGGGTTGTGGTACAAGACTAGAATTTTTCTGTTTAGGACATTGGTGCAGTTGTCTTTTGTTTCAGCAGCAAGAAAGGGAGAGATAAAAGTTAGGAAAATTAGACACTTGTCAGAAAACTCCTGGAAGTGGCAGAGACTTTTGTGGTCTCTACAACAGTCAGTGAACAGTTTATGCTGCACTTTGTAAAATTGCTTACTGCAATATTTACTGGTGAAGTGTTGAGTGTTCTATACCCACTTACCCCCATGTTTTCATCTGTGTAAAGTGACTTTCTCATGTCAACCCTTTGCCTTGACTTCCTGGGTTGTATCTCACGGCAGCATTGATTACTGAAGAAAGCAGGAATGGCATTTAGCTGAGAAATCCTACTTTGGGTGCTGCTGGGCCTGGGAATTGCAGGCTGTTCCTGGGTCTTGCAGGTTTGATACTCTGGAGTATAGCCCATTGGCTGACTTTCTATGCCTTGAAGGGATTTTTTTCACATTCTCTCCAGTCCTCTGTGTTCTTTATTCATTTGGATTCTTGCATGATTTTCATTTCAGTGAAAAACTCATCATTTTTCCTGTATCAGTGTTTTTTTTTTCCTTTGTACTGTGGTTTAGAGTCCTCACTTGGCTAGCCAGGAGAGAGAATAATGGAGGTGTAGTGCTGAAAAAACTGTGATGTTATTCTGTTCATGTGGCTTCTGGATAAATCCCTGAATTACTGTATTGAAGTTGCTTGAAATTTTACAGTCTTTGCTGACAGGAAAACTAGGAGAATCTATCAGCGGTGCACAGTGGATGGGCCACATTCCTCAAATAATCCAGTCAATTAAAAATTGATTTTTGTTCTAGGCAGCATGGTGGTAATGTAGTGGGGAGACAGTGTATGCATTACCAACAGAGCTCACATCAGTTAAGTGATATTTAGGTGATCTTCTGTCATGGGAGAAAGCAGTGCAGTTGATGATCTTTGCTACTGAAGAAGCTAAATTGAAGTGTCAGATAGCAGAATTGCATTTTATTTCTAATATGTTGGCCTGCCAGCCTGGGAGAAGCTATGTGTAGTCTGCGAATAAAAAGGGACAAAAGTGCTAAATCTAGCAGAAACTGAATGGTTTGGGGAAGATACTATAATATGGCTTTTAGAGCCTTCAAGTAAATGCATTTAAAGGAATTGAATCTTGTACTTCAGTTGCTGGACCTTTTGTCTACTACCTTTCTCCCTTTTCCTGGAAGCAGCTCTCAAATAAATGAAAGATAATGCATGATTTAAATGGCACCATTCTTGTTTATAAATAAACCAAAAAAACAACACCCCTAACGTAGTTGAAGTGAGAACAAAAAAAAAAAAAAAACAACCCAAAGCTATTAATTGAGCAATATATTTCCCTCAGATTTGTAAAATCCTGAGCTGCAGAATTTAAAGAGTTATCTTCCTAATACCACAAGTGTGAAAATACGCAGTCGTGCAGATCGGGCTCTATCTTCAGCACGCACTGTGAGCCTGCAGTATGAGACACACACCATTCCAGCTCACAGAGCTGAAATCAGTCTGGTCTTGCCTTGAGTCATTAAAGCATCTATTGCTAAGGACAGCTTTGCAAATTTTCCAGCGGAATAGAAAATGTGCAGAAAGTTTTACTTCAGGTTCTTAGTAACCACAGGATGCTGAAGTCACATCTGTTCTTGGTTATGAAACATCATAACCTGACATTACAACCTAAGGTGTAACTTAGATTCTTTTTGTTGTTTTATTTTTTAACATGATACAGGCGTTTCCCTTCCTTTTCTTTCAAAAGCAGTTGTAGGATGTGTTTATCTGTGCTTCACCTAAAAGGTGGCTGTATTTCAGTGGCAGGTTAAGTGATCCCTGTACTCTTCTCCAGACCTCTTAGAAGTTCAGTTTGTTAATTACTGTCCAGTGCTTTATAGTGCTCAGGTGAAAGGTGTTGGAGAAATTGTAAGCAGGCTTGTTTATGGTTTAGATTGTAATTTTTAAATGGACAGTGTTACTTCTATACTTAATTACTTTACCTCTAAACTTTGTCACTGTGGTATTTTAGTGACATACTGACATACACCTCATCTTGGCTGAACTATCAACCTGCAGTATTCTCTCTGTTTGTGAAATGAGCGCATCAGAGACAGGCTGGAGTGATGGGCAGTGATCTGCGAGCTATTTCACGTCTGTAAAGTAATCCCATGCTCTATTTCTGAACATTGCTTGACAAAAATGTTTGACATATCAAAGCCAATTTGCAAAGGAGATAGTGCATTTCCAAACATAAGAATCCAAAATTGTTTTCAGGTGAAGAGATTGGTACCACAAAAACAGTTGTCTATCAGTACAGTTACTTCTTAGCATCATATTTTGTTTTAACCTAATTTCAAAAGTCTTTCATAAAAGATAGTCTCACCTGTGTCAGTAGATTTCTTCATTAATTTATTACTAGGCTGTATAAAGAGAAAATAAATCACAAATGCTCTTTAAATGTTATTCTTGGGGTAAAATGCTGCTGCATTTTAGTGCCTCGATAGGGGAACAAAAAGAAAAACAAGAAATGTGTTTCTGGGCATCAGAACTCTTCAGCATGATTTGAATAAAAATGGTTGACTGTGATAAGTATGTTGGGTTCCCTTCTGTTAATTACAGTATTTCTAACAAGGCTAATTTGACAGCCCCTGTGTCATATTATGCTGAATAGTTCCTATACTATCACTTGGAAGAGAAGCTTTCTCCCCACCATGTGAATAGTTTTTGATAGGTTATCATTTTAGAAGGTCTGTGCCACAAGCAGATACTTGTTCTCTCTTCAGTTGGAATGACTTGTGTCTGTTAATGACTAAATGGACAAAATTTTCCCAAACATTGACAGAGGTAGTACAAAATGGGGTCAGGCACTTTCTCTAAAAAGTCTTTTTAAATCATGTGCCTTATTTCGTTATATTTCTTTGTGTGTAGAGATGTCAGTTTCCTTGATTTGTTGTTGTGAGTGACAGCTTATTGTAAACATAAAATCCTCTCTTTTCTCTGGGTTACATTAAGTAGATGGTGTTTTTAAATTCTATTTGCTGTTCTTTTTTCCTTATAGTGCAAAACAAGCTGACTACTAATCTCAAGATCAAAGCTAGGTATTGTAGTTATCGTAATATGGAATTTGATATTATAAAAATACCCACTGATGTTTCGTGAAACCCAAGAAACTGTTTCCTCTTAACTTGAAGTTTGCATTTTGCAAAATACTTAAGTAACTTCTTCAGAAGTATTTAGATAAAAGTTCCAAGAGTTGCCGTAACTTTTCTTTTACAATATTATTGTAGTTTTATCCAAATTCCACCAGGTGTTGCCAAAGAACATACAGCCAAGGCAAAGTTTACAGCTGAAGTGGAAGTTGCTCAGAACAAGTGTGTACGTTTTCATGAACACAGCCATTAAAACAGTTTTCTGGAGCAGGAGCACCTTCCCTTAGAGATTTAAGAGCATTCCTCTCTTCTTTGTGACTAAACATCAGGAATGAAACAATTTGGTACAGAGTTGCATCGTTTATGTGGGTATCACATTGTTAGAATTCATTTTTTCTTATGAAAGGAAGATGTTCACTCACAGGCTGTAGGTGAATAATACGCTGGTTTAACCATTAGCTACAGACTGCTGTAAATATTCCACTGTGTTGCTGTCTTAATTTTGGTGATGGGGTATTTTTTTAATGAGATATTCAAATTACTAACATTTAGTGTATTTGGTGGGTTTGGGATTTTTTCATTCCAATAAGGAAAGTTGCTACAGACACTTTATTCCTACTACCTTTGGTAAAGATGTTCCTTTCCTTTGTTTGCTTTTTGTCTTGCTGAGTCAGGAGTTTTGCAGGTCACAGATCAGTTCTGTTTCAGGGTTTGTCTCATTCTGGGAAGAAAATGTGCTTCTAAAAGCCAAGGATTGCTTGAGGTAATAAGAGCCCCAAACCTGTGGCTGATCACAACAGTGCAGTGCAGAATGCTCAGGCAAACAGCACTCGGTAGCAGCAGGAATCAATTCCAAGCCTTGGCACAGAGCAGTTTCCATCCTGCCTCCCTGGTGAGTCCAGCCATTGTGCTTATGGCATAAAAAACAATGTGCATTTTAATTGCTATTCTTGTTTTTGAACTGTTGCTCAACAATTACTATGGTTTAAGTCAAAAAGGCTGGATCATGGACAGCACTGGTTGCCAGAAAAGGTGTAACCAGGGAGTGCTCGTGTTGGTGATGCAAAAAAATCTGTGTTAGGTACTGCACTGAGCCAGGAACTTTGAGGGAATCACCTTGTAGCAGGTAATCGGGAGTCTCTAGAATGTCAGCTTTACATTCTATAAATGCTGTGATGTTTTCTTTTGTGCTTTAATTAAAGCTTTCACTTTATTGTTGTGCACAAATGTTTTCCATTTGAATGTTTATTGAATGTTCAATAGCAACAAGGAAACCAGGATTCTTGGGGGTAGTCTGGCATAATCAATGTGGGCTGTGAAGATAAAGGTGGTTAAGGGAGAAGGAAGGAAAAACCTGAAAGGTTGCAGTGACTTGAAGCAGAAACATGTTCAGAAATGTGACTGTAGCTAAGACTGCACCAAGAAACTCGTTGCTTGTAAGAAATCCAGGGCAGTGACTTCACCTGGTGGTATTTAATTAACTATTTATTGAGCATTATGTCTGCCTTCCCTTGGGATACCATCTCCCTCCTTCCACCCAGAAGTGTCAACTAATTATTTGAATACGGAATATTTTAATTACTTTAGATCTCAGTAGATGTTAGTGTGTAAGTGATTTGCTCCCTTTCATAACTCTGAGTACAGTAGATAACTCAATATTACTGTACCTTTCCTGGGATCCCATTTTATCACCGTCCCAATGCACTTGACACCCTTGGGTGGAAAGGAATTATCCTATGGAGGTGAGATTGGACCGGCGTTTAAGCTGGTGAGTGTAATACAGGTGCTGTGAGCAGGTGCTGAGAGCCAAAATACTCACAGCCCTTGTGCCACTCTGAGCAAAGGTACTGAAGATTGAGCACTCCTCTGATGTGGTCTTATCAGTTTGAGTATAATGTAAATCCTGTTACAGCAGCTTTGTCCGATCTGCCTGTAGCTTTGTTCTGAACCTTTCAGTAACAGTTCACTGAAGCAGAAAGAACCCTGTGAATTGATATTATAAACCTGCATGGTTGCTTTATTCATTGTTGAAGCAACAGAATATAACAGAAGTATTTATTTTAGTGGATTGAGGATACTTTTTTTTTTCCCCTATCAACATGAGCGGAGGAAAAATGCTCTAAATGCAAAAGAGGAAAAGCTAATGCTATAATCATATCCATACCCACTCAGAGCAAAATCCCATTGAAAGATAATGCAGAACACCATATGTTTAAATTATTTTACACATTCAAAGAGATTTTTAAAATCCCAAAGTGTTGTTATTTCCTGCTGATGTAGAAAAAATACCAGGTGACGCTATTATAATCAGGAAATAATAGTCCTGTGAAAGAAAAGCTTCTCATAATGCACTTAGTCTTTCCAGACAACTGTATTTTTCTAAGCACCACCTACCTGCTGTCTTTGGGACTGAGATGAGCCTTGGCAATTCAAGATTGCATTGTATTCACTTTCTTGCTGGTGGGCATTTCTTACTGAAGTTCAAGAGCATGAAATTTCTCTTTAGTCTCACTGCTTTGATATGGTATTTGCCTAATAATCAAACAAATTAAAGTGTGGAAAAAATTGATAAAACTGCAATATCTTAAAATGAAGAGGCTGAAACAGTAAATTGAGTTCCTTGTAATAATGCTGTGGTGCCATGTTGACCCTCATTCTCGAAAATCAGTTTTTATGTTGTGCATCAGTAAGATGTGCGCTATATGAACTTTTTAAGTGTCATGTAATCTAAAAATTCAGGCATTATACTTGAAGATCTTCTGCAGAGTTTTAATTAACATTTGTGAATTATGCAGATATGGAAGCCCAACTCTATTGGTAGATGTTTGTGCAGGCTATCAATGACTTTCTGCTACTTAAGACATATTTTCTCTTGTGTGGAACACTTACAAAGTGAGTTCCATTACAACAAGCAAGTTTTTTAAATGGAAAGCACTCTGAGAGTTATTTCAGATAGAAATAATTTTGTATACTGTTCCTAAAATTTCACTGCTACTTTAGGTGTAGTGTAAGGAGTTTCACACTGAAGCAGAAATCAGAATAAGTTTGGATACGAAGCAAAGTCTGAGAAATTTTATTATGTGATGTAATGGGTGCAGGGTGTTTTGTTTTTCTTTCTTTTTTTAATTTTCCCATCAAGGTAGAATGGTAAGAAAGGACATTTTCTTTTTGTTAATTTCACACGTTTCAACAATTTTAGAGTGGCAGGAATGCCCCTGATTTTCCATATGTATCTGTTTTTCTCTTTACATAGCAAATGGTTGTAGGACCTTTGATGGGATGATGAGTGGTGGTGTTCATCCTCGGTAGGGGGCTTGGAGGTTTCAGGGAGTCTTGAACCAGTTGGCAGTGCAGTTTTAAAGTGGGTAACGCACAGCCAAGTGTCAATCTTGGGCATTATTTGCTTCATTCTCACTTCAGATTCCAGCTACGTATGTCTGACAGCTGGAAATGCAGTAAAAAGTAAAGAGGAATAAATTGAGTTAATTTTGCAGATTGCTGTTTTCTTTCTATGTCCCCACACCACTCATCAATCCAGATGTTTCGTCCATTGACCACAAGATGCTTGCATCTCTAGATTATGAAAACATACCTGTTTGTGTTAGCAAGTTGAATGTTTAACTGATTTAGTAGCCAGGTCTTCTCTCTGTGATCACTATAAATATTTGCATTGATTAGAAGGATAAACAAGGCCTGTTTGCAAGGCCAGGAAGTTGTATTGCCTCAAGGTGCTGTGCTTCCCCCCCCCCCCCCCCCCATTTTACATGATTTTTATTATTATGATTTTTTTCTTCCAAAATAAACTTTAAACATTTCTGAAAAATGTATGGAAAAATAAGGTGTATATGTAGTGTTACATTTTCACATTTATGTATCTCTGTCTTCTAAAGTTTGTGGAATTCCTTGCAGATCTGGTTTTTGTATTAAATTTTCAGTCTGAAACAATTCCTCCCATTTTGTACTCTATAGGACTGTAGTATTTGTCCAATGATGAGCTGCATCCAACATTTTGTTAACTGAAATGAGAAGTGACAGACTGACTAAAAGAAAATGTCCATGTCAAAGAAACAGATATTACTTCTTTCTCACAGATTACTGAATGCCTGGACACTGAAGACTCTGAGATTGCAGATGCACTAAGGTTTCATATTGATCCATGTTAGTTAATTTGATCAAAAGAGTGACTTCTGTATCGTGTTATTTTCTCCTCTAGTATTTGATTGAGATGGTCAAAGACTGAGAATATTGTGCAGGAAAAGGAGGGATTGGAAAGGAGAGACATGCAAAAAAAAAAAAAATACAGATTTGTTAGATAAATTCCATTTGCATTGATTTTCACCAGGGATATATATCTTTTGATGGCAGCTGTCTTCAAAATAATAGCATGATAGATAATACTCGGCTACATAATTTTGTATTTTTATTATTTCTTTTCACTGATATTTGTAGAATAATTTAATCATCGAAGTTGGTCAGTACCTGCACACTCAGCCAAAGATGTTTTTCTTTATTGTATCGTCAGTGGTGTTTTTGGCAGAATACAAGAAAGGCATAGAATATGCAAGAATATGAAGTTGGAAAATGTTTGAAACACTGCAAAATGGGCATGAGGAAATATCAATTATTTCCTAGTCTTGCAGAAGTAGGTCTGGAGTGCAGGGAGTGCTCCATCCTCAAGAACATGGGCTGTGTCTGCTCTGTAGTTGGGGTTTAGCTCAAGGTGACTTGCCACATCAGAATCATGGTGCTGGCTTGAGGAGCCCCTGCCCTGGAGGGTTTGTTTCCGTGCTTCAGGAAAGGACGGGGGCAGGGGATGATAAAGCACTGTCAGGTTATCACAGCGTCAGATGTTGCCTCATCGCGTTTGTTGCGCACAAACTGGGAGCCTCGAGAAAGCAGCACGGGCTGGTAGCTCAGAGGCTCCTGCACAGGGAGAAGGGGCGGCAGGATGCTTCTGTCTGACTGATCTGCTCTTCTCCGGGTCCTTCACCATCCTCCTGGAGACAAGGAGCTAATCAGCTCATTGGAATCCCTCTCTCCCAATTCTCACAGCTTTTCCTGAGGAGGTGTGCCCTTCTCTCCCTTTCCACAGTCCTAGCAGGGGGCTTAACTTTTATATACAGGCACCCCTCTAGTGACACGCAGCTTGCTTGAAAAAAAGTCCAGTGGGATTTCTCTTGCCAATCCTGCATAAAGGAAACACATGATCTGAAAATAATGTTGTCTAAAAGTTTAATATTAAGACATGAGAAGCCATTAGCTTGCTGTCCTTGCCTGGCAATGATCCTAATTTTAGTACCAAACTTAGTATTGGATGTCTTCTGTCCAGTCAAATAAAAATAGCACCAAAAGCATCCATTTTGTGTAAACTGAAAAAAGACTGGTTGTACAGTAACGTGGTAGAAGCCTTAGTGAGACAGGATAGTTATCACATGGTGTCATCACATCATTGCAGAGCAGTTCTTTTATTTTTGCTTGCCGTTATAGCTCAGGATAGGGAAAATGTGGTATATTGCTTTCTCTTTTTCCGTTTTTTACTCAGGAGATTGCATGCTTTGTCAAGAGTGCATTTGTTAGTCTCAGTGTCATATTTATATTAAAGACATAACAGAATCCTACTGCAGTATCAATTGCTTTTCATTACCCTTGTCTTTGCTTGCAAAGGTCATCACCTCGCATGTGAATCAAATTTGGAAAAGAGTGTTTTCTTTAGAAGCAGAATTGTAGTCTGAATTTCAAGGCAGTGTGGTTTGAGAAAGTTCATATGACATCTTCCTGAGCTTCCTTTTAACAGATAAAGTTAATTCAGCACCTTTGTGTGGGCAGATTGCATTCTACCCTGTCAGAGTTGCAGTTGCTTTTGTTTTGTTTCACATTTGAATAATACATTTGATTACCATGGCAAATGTTGCAGTGTATGCACGCCTGACTGTAGTGCCTAATTAACTGATGATAACAAGGCAGGATTGCCCTCTTCTCTTTCATAAGCAATCATATACATGACAGTTCTTTTATCTTTCTTCAAAATTGACTTGCTCTCCTGACCCTTAAGCAGCTTCTGTTTTGTGTGTTTACCTCTGATGTCTTTGCAAGACTGTTAATTTTCTGTGGCATATCCTATCTAGTTGTAATTAACACATCGAACAGTGAAGAAATAGTTCTGCTTGCAGATGCCTAATGGAGGAATGCTTTCTTCCAGTAATTATACAGCTTCGTTTTACTGATTTGCATTGACCTACAAGCATTTTGGGTTGAGTTTTGGTCGTTTGGGTTTTTTTGAGAACAACTACAGTTTTATAGTCCTATTTAGGCAGATAAAACAAACTAAAACATCAGTTTGTGTAAAACAAATTGTTTACCTCCCCATATAAAGTAAACTTAGGGGCAGTTGCTGGTGAGTTTGGTAAAGGTCTGAATTTAGCAAAGTTAAATTGGAGATAAGCAGTGCATTCATCTTGCATGTATTTAATCCTGAAGTTGAAGGCCTGTTCTTATAATTAGAAACTTCAAGAAGCACTTGACCTGTTTTAAGGAAGCATTGAAGTCGCATGTATACAAAGCAAGTATTTTCCACCATTGTATCTTTAACTGAACTTAGGTTTCAAATAGATGAGACCAGGATTTCTATTTACTGTTTTATAGCTAGACTGAGAGTAAAGCTATAATGAATACAAGTTCAAAGAGAGGAAGGTAGAAGAGGAAAGGTTGGTAGTTACAGCAATAAAAACAG